>NC_136416.1:185285567-186668067 GCF_051521515.1 Lactuca serriola | reverse complement strand
GGAAGGGGAAAATGGTATTTCACCCTAAAGTAGGATTAATTGTAAGCCAAGACACTTTGAGAGATAGTTATCACCTTAATTGTCGATTAGGGATTTTATTATGTGTATGATTAGTGTGAGGAGACTCGATATCTCCAGTTTTCCAATCTTGTGAGGTGTATACTACTATGTATGTTAGGCAGGACCTGTAATATATGATGGGCGGGGCTCGTTATGCGTGTTAGGTAGGGCCCGTTATATTTTGGGTGGGACCTGTTATGTGTGTTGTTAGGAGTTTGTTATGTATGTTCGTCGGGGAACGTATTGGTATGTGGTATTTTAGGGAACTCACTAAGATTTGTATTTACGGTTTAAAGTTTATTGTTTCAGGTACTTCTTGTAGAAAAAGAAGAGAGTCGACTTGAATACATTGTATCCAACAATGGTTTTGATACCTTATATTTTTGGGATTACTCTGATGTTCTTTTTAATAAAATCTACAACTTCATGTTTTGGATATTTTATTATATGATTTTCATGGAATGCTTTTAATTACTTTAAAAACAAAAAAAATCATGGTATTTTAGGGAGCATCACAAGTTGGTATCAGAGCCTTGGTTTGATGGATTCGTGCATAGTCTGAAGTGCTTTTGTACTCAAACTGAGGGTTTATAAAATCTTTTGCAAGAATATGATTATTTAAAAATAGTTTTATAAAGAAAAGGGGGTGTAATCCATGCAATCAGTCAAACCTCAAGTAAGTAATTCCCAAAATATCCATACATGAATGTTATGATTAAGTATGAGATGATTTGAGTTTCATGCTAGTGATAGGCTAATGGTCTGCTCAGGATTGCATGATATAATGCCTATTTTGAGAGATGCCTTATATATGTATGTATGTGATAATGATTTGGTACTCTAGGGTTTATGTTGATACTAGGAGATTGTTTGATGAATGCATTAAAGTGGTACATAATTAAGACTAAATAGCCTTAGAATGTTTGGTTTAGCCTTATTGTTGTTGTTTTTTTTGATGAAGACCTTATGGTATATACACCTATTTTATTGTAATTATGAATGACCTGCATTCGTATAGCAATCTACCGACATCTGTAGAGGCCTTCTCGATACGTATGTGGAGTAAAATCCTAGGACATCCTAGGAAGTTTATTAGTGCATTCATACGCTACTAGGTGAGAGATTATGTGAGAAGGCTATAGAGAAGTGACTTAGGAAATTTGGGATGATCCTTGAGAAATTTGCGAATAGTTACGGAAGGTAGTATGGGCCCATACTATTGAAAACATAAGATCCATACTCGAATCAAGGAGAGTCACAAAGATCCTAGGGAGCTTGTAGTTAGTGATATTTTTGAGTGTGTTTTGAACTTTTTGTTATATGTTTCAGAATGGTGATGGTGACTCATCATAGAGGAGATTCTGGTTTAGGATCTAGTGTTGAACCTAGATATGTTGAGTTGTGTAAGTTGATCGATGTAGAGGTTTAGAGGGTCATATTTATGGTACATTCAAGGAGGGGTTGATTGAGATGATAGATAAGTGTCTACGGACTCTTCGGGCAGAGCTTGCACCTGGCCAGTTTGGGGCACGTACTCTCACTTTTTGAGATTTTTGTGGTTGTGGGACTCTTGAGTTCTTCAGGAAGAAGGAACCAATTGCCATCATGGGCTATATTACAGATCTTAAGTGTGTGTTTTGAACTAGCTTCTTCCTTGAGGAGTCAAAGACTAGATTTGCTACATGTTTGATGAGAGATGAAGCTCGAGACTGGTGGGAGGTGGTAGGCGATGCCCTGGGAGCAGAGGTCATCGAGGCGATGAATTGGTTCGATTTTGTTCCCGGATTTAAGGTTGAGTTTGTTCCTACTATTGAGGTTCAACATTTGGCTAGAGAGTTGTAGGATCTCCAACAGACGACAGAGACTATGGCAGAGATCACTACCAGATTCAGAGAGAAAGCTATGTTGGTTCCACAGTATGTTGTTGATGAGGAGATGAAGAAGACGAGGTATCACGACATGTTAAGGGCATACATTAGGGAGTTTGTTAGCATATATAGTTGTCAAATCTTGGAGCAGATGATTAATAGAGCATGTGAGCAGGAGATTGAGTTGGAGCTTCAAAAGAAGTAGAAGGCACCACAGGTTCAGATTGCAGTAATTTTAGCGAAGAAGTCTATCACATATGATTTGTGATCTAGAGTCTCTTCGGGTTATGGTCGTTGTGACAGGTTTGGGAGATTGCATGATGGTCCTTATCATGAGAGGGGAGGTGGAAACCTCTAGTGCGGCCAGAAAGGACACATGAGTAGGGACTACAAGTAGGGGGCACTGATATGTTTCCACTACAACCAGGTTGGCCACAAGAAGGCTAATTATCTGAGTTTATAAGAAGTAGCGGTAAGGGCATCCGCTCCTGCCACTCTGAGGATTATTAATGGCCGCCAGGGCAAGGCGGAGGCTCCTCTGGTGAAGAGCCAAGCGTTTCAATTAACAACTGAGGAGGCCAGAGCAGCGCCAGACGTGGTTACTGGTATGTCTCTTATTTTATTCCTTTTTTTGCGTTTATGCTTATGTTTGTTTATGACGTGATTATAGATGCTCCTATCAATGGTATATATCTCGTTATTTTTTGTTCACGTGCCACTCGATTGTTCGTGTCTCTTACTCTTTGAAAGAAGTTTGATGTTGCTCAGGTAGCGTTGGACTATCCTATGGAGGTAAAGATCATTGATATCCGTACAGTGAAAGTTTTGAGGGTTCACCAAGATTGTGTATTGGAGATGTTTTAGGTTTGTTTCCTATTTATTTAAGGGGGGTGACGATCAATGTGGGTATGGATTAGTTAAGTCGGTTTTAGGGCTATGATTGACTATGAGCATCAGTTAGTGAGTGTTCGAACCCCAAGTGAAGGAGAACCAACCATTCATGGTGAGATACCATAGGGCGGTCTGACTATTTGTTTCATTGTGAGGGTTACGAGGTACTTGTAGCATGAGCGTTTAGGATCTTTGACTTATATTATGGATACTCGGGCAAAGGTGAACAAGTCTATAGATGATGTACCTATTTTTTTAGATTTTCCTGACATGTTTCCCGATATTTTCCAAGAGCGCCTCTTGAGAGGCAAGTGGAGTTTCGTATTGATCTGGTTTTGGGTGTGGCTCGATAGCCAAGGCACCTTATTGTCTTGCACCTCCATTGATGCAGCTGTTGGACAAGGGGTTCATCAGGCCAAGCAATTCTTTGTGGGGGGGGGGGGGGGGTTCCCATTTTGTTCGTGAAAAAAGAAGGACATATCCCATTGGATGTACATAGAATATAGGGAGCTGAATAAGCTGACGGTGAAGAACCATTAACGACTCCTGAGGATCGACGGTTTATTTGACCAACTTCAAGGTGAATCTTGGTTTTCCAATATTGATTTTGTAACACCCGTTTCCCAGAATGGATTAGGTGAAGGCTTGGTAGGATCACATATCAAATTTTCAGAAAAAATAACTAGGTGCCACCATGTGGTGGTTGGAGAACCAAAACATGGGGTATCTTATGCATGATCGTGCGTTTTGTTGGTCTCTACAACATGGGAATGGAAGGCCATGAAATGGCAGCTGTGGTGGCCCAAGCCCATGATTTTTAGGGTTTTCTCCATATTTAAAAACCTAATATTAAGGATTATGGTATCCTTATCAGCCTCCAACACTTTCAATGAACCCTATCCTCCTTGGAGTGATTCTTGTTTTATTAATAGTGATCCTTGAAGTTTGAAGCTTTGACTTGTAGTTTTGGAAGAAGGAAGGCAGGCTTGCTAGTTGGAAGAGTTCATCACTTCAGATCTAGCACCTCATGTATCTTTTGGAGCTTTTCAAGGTATAAAGTTTCCAACTTTTTGGTTCTCTTTTCATAGATCTAAGATTTATTGTATTTCTTGGTTCATATTCAAGTTTTGGTTGGCTGGATGAGATAAATTTTGCAACTTTATAGCTCATCTTGGTCCCTTGGTCACTATATCTTTTGGATCTGAAGTTTGATTTTGTGTGGGCTCTAAGAATGAGATTTTAGTATTTTTTTTCCCCATTTTGACCTAGTTTAAGATCTAGACTAGCATTGGACATGCATGTTCATAAAGCTACAATTTTCAGGTTGGAATAGAAGTAAGAAATCCTTCTGGAGGTTATGGATTTGTGGCTTTGGTTATTAAGAGTTTTATGGTTGAGTTCATGCCTTTAGTTGTCATTAAGGATCTAGGTTTAGAGATTTAGACTCATTGGGATGTCATATGGGTAAAGTTGGAAACTTTATCCATCAAGACCTTGGGAAGGACTAGATCTGAGATTTGGAGCTCTTGAGGTTGAAGTATAATAGCTTAATCCATTAAGCTGTTGAGACCCAGTTCCCATGACATGGCAAAGGGAGGCCACGATGTAGCGACTGGGGGATGCCTGATTATTTTGGCGTTTTTCTCCCACATCATGGCTAATGAAAGGCCACGACATGGCAATCTGCTGAAGTGGACTATGACTATTGACCATTGAATTTTTGACCAGTTTGACTTTTAGTCAAACTTAAAGAGGTGTTGAGATATAGTTTGAGATTTAGCTTGTGATTGGTTTAGGAGGATCGTGTAGCTGATTCTGTGGGACAATGTGTAAGAGGATTTCAGCTCTTCATTTAGGTAAGTCTTCTCACTATACTGTAGGATACTAGGTGTCGATTGTGTATGCTGTCTTTGTGACTCTTATTGATGTGCTTGTATGTTGTATGCATGGACCCCATATGGGCTCGGAGTCAATATGGACTCGGGGTTGATACAGACCCGATGAAGCCAATTTGGGATCAGAGTCAATACGGACTCGGGGTGGTTACGAACCTAATGCAGCTACGTGTTGTTTTGTATGTTGTATGTAGTATTCTGAGGAACTCACTAAGCTTTGTGGTTACAGTTAGGGATTTAATATTTTGCAGGTTTTATCAGATTGTGAAGGCAGGAATGTACACTCACATCAACAACTTTGTGATTCGATATTTCATATTGTCTTCTTTTAACTCTAATTTTTGAAAAATGGTTTATAAATAAATGGTTTGATGTAACACCCCGTTTTCCGATTGTAGTTTTCTTGTAAAACTAATAATAATAATAATAATAATAATAATAATAATAATAATAATAATAATAATGAAAATTGATTAATTTATTTTATAATGCAAAAAGGAGAGATTATGAGTTTTGGGGTGGAAAGTGTCAAATAACAAATCTTGTTTTGTAAAGGAATGGGAGTAAAGGGCTAGTTTTGGTGGTGGCAACCACCGTCGACCACCACCAGCAGCATTGGTGGTGGCAACCACCGTCGACCACCACTGCCATCGTGGCAGTGGGTAGTGGTTCTCAATGTTTTCTGGAAGTCTAGGGGCGTTTGGGGCTGTCATGGTGTGCAAAACCCTAACCCTAGTTGTCAAATCCTAACTTTGGCAATCTACTTTGTCTCTCGTAAAAAGCTATGAACTTTGGAGTGCTGGGATTGGAATTTTTGTAGTAATCTTGACTTAATGAGTTATTACTTCTGTAAAGAACATATTTCCAGAAAATAAGTCATTTTGGATTGGGTCTTAATGGGTTAAGAAGCTAAATAACCTTAAAAAGTCAAAGCTGTGATTTTAGGATTTTTCCCTAATCTGTCCCTGTCTTTGAAAGATCATATCTCGATCATGGAAAACCATTTTTGGTCAAAATCAGTGCAAAAAGTTTCATAATTGAGTCCTCTACACTTCATTAGTTTTGAATAAAGGCCAGAAATGCCTCTAACTAGAGTAAAAATGACCATTTACCCAGACTGGTCCGGAATGATCTGTTATGCGAGGCAGTTTTGTAAAATTCGCCATAAATCGTAGAAAAGTCGTATGGAGGTGTGTGAATACTATTTTTAAAGATAAGAACCTAATCTATTAGCATATGATACAGTTTTGAAAAATATGAAGTTTAAGGTAGTGAAAACAGGTCCCAAACAGACCCTAATGTTTATGTAGAAATCTGGAAAATTTACCCATTAGTTGTATTCATAATTAAGCAAAATTTAATAACTAAAACCAAATCAATTTATTATTATTAGGGAGTGTGAAGGGAAAGCAGGTGCGAGTGAGTTTCGGGTTGCTTTGGAGGCTACTTTGCTTTTGGAGGTGAGTTCCTCACTACACCGTGTTGTGTTATATCTTATTTACATTTAGCTCGTGTCTGCTTTGTATTTTATTGTTTATGCGGGTATTACTAGGCGGGGTAGAGTCTATAGGATTGCCTCACATATTGAGGATTATGCATGGTAGGACTCGGCGCATCCGAGTGGGGATCGGGCTTAGCCAACGTGTCCCAAAGGCTCGACGAACTGAGCAAGGGGGATCGGGCATGGTCAATGTGTCCCAGTGGGTTCGGGTAAGGGGGGATCGGGCTTAGCCAATGTGTCACAAGGGCTCGATGTACTGAGCAAGGGGTATCGGGCCTAGCCAATGTGTCCCAGTAGGAGTATGCCTGTTATTGATTTGTTCTTTGACATGCATGTGCGGTTATATGTTTGATGCCGATTGTATTCGTGTATAGGGGTAGGGATTATATGATATGATACTATGTATGTGTGGAATTCACTAAACTTTGTGCTTACCCCTTTTACCTTAAAAATACTATTTCATGTACACAAGATGGTCGGGCATGATTGTATACACTGGCTCGAGGCGGGTTTTTGTAATTGATATTGAATTGGTTATGTTTTCATAAATTTTAGAATCATAACTACTAATGTTTGCAAACTGATTTGATCTTGGGGTTTGGTATTTCATTTGTTTAGAAAAAAATACATTAAATGTATGATTTATGTTATTTAAAAAGTTCAAATTTATTGGAAATTTTGGGATGTTACATTTGATTTGAATGTAATTTTCTAAAAATAGGTGGTTATATTATTTTAAAAATGAAAATTTTATTTTGAAATTATGGGATGTTACAAGTTGTTATCAGAGCCCTGATTTCAGGGATGTGAATGAACACTCATGGGATTCTAAACTAAAGATACAGATCTGATAGTTTTATGAATCTTTTTAGAAAAGATTCATTTCAAGAGAAGAAAATAGAAGATGCGATGTGTACAGTCAGCTGGAGCTCGGAGAAGTGTTCTCCCAAAATATCCATACTTGCTTTATATGTTGTATTTAAATTGTTGTTATATGTGTTATAATATGATGTGCATGCTATAAGTTAGACTAAGGATCTACTCAGGGTTGCATACTAGATTGCCTGCTTAGGAGAGATGCATGATAGTGTGGATGCTAAGGATTTTTAGGAATCGCATGTTAGGATTGCCTAATCTTTATGATGCATTATTGTCTGTTAGCCTTTTTGCTTGAATGCTTCTTGCTTTGTACCATGAAGACTAAATAGTTTTAGAATGTTTGATTTGGCTCTATTCCGGAGCTCCTGTCTGATTCCAATCATTGTAGTGCAGGATCTTGTAGTCGAAGGACTGTTTAATCCTTGTTACATGTAATTGTATTCGTAAGATAGTTAGTTGATGTCGGCAGAAGTTTCTTTGTGATATCAAGGTGGGTTGAGTAATCCTGGTGACCTTGGAAGAGGGATAGAGTGTGCTAGCGTGAGAACTTGCATATGAGGAAATCTAAGGTTATATTATAGGAAGTTTACGATAGCTTTTCTAAGCATATAGGTGTGCCAGTACACCTAGCAGTGGTGGTGTTCTTAGCGACCTAAGAAAAGGGTTAAGGTATTTTGGTGTGCGCTTGTGGGGGCACAAGTATCTGCGATTAATAGTGGTCATGCGTGGTGACTTAGGAACTTTAAGACAACTCTTAGGACACGTACGGATAGGTGTGGAAGGTAGTATGTGCCCATACTATTGAAAGCACAGGATCCGCACGGGAATCAGGAAGGTTCAAAAAGGTTTCTAAAGAGCTAGTGGAGGGTAGATGGAATGGTATAGCAATAGAGTTAGTTCCAGTCGTCTCCGTTGTTTTCGGCATGTAGACTAAGGTTGTTTAGGATGAGACTGGAAATTGTTTAGTCCTTAGTTTCAGTAGCATCTTGGGTCTTGATGGTACATACCTATGTGAGTTAGTAGATTCAAAGGTCTCAAGGACCTTGCTCAAAGTAGTGTTAGTTGAGTCACGAGACTCAAGAAGGAAGTCAATGTGATGATCGACTTGAGGATTACAAACTGAGGCAGAGCGGCCAGTCGATGGCTAGATTTGTCATTTTCTATGACGAAGTTGTGCTTTTCCAAGTCTTTCATGATCAAGGGAGAAGAGATCGGATGTGTGTCAGTAGAAGGAGATGGTGTCCTCCTCATCGGTTTTTTACTGTAAGAGGGTAAAGGTTAATTCGCAGTAGATAGTCTCTATTTTGTAGCGAGGGAATGTTCGAGACCTGTTGGTTATTGTTATTCGACGGCTAATGTGAAGGCCGTGTTGCAAGTGGAATATGTAAAGCAGATTCGAGAAGGTCGGTTGTATCCAAGGAGACATCTAGTTATTCATGTGTTGGTAGGAGTGTTTTATAGATATGTTGAGATTGTCGGAGCTATGTGTTGAGCATCTGTAATGAATTCTTGAAGCTTCAATAGGAGGATGAGGCTGCGGATCAACTCTCCAAATGCAAGGTTTTCTATGTGTAAGTCCAGTTCATAAAGTGCCTTGTCAATCCAATGGTATTTTGATTGATTTTGCTAAGATTGAGTTGGTAATGATAGGGAAGATTTCTGAGGTCTACATCTAAGATTTGGAGTTTCCTTATGATTAGTCGAAGGATTGTATTGTGTTATGTTTTACATTCTGAGGGTCAAGATGAGTTTATACCTGGTTAAGTCGATATGAGGCTTTGATGTGGTAAACATCTGTCAATGATGGTTTGAACCCAAAGTGGGGGAGAACTGAGTATTCTGCTTGGAGGGTCGTTAATTGCATGGTGTGTCAGAGGAATCTACAGTTTAGGTACGCTAGACTTTTGTTCGGGATTATTTTTGCATGAGGAAAATAAATCGACTACCATCAAAGTACTCGTGGTTGGCAAGTTTCTCAAGGAGTTTGTCAAAGTATTCATCGGAATCCCCCATGGTTGGGAAGAATTTAAGGTTTGGACAGATCATGGGTGCAGAGCAAATGGTCGTTAGGTGTATGTCTTCAGGGACACATGTGTTGTCCTTGCCGTAAACTGATGGGTAAGGGACTTGTTGGGGTCAGAAGTTCCTTTTAGAAGAAGTAAGGATCATGATATAGAAACTTTGAGTCATTCGAGTTGTGTATTGAATATCGAGGACATGGTTAACCCATAATATGGATTAGTTATCTTCAGATGAGTTGGGGAATTGTTGATCGGCCTCAAAGTTCATTGCAATTGTTCGAAGGAGTTGTATCAACTAAGGGTGCAACTGATGTGTCGACCCTTCATCCAACTCTATAAGATGTACATCTTGGTGGTGGTTGTCGAGGCCAACACAAATAATAACCCTAAATATTACACACTAAAATAGTTTATAGTGGTAAAGGGATCGAATCCACGGAGATTGGTTCAATTTATAACTCTATGAAAAATCTTTGTAAAAATACTTGTAAAATGACAATAAAAATAAAATGGGGGGTTTTGGTGTTTTGAAATACTTGAAACAAACTAGAGTTAACTATGATTTAAATAGACAAATGCAACAAAAATAAGAGTTTGATGTAAAATCAATAAGGGAGAGATGGTTGACTTAAAGTTTCCTCACTTTGACTTTTGATGAGCATATCATTAGAATCCAATGGTGCAATACTTTGATTTAAATCCTTAATTTGGCTATAGTAATCCAAGGAGCTTGAGATTACCTAGACTTTTCTTAATTGTTGAAATGGCTAGAGAAGCTCATAACAATTTCCTTAGTCAAAGTCACTAATTCCAAATAGCATGTAATTAGTGAAAGTCAACTAGCATTAAGAACCAAAAAGTCACCAAATCCAAGAGGGGTCAAATGCCTTCACCACCATGTTGGAGGAAATGTTTTTATGATTGTGTGAAGCAAAAACAACACAAAAATCATTTGTTGTTTGCTAATTTAAGGATCATTTACTTAATCAAGAAATTAGCCAACTAATCACCACAAACATATTTAAACTCATGAATAAAAACATACCAGTAGTGATAATATGATGAAACACAAAACATTTCCATAAAGATTTAAGAACAAGTTCATGGATTCTTCAACATCCAACAAAAGTTCAAAGGATTCAACAAAAACTCAACCAAGATTTGTTTAGCCAAGCATGGCTAAACTCAAAGGAACAAAGTTAAAGGAAATTGTACCAAACATTTTACAATAATCAAGAGGTGAAATCAAGATGTTCTTAAGGTGTTCTTGGCCTTCAAAAGCACTCCAAACTCTAGAGAGAAAGTATAAAAATCGGACCTCCAAGATTAGGCTGAAGAGGCACACCAACCTTCCCAATATAGAGCTCTAGATAAAATCCCGAAATTGCCCTTGTCAGGAACCCACGCGGGCCGCGGGTAATCTTATGCGGGCCGCGGGCTCTAACGGGTATTTTGGGCTTCTTCGAGTCTTGGGCCCCCACAGCTAATCCATTGGCCCAGTTTGAGTCCAATCATCTTCTAGCCCAGTTTTCTTCAATATTTCTTCAATTTAAGCCCAATTTGTCTTTCCACATCACTCAAAACTCCCGCAAACTCCTAAACATCGATCTTGCACACTCAAGAATTTTCCCGTGCCTTTCAAATTTAAAGTTCAACACTTCCAAGCCTTCAAGCAATTGACAAGTCCACCCCATGAATCACCTTCATAGCCATCAAGCACGAAATCCCCAATTCCTTTCCATTCCAATCGCCTCCCAAGAGTCCCGCTCAGCTAGTCTCCAAGAAAATCTTCAATAATGCTCAAGAAACTAGAAAGTACCCGAAATGGTCATAAAAATAAAAAAAAAGGAAAATATGCATGGAAATTAACTAAAATGTGAATGAAATGTGCTAAAAAAACTATAAAAAGAAGTAAATAAAATGAAGCTATCAAATCACCCCAACCTTAAACCTTACTTGTCCTCAAGTAAGACAAGACTAAAATGAACTCGGGATGAACTATCCTAAGGAAAATAAAAAGAATGGATAGAACCACGGAACCTGTTCGACGTTAGTCAACATGGTCAGAATTGATCTCGC
This sequence comes from Lactuca serriola, assembly GCF_051521515.1. NCBI lineage: Eukaryota > Viridiplantae > Streptophyta > Magnoliopsida > Asterales > Asteraceae > Lactuca > Lactuca serriola. Next base: position 186,656,873 of record NC_136416.1, on the reverse strand, counting down.
TGCTATCTCACAACTTTTTCATCCGATGACAATGGAACCATAAACCACAGTCAGGACAAATCCTTTAGGTGAGTAAGGAGGGATGAGCAGTCGCAACCTCAATGGAACATGCATACAATGAAGAACATCTGTAGTCGGGAGAAAACAACTGGATGGGCTCGGTGGAGCTCTTCTTTAAGTGCACACTCTGATCTCACGTTTATCGGTTTCTCTCATGTGTAACTAGGTTTAATCGCTTGGGCACCGTTGTAGGAATCGGTTCACTTAGTGTTGGCCCAAACCTCCCGTAGTATCCGACTCGACAGTCTCCCTAACATCACCAATTTGCGAGAAAAAAACAACTCGATCTATATACAATAAAACAGACTTGTACAAGTGAATATCAAACACCGGGTGACCAAGATGTTGGAAAATTTGTTCAATAATTGAACCGGCCACCTATCTAAGATAGTTGCAACTGAAATTTTGCATGCTTCTTTTTGCTTTGTTTTGTTTTGTGTTTTTTTTTTTTTTTATACTTGAAGGTAACGTATTAACAATCGAATTTTTTAACAAGAAAACCCTTTGACTCAAAATTTGGTTCCCAAAAGTGTGTAAGTGGAACCGAAAGGGTAATGATATAATCCGAATGGCCTAAGTGTGAAAATGACCATGTGTGGAGCATAAAGATGTAATGTAAGTCCTTTTCAAACTTGTGGTTTTTCAAAGATAATGAAAATGTCCAAATGTGGACTAAAAGACTCTCTAAAATTCTAAGAAAATCGCAAAAAGATATGGTGATGTAAAGAGACCGGATATGGATTCTACTCGGGGACAAGCACTAATGCTTCATCCTAACAGTTCAAACATGATCAAGTGTGATCCTCTCAGCGGTAGTGACCGCAAGGCTAAGAACATCCATTGCTATAGAATATCATACAGTTGTTAGTATTGTATTCATAATTCTTCATGAAACTACCTGGCGATGATCACTTACCCCTTTAAGCTACCAGCATCTGATCCCAAGTATGAAATCCCAAACTGCAGCTAGTGGTCCTGGTTCGATGGGTGAGATAGCAACAAGATCCTGGACAAATAATGATACAATAACTGTGAACCTGTTCCATGGCATCCAAGAGAGGTGAGAATAAACAGACAACAAAATGCAAGAATGTTAATGCCTTAAGCTCAATGTTATGCAAAAATAAAAAGTGGAAAAGAAGAAAATAAAATCTTTTTGAAATTTTATAAAATAAAAAATGAATGCAAATTAACTTAAACTAATATTTTATGCAACCTAACTAAAGAAAAATGCATGAAAAATTAAAAAGAAAGGGAAATGCCCCACCCCAAGCTTAAGAACAAGCATTGTCCTCAATGCTTAAGGAAAGGGCGGAAATGACCTAAATCGGAGGGTTGGGTAGAGCATAAGGGTTTGTAGAGGAGGAAAAATGGTGAATAATGGTGGTGGTCTCGCGGGATTACGAGCGGTAGATCTCCTGGAAATCGAGTTTTTGTGTGGAGCACGGGCGGGGCGCGGGCCGCATAGAGGCCGCATGTAACATTCTTGGTTTGCTCTTGAGTTCACAGAAGGTTCAGAAGAATTTTGGGTCAAAACACGCGGGCCGCGTAAAGGCCGCGTGAACTGAAGCTCAAAAAATACTAAGTGTTGAAACCAGCCCCGTGGGCCGTGTGGAACCCGCATGCTGGCCGCATGAGCTGAACAGGGCTAGAGGTGATTGTTTTATGCGGGCAAGGAATGGGCCGCACATAAGCCGCACATGACCTTATGCGGGCCGCGTGGATTTTCCCGCGGGCCGCGTGACTTCCTGCACCTTAAATTTGAAATTTTTCAAAAAACTTGATTTTTGGCCTAAATGATTCCCACGATGTCCCGGTTTCAAAAACACAACAAAAGGTTTGGAAAAAATGTGAGAATAAAGCTTGAAATTTTTCAAAATTGAACACTTTCAAAACAAAAAAAACATTTTCAAAATCATTTTATTCGGTTTATAAAAGACAAAAGCACAATGCTTCCCAAAAATGCCCTTCTTTAACGTCTTTGGCGAGACGCCTCCAAACTTCACTTTAACACTTTGGGGCGTCCAAATGGACGACATATTGGACATTTGAATCAAAACCTTCATAGAATGACTTCAAACAATGTCCATTAACATTGAAAACTTTCCCCGTGTCAACATTTTTTAATTTCCAAACCTCCATTGGGACTCTTTTCTTGTATTTGACTTTCTTTTTACGGGAGAACCATACCGGACTTAGACCTTTGATAATAGCAATCATCCAACCATATTCTTCCTTGTACTTGTTCAGTAAGGTGACCAACTCTTCCCTCTTTGACATGGTGGTCGAGTTGGTGACCGGTTGGGTGTCTTCCTTCTCGGGATATGTATCATTTAAAGAGTCCGACAAATTTATCGTTTTTGGCTCTTGTGGTTCGTCTACCACTGGAATTAGTTTCTCAATGGTACTGGTGGGCTCAAACTCTCTTTCGTTAACCCCCAACATGTCCTCTATAGTTTCATTGAAATCTTTCTCAATTTCTTCTTCCTCCTTGATAGCTTCTTCCATTTCTACGCCTTCTTCCTCTTCTCCTTATAACACTCTTGGGCCATCAAAACTTTTCTCATCTTTCAAAGGAATGGCACATGGGCTCTCTTTAGATGGTAGTTTGTCTTGATCTTCCATTATACTTATTGTTTGAGAAAGTTGAGTTATTTTTTGCTCTAAGCTTTTGAGGCTAGCTTGCGTTGTTTCCTGGAAATTTTGGGTAGATGTGGCAATGCTCTTCACAATGTCCTCTAAGGACATGTTTCGCGTTTTAGGTTGTTGAGGAGGGGGAGGATATGGATGTTGGAATTGTGGAGGTTGTTGGTATTGGTCACTTCTCCAACCTTGGTATGAGCTTTTGTATTGGTTGTATCCCCAAGCTTGGTTGTTATCCCACCATTGATCATGTTGAGGTTGATCATAACTCCATTGGTTTGACCAGTAGTAGCTTCCCTTCTCTTGCACTTCTTCCCATTCTCCTTGTAAATATGGACACAAGTTGGATTGATGTCCATTTTGGGCACAAAAATCACAAAGAAAAGGTGTGGGTTGCACACTTTGGTCATTTTCAATCATCATAACTAACTGAGCTAGCTTAAAAAGTTTATCTTTAATACAAGGAGTGTTCATTCCCGAACCATACTTTTTTCTTCAATTTTTTAGTTTTAAACTAGAGTACCTGCACAGTGAGATCCAGGCATAGAGAAACAAATTGATTAAAAATAAACCAATCCCAGGCAACGGCGCCAAAAATTTGGTGGTTGTTGAGGCCAACACAAATAATAACCCTAAATATTACACACTAAAATAGTGTATAGTGGTAAAGGGATCGAATCCACGGAGATTGGTTCAATTTATAACTCTATGAAAAATCTTTGTAAAAATACTTGTAAAATGACAATAAAAATAAAATGGGGGGTTTTGGTGTTTTGAAATACTTGAAACAAACTAGAGTTAACTCTGATTTAAATAGACAAATGCAACAAAAATAAGAGTTTGATGTAAAATCAATAAGGGAGAGATGGTTGACTTAAAGTTTCCTCACTTTGACTTTTGATGAACATATCATTAGAATCTAATGGTGCAATACTTTGATTTAAATCCTTAATTTGGCTATAGTAATCCAAGGAGCTTGACATTACCTAGACTTTTCTTAATTGTTGAAATGGCTAGAGAAGCTCATAACAATTTCCTTAGTCAAAGTCACTAATTCCAAATAGCATGTAATTAGTGAAAGTCAACTAGCATTAAGAACCAAAAAGTCACCAAATCCAAGAGGGGTCAAATGCCTTCACCACCATGTTGGAGGAAATGTTTTTATGATTGTGTGAAGCAAAAACAACACAAAAATCATTTGTTGCTTGCTAATTTAAGGATCATTTACTTAATCAAGAAATTAGCCAACTAATCACCACAAACATATTTAAACTCATGAATAAAAACATACTAGTAGGGATAATATGATGAAACACAAAACATTTCCATAAGGATTTAAGAACAAGTTCATGGATTCTTCAACATCCAACAAAAGTTCAAAGGATTCAATAAAAAGTCAACCAAGAATTGTTTAGCCAAGCATGGCTAAACTCAAAGGAACAAAGTTAGAGGAAATTGTACCAAACATTTTACAATAATCAAGAGGTGAAATCAAGATGTTCTTGAGGTGTTCTTGGCCTTCAAAAGCACTCCAAACTCCAGAGAGAAAGTATAAAAATCGGACCTCCAAGATTAGGCTGAAGAGGCACACCAACCTTCCCAATATAGAGCTCTAGATAAAATCCCGAAATTGCCCTTGTCAAGAACCCACGCGGGCCGCGGGTAATCTTATGCGGGTCGCGGGCTCTGACGGGTATTTTGGGCTTCTTCGAGTCTTGGGCCCCCACAGCTAATCCATTGGCCAAGTTTGAGTCCAATCATCTTCTAGCCCATTTTCTTCAATATTTCTTCAATTTGAGCCCAATTTGTCTTTCCACATCACTCAAAACTTCCGCAAACTCCTAAACATCAATCTTGCACACTCAAGAATTTTCCCGTGCCTTTCAAATTTAAAGTTCAACACTTCCAAGCCTTCAAGCAATTGAAAAGTCCACCCCATGAATCACCTTCATAGCCATCAAGCACGAAATCCCCAATTCCCTTCAAGTCCAATCGCCTCCCAAGAGTCCCGCTCAGCTAGTCTCCAAGAAAATCTGCAATAATGCTCAAGAAACTAGAAAGTACCCGAAATGGTCATAAAAATAACAAAAAGGAAAATACGCATGGAAATTAACTAAAATGTGAATGAAATGTGCTAAAAAAACTATAAAAAGAAGTAAATAAAATGAAGCTATCACTTGGTCTCTGTGTATGTGTGTTCTTGACTATTTGGTTGTGGAATTGTTGTTCCTAGTGGGTTTGAGATGGAAGCTGGCCTAATTTATTGGAAGATCGGATATCGGGACAACTTTGTCTAGTTTTTAGGTATTATCATGGTGACATAAAGTTTCGTTTCGGCAGGTCGCGTCAACTAGGTTGGTTTTGCATTGATTCGACTAGGTATTGGTGGCATTTCTTCAAAATTTTGGAGTTTTGTTCTATGATAGTAGGTTTATTGGTCTTTTGCATATTGTTAGGATCGATTCAACTTCATCAAGGTGTGGGGTCTTGTTGTGGTTGATGGAGGAGTGTGCCTAAAAGTGGCCGAGGCTCGTCGTTTTTCTTGTTTTGTTGGTACATCACCTTTTGGGTAAGGTCATGATTAAGAAGGAACACAATCGGCATGAGGAGCATTGTATTTTTTCCTTGAGAGTGTGAAATACTATGCTTTCAAGTGGGAATGATAGTTCAATTGTCTATCTTGTTCTGGTTAGGGATGAGCTTTGGAACCAAACCAGAACCGAACCGGAACCGATATTGCGATATCATAAGAACCGGGAACCAGACCGCCGGTTCTGGTGCCGGTTCCAGTTATGTCCCCAGTTTTGGGTTATTTTTCCTAACAAGAACTGATTATAAATAAGGTGAAACTAATGATGTTGTAATTCATAATACATACATCTAGTTTAGTTGGTTTCCAAAAATAAAAGACAATTAAACTTTCATAGTAAAAAAATGAAAAAATGTTGCATTGATACGTTGTCTTTCAGTACTTGTATCAGATTCAATATTTAACCAAACTATGACTTTTTACATTCTAAAATGAAGTACAAACACTAATTTACATGTTGAAAAATAAAAAGTAATTCTTACTTCATATGAGTGAGTTACATTATTTTAAAACCCGAACAAATTAAAAAAAAAACATGTTGAAACAAAACAAACAAAACACAACATTGATATGTTGTCTTTTCCGGGCTTGTATATGATTCAATATTTAACCAAAACATGATATTTTATAGTTTAAAATGAAGTACAAATACTAAATTACATGTTGGAAAAAAATCAAGTAATTCCGACTTCATATGAGTGATTTACGGTATTTTAAAAACCTGGACAAAATAAAAAAAATGTGTTGAAACAGAAAAAACGCAACTTTGATATGATGTCTTCTGGGGTTTTTATATGATTCAATACTTAACCAAAATATGATTTGTTATATTCTAAAATGAATTAAAAACACTAAATTACATGTTTGAAAAAAAAATCAAGTAATTTCGACTTCATATTAGTGAGTTATAGTATTTTAAAAACCGGGACAGAATAAAAAACATGTTGAAACATAAAAAAAAACACAACATTGAAATGATGTCTTCTGGGGCTTGTATATGATTCGATATTTAACCAAAATATGTTTTTTTTATATTCTAAAATGAAGTAAAAACACTAAATTACATTATGAAAAAAAATAAAGTAATTGCGACTTCATATGAGTGAGTTACGGAATTTTAAAAACCGTTTCCTATTTTTTAACCATTTTTTGTTGAATCGTACCGGTTTTAGAACCAGGACCGATTTTGCTATAAGTGGAGAACCGCTAACCAAACCGTTTTATTAAATCCAAGTCCGATTTCAGTTCGGTTCTGGTTCGGTTCCAGTTCAATTGGTTCTAATCTCATCCCTAGTTCTGGTAGTATGCGGTCATGGTTCGATTAATGATGTGTTGGTGGCAGTGGATTATGCAAGAGTTGCGTGTTCAGAGTGGTATGGCTCTTATATTTTGTCAAAGTGCTAAGTGGGATGTTGACTGGGTTCTTAACAACTAACGGGATGATGGAAGCGTTCCTTTAGGCCCATTGTATGTTGGTCAGGAGGTTTCATGTGTATGGTTGAGAGATGGAAAGAATGGTGAGGAACCATGAGCTTCTCATCCCAATAATTGGATGGCGTCATGGCGTGTTATGAGCCATCATGAATTTCACCCACGTGTGTAGGGTCTGTAGTTGCGTAGTGGAGACCCGTGTATTGGACCATTTGACGTATGTCCCTGATGAGTATTGAGTAGTATAGTGTGTTAGTGGGGGCCCAATGACCGGCAGGTTGAGTCGGGCAATGATAGGACGTTGACTTGTTGGAAAAGTCACAGTTGTATATTAACAGTTGTTATTGGGATTCTTTTTAGTGGACTCGTGTTCGTATTATGATGAGGTCCATGTGAGTTCTCTCCTTATATTACCTAAGTCATAGTGGGGTGCTTACTAGACTAGCCGAGTCTTTGTAGCCGATGGTTGTTTTGAGTATTTTATGACTGGGTTCTTAACAACTAATGGGATGATGGAAGCGTTCCTTTAGGCCCATTGTATGTTGGTCAAGAGGTTTCATGTGTATGGTTGAGAGATGGAAAGAATGGTGAGGAACCATGAGCTTCTCATCCCAATAATTGGATGGCGTCATGGCGTGTTATGAGCCATCATGAATTTCACCCACGTGTGTAGGGTCTGTAGTTGCATAGTGGAGACCCATGTATTAGACCATTTGACGTATGTCCCTGATGAGTATTGAGTAGTATAGTGTGTTAGTGGGGTCCCAATGACCGGCAGGTTGAGTCGGGCAGTGATAGGACGTTGACTTGTTGGAAAAGTCACAGTTGTATATTAACAGTTGTTATTGGGATTCTTTTTAGTGGACTCGTGTTCGTATTATGATGAGGTCCGTGTGAGTTCTCTCCTTATATTACCTAAGTCATAGTGGGGTGCTTACTAGACTAGCCGAGTCTTTGTAGCCGATGGTTGTTTTGAGTATTTTAGGACTGCTGATAGTTCTAAGGACTGCTAATAGTTCCAAGGTCGTTGATAACCCATAGTTGAGTAGATTGACATAAGGGTAGAGGTGTACTGATTAGATTAATAGGAGGCTGGTATTGCATGTGGTCATAATCCTCTTGGGTGTTCTGGAAGGTGATTGTGCATCTATGTTCTTTTGGGAGCTTGAGTGTCACACGAGTTCTAGTGTTGCGTTGCGCCCGTGGAAGCAGTTGGTTAGTTATGACTTGTCAGGTGGTCAGGTGTGTATTTGAGGACCTCGGTGATGATATCTTAATTTAGGATGGGTTGATTAACCCCACTATTTTTTTAATATATGAAGGGACTTTTGGAGCCAAGGGGAATGTGTAGGCTAGTTTAGCCTTTGATGGTTTATATTTCGCACTTGAGTCTGTATGCAGGGTTGTCGGCATCAGTGTTTGATTGAGGATTATGTACCCAGTTCCCAGTAAGACAGAGCGAGACCGAGATAAACCTTGAATGAGTTGATCTTATGAACAGCGGGTTAGCATAGTTGATGTGTGAGTGGTCCTATGACTTAGAAATCGGGTATGATCTAGATGTATTCAGATTCTGATTGAAAGTGAGTGCCTCCTGAGTTTGATTAGTTGTAGTGTGATGGTTTTTGTCCTCCTATGAGTCGCGTGCTTCTTGTTGAGGATAAATTCAACTTGCATTCCAATGAGGATATGTCTATTTGGGTATGGTTTTAGTGCTACGTTGGTCGGGATGTCAACCTTTCGAAAGTTCCACATTGCAATGGCTTATGTACCTGTTTATGAGATCCTTATAATTAATGTCGCCGATTCTGGTATGTTGGGTTATGTCGTACAACACAGAAAGGAGTGGTCTTGGAAAACCCACAAAGGATTCGGGGATTTTTTTTAGAAAGATTCGTAAGGGCGGATTTCGAGGACAAAATCTAATTTAAGTGGGGGAGAAATGTAACACCCGTTTCCCATAATGGATCAGGTGAGGAATTTGTGAGACTAGAGATCAGCTTTTCAAGAAAAATATAGGTGCCACGACGTGGTGATTAGAGCACCACGACGTAGCATATCTTATGCATGATCACGCATTTTGTTAGTCGCCATGACGTGGCAGCTATAGCGGCCCAAGCCCACGATTTTTAGAGTTTTCTTCGTATTTAAACACCTAATCTTAAGGATTAGGGTATCCTTATCAGCCTCCAACCCTTTCAACAAACCCTAGCCTCCTTGGAGTGATTCTTGTTTTATAAATGGTGATTCTTGAAGCTTAAAGCTTTAACATCTATTTTGGAAGAAGGATAGGTGTGGTTACTAGTTGGAAGAGAGCACCACTTCAGATATGGCACTTCATGCATCTTGTGGAGCTTTGGAAGGTATAAAGTTTCCACCTTTTGGATTCTCTCTTTATATATCTAATATTTATTGCATTTCTTGGTTCATATTCAAGTTTGGGTCGGCTGGATGAGATACATTTTTCAACTTTATAGCTCATCTTGGTCCCTTGGTCACTATATCTTTAAGATCTGAAATTTGATTATGTTTTGAGCTCTAAGCATGATATTTTGGATTTTTTTCCCCATTTTGACATAGTTTGAGATATAGACGAGCAGTGGACATGTGTGTTCATAAAGCTACAATTTTCATGTTGGAGTAGAATTAAGAAATCCTTCTGGAAGTTATGGATTTGTGGCTTTGGTTATCAAGAGTTGTATGGTTGAGTCCATGCCTTAAATTGTCATTAAGGATCTAGGTTTAGTGATTTAGACTCATTGGGATGCCTTAATGGGTAAAGTTGGAAACGTTATCCATCAAGACCTTGGGAAGGACTAGATCTAAGATTTAGAGCTCTTGAGGTTGAAGGAAAACAACTTAATCCATTAAGTTGTTGAGACCCAGTTCCCACGACGTGGCAAAGGAAGGCCACGACGTGGCGAATGGGGGATGCTCACTTATTTTTTTTGTTTTTCTCCCACGTCTTGTCTAATGGAAGGCTACAACATAGCGATTTGTTGAAGTGGACTTTGACCATTGAATTTTTTTGAATTTTTGACCAGTCATACTTAAAGAGGTGTCGAGCTATAGTCTAAGATTTAGCTAGTGATTGGTTTAGGAGGATCGTGTAGCTGGTTCTATGGGACTATGAGTATGAGATTTCAGCTCTTCATTCAGGTAAGTCTTATCACTATACTATAGGATACTAGATGTCGATTGTTCATGCTGACTTTGTGACTCTTGTTCATGTGCTTGTATGTTGTATACATGGAGCCGATCTAGGCTCTGAGTAAATATAGACTCGAAGTTGATATGGACCCAATGTAGTCGATCTAGGATCAAATTCAATACGAACTCGGGGTTTTTACGGACACGATGCAACTACGTGTTGCTTTATATATTGTATGTAGGATTTTGAGGAACTCACTAAGCTTTGTGCTTACAGTTGGGGATTTAATATTTTGTATAACGACCCAAAATCATGACTAAAAATTTCATTTATAAAACATTACTTAAACCACATTTATCAATCCATCATATAATTCATAACATAAAATCAGAGTGTTAAGTCAAAACATATTTTTAATATCAGAGTAAAACATCCCAGGTTAACTAAACAATGGTGTGTGTCATGCGATCACCCCGAGCTTTTCCCTCCGCTACCGGAAGTACCTGAAACCAAAACTGAAAACCATAAGCACGAATTTTAGTGAGTTCCCCAACCTACCACATACCATCCACATAATCACATACTGGGCCTCACCCCTACTGCCTCGGGACTAGCCCGACATCGGACTCGCTCCGGCATCGTGCCCTGCCCGGCATCGAGCCCCGCTCGGTATACAGATTTGTCTCTCTTAGGCCTCGCCTGTCTGTGGGCCTCGCCCGCTAAACATATACAACATATAACATATCGCATAAAACCAAAGCTATAGCACTCTACTGCATTACTGATCTAAGGTCTCACCTGTCTTGGGCCTCGCCCCTGTCCTGCTCCTAATGAGTCATGGAACCCCGTCCACACTCCTACTAATAATGAGATATGGGCTCCCGCCCACACTCACTACTCTCCTAACTTGGGCCTCGCCCCTGCTCTGCTACTAATGAGATATGGAACCCCATCCATACTCTGTTAATGGTGAGATACGGGACCTCGCACACACACACCTCCCTACCAGGCACATACAAGTATCACACACACAACAAGTATAATCTAACATGCAACTTTCCTCGGGCTTACCCCGACATTGAATCTTGATCCGAAATAACAAACACATAAACCTTCCTCAGGCACCCGCCCGACATCAGACTCTGGTCCGGAATAAAATACCAGCATACAGTGCCTACGGCTAACCCCCAGGTCTTCCTACTCATAATTATATGGGCCGACATTGTGGCCGTAGACTCATTCACACAAAGGGAAACTCACCTGCACTGCTGAACTTTGCTGATACCCCTCTGGCTGCTAACTGAATTTTTCCCCGACTGCTGCTCCCTCAGCTCCCCGAGTTACCAAGATCAAATAACACTTAGCTCAATGCAATAGTCCTTCTCAGGGTAAAATGACCATTTTACCCCTACCCCCAATATGGTCCATAACTGAGGCCCAAACATAATATAAAAGGCCCAACACTATATAGGCTTCCCAAGCCCACTATTGGCCCATAATCACTGACTCCTGATGGTCCACTAAGGCGCAAAGGCCTATAGTCCAAAGCACAGCCCACACTGAGGCCCAAATGCTCGAAACCCAACTGGCAGCGTTACGCGGGGAATACTCCAATGTACGCTTAGCGTACAGGCTTGATGACGAGTACGTTGGGCGTACCTGCACGTACGCTCAGCGTAGCACCCTGATAAGCCATCTTTCCATTAAGTGCTTAATACTCCGATTCAGAGGCTACAAACTCAGATCTAGGTCCTATTTCATGTCGTAAACCATAAAGCTGCTTACTTTATGGCTTCCATGACTCTCATAAGCTCCAAATCCAAAAATCATAATCTATTTGCAAGGAAAAATGTCTTTACTCATGCATGAAATCATTTGGACCATCAAGATATCAACTTTATGTTCTAAGGAGTCATTTAGCACTAAGGGAGGCAACCCTTGGTCTGGAAATCAGATTTAAGCCATAAAGCTTTCACCTTTGGACCAAAAACTAACCCATACTAGATATAAGCACCCATAAGTAAAGTTGTGAGTTTATACCTTCAAAGTGTTCCAGAAGATGATGCTATCTCAGATCTATAAGCTCTGGCCTCCAAGGTTCCTCCTTGCCACTCTTCTTCTTTTCTCTTCCAAGCTTTAAACCACCAAATTAAGCTTCCCAAGCTCAAGATCTCACAAAATGAAGGGTTGAGGCGTTCTAGGGTTTCTCTAAAGCTGGAGACGCTAATAAGGGGGCTAGGGTCGTAGCCAATATGTTCTTTATATAGTGGCACCCCCTAAAAGTAGGGTTTTGAGACTCTGAGCGTACGTTGGGCGTACCTCTCGTACGCTGGGCGTACGCCTCTACACACTCGCGATCATTCACTCCACTACGCTGGGCGTAACCCAGCTTACCCTGGGCATACCCACGCGTGTTCTAAAAATGCATGCATGGCCTCCCATGCGAGCTTTTCTCCATAAGGGCCATTATTGCCAATATCTTCAAAATGTCATAACTCCTTCATTCTAGATCCGTTTTCGATGAACTTAATATCTACGGAAAGGTGGCGAGAAGCCCTACGCTTCTAATAACACATCCCAACCCAACACCTTCACGAATAAACTCGAAACCCATAAATGACCAAAACGCCCCTAGCCTTGACTTCTGGATCCATGAATAAATTCTTTTCCAAACAGGGTGTTACAACTCTCCCCCACTTCAAATAGACTTCGTCCTGAAAGTCTGCTACTGTCAACTGCTTTGTACTCTGCCCACCACATGCCTTCCTGATACATACATCTCCTGCTGAATACGATCCTCGAAGGACTGCCTCCAATGAGCTCCTGTCTGGTGATTCCGGCTAAAACTAACCCTTGAAGATAATAACCTCGAGAGCACTCTAATCGCCAACAACCCTGAGAATGCAGCTCTTACCCAACCGACAATCATTTCGGTACTCCCCGGGTACCTATGCTGGTCATCCTAGGGGTTCATCCTATTTTCCTTGCGCGTTCACTGGCCTTCCCAAGGAAACTTTCTATAACCAACCACATCCTCTGTTGTTGTGAAGGACATACCCCTCATGGTATCCATTACTCCAGCCACTCCCAGTGCTGGTCACTACTGCCGATACTCACTGAATACTTCTTACTACTATAACTTAGTGCTGAGCATCCATCCCAGCGAATGGATCAGATAATCCTTCGAGTAAAAGATTCATCCCAGCAATGGTTAGACTCATATGAGAGCTGTGCAACACGTTCAAATCCTTCCCTCTAAGATTATTCAACCCTGTTTTGAGAGGCATAGCACTTCTTGGTCAACCAGCTGCCTCATACCATACTTCTCTTATCATTACCACCAGTAACTGAAAATTATGTTGTCCCTTATCCTCCTTCCGGATGAACTGAGACCACTCTGGTCCCAACTAATCTGTCAATATCTGGGTTACCTGACTCCCACCGGTTACTATGCCCAACACAAATCTCTTAGTCGCTCCCCGCGACTTCCGAAGAAACTTCGGCTATCTAATCTGCTTTATCTACTCTGCCACTCTTGCGCTACAAGTCCTGGGATCCTCGATCCCCTATCTTGACCCTAAGGTCCTTACCAGGTCCCACCTGTGCTGCTATAATCTCATGGGTCTTGCCTACGGGTCTCTCCCAGCTATATCCTAGAATGGTCTATCCCTCTAGTCTCACTTGCCTAGCTACTGTCGCACGGGCCTCGCCCATGGGTCTCACCCAAACCATACTACTGAGCAATCCTGCTCCTAGGTCTCACCTATACTGCTACTACATACGGGCTTCACCCAGGGGTCTCACCCAACTGTTTCCTAGAGCGGCGTCTCCCAAGGTCTCACCTATCTAGGGCTATGCAGGCCAACTCCATACCAATCTCAATGAACTACCCTTTCTTGAACCCTACCTTGCTAACTAGGAGATATGGGACTTGCCCAAACTCCGCTAACTAGGAGATACGGGCCTTCGCCCAGACTCCTGTGACTGGCTACTAACGAATGTTGCGGCTATCCCACAGTCTTACCACACTCTCCATGCTAACTATACCACTGACTACTAATCTGAAAGCATCCCATGCAAGACGTTCACATAATCTACATCCTGACTCACTCGAGTCCTGCTGGCGATCCTTCGACCTGGTTTCCCCAAACCAGCCATCAGCTAACATGAATATACGAACTCAACATTGGAAAGTTTCCCAAACTCTTAGCTCACGTGCTCTTTAATCCAACCGGCCACTTGGGCTGATTTCCTTCTCAACGAGGATGCGCACTAATCCCAGTTTTGTACTTACTTATGCTTCTGACCACTTGGGTGGTTCTCCTCCACTTTGATTCCACTAGCTCCTTATAGATTACAGCTTGAAAAGGATTCTCAATCCATCTCTCCATCTAATGGTCCATCTGCTGACAACCGATACTTACTATTGCTAGTGCTCCAAAAGTAACCAATACTAAATCTGAACCATTCTAAAAGACTAACAGAATACCCCCCCCCTCCCGGGTCCCTCTCACACTTGCTACAGTGACTGTGTCCTGAGAACCTACTCAAAAGGGGAAACGTCTTCGAACTACTACTCTAACATCCAAGGTATGCAGATGGCATATAACTTTATCATGAGCAGGAAACAAAATATTTTGAAATGCTCTACTAATATCGATGCAGTACCATAAAAATAAAATCATGAACAGAAGTTGAATTTGATATACATACCTGCTATCTATTGCGGCTCGATCTTGACTTCCTGCGGAACCATGGGAGCTGGAACCTGAACTCCCTCTCTCTGTCGAAGTATCTTCAATGAATCCTGAGTTTCCTTAACCACTATACTGGGGCAATTTGCCCTGAAATGACCAGGCTGATGGCAACGGAGACATAACTCTTCCTTCGATGTACATTCTCGACGGAGGTGGACCTTCCATCCACACCTACCACACTGCGACCTGCTGTGAACCTTCTCATGCGCCCCTTCATCCCTTGCACGTCCATCTCGACCACTCAGGTCTCTGATGTCAACTATAGCAGCATCCGACTGCTCGGGTTGCTGAGCCTGACTAGGAGCACGCTTCCTCTTCCTTAACTGCACACCTAAACCAATCTCTTGCTCCCGATTCACCCCAACTACTTCATCAACTATCGCTGTCTGACCTTGAAACCTAGCGGTTACCCTACCAGTAACACGCTCAATAATGTCGGGTAACTCTTCGCGTACGGCTCGCGAAACCTCCACAGCGATCCAATCCTGTAGTGAATTTTTATGAAAACAAGGTGCATAACCCACCTCCAATCCCTGACGACAAGAGCTAATAACTGAACCCTCCTCCCGAGGGATCCTAAAGATCCATACACATCGGGCCATAGAGGAACCCCTAACGTGGCCACCATCTCATCGCGAAAGGCTCCCAGCCTCTCATCCAAAATCTCCAATATACCCTCCTTGACCGAACCAAAGATCACAGGAGTCTGGTCCAAAATACTGTGCTTAATCTTAGCTGAAATAAACTCTTTCATCTACTCCCCGAGCTGCGCGGCTCCTAAATCCGAGCCCGACCCCTCACCAGCGCTTGAACCGCCAATTGGTCTACTCCGTAGCGTCACCATGCTGCGAACATTTCACAATCACCATCTGAATACTCAATACTATCGAGGGATACCGCACACACTACCAGTTCCCTGGTTTCATCTCAACCCTTCTTGGTTCAAGTACGAATCCTCTGCTTTCGGTAGTATGGTCCCCTACTACCTTCTACATCTATCCGTACTTTCCTCAAGGATGGCCTCGACTCCACCAAGTCCCTTTCTACTACTGCTCCCAACACTACTCTCATCCTGAGCTTGCCCCAGGGTAACCTCCAGCCCACACCCAGTCCTTAGCTACTGAAGGTATCCTTTTGTTACCAATTACCTACTGCCTGAATACCATCACATGTGACGAGGCCCAGATAATCCTTCGAGTAAACGAATCATCCCTACAACGGTTAGACTCATACGAGAGTTGCGCAATAGGGCCAAATTAATCCAGCACTCTGAGATTATTTAACCCTGATCACATGTGACTTGGCATATTCACCTAATGGCTAACTCCCATCACTCAAAGTCCCACAAAGCACAAAGCAAGTAGCGTTCAGACAAAAAGGAAAATCTAACCACATAATCCAATCATATTGTTCTATCTCTTACTCAGGAATCTGTACTAGCATGCAACTCATAAAGCTCATATACATAAAAGGCACATAAGGCATCCTCCTAGATTCTTAGTCCTAATCTAGCATGCAGTTCTCATAAGCATATCATATCTAAACAAACATGTATGGGTAATTTGGGAGAACTTACTTGAGCTCGGCTGATTGCATGCATCACACCCTTTTCTCTTTTTCAAAATTTATTTCCCTTTCAAGTTCTTTTTCTTTCTAAAAATCTTTTTCTTTTCTCAAGTTCTTTTTATAAAAATGATTTTCATTTGAAAATTTTCATAATAAGTCCTCAGTTTGAGTTCATACACAGCCGAGAGCGTGCCCGAATCCCTCAAACCAAGGCTCTGATACCAATTTCTAACGACCCAAAATCATGACTAAAAATTTCATTTTAAAAACGTTACATAAACCACATTTATCAATCCATAACATAATTCATAACATAAAATGAGAGTGTTAAATCAAAACATATTCTTAATATCAGAGTAAAACATCCCAGGCTAACTAAACAATGGTGTGTGCCATGCAATCACCTTGAGCTCTTCCCTCCGCTACCGGAAGTACTTGAAACCAAAACTAAAAATCGTAACCACGAAGCTTAGTGAGTTCCCCAACCTACCACATACCATACACATAATCACATACTAGGCCTCGTCCCTGCTGCCTCGGGACTAGCCTGACATCGGACTCGCTCCGGCATCGGGCCCCACCCGGCATCGAGCCCCGCTCAGTATACAGATCTGTTTTTCTTAGGCCTCGCCTACTAAACATATACAACCATATAACATATCGCATAACACCAAAGCTATAGTACTCTACTGCATTACTAATCTAAGGTCTCACCTGTATTGGGCCTCGCCCCTGTCCTGCTACTGATGAGTCATGGAACCCCGTCCACACTCCTACTGATAATGAGATACGGTCCCCCGCCCACACTCACTACTTTCCTAACTTGGGCCTCGCCCCTGCTTTGCTACTAATGAGATATGGAACCCCGTCCATACTCTGTTAACGGTGAGATACATGACCTCGCACACACACACCTCCCTACCAGGCACATACAAGTATCACACACACAACAAGTATAATCTGACATGCAACTTTCCTCGGGCTTACCCCGGCATCGAATCTTGATCCGGAATAACTAACACATAAACATTCCTCAGGCACCCGCCCGACATCAGACTCTGGTCCAGAATAAAATACCAGAATACAGTGCCTACGGCTAACCCCCAGGTCTTCCTACTCATAATTATATGGGTCGGCATTGTGGCCGTAGACTCATTCACACAAAGGGAAACTCACCTGCACTGCTGAACTTTGCTGATACCCCTCTGGCTGCTAACTGAATTTTTCCCCGACTGCTGCTCCCTCAGCTCCCCGAGTTACCAAGATCAAATAACACTTAGCTCAATGCAATAGTCCTTCTCAGGGTAAAATGACCATTTTACCCCTACCCCCAATATGGTCCATAATTGAGGCCCAAACATAATATAAAAGGCCCAACACTAGATTGGCTTCCCAAGCCCACTATTGGCCCATAATCACTGACTCCTGATGGTCCATTAAGGCGCAAAGGCCTATAGTCCAAAGCACAGCCCGCACCGAGGCCCAAATGCTCGAAACCCAACTGGCAGCGTTACGCGGGGAATACTCCAATGTACGCTTAGCGTACAGGCTTGATGACGAGTACGTTGGGCATACCTGCACGTACGCTCAGCGTAGCACCCTGATAAGCTATCTTTCTATTAAGTGCTTAATACTCTTATTCAGAGGCTACAAACTCAGATCTAGGTCCTATTTCATGTCTTAAACCATAAAGTTGCTTACTTTATGGCTTCCATGACTCTCATAAGCTCCAAATCCAAAAACCATAATCTGTTTGCAAGGAAAAATGTCTTTACTCATGCATGAACTCATTTGGACCATCAAGATATCAACTTTATGTTCTAGGGAGTCATTTAGCACTAAGGGAGGCAACCCTTGGTCTGGAAATCAGATTTAAGCCATAAAGCTTTCACCTTTGGACCAAAAACTAACCCATACTAGATATAAATGATGGGTTTTGGTCATAAGACATCCTATGTGCTCATACAAACCCTAAAGCTTGGATCTAGGTTTCTCTATTGTACATACTTTGAATCCAAGACTATATACCCTAATTCTAGCATATGGAAATCAGAATTCACATGTAATTAGGTTTAAGAACATACCTTGATTGTTATATAGCAATAACAATCCAATTCCTCCTTGAATTGACCTTGGAAAGCTGAGAGTCACAAGTGTCACTCCTCTAATGGCTTACAAACACCATAAGCAAGTGGAGAAGGTATATAGAGAGAGGAGAGGTGTTAGAATTCGTCCTTAGGACTTCTAGGGAAGGCTTGGCCGAATTCCTAAGCCCTATGGGGTTTATATAGGTGTAAAGATTAGGGTTTTAGTCGATATCCTTATCTAGTTGCTTGCCACCAAGCAACCATAAGATAAGTCTTAGAAACTCTTATCCTAGTCGAATTCTAAGGGATTTACACCTCAAATTCGTTCACCATATATATAAGATAATCCTTACCTTATTTTGTAACTATCACATAATTACAATTCAGCCCCTCTAGTTTAATTAATTACACTTTATCACAAAATTAATTCTTAATTAATTATTGACCAATATTAATTAAACAAATATGATTTTTCCTTTAATATATTATTCTTATAACATATTAATAAATCATAATAACCTCTCTCTCTTTATTTATTTCTCCAATCAAGTTGCTTTG
The DNA here is from genome assembly GCF_051521515.1 of Lactuca serriola. Lineage (NCBI taxonomy): Eukaryota > Viridiplantae > Streptophyta > Magnoliopsida > Asterales > Asteraceae > Lactuca > Lactuca serriola. The sequence goes on along the minus strand of NC_136416.1, from coordinate 186,638,030 downwards.
GTGAAGGCAACCCAAAAGGACCATGCACCATCGGGTCAAGTACATACCAAAATAGTTATGGACTTAGACACTAATCCAACAGTCTCCCACTTGGATAAGTCTAACAACTATTCTGCGTATGACTTCAGATCCCGATCTGCAATCGTAGCTTTCCAAAGCCGCTGTCAACTCTGATCATATCAGATACGCGTGTCCTTAGATAAGGGATCATATATTCCTCCATTCTAGATATCATATGAGATATGATTTCAAATCATTCTCTTTGTACTATATCTCGATTCCCGATTTATGACGACTGACTAATTGAACAAATCAAATTAGCCCTAGCCCGGCCGAGCATTTACGTTTGTCATCACTAAACCATCGAGGGGCCCAAAGATATCGCCTTTATCCTACTTTGAATAAAAGGAATGGATAAACTTTGATAGAATTCTCGCTTGCACTCACGCACCGAATTACACACAACAATATGTTTTATAACACCAAGTTACTGGTGCGTTTACATATTATCAATGTGCAACCGATTTGCAAGATACAACTCACACATCTCGGTTTCAAGAATATAAGATGTTATCGTCTCACCAATCACTCGTGATACAATTCATGGAGTGATCCAAGTGAGCATGGGTTTGATCCAATGCTCAAATCATATTCATAAGCACTCATGAACGTTGCAGCAAACATTTGCTTATGTCTAATACTTTTCTAGACAATCCACACACCAATTCACGACAGTCTTCATTCATATCTACTTCCAACATATGAACGATTGTGGCCCGTTTGAATAATTCGATTATTCTTAATAAACTCAATTATTCTGGAAGTCAAAACATGCAAATGTGAAACACAAGAATAATACTAATCCCATATGGCCTCAACCCTTTGAGCATAAATAAAACACCTTTTATTTATCACCATATTGATTACTCATTATTTGTAGTTCCGGGTAATCAACTTCTTACTTGAATTACAACACTTGTCCCATGCTCCTAGCATGCACACAATGTTTACCTATGGTTCTTACTTTGTGAAATAGATCATATTGAACACATTTCCAATCATTCTCATTTCTGAACTCCAAATCCTTTTTCCATAAGTTAGAGAATATCAAATTCTTGCTACTTATAGAATATGCTAGATTCTAACATTCTATACAACTTATCCTTTCATAATGTCACTGCACCAAAATCACAAAGACTATTGCCAATGATATTACAAAGTCCTCTATCGGAGATTGTTACAAGACAATTCCATAGACGTGATGTCTCTCACTCAAAGTACATTCTTTGAACATCCTTTTGCATAGAAGTTTCTAATCTAATCATAGATTTCTCAATATTCAATTCCCAATATGGACACACTTCCATATGTTCCATATGACAACTCATTCTTAATAGAATCTTATCTATTCGTAATGATGTCGATACGGTCCATCCAATATGGAAACATTTCCATATTTTCCAATACTATACTTCCAACTACTCACAAGCGACCAATCCTCGTCGAACTTTGGGTTGTCCTTTGATAGTTGTTTAATTGTTTTAGTCAAAACCAATTCTAGTCCCTTTTCCCTCTAAATGCGCTCGACATTTGGAAAATTTTAGAATGGTCAAACATTAAAGCATTTGCAATCGATCCTTTACCCGAAGCGTATGGGACACGACGCATAATGTTTTATTTGCTATGTTCTCAAAATTCGAATTGTGAAGAGGGATGCCGTAATCATAATCGAAATTTTAAGAACACACTTTGTACCTTTGACTAAATTTATTAACATTTCTCAACCTAATCCTTTAGATTTGAAATGAAGCATAATATTCTCTCCCTTAATTATAGCAAAACAATTCTTCAACTATTGCGACTTTGCAAAGTATGACTCTTGTTTTCTATAATTAATATTGCTAACCTTGCAATACTTTCCTTAATAATCATACAATCATAACTTTTATGCTCCCACTATCTTGATGATTATTATAAAACATAACACTTATGCTCCCACTAGCTTCGACATGTATTCATAAACATCTTAACTTTCAGAAAACAATACTTATTGAATTTCTTAAGTTCATGTTTCTAATACTTAGTGCTTTGATAATCCTTTATCAATGCTTCTTGAACTTATACACCTTTGCCTTCGATAGTTCATATGTGTGTCTAAACAATTAAGACTAATTGCCAAACCTCAAAATTCAAATTATGGAAAGGGATGCCGTAACCATGATTGAATTTGAGAATGTAATTTTACAATCACTATCTTCTTAAAATCTCTCTTAGTGAAAGCATTTCTTCACAATCATTTTCATGAAGGAGGAAATCTTATGACACGTAGATTTAGACGGTGTATGTGTTCCTATCCATGTGAATTTGTTAAAACCAAAGTTTACGACAAATTCAAACTCATATGGACCGAACTTTCTTAATCTTGATTTATTGCCTTATGGTAGCACAGCTGCCCACCATGTCTTCCAAGTAGTTAAGCAGCTCACCCTTTCCTATCAATGTACCTTTCATTGATTAAGGTGCTTTGCCTTTTATGCGTTCAAAATGAGAACTCATAGACCTCACATGCATAATTAACTTAATTGGAATAGCACAGAAACAAAATAATGTCAACACGATAGGTTGTAAACCTCAACTCGTGTGCTAGTGATGATTGATAAGGTTTATTTGAGTTTTTCTTGAAACCTTTCAAGACCATTAAGACTCCCACTGACTCTTTGACATATAATATTCTCTTGTCAAAACATTTCTTGACAAACAAATATTTGAGAGTTAGTGTAGCTTTTATCAAAACTCTTCATAAATTGGTCCTAGTTGGTCTTTGTCTTATCTAAGACATCACAACTTACCACATTTAATGAATGTTTTAAACCTTCTTAATACTTTTCACTCATTGTCACAATCTTAACTCTAAGAATTGTTTTGGAACGAAGTATGATTGACTTCTTGATTTGACCATTTCTTCAATCTTTGATTCCTCTTCTTGGACATACAATTGTACCAAGACTCACTTAGAGGATCAATTGAGATATGGTTCTTAATCATTAAGACCTATCATAAAACATAAAAGGTACTCTCCCTTCTTCTTAGAATGGAGAACCTTTTATCTTTCTGCCTACTTGATTCTTGTTATTCGTTCTACTATTGATTTAAACTTTTTCAATCAATTCAGAATTACACTTAATCTTATAAGTATAATCATATTTACTAAACCTTTAGTAAATCATGACGAATATCTTTGTTACTCTTATGGTGAACTTGATCAACACGCAACTTTGTGTACTCGATCTCCTAGTCCTTCACTTGACACTTTGTCAATGAATTAGTCTAATTTCCAAATATGAAATTTCTCATTCATCGTGCAACCAAGTTGCATGATTCCAAATTTCTGTCCAATTGAAACTTGGGCGATGAGAAACTCTCCCTATTTGGTAAATTCTCGACTTTCCATAAATAACATAATAAGAACCAAATCCATTATTGTTGATAATAGAAACATTTTAACATCAAATTTTTTTCATACACGCCATTGTAAGGATAAATAAATAAATTTTAAAATCAAAATTTATTTTATTGCGGAAAAATTTGTCCTTACAATGCAACTCATTGAAAAACTTATGCTAATACATCTTTCTTAGCAATCTAATTCTAACTCTAAGTAGTAGCTCATGAATCTAATCTTCGAAAAACGCGATCGAAATCCATTCCTTCACGGTTAGATTCTGCTCACTTCTTCCCTTAAGCTTCCCTTCTTTTCTTCGATCCTACAAAACATCAATTGTAATCTTATCACATTATGTATTAAGAATCTAGAATAGAAGCTTAAAAGAGTTAGTTACTGGATTTTACCTATCTTAGAGCCATACGTTTCGACTCTCCCATCTCTTAGATCTCTTAGGTAAATAGGGCAGCTTCGTCTCCAATGCCCCTTCTCTTGGCAATAAAAGCAAATCGACTCTTTTGGAACAGGACATGGAACTACTTCAGACATTGCCTTTCTCTTATGATCAAACTTTTCGATCATAGCATGTCTTTCGTTGCCATTGTCTATATCCATAGAGGTCTCGAAGGCAGATTCACCAATCAACTTTGTTTTTCTATTGCGCCAAATCATTGCAGATTCAGCAGCAATAAGCATATAGGTGAGATCTATAAGGGTCACGTCGTAGTTCATCACATAGTACTCTCTTACGAACTCACTATATGAGTTGGGAAGTGACTGAAGAACCCAATCGACAGCCATTTCCTCACAGAAAACGGATCCCAACATTCTTAACTTATCAATGTGTGACTTCATCCCTAGGACGTGTGCACACACGGACTTTCCTTCTTTATGATTACTTGCCAAAAGGGCTTGAGTGATCTTGAACTTTTCAAGCCTTTGAACTTGTGGGTTAGGGAGAATAATTGGAGGAGGTAGAGGAAGTGAAGCATGATTTCTTGTTCCTCGATCGAATCGTGGAATATCATCTTCATGTGGAATGCTTGTTCCACGGGATTTGAGAAGACCATAGTTGTCGAACTTTGACATCTACAATACGGGAGAAAACGAATTCAAGTTAGTTGATTGATTGAGTCCTTAGTAAATCACCCAAATGAGATACTAAGGCTAGGACCCAACACAATACGCTACAACCTAGAAAAGGGATGTCGTAATCTAGTTGCAGAATATTTGAAGGTAAGTGAATGACGATTCACTAATTTCCACCATGAAAAACGAAAAAGAAATTTAAGTTTTAAATCTATGAAAACTCCTAGATCCTTTGAGATACATTGAACTTTCAATGGCATGTTTATATCTCGATATGCCCCTCTTGTTTGTGACTGGGATGTCGAGGATCACAAAGCGGGTGTGAATAACCATGCAAACTACATGGTGCCCTCACATGTTACAGTCACCTATTCGATGTGCCGGTAAACCACACACGCTCCACCGAACTATGACAAACATTGAGTCACCCTTTGCTACCTTTGCTTAGACCCATTTAGTGTGCCGGTTAACCACACACGCTCCACTAACGTCTTCGCAAGGGCACAAAGTGTAATTTCATGGAATTGCATCAATTCACTTTTGCCTAAGTAACTAAGATTGGGAATTTCGAAAAACATTTAGTTACTTTAGTAATTCATTATACTTATAATGGAAGGTTTCGTCCTATCCTACCCGTTCGGCTAACGACCCTCCACTAGTCAAGAGTGCGGTGGGTAAGAGTGGATACCCATTCAATCGCCATTTTATAGGCGATTTCCTTAAACACCCCTTATAAACTAGCTTCGTGAATGAGGCCTACTAACGGTAAGACTGACTTTTACTCATACATATATATAATGTTAGACTTTTAATGTTATATATAGTATAGGGTGTATTTTATACTTTTAAAATACTAGGTGGTCTAATTTAACAATTATACTTTTAATTCAATTAAATTGTAAACCTAAACTTTTATGGATTTACTAAACCTCTTTTAATTATACACCTTAATTAATTAATAAAACCATAAGGGTGTTATTTGAACTTTTTCAAAACAATACTAGAGTTTTAGAATTTAACATTCCTAATTATACTTTTAATCAACTTTTAAATTCCAAAACTTGAGGGCTAGTTTTGAAACATTTCAACACATTAGGGTTTCAAGTATTTAAATTTCAAAACTACAAAACTATTGGGTTCAAATTTAAACTATAAAACCTAAAGGGCAAAATATGAAACTTTTCATAACAACAAGGATCAAATAACAAATAATCTAAACTAACATTTAATTACATAATTATCCATATTTGATTTGTTTAATGATTTCTTGCAAAGCAATTTATCAATTTGCTCAAAATAATTAATCAATTATCTTATAAGGAAACAATTATCTTATTAATTGATAAATATCTTCAATTAGATCAAAAATATAGTCAAATATATTATATAATCGGATTAATATTGATCTAACATGATAAGGTAACTATCCATAAGCAAAAACAGCAAGAAATCCCGAAGTACCCTCCATCTGACGAGCTGACTCGTCGAGTCAGGCTTGGACTCGTCGACTCACCTTGGACTCGGCGAGTTCAGCAATGGACTCGGCGAGTCCAGCCTCCAAAACACCAAAAAAACGAATTTTTTAGATATATCAAGCATCAATACAATAGAAACCAATCAAGGCTCTGATACCACTGATGGGTTTTGGTCATAAGACATCCTATGTGCTCATACAAACACTAAAGCTTGGATCTAGGTTTCTCTATTGTACATGTAATTAGGTTTAAGAACATACCTTGATTGTTATATAGCAATAACAATCCAATTCCTCCTTGAATTGACCTTGGAAAGCTGAGAGTCACAAGTGTCACTCCTCTAATGGCTTACAAACACCATAAGCAAGTGGAGAAGGTATATAGAGAGAGGAGAGGTGTTAGAATTCGTCCTTAGGACTTCTAGGGAAGGCTTGGCCGAATTCCTAAGCCCTATGGGGTTTATATAGGTGTAAAGATTAGGGTTTTAGTCCTTATCCTTATCTAGTTGCTTGCCCACCAAGCAACCATAAGATAAGTCCTAGAAACCCTTATCCTAGTCAAATTCTATGGGATTTACACCTCAAATTCGTTCACCATAGATATAAGATAATCCTTACCTTATTTTGTAACTATCACATAATTACAATTCAGCCCCTCTAGTTTAATTAATTACACTTTATCACAAAATTAATTCTTAATTAATTATTGACCAATATTAATTAAACAAATATGATTTTTCCTTTAATATATTATTCTTATAACATATTAATAAATCATAATAACCTCTCTCTCTTTATTTATTTCTCCAATCAAGTTGCTTTGGTGAAGGCAACCCAAAAGGACCATGCACCATCGGGTCAAGTACATACCAAAATAGTTATGGACTTAGACACTAATCCAACAGTCTCCCACTTGGATAAGTCTAACAACTATTCTGCGTATGACTTCAGATCCCGATCTGCAATCGTAGCTTTCCAAAGCCGCTGTCAACTCTGATCATATCAGATACGCGTGTCCTTAGTTGGGATTTCTACAGAATTTGACATTGAACGCACATTGGGTAAGGAGGCTTGATGTACTGATTCTTGAAAGATAGCGCTTTCAGCTTGAGAATCTTCAGAGAGAACAACGGAGAGAAATAAACTTCTGGATCACTTCAACAGGTTCATATATAGCAACAAATTGATTGAGGAGGCTTCAATGCAATGTGTCACATAATCTTCAAGTACAGCTTCACCTTGCTTCTGAGGTTGAAAGATTGAATGATGGAAGAATAGTCTTCATTTCTTGCTCCTTCGAATGAAAATTCTTCGATGCTCACGAATGAAGCCTTGGCTCAGAAGATCTTGAATACAGTCTCCACGAGTCTCATCTACGCCTGAAATCACTTTTCAAGACAAAACAAAAGTAAAAGAAAAATTAGCACACAAAAAATTAATTTTGGATTTTTGATATTTTCCGAAAAAAAAATAAAAAAGAAATAACACTATATTTTTTTTTTTAATTTTTAATTTTCTATTTTTTGTTTGATTTTTTTTTAATTTTTTTGATTTTTGTTTGATTTTTGAATTATTTTTAATTCTCCTCCTAAAATTTGTGCATAAAGGAAAACTATGTAAATTTAACAAAAATAAAATGATATCTAACTTTAAGAATGATTTGGGATCAAAGTTTTTTTTAGACAACCTTTATCCGCTTGTCGGTACCTTCCATCTTCACGTCTTTGTCTGGTCGATCATCGATATTGTTGTCCACTTAAACACGAAAAATTGTGACAAAATTAGGACATACTATAAGTGACAAGACAATATGATCCTAAGTTCCTAGATATTATATCTTAAGGACCATTCATCTGACGACGACCAGGGATATTGTTGTCCACCTAAATTGAGCAGCGAGATCTATAGACAATCTTTGAGTGTTCAATTTTAATTGTACTGGAACATGTTTCCCGCTTCCTGATATGCCCCAGTAATCAAAGACTTCCAGAGTACTCCTTACATCGGGTGAGCAGACAATCATTAAGAGAGAAGATAGATTTAGATTATTATCACTTATAGTTTTTAGAGGGATTGAGAAGTAGAAGGTTGCATATGCTATGTACCAGGTCGGATTGTTAATCACACAAATGAGACAGCATATGGCTAACAGATAAGAAGAATTGCATAGATATAATATGTAGAGAAATAGATTTGCATATGTTGCAGTCCAGGTCGGATCTTTTCCAATCACACAGAGGAGGCAACAAATGACTAACAGTAAGAAAGAAAGAAAATAATTTTCTATAGACCTAATTCATCGGAATTTACCAGTCGCCCCATCAATACCAGAATTAAGGACAGAATCCGCACATCGAGGAAAAGTTAAACCACGGTTCCAGATACGGGTTCATTTAATGTGACGAATGGATTCCCATATATATCTCCCTGCTCAACCTATCCAAGCGTCATATTGTCAGGCTAAACGGAACTATCTAGGTCAAGATTTATCAAGTCTCTAGATTCCTTAAGTTCATCTGCACCTAGTCAAGTCCGTTAAATTATTGGTGCCTACTGACGCATCAAACCAGAGCATAGACCCTTCAACTTTGGGTACGTTATCACTTGTTAATATCACTTGCCAAAACATAACCAACATATTATTTATTTATTTATTTATTTATTTTTTACAAAATTTTCTAATTTTTGTTTTGTTTTTATTTCTCCCCCTAAATTTGTGCATAGGAGAGAAACGAAAGTAAATGCGCAAATTTAAACTATCCTAAAACAAAAATTTGTCTTTAAAGCGAATCAGCTTAAGAAAAACTTAGGAGTATAGAGAAGAAAACTCAAACCGTAAGTCACCGATTGAATTTGCATCCAGAAGGTCTAAGAACAGCACGCATAATCTCAGAACAGATCCGAAAATTCTTCATGTCATTAAGCACTAACCCCATGAGTGATCACTTCCTTTCTTCCCTTCCCGCAAGGACACATACTCTCAAATAATGTTCTGAGTGTTGTACAGTTGAGAGATGCCTCCTATCAAGTGTCTGGAACAGCCACTATCAACAAACCGAAGTCTGATGATAGGCCTCCATAGCTGCTCCAGCACAGAGCGGGATCAGTTGGTCTTTGGAACCCAGTCCATTTTGAAACTAGGTCGACCTTTGTAATCCTTACACGATACTCTCTCCTATGACATATCCTGCTTATCACAAACAGAAGATGTAGAAATATTAGAATCGTTAGAAGATTTGGGAGAGTGAGCCTATGGAACCCATTTGTAGTTGGGTTTAACCCATTTCTTTTTCAATCTGATGGGTGGCTCAGCACTTGATTTTGAACTTGAAGTCGACCGTTGAGGTGACTTTGATTTTGGCTTCACAGGAGCATCTCTTGGATTGGACATCTTGGTCGGCATTCCCTTCTTGCCTTTGGGATTCAGATTCTTGGCCTTGTGGGTTTGATTCTTGGCCTTCTGCGCATTCCAATCAGCATTGTCTGAACGTGACCTTGAGGGGTTTCTTTTGAAGTATCTCCCTCTTAGTGCGTTCTGCCACCCTTGTGCATCATAGGGAATGTATGCGCGATTTGGAAAATTTTTGGCAATGTGTCCAGGTGTTCCACAGTGAAAACATGTCTTTTTCTTCACTGTGGAGTTGTTTCTTCCTGCCCCTGGTGGCGTATCCTTGCCTTGTCTCTGATTGTTCCCACAAGCACACTTGCAGCAAGTCGGCTGTTTCACTTGATTTGGTAGCCTGTACTTCTCAACAGCACGTTGATCAGAAGCGACTGAGTTCGAAGCAACAGGTTCAGAGTTCAAGGAGTCATTGGTGTGTTCAATAGTTTTCTCCTTGTTCTCATCCTCTGCTACTTTACTTGCACAAGAAGTAGAATCATTAGTATCGTTCAGCTCAACACCCTCAGTTGGCCCTGATTGTTCAGTCTTAACTTAATCTGGACCAGGGGTTTGGCCAAACTGAGCAGACATTTCTTCCTCATTGGTCTCAAGGGGTGGGTTATAGTTGTGATTGAAAGGTGGAGGAACACAATCATACCCTAAACCCTTGTTTTGATTATCTTTGAATTTTAATTGGTTTTCAAATAAGGACTCGATTGTCTTACTTGACGCGGTGTAATTTTTGAAACTAACATCTATTTTTCCACACTTTATTTTCAAAGCGTCAAGTTTCAGTTACAGTAGCAAGTTTGCGTTTAATGTGATCATAATTTTCACACTTGTTGCTGTAATCTTCTTGTAATTTCCTAAAGTCCTTAGTCTTGGCCTCTAATTCTGCTTTTAAAGGTTTCTGACCTGTCCTTAGAGTATAGCATTCGTATTTGAGGTCCTCATTTTCTCTTTTTAATAAATCGATTTGATCGCAAAGAAATTTAATCGTAGCTTTACAAGATGGAGTACATGAAACTTCATTTACCGGAATTGATGTGGAACTCATTTTTTTTTAATTTTTTTATTAATTTTTTATTTTTTATTTTTTTTAATTGCCCTTTGACTTAAAAACCGAGAAAGTCAAATTTAAAAAGTCAAACCGAAAAGCCAAATTTGAAAAATTAAAAGTCAAACGAGAAAGTCAAAATTTAAAGTCAAAGGTCAACTTTTAAAAGTCAAAGTCAAAATTTTAAATCAAAAGTCAAAAATTAAAAACTAAAATTTTTGGTTGAAAAAAGAATTTAAAATTAAAGGAAAATCAATTTTGGGCGGAAAATGACAAAAATGCGAAAGTTGGAACCGAAGACCAGCTTATGTTTTAAAGGACCGAAGGATTGTCACAAAAGAATGGTTGGATGAGTTGGCAAGGTGCGCAGACTTGAATCTAGAGGTTCCGGGTTCGATCCCCGGCACCTTCAAACCCATTTCCCCTTTTTTTATACAAAGGCTGCTGAGCGAGGACTAGAGCTGCGAAGCCGAGAACGATGCTGCTGAGCCGTGAACCAGAGGCGAGACCGAGCCGTATACCGAGGCCGCACACGGAGCCGCACACCGAAACCCTAGCCGCACACCGAGGCACACTCCGAGCCGCACACACCAAGCCGCACACCGAGGCTGCTGAGCCGCATACCTTCAAGTGGCCGCACTCCTTCAACAGATTCGCAAAAAAACGACGTTTTTCACCTTTTTTTGCTCTAAAACTCGATCAAAAACTCGTTTTTATGAAAAATGCAAAGAAGTAACCCCCCTTATTTTTGCGAGATCTATCCAAAAACGCTATTCTATTTTCAAAATAAGATCAAATAAGCTCCAGATTTGAAAAAAATTGATTGATACAACCAAGCTCTGATACTAGTTGTAAGTCTCCAAAATTGCTTGTGTATCAATCAGATCCAATTGATGGTGCGTAATCCCAATCAATTGGATGATTTCAAATCAATATAGAAGAGAATGAGAAGAAGAAGAAGATGAATCTATGATGTATATATGAAATTGAGTGATGCTCCTTACAATAGATTCTCTCTCACATACACTTCTTCTCTCTAACTTTCTCTCTCTTCTCTAGCCTTCTTCTAACCGTACACTCCCACATGCACTCCTCTATTTATATGGACCTCCAACCATACACATGTGTACAGCCGCACACCCTGTGTACGGCCGTACACAGGGTGTGCGGCCGTACACACGTGTACGGCCGTACACACAAACCGCAAACACATACAACATTACATAAAAATATATTTTATTAGAAAAGAAAAGTATAAATAATATTTTTGACCTAACACCGCACCCGCGATCATTCGCTCCACTACGCTGGGCATACCCATGCGTGTTCTAAAAATACATGCATGGCCTTCCATGCAAACTTTTCTCCAGAAGGGCCATTATTTCCAATGTCTTCAAAATGCCATAACTCCTTCATTCTAGATCCGTTTCCGATGAACTTAATATCTATGGAAAGTTGGTGAGAAGCCCTACGCTTCTAACAACACACCCCGACCCGAACCTTCTTGAATAAACTCAAAACCCACAAATGACCAAAACGCCCCTAGCCTTGACTTTTGGATCCATGAATAAGTGCTTTTCTGAATAGGGTGTTACATTTTGTGTTCGTGATTATGTATTGTCTTCTTTTAACTCTAATTTTTGAATAATGGTTTATAAATAAATGGTTTGATTTGAATGTAATTTTCTAAAAGTAGGTGTTTGTTCTATTTTAAAAATGAAAATTTTATTCTGAAATTTTTGGATGTTATAGATTTGAGATCGGGTTATCATCAGATGAGGGTCAGGGGCGAGGATACAGAAGACGACCTTTCGGAATCATGATGGACATTATTAGTTTTTGGTGATGACATTCAGGCTCACTAATGCACCGCAATATTCATGGACCTCATGAACCGCATGTACAAGACGATGTTGGATTGATCGGTGATTGCGTTTATTGATGATATATTGGTCTATTCTAAGACCAATGAGCAACATGAGAAGCATCTTCGTGAGATTATTGAGACTTTGAAGAGGGAGAAGATTTATGCCATGTTCTCTAAGTGTGAGTTCTGGTTGTGCAAGGTTCAATTTAGGATCACCTCATCAACCCGATTGGTATTTTGGTCGACCTGAACAAGAACGAGGTCAAGATGAAGTGGGAGGTTCGGAGGTCTCCATCTGAGATTCGGAGTTTCCTTGGTTTAGTAGGGTATTATCAGAGATTCATTCGGAATTTCTCCAAGATTGCGGTTCCACTTACCTGCTTAATGAAGAAGAATGTTACTTTTCTGTGGGAACCTAAGTAATAGGTGACTTTTGATACACTAATCCAGAAGTTATATGAGGCTCTGATACTAACCCTCCCTGAGGGTATGGATGAGTTTATGGTTTACTATGATGCATTGATTTTAGGATTGGTTGCAGTGCTTATGTAAAGGGACCATGTATTCGCGGACGCTTCGAGACAATTGAAGCCTCATGAAGCAACTTATCCTACATACAACTTGGAGCCGAGGGCATTGGTTTTCTCCCTCAAGATTTGGTGTCACTACTTGTATAGGGTTTAGTCTACCATCTATAAGGACCATAAGAGTTTGAGATACTTGATGGATCATTCGAACTTGAATATAAGGCGGCATAGCTAGCTCAATGTAATGAAGGATTTTGATTGTGAGATATTATATCACCTAGGTAAGGACCATGTCGTGGGTGATTCTTTGAGTTACAAGCCGGATATTGATCCTATCCGAGACTTATGTTTTTGGATAGTCGTAGTGACCCCACTATTGGATCTGATTAGAGAGACATAGATTGAGGCAATAAAGGAGGGGCATCGAAAGAGTGAGAGGAGTGTTGGTCAGTTAGTTTCCTTTGATTATGAAAATCGTAGGTTGTTGACACTTCATGGCAAGATGTGGGTCCCGTATTCAGGTGGTGTCCGACAGACTTTGATGGAGGAGGATAATAAACCAAAGTTTCAATCCACCCTGGTGCGACGAAGATGTATAGAGACTTGAGACTTGACTACTGGTGGCCATGCATAAAGTAGGATATGGCTTGGTATGTTGAGAGGTGTTTGACTTGTCGGGAAGTTAAGGCCAAACATCAAAGACCTCAGGGCAAGATGAAGTCATTGGATATTCCCAAGTAGAAATGAGAGCAAATTACCATGGACTTTATCACCAAATTACCTAGAAAAACACGTATGGTTGATTTGATGGGTGATTGTCGACAGGTTAACCAAGAGTTCTCATTTTATTCCCATTCAAGAGAGCCTTTTTTCAAGTCATCATTTCCTTCCTAGACCATCTTTGGATGAGAGAGAACCGGTCCATTGTTGACTTTGTAACATCCGGAATTTCAGGTATTATATTTATTCGTTGAATTTCAAGTTTTGTGGAAGAACTCGACGAGTTGATGCGTAGACTCGCCGAGTAGTGACGTGAATCATTATCCGGGTGGATGGTTGGACTCGACGAGTCCATGCTGTTTAATGAAACCCTAATTCCTCGGGTTTGGGGCCTATTTAAAGGGCCTTATGGCCATCATTTACGGCTACTAGACCCCAGAGAGAAACCCTAAGTGAGCTAGAGTGTTTGTGAGAGGAAAGGAGTCATTTCTTGATCATTTGTTAGTGTTTTTGCAAATAGAAGAGGACCAAGTCAAGAGGAGGCTGAAGAGGGTGCTAATCTAGTGATTCTAGGGCTCAGAGACTTCATTTTGAGGTATTCATTTGACCCTTCTTTAGTTTATGGTGTAATTCTTAGAGTTGATGGGTTTTAGCCATAAGAACTTTCCTATGTGCGCATGCAAAACCCTAATGCTTGGATCTAGGCTTTCTAATTAAACATGCTTTGAATCAAAGACTTCTAATGGCTAATTAGGTTGAATAACAACATTGAAACAGATCTAGAATCATACCTTTGAGTTCCTTGTTGATCTTGAGGTCTTGGAGCTTCTAGAGTCACAAATGTCACTCCTCTAATGGCTTACAAACACCAATAGCAAGGAAGATGATTTAGGAGAGAGGAGAGGGGAGGAAGTCGGCCAGGGTTCTCTTGCTTTAGGAGAGGTACCGATTTCCCTTAGCTATGGGGTCTATTTATACTTGTAGACTCCTTAAGGGTTACAACCTAAACCCTAATTGGATAATCTTCTCTTAAGGCTATCCAAATCCTTTCCATAGATAAGCCTTGGACGAATTTAGCTATCCTTTAGCTTCTACAATTCGTCCCTTGTATATCTATAAGGATTTACAGTCTAAAGCTTAACTATCAAGCAATTGACAGTTTATACCCCTTTATTTAATTAATCTCTTTAAGTCACCAAATTAATTCCAATTAATTCTATGACTTATATTAATCAAATAACAATATATTATTCTTTATATTATTCTCATAATATATTAATAATATTTACTCTCTCTTAATAAATCATCCTATCAAGTTGCTATGGTGAAGGCAACCCAAAAGGACCATGCACAACCGGGTCAAATACTTGCCTAATATAGTTGCAGCCTTAGACACTATTCCAACAGTCTCCCACTTTGATAAGTCTAGTAACTATATGCACAAGTACAATTCGGTTTGCAATCGTAGCTCTCAAAGACGCTGTCAAACTCTGATCTAATCAATCTTGTCCTTTAGATAAGGGATCGTATAGTCCTCTGTTAGATATCATGCTGACAATCCTATGGAATGGTTAGTCAAGCATTTAGGTTTCTCGATCTCTGATTTATTTGACATAGAACTTAATCGAACACATCAATTCAGTTCTGACCGGTCCCGGCACATAAGTCAAATCAAATCATCGAGTGGCCGAGATATCGCTTTTACCTTCTTAGATAAAAGTTACAGATAAACTTCGACTTATATGCATTTACTTATTCATTAACCAACTATACACAACAATACGTTTTATAACCCCGAGTTACTGATGTGTTTTCGCATTATCAATGTACAATCAATTAATAAATAACAAACCATATATCTAGGTTTTAAGACTATATGATATTATCGTCTTACGATCATCCTTTTATATCATATTCCATAAGGTGATTCCAGCAAGCGCGGGTTTGTTCCAATGCTCAAAACTAGTTCATAAGCACTCATGAACATTGTAGCAACCCTTTGCTATGTCTAACACCATTTAGACAATCTACACACCAATTCATGACAATCTTCATTCATATCTACTTCCAACATATGAACGATTGTGGACAATTTGAACAATTCGATTATTCCTAATAAACTCAATTATTCTGGAAGTCAAAACATGCAAAGTGAAACAATAGTTAAACAATTAACATAAGACAGTAACATTACTCATAAATAAAACTCCTTTATTTAATCATCAAATGTTAATTACATTTATCTATTACATCTTTCTAATACTATCTAATCTATGCTAATATCATCCTTCAGCCCAATACTCCTAGCATGCTGCAAGTGCTTAACCCTACTCAGCCCCTTCGTAAGCGGATCTGCTGGGTTATCTTCTGATGATATCCTCTTAACTATGAGTTGTCCTTCTTCTACACGATGTCTAATGAAATGATATTTTCTGTCGATATGTCTTGATCTACCATGATCCCTCGGTTCCTTGGTCAAGGCAACCGCTCCTTCGTTATCATAGAAAATCTCCATGGGCTCCTTTATGGCAGGTACAACTCCAAGATCACCGATGAAGTTCTTTAGCCATATTGCCTCCTTCGACGCTTCGCTCGCTACAATGTACTCTGATTCGCACGTTGAATCAGCTACGATCTCCTGCTTGGAACTCTTCCATGTCACTGCTCCTCCATTTAGGGTAAAGACCCAGCCTGACTGCGAACGGTATTTGTCCCTGTCGGTCTGAAAACTGGCGTCACTATACCCTCGCACCTTCAAGTCATCACTCCCTCTGAGGACTAAGAACCATTCCTTCGTCCTCCGAAGGTACTTGAGGATGTTCTTCACCGCAATCCAATGTGCTCTGCCAGGATTCCCTTGATATCTACTAACCATGCTCAAAGCGAAGGTTACATCAGGGCGAGTACAAGTCATAGCGTACATGATTGAGCCAACTGCGGAAGCGTATGGTACTCGGCTCATTTCTGCTATCTCAGCTTCGGTACTCGGACTTTGAGTCTTACTCAACTTGGCATTACTTTGTATCGGTAATTCTCCCTTCTTCGAGTTTTCCATACTAAAACGTTTTAGTACCTTCTCTAAGTAAGTATTCTGACTAAGTCCAATTAATCTCTTACTTCTTTCTCTTACTATCCTTATTCCCAAAATGTAAGAAGCCTCTCCGAGGTCCTTCATAGCGAAGCACTTTTCGAGCCAGGACTTAACCTCCTGCAGAGTCGGGATGTCGTTTCCTATGAGTAATATGTCATCGACATACAGAATGAGGAAGCTTACCATACTCCCACTGGCTTTGACATATACACACGATTCATCTTCGCTTCGTATAAATCCAAACTCTTTGACTTTCTCATCAAAGCAAAGATTCCATCTGCGAGACACTTGTTTAAGTCCATAAATGGACTTCTCAAGCTTACACACTCTATTCGGGTGCTTCAGATCGACAAAACCCTCCTGGCTGAGCCATGTAAACATCCTCAGCCAACTTTCCATTAAGGAAAGCGGTTTTGACATCCATTTGCCAAATCTCATAATCATGAAATGCGGCAATAGCTAGCATCACTCTAATAGACTTTATCTTCGCAACTGGTGAGAAGGTCTCATCATAGTCAACTCCGGGAATTTGAGTAAAGCCCTTCACTACCAATCGCGCCTTATATGTGTGTACGTTTCCATCCACGTCGGTCTTCTTCTTGAAGATCCATTTGCACCCAACGGTGTTACGTCCGGACACATTATCAACCAAATTTCAAACTTGGTTGTCATACATGGACTGAATCTCGCTGTCCATTGCCTCTTTCCATTTCACAAACTCCGGGCCTGCCATGGCTTCCTTATAGCTATTAGGTTCATCAAGATTTATTAGTGTACCATCACTAATATACATGTCCCCTACGGTAGTAATATGAAAACCATAAAACTGGGGATGAACTCTAACCCTATCGGAACGTCTAAGAGGTAAGGACTCGTCAATCGGTTCAACCGGAGTTTCCTCCTCGGGTTGAGTGCCAGCGGTAGAGGTTCCTTCATCTATTGACTCTTGAATCTCTTCAAGTTCGATTTGCCTCCCACTGTCTCCTTGGCTTATGAGTTCTCGCTCTCGGAAAACTCCTCTCCTCGCAACGAAGACAACATTTTCCTTCGGTCTATAGAAGAGATATCCAAAGGATGTATGCGGGTAGCCGATGAAAATACATCGCTCACTTCGAGGTTCAAGCTTGTCGTGAGTATCTCGTCTTACGAAAGCCTCGCAACCCCAAACCTTGATATGTGCCAACGAGGGAGCTTTCCCTGTCCACATCTCGTGAGGTGTTTTGGCAACCTTCTTAGTAGGGACTCGGTTAAGGATATGGGCGGCAGTCTCTAAGGCATACCCCCAAAAAGAGATAGGTAGTGAAGCATGACTCATCATAGAGCGAACCATATCCAATAAGGTTCGATTACGCCTTTCTGCCACACCATTCAACTGCGGTGTCCTAGGAGGCGTCAATTGCGAAACTATTCCACACTCCTTGAGATAATCGTGGAATTCAAGACTTAGGTACTCTCCTCCTCGATTGGATCGAAGCATCTTGATTTTCCTGCCCAATTGATTCTCCACTTCATTCTTGAATTCTTTGAACTTTTCAAAGGTATCTGACTTTTGCTTGATTAAATAGATATACCCATATCTACTATACTCATTGGTAAAAGTCACGTAGAAGCGGTTCCCATCCTTCGTGGTTGATCTAAACGGTCCACATACATCGGTATGTATTAGGTCCAATAAACCCTCGCCCCTTTCACATGTACTCGTGAAGGGTGACTTAGTCATCTTTCCAAGTAGACAAGACTCGCATGTGTCATCTTCCCTAAAGTCAAATGACTCCAATACTCCATCCTTTTGGAGTTGGGCTATGCGTTTCTTGTTGACATGTCCAAGATGACAATGCCACAAGGATGCTTTATCCATACTAGTGGAAGAATCAATATTCAAAACATCATTTCCTAAGTTATCAACAATCATAACAGTCTCATATATTCCATTACATGGTATAGCTTCAAAGTAAAAGACACCATTTAGATAAGCCAAAATAGAACCATTCTCATTATTAAAAGAAAATCTAAATCCTTGTCTATATAAACCATGAAATGAAATGATGTTTCTAGCCATTTCTGGCGAATAGCAACAATTGTTCAAATCTAAAACCAAATTATTCCTAAGCACTAAAGAATACACTCCAATCTTGGTCACAGGCGACGATCTTCTGTTCCCCATGATTAGATTGATCCTTCCTTGCTCCACATCCCTACTTCTTCTTAGTCCCTGCACATTAGAACAAATGTGATAACCACAACCGGTATCAAGAACCCAAGAAATGGCATGATTGGAATCGTTAGATTTAATTGTGTATATACCTGCGAAAGATGGCTTGATCTTTCCTTCTTTGATTTCTTGCAGGTACTCTAGGCAGCTTCTCTTCCAATGTCCTATCTTGTGGCAGTGGTGGCACTCTGCCTCCTTCGGGTTAGGACAGGGCTTGGCGGGATCAACTTTGGTCCCACTAGAAGAGGCACCATCTCGGGATTTGACCTTGCGATTGTTCTTCGATGAAGCCTTCCTCTTCTTTCCCTTTCCTTGACCAATAGCCAAGACAGGAACAGTAGTCGGATTGGGAGTAGGTGCAACAGACTTGTCTTTGAAGTTGCTCTCGGCGACCCTCAAAAGACCTTAGAGTTTGCTTAGGGTGATCTCTTCTTTGTTCATGTGGTAGGTCATCCTAAATTGGTTGTACATCGGAGGCAAAGAGTGAAGCACCATGTCGATCGCCAAGTCTTCCCCAAAGTCAACATTTAACTTGCGAAGGTGGTCGACATACCTTTGCATCTTTTGCAGGTGCACGGTAAGAGACTCTCCATGACCCATCTTAGCGGAAATCATGTTAGTGGAAATCTCATAACGCTCTTGTCTCGCGTTTTGGTGGTATCTCTCCAATAAGTCTTGATGCATCTCGTACGGGTACATGTCCTCGTAGGACTTTTGGAATTCGGAGTTCATGGTGGCAATCATGATGCAATGTACCTTCATTGCATCTTGCTCATGAGTCTCAAAAGCGGTGATTTCGGCTGGAGTAGCGATTTCGGGGTTGATTTTCTCGAGCTTCTCATCGAGGACATACTCCTTATCCTCATAGCGAGCAATGGTGTGAATGTAT
The DNA here is from genome assembly GCF_051521515.1 of Lactuca serriola. Taxonomy (NCBI): domain Eukaryota; kingdom Viridiplantae; phylum Streptophyta; class Magnoliopsida; order Asterales; family Asteraceae; genus Lactuca; species Lactuca serriola. The sequence continues at coordinate 186,618,280 of NC_136416.1, read as the reverse complement.
CTTATCCATTTGCTAAAGTTCGTTCCATCGAAGGTGACCTTTTGGCAAAGGCTCATCAACGTGAAGGAACTAGCAGCAGTGTTGTTTGCATTCGACATCTACAAAAGAAAAGGACAAAGATAGATTAGAATAAGAATCCCTAATTATCTCCCAATAAGAAAAATTAGGGCTAGGCTCCAACAATAACATTTACATACTAGAAAAGGGATGTCGTAATCTAACATTCAAATAAATTGAAGGTAAGTGAATGACGATTCACTAATTCTCCATTACAAAACTTAAACTATTAGTCCTAAGTGTATTGAGAATTCCTAGGTCCGGATGAGATTCATTGAAACTATTCAATGGCATGTTTAAATCTTGATATGCCCCTCTCGTTTGTGACTGGGATACCGATGATCACAAAGCGGGTGTGAATTACCATGCAAATTCACATGGTGCCTTCATTGTAACGATCACCTATTCGATGTGCCGGTAAACCACACACGCTCCATCGAACTATGATAAACAATGAATCACCCTTTGCCACCTTCGCTTAGAACCAATTAGTGTGCCGGTAAACCACACACGCTCCACTAACTTCTTAGCAAGGTGCAAAGTGTAATTTCATGGGATTGCATCAATTCACTTTTCCTAAAGTAACTAAGATTGGGAAATTTTAAAAATATGTGTAGTTACTTTAGATTTCTTATTATACTTTTAATGAGAGGATGAGGTTGCCCTATCCTACCCGTTCGGCTAACGACCCTCCACCAATCAAGCAAGCGGTGGGTGTGAGTGTACACCCATTAAGCGCCATTTTATAGGCCGCAACCTTATACCCACCTTATAGATCGGCTTCGTGAATGAGGCCTACTAACGGTAAGACTAGCATTTAGTTATACATATATATATATTATTCTAGTAATATCATATTAGTATAGGGTTGTATTTTAAACCTTTTAAAATCTAGGGTTTGAAATTTAAGTTGTCTAAATTAAAACTTTTAATCACAAATATAAATTTCAAAACTTGAGGGCAAGTTTTAAACATTTAAAACACGGAGAATCAAATAACAAATAATTCCAATTAACAATTAATATCCTAATTATCTATATTTGATTTTATTCAAGATTTCTTTGAAAGATAATTACCAAAATAATTAAAATAATCAATTAATTATCATATAAGGAAATTAAATATTTTATTAGTTGATAAATACCTTTAACTAGATCAAGATAATAGTTCCTACTGCTTTTCTACTTATCATTTACGTAAAAACAGTCAGTCAAAATAATTAATTACTTGAAATGAAACTTGACTTCTGAGTTCTTATCAATAGTTGAAGAAATCAAATCAAAAGAATTATTTTTTTGCGTTTTAAATGAAATCAACGGGCTATAATGAGCGGTATTCTATGAGATCCGAGAGTATGGTAAGAAATTTCTTACCATACTCTCTATTAGTGTTATAGTAGTGTATAAAGTTGTACCGACCCAGCAGTGATCGATGACAGAATGGTACGAACAAATCAAAGTCATTGGATTTGGTAGTTCTCCATGGACTTCTCTCTTTAGCCCTTTGTATATGTTCATAAATGGGTGTGCACCTCCAGATGGGCGGGGGCCGGCCCACTAAAAAGTGTAGCATGCCTGAATCTAACTGGGGTTCGCGGTGGTGGAGGGACTGGATCGGAAAAAAGAGGGATTCTAGTTGTAAGATATCTAATGAAACCGTCGCTGGAATCCAGCGTCCAAGTCCACACATTCATCGGATGGGGCTCACTCATCAACAACTAGGCCTCCGTCACGTTCTGTTTCTGAATCAGGTTAGGATACGGCTCTAGAAGCTTCTGCTTTCTTGTCTCATGAGAGGCCGTATAAAATGCTTCCGTGAATGGAGCAGCAGAAATAGCTACTAGATCGGGAAGTGCCTTAACTACGAAATTATCTCTTTCTGTCACGTAGGGAAAAGATGTTGAGCCCCTTTCAGAAGACCGAAGTCATTGGTGCTTTGCATAAGGGGTAAGAGCGCCATAAAGACTATTGGTACCTATCATAGACTTGACTCATTTTATGGGCTATATATATATATATATATATATATATATATATATATATATATCAAAAAATCAGATTTAGATTGATCTATTATGATTAAGGTAAGTTTCCATAAGATAATTATGAAAAAATCCCGAATCTGGCCATTCCTAACGCTTGGACTCGCCGAGTGCACAAAGGGACTCGCCGAGTCAGGCCTACTCGCCGAGTCCATGACTCAGAAACCAAAAAATCGAATTTTGCAGGTTTGTTTCAGTTAATCAAGCAACAATTTAATGAAAACCAAGCTAGGCTCTGATACCACTGATGGGTTTTAGCCATAAGAACTTTCCTATGTGCGCATGCAAAACCCTAATGCTTGGATCTAGGCTTTCTAATTAAACATGCTTTGAATCCAAGACTTCTAATGGCTAATTAGGTTGAATAACAACATTGAAACAGATCTAGAATCATACCTTTGAGTTCCTTGTTGATCTTGAGGTCTTGGAGCTTCTAGAGTCACAAATGTCACTCCTCTAATGGCTTACAAACACCAATAGCAAGGAAGATGATTTAGGAGAGAGGAGAGGGGAGGAAGTCGGCCAGGGTTCTCTTGCTTTAGGAGAGGTACCGATTTCCCTTAGCTATGGGGTCTATTTATACTTGTAGACTCCTTAAGGGTTACAACCTAAACCCTAATTGGATAATCTTCTCTTAAGGCTATCCAAATCCTTTCCATAGATAAGCCTTGGACGAATTTAGCTATCCTTTAGCTTCTAGAATTCGTCCCTTGTATATCTATAAGGATTTACAGTCTAAAGCTTAACTATCAAACAATTGACAGTTTATACCCCTTTATTTAATTAATCTCTTTAAGTCACCAAATTAATTCCAATTAATTCTATGACTTATATTAATCAAATAACAATATATTATTCTTTATATTATTCTCATAATATATTAATAATATTTACTCTCTCTTAATAAATCATCCTATCAAGTTGCTATGGTGAAGGCAACCCAAAAGGACCATGCACAACCGGGTCAAATACTTGCCTAATATAGTTGCAGCCTTAGACACTATTCCAACAAGAGTTAGGGCTTTTTAGCCCTTTAGAGGATGGTTATATGTAGTAATTGGTCCCTTCTCGTGTTGGTGCTGTAGATCTGGACCCAAAGAGGTCTAGAGACCCTTTTCCCTTGAGCTTTATGGGTGTTAATGGGGGTTATGAGCTTAGGATGTCATTTTAGAGGTCATATCTTCAAATAAGGCCTTTGAGCCTTTGCATGTGCACCAAGATGTTAGCTTTACATGATTATAGTGCTTTGGGAAGCTGGATCTACGGTTTAGAGGAGCGGATCTAATCTAAGGAGGTCAGTTCAGCTCGAGCATGGCATGAACTCGCCGAGTCTAATAGCCGACTCGACGAGTAGGACGAGGGTTTTCCCGATAATCACACAGTTGTTGACTCACTGAGTTAGGGAAGTGACTTGGTGAGTCAGAGGGAATCTAGAGGACAGAGTGCACGATGGTACTCGCCGAGTCAGGAGCCAGACTCGGCGAGTTGAGTCGGGACATTTCACAGATTGTGATCAGTGATGATTTGTAGAGTTGAGGTTAATTCAGTGAGTCGAATGAGGACTGGGAGAGTGAAGAACACGTGGGGACTCGCCGAGTCACAGTTGTGCACTCGGCGAGTTTGGTCAAGGTTGACCGTTGATTTCGTTGACTTTTAGGGTTAGTCAATGTTTGGACCTTAGAGTCATCGGAAGGGTAGGATAGTCTTTTACCCTTCCTAGAGGATGTATATATATATATATATATATAGAGAGAGAGAGAGAGAGAGAGAGAGAAATTAGCCTAGCCCTGAGGGTTGTATTAATTAGAGTATTTATTTCATGTGATTAGGCAGGGGCTAGACCAGAGTTTACCGAGTCAGAGATTTACTGAGATATCCGAGGTGAGTCTTCTCACTATACTTTACCTTGAGTAGGTATCAGAGTTATGTGATACAGTGTTTGTATGCTATATATGTGTTATGTGTTGCACTGCATTATTCTATGTGATTTATGTTGTGCATGTTTACAGAGTTAGAACCTGAAGGTTCACAGAGATAGAACCTAAGGGTTCACAGAGTTTGGGTGCACGGACCCACGGAGTTATAGCCTCGAGTGGCTAATATGTGTTATATATAGTATTTTGGGGAACTCACTAAGCTTCGTGCTTACAGTGTTTTGTGTTATGTGTTTCAGGTACGAGTGAGGATCGCGGGAAGGCGTCGACTTGATCAGTACACACACGGGATTTTTATGTTATGAGATCTTGGGATTGATATATGTTATGAATTGAGTTTTAAACAATGATGTTTTTATGAATAATGAATGAATTATGTTTTTATAAAATGCGAAAAATTTGTTTTGAAATTTACGGTGTTACAGACTTGCTCAACAACTATTGGTTTATTGACCACTGGCACTCCGCCTCTAGCATTTTCTAGCTCCCGAGTTAGGAGATTCATAAACTCAAGTTGTTGCTGCTCTAGCACGGTTTGCATCATTTCTCGAGTTTCTTCTATAGTGAACTGAGCAGCTCCTACTCTGACATTCTGAGGTGCTGGACCTCCTTCATTATTGACGACTCTACCGCTCCTTGTGATTGTCATATCATTCTACAGTTGTAAAGGCGATATATATATATATATATATATATATATATATATATATATATGTGTGTGTGTGTGTGTGTGTGTGTTTATGTGTGTATTATACACATTTAGCACATATTAGTAGTTAAAGCATCTTCCTATAGTACGTTGGTGCTAATGTCTAAAGTAACTTAGGCATATATCCTAAAGCAATCTATCACACACCTCACTGATTTATACTTATCATCTAAGGTTAAGTCTAGAATTACCCCAAATTTCTAATTCGCTTAAACTAATGCTCTAATACCAACTTTGACATCTCCTTATTTTCATAACCAATTTAAACTTTTTCTTTACGCTTTAGGTTATTGCGTTGCGGAAAATCACACTTTAATTAAAACAATTTGAGATAATGTAAGTTATTTAATTTTATTAAAATACCATGGATGTCACCATGAATATCCAAACATACAACATAAATACTAAAAGGTCCTGATATAGTATAACATACAAATCTCTTTATTTCACTCAGCATCCCGCCTAATCAATTCTCATAAATCCTAAGACAATGATTATCTGGAGGAATCACTCTACCTGATAAGCCGTTTGAGTATCTAGTTGACTACACATCTAGGGGACTATATGACCAATGTAAGCCATATAAAGGCAACCAATGTTCAACGCTATTGATAAAGATAGTATCTCATTTTATCTACATTTGTGGGTTATAAGTCCACACTAGCAACGTAATTCACTAAACTGCCTAGAATAGTCAGGTGTTGTCATCTACTCTGGTCGATAACCCAGACATACTTGTCAGTTCTCTGATCTGGACCCACCATTTCTGGTCATCCAAGAAAGAAGTGGAATACGACACTCCACTATAATCTCACACTCCACCCCAGAATGGGACTTGATCAGTATCTAGCCTATTGGGAACTAAATACCTTTTATAAGTCTTATTATAGCTAATCTAGACTTATGCTAAAGACAAATCTATGTCCCATATAGTTCCTAATAGGCATTGCTATCATAGTTATATAAATATTACAAAATACAAATAATTCAAGTAACAAATATGTACTTGATAGTAACTACACACTAACCTGAAAAACGTAGGTGACTCGAGGTTAGGGTTGCGCTTCGCTTTAACACTTTTCCAAAAAACCTAGATGTATAAAGCACTAAGTCTTAGTCTAGTTTTATAATTATGGAGACTATATAAATACTAGTCTAGATTCCTTAATAATTTCAATGTCTACATCAAGATCTATCAAATAAGGAACAACCAGGTAGGATCATCTCGAAGGTATGGTCCGTTTGGTATATAGAGTATACTATTTGAAAATCTCACTTTAAACACCTCACTAAATCCAACCTAAACATTGCTCCCGTAAGTAGATCAATCAGAATGATGACTTGGAATCACTGATAAATCTTAATTATATGTTCATAATAACGACTACGAATATAATTAGAAGTTGCACTTAAAGTAGAGTGAGGTAGTGTTTGTTTTTTGTCTGCATATCTGCGTGGCCTCTTCTGTCTGCGCCGCGCAGACCACGCGCAGACATTAACCTTCACAGACTGTTTATTTTTTTGAAGACTACAGACCTAAAAATGTCTGCACGCCCTCTTCTTGGCGCAGATGTGGATCAGAGTCTTCTAACATCTTCAGACATCTTATAGCCTAGAAAAACATATATATCTTTATTTTTTTCAAGTTTTTTTTTAATTTATATTTTTTCCAACTTCATTAATGATAACCAATGTGAAAAAAAAATTACAAAACTTTAAAAAAAACGTTCGACGATACAAACATGATACTTTTCACAAATTTATAAATAAAGATTTATTACAATAATAGTCGTTGAAGTTCTTTATATAAATATGAAAAAAAATCATAATATATTCTTATATTTTTTTGTCAAATTTTGTAAAACATTATTTAATAGATTATCATCAATTTCTCGAGAAAATATTTATGGTACGTTTTTAATGGATTTAATTGACAAAATCGAAGTTTATTTCCATCCATTTATGTATCAAATTCTTTGATCACTAATTATAATATTTAGTTATAACTTTGCAACCAAAGTTGTTGGTTTTTATCAAATATATACGTTAATTCATACCATTTTATTTTTATTTTTTATACAATTATACATAAAAGTTGATCTAGATTCGTTAATTATTTATAACAAAGTCATAAAAATATTAAAAAATCACTTTGAAGTTTAAAAAAAATCAGTTTATTTAGATTTCAGTTTATTTTAGTAGCCCGAAAATGTTAAAAAAACAAACAGTCTTCTTTTTTCAGACTGCAGACGTTTGGTCTACTTCTTCTACTGTAGAGGTCTACAGATGTGGTCTGCAGACTGCAAACATTTTGCCTCAGAAAAAACAAACAGCACCTAAGTGTAACTCAACTTATAGAGTTTTTTGATAATAATCGGGTATGCGGGCAGAACTTAGATCGAGGAGCTTCTATTTACTGGTTATCTGATACTACAAGGCTTCATCAAAGGGCTTAGGAACTCAAGAGTAAGGAGTTAAAAGGTTAGAAAAGTTCCTGAGAGAATTTGTGGAAGGTGTGCAATGAAATGAAGGGAAAACAAACTATATATAGGCCTGGAAGGTGGGGAGGGATGCGCACCATGTATAGGTGTGTCACGCCCTTGGTCAGACGTGATGCAATGGCAGGCAATCGGTGATGGCACGTGTTGACATCTCATGGGAGTTCAGAGATGTGTTGCGACCTTTATCTAGGCGCGCGACTGCACGCGGAAATTTCTGATTTCTTAAAAAAAATTCCGTACGAGCTCCATTTTCGATGGATTTTATATGCAGGCATATCTATCAGCGAGATCTACAACTTTCCTATAGACTCCGTCGTCTAATTCTCACTTTATGTTTATTATTTATTTTTAGTAGGCCTAGCCTGCTAAAGTCTGTATAAAATTCATAACTTTTCCATATGATATTTGTTCTCGACTGTCTTTATATCCACAGATAGGTACCGACGAGATCTTTGACTCTCGTTTAGATTGTTTTTCCTAACAATCGACCGATTTCTATTTCAGTTTCTGTGTTGTACACTGTTGTACTAAATTGTGTCTAAAGATTCGAAAAATCATAGCTTCTTCGTACGAAGTCTGATTTGAGCATTCTTTATATGCACGATTTCTCTTTTTCGATTACTACAACTTTTATTTAGATTATTTATCCTAAGAAATATTTTATTTTTAATTTATATTTTAGCCCTATATATTACGTTTCGACGTATGATTTTACTCAGATATCATCATTAATAAATACCTAAAAAACTCGCATAAACACACACGTATTTGAATAGTTTACTTTTACTTATTCTCAAAAATTTACGATTGTTAACCGACAAATTTATAGATTTGATAACTAAGCCTAACATGAAACGTGGGTGTTATAGTCAGACCCGATTTGTTAGAGAGAGGTTGGTCAGCGAGTTATGTGGAGCACTGAGGTAGTGCTTAAGACCACTGAGTTGATTCAACAGGTGCATGGTAGGCTGTAGATCGCGTAGAGCCATCAAAAGAGTTACACCGATCGGCGTTGTTCCGATATCGAGTTCCAGGTTGGGGATTATATGCTTCTGAAGGTGTCACATTGGAAATGTATCATCAAGTAGGGGAAAGTTGTAACATCTTGATTTTTCAGGTATTGTTCTTTGAATCTTTTGTGCTTAAGTTGGTTTTGTGATGTTATGCCCTACGTTGAGTGTAGGATAGTCCTCTACACTATGTGTAGGTGAGGGATTGTGGACGGGGGTTCAATGACCTATGCAGAGCGTAGGATTAGGTTACATTAAGTGTAGCTGCGCAAGACCAAAAACCTAAAACTATGGTTATAAGCCTTATTTAAAGGGTCTAACTCCTTGGGATCCACCCCATGATCAACCCCCACCCTCCGTCCCTCAAAACCTTATCCACATTTTGTGAGTTTTGAGATCTTGGAGTAACTTGTGTGCTCTTTTTACGGAAGAAGGTGCTTTATAGAACCATATAGAGGCCTCAAGTTGTGTAGATATGGAATTTGCAAGCAAACATCCATCTCTACAAGGTATAAAGTTTCTATCTTGAAGTTTTTTCATGTTAGATCTAGTTTGGTTATGATATTCTATGTATTTTGTCCCCATAATCTTCGTCTATGTGAGTATGGGTTATTCCAGACCAATAGAATGTAATTTTCTAATGTTTTTGAGGTCATAGAGTCATAAAAAATGTGAGCTTGGACACTCTCATCCATCCATGCATGAGTTCTTCGCATAAGTTGGCTTTATGGACTTAGTGTTTTGGTAGTGTGCTCTTTCTAGCCATGCAAATGGATAAAGTTAAAGACTTTATCCATTAAGATGTCCATTTGGTTTAGTTCTGAAAGTTTAAGGAGCTAACTTTATGTATTAAGAGTTTAATTGAATAATTAGACATCAAGGGGATACCTCGAGCAAAGATTTCTCTATGTAGAGCGTAACGTGGGAATTACGTGTTTTCTCACTTGGACTTCTACACCGAGCGTAGAGCAGTTGCTACACCGAGTGTAGTTCAACTGAGGGTTGACCGTTGACTTTTTAACCCGTTTGACTTTTGGTCAACTATGTTAGGACTTAGTCTTGGAAGGGCGACATGGTCTTTTTCCCCAAAGAAAGATTAATTGTGAACCAAACCCATGAGATTCGAACATAGAACAACTCTTTTTAAGTGCTAATTTTTAAGTGATCACTACTAAGCCAATTTGATGACGTTCATATAACAATAAGCAACCAAGTGATCAACATTAAGTCAACCCGATTTCCTTTTTGTATAACAATAAGTAACCTGAATACAAGCTACAACTTAATATTTTCGTGTCATTTGCCCATAAAAATAAGCATAAATTTCCAAAAAAAAAAAAAACAGCGACATGTTTTAGTTTTGCTATTGATACAATCAATGTACTTTATATTTACCCATATAAGTGATCTACTTTATTTCTAATCATAATAGCAATGTACTTATATTTGTTACCAATGATATCAATATATAATCTGAAACTTATATAATTATTATATATATCAACCATAATAGCAATCTATTAAATTTCCTTACTTGTAATAACCATACATTAAATTTCTTTACCGATACAACAATATAGTATAAAACTTGTAAGCATTAGAGATATTTTAGGTTACTTATTGTTACTATTTGTAAACTAAAAGTGCATTGCAATTTTTTTTTAAACATTATATCATATGGTATTCGAATCCGAAAAATTCCCCTTGAAATGTTAATCCCAAGTGATCATTGTTAACGACCTTCATGATTGTTAAAATAAAATAATGTATTATGCCTTCCTTGGTAGCATAAAGCATGTTTCTACTTTTTGTAATTTTTACTAAAAGTAAAGAATCTTTAAAACCAAATCAATATTATTTTGGGCATAATTGATAGAAATAAACCTTTAATTTTAAGTTGTGGTGACTCAGTAACACATAAAAAATGTGGTAAGTAACACACAGATTCGTGTTCAAATCCTAACAACATGCAACAACACATGTAGCCATAAAAGTTCGTCTACATTAACTCCAAGACATGAAACATAACATCATGTTCACAACATGGATTAATCAATGCACAAAAGCTGTCTCAAAACCCTTATTAGGGAAGTTTCCAAAACAAAACATAGAAGTATAAATCAAATATTTTTATGCCAATCTTCAAATCCAAGTCTAGAGGCAGAAATTCGTTGGTCACATCAAGCACATAAAAGTGTGTGGTCGTAGCACCATCCAAACAAAGTCATAACTTCACTAAAAAAACCAATCTTTCATGTAAATAATAACACCCTAAATCAAAGAAACAACATAGTTCAAGTAACTTATTAATGGGAACCCTAGATGAGTATCCCTCAAATGTTTCACACTAGTAAAACCAACAAGAATCCAGCTGCAATTCTTAGCAGAAACAACAAAAACAAGATCTAAAAACAAAGACAAAGACGGGAGACAAAGATCTAACTACAAGTTTGCAGTTTTTTTTTCTTTTTTTGTAAAAGAAAACCTAAAACCTTACAAATGAAACTCATATCCTCGATCCCTTTTTATGCATCGCCCGTCTCACCAGAGATGCAAGATGATACACATTTTGACTATACGCCGCAAACTGATTTTACATCTCACTCAAAAAAACAAGACCAAAAATGTAACTCAAATTCAATCCATAAAAGAAAAAAAGAACACGAAAATAACTCGCTTATACGCCTTCTATCTCTAAAAGAGCACTCTACTTATCTCTTCAGAAGATACCCAACTTTTTTTTTAATTTTTTTTTTTGAACTTTAAAACGTGTGCTAATATGGGGATACACCAAACTTCCATCTACTATAGCATATTTTTGAACTCCAAACTAGCCAGCAATTCCTGTACCAAAAAAAAAATGGTGAAATTAGTTTATCATTAAAAGATTTGTTTAATCCATTATAAAGTTTTTAGCTTGAATGATATTTTAACCAACCAATACCCTTGGCAAATATGGGTTTGAATCTTTTTCCTCTTTTATTACATGAGAGAATTACAAATCCTTATTTCTTGATCAAAATCTTGAATTTACCCTCTTTTTTACAAGAAAATACCCTTGGAAGCTTAAAGAAAAGAAGTAGAACCATAACTTGATGTAAAAAGATTCAATCTTTAAAGTTCTTGATCTTCTTCTATAGCTAGCATTTTGATTTTATAGGATCCCATAGTTATTTTCAAAGTATTTTTTAGTTCTATATCAAATATCCATCAAGATTCAAGATTCATGAGTAATTTAAACAAAGAATAAGATAGTGAATTCTTGATACCTCTATTTGGGTGTCGTTTGGCAACACTATAACCAACATAACCAGGAGAAGTTTTAGCCTCAGGGCCATCACCACCAATTCCATACCCACCAAACGAACCCGACCCCTCTTGCTCACTATTCCCTGACCGCCAAGTCGGGTCACCACCATACACCGAGCCGCCACTCCCACCGCCACCACCACCATAAAACTCGGAGAAAGGCCCTTCAAAACCACCATTCGCCACCCCACTACTAGCAACATTTCTACCATAACCACCACCACCACCTCCTAAACCAAAACCACCATCACCACCACCTCCACCATACCCAAGATTCCCACTAGAAGAATTCCCACCACCACCACCACCACCGCCACCTCCACCACCAACAACCGGAGATGAACCCCAATTAAGACCAGAATTCCCGAAAATACCCCCGCCAATACCCCCACTCCCCGACCCAACATAACCACTTGAACCACTTGAATTTGACCCGTAATTAAACCCTCCATTACCCCATAAATTCCTAGGAGTCGAACTGAAAAAAGAAGTATTCCCTCCATTCCCACCATTTCCACCATTCAAAGCATTCACACCATCAAAACTAATGGGACCCACAAACCGATTTGAACCCCCTACAAAATAAGGACTCATTCCTCTTCCATACCCTAAACTCCTATTGTAATTAGGGCTACTCATACTCATACTTGGTTCAAAATTTAACCCCATTCCAAAATTTGCAAACCCACTTCTAGGAATTTGACTGAATCTACCATCATAGGGTCCATGGGTATACCCGTTAAAAAGGTTACCGGTTCGACCCAATCCATACGGGTATCCACCAAGCATGGTGCGATTAGGGCTAGGTGAAAGTTCTTTAGGGACAGCTCGTTTGACCTCAACCATTTTGCCATTGAGTTCATGGAAAGTTTTTAGGAGTACTTTGTCTACAGCTTCTTCTGAATCATAAGTTATGAATCCAAATCCTCGTGGTCTTTGTGTGTTATGATCGTACATCACCACAACGTCTGTAATTGTCCCGAATTGCTCAAAGTATCTCTTGAAATCGGTTTCAGTGACTGTTGAAGCTAACCCTCCTACAAATATCTTTCTAGTTCGATTTGGATTAGGTGAACCTTGAATGCTACCGCTGTTTCTACTCATTGTGGTTTGATCGTCTCTTGGAACGGCTTTTTTTGCTTCGACCTGGTGGAAATTTGAAGCTTTGTGTTCAGAATGATGGAGAGATTGAGTAAGAAAAGGAATTGGAGAAATTATTACCATTCTGCCATCGATGTTGTGTTTCTCTTTGATAACTCGTTCAGCGACTGCGGGATCGGAGAAGACGACGAAACCAAAACCACGGGCACGTCCGGTGGTGTGGTCTTTCATGATTACGGCTTCCAAGACCTCACCGAAGCTACTGAAATATTCCTGGAGGCGTTCTTCGTTTGTATCCCATGATATCCCGCCGATGAATAGCTTGCCGAGATCCGATTGCATTTTCTATACAACAAAATTAATCGATCAGCAACGTGAATTTCTTCGATAAAGCTTTTAATCGGAAAAGGGTTTGAACAATTTTCAACATAGCGTAGATATTGGTGCGAAATTGGTTCCGGAATGATCGAGAATTCTCATTGCAATTAAGAATTCGATTCACCTAAAAATTTCAAGTTTATGAAGCGAAAATGCAGATCAAACAAACATAGATTAAAAGCAATATACCTTAATTTTAAGTTACACAGAGATTAATACGCCTAATATAAAATGGGTATTATCGGATTCAATCAGGAAAACATCGGATCCCTCGATGGCGACCAATCTAACACCAATTCAGGTCCTCCTGAAAAGGGGTTGCACAGATGAAGGAAATCAATCAATCTAGAAACACACTTTTAGCAAAAAATTAAAAAAAAATAAAAAATAAAAAAAATCAAATCGAATACAAAAAACAAAGCCGATTAAAGAAATACCCAGATGACAAATCTCGAAACGATTAACAATTAAGATCTGAGAGGAGGAGCAATTAGAACCGAGGGCACGTTCATCCTCCTCGATACTGCCCCTCCGTTTTTGTAGGTTGTTCAGATTTCAATTTCGATTTCAGAATAATATGTCCTTTTGAGAAAGAAATCTTGATGTGAGCTTCTCTCTTCTTCTTTGTATTGTATGTATAAAATGGAAGATGTAGAAAAAAAGATCAAATTTCTATAATTAATTGGAATGATGAATATATGCGGTAGTGTGTGTGAGAGAGAAAAGAGGGGAAGAGAGAGAAAAGAAAAGGAAAAAAGAGAAATAATTTTGGGTGTTTGATCTGATAAATGGAAGGAGTGCATCTCCTCCAATTCGATCCTTATATACTTATTGGGAAAATCCTTTGGTACTACAATCCCATGTATCAGTCTTATGTACATGCATATGGCATAAGCACAGCGTATGGTCATGATGATGGTCATGTAGCAATGTTTGCGACATTTCAGCTGGTAGAGATGATTGATGGACGGTTGAGATCACTTTGTTCGTGGGATTTTACTTTTGTGTTGTGTCTACAATTTGACTTAAATTTCATTTATATTTATTAAATTGTATTTTGTATATTTGATTTGATACCGAAGCATTATATAAAGATAGGATTATGGAATAATCAAGAAAAATTACCATTGTTTTAAATTAGATTTGATAATTTTATAAGAAAAATTTGTACATTGTCAAAATAACCAACATCAGGAATCAAAGTTCTAAAACATATAATCTTATATCTTATATTTTATACTATATTATAAATCATATTAATCGTATTTTAAATTTTAAGAGGTATAAACTATAATTTTTTTTGTTTAATACAATATTCTAGAGGTCAGAGCCAAGCCGTTGTTGTCGGTTATTGAGTGTTTTTTTAATTATAACTATTTTTTATTCATTCATAAACCAAATTAAAGGTTTTGGAAAAACATTACATGTTGTGAAATTAACTTTAGACCGCGTGAGAGTTCTTTTTTGTAACTTTAGTTAGATTTATTAAAAAATTGGTTAGTTTTTGCAAGTATATTGTTAGTTTTTTATTTATTTATTTAGTTTTTGTAAGTATGATAATATAGTGTAAAAACCGGTGGAAAACTTGGAAAAATAAAGAGGTTGTCACGTGATGTATGTCAAGGATCAATGGCATTGCAATAAATCTTAAATATTTACCTTTTACTAATGAGTAAAAAAACTTGGGATTAAAGTGTTTATTTGTATTTATTACAGGAAGTTGTTGCGTATTTTTTTTACGGTAGTGGTAGTTTAAGTCTTGAAGGATTAAAACATATCAAATCCAAGAAGTTTCATGAATGAATGTTGGTTATGCATCACTCATAGATCCAACATGGTTCAAATGCTTTTTATTTTTGTACATCATGAGAATATTTCAAAGAGTTTGTTTAAATATTAGTAAGAAAATCGATGTTTTACTTGAAATGGGCAAACAACGGATTATAATTGTTGCATTTTTCGATTATTGTAGAAAACTCATATCATGTTGTTTTGGCTTTGAACCTTTGATTTTTGAAAGCATACGTTTCTATAATAGACGACACACATCGAGGACTGAAATGATATTTCTAGACATATATCATATGTGAATTTACTATTTATTTTAGTGATATTGTATGAAGAATGAGGTTTAAAACATGATAAAATATTTAAATAGACTCATAACATGCAATATGAATAACTTAAATGTTTGTGATCTATCATATAATGACCATGGCATCAACATTAACTTTAATTTTGTAATTTAACATTTAATGACCATGACATCAAACATAATTTTGAAAAAAAAAATTGTTTGTAACAAAAGTATATTGTTTTTTGTTGCTTTTATAAGACCATGGCATGTGACCTAATAGCAAGTTAAAGCAAATTGTTTTTTTTTTTTTAAGTTTGCAACAAAGAACATCGTTATATCTTGAAGTTCATGCTAATTTTTGTTGGATTAGGTGTCTAATCTCATAACTATTATTGGTATATACTTGATTTGATAAAAGCACAAATCATTTTGGGTTACCTTCACTCTTGCAACTTGACAGGATGAGTTTTGGAGAGAAGTTGAATTTATTATTTGGAATAATAAATTGATATGAATGATTTATTAATATGTTATGAGAATAATATATTAATTATAGATCATGTTATTTAATTAATATTCTATCAGAAATTAATTTGGAATTAATTTTAGGATTAAAGGAATTAATTAAAAGTACAAGGGTTGTTTTGCAAATCATTGATAGCTGTGAAACTGGGCTCTTGGACTCCTTAGATAGGAGTGGACGAAAATTATAGGGAGGCCCTATAAGTTTTCGTCTAAAGGCCTTCTAGAAGAGGTGTTCATGGGTTGCTTAGGCCTTAAGCAGTAAATTAGGGTTTCCTCCTGCAAACCCTAGCTTTGGGACTAAGCAACCACAAGTATATAAAGAACCTAACCCTTGTGCTTTTCGGCCCCCCAATGCTTCTAACCCTAGAAGATCCAAATTTCTAGGAGTATTCCATCCTCTCTCCTCTCATCCTCTTGTAAAGAGTGTTTGTAAGCCATTAGATCGTGTTACATTTGAGGCACTTGCTTTCAAGAGTTCAAGATCTACAAGGTTTTCTTGTTATTACTACATAACAAGTAAGGTACACATCTAAACCCTATTTTGTATAGATTTCGAATCATATACTAGCTTCCTAGGGTTTCTCTTTTGTATTCAAGTTTGCATGTTCAACTAGTGAAAACCTAGATCCTTAATTATATGATTGCATGAACACATAAGATTTGTAGTTATGCTCAAAACCCTTTAGTGGTATCAGAGCCTAGGATGTTTTTTCAGTTGAACTTTATGTAATTGTGAATCGTTCAAATAAGAAGGGGGGAGAATCGACATTCTGTTCATAGAACTCGACGAGTTGGCCCAACTCGACGAGTGCATTGCTCGGACTCGACGAGTTGGCCTGTCAGATCCCTGATTTTTTGATTTTGATAATCTTAGCTTGATTAGGATTATTACCTTAATTCGTTTTCTGTCTAAAATTGAATTTTTATTAAAGGTAAAATTAATGGATAATTTAATTATTAAAATTTTAACCTAGTATTTTTGAAAAGTTTTAAAAATACCCCTTTGGTTTCAGAATTTTAAATTTAATTAAATAGTTTAATTTTGAAATCTTAAATTCTAGAACCCTAGTATTTTAAAGGTTTTAATTTAATCAAATTAAAAGTTTAATTTATTAAAATATTAAACCCCTAGTATTTTAAAAGTTTAAGTCAAGCCCTTTTGGTATGCGAACACCAAGATGGAAACTCTGTGTGTGGATATGTTCTAAAAATGAAGTCACACATTGACAGATTGGGAATGTTGGGTGTCGTTTTCCCAATGGAGTTGGCCATTAACTTGGTTCTAGTTTCGCTTCCTAACTCATATAGTCAATTCATTAAAGACTTCTATGAGAAGGACCACGACATGACCCTAATTGATCTGACATATTTATTAATTGCTGCCGAAGTAGAAATGTTGAAGAGCACTGGTCAAGAAAATGTGTTTGAAGGATCTGTCTCCCAAACCTCCATGGACAATAGCAACAATGGTAGTCCAGAAAAGGTTTCTCTTCCCAATGGAAAGGGATCGGCTAATGTCAAACCATTTGACCATATGGTAAAGAGAAATGCCAGTTCTGATTTAGTCTCATGTGTTGTTCCTGAGGAGTCCATATGTTTCTATTTCCAAATGAAGGGACATTGGATGTGAAACTGTCCTGTCTACCTGAAAGATCGCAGAGATAGTAAAGTCAAGTTGTATGACACTACTTTAGGTCCATCCACTATCTAACTCTATTTTATTAAGTTCATATTCATATATTCTAATTACATGATGTGATAGTCACATTTTGATGTTTTGCGGGATCTAAGAGAAAGAGGGAAGCTTAAGAAGAAGTAAGCTAATTCTTATCGTGAGAGATGGATTTCAATCACATGATTCGATGATCAGAATTTGAAGCTGTTGCTTAGGAGTTATGATAGATTAATAGATTGCTTAGGAAATATGTAGAAACATAGTTTTCATATATATTTGCATTGTAAGGACAAATTTTTCCGCACATTATCAATAAAGTAAAATTTTCATTTTATCTTGTTTACTTTAAATATTTCCTTATAATGGTATTTATGGAAATTGATGGTTATATTTCTATTATTAGCAATGTTAATAGTGGATTTGATTCTTTGTTATATAATTTGTGATAATGTCATAATTGACCAAGTGAAAAGGGAATTCTTAACACCCAAGTTTCAATTGGATAGAAACTTGGAGTCATACAATTCGAATTGTGTGATGTATGAGAATCTTGATCTTTTGAAAATTAAGACTAGTTCGTTGATCACATGTTTATGTGAATCAAAATGAAGGACTAAAGGATCTAGTACACATTGATGTCGACTATTTAGATCCACCACAAAGGACGATAAGTCTATTCTTCATGATTTACTGATGGTTCAGTAAATATGATTGTGCGTATAAGATTAAGTGTAATTCTGATTCTTTGAAAAGTTTCAAAGCGTGGTAGAACGAATAAGAAGAATCTGTTAGGTAGAAAGATAAAAGTTTTCTCCAATCTGAAATGAAAAGAGAGTACTTTGGTATCGTGTTTTATGATCATCTTAATGATTATGCAACCATGTCACAATTGATCCTCTAAGGACATCTTAGTGCATTTGTATGAATCAGAGTACATAGCGGTGAGCGAAGTATCAAAGGAGTAGTTACTTAGAAAAGTTCCAAGCAAGTGACAATGGTTGATTCTACCTGTGAGTTAGAGTACATAGCGGCGATCGAAGCATCAAAGGAGGCAATTTGGTTGAAGAACTTCATTAGAGACCTTGGAGTTGTTCCAACCATCAAGGACCCAATGGAATTTTTATGTGATAATGAAGGAAAGGTTGCCTTGACAAAGGAACCAAGGTATCATGGCAGATCAAGACATATCAACAAAAAATACCATTTGATCAGACATAGGGTAGAAGAAGGTCACCTCATAGTGAAGAGAGCATCATCTGAAGAGAATCCTGCAGATCCACTCACAAAGGGTCTGAGTAGGGTTAAAGACATTCAACATGCTAGGAGCATTGGTCTGAAAGATGATATTTGTTTTAGTTGTTAGAAAGTTAGTTTGAAACTTGTAACAAAGTAAATGTAACTAACTTTTGGTGATTAAATAATAGAGAATTATTTATGAGTTTGTTTACTACTTTTTATCAGTTGTTTATTATTGTGTTTCATTTTGCATGTTTTACTTCCCGGATAATTCGATTATTCAAAAGTCCACAGTCGTTTGTACTTTTGGAAGTAAGTAGTGAATTAAGACTGTCATGAATTAGATTGTACATTTTCTAAAGAGTTTTAGACATAACAATGGTATTACTACAATGTTCATGAGTACTTTGAAATGGAGATTTTAAGTATTGGATTAATCCACGCTCATAGAATTACTTCATGGAATTTATCACGAGTAATTTTGAGATGATAACATCTTATAATCTTTAAAAGGACGTATATGAGTTGTGGTTTACAAGTCAGTTATACATTGATGATACGTAAACGCATTAGTAACTTGATGGTATAAAACATATTGTTGTGCATGACTTGATGAGTAAATGGTACAAGCATATAATTTAAAGTTTATTCGTTCCTTTTGCCCTAATAGGAAATCGATATCTTTGGGCCCCTCAATGATTATTGTGTTGACTTATAGTGTTGAGCTTGGCCAAGACTAAATTAATGTGTTCGATTAGAAGTTCTTTGTCGTTACAAATAAGAAATCGGGAAACAAAGTATTGGACAATGAGATTTATTCTATTCCATGTCTCATGTTCGAATAATATCTTGTAGAACGAAGGATTATATGATGACTTATCTTAGGACACATAAATGACTTGGTTAGAGTTCGATAATAGCTTTTGGAAGCTACAATTTACTGATTAGTTTAGGAGTTATATAGACAATTATAGTTATAGACTTATCCAAGTGGATGACTGTTTGATTAGGTGTCTAAGCCCATAACTATAAATTGGTATTGACATGAATTGAAATAGCAGCACAGTCCTTTTGGGTTGCCCTCAAACCTAGCAATGGGACAAAATGATTTTTTGGAGAGATAGTTGACTTATTATTTGATTAATACATTGGAATAAATGATTTTTTAATATATTATGAGATTGATATATTATAATATTTAATTAATAATTAATCAGAAATTAATTGGAATTAATTTTAGGATTAAAAGAATTAATTAAAAGTGCAGGGACTAAAGCGTAATTGTTCAATAGTTAAGCAAGAGATATTCTAGAACCTCCCTAGGCCTTGGACGGTTTTGGGACTGTTCTATGAGTTCTAGAATTATCCTTGGAGGATAGTTAGGAAGCTAGATAATTACCAAAACAAGATAATATTATTATATTGGTTTTAGGGCTATCTATGGTTTCCTTGTTGCACTATAAGGAGCCTTGCCCTTAGGATTTTCGGCCACTCTTATTTTCTAAGCCTAAGCTGAAATTTATCCTCCCAGCTCTCTCCATAATCGCTTTCTTGCTAGCTTAGGTGTGAGCCATCAGAGGCACGACAATTGTGGTGCTTGCTTCAAAGAGTTCAACTACAAAGGTATGTTATCTTAAACCCATCTATAGGAAATTTTGATTATGTCTAGGGTTAGTGAGTTATTGTTGTTCAATAGAATGTTACATCGATAGTGTTATGACTTAGATCTTTAGGTTGCATGTACCCTTAAGTTTTAAGTATTTATCTACATTAATACATGTAAATCCTATCAAATCTAAAAGAAGACTTCATTCTTCCGTTACCCGAAGACGAAACTAACTTTCTCTGCCTACTCGAACTGCTATTATCCTAGACCTTGACATCATAATCGAAAGTAGAACTTTGTGTTGGTATGAGAATCATTGGATCCTAGGCGACATTAGGCCTATATAGCACTCAATTGGGTGGGATCCATGGGCGAGGCCCGTTCGATTATACAGATTAGGTGAGACTCGTAGGCGAGGCCCGTTTGGTTATGATAGGATGGGTGAGACTCGGTGGAAATTGGCTTCAGCTAGGTATTGGATCACGTTTACAGTGGGATGAATCTGTGGTCAATGGTTGGTATCCGTGTAATATTTAGGCTAGGGTAGCCCTTATCAGTTGGACCTTTAGTCGAAGCCTTATGGTGGGATCAGGTTGTGAGACTGTAGGAAGGCCACAACATTTGGGGAATTAAGGAAGGTTGCGGGCCGTAGGGGGCCGATTGTAATATAAGACTACAACTTGGCATGTGGTGTTCAATTATAGCGAGGTGGATTGTTGCATCAGTGTAATTATTAGTTATGTTATCCATGGTTGGATCAGGAGGGTTGTTGGAACCATTATGTAAGGTGTTCTAGAAAATCTATTGCCAGATAGACCCTCGTTTAGGAGTCGTGTGGTACGATTGTGTGACGTTATCAGCCTCCGCAACCGGTTGTAAATCAACTATATCCGTCAATTGGAAGGTAAGTACGACACTAGGAAGGTCTTGGTTGCAACATGAATGTAATTTTGGGATAACAAGATGAGCCTAGGATGGTGCTAATGTTGGAAATTCGTTTTAAGAGTCACCTTGTTATCGAGTGGAGGGTTTTTGGTCATGATTCAGAATGGTCTGTCTATCCGGGAGTCAGACAAGGTTTTAGGATTTTAGATTTTGGGCAGGGTAGTGATGGTTGTTCTTCAAGTGTTAACGCTAGTGGGGTAAGGATCAGTTCGTTGTCGGTATATGAGAGCCATGCTAAGGTTGGGTTCGATTATAGCTTTAGAAGGATGTTGTATATATGGGTCGACTTATCGGCCCGTATCAAGGTTATGGGAGTACAGTTCAAGTTGTCTGGTATATATGGAAGGTAGAAAGGAGAGTTTTCGAGGACGAAATCTAATTTAAGTGGGGGAGAGTTGTAACACCTTGTTTTGGGTCATTTCATTATTCAGGAAGTTATGAAGAACGTCGAAAACGGAGTTGGAACAACGAAGTTATGATCGTTTGAAGTTACAAGGATTTAGTTAAGCTAAGTACGTTGGGCGTACAAGGAGTACACTGAGCATACGAGGCTCATATGATCGCGATGGAGCACCCACGTATGGTGGACGTACAATCTATACTCTGGGCGTACACCAATCAGACCAAAACCCTAGTTTTGGGTCTTTGACCCTATTTAAACACCTTAATTTCTTAGGAACCCTCCTTACCTTCATCCTCAACCTCTCCATACCATGAGAATGAAACCCTAATAGCTTTTTGAGTGTTTTGAGCTTGGAAGTGATCATTGAGAGGGTTTTTGGTGATCTTGAATGAAGAAGAGCTCTTGGAAGTTGCATTAGTGTGGTTGCATGAGGGCATGAGGGTTTTTGTGTAAGTTTATATATATATATATATATATATATATATATATATATATATATAAGAGCAAGTCAGTCTTGTCGTTAGTAGGTCTCATTCACGAAAGCCGGTCTATAAGAGGGGTATAAGGTTGTTTCCTATAAAATGGCAAATTAATGGGTGTCCACTATCACCCACCGCTTCCTTGACTGGTGGAGGGTCGTTAGCCGAACGGGTAGGAAAAGGACTATAATTCTCATTAAAAGTATAATGATGAATATAAAGTAACTAGACCTTTTATAAATTCCCAATCTTAGTTACTTTAGGAAAATGTGAATTTGGTGCTAACCCATGAAATTACACTTTGTACCTTACCAAGTCGTTGGTGGAGCGTGTGTGTGTAACTGGCACACTAACATGGACTAGTGAGAGTGGCAAAGGGTGACTTAATGTTTATCATAGATCGGTGGAGCGCGTGTGGGTAACCGAGACGTTGATTAGGTGATAAAGATTAAGGGTACCAAGTTAGTTTGCATGGTTAGTCACACCTTGTTTGTGATCCTCGACATCTCAGTCACAAACTTGAGAGGGCACAATCGAGATTTAAACATGCCATTGAAAAGTTAAATGAATCTCAAAAGATATAGGAGTTTCAAACTAATTAAAACCTAATATTTATTTCGTTTTTCATGGTGGAAATTGGTGAATCGTCATTCACCTACCTTAAAATATTTCATAGCTTGGATTACGGCATCCCTCTTCCAAGTTATGAAGTATTGTGTTGGGTACTAGCCTTAATATTACATTTGGGTGTCTGATTAAGGATTCTTTATCTAATCTAAACTTGTCTTTCTTCTTTTCATATGTCTTCCAACAATACTTTCGGCTCAAACCCTACCAACTCCTTCTCTCTCATGAACCTCTCTGGGAGAGTCATCTTTGATGGTTCTAACTTTAATGAGTGGATCAGGAACATCAGGATGGTCACATGTTACGAGGACAAGGAATATGTCCTCGACAAGGAGCTGAAGGAAATTGATGAATCTACTACTACTCCATAGGAGATCGCTGACTTTAGGGAACATGAGAGAGATGTCACTAAGGTGGCATGTATCATGTTGGCCACAATGATAGCTGAACTCTAGAAGTCCTATGAGAAATTTTACCCTTTTGAGATGCACATAGACCTGATGGAAAGATACCATCAGAGTGCTCGTCAAGAAATGTATGAAATCATCTCTTCCATGATAACAACCCGAATGAAGGATGGCGAACCCATCACGGGCCACATACAGAAAATGCAAAGGTTTGTGGACCATTTGCTGAAGTTGAATGTGAACTTCCCTGAGGAGTTGGCTATTAACATCATATTGCACTCCTTACCTACTTGTTATGATCAGTTCCGAATGACCTATCATATGAACAAGGAGGAGGTCACACTCAGCAAGTTTCAAGGACTTTTGAGGACCGCCGAAAGTGGTCTCAAAAGTAAATCGGTTGTTAATACTCCTACTCCTAACACCGCCCCTGTTATGGCAATCGGACAAGGTAAAGGGAAAAAGAGGAAGGCCCCTTCGAAGGGTACCAATGGAAAGTCTCTTGATGGCTCCTCTTCGAGTGCGACCAAAGGTGGTCCTGTCACTCCCTCTTCCAACCCAAAAGAAGCTGAATGCTTCTATTGTCATGATAGGGGGCACTGGAGATGAAACTGCCCCAAGTACCTGCAGGATGTTAAGGATGGGAAGGTTAAACCTACCCATGCAGGTATTTACACTATATTGTCTAATAATTCACCGCATACTAATTCTTGGGTCCTTGATACAGGTTGTGGTATTCATATATGTTCTGATTTGCGGTGCCTAATAAGAAGTGAGGATGTGGAGCACGGAAAGATAAACTTGATCATGGGGAATAGGAAAGCTTCACCTGTCACCAAGATTGTACTTTATTCTTTGTTGCTAAGAAGTGGGTTAATGTTAGATTTGAATAAATGATGTTACTCGTCTGAAATGGAGAGAAATATTATTTCTTTTCACGGTTGTACAAACAAGGATTTACTTTTTCATTTAATAATGAATGTGGTGGTATTAATGCTTTTTATAATGGTGTTCTTTATTTTAAAGCATTACCTTGTGATGGTGTATATGAAACTGTGTCGGTTGTAGACAACCTAGGAAATAATGTGTTGCATATTGATTCTTCCACTAGTTTGGACAAAGCATCCTTGTGGCATTGTCGTCTTGGACATGTCAACAAGAAGCGCATACAACAAATTCAAAAGGCTGGAGTCTTGGATTCATTTGACTTAAGGTCAGTTGATAGTTGGGAATCTTGTTTACTTGGAAAAATAACAAAGTCACCCTTCACTGGTACTTGTGCTAGGGGTGAGGGTTTGTTGGACCTCATACACACAGATGTGTGTGGACCCTTCAGAACCGCCACAAGGGATGCTAACCATTTCTATGAGATGTTAATTGATGATTACAATTGATATGGTTATGACTACTTAATCAAGCATAACTCAGAAACCTTTGAAAAGTTCAAAGAGTTTAAACAGGAAGTGGAGAATCAGTTGGGCAGGAAAATTGAGATGATCTGATCCGATCGAGGAGGAGAGTATCTTAGTACAAATTTCCTTGACTATCTTAAGGAATGTGGAATTGTTTCACAACTGACACCTCCCAGAGCACCACAGCTTAATGGTGTGTCTGAGAGGCGCAATCGAACCTTGTTAGACATGGTTCGTTCCATGATGAGTCGAGCTTTGTTACCAATATCATTTTAGGGGTATGCCTTAGAGACTGCCACCCATATCCTTAATTTAGTCCCTACCAAGAAGGTTGCCAAAACACCTCACGAGATGTGGATTGGGAAAGTTCCCAATTTAGACCAGAACAAGATTTAGGGTTGCGAGGCTTTTGTGAGACGTGAGACTCAGGTCAAGCTCGAACCTCATAGTGAGCGGTGTATTTTCATCGGCTACCCACATAAATCTTTTGGTTACCTCTTCTACAAACCCAATGAGAATGTCATATTTATGGCAAGGAGAGGGGTCTTTCACGAGAGAGAATTTATAAGCCAAGGAAACAGTGGGAGGAAAATTGACCTTGAAGAGCTTCAAGAGTCAAGTGGTGAAGGAACCTCAAACCCTAGCAATCAACCTGAGGAGGAAACTCCTGTTGAAACAACTGACAAATCTGTACCTCTGAGGCGTTCCATTAGAGTTAGGAATCCACCTGAGCATTACTATGGTTTCCATATTACTGCGGAAGGTGATACATTTATCAGTGATAGTACACTGGTAAATTTGGATGAACCTAACAACTATAGGGAAGCCATGGCAGTTCCTGTGTCTGCTAAATGAAAAGAGGCTATGGACAACGAGATTCAGTTCATGTATGAAAATCAAGTTTGTAACTTGGTTGACAATGTACCGGGTCGTAAGACGGTCGGGTGAAAATGGATCTTCATGAAGAAGACCGACATGGATGTGAAAGTGCACACTTATAAGGCGCGTTTGGTTATGAAGGGCTTCACTCATACTCAGGAAGTTGACTATGATGAAACCTTCTCACCAGTAGCGAAGATTAAGTCTATTATGGTTATGCTAGCCATTGTTGCATTTCATGATTATGAAATATGGCAAATGGATGTCAAAAACTCTTTCCTTAATGGAAAGTTGGTTGAGGATGTTTACATGAGTCAGCCAGAGGGTTTTGTCAATGCAAAGTACCCTGATAGAGTGTGCAAGTTTGAGAAATCCATTTGTAGATTGAAAAAAGCATCTCGCAGCTGGAATCTTTATTTTGATGAGAAAGTCAAAGAGTTTGGTTTTTCGAGAAGTGAAGATGAGTCTTGTGTATATGTCAGAGCTAGTGGGACTATAGTTAGCTTTCTGGTATTGTATGTGGATGACGTACTACTCATAGGAAATGACATCCCAACTTTGTAGGAGATTAAGTCCTGGCTTGGGAAGTGTTTTGCTATGAAGGACCTTGGAGAAGCTGCCTATATCCTAGGGATAAGGATATTGAGAGAAAGGAGTCAAAGACTAATTAGACCTAGTCAGAGCACCTATGTGGACAAAGTGTTGAAAAGGTTGAACATACATAATTCCAAGAAAGGTGACTTACTGATCCAGCATAACGCCAGACTGAGCAAGGCTTAGTGTCCGAGTACAGAGGCTGAGATAGCTGAGATGAGTCGATTACCATATGCTTCCGCTGTTGGCTCGATCATGTATGCTATGACTTGTACCTACCCTGATGTGGCCTTTGCTTTGAGCATGGTTAGCAGATATCAGGGGAACCATGGCAAGGCTCACTGGACTGCAGTAAAGAACATTCTCAAGTTCCTACAAAGGACGAAGGATTGGATTCTTACCCTTGGTGGGAGTGATTCGGGTATAGTGATTCTAGCTTCCAGACTGATAGGGATAATTTCCGCTCTCAGTCGGGCTGGGTATTTACCATGAATGGAGGAGCGGTTACTTGGAAAAGTTCCAAGCAGGAGACGGTAGCTGATTCGACATATGAATCAGAGTACATAACAACGAGTGAAGCGGAAAAGGAGGCGATATGGATGAAGAACTTCATCGGAGACCTTGGAGTTGTACCAGCTATAAAGGAGCCTATGGAGATTTTTTGTGACAGCAATAGTGCGGTTGCCTTAGCCAAGGAACCGAGAGATCATGGCAGATCCAGACATAGTGACAGAAAATATCACTTCATAAGGCATAAGATAAAAGAAGGACTCGTCGTGGTAAAGAGGGCATCGTCAGAAGAGAACCCAGTAGATCCCCGCAAGAAAGGACTGACTAGGGTTAGGCATTTGCAGCATGCGAGGCACATCAGGTTGAAGGACGATATTAGTTTTACAGATTAGATAGCTCTGAAACTTTTAAAATGTAATTGAAATTTGATGATAAAATAAAAGTTGTTGTTTATTTATAAGTAAGGTGTTGCTATCTTGTGTCAATCGTTTACTATTGTTTCAACTTTGCATGTTTTGACTTCCAGAATAATTACTTTATTCAAACTCTCCACAGTAAATATATGTTGGAAGTAGGTATGAATCAAGACTGTCATGAATTGGGCTTGTAGATGTCTAAGGTGTTGGATATAACAAGAGTTGTTACAACATTCATGAGTGCTCATAAGTTCTGAGTATTGGATTAAACCCACGCTCACTTGTATCACTTCATTGAATTTATCTCGAGTGATCATGAGACGGTAATATCATATAAGTCTTCAAACCTATAGATATGAGTTGTTGCCTATGAGTTGGTTGTGCATTGATTGTACAAAAACACATCAGTAACTTGTTGTCATAAAACGTGCCTTTGTGTATGATTCAACAAGTAGTAGAACAAGCATATGAGTCGAAGTTTATATGTTCCTTTTAGTCCTTGGAGGATTAGAAGCGACATCTGGGCCCCTTGATAATTTTGTTTTGACCTATGTGCTGGGCCCGGTCAGAACCAAATTGATATGTTCAAATTTAGTTCTATGTCAAACAAATCGGAAATCAGGAAACAAACAGCTAGACAATAAGTACGACGTTGTTCCTTGTATTTGCCTGGCTGATATCTTGAGAGAAGAGGATTATATGATAACTTATCTAAAATGGCGCTTCATAGTTCAACAGAGTTTTAAGAGCTACGATTGTTGGTCGGTTCCTGAAGTCATACTTGTAACTATAGTTATCAGACTTATCCAAGTGGGAGACTATTGGATAAGGTGTCTAAGTCCATAACTATATTTAGTATGTACTTGACCCGACCTGGCATGGTCCATTTGGGTTTCACTTCACCGAAACCATTGGTATGGGTAATCTTTTGAGAATAGTATATTTATGATTTATTAATATATTATAAGTCATAATATATTAATATGAAATCATATTATTTAATTAGTATTGATCAAGAATTAATTTGGAATTAATTTAGTGATCAAAAGTAACTAATTAAATATGGACTCTTATATATAGGATAGGCCAAAGTTCATTTAGGATGGGCTAAGATTGCATGGATAGTCCATGGAGTTTTAACCCATGGATCCTATGGAAATGAAAGGTCGTGGGTATTAGGGTTTACATGGATGTAATCCAATCCACCATACTATATAAAGAGGTCTTTGGTACATGAAATGGCACTAGTATGTGTGAGAACAAGGGTGGGCCGATTTCTAGAAGTGTTTCATATTCTCTCAAAGTCTTCCAAGTTGTTTTGGTGATTTGTGATTCCACTTGAGGAATCCACATTATTGGTGCTAGGCTCTTGAAGCTCCAAGCAATCAACCACAAGAAAAGGTAAGTCATTCTACTTGTTTTTATATTACAAGTACCCCATGATATGCTAGTTAGGATGAGAACCTTGGAAAAATCATATTTGCATGTATAATAGAGCAAACATAGATCCAAGGTTTCGAGGGTTGCATATACACCATAGGAGTGTTAGAATGCTCAAAACCCTTCACGTGATCACTCATTGACTTATCCCCTCATGCATCTTCCCACACATGCTACAAGTGTGGCCCCTATGACCTCCAAATTGATAATCAGCGAGCTTAAACAGCTTCGTTGCTGGCTGTGTCTAGACCTGGCAATTCGTGTATTCGTGTCATGCAAACGTGTCACCCACGAATTTGACACGATATGATTACACGATGAGAAATAAGCTTTATCTCAATTTTTAAGATCTATTCGTGTCGTGTCATGTCTCTCACAGATTTGTGTCTTCGTGTCTGAAATTGCCAAGTCTAGCCGTGTCTAAATCGGGGTCTGCCTTTTCTCTCTCATCTAGGTTTCAATCTCAACGTCCCTCCTCCAAGAAAAAGATTGCAAATCGGAGAGAGAACTATACCTATGGGTTGACACAAACCCACGGATCTCCATATTAAGCATGTTCAAGTAGCGCAACATCTGAACTTGCTTCGAAGCAACGTACTCAGAGCAGAAAATGGCTTTCTCAGTAAATGTCTTGGTGATCTCTATCACCGAATCTGTCATCTGCTTCAACAACAAGTACTCCCGAGCTAACTTCTCCCTCTTAAACAATGTAACATACTCAATACAGAACATCTTTATGAACTGATCTCACGTCACTACGGACTTCTCTGCAGGAGAATAAGCACCGACTGCCAGCTTCCACCAATCCTTTTCCCCCAAACGAAGAAGGTTCAAGGAGAACTTGACCTTCTAGTTATTTGGGCATGAGAAAGTGAAGAAACAATGATCCACTTTAGACAGTCACCTCATGGAAACGATTGGGTCCTTGACCCCTTCAATCTTTGGGGGCTTCATGTTACTAAAGTCTTGATACTGAACCATCCTTCTCCCTTTGAGTCTTGTAGTAGCAATAGCTACAGTGGCTGTGGTAGCAGCATCCTCAATAACAGCAGCATAACGATGATCAAAAAGCTCAATCATAGTGGTCTTGATAGACCCAAACATCTCCGGGGTCACCTCCCTAACTGTCATGGTCACCTGAGTGGTGATCATCTCACAAATCTCATAATCAGTCAATCATGGCCTCTCCGGGCCATCAGCTCCTGATCCTAAACCTCTAGTGATTGACATATTGAAAACAGCTAGAACACGTCCAAAAATTCACAAATTACACTAATATATCACTACTAGATCACTAAACCTTTGGACTTCGCGACTGCCTTGATACGCATACGGACACATACCCATATTTGTCTCAATAGTTGAACTAGAGATGAATTCCAAATTCTTCTTGCGGGTAACCAAATTTTGGCTTGCCTCTAGGTTTTCTAGAATGGTCCATGTGGATAATGTGGATAATTAGGTAACTAGACAATTCCAAATTTGAAATAATATTATTTTATTTCAAATTAGGGTTTCTTGGGTTTTCCTGTTAGCTATAAATAGAACCCTTAGGAGTCCTCATTTTCTTCCATCACTTTTACCAAAGGAAGAACTAAAATTCCAACTCCCTCTCCTCTCTCCTCAAGTTTTCTAATTGATAGGGTTTGGCTACAAACCATTAGAGGCATTGGATTTTTGGTGCTTGTTTTCCAAGACATTTGAAGAAAGGAATTGCTTTGATTATTTGCTATAATAATCAAAAGGTATGTAAACCCTAATATGTTGTTAGTTTTGATTATAGTAGGGCCTCTTTAGGGTTCTTGATGTTCATAGATTATAGCTATCAATAGAGAACACTCATATCCAAATAGGTTGCATGTGAACTTAAGATTTAATTTATTTCACCTCATGCTTGAATTGTAACATATAAAACCTATCAGTGATATCAGAACCTTAGTTTTCTATTTGATTATGCGTAATAATGAATAGATCAAAATTACAGTTTACAGAAATTAAACCCAAAAGGCCATGAAATTTTGCAAATGGCTACGGTTCTTGAAACCCTAGCCTCCACCAATATTTTTGATGATACCTAGGGTTCCCTTAGGGTTTTATAGTTTCCTTAATTATTATTTTAAAAGCCATAAAAATTGAATAACTAAAATTGGTTGACCCTAAACCCTAATTTGAAAATTAGAAGGGTTTTAGATAAAGATTATATTTGAATTATTTTATTAATTGTTTAATAGAAAACAATTATTTAATCCCTAAATGATTTAAATGAATTTAATTAATCGTTTAATTAAAAGATAAAGATTAAATCATATTTGGTTTAAATTTTAATCCATTAAAAGTTCAATCTAGATAATTAACACTTAAACCTCGTATTTTGAAAAGTTTTCAAATACACCTTATATTATATATGATTAAATGTTTAATATATTATATGTATAAGAAGAGTTAGTCAAATCGCTAGTAAGCCTCATTCACGAAGCCATACTATACAGAGGGTATAAGGAAACGACCTATAAAATGGCCGTCGAATGAGTGTCCACTCTCACCCACCGCTTTCATGTGTGGTGGAAGGTTGTTAGCTAAATGGGTTTGATAGGACATAATGTCATTAAAAATATAATGATATAAAAGTATCGGAACTTTCTTTTCAAATCTTTGATGAGATTAAAACTTAATCTGGAAGATTGATTAGATCTTAAACAGGTAAATAAATATTTAAACAGCAAGAATGAACGCAAAATAAAGAACAACTCAAGGATGAATCAAACGTGTCGAATGATTATAAAATAAACCCTCAGAAGAGCTCGATCAAGAACATCAACTGTAGAGGGTTGGAGGTTTACAAGAACGATAAAGAAATCTACACCGCTATCGTAATGATCGTTACTTCTCTTAAATCGATAACCTAATATGCATGCAAGCATATCTTTATATAGTAAACCTAATAAACTCACGGTTGGACAGGCCCAAAACCGGAGTACAAAACAAATGGACTAACAGCCGAGCCCAATGACGCAATCTTCAAACGAGTCTTCAACTCAACAATCTCCCCCTTTGCGTAAATTGGAGCGAGATCTTCACTTGTTACTTGGGCCAGCAGCAGCAGCAGGTACCTTCTTCTTCACAGTCTGAAACAGACGAGAGACAAGAGCAAGTATCGTCTGTCTGAATCTGATGTACCACTGGATCATATCGTTGAAGTATTTGACATCATCTGCTGCATTCTCTTTACACCGCCGGATGATCAACATCACATGCTCAAGACAAGCAGTGGTATAAAGATGTTTATCCGCTAAAGCAAAGAGGCATTTCTGTCCTTCTGCTCTAGTGAACATGACCGTATTACGCTTCAGGTCGATCTTGCCCATCTTCATTTGATTTAGATCACTGGCCAATCCCACAGGAGCTATCTTCGGTTTCTTCTTGAAGACTGTGGCTATCTCCTGATCCATTAGGGCGACCTCCATGATGTAACAAACAATCATCCTCTTGAGATGGTCTATAATTGGACCATATTCAGCTTCATTCGTCAAAAGGATGTTGTGCAAAACGATCCAATCATGAGGGTTTAGGTTCGGTAGATCTGCCAATGATATAAGATGTTCGGTTCTAGCAGACCCTCTTATCACCCTGAACCGAACGTTGATGAATCTTCCTTCGGTATAAGGCTTTAAGACCCGAACATTCACGATCTTCTGAGCGCTCCATGTTTGGTATTGTGGTTGAGCGGCCTTCAGATAGAACTCGATAAGCTCCTTATCGACCTCAGAATTAGGATGAGGGACTTCAAAAATATTGGAGAAGGCGTGGAAGATAAACGCCTTTCGAGTCAACGGCATATCGAACTGCGAATCGACAGAATTATTGCAGTCGAAGGATATCACCGGTTTGAGCCATAGGATGCTAGGAGTATCTATGGCCTCCTTAATCATTCTCTCTTGAGTCCAAGCAGGGAAAAGAGTTTTCCTGCTCTCGAGGAGATCGTAGGCTTCTTTCTTCTTTCGTTCGGCTTCTTCAGCTTCGCGCGCCACACGATTGATATCATCTTTCACATTGCGACTGTTTTTGCGTTTAAGCAAGTCAGCAATGGTTTCTTTATCATCTTCTTCTTCTTCCTCAGCTATGTTCTTTCCTTTGTCCTTCACACCCGAACCCGAAGTTTGACCAGTCGGAGGTGGTTCGGTTGTGTGAGCAGCTTTTGAGGAAGGAAGTGGTTTCGATCCGGACTTCGCTTCTCCCCCTTGTTTCGGATCGGACACGAAACTAGGTAAGCCTTCAATTTTGCTAAGAAGGTCCAGGGCAGGAGCAAGTTTTTCAGCAAGGGTTCGCCTCACTGAATGATTGAGAATCGGATTGTGTGCTTCCAGGATGTTGGATAGGGCAGCGTGTACATCCGAAACACAAGTTTTTATAACCTCCCGTTCGGATCGAAGAGCTTCAATCTGTTGCTGAGAGTTTGAAAGCTGAGTGCTCTTGACCATAAGGGCGGTGGTTTTACTTGCCAAAACGTCCATTAATGAGTTTTCGGCAGCGAGATCCTCTTGAAGCTTAACGAGGCACTCATCAATGGAGGCACGAAGGGCCGAGTTGTCGTCGCTTATGGATTGGCGAAGTGTAGCGAACGACTGTAACTCCGTTGAGACGAACATGGCCAATTGTTGAAGGATTGGTTCCAACGTTGTCTTTGTGACGTCAGCACTCTCCTGTAAGGACTTCAACAGGGAAGAGGCGTCTGAGAATAGTTTATCGACTTTTGCGGTAGCAGCCTCACAGGCTTTTGTGGAGGCATCAATGGCGGCTGTGGCTGAAGCAACAGAATCATGCTGAGCCCTGGAGAAGGCGTCAACAATCTTCTGAAGAGCGGCTTCAGAGAGAGAGAGGACTGAGTGTTAGAGGATGACGCAAGAAGTAAGTCAACCTTCTCGTTTAGCTCCTTTAGATGCTTCTTTGTTACTGGAGCATCGTCCTCATCGTCACTTTGAACCTAAAACGGACTAAAGTAGACCGAATCGAAGGTCATATTTTCACCGCTAAGGAAGGGGTTGTCTCCATCAGAGGCATGATCTGGAGATGGAGGGGGTGGGGAAGCTGGAGGTGTTGAGGTGTGGGTAGGTTCAGGTTGAGTGTTGGTTGGGGTAGTTTCGGGTGGTTGTTGAGTGTGGGTAGGTTCGGTTTTATGCTGGGTTTCGGTTTGAGGTGGTTCGGTTACAGGTGGTGTTTCGGTTGCACTGGTATGAACCCCCGTATCAGATACGTTGGTTGTTACCTTTGCAGTTGTTGTAGTGGTATCTGTGAAAATGGGTGGTGGTATAGGGAAAGAGGTTTTAGGGATGGTGGTAGTGGGGTTTATGGTCGGAATGGAAGTAGGGATTGTTAGAGGAGGTGAGGGAATTGGTGAGACAGGAATTTCCATGTCTGGGGTAGGTGATCGGGGTGGGGTGTTGCCTCTGGGAGGGGTTTCGCCTCTTTGAGAGCCGTCCGAACCCGAACTCTCGCCTTCTGAGTCACTCGAAGAGGAAGCGATAATAAGCTTTCGCTTCGGTTGAGTCTTCCTTCTCTTCGGTTGCGGGGACTTGGCAGGTTTGGTTGGTTTCCTCTTCCTGGGAGAAGGACCTTTAGGAGCTTTGGTCACTTGCTTCCCTTTTTCTGCCTTTTTGCCCCTATGAACAGGCTTGTCAACGTCATGGATTGACTTGAGCATTTCCTGTGTAAGTACCCTAGGACCAGACGCCTTGAACTCCTTAATGGTCCTGATGATCCTGCTGTCAGAGGGAACATCGCCATACATTGTCTCCGGAATAGAGCCAACGAAAGAAAAATTGGATGCATTAGAGACGATGATCTTCGTGGTATGAAAAGTACCGATCGAAGACATCGATGCACCAATAGCAGGTGGAATATCGAATTTGTTCATCGCCCATTTGGTGATGATTGTCCAGAACCGGGCATACGACACCTCAGAGTGTCGTGAAGAGGAAGAAAGGCTCTGGATGAGTTGCTGCCAGAGAACCAACCCATAGTCAAGATTTACGCCGTTGTAGACACCGTACAAAATCGACAAGAACAGTCGACTTGAACCATCGGATCCGGAGCTCCGTTCAGATAAGCCCTTGAAGAGGACTGTAAACATGTCGTTCCATTGTGGCGGCAAGCAAGATTTCTTGAACTTTGCGACGGAGGTGAGGACCTCCGTGTACCCCATGTTATAAAACATGTTGTAAAGCATCCCAACCGGAATCGTCTCCGGATTAATTCTTGAAGGGTCAGCAGCCAACCCTAGCAGTGTACCAAATCGTTGTCGAGAAATGGAGGTCTTGTGATCAGTAACCTCGAAGAACACCCTTTCGACGGCTTTGTCATAGTGTGCAGTCGAATACACCCGTGATAGAATCTCCATGGGCACAGACGCAACTCTGGAAAGTGCTGGAGCGATCTGGGAGTACTTCAGGCACTCGATGATCGGAGCCATATATGAATCGTACAACTGAGGAGTGAGGTCAATCACCAAGCATTGTTGAGAACGTATGGTAAGGATGTGTGAGGTAGCATGGACTGAGGATGATTCTGCCATTGTTGAAGGTAGAAGAAGAAGATGAACAGTGAAGCTTTTGGTAGTTTTTGCTCTCTTGGAAATTCCGGATGCAGTAAAGAGGTAAATGGGAGTATAGACTGCCTTTTATAGTGGGTGAAAGGAGAGAGAAAAATCGTTTCAAATCTTCTATGGAAATATGAAAAGGTTTCCGGAATGATAGAT
Organism: Lactuca serriola; assembly: GCF_051521515.1. Classification (NCBI taxonomy): domain Eukaryota; kingdom Viridiplantae; phylum Streptophyta; class Magnoliopsida; order Asterales; family Asteraceae; genus Lactuca; species Lactuca serriola. Next base: position 186,583,258 of record NC_136416.1, on the reverse strand, counting down.
GCGTGACAGTTAAGGCATGCGACGATCACGTAGGAGATAGAGTGTCAGATTCCTAGGATCACGCCGCCCAACAAGCACCGTTTCAGAACATATCGTTTCAAATCCTCATGCGCCTTTAAGTGTCAGAGAGGTGTCGCTTGAAATTCGCACACGCGTCCATGATGTCAGTAAAAGTATGGGCGTTCCCTTTTTACCGTCGTTTGAAATTCAATCCTTTTAACTCCCGCCTGAGTCAGCAACCCTTCGTCTTATCTTTTAAATGGCATCTTTTGAATTAACTTCCCACGTGGATGATTTTTGACCACAGCTTTATAATTAATCACCAAAGCAATAAAACAGCCTGTAATTATTAGTAACGGAATTTTGGAAAATCAAAGATTTTCGTGCGAAGAGTGTAAAAAGAAAAGAAATAAAGCAACTCTTTTTAGGAATGACTGTGATGTCAATAATGACACGAAACAAATGATCCCGGACACGAATCTCTTCCTTCAAGATCAAGAGAGACCTCAAAGTGTTAGTGTGGTTTCTCGTTGAATGACGATCAAACATTTATTAATAAATGTTGAAAGGTTTCTTTTTATAAGGCTACTTAAGGGTGGCTTTCGCTTTGATTCAACAATTCTTATCTTGAAATAAGAAAGAAAGTGAACAAAGTACTTGTGAGACCGGTGTAGTCTGTTGAACAAGTAGGTAGGAATTAATTTTAAATTGGCTTGGAAAATATAAAATCTCAGAAAAAATTAAAAACTAGATCCCAAGGGAAGAAATGTTATGGTGTTTAACAATTTCATAGGAATCACACAAAAATAAAATTTGAGATTTCAGTAGGATACATCCGTCAATTCGTTGGTGAAAACTTGAGCAAATTTATTGTTCACCGTCAATTCAGATTTGGTGTTGAATTTTGGGTTTCACTCAGCTCTTAGTTGCACGAAACTGAGATCATAAACACAGTTGTTGTGTAACCATAAACCTCAGTGGTAATTTCTGAGAGTCTCAAGGGTTACGTTGATGAAATGAATGTAATGGAGAAATGTAATGGAGATGGTGGAAGAAACTAAAGTACCTCCGCTGCAAAAATAAGGACCAAGCAGAAAATTCTTATCTCATGTGAGAAAAGAGTGAGGTAGCTCACGATTAGAATAAATGGGATAGCCTAATTGGGAAGACAAGGTTTGTTTATACCAAGTCATTAAGGCTATTATTCAGAATCTTATGAGGCTTGGGACACATACAGCAGCATGCTTCTAGGGACACTTAAGTAATCCAACAATTTTATCCCCATAAACGAACGAACACATAAATTAAATAAGTAAGAAAAAAATTGGAAAGAGTAAGTAAAAAAAACTTTGGAAAAATTTGAAGAACCGAACCCGAACGTTCGGTTGGTTTCGGTTTTGGAAAATTTTGAAAAACCGAACCCGAGCGTTCGGTTGGTTTCGGTTTTGGAAAATTTTGAAAAACCGAACCCGAGCGTTCGGTTGGTTTTGGTTTTGGAAAATTTTGAAAAACCGAACCCGAGCATTCGGTTGGTTTCGGTTTTGGAAAATTTTGAAAAACCGAACCCGAGCGTTCGGTTGGTTTCGGTTTTGGAAAATTTTGAAAAACCAATGAATTGAGACATGCAATCAGAATATACTTTTGACAATAATACAAACAACTTTGTACAAGAAATATACAACCAAGAAAACTACCTTTGTGGTGATGAGCGAGTTAGATAATTTAACCGAACCTGAACGTTCGGTCAATTTCGCTTCTTACTTTTGAGGTTGAGAGGTAGTTTGAGGTACTGACTCTGATTCCATCATACCTAGCCCTTGTAAAATTCTGTTGAATGATGCTTCAGGAAGAGCTTTGGGAAAGACGTCATCCAGTTGATCAGTGGTTCGAACAAAGTGTACTTCAACGTTTCCATCTTCCACATGATCTTTGATGAAGTGATACCTCAGTGCTATGTGTTTGGTTTAGAGTGCTGCACTGGGTTATGACAGATCCTAATTGCACTTTCAAAGTCACAATATAGTGGGATCTTCTTCATATTGAGTCCATAGTCTCGAAGTTGACTTTGGATCCAAATCACTTGGGAGGTGCAGGATGCAGCGGCTATGTATTCAGCTTCGGCAGTAGACAACGACACGCACGTTTGTTTCTTTGATTGCCACCTCACCAACTTCCCATCAAGGAATTGACAGCCGCCAGTGGTGCTTTTTCTGTCGAGTCCACATCCTCCAAGGTCTGCATCTGAATAGGCTTGAACGAAGAAGCCTGAGTTGGAAGGATACCATAGACCTAAGGAGGCAGTTCGCTTGAGATAACGTAAAATGTTCTTTACTGCAAGCATGTGAGGTTCGCGTGGGTTTGCCTGAAATCTAGCACAGTAACACACAGAAAACATGATGTCAGGCCTGCTAGCAGTAAGATACATCAGTGAGCCGATCATTTGTCGATAGAGCGTGATATCAACAACCGGTTTGTCTAGGGATGGAGTTAGCTTGGTGCCGAATGCCATTGGGACTTTGACTTTGGAGTCTCCCATCATACCAAACTTTGCAAGGAGAGTCTTCGTGTAAGCTTCCTGATTGATAAAGATGCCTTTGGGTCCCTGTCTAATATTTAAACCAAGGAAAAAGTTAATAGGACCCATTGAGCTCATTTCAAATTTAGTCTCCATCAGCTTTCTGAATTCAGCTGTTAGGCTGGGATTCGTTGAGCCAAAGATGATGTCATCGACATAAATTTGAACTATCATAAGGTGGTTACCTTCCTTTTTGCGAAAGAAGGTTGGGTCAAACGAACCTTGTTTGAATTTAGAATGTAGCAATGATTTGGATACTTTTCGTTCACGAACCCAGGAGGTTGCTCCACGTACACAGTTTCTTCTAGTTCTCCATTAAGAAATGCACACTTGACGTCCATTTGGAAAACTTTGAAGTTTTTGTGGGCAGCATAAGCAAGAAATATTCGTACAGATTCCAGCCTGGCTACAGGAGCGAAAGTCTCTTCATAATCAATCCCTTCCTCCTGACAATATCCTTTTACCACCAGACGAGCTTTGTTCCTTATCACGTTCCCTTCCTTGTCCATTTTATTCCTAAAGACCCATTTGAGACCAACAACCGAGGCATCTGGAGGAGTTGGAATGAGGCGCCAGACTTTGTTCCTTTCAAATTCATTCAGTTCGTCTTGCATCGCTTGAACCCAATCGGAGTGATCGAGAGCAGTGTTAACTGTCTTCGGTTCAACTTTTGATACGAAAGAGTTAAACATACAAAACTCAACTTTGGAAAATAAGGATGTCTGTTTTGCTTTCAGTTGTGATCAGGTCAGAACCTTTTCAGAGACATCACCAACCACTTGAGAGATAGGATGATCTCTGGTCCATTTGGTGAGAGGAGGATAGTTTGGATCAAAGGTTGGGTCTAGTTCAGCATTGATCATTTCTTCTGGCTCGGATTGGCTTTCGTAGTCGAGTGACATATCACCATGCTCCCCCTCGATTGATGAGCTATGAGAAACTTGAGGTTCAGAGGTTTCTTGTGGTGCTGGGCTTTCAGGCGTTGATGCACCTTCGGTTGGTGAAGCACTTTCGGTTGGAGTTGGACTTTCGGTAGCAGTTGTAGAGCTTGGCTCCCCCTCAACATGTGAGCTTGGCTCCCCCTCAACTGAAGCATCATTGGATGGAGGTTCACCAGAATTCGATCCTCCTTCGTTCATTCTCCTGGCAACTTCTTCGAAAATTTGTTTCATATGGTCTACCTTGTTGTCTGCTGCACCTGCTTCTGAGAGAGTAGCTTTCTCTGGTTCGTCAAATAGCTCCATAAATTTCTCGTATAGATTAGTGATCGAGACTGTGACTTGGCCAGTTTGAGGAAAGATTTCCCCAGCTGTGTCTTCTTTGGGCTGTAGCTTTTTGACATAGCTATCATCGAAAGTCACATAATAGGTCTCTTCGATTTTCCTCGAACGCTTGTTTAGGACTCTGTATGCTTTGGAAGTGAGAGAGTAGCCCAGAAAGATTCCCTCGTCGGCTTTGACATGGAACTTGTTGCGGTGTTCTTTAGAGTTAAAGATGAAACACCGTGAGCCGAACACGTGGAAAAATTTCACATTAGGCTTCCTGTTGTTGAGAATCTCATATGGTGTGAGCGTGAATCGCTTGTTGAGATATGACCTGTTCTGTGTAAAACAAGCAGCAGAAATAGCATCAACCCAAAAATAAAGAGGTAAGGAAGCGAAACTTAGCATTGTTCGGGCAGCTTCACACAAAGATCGGTTTCGTCTTTCGACAATTCCGTTCTGTTGAGGTGTGTAGGGAGCTGAGAAGTTGTGACTTATTCCCTTTTCTGCCAGAAATTCTTCAAATTCCCTATTCTTGAATTCCAGACCATTGTCGCTCCTGATGTTGCGAACGACCTTCTTGAGCTGTACCTCAATCTGCTTGATGAACACTTTCAGCTTATGAGTCGCTTCAGATTTGAGCTTTAGAAAGAACACCCATGTAAATCGCGAAAAGTCATCAACAACAACAAGAATATACTTGCTACCACCGATGCTTTCGTTAGATGATGGACCACACAAATCAATATGAAGTAATTCGAGTGGTTCAACAACTTTCGTGTTAATTATAGATGGATGACTTTGACGACTCTGCTTCCCCATTTCACATGCAGCACACAAATGATCTCTGTCGAACTTGAGCAATGGAAGACCTCGAACATGGCCTCCAATGACAAGTTTGTTTATGTCTTTAAAATTGAGATGAGAGAGTCTTCGGTGCCACAACCAGCTTTCGTCAGATTGTGCTTTTGATAACAAGCATATAACTGGGTTTCCTTTGATGGGTTTGAGGTTTAGAGGAAACATTTCACCCTTACGCTCTGATTTGAGAATTACTTTCTTCGTCTTCTTCTCAATAATTTCAGAGCCTTCATCGTCGAATGAGATTTTAAGACCTGTACCTCCAACAAGCTGAGATACACTGATGAGGTTGTGTTGCAATCCCTCCACATATGCCACCTTCCTTATAGTAAAATCACCATTGGTAATCATTCCGTATCCCTTTATGGTGCCGAAAGAGTTGTTTCCAAACTTGACGTTGCCACCATTTGAAAGAGACCTGTATTCCCTGAGCTCTTCTTTCCTTCCTGTCATGTGACGCGAGCAGCCACTATCGATGTACCATTCTTCGTCAAACTGCTCGTCACTTATAACCTGCAAAAATTAAGCAGATTTAGGAACCCAAAGTTTCTTGGGTCCTCGTGAGCCTTTCACAGGAACAGGAATAGTAAGAGAGATGTCAACTAGATACGTTCGTTTTATTAGTGTTGTTTCATCTTTCTTTTTGATGGTAAAAACTTTGATTTTATTAGGATTAGGTGCATTCGGTTTAGATTCTGGTTTGGATGCAGAAACCTTCTGTTTGCCCTTTTGTTCAGCTGACGAATGAGATTTTTGAGAACGAGCTGAGTGAACTTTTGAGTGAGATCGAGATGAATTTGAAGAAGTAGAAGAATTAGATGGGTGAGAAGGGGATGACTTCTTGGCTGGAGACTCTAGGTGACCCTTTTGCTTTTGATTATTGGTGGGACTAACCTTAGATTTTTGATCTCTTTTGATTTAAGAACCGAACCTTTGCTTTTGGTTGGAGTCGTTCTCTGAACCGAGCCTTTGCTTTCGGTTGGAGTCGTTCTCTGAACCGAACCTTTGCTTTCGGTTGGAGTCATCTTCAGAACTGAACCTTTGCTTTCGGTTGGTATTCTTTTCCGAACCGAACCTTGGCTTTTGGTTGTTGTGGCTCTCATGCTTTTTAACAGGATTATTCTCAAACTTCAGATTCTTGTCATGATGAGAGAAATATGCATTCTGGGATTGCCAGAATTGTTTCCTTTCAGAGAGATTCTTCCTGTATCTCTGGTTCCTTTCACGTTTCTGATTCCTCATCTGCTTCGGTTGATGATGGATATTGGCTTTCATGTTCGGTTTCTCTTTCGCTGGTTCACTTTGAACTGTGGAAGTTTCACTTTGAACTGAGGAACTAGAGGGAATGTCTTCTTTTGCTGAACTTCCATTTTCTAGAGGAATGTCTTTCGTACCACTGGTACTTGGCACATCGAAATTATCTGGCTTGTTCAAGGGTTCTGGTATGTATCTACCTTTACTTATCCATGAGGTCCTTTCTGATAAGCCTACCGTTTCATGTGCATTATCAATTGGAGCTGACCAGAAGAACTCATCGCAGCCATCAGCATTGTCTTCGTTTACAATTGCTGTGAGTTCAGCAGTCTGATGTTCGGTTACTCCTGTGACCTTGTAAACTTGATTTGGAGTGGTCCTAACCTTTTGATATACAACGGTTTTTTCTGCTAATATCGGGGACTTTTGTTGGGACACTCGAGCGAACTCCACTGAATTTTCTGAAATTAGATTCTTGTGGTTTTTAGGTTCGCTTTTCACAAATTCTGAGCAGTCAACCGTGTCCTCTACAAAAATTTCACTCATATTTTCATCCTCATTAAGCTCAGATGCATTTTCAACATCAATTTTGTTTCCTGAGCTCAAGTTGGCATTTCAAGAGTCAAATTTTTGTATGGTTTCGGTTCTCAGTTTAAGTCTATCATTTTCATCTAAAAGGTTTTTGAGCATATCTTTATGGTCCTTGGATTTAATGAAAGATTTAATTTTGTCCAGTCCATACATATAGGTCGGATTGACATCATCAGATGATATTACACTCTCACAATTATAGGCTTTAGCATCAATTTCATCCTCCTTAAACTCAAGGAAGGGCAGAATCATGCGATGGATCTTTTGTCCTATCTCACAATCCAACTGAAGCTGAGTAATATTAGTATAAAGACGTTTTGCAATCAAACAAAAAACATTTCGTTGTTTTAACAACTTTAAATTGTCTCTCTGTAAATAAATGTTTTCGTCTTTTATTTTAACTAATTCAGACTCCTTCAACTCGATCCACATGCGCCGCTCCTCACTCTTCGAAGACGCCCTGCTTAATTGATCAGTCAGGTTAGAATTGGTGACTCGAGTTTGAGTTAAACTACTATCTAGATGAGAGATTCGAGAGTTAACACTTTTTAGTTCTTTTTCATATGAGCTTTGTGGTACTTTAAATGAAACAAAAACCGATTGTACCTTCTTGATCAGTTCATCGAGCTCGTTGAACTGCACGCTGAGCGGTTTGGCCGTAAAGCACATATCCTGTTGCTCCTTCGGTTCATTGCTTCCACCATCAGTGTTGTATCCCCTCATCTGAGATACTTCAGACACCATCAAGCACCTGCCTCCACTGCTCTCCTCTTTAGCCACACAGGCCTTTCCATGCGAAGGCATCCTCACTTCATCGTCTTCGGAGTCGGTTGACCAGACTTCCACGCCACCGAACTCGTCATCAGCAACCGAACCCTACACAATTAGAGCATTCATGGAAGGGTTAGTGGTAGATTTCTTCTTCCTTATCTCATCAAGCTTTTTCTGCAGCAAAGCTTCCTCATCCTTTTCAGCCATCTTTTTGAGGACACAATCCTTAGCATAGTGATTTTTCCTACCACAGTAGTAACAGCTTACTCCAGAATCACCATCTGCCTTCGGTTCCTTCTTGGGCTCTTCAACCTTCGGTTCATTGTTAACCTTTTCTGAACTATAACTCCCCTGCCAGTTTTGATTTTTGTTGCTGGGGAATCTCTTCTTAATGAACCTCTTGGGGTTAGACACCATCATAGCATAATCCTCCGACGTGAGTTCATACTCCTCTAGGTTGAGGTCTTCGTCCTCCATCACAGCTTTACTTTTTGACAAGAGGGCCAGCGAACCTTGGCTTGAAACAACGTTCTTTTCCTGCAGCACAATCTTCTCCTGGGACTTGAGAATACCCACCAGTTTCGCCAAAGAATATGATTTAAACTGCTCATGGGCTTTAACTGTAGACACCACTGCTCTCCACTCTGACCTTAGACCATTTAGAAACGTAACCTTCTGATCGATAAGTTTCCTTTCAATGTCATGTTTGATCATCTTGCTGAGAAGATGATTGAAGCGATCGAACGTTTGGGTCACAGTTTCTTCGGCTCCTTGCCTAAATTCTCCAAACTCAGATAAGAGCAAGGTTTGGATAGAGTGTTCAAGATCCTCGTCTGTAGAGTACAGTTCACGAAGTCTATCCCAAACTTCCTTTGCCGTCGTGCATGAGCTTACCAACCTGAAGGTGTCGGACTGAAGGGCGAATATGATCAATCGTAACGCCTTGATATTACACTGGAATTTATCCTTTTCATCTTGCGCAATATCTTTGACATCCTTCAGTAGATCATTATACTCCTTTTGAGTTTTAATAATCCTCGACGTTGTAGAATGAGAGAAAGGTCCATTAATGATTGCTTCCCATATGAGGTATCCATTATCCTCAGATCCTATAACGTAGTCTTCGAAGTGATGCGCCCAGACTTCATAATCATGGGTATATAGGATGGGAATCTTCGTGGTTGAACCGATGCTGTTGGAAATATTGATGGGATTCGATTGCGACTCGTCCATTATGATCGAATAACCTGTTCAAAGATCAGACTTGTAATAAATCAGATTAGGGCAAAACAATAAATATCAAGATACGTCAATAATGAGATGATGGCTCAATAAATATCAGTTATTGCAGAAAAACCCTAATTGAAACCTTTTCACAGAAAAAAAGTGTATCGATTACACAGCCTCCTGCTCTGATACCAATTGATGAGATTAAAACTTAATCTGGAAGATCGATTAGATCTTAAACAGGTAAATAAATATTTAAACAGCAAGAATGAACGCAAAATAAAGAACAACTCAAGGATGAATCAAACGTGTCGAATGATTATAAAATAAACCCTCAGAAGAGCTCGATCAAGAACATCAACTGTAGAGGGTTGGAGGTTTACAAGAATGATAAAGAAATCTACACCGCTATCGTAATGATCGTTACTTCCCTTAAATCGATAACCTAATATGCATACAAGCATATCTTTATATAGTAAACCTAATAAACTCACGGTTGGACAGGCCCAAAACCGGAGTACAAAACAAATGGACTAACAGCCGAGCCCAATGACGCAATCTTCAAACGAGTCTTCAACTCAACAATCTTAATGTAGTTACTTTAGGAAAATGTGAAAATTATGCTAATCCATAAAACACACATCATTATTTATAAGTCGTTAGTGGAGCGTGTGTGCTACCCGACACACTAATTTGGGACTATAAAGTTGATATGGTGGCATAACTCAAAAAATATCATTGTTAATGGAGCATGTGTGGTTAACCGACACATTAGTTAGAGATGATAAATGATATCGAGGTTGTCAAGCGTGTTTGCATGGTTATTTACATTTTCTTTGTGATCCTCGGTATCCCAGTCACAAAACAGAAGAGCATAATATGAGATTAAACATGTCATTGATAAGTTTTAATGAATCTTAAAAGATATAGGAATTTCAAATAGACTGAAATTGGTGAATTGTCTTACCTACCTTCATAAATTCACAAATAGACTACGACATCCCTTTTCTTGATTCTGAATTGTATTTTGGATCCTAGCATTAAATATTTATTTTGGGTTAAAATATTAAGGATTTATATCAACTAACTAAAACTATCTCTCTTACATAGATGTCTACTCCTGGAGATGCTACTGTTGCTCAATCTTCCACCAACAACCTGAACTTCACGTTTCTATCGATCCTTTCCAAGGAGAAATTAGTTGGTCCAAACTACATGGACTGGATATGAAATCTCAAAATGACTATTTGATATGAGGTCAAATAATATATCCTCGATAAACCTCTACTCAAAATTGGTGAGCCAACTGCTACTCCAGAGGAGCATGTGACCTACAAACAACACTTTGATGACGCAACAAGGGTCACTTGCATAATGGTTTCAACCATGGTACCCGAGTTGAAAAAGTTATATGAGGACTATCGGCCATATGATATGTTCTTGGATTTTGATGAAAAGTTTCAAAATAAAGCACGTCAAGAGAGGTATGAGGTCATCAAAGCGTTAATAGCATGCAAGTTGAAGGATGGAGAATCTGTCTGCAATCATGTGCAGATAACGTGGAGATATATTGAGCATTCTGAAAAGATCAATGTGTCTTTTGACAAGGAGTTGGCCATAGACATAGTCCTAAAATACTTACCTCCCAAGTATGATGAGTTTATCTTAACTTCTCATTTGAACAACTCAGAGACCACATTGAACCAACTCCACAACTTGTTGTAGATAGTTGAATCAGGGATAAAGTAAAATTAGGTGCCTTCTGCGACATGTGCTCCTGTCCTTGCCATTGGGAAACAGAGGAAAGCAAATCCTTAATCGAACTGGAAGGGCAAGCCCCATGTTGGAGCATCTGGTAGTGGGTCCAAGTCAAAGCCCACTTCTTATATTCCTGCTGATAGTGACCCCAAAAAGGCCACTTGCTACTATTGCAATGAAAAAGGGCATTAGAAAAGGAGTTGCCCAAAAATATTGGAAGGACATCAAGGATGGCAAGGTTAAGCCATCGTTGATAGGTATGCACACAACTCAAGTAATTAAATCACAACTTACTCGTTCTTGGTTCCTTGATATAGGATGTGGTTTCCATATTTGTTCTGATTCGCAGGGGGCAAGAGAAAGTGAGGACGTGGAGCATGGAAGAATAAATCTGATCATGGGAAATAGGCGATCTTCACATGTTTCCAAGATTGGAACTTATGATCTTGTGCTCGGTGATGATGTTAGAATATATTTGATTAATTGTTGTTATTCATCAGAAATGACATGAAACATTTTATCTTTTCATACATTATTCAAACAAGGTTTTTGATATGCATTTGATAATGTAAATGGTTTGATTTTAGCTTATAAATATAGTGTTTTTATGTTTAAAGCATTCCCATGTAATGGTGTATATGAAACTGTGATTTGTGTTGTAGCTTAGGAAATAGTGTATTTCGTATTTGTTCGTCTAATGGTGTAGACAAAACATGCTTGTGGCATTGTTTTCTTGGGCACATTAACAAGAAACACATCGCCCAACTCCAAATGGATTTAGTATTGGAATCATTTGACTTAAGGACAGATGATTAATGAGAGTCTTGTATTTTGGGTAAGATGACAAAATCACCATTCACTAAAACATGTGGAATAGGTGAAGGATTGTTGGATCTTATTCATCCTGATGTACGTGGACCCTTCAGATCTGCTACAAGGGATGCAAATCGATACTACATGACGTTAAAGGTGATTATACTATATATGGATATATCTACTTAATCAAACATAAATAAGAAACCTTTGAAAAGTTCAAAGAGTTTAGACACGATGTGGATAATCATTTGGGGAGGAAGATAAAGATGCTACGATCTGATAGAGGCGGAGAGTATCTTAGTATCGAGTTTCATGACCACCTCAAGGAATGTGGAATAGTTTCACAATTGACTCCTCCTAGGACAACACAATTTAGTGGTTTGATTGAGAGAAGAAATCAAACCTTGTTAGACATGGTTCGTTCCATAATGAGTCGAGCTTCACTTCCTATTTCTTTCTAAGGGTATGCCTTAGAGACAGCCTGCCCATATCCTAAATCTTGTTCCTACTTAAAAGGTTGCCAAAACTACTCACAAGATATGGATAGGGAGAGTTCCCCCATTGGCACATGTCAAGGTTTGGGGTTGTGAGGCTCTCATGAGACGAGAAACTCATGACAAACTAGAATCCAGAGCCAAGAGGTGTATTTTCATTGGCTACCCACAAAAGTCTTTTGGATACTTGTTCTACAAACCTAGTGAGAACATGGTCTTTGTAGCTTAAGGGGAGTCTTTCGCTGGAGAGAGAGCTCATATTCAAAGAGGACAGTGAGAGTGCATACGACCTTGAAGAGATTAAGGAGTCAACCAATCAAGGAACTTTAGAAGACAGTAGCTCTCAACCAGAGCATGAAACTCCTATTGAGCCCATTGACAATTCATTACCTATTCATTGATCTAGTAGGGTTTGCATGCCACCTTCGTTCTATGGTTTCCATATAATGTTAGACGGTGACATGTTTATCAGTGATATTACACTAGTAAATTTTGATAAGCTAGTTAACTACAAGGAAGTGATAGTGAGACCTGAGGCTGGCAAGTGGAAAGAGGCAATGAATATCGAGATCCAGTCTATGTATGATAAACTATTTTGGAATTTGGTTGATCATGTACCAGGTCAAAATACAGTTGGATGGAAATGGATCTTCAAGAAGAAGACCAACATGGATGGAAAGATGCACTCATTTAAGGTTAGACTGGTTGCGAAGAGCTTTACTCAAACCCAAGGGATTGACTATGATGAGACCTTCTCATTAGTGGTGAAGATAAAGTCAGGATTATACTACCAATAGCAGTGTTTCATGATTATGAAATACAGAAAATGGATGTTAAAACCGCTTTCCTAAATGGGAAGTTCAATGAGTATGTTTACATAAATCAGCCAGAGGGTTTTGTACATGCCAAGTTTCCTGACGGAGTGTGTAATCTTGAGAAATCCATTTATGGATTGAAACAAGCATCTCACAACTAGAATCTTTGCTTCCATGAGAAAGTCAAAGAGTTTGGTTTCTCTAGGAGTGAGAATGAGTTATTTGTGTATGTCAAGGCCAGTGGAAGTATAGGAACGTTCCTAGTATTGTATATTGATGACACACTCCATGGGAAACGACCTTCCTACCTTGCAATAAGTGAAATCTTGGCTTGGAACGTGTTTCACCATGAAGGACCTAGGGAAAGCAGCCTATATTCTTAGAATAAGGATTTTGAGGGATAGAAAGAAACAACTATTAGCCTTAGTCACAGTACATGGTTGGATAAAATACTAAAATGTTTTAGTGTGGAGAATTCCAAGAAATGGAATTTAACCATCCATGATACTGTTAATTTTAGTAAGACTCAAAGCCCCAGTACTGATGAGGAAATAGCTGACATGATTTGGGTCCCATATGCTTCGGTTGTGGGTTCGATCATGTATTTTATGACATGTACTCACCCTTATGTGTCTTATGATTTGAGCATGGTTAGTCAATTTTAGAGTAATCCTGGCAGAGCTTATTGGACTACAATTAAGAATATTCTTAAGTATCTGCGAAGGACAATGGACATGGTTCTAGTCCTTGGTGGCGATGACATGTTAGGAGTAATTGGATATAGTGATGCTAATTTTTAGACCACGTCGAGACAACTTCTATTCTCAATCGGGCTAGGTGTTTGTGTTAAATGGTGGAGCAATGACTTGGAAAAGTTCCAAGCAGGATACGGTGGCTGATTCTACTTTTGAATTAGAGTACATCGCAACAAGTGAGGCATCAAAGGAGGTGGCTTGGTTGAAGAACTTCATCTGTGATCTCGGAGTAGTCCAAAACATTCTAGATCCATTGGAACTTTTATGTGATAACGAAGGGGAGGTTGCTTTGACAAAAGAACAAAAGGATCATGGTAGATCCAAGCATATCGACAAAAAATACCATTATATTAGACATAAGGTTGAAGAAGGTCATCTCATGGCGAAGCGAGTATCATCAGAAGACAATCCTGCAGATCCTTTCACGAAGGCTCTGTGTAGGGGTAAACACAACCAACATGCTAGGAGCATTGTCTTAAGAGAAGATGTTAGTTTTAGTAATTAGTTGATAGTTTTAAGACTTTGTAACAAAATAAATGTAACTGATTTTGGTGATTAAATAATAGAGAATTATTTATGAGTATTGTACTGCCTTTTACAATTATTTATTCTTATGTTTCACTTTGCATGTTTTACTACCTGAATGATTTGATTATTCGAAATTCCACAGTCGCTCATACTTTTCAAAGTGAGTAGTGAATTAAGATTGTCATGAATAGATTATAGATCGTCTATGGATATTAGGCATTGCAATGGGTTACTACAATATTCATGAGTATTTAGAAAGTGGAGATTTTGAGTATTAGATAAACCCACACTCAGAGGATTACTTCATGGATTATATCACAAGTCTTTCTGAGATGATAATATATTTTATTCTTCAACGGAGATATATAAGTTGTAATTGACAACTCAATTGTACATTGGTATTGCAAAAACGCATAAGTATCATGATGTTATAAAATGTAGTGTCATGTATGATTTGGTGAGTAAAAGATACAAGTATATAAGTCGAGTTTAGTCATTCCTTTTGCCCTAACAGGAAAAGTAATATCTTTGGACCCCTCGGTGATTTGGTGTTGACATTATAGTGTTGGGGCCAACCAGGACTGAATTGATGTGTTCAAATAGTTGTCTAATGACATCATCACTAATCAAGAAATCAGGAATGTTAGACAAGTGATTGATTTTAATCCATTTCTCATGTCTATATGATATCTTGAAGAACGAGGGAATAATTGATATCTTATCTTAGGGCCAATGTCTGATTGGATCAGAGTTCAATAGTTGCTTCAGAAAGCATACTTTGTTGTTTAATTTAGAATTGATATTTGCAAATTTTAGTTACAGACTTATCCAAGTGGGAGAGAGTTGGATTAAGGTGTCTAACCCAATAACTAAATTGGTATATACTTAATTTAAAAGAAAAGTACTTTTTGGGTTGCCCTAAAAATTAGTAATTGACTAGAATGACTTTTGGTGAGAGAGACTGATTTATTGATTTATTATATGATTAATAAATAACAATAAATAATTTGTTAATATATTATGAGATTAATATATTCATTATAAATATCATTATTTAACTAATAATTAATCAAAAATTAATTAGAATTAATTTTGGGATTAATTGGTGTAATTAAAAGTGCAAGGACTTGAGTGTAATTGCTCAATAGTTGAACAAGAAAAGAATTCTATATTCTTCCTACGGGTAGCCGAATTTTGGCTTGCCTCTAGGGTTTGTAGAATGCTCCACGTGGATAATGTGGATAATTAAGAAACATGATATTTCCGAATTTGAAATAATATTATTTTATTTCAAATTAGGGTTTCTGAGGTTTTCATATCAACTATAAATAGGACCCTTGGGAGTCCTAATTTTCGTCCATCACTTCTACTAAGGAATATCTTAAATCTAACTTCCTTTCCTCTCTCCTTAAGTGTTCTAATTTCTAGGGTTTGGATACAAACCATTAGAGGCATTAGATTTCTTATGGTTGCTTTCTATGACATTTGAAGAAATGAATTGCTTTGATTATTTGCTATAATAATTAAAAGGTATGTAAACCCTAATCTTTTGTGAATTTCGATTATAATAGGGTCTCCTTAGGGTTCTTGACGTTTATACATTATAACTATTGATAGAAAAAATTTAGATCCAAGTAGGTTGCATGTGAACTTAAGGATTAAGTTATTTCGCCTCATACTTGAATTATAACGTATAAAACCTATCAACACATACATCATATACTTACTCTTTCAAGAGTGTCTAATCATTCCTTACATTGGCCCTCATAACAACCATACCCACTTATGAAACTTCCACTAACCCTGCATACGCCTTTGTGCATGGTAATCATACATAACACTGGATTCAATAGATAATCGAATAGTTGATTCTACCCTAAGACCACGACCACAAAAAGGAACAAGAAATAAGGTGAAATCAAACATTCTCAGGAAATAAAATCTTAGTTATGTAAAACTATGATGCACACACTAAGCAACCACAATAATAATGTCAGTTCCATATAGCATATGAAAAAGTTCTCCTAGGCTATAAATCAGGAAATACTATCATGCAATTCGTGAAGATCCTTAGCCTACAAACTAGCATGTAATTCTATCATATCATCAGTTCACAAAACAAGTGTGGGTATCTTGGGGAATAACTTCCCTTGGGCTCCGACTGATTGTACACATCGCATCCTATCCTTTCTTTATTTAGATGTAATAAAAAAAATATTTTACAGTTCTATAGTTTGAGTCAGAAATCACACGAGTATTCATCCAATTCTCTCAAACCAGGGCTCTGATGCTAATTTGTAACATTCCCAAAACCATGATAAAAAATTTCTTTTTTATAAAATCATTCCACAAAACCATAAGAAAGTAAACCATTGTTTTTAAACTACACCATAGATTTAGAGCATTAAAGAACTCTTAAAACATAAATCAATAGGAGGATGTGTACGATCACACCTTTGCCTTGCATTGATCATCTGATGTACCTGAAACCATGAAACTAACAATAGTAAGTCAAATCTTAGTGAGTTCCCCTAAAATAACCCACACAACAATAAATATACAATGGATGCACACTAGGCCCACAACATGAGATTGGATAGCCCCTGAGCCCACAACATGATATTGGATTGCCCACTCCCAACTCTCAGCTCATGACTGTCTTTCTCCTGATCCCACAACATAATTTTGGATTGTCTTACCGGCCCTCTTATTATGACTAGATTGCTCCGGGTTTGCAGGCTTACATCACAAAGCAGTACTGCCTCAAACCAACCGCACTATGTCAACATAGGTAATAGATAAACAATAAACAACAATGCAAGTAATCATACAGATCTACCAATCTAACATATAACAACATCCTATACACAAGGATACATAACACAATCTAGTGGGCCGACATTGGTGCCTTTGACCCATGAGTATAGTGAGAAAACTCACCTCAAATTTAGAAAATAGTAGTAACGATCATCAATCCGATAACCGGATCTACAAGTCACCTATACAACAAACAAGGACCATCTCTTAATTTACAGCTCAAAATACTTAATTTGACCTAAATTCAAACTTGGTCAAAGTTAACAGTCAATGGTCAACTCCAACCGATCTGCACTCATTAATCCTATGTCTTTGTACCACTGTCTTTGATACAAAGAAACTGAGTGCGTCAGACTTGGGGGCCTGGTGAGCAAATAGAGTTTTCAACCCACAATAATTAAGTTTTTTAATTATATAATTCACATCAAATAACTCACCCGATTAACCATTCCCGTTATTCTCACATACGAATCCGAAAACATTAATCTCAAGGGACCTATCCTAAGGATCATCAGCAATAACGGGTAGACAATACTTGGGGGATTATTTTAAAAATATATGTTAATAAGGAAACCATGAGAGGATAGAGTACATCAGATGAACAAATAGTTCATTAACACATATAGGTTGTGATCCTGCCAACGTTTCCACTAGATTGTTTAGAATAGTCTGTGGTCGTCATCTACACTATGCTAGACAACTGGTTCATCAATAGTCAAGTCCTCTTATCATTTGTAACATCTTGATTCCTGCCATTTTTGAGCCATGGACTGGAATTTGATTGTGTAAGGTTTTGGGTATCAAGGAGGAAACGTTTAGTCCTTGTGGAAGGAGATAATGATAGTTAAGTGATTTTACCCTTGAATTGTGTTTTGGGCTAAAGGGTAGAAAGGGAAAAATCATAGGCCAGAGGATGAGTGATTAGCATATGGATGGGAATGTCACTATCTATGGCGAGTGTTATGTACTTCAAGTTTTCTGAGTTCAGAGAAGATTTTGGCGGGCTTGTGACTTTCAAAGTTGGGATGTAAACCCGACATGGGGCTAGTTGGCTACGGTGTTTGGCGTCTGTATGATAGCCTGGGAATATGTAGGATGATTGTTATGGTATGGATGCCTCGTGATGAGACCACGGGTCTGCTTCTTGGGATATAGGCAGACCAGGTGCTATCTTATGGTTTCAGCCAAATCGGGAGCGACAACTTTTGTTGTCTCTAATGTATCCTGGTTATGAGAATGATGCATTTTGGTAATTATGAACGATTATTGTTATGATGAATTGACAGTTGGGATTGTAGGAGAGGAGGTTATGTTTTGGGATAGTAAGTTGGTGTTTTGCTTATGCATTTGCTTGAAATCCTTACTATTAAAGGTGGTTATGATTGGAAATTTCTAAGATTCAGAATCTCTTAAGGTTTGCTTGGTCTTCATCTGGAAGATCATCTTGTGTGTTTTATACCTTCCAAGAGTCAGGGATGGTTGATACTTTTTTGATCCGGTTTGAGATATGGTTTGGTTGCAATACTAGAGGGTAGTATTTCGAACCCCAAGTGGGGGAGAACTAGGTATTCTGCTTGGAGGATCATCAATTTGATCGAGTTTATGGTGTCAGAAGAACATTTCATAGGGGTCTGCGGTGAGGGGTAAGTAGGTTAGACAATATAGCAATGGAGCACGTTGTTAGAATTATATGCATGGTTCTTATTTGGGTTATATCCTTTGAATTGGAATAAGTGCATGACCATTTATCCCATTCGTGGGTCGTGTGCAACCATGTTTTCATCGGATTTTCCGTTGGTAATGGCTTGTACTGTGAAAGGATTTGTGCATGGAAAAAGAGTATGGAATTGTTGCTCTCGGTTAGCATTGAGAGGGACATTGATTAGGTTTCTACAAGGCGGTGGAATGAGGTTGAGTATCTTTAGGCCATCGTGGTGCTGGTCGTGAGTTTCTAGGAGAATGATGAAATGTCGACATGATCGGTGTAATACCAGGAGCATTCCAGATATAGGATATGGGCCCAGTGATCATGATTTTTTATTTCTTCTGCTTGTGGTACTTATGGTGTTGTGCATTATTGGAAATCGGTAGACTTATGAACCAGTTGGGTTGGATAAAGTGAGCATTTAAGGGTTGTAGGGAGTATCAGTCGTACATCAGAAAGTCTATGTAGAGTGTTTGCATTATAAATATCGTTTGTTTGCAAGCTGTTATTAGGGATTTGGTTACCAAAGTTGGGTATCGGTTATGGATTCTCGAGTCATGAAGTTCATTGTGAACATCTTGAGTGATTTTCTAGGTAGGGTTACACCTAAGTTGATAAGGGTTGGATGCAATGTGAAAATTCTTGGATCGATCATCTTTTTTCGTAGGAGCAGTGGTTAGTAATGGCATGTCAGGGAGTCAAGGGTTTATTTAAGGTTTTGGTACATCTTATGGATTTGGAATTGGTTGAAATTCGCGATCGATGTGTTTTGAGTACTTCATTCTGCGTGTTTTGTGGTGATCATAGTCAAAGACAAGGGGTGGGTTCAACGAAGGGATGAATATTCGTCATGGAATATGGGTTCTGAAGTTTAGATATGATGAGTTCCCGGTCTCGGGAAGCATATTGATAGAATTGATTCAGTGATTGTAGTTTTGAGAGTCCTCGGCTCTGTGTTTCCCTCTAGACGTTTGGTCTTATAACTAGGAAGTTGTTCAATATGTTGGTGTTATACGTTCTTCTCTGCAACGTTTATATATATGAGACTCACGTTGGGAGTCGCCTTGTTTTTTTTGAATGGAGGTATCAACATCAGTAAATAGTCAGGGGTTCTATTTTTCTTGTTGGTTCTCATCGCGATTGTGTACTTATGTGTGTGATTAGCATGAAGATGATTGGCCGAGGAGGTTTAGAGCCGATCAAATATGTGGGTTTTCGATTAGGTGTTCCATCATGAAGCAGAAGCGAGAGTTGATTTTAAGGAAGAAATCTAATTTATGTGGGGGAGAATTGTAACACCTGTTTCCTGCCATTTTTGAGCCATGGACTGGAAGTCAATTGTGTAAGGTCTTGGGCCTTAAGGAGGCAAATTTTAGTCCTTGTGGAAGGAGATAATAATATTTAAGATATTTTACCCTTGAAATATGTTATGGGCTGAAGGGTAGAAAGGGAAAAGTCATAGGCCAGGTCATTGCATGAAATATGGATTTTGTTCAAGAAGTTTTTAGTCCAAGAAATTAGATAATATTGTTGAGCTCTTCAACACCTTTCCTTGGATATAGAGAACGTTAAAAATGGATTTGGAACGAAGAAGTTATCACCGTTTGAAGTTAGGGTGCTTTTGGGTTGAGTCGCGTACGTTGGACATACTCAATGTGTACGTTGGGACTACTAGGGCATCCCTAGTACGATGGGCTAAAATTGAGTACGTTATGCGTATGCGATCATTGCCGAAACCCTATTTCCATGGTTTGAACCCTATTTAAGCTCCTTAACTTCCCCAAACCCATTCCATTCTCAGCCTCCATCTCTCGAATACACTCTCTTGAAACCCTAACCCAAGATTGATCCCTGTAAGCAAAAAAGAATGTGTTTTTAAGTGCTTTGGAGTGTCCTTGGTGCACCTCGGAGAAGAAGGAACTCGTTGAAGAAGTGTTTGTTGCATTAGAGCTTTTAGATCCAGACTTTGTTCACCTTGATCGTTCTTCTAGAGGTATAAGGTTTGAATCTTGATGATGAAATTGTTAGATCTACCCAGTTTTGAGTGTTATGATCTTTTGGTCACTTTAAGTGCATAAATTTTAGATCTTGAAAGTTTGTGACCTTTTTACAGATAAATTGGAAACTTTATCCATCTAAACATCATTTTGATTTAGATCTGAAGGTTGGAGACTTGGAATTAAAGGATTAAGTTGAAAAAGATGCACTTTTGGGTCCCTTTGAGACTTAAAGACTACATCTTGTTTATTGGGACCACTCTTATGGATAAAGTTGGAAACGTTATCCATTTTGGAGCTATTATGAACCATAAAAATGTGATCTTGGCCTTTCTATCCCTTCCATGCAAGAGTTGTAGTGTCTTTTTTGGTTAAAAACTTAGGGTTTTGGACATTAAGCACTTTACGGCCATGCAAAGTCATAAAGTTGGAAAGTTTATGACTTAGGACATTATTTTGGGCTTGGATATGAGTGTTAGAAATAAGGGCTTAATGGAATAAGCTCTTAATGGAGTTTTAGGATTGGGCTGTGTACGTTGGGCGTACCTGGTGGTACGTTGCGTGTACACGATCATCACCCCGCTTCTTGGTACACTAGGCGTACTTTATTGGGAAGAAATATTGACTTTTGGACCTTGACCGTTGACTTTGACTTTGACCAGGGTTGACTAAGTTTGACTTAAGGGTATTTTTGGTATTTTGAGCTATAGTTAAGACTTGGTCTCTATTTGTTGAATAGGTGACCTATAGAGCTGGTATTTAGATCAATGTATGGTTCAACTATTTATCAGAGTGGGAGGTGAGTTTTCCTCACTGTACTTATGGGTCGAAGGCACCAAGGTTGGCCCATTGGATTGATATCTTGGTTTATTGTATGTTACTATGCTATAGTGATCTGTTAGATTTGTATCATGGTATATAGGATGTTGCTATGTTGTAGTGATCTGTTATATCTGTATCCTGGTATATAGGATGTTGCTATACTATAGTGATATGTTATATTTATATCCTAGTATATTGGGTGTTGCTATGCTGTAGGGATCTGTTAGATCTGTATCATGGTATATAGGATGTTGCTAAGTTGTAGCGATCTGTTAGATCTGTATCCTAGTATATAGGATGTTGTTATGCTGTAGTAATCTATTAGATCTATATCCTGGTATATAGGATGTTGCGATGCTGTAGTCATCTGTTAAATTTGTATCCTGGTAGATAGGATGTTATTGTGTTGTAGTGATCTGTTAGATGTGTATGGCTACTTATATATGTTGTTACTGATTGATTGTTATGATATATGTTGATGTGTTATGGTCGGTTGGGTTGAGGCAGTCCTGAAGGCCAAGACACCCAGGGCGGTCCGGATAGACTAAAGGCCTGCGAGGCGGTACAGTCAGACCGAAGGATCGGAGAGCGATCCAGATATGCTGTAGGCCCGATGCGGCGATCTAGTCATGCTGAAGGCTCTGAAAGCAACCCAGATAGTTTATAGGCCTATGAGGCGGTCCGGTCATTTTGAAGGCTCACGTATGCATGCTATTATTGTTATGTTGTGTGGTGGTACTTTGGGGGCAACTCACTAGGCTTCGTGTTTACTAGTTCAATTTATTATTTCAGGTACTTTAGAGGATCGTGGGAAAGTGAAGGCGTGATCGTGCACATCCTCCTGTTTTTATGACATTGGATATTGGGACACACTTGTTGGGTTTTAGTTCAAAATAGCTTTATAAACTTTAAAAATATGGCAATGGAAGACTTCAAAATTTCAACATAACATAACATTTTATACCCACCAAGGATCTCCTTACAAGTTATATAAAGATAAAATAACAACCATAAAAAGGATGAAGAAATAACAACCTTTTTTGTTCTTTGGATCCTCTTGGGAGGCATGGAAGTTGATGAAGAAGATGGAACCTTTGAGACACCAACAATGAATCAACTTGATGTAGATGCTAGCCCAAAACTCTTAAACACTTTATCTTTATGTTATTATCAAAATAAGAACACAAAGAGAGCAAACGATGCAGGTGCTCTTCAAGTTTTCTAACAAAAACTAGAGAGTGAGAGAGAGAGAGAGAGAGAGGGCAAGATTCGGCCATCAAGCATTAAGAAGAAAAGATGAGTGCAAGACTCATCTCTTATATGCATAAAGTGAATTTATGGACCATAAGTCCTTAACACTTTAAGACAATAATGTCTCCTGAAGCCTAATTGTCTCCCATGCACCTTAAGACATGCCATACTTTCCCTTAAAATAATCAAACGCCCATAACATACTTTCTAGAAGCATGTTTCGGATTTAATATATAAAAGTAGTCAAAATTTTATAAAAAAAACTCACAAGCCTTTTATAAGTTATAAAGTTTGATTTTTGGCTAAAAGACAAAAGTCTTTCTAGTCCAAAATAATGTACATGATTTATAAATCATACCATATGATATACTATGTTACTTGCTAATAAAAATTAATATTTCCATGAAATAAATAATTTTCAATTTAATTATATGAGTTTTATTGAATATTTATTAAAATTAATTTCTAATAAATAATAAATTATATCAAGTTGTTGTTAGTGTGATCCATTAGTATCATATGTTAATTAGCAATATCACTTTAAAATGACTCTTGAGCATAGTAGACCTTTCAATCTCCCACTTGCACAAGACTCATATTAGACTGATATAGATAGTGGTGAACGTCTAGAAACATTTCAGTGCCTCCAACAACATATGACTTTGTGCCATTTTATCAACGCCCAATTCCCAAAAAGCTCAAAGCTACAATTGGTGTATAAGGTAAGTTTATCAGTTATCCCTTTGCTACAAACATCATGTTGAACATGAGATACGGATCGCGATCAATCTCATTAGTTGTTCAAATTTTATTAAGGCGCCTTAGAAGTCTAACTCTCAACACATAAGAGGAACAAATCTCATCTTGACTACATAAGCCTTTTGCATAGTTCCCACTATACCTGGAAATCAACATTTGACCATATCAAAGCATAGTACTTCCTACACTTAAGTCCGAGTATGTATCTAAGGTGTTAAGGATACAAAGACAATACCTTTTAATCAAGTATCATTAATGATAGCGATCAATGAGATGATCTTGAGGCGGGTCAGTTCAATACTAGTTCTCTGACAAGTACCTACGAAACTTGGTTACAACCACTTTCCTGCTTTCATCTATTGAGAGTCAACCAATCATATTCATATTAGTCTTATTTTATAATTGCTTCCACAATTATAACGACTATGAACTTTTAGAATAATAACATTATTCATGGATTAAACATGTTAATATAGAACACAAGTATTAATGTGATGACTATATCCAAATATATCATAACATTATCTAATAGTTGTTATAATGTTCCAATATCCAAATACTAAATCCAAATCAAAAATCCATTTTTAGAATAATAAAGTCTTATAACTGAAGTGTGACCATTCATACTTAGCTCAAAAGAATGACTTTATCAATGGATTTGACAAAATTTAATTTGTACGAATTCTATGAATACTATCATCTACATACTTAATTTTACTCTAAGTATAGTTAAATATCTTGGAGAACATGATTGGTTTTCTTTCATGACATAAAGTCTCTTAGCTTGATTAAGTATACTCTTGAAGTCACAAAGACATCTATGTGATTCTTCAATGGAAAAAATCAACATAGTTTTTCAGTGATCCCATTCATCCAATCATATTTGAATTCAACTTCTAGAGTAGTGTATTCTTATTTTGTAGTAGATTGTGTCATTATATTTTGCTTGGACCTCATTCCAACAAGACTTACCCTTCATTCCATAATGAAGTCAAAATCCAATTATAATTCATATTTATTTATATATGTTTACAATTTAACATCTTGTGTAGTTCTTTCCATAAAGATCCTTTCTAAACTGATTGTCTCATATCCATTCTCTTAGTTCTTCTGAAGTACTCTTAGAATGTTCTCTTAGCCATCCACTGACTTAACCACGTATTCAATTAATATCCTATGACATGTTTACAACATGATCAAATACCATGTCCTATGCATAATATGGCGTAAATGATGCATTTATTTTCCAAGAAAATAGAATATAAATCGTTTCATCTAGTTCAAGCCTATGAGCTATGTACTTTTGAGACTAGCTCAAAATGCTGCCATATGACAATGCCAAGAATTCTCCAAAAGAATCTTGCATCTTGATCCCTTTCAAGATATTGGCAATATATTTATAATGACATGAAACTTTTAACATTCATTTTATCTATCCCTTATAGATTTTACATTCCAAGAATGTATCTTCTCCTTCCCAAGTCTTTAATTTTAGAAACAATTTCCAAGTCACGGTGAAAGACGACATTGCTTAGTCAGAATGTGTTTTCAAATGATTAAGTATGTCTCATTCATACAAGATTAGGAATGTCACTATACTCCCACTAGTTCTTATTAAACACATATGTTCTATTAATTTTGATATAAAAACATACCTTGTAGTTTTAGATTAAAATGATGATTGCAACATTGATATGTTTGCTTTATATCCACAAGTGGATCTCAAGCTTTACATATTTTATTAGGATAATATGGATTAAGAAAACCTCTAGGATAATCTATATAGATATCTTCTAGTAGATGTCTATTAAGAAAAACAATCTTTCTTGAAAACTATTTACTATATCTCGTATTAAGAATATAAATTTATAGTAAATAATATCATTGTTGATCTAATCATAGGTACTTGTGAAAAAGATTTGATCGCAGTCAATGTCATGAGTATGATGAGGACCATAGTCAATGACATGAGTATGTGAAAATCTTTTTATAATAAGTCTTGCTTTAAATGTGTATGGTTATCCATGTAATTTATTTGTTCTAGAAGAATCATTTATTCTTTCTGGCCTTGCTATAGGGAGAAATTTTAGTCAAGCCCATACTTGATTCTCATACATGGGTTACATCTCATGTTCATGACTCTAAGTCATTTATCAGATTTGAGATCTGTCATAGGATCTTGGTATTTGATGGATTTTCTAGAAACCATCAATAAAAGCTCATTAATGAGAGATTGCACATTTCTCTATTCATAGTTGATTTCTACCACTAATGTGAACAATTTGTGTTTGTGAATAGCGATTATTCATGTTTAATAATCCTTGTTAAAACTAGTGCCAACTATTACTACATAAGGTTATGGTTCTTGAGCTGTTTCAAGCTCCATGTACCTCCCACTTGCTTTATCATTAAAAGGTTGCTTTCTACTAACTTAGCTTTCACAAGAATAAGAGAACTTGTTCTTGGTGGGCTTGCATATGATAATATAAGCCACATTAGAGTTTTACACAAATATGTATTTAGTATATTTTGGGTTTAGAAGTTTTAGTCCAACATCGACTTCAAACCCACTAAACATTAAGTAAGATGAGGATGGGGCCCTTCCATACTAAATCTTATAAAGTGTTTAATCTATTTTTAGTTGGTATTTGTATTTGTAACATCCAAAAAATCCGAGCCAATTTAAAACTTTTTAAATCATTTAAAACCATTCAATTATTACAATTTGTTTTCAAAATAGTCTAAACATCAGAGTTCCCAGAAATCATAATCAACAATCAAAGAAGTGTACGCTCACCCCTTCGCCTTTCCGCGGTCATCCGTTGAACCTTAAATAATAGACCGAAACTGTAAGCCCGAAAGCATAGTGAGTTACCCCCAAAATACCCATACACACAATATTACACATACAGTAACAAACAACATACTATGGGTCCAATCATCCATCTGGATGGAATACCCCAGGCCATCACCCATTGGGTTGGAATGCCAACATACCAATACGCTTCACATAACACATATACAACTAACAGCATGTACTGGGTCCTCAAATTTACAGACTGGATTACCCCTAGGCCCACAGTGTGAGTCTGGATTGCCTTCTGGGCCCACAGCTCACATATGGATTGCCATCGAGCCCACAATACGAGTCTCCCTCAGTTCATATCTGGAATGATCCTGGGTTTGTTGGTTACCACATGGAGTAGTTTCACCTCAACCCATCCCACATAATATGTCGACATATAACACAACTAATTCACATACAGATAATCACATAATACTAAAAGTAGTCCTACATATCTACCTAAATGGCATAACAACTAGCATGCAGACTGTCAGAACAACTATAGGTCACCAAACATAACCACATCCGATCTACCAGGATATCGATCTAACATATCATACTAGCATATAACCATCCTATCTACCAGGATACCGAACTAACATATCACAACAATAATAATCCCAATAACAAAACAAAGGGACGACCTTGGTGCCTTAGACCCTTGAGTACAATGAGGATAACTCACTTCGCAACTGACACGCTGAAGTGATAAGCTCCACTCTTGGATCACTGACACAACTCCACCACCTATATTCACCATAGAACCATACTTATAATTTTCAATTTCCCAAAATGCTCCCAGAAGTCAACTAGTCAACCCTTGGTCAAAGTCCAAGTCAATGGTTAAGGTCAACAGTGCATGTTGACCTCAACTCACCGAGTACAACCAGCCACTCATCGAGTTCCTTGCATAGCTTGTCAATTCTCCGAGTCACTTGAGTGACTCATTGAGTTCCTAATGTTTTCGGATGTAAACTCCTTGTCTAACTCGTCGATTTTCCCCTGCAACTCGCCAAGTTCATGGTGCTAAAAACTGGGAAAACCCTAACTGACTCGCCGAGTCACCCCACTGACTAGCCGAGTCCATGACAATCTTCATCGGACTCACCGAGTTGACCATGTAACTCGTCGAGTCCCTTCACTCCATTATCCATTCAAATGCTTTTTAAGCCATCTTAAGGTTCCATATTACATATCCAGCTTCCCAATGGATGTTTATCACGTAAAGTTGCAAACTTTACATGCATGCAAGGCTCTAAATTCTTATAATGACAAAACCAAGCTTGCAATGGAGTTTTAGACTTAAGGAGGGGTTCAAACTTGCTAAAGCTGAAAGCTTTATGGGCTTAGAAACCAAAGAGAGTTCATATATGAAGTTACAACTTCAGATTTTAGCTCATACCCAAGAATAGCTTCTTATTAAGCTAGAAAATCCCAAATCTTTAACCCAATAAGATCTAGAATGACATGAGGTCAAGGAAACGACTTGATACCTTCCAAAAGATGATAACTAAGGTAGATTTCAGATCCCATACGTTCCTAACTTCTAGTCACTTGTTCTTCAAGCTCTTCCACCAAGAATCCTCTTCAAAAGCTTAAAACACACAAGAATGATGCACACACACGTATTAGTGTTTATGGACTATCAAGAGGATGTAAGGGGAGGCTGAGGAGGCCAATGATCCTTCAAATAGGGTGTAAAAACCCCAGAAATTAGGGTTTCATCCTCCAGCTCCTACTCTTCGAGTCCCTTCTTGGACTCGGTGAGTGGGTTACTTAAACACGTGGACCAACCTGCTGCTACTCGACGAGTCAGGCAACCAAATCATCGAGTAGACCTTGAAATCATGAGAATTTATAACCATAAATTGATACTCGAGAATCCAGGCATTACAATTCTCCCCCACTTGAACTAGACTTCGTCCTTGAAGTCTACTATGGTGAACTCCTCGGATAGTGCTCCCGCATCTCTGCCTTCGGCTCCGACATCCAATCGGACCCTCTTTTGTGCTCCCACTATACCTTTACCAAAGGTACCTCCTTGTTCCGCAGAACCTTCACCCTTCTCTCCAGAAGGGCCACAGGCCTCTCAATATAATTCAGGTGCTCATCGACCTGAATGTCATCCAACGATACTACCGCGTCTTGATCCGTGATGCAATTTCGCAATTGAAAAACATGAAATGTGATGTGAATCCCAACCGAACCTTTTCAAAAGTCTGTCCTACATGCCACTTTTTCAACTTGACAAAATCCTGATGATCCAAATTATCGGAAACCCAACTTTCCTTTTTCCTGAAGCGAACCCCTTTGTGCTGACAGGATATTTTTCCCAAAAATATCATACCAAATCAATCCACTAAAACACGATCACTCATGCTTAGCCTAATCAGCCTCGGCTGGAAACCCAAGCGTATCAGGTCCAATCAATCATAGGGTCCGTTCATCCTCAGGATGGAATACCCTAGATTGGAATACCTCAATGAATATAACTCGGGTCTACTCATAAGTTGAGATCCAAGGATCTATCCCTACGTCTCATCCACCAATCCGAACGCGCTCCTACAAAAGACATAACCAACACAATCTCTACGCCCACAGCCTATGACTGGAATACCCTTATGTGTTCCTCACCATAGGTTTGGATTGCCTCCAAGCCCACAACATGAGTATGATATGCCCTCCTGGGCCCTCAGCTCATGACTGGAATGCTCCTGATGACCGATTGACACTACTGTCGTCACTTCAGTTGCCCATCACTCTGGTCCTGTAGATATTTACTTTCCTCCGCCGCTCGAAGGGCCTACTCGACGCTACTCTCTTCAACAAACAACATAACATACAAAAAAGCTTCTACTACACATGAATCCCATGTAACAAATCCAGTTCAATTCTTCCTGCTACCATATGATGTTTCTCAGACGAAGTTGCAACCTCCCTGGTCCCAACTTTTCTGCCCACTACCCGAAACATCAGACACCTCACCGATTACTGAACCAAAAGACACACACAAACAACCATCCCACATGTCTCTCAAAAAGAAAACCGATTGGCTGGACTTTCTTCCATACCCTGCCATCAACTTCTGCTAACATAATGAACATTACATGACCCATGTTAGCCTCATCTCCTACCTGGTCTTAACCGACCCATCTTCTCCTCACTTCAGACACGCTATGGCTCTATTAGATATGAAACCAACCCAAAACACATCATAATAACTCAAACCATCATCAACATACCTACCACTACCGGCCAACCAGCACGACAATCATGTCTAACCCATATCACCCCTTCAGGTTGGAATACCAACACGTCTAATTAATTCAACTATCGAGTTGAAATTCTCAGGGTTTGTTGGCCTACCGCCTCAACCCTACCACTCCCCTTGATCCTCCATGCCTATGACCTTTAGTCGGCCCATACCGGGTATCTTAGCCTACTACACAAAGCAGGACCGCCTCAACCCTATCCAAAAGCCATAGACGATCATGAGAAAGATCTAACCTGGTTCCTAGAACCTGAATGACAGAACATTCTAATCCCAAGTCTTCTTAAAGCTGAAGAATACCCATTCGGATATACTCCCAGTTCCAAACTAGAGTATTACCCGATCCAAGAAGATCAATCCTATGAGACACTCCGAACTGATGAGATCACCAAGATCCTCTGTACTTCATCCGATCTCTAAAAACAAATTCCAATCAAACCAAAATACACCGTAGTCTTCAGCCTACTACAACAACATGTTCAATACTTAGGGGCAGACCTACTGATTGATATAGCATAGCAGCATACTCAATACCTACACACCCATGCTGAATGTATTTGTAACATCCCAAAAATACGAGCCAAAAATTTCGTTTTTAAAACATGTACTTAGCAAAACATTTAGAAATAAATCATTCAATAACCATTTCATTTCAAAAAAGATGTTGCATGTCAGAAAACATTGTAATAATCATAAAATTATCAGAGTACAATCTCCCAGGTAGATGTCATAATGTGGAATACAAGCAGGTGTGTGTGTGATGTACCGCTACCGCGCCAGCTCCTTCCCCTTCGACGAAGAGGTACCTGAAACCAAAACTGAAAACTGTAAGCACGAAGCTTAGTGAGTTCCCACATAATACCTCATGCCATGCAAGCATACAACGTACAGCTAGGAGATACGGGCGTCGCCCACACTCAGGAAGATACGGGCCTTGCCCACACTCCGCTAGTCGGGAGATACGGGCCTCGCCCACACTCCACTATCTGGGAGATACGGGCCTCGCCCATACTCCACTCTCGGAGAGATACGGGCCTCGCCCACACTCAGCCGCTAACCCATAATATACAAGTATCACACAGACAACGAGTATAGACATGTCTATCATACTGGCATATATCATAATCAACTCAACCAAGAGATACGGGCTCGGCCCACACTCTAATACTAACATCTCGTCTATACGGGCCGACCTTGGCGCCTTAGACCCGTTACTACTGGAAGGAAACTCACCTCAAAGTCCCTGCCGATCTGTGTGGGAACTGACTGTCTGCTGCTACTGCCGCTCCGGAAATCCTCCGACTATAATTCCCACAAAATCCTTAGTCAAATACTGCCAACCGACTTCAGGGAAAATTGACCATTTACCCTTACAAATCAAGAGTCAAGTCACAGTCAACTACGAGTTGACTAGACTCACCGAGTTGGCTTGCCAACTCGCCGAGTCCCTTTACCTTAATCTGACCATAAATCTGTCTCTACTCTTCGAGTTAGACGTAGACTCGACGAGTTTTCCTTCTATACCCAAGGCCAATAGTCCTTCATCCTACTCGCCGAGTTGTATGAACAACTCGCCGAGTTCATCTTCATCCGATGAACACTTTATGCTATGACTCGCCGAGTTGTATGAACAACTCGTCGAGTCTGTTCTTGATCTAAGAAGGTTGCCTTGAACTCGCCGAGTCATGGCATTGACTCGCCGAGTGACTTCATGAGTGAGTCTAGCTTCCGACCCACTGAGTCACACCTAATGACTCATTACTCCCAACCCGCAATTGCGAAAAAGGGGAAACTCGGGGACTCGCGACTCGACTCGCCGAGTCAGATGAACGACTCGCCGAGTCGGCCACATGCAAAACTATACACGCGATTCTGCTTGGATCCAGCTCATGCCATTCATAGATCTGGGTTCTTAGGGCAGGATTTTCACGTAAAGTTTCCAACTTTACGTGTAGAAATGCACAAAATGGGGATTAAGGGCGAAATAAGGGCTAAGAAGGTAGATCTAGGACATTCAAGCAATTTACTCCCAAAAAGGTTATAGATCTGAGCTTCTGGAGCTCAACCATGACTTGATCTAGTGGATAATCAACCTATTACGAATTCTACTTCATCCACAAGATTGGAAAAAGGTTCAAGAAGAGCTCAAAGGTGCTCTAATGGGGTTTTAAGCATACAAACAGAATGGGGTAGAGATATACCTCAGAGAACTCTGAAATAGCACCAAGATATCTGGCCTCCTTCTCCTCTTCTTGCTCTACTCTCCTTCTTCTCCCAAAAACTTCAAGGAATCACTCTAATCACTTCAATCTCACAAGAAACGAGTTAGGGTTTGATATAGGGCGCTCTGGTGAAAGGGGGCAAGCTTGGGCCGCACAAGCTAGCTTAAATAGGGGGCAAACCCTTGGAATTAGGGTTTCATCAGACAGCGGTGACTCGCCGAGTCCGGAATATGGACTCACCGAGTCGCCAACTTAAACAAGCTCTGGATCCCGTCTCTACTCGGCGAGTCGGACCTACAACTCGCCGAGTCCAAGGCTAAAAATGAAAAATGCAAAGATAAATTTTACGTACCAGAAACCAGGTGCTACAGTATTGTCGAGCCCTGGCAGCTAACAAAACCCTCAATCTATCAATCCAAAAACCCTCAGAGTCGAGCACACCCTCGACCGAGTACTCGAACTGAACTTAATCCCTGACTAGAACTCCAACCTGGTTCCCCAACTTCTGCTATCAAGCACCAAGAAGACGTGTTTCTTATGCTGGGGAGTTTTACCGACCCCCCCACCTAATCAACACAACCCTCAAACCAAACAGCCACTAGGCCCTCCATTCTCCCTGTCAGATTGTGAAACATATCCCCGTTTAAAACCCTCTCCTGCTTCTACATCTCGGGGTAACTCTCCCCCACTTAGATTCGACTAATCCTTCATAATACATGAAAATTGGAGGATTCCCAATCCTTCTCACTTTGCAACAATCGATCCGATGACAACCAACTCTTTCCCACTAGTGCTCCATTACTAGTCAATCCCAATTGATCACACACTTCTAAGAACCAGATGAACACTTCCTGAACCCCAATGAAACCGACAGTCACAAATGCTTGAATGACCTCACACTCAAGTCTTGAAGACCACAAGACAGATGCTCCAACTAATACATTGGCAACGAGCTACTTCCCTTAGCATTTAGTCCGTTAATCACTAACGGTTGCTAAAACCCCTGAATCCTGACAATGCTGAATAACCCTTCTGTGGGACCTTATCTGCAGACCTCCTACATAATACCCCTTTTCCAAAGGTGTTCCAAACAAGCTTCCCGCTCTCGGCTAGAAATCATTCTCTTCAGGGTTCGCACCCTGACTCACTTACCAACTCAAACGTCCACAGCTGAACTGCAGTAACTGAAACAACCTCTGCCCTTAACTGAGCTACAAACTACTCCCAAGACCTATTCTACAATCCCAAATGTGCAATAGGTCACATAATCAATCCTTACCGTCTGATTCAAGAGATCCAAGGCAAACCGGACCTCACAATTACTTATGCCACATCGACCCCCTGCGCTCACCGACACTGAAGTAATGTTGCCTATTCCTGCAACCAGCCGACTGCGAGCTGGAATACAACCTGACCCTAGGGTCACAAGCCTACTCACTCCTTCGAGCTCGAAAAACTGAGAGGGCACAATCCTTGCCCTTCAAAACGACAATCCAACCCATCAATTAACCATTCCACTTCCAGCTACAAAACCCCAACTGAACATAATCACCACTCCTTTCCGGAGTTCTGGTGACTCACATTCTGGCCTCGAGCAAACCCCAGAGCCTCAAATCTAGAAATTCACGGGCTAGCCTCTCCCGCTCAACCCGCAAAAATATAATGAGTACAGATCATCTTCCTGATACCTAATAACTGTTGGAATAGTGTCCAAGGCTGCAACTATATTAGGCAAGTATTTGACCCGGTTGTGCATGGTCCTTTTGGGTTGCCTTCACCATAGCAACTTGACAGGATGATTTATATGAGTGAAGGAATATTATTAATATATTATGAGAATAATATAAGGAATAATAATATTATTTGATTAATATAATTCATAAATTAATTAAGAATTAATTTGGTGACTTAAAGAGATAAATTAAATAAAGGGGTATAAACTGTCAATTGTATGATAGTTTGACTTTGGGCTATAAATCCCTTAAGGATAAGGGGGGGACGAATTCTAGGGCTTTGGATAGGCTTAGATTTCATCCAAGGGCTTATCTATTAGGGTATTGGATTGCTTAGGGCCTAAGTTATCCAATTAGGGTTTAAGGGTGAAACCCTAGGAGCCTTACAAGTATAAATAGACCCCAAGGGTCAAGGGAAATCGGCACTTGTGCTTAGAGAAGAAACCCTGGCCGATTTGATCCCCTCTCCTCTCTCCTAAATCATCCTCTTGCTAGTTGGTGTTTGTAAGCCATTAGAGGAGTGACAATTGTGACTCTAAAGCCTCAAGGACAAGAAGATCAAGCAAGTGATTCAAGGTAAACTTCTAATCTCTAATTTCATATTGTTATTATACTCTATTAGCCATTAGAAGTCTTGGATTCAATGTATGTTCAATTAGAGAAACCTAGATCCAAGCATTAGGGTTGCATGTGCACATAGGAATGTTCATATGGCTAAAACCGATCAGTGGTATCAGAGCCTAGATTGGTTTCTATTGAATTGATGCATTGATTGCTTGTTTGTTGCTTGAAAAATCGTTTTTTTGTCCTCTTCCTGATGAACTCGGCGAGTCCCATGGTGGTACTCGGCGAGTTCGAGCATCAGAAAGAGGAAACTTCGGGATTTCTTGTTGTTTATCTTTGAGATACTTGCCTTAATCATATTAGATCAATATAAATCCGATTTTATGATATATATGAGTATATTCTTGACCTAATTGAAGATATTTATCAATTAATAAAATATTTATTTCCTTATGTGATAATTGATTAATTATTTTAATTTAATTGGTAAATTGTTTTGCAAGAAATCATTAAATAAATCAAATATGGATAATTATGTGATTAATTGTAAATTTAGATTATTTGTTTTTGATCCCCTATGTTTAAAAGGTTTAAAACTGTCCCTCAAGTTTTGAAATTTATGTTTTGTAATTAAAAGTTTAATTTGGACAATTTAAATTTCAAACCCTAGAATTTTTACAAGTTTAAAATTCAACCCTAAACTAATATAATATTACAAGATTAATATATATATATATATATATATATATATATATATATATATATATATATATATATATATATATATGTATGTATAATTAAAATGCTAGTCTTACTGTTAGTAGGCCTCATTCACGAAGCCAGTCTATAAGGTGGGTATAAGGTTGCTGCCTATAAAATGACGCTTAATGGGTGTACACTCACACCCACCGCTTGCTTGATCGGTGGAGGGTTGTTAGCCGAACGGGTAGGATAGGGCAACCTCATCTCTTCATTAAAAGTATAATATGAAATACAAAGTAACTACATGTTTTTTAAAATTTCCCAATCTTAGTTACTTTAGGAAAAGTGAATTAATGCAATCCCATGAAATTACACTTTGCGCCCTAGCTAAGAAGTTAGTGGAGCGTGTGTGGTTTACCGGCACACTAATTGGTTCTAAGCAAAGGTGGCAAAGGGTGATTCATTGTTTATCATAGTTCGATGGAGAGTGTGTGGTTTACCGGCACATCGAATAGGTGATTGTTACAATGAAGGCACCATGTGAATTTGCATGGTAATTCACACCCACTTTGTGATCCTCGGTATCCCAGTCACAAACGAGAGGGGCATATCGAGATTTAAACATGCCATTGAAAAGTTTCAATGAATCTCATCCAAACCTAGGAATTCTCAATACATTTAGAACTTAAAGTTATGTTTTCATGGCGGAGAATTAGTGAATCGTCATTCACTTACCTTCATATTATTTTCATGTTGGATTACGGCATCCCTTTTCTAATATGTAAATATTGTTGTTGGATCCTAGCCCTAATTTTTCTTATTGGGTGATAATTAGGGATTCATATTATAATCTATCTTTGTCCTTTCTATTTGTAGATGTCGAACGCAAACAACGCTGCTGCTAGTTCATTCACATTGATAAGCCTTTGTCAAAAGGTGACTTTCGATGGGACGAACTTTAGCGAATGGATAAGATACATTCGCACAATTGCTCGCTATGAGGACAAGGAGTATGTCCTAGATGAGAAGCTCGAGAAAATCAACCCAGAAATCGCTACTCCGGCTGAAATGACTGCTTTTGAGACTCATGAACGTGATGCAACGAAGGTACATATCATCATGATAGCCACCATGAATGCCGAATTCCAAAAGTCCTATGAGGACATGTATCCGTACGAAATGCACCAAGACTTGTTGGAGAGATACCATCAAAACGTGAGACAAGAGCATTACGAGATTTTCACTAACATGATTTCCGCCAAAATGGGTCATGGAGAATCTCTTACTGTGCACCTGTAAAAGATGAAAAGGTATGTAGACCGTCTTCGCAAGTTGAATGTTGACTTTGGGGAAGACTTGGCGATCGACATGGTGCTTCACTCTTTGCCTCCGTGTTACAATCAATATAGGATGACCTACCACATGAACAAAGAAGAGGTCACCCTAAGCAAGCTCCAAGGTCTCCTTAGGGTTGCAGAAAGCAACCTCAAGGACAAGTCTGTTGCACCCGCTCCCAATCCACCTGCTGCTCCTGTTTTGGCCAGTGGGCAAGGAAGAGGTAAGAAGAGGAAGGCTCCGTCTAAGAGCCACCGCAAGGGAAAGTCCCGAGATGGTTCCTCTTCTAGTGGGACCAAAGTTGATCCTGCTAAACCCTGTCCTAACCCTAAGGAGGCAGAGTGCCATCATTGCAATTAAATAGGGCATTGGAAGAGAAGCTGCCCAGACTACCTGCAAGCCATCAGGGAAGGAAAGATCAATCCATCTTTCACAGGTATATATACAATTAAATCTAATGACTCATCTCATTCTATTTCTTGGGTCCTTGATACCGGTTGTGGTTACCACATTTGTTCTGATTTGCAGGGACTAAGAAGAAATAGGGATGTGGAGCATGTAAGAATAAATCTAATCATGGGGAACAGAAGACCGTCACCTGTGACCAAGATTGGAGTGTATTCTTTAGTGCTTAGGAATGGTTTATCTTTAGATTTGAACAATTGTTGCTATTCACCAGAAATGGCTAGAAACATCATTTCTTTTCATGGTTTGTTTAGACAAGGTTTTAGATTTTCTTTTAATAATGAGAATGGTTCTATTCTTGCTTATCTAAATGGTGTCTTATATTTTGAAGCAATACCGTGTAATGGAATTTATGAAACTGTTATGATTGTAGATAACTTAGGAAATGATGTTTTATGCATGGATTCTTCCAATGGTATGGATAGAGCATCCTTGTGGCATTGTCGTCTTGGACATGTCAACAAGAAGCGCATAGCCCAACTCCAAAAGGATGGAGTGTTGGAGTCATTCGACCTAAGGGAATATGACACATGCGAGTCTTATTTGCTTGGAAAGATGACTAAGTCACCCTTCACAAGTACATGTGATAGGGGTGAGGGTCTATTGGACCTAATACATACTGATGTATGTGGATCGTTTAGATTAACCACGAAGGATGGGAACCGTTTCTATGTGACTTTTACCGATGACTATAGTAGATATGGGTATATCTACTTAATCAAGAAAAAGTCAGACACTTTTGAAAAGTTCAAGGAGTTCAAGAATGAAGTGGAGAATCAATTGGGCAGGAAAATCAAGATGCTTCGATCCGATCGAGGAGGAGAGTACCTAAGTCTTGAATTCCACGACTATCTCAAGGAGTGTGGAATAGTTTCACAAGTAACGCCACCTAGGACACTGCAGTTGAATGGTGTGGCAGAAAGGCGTAATCGAACCTTGTTAGACATGGTTCGCTCTATGATGAGTCGTGCTTCACTACCTATCTCTTTTTGGGGGTATGCCTTAGAGACTGCCGCCCATATCCTTAACCGAGTCCCTACTAAAAAGGTTGCCAAAACACCTCACGAGATGTGGACAGGGAAAGCTCCCTCGTTAGCACATATCAAGGTTTGGGGTTGCGAGGCTTTCGTAAGATGAGATACTCACGACAAGCTCGAACCTCGTCGTGAGCGATGTATTTTCATCGGTTACCCGCAGAAATCCTTTGGATATCTCTTCTATAGACCGAAGGACAATGTTGTCTTTGTTGCGAGGAGAGGAGTTTTCCGAGAGCGAGAACTCATAAGCCAAGGAGACAGTGGGAGGCAAATCGAGCTTGAAGAGATTCAAGAGATGATAGATGAAGGAACCTCTACCGTTGGCGCTCAACCCGAGGAGGAAACTCCGGTTGAACCGATTGACGAGTCATTACCTCCTAGACTTTCCGAAAGAGTTAGAGTTCAACCCCAGTTTTATGGTTTTCATATTACCACCGAAGGGGACACGTATATTAGTGACGGTACACTAATAAATCTTGATGAACCTAATAGTTATAAGGAAGCCATGGCAGGCCCGGAGTTTGTGAAATGGAAAGAGGCAATGGACAGCGAGATTCAGTCCATATATGACAACCAAGTTTGGAATTTGGTTGATAATGTGTCCGGACGTAACACCGTTGGGTGCAAATGGATCTTCAAGAAGAAGACCGACGTGGATGGAAACGTACACACATATAAGGCGCGATTGGTAGCGAAGGGCTTTACTCAAATTCCCGGAGTTGACTATGATGAGACCTTCTCACCAGTTGCGAAGATAAAGTCTATTAGAGTGATGCTAGCTATTGCCGCATTTCATGATTATGAGATTTGGCAAATGGATGTCAAAACCGCTTTCCTTAATGAAAAGTTGGTTGAGGATGTTTACATGGCTCAGCCAGAGGGTTTTGTCGATCCGAAGCACCCGAATAGAGTGTGTAAGCTTGAGAAGTCCATTTATGGACTTAAGCAAGCGTCTCGCAGATGGAATCTTTGCTTCGATGAGAAAGTCAAAGAGTTTGGATTTATACGAAGCGAAGATGAATCGTGTGTATATGTCAAAGCCAGTGGGAGTATAGTAAGCTTCCTCGTTCTGTATGTTGACGACATACTACTCATAGGAAACGACGTCCCTACTCTGCAGGAGGTTAAGTCCTGGCTCGGGAAGTGTTTCGCTATGAAGGACCTCGGAGAGGCTTCCTATATTTTGGGAATAAGGATAGTGAGAGAACGAAGTAAGAGACTAATAGGACTTAGTCAGAACACTTACTTGGATAAAGTACTGAAATGTTTTAGTGTGGAGAACTCGAAAAAGGGAGAATTACCGATACAAAGTAATGCCAAATTGAGTAAGACTCAAAGTCCGAGTACCGAAGCTGAAATAGCAGAAATGAGCTGAGTACCATACGCTTCCGCAGTTGGCTCAATCATGTATGCTATGACTTGTGCTCGCCCTGATGTAGCCTTTGCCTTGAGCATGGTTAGTAGATATCAAGGGAACCCTGGCTGAGCCCATTGGATTGCGGTTAAGAATATCCTTAAGTACCTTCAAAGGACGAAGGAATGGTTCTTAGTCCTCGGAGGGAGTGATGACTTGAAGGTGCGAGGGTATAGTGACGCCAGCTTTCCTACCGACAGGGACAACTACCGTTCGCAGTCGGGCTGGGTCTTTACCTTGAATGGAGGAGCAGTAACTTGGAAAAGTTCCAAGCAGGAAACCGTAGCTGATTCAACGTGCGAATCAGAGTACATTGCAGCGAGCGAAGCGTCGAAGGTGGCTATATGGTTAAAGAACTTCATCGGTGATCTTGGAGTTGTACCTGCCATAAAGGAGCCCATGGAGATTTTCTGTGATAATGAAGGAGCGGTTGCCTTGACCAAGGAACCGAGGGATCATGGTAGATCTCGACATATCGACAGAAAATATCACTTTATTAGACATCGTGTAGAAGAAGGACAACTCGTAGTGAAGAGGATATCATCAGAAGATTACCCAACAGATCCGCTTAC
Organism: Lactuca serriola; assembly: GCF_051521515.1. Lineage (NCBI taxonomy): Eukaryota > Viridiplantae > Streptophyta > Magnoliopsida > Asterales > Asteraceae > Lactuca > Lactuca serriola. The sequence continues at coordinate 186,544,040 of NC_136416.1, read as the reverse complement.
GAAGGGACTGAGTAGGGTTAATCACTTGCAGCATGCTAGGAGTACTGGGCTGAAGGATGATATTAGTATAAATTAGATAGTAGTAGAAACGTGTAATAGATAAATGTAATTAACATTTGATGATTAAATAAAAGAGTATTATTTATGAGTAATGTTACTGTCTTATGTTAATTGTTTAACTATTGTTTCATTTTTGCATGTTTTGACTTCCAGAATAATTTAGTTTATTAAGAATAATCGAATTGTTCAAATTGTCCACAATCGTTCATATGTTGGAAGTAGGTATGAATGAAGATTGTCATGAATTGGTGTGTAGATTGTCTAAATGGTATTAGACATAGCAAAAGTTTGCTGCAACGTTCATGAGTGCTTATGAAATAGTTTTGAGCATTGGAACAAATCCGCGCTTGCTGGAATCACCTTATGGAATGTGATAAAAGGGTGATCGCAAGACGATAATATCATATAGTCTTAAAACCTAGATATATGGTTTCTTATTTGTTAATTGGTTGTACATTGATAATGCGAAACCGCATCAGTAACTTGATGTTATAAAACGCATTGTTGTGTATAGTTAATTAATGAATAAGTAAATGCATATAAGTCGAAGTTTATCTGTTACTTTTATCATAAGAGGTTAAAAGCGATATCACGGCCGCTCGATGATTTGATTTGACTTATGTGCCGGGCCCGGTCAGAACTGAATTGATGTGCTCGATTAAGTTCTCTGTCGAATAAATCGGAGATCTAGAAACCAAATGCTAGACAAATTCTTCCATAGAATTGTCAGCATGATATCTGAACAGAGGACTGTACGATCCCTTATCTAAAGGACAAGATTGATTAGATCAGAGTTTGACAGCGTCTTTGAGAGCTACGATTGCTAATCGGATTATACTTGTATATAGTTACTAGACTTATCCAAGTGGGAGACTGTTGGAATAGTGTCTAAGCCTGCAACTATATTAGGCAAGTATTTGACCCGGTTGTGCATGGTCCTTTTGGGTTGCCTTCACCATAGCAACTTGACAGGATGATTTATATGAGAGAAGGAATATTATTAATATATTATAAGAATAATATAAGGAATAATAATATTATTTGATTAATATAAGTCATAAATTAATTAAGAATTAATTTGGTGACTTATAGAGATTAATTAAATAAAGGGGTATAAACTGTCAATTGTATGATAGTTTGACTTTGGGCTATAAATCCCTTAAGGATAAGGGGGGACGAATTCTAGGGCTTTGGATAGGCTTAGATTTCATCCAAGGGCTTATCTATTAGGGTATTGGATTGCTTAGGGCCTAAGTTATCCAATTAGGGTTTAAGGGTGAAACCCTAGGAGCCTTACAAGTATAAATAGACCCCAAGGGTCAAGGGAAATCGACACTTGTGCTTAGAGAAGAAACCCTAGCCGATTTGATCCCCTGTCCTCTCTCCTAAATCATCCTCTTGCTAGTTGGTGTTTGTAAGCCATTAGAGGAGTGACAATTGTGACTCTAAAGCCTCAAGGACAAGAAGATCAAGCAAGTGATTCAAGGTAAACTTCTAATCTTTGATTTCATATTGTTATTATACTCTATTAGCCATTAGAAGTCTTGGATTCAATGTATGTTCAATTAGAGAAACCTAGATCCAAGCATTAGGGTTGCATGTGCACATAGGAATGTTCATAAGGCTAAAACCCATCAATAATTGCAGCCCTCTACTCATCAGAATATGTACCAATAACAAGTCCCGGTACCGGAAAGCTCGACTAGCTCCTCTCCTTGCCGTCTTTACAGCTACGGAAGCTGCTGCGACAGCCGTCTCAGCAATGGCTGCATGACGTTCGACAAAATACTTAACCATGGCAGTTTTAAAAAACCCAATCATCTCCGGAATCTGTCCCCGAACAATCCTGATCACCTCTTCCCAGATGATCTCCCTGACACGATCCTCTGACAAAACTGTCCTATCCTTGCTGCCAGCTCTCGATCCTGATCCGGATCCGGTCTCAAAACGTCTCAAACAATCCATACCATAACAGGGAATCGACTACCAACTAAACCCTAGGGGTTGTGACTTCCTTGCTACGCGTATGGGTCTTGTGCTTTCAGTAGTGCGGGCCCATACTACCTTCCACACCTACCCATATTTGTCTCAAGTATCACCACAACACCCTAACAATACACATAAACATAGCGAGTGCTCAATCCTCACTCCTAGAGGAAGGCTAACTGTCTCACAACTGACCTACCGGTCTCACACAACCCACCCATCCATGAAACTTTCACCAACCATGTAGCACTAGTGTATGCTATCTCACTCTCAGAGGTGCTCCTTGAGTTCATTTTCTTTTGGTTTAATATGGTATTGATAGCAATAGCTGTTTTTCCAGTTTATCGGTCCCCGATTATAAGTTCTCGTTGACCACGGCCTATAGGGTTGATGGCAGCTATCCTACTCTGTCAGAGATACTTGGAATGGAATTGGTGTGGTTCGCTAGCTCTTTCTTTTGAGACGAATGAATTCTGAATAAAGGAAGGCGGTCGTGATAGGGAAATGCCTTTCCTTAGAGAATGACCGGTTATTAATGCATGTATTGCTTTTGAGACATATTTTCTATCCAATTAGGCACTTCCTTTGCTTTTAGATTTGAGTTTCAACCATAAGGGTATCCTAAACCTTGCATGTTTTTTAAACTTGTTCAATTCCTTGGATAGATCCCGGTATCTGTGGACAGAGAAGGAAAAGGAATGCCTCTGTTTCTCCCGCCAAGTATCCAACTTTAGCCCTCACTCTCTTAATTATGAGTTACTCTTTGAACCCCGGGGAGGTGGTAAATCCCAAACCACATGCTGAGGCTACGGGTTCCATACATAACACTGGACCCTATAGACTTTCGAATATCCAATCCTACCATAATACCTCAATCAGATAAGAACATAACATAAGGCCAAATCAAACATTCTCAGGCTATAAGATCTTAATTATGTATAACCATGATGCATACACTAAACAACTACAGTAATGATGCCAATCTCATATAAATGAAACCCTAGGCTAGCTGGCATCATGTAATCAGACAATTCTATCATGCAATTCCTGAAGATCCCTAGCCTAGTACTAGCATCCTGTTCTAACGCATCACAATATTAAATAACCGTATGGTATTGTGGGGTCTACTTATTGGCTCTGACTGATCGTACACTTCGCATCCTCTTTTACTTATTTTGAAGACCATTTAAAAATCATATTGAAAATATTTCCTTGATTTGAGACTGGATTCACACGAATGTTCCTTCAATTCACTCAAACCAAGGCTCTAATACCAACTTGTAACATCCATAAAATCCGAGCCAATTTAAAACTTTTTAAATCATTTAAAACCATTCAATTAGTACAATTTGTTTACAAAATAGTCTAAAGATTAGAGTTCCCAAAAATCATAATCAACAAGGTCACACCTTCACCTTTCCGTGGTCATCCGTTGAACCTGAAATAATAGACTGAAATTGTAAGCCCGAAAGCTTAGTAAGTTACCCCCAAAATACCTATACACACAATAATACAGATACAATAACAAACAACATACTATGGGTCAAATCATCCATCAGGATGGAATACTCCAGGCTCTCAACCATTGGGTTGGAATGCCAACATATCGATACACTTCACTTAACACATATACAACTAAGAACACGCACTAAGTCCACAAATTTACAGATTGGATTACCCCTGAGGCCACAGTGTGAGTCTGGATTGCCTTCCGAGCCCACAACTCACATCTAGATTGCCATCGAGCCCACAGTACGAATCTCCCTCAGCTCGTATTTGGAATGCCCCCGGGTTTGTTGGTTACCGCATGGAGCAGTTTCACATCAACCCATCTGTAACACTGTAAGTCCCCAATCTGCTTGTGTATCAATCAGATCCATTTGATGGTGTGGAATCCCTATCAAACGGATGATGTCAGATCAAATAGAAGAGAAGAAGAAGAATAATAATATGAATCTTCAATGTATTGATGAATGGAATGATGTTCCTTTACATGAGATTCACACACACAAACTTAAGCTCCTTTCTTTCTTCTGTTCATCAATCTACTCCTCACCCCTTACACCTATATTTATACATGAGAAACATGGGCTTGGTGAACATGGGTCGTAAATGGGTTTATGGCCATAAACACAACTGTAAACACGTATACGACCGTAAACACCAAGCTGTTTACGGTTCAAGACACAAAAATACATTTTCCTAGAAACGTAAAGTATAAACCATATTTTTGACCCAACAATCTCCCTCTTGGTTTATAACTTTCTTTTCTTAATTGAATTAACAAGCTCCCCCTAAAAAGGTAGTTGGATTTTCTTGTTAATCTTCATCGAGATCTTGGCTTCAGCATTAATCTTCATATTCTTCACAACTTCAAGATGAACTTGATGAATCTTTAATGAATCTTGAGCAGTTGGGCTTTTCTTCAGAATTTGACATTGAACACACATTGAGTGAGGTGGCTTGACGTACTAATTCTTGAAAGATAGGGCTATCAGCTTGAGAATATTTAGAGAGAACAACAGAGAGAAATATTCTTTTGGATCACTTCAGCAGATTCATAGATAGCAGCAGATTGATTGAGGAGGCTTCAATGCAATCCGTCACATAATCTTCAAGTGCAGCTTCACCTTGCTTCTGGGGTTGAAAGATTGAATTTGAAAGAATAATCTTCATTTCTTGCTCCTTCGAATGAAAATTCTTCGATGATCACGGATGAAGCTTTGGCTCAAAAATCTTCGATTTAGTCTCCATGAGTGTTATCTATACCTGAAATCACTTTTCAAGACAAAACAAAACTAAAGGAAAACTTAGCACACAAAAAATATTTTTGGAATTTTCATATTTTCTGAAAAATAAAACAGAAACAATAATATTTTTGATTTTTTAATTTTCTGATTTTTGTTTGATTTTTGAATTTATCTCTCTCTCTCTCTCTCTCTCTCTCTTTCTCTCTCTCTCTCTCTCTCTCTCTCTCTTTATAATTCTCCCCTAAATTTGTGTAGAGAGGAAAACTATGAACAAATTTAACAAAAAGAAAATATTTGGGATCAAAGTTGTGAGACAGCCTGAACTTGTTTATCAGTACCTTCACTTTCATGAATAGATCTGGTCAATTGCCGGTATTGTGGTCCACTTAAACATGAAGAATATTAACAAAATTTTGCTAAATAAGCCATTTAGCTGACGACGACCACGGGTACTGTTTTCCACTTAAATTAAGCAGCGAGATCTATAGACAACCTCTTAAATGGTTCAATTTAGATGCACTAGAACGTGTTCCCCACTTCCCGATATACCCTGGTTATCAAGAACTTCCGAAGAACTCCTTACTTTAGGTGAGTAATCAATTATTAAGGAGGAATTCAGATTTAGAGATAGATGCATATGTTGTATCCCAGGTCGGATATATTTCAATCACGCAGAGGGTACAACATATGACTAACCGAGATAGAGGGTTATAGAGATAGTAGGGTGTTGCATATGCTGTGTCCCAGGTCGGATCTTATGATCACGCAGAGGGGACATCATATGGCTCGCAGATAGGAAGAATTGCAGAGATAAAGAAAATACATAGAAATAGAGTTGCATATGTTGCAATCCAGGTCGAATCTCTTCCAATCACGCAGAGGAAGAAACATATAACTAACAGATAGAAAGTAAGAAAATAATTTCCTACAGACCTACTTTATCAGAACCCCCCAGTCGCCCTATCAGAACCAGATTTAAGGACATAAGTTCGTACATCAAGGAAAAGTCGAACCACAGTTCTAGGTGCGTATTAATTTAGTGTATCCTATAGGTTCCCGTGTTTATCTCACTACTCAATCTACCCGACCATTGTATGGTCAGTCAAAACAATCTTATTTAAATCCACACTTTCAAATCCTTCGTGCCTACCAGTACATTGAACACATAATGTAGACAATTCAGACTCTGTCCCTTACACTGGTTGAGATTATCCGTTATCACTTTATCTTAATATCACTTCCAAAAAAATAACTGCTAATGAAAAACTATAAGAAAATAAAAAAATTCCTTTAAAACGAATCAGGGTAAGATAAACTCAGGAGTATAGAGAAGAAAACTCAAACCGTAAGTCACCGATTGAATTTGCATCCAGAAGGTCTGAGAACAACACGCATAATCTTAGAACAGATTCGAAAATTCTTCATGTCATTAAGCACTAACCCCATTTTGATCGCATCCTTTCTTCCCTTCCCGCAAAAAACACATACTCTCAAACAAAATTATGATTGTTTCATAGTTGAGAGATGTCCCCTATCATTTGCCTGGAACAGCCACTACCAACAAACCGAATTCTAATGATATGCCTCCATAGCTGCTCCGACACAGAGCGGGATCAGTTGGTCTTTGGAACCCAGTCCATTTTGAAACTGGGTTGACCTTTGTCATCAGCACACGATACTTTCTCCCACGACATATCCTGCTTATCATAAACAAAAGATGTAGAAATATTAGAAACATTATGTGATTTGGGAGATTGAGCCTTCGGAACCCATCTATAGTCAGGCTTAACCCATTTCTTTTTTGATCTGATGGGTGGCTCAATACTTGCTTTTGATCTTGATGTCGGCCGTTGAGATGACTTTGATTTTGGCTTCACGGAAGCATCTATTGGATTTGGCTTGTTGGCCGACATTTCCTTCTTGCCCTTGGGATTCAGATTCTTGGCCTTGTGGGTTTGATTCTTGGCCTTCTGTGCGTTCCATTCACCATTGTCTGAACGTGACCTGGAAGGGTTTCTTTTGAAGTATCTCCCACTTGGCACGTTTTGCCATCCTTGTGCGTAGTAGGGAACTATGCACAATTAGGACAATTTCTGGCAATGTGTCCAGGTGTTCCACAGTGAAAACATGTCTTTTTCTTCATTGGGAATTTGTGTCTTCCTGCCCCTGGTGGCGTATCCATGCCTTGTGTCTTATTGATCCCACATGCACACTTGCAACAAGCACTCTGTTGCGCTGGAATTGGTGGCCTGTATTTCTCAACGGCAGGTTTGTTAGGAATAACAGAATTTGAAGCAACATATTCTGAGTTCAAGGAGATGTTGGTTTGTTCAATGGTTTTCTCCTTGTTCTCATCTTCGGCTACTTTACCTGCGCATAAAGTAGAAGCATTAGTATTCTCAACTTGAATACCTCCTGACACAAATCCAGCTGGTTTTCCATATTCAAGATGTGCCTCCCTGTCAATTTCTTCCTATGTCATAGGGATGGATGTGTAGTTATGATTGAAAGGTGGAGGAACACTATCTTACCCTAGACCCTTGTTTTGATTATCTTTGAATTTTAATTGGGTTTCAATTAAGGACTCGACTGTCTGACTTGACGCAGTATAATTTTTGAAACTAACATTTGTTTTTCCACACTTCATTTTCAAAGTGTCATGTTCTTCAGTTACATCAGCAAGTTGTCTCTTAATATAGTCATAATTTTCACACTTGTTGCTATAATCTTCCTGAAGCTTCTTAAAGTCTTTGGTTTTTGCTTCTAATTCAGCCTTTAGGGGTTTTTGTCCTTTCCTAAGTTGATATCCTTCGTATTTTAGGTCCTCGACTTCCCTTTTTAGCAAATCATAATGTTCACGAAGAATTTTAATCGTATCTTCACAAGATGGAGTACATGAAACTTCATTGGCCGGGATGTTTGTGGAACTTATTGTTTTTCCACATTTCAAAGCATCAAGCTCTTCAATTACATCAGCAATACTAAGACGATTGAGATCTTTTGTCTTCTTGATGACAACTACGTTCATATCCCACGATTTCGGAAGTGAATTCAGTAGCTTTTTGTTTATCTCAAATTTGGTCAAGAAGATCCCAACTATATTCATCTTAGTAGTGAGTGTGGTAAATTGCTGCAGCTGAGCCTCCATCCGGGAATGTAGTTGAAGATGTTGAAATTTTGTCTTAACATATCCTGACGATTCTCTTTCATGTCTTCAATTCCCTTGTTGACCTCAAAAGCCATTAAAAGCACAACTCGAAGCTAAAATAAAACTTAAACGTCAAACTAAAATTTAAAAATGCCCTTTGACTATAAACCTCAAAAATCAACCTTAAAAGTCAAATTTAAAAAGTCAAACTCAAAAGTCAGACTTGAGAAAGTCAAACCGAAAAGCTAAATTTGAAATTTTAAAAATTAAACGAGAAAGTCAAAGTTTAAAGTCAAAGGTCAAACTTTAAAAGTCAAAGTCAAAATTTTAAATAAAAAGTCAAAAATAAAAGACAAAATTTAAAAACTAAAATTTTTGGATGAAAATGGAATTTTAAAATAAAAGAAATTGAATTTTTGGGCTAAAGTGTCAATTTGCGAAATTGGGTTCGAAAATGAGAGTTTTTCAATTAAAAACGGAAGGAATGGAACAAGATGCTTGGTAGATCAACCGGTAAGGCGTGTTTGTTGAAGAATCTAAGTACCCGGGTTCGAACCCCGGCACCTCCAATTCCACTTCTATTTTTAATAAGATGTTGCTGCGAGGCTTGCTGCTGTTGAGCCGACTTCCCAAGCCGTTCACTCAGCCGCGATTCACAAGCCATCTACCGAGCCGAGGCTGCAATCTTCCAAGCCGCAAACACCGAGCCACTCCGAGCCGCAAATCGCCGCCGTAAACCGTCGGCCGCAAACTCCGGCAACTGCAAACTGCCGACCATAAACTCCTGCGACCGTAAACTCTAGCTGTAAACTGTTTCCGGCCGTAAACTCGTCGCAGATTTCGTGAAAAACAACATTTTTCACCCCTTTTTGCTCAAAAACTCGATCAAAAAACCCTTTTTTTTTTTTTTATCAAAAACACAAATAACAACCCCCCTAATTTTAAGAGATCTATCCAAAAATGCAGGAATCCTTCAAAAATAAGATCAAATAAGCTCCAGATCTGACAAAAATGACTAATACATTCCTTGCTCTGATACCAATTGTAAGTCCCCAATATGCTTATGTATCAATCAGATCCGTTTGATAGTGCGGAATCCCTATCAAACGGATGATGTCAGATCAAATAGAAGAGAATAAGAAGAAGAATAATATGAATCTTCAATGTATTGATGAATGGAATGATGTTCCTTTACATGAGATTTACACATACACACTTAAGCTCCTTTGTCTCTTCTATTCATCAATCCATTCCTCACCCCTTACACCCATATTTATACATGAGAAACATGGGCTTGGTGAACATGGGCCGTAAATGGGTTTATGGCCGTAAACCTATTTACGGACATAAACACATATATGACCGTAAACACCAAGCTGTTTACGTTCCAAGGCACAAAAATACATTTTCCTAGAAAAGTAAAGTATAAACCATATTTTTGACCCAACAAACACCAGATCTTAGGTGCGCATTTAAATTCAAGTCAAATTCCATATTTTACTCTTGGACTCGGCGAGTTGGGAGCTCAACTCGTCGAGTAGGATCGACTCCGGATCAAGGGATTTAGTGACCTACTCGGCGAGTCGGAGGTCAGACTCGGCGAGTAGGAGCTGTCTGGGTGAAACCCTAAATTGGAGGGTTTTCACCCTAATTAAACATCTTATGAGGCTTCCACCCCAGCCTCCAGCACCTCCAGAGCATTTCACCCGAAACCCTAATCCTCCATAAGTGATCTTGAGCTTTCTTGGTTGTTTTGAGTGTTTCTTGGTGTGTTTTGAAGCTAGAGCAAGAAGTGGAAGATAGAAGACCCAAAAGAGAAGGAGTAGATCCAGAAGCTACACCTTATTTGCCATCTTTTCTGGTAATCAAGCTTACAACTTGGTCTTCTTCCTCTTAGATCTATTTGTCCCCATATTAAAAGGGTTTTAGCTCAAAACCTTGGCCCTTGATGGTTGGGACGTCCCAAGTGGTTCATATCTCAGATCTAGGTTCTAGGGAGGAGTACATGGCATAAAGATGCAAGCTTTATGTCCGTGATAGCCCATGCATACTATAGACCTCATTTTTGGGTCCTTTGAGCTAAAAGTCCCATGCATGTACGTAAAGTTCATAACTTTACGTGTTATATCGTATTAAGGAGCCCAGATCTACCTTTTGGATGATAGTTGTACATCAAAAATCAAGTAATGGATTTGGACAAAGGTCGACTCGGCGAGTCGTTCTTGGTACTCGGCGAGTCCAAGGAAATCTCACAACCCATGAAGACAGAATCGGCGAGTTGTTCATACAACTCGGCGAGTCACAGACTAGTAGCACTTATGATGAAGATGAACTCGACGAGTTCATGGTCAAACTTGGAGAGTTAGTTAAAGATTGTCCCAATATTAGTTGAAGGAGAACTCTTCGAGTTCTTGCTAGACTCGACAAGTAGAGTCGGGTTGGGGTAAGGGAAAGAATAGGGACTCGATGAGTTGGTGGGCCAACTCAGCAAGTCGAGTCAACTGGATGTTGACTTTGACCAGGATGATTGGCAGAGATTCCTCACCGAAGCAGCAGACAGAGATTCCTCACCGAGAGTTGCAACAGTCAGTCACACAAGCTGAGTTTCCCTCCAGTAGGAACGAGTCTAAGGCACCAAGGTCGGCCTGTTTAAGTAGTAGAGTATGCCGGGGTGAGCCCAATTCCAGGGTTAGCCCGATGCAGTTTATATGTTTCCGGACTTCGTTCCGATGTCGGGGCGGTCCCGACAAGTAGTTATGTATGCTTGATGTCTTTGTGATTAATGCATGTTTATGTGTTATGTGTCATATGTTCCGGACTCCAGTCCGATGCCGGGCAAGCCCGATGCAGTATATGTGACTATGTTATATGCTATGTGTTTCGGGGTAAGCCCGATGCCAGGGCAATCCCGACGTATGTTAGTCATTATGCCATGTATTATGTATTCGGGGTAAGCCCGAAGTATGCTAGTTTATGTGTTATATGTTTCGGACTCCGTTCTGTTGCCGGGTGAAGCCAGATGCAGTTTACGTGATTATGTTATGTGTTTATTATATATATTTTATGTTGAGTATCTGTCAGGGCAAGCCCGATGCCGGGGTGAGCCCGATGCCGGACAGGAGTCCGATGCCAGGATTCATCTCGATGCAGTTGGGAAGAGTCCCAAAGTTATGTTATTTGTTATTTGTGCATTGTATGTTATGTGGTAGTTTGGGGGATCTCACTAAGCTTCGTGCTTACAGTTTCAGTTTTGGTTTTAGGTACTTCATCTAGTATAGGGAAGGGCTCGAGCTGATGGCGTGCCAGACACACCACAGTTGATTAGCCTAGGAGTTTACTGTGATATTTGTTATGAGACCGTATATGTTATCAGATTTTATGAGTTTTCAAGATACATGTTTTATGGTTTTACACTCTGGCAATGATATCTATGTTTGATAAATGATTTTGAAAACGAAATTTTTGGCTTGTATTTTTGGGATGTTTCAAGTTGGTATTAGAGCCTTGGTTTGAGGGATTCGGACACACTTTCGGGTATGTATGAACTCAAACTAAGGATTTGGTATAAAAGTTTTTTTTTATAAAAAAAAGGAGTTTTAGAAAAAGCGAAAAGATTTTTTAGAAAGAAAAGAACTTTGAAAAAAGAAAAGGGTGTGGTGCATGCAATCTGCCGAGCTCAAGTAAGTACTCCCAAATTACCCATACAAGTTTATGCTATGATATGATTATCACCTTTATTAGAACAACATGCTAGATTAGGACTAAAGATCTAGGAAGGATGCCTTATGTGCCTATTATATGTGTTTCAGCTTTATGAGAACTGCATGCTAAGTACATAATTGACAATATGATAGCCAGAGTAGTATATGCTTGATTATGTGTACTCGATGCTCGAATGTTGCTTGCTTTGTGCATTTAGGAGTCTTAGTTATCTTTTAATAACTAGTAAATGAATAAGTTACCTTACATATTGCAAGGATTAAGTAATTTCAGAAGGTTAGATCTAGCTCTATTTCGCAGCTCTTGTTTGAGTCCAACCGTTGTAGGGTAGGATCTCTCATTCGAAGAATTATCTAGTATGAGTAATATGTAATAGTATTCGCGAGCTAGTTAGGGGAAGAAAGCGGGGACTTCTTGTGCAGCTGATGACAGAGAGTGAGTTGGTGATTACCCTAGGGCAAGCCTAGGATGAGAGTAGCAGAGAGCAGTAGCAGTAGAAGGGACTTGCTAGAGTCAAGGCAATTATTGAAGAAAGTACAGATAGATGTGGAATGTAGTATGGGCCCGTACTACTAAAAGTAGAGGATCCGTACTCTAATCAAGGAAGGCTGAGACTAGACCAGGGAACTTGTGATATATGTGATCCCTCGAGTTATAGTAGTATTTTGTCGTTTGTCATTATGTGTTTTCATAATGGTGGTTTTATGCCCGAGACCAGCAGTCGGGAGTTCAGGTACCGGGGAGGGATCAGGTTCAGGCTGTGGAGTTGATCATTTTAATGAGCAGACTATGGAGTTTATCTCCTCAGAGATCATGCGTACCATACTTGAGCAGACTCCTGTGATCTTCGGTTCGATCACGGAGGGTATCCTGGAGCTTATGGATGAGAGGTTGGCTGTGTATCGCACTGAGGTGGCGACCATGATGGGGTCGCGCACGCTCATGTTTAGAGAGTTCAGAGCATGTGGAGCTCCTGATTATGAGGGGGCTCGAGAACCCATTAATAGTACCCGAAGGTTGGCAGATGTCGCCAATGCATTCTGCACCAGCAGATGTCCCGAGAGGGACAAGGTTAGGCTCGCGTCCTATCTTCTGAAGGGTCGGGCACGTGATTGGTGGGAGGAGATCGGGAGAGCCATTAGAAATGACACTGTGTTGGATGCTATGACCTGGAGTGATTTTACAACCAGGTTCAGAGCCGAGTTCGCATCTGTTATTGAGGTGCAACAACTTGCCAGGGAGTTCCAGGATCTCCAGCAAACGACAGAGACTGTGGCAGAGATTACCGCCAAGTTTAGGGAGAGGGCCCTCCTTGTTCCGCAGTATCTGGCAGACGATGAGATGAAGAAGGCCCGATATCATGAGATGCTGCGTAGTGACATCCGCCAGTTTGTGAGCCGATCCAGCTGCAAGACTCTGGAAGATATGATAGCAAGGGCTCGAGGGAGGGAGTTGGATTTAGAGATGGAGAGGAAGAGGAAGCCAGAGGGAGTTCAGACGAGGGAGTTCGGGAAAGAAGCCCAGGGTATCAGATCATAGATCTCGGAGTCAGCAGTGCCACGGTCGTTGTGGCAAGTGTGGGAGGATGCACGAGGGAGTGTGCAAGGTAGGGAGTTTGGGCTGCTATAAGTGCATCCGAACTGGTCACATGAGCCGAGATTGTACAGCTACTACCACCACCACACCAGCATCAGATCTGATTTGCTTTCAGTGTAATCAGAGGGGACACAAGCGGTCCTAGTGCCCGAGCTTAGCAGCGACAGGGAAGGTGGTAGCACCTTCTCCTGCCACCTTGAGGATTACAGATGGCCGTCAGGGCCGGGCTGAGGCGCCGACGGTGCGGAGCAACGCCTTTCAGCTTACTGCAGAGGAGGCACGAGCAACTCCTGACATGGTGACGGGTATGTATTTTTCCCCTTTTCATTGTATTTGATATTGTATATGTCTTATAGTTGTGTGTTGTTGATAGGGTCGTTCTTAGTGAACGACATTACAGCTATGGTATTGTTTGATTCGGGGGCTACCCGATCTTTTGTGTTGCTCGCTCTTAGCAAGCGGTTTAGCAGAGCTCCGGGGGAGCTGGATTGTCCACTTAACGTTGAGATAGCAGATGATAGGACCAGTAGGGTCATGAGAGTTCATAGAGGTTGTACGCTTCGATTATTTGATGAGCGGTTCCCAGTGGATTTGGTTCCTATTCCCCTGCGTGGGAATAAGGTCATAGTAGGAATGGATTGGTTGAGCCCCAATGGGGTAGTGATAGATTGCGAACAACAGTTGGTTAGAGTTCACAATCCCAGTGGGGGAGAGTTAATGATTCAGGGCGAGAGGCCACAACGCGGACCAGTTTTCTGCTTTGGAGCGAGAGCTAGACTTCACATTCAGTAGGGCTGTGTAGGATATGTCGCGTATGTAATGGATACTCGGGATAAGGGTAAGGAGAAGTCTAAGACAAGTAAGAGAGAATTGTAACACCCGGTCTCAGGTATGCATTTAAATTCCAGTCGAATTCCATATTTTACTCTTGGACTCGGTGAGTTGGGGGCTCAACTCGTCGAGTACGATCGACTCCGGACCGGGGGATTTAGTGACCTACTCAGCGATTCGGAAGTTAGACTCGGTGAGTAGGATCTGTTTGGGTGAAACCCTAAATTGGAGGGTTTGCGCCCTATTTAAACATCTTATGAGGCTTCCACCCCAGCCTCCATCACCTCTAGAGCATTTCACCCGAAACCCTAATCCTCCATAAGTGATCTTGAGCTTTCTTGGTTGTTTTGAGTGTTTCTTGGTGTGTTTTGAAGCTAGAGCAAGAAGTGGAAGATAGAAGACCCAAAAGAGAAGGAGTAGATCCAGAAGCTACACCTCATTTGCCATCTTTTCTGGTAATCAAGCTTACAACTTGGTCTTCTTCCTCTTAGATCTATTTGTCCCCATATTAAGAGGGTTTTAGCTCAAAACCTTGGCCCTTGATGGTTGGGACGTCCCAAGTGGTTCATATCTCAGATCTAGGTTCTAGGGAGGAGTACATGGCATAAAGATGCAAGCTTTATGTCCGTGATAGCCCATGCATACTATAGACCTCATTTTTGGGTCCTTTGAGCTAAAAGTCCCATGCATGTACGTAAAGTTCATAACTTTACGTGTTATATCGTATTAAGGAGCCCAGATCTACCTTTTGGATGATAGTTGTACATCAAAAATCGAGTAATGGATTTGGACAAAGGTCGACTCGGCGAGTCGTTCTTGGTACTCGGCGAGTCCAAGGAAATCTCACAACCCATGAAGACAGAATCGGCGAGTTGTTCATATAACTCGGTGAGTCGCAGACTAGTAGCACTTATGATGAAGATGAACTCGACGAGTTCAAGGTCGAAATCAGCAAGTCGGTTGAAGATTGTCCCGATATAAGTTGAAGGAGAACTCATCGAGTTCTTGCTGGACTCGACGGGTAGATCGAGTTGGGGGTAAGGGAAAGAATAGGGACTCGGCAAATTGGCGGGCCAACTCGGCGATTCGAGTCAAATAGATGTTGACTTTGACGAGGATGATTGACATTGGCCAAGAGTAAAATGGTCATTTTACCCTAAGATCAGTATCAGTTTTTGACTAGGTGTCTTTATGGAATTTATAGCCGGAGAGTCGTCAGAGCAGCAGACAAAGATTCCTCACCAAGAGTTGCAACAGTCAGTCACAAGAGGTGAGTTTCTCTCCAGTAGGAATGGGTCTAAGGCACCAAGGCCAACCCATTTAAGTATTAGAGTAATCCGGGGTGAGCCCGATGCAGTTTATATGTTTCTGGACTTCGGTCCGATGCCGGGGCGGTCCCGAGAATTAGTTATGTATGCTTGATGTCTTTGTGATTCATGCATGTTTATGTGTTATGTGTCATATGTTCTGGAATCCAATCCGATGACGGGCAAGCTTGATGTAGTATATGTGACTATATTATTTTCTATGTGTTCCGGGGTAAGCCTGATGTCGGGGCAAGCCTGATGTATGTTAGTCATTATGTCATGTATTATGTATTCGGGGTAAGCCCGAAGTATGCTAGTTTATGTGTTATATGTTCCGGACTCCGGTCCGACGCTGGGGCAAGCCCGATGCAGTTTACATGATTATGTTATCTGTTTATGATACATATGTTATGTTGAGTATGTTCCAGGGTAAGCCCGATGTCGGGGTCAGCCCGATGCCCAATGTAGTCGGATGTCGGGGTGAGCCTGATGCCGGACAGGAGTCTGATGTCGGGGTGAGCCCGATGCCGGACAGGAGTCCGATGCTGGGGTGAGCCCGATGCCGGACAGGAGTCCGATGCCGGGATTCATCCCACTGCAGTTGGGAAGAGTCCCAAAGTTATGTTATTTGCTATTTGTGCTTTGTATGTTATGTGGTAGTTTGAGGGAGCTCACTAAGCTTCGTGCTTACAGGTTCAGTTTTGGTTTTAGGTACTTCAGCTAGTAAAGGGAAGGGCTTGAGTCGATGACAAGGCACACACACCACAGTTGATTAGCCTGGGAGTTTACTCTGATATTTTTTATGAGACCGTATATGTTATCAGATTTTATGAGTTTTCAAGATACATGTTTTATGGTTTTACACTATGGCAATGATATCTATGTTTGATAAATGATTTTGAAAATGAAATTTTTTTCTTGTATTTTTGGGATGTTTCACCATCCCACATAATATGTCGACATATAACACAACTAATGGACATAAAAATAATCACATAATACTACAAGTAGTCCCACAGATCTACCTAACTGGCATAACAACTAGCATGAAGACAGTCAGACCAACTATAGGTCACTAAACATAACCACATCCAATCTACCAGGATACCGATCTAACAGATCAAACTAGCATATAACCATCCTATCTACCAGGATACCGAACTAGCGTATCACAACAGTAATAATTCTAATAATTAAACAGTGAGGATAACTCACCTCGCAACTGACGCGCTGAAGTGATAAGCTCCACTCTCGAATCACTGACACAACTCCACCACCTATATTCACCACAGAACCATACTTATAATTTCCAATTTCCCAAAATGCTCCCATAAGTCAACTAGTCAACCCTTGGTCAAAGTCCAAGTCAATGGTCAAGGTCAACAGTCCTTGTTGACCTCAACTCGCCGAGTACAAGCAGCCACTCATCGAGTTCCTTGCATAGCTCGTCAACTCACCAAGTCACTTGAGTGACTCGTCGAGTTCCTAATGTTTGCGTCCGTAAACTCCTTGGCCAACTCGTCGAGTTTCCCCTGCAACTCGCCGAGTTCATACGTGCCAAAAATCGGGAAAACCCTAACTGACTCGCCAAGTCACCCCACTGACTTGCCGCGTCCACGACAATCTTAATCGGACTTGCCGAGTTGACCATGCAACTCGTTGATTCCCTTCAGTCCATTATCCATTCAGATGCTTTTTAAGCCATCTTAAGGTTCCATATTGTAGATCCGGGTTCCTAAGGCATGTTTATCACGTAAAGTTGCAAACTTTACGTGCATGCAAGGATCTAGAGTCTTATAATGACAAAACCAAGCTTGCAATGGAGTTTTACACATAAGGAGGGGTTCACACTTGCAAAAGCTAAAAGTTTTATGGGCTTAGAGACCAAAGAGAGTTCACATATGAAGTTACAACTTCAGATCTTAGCTCATACCCAAGAATAGCTTCTTATTAAACTAGAAAAGACCAAATCTTTAACCCAATAAGATCTAGAATGAAATGAGGTCAAGGAAATGACTTGATACCTTCCAAAAGATGCTAACTGAGGTAGATTTCAGATCCCATACGTTCCTTGCTTCTAGTCACTTGTTCTTCAAGCTCTTCCCACCAAGAATCCTCTTCCAAAGCTTAAAACACATAAGAATGATGTACACACACACAAATTAGGATTAATGGACTATCAAGAGCCTATAAGGGGAGGTTGAGGAGGCCAATGATCCTTTCAATAGGGTGCAAAAATCCCAAAAATTAGGGTTTCATCCTCTAGCTCCTACTCGTCGAGTCTTTCTTGGACTCGGCGAGTAGGTCACTTAAACATGTGGACCAACCCGCTGCTACTCGACGAGTCAGGCAACCAACTCGTCAAGTAGACCTTGAAATCATGAGAATTTATAACCATAAATTGATACTCGAGAATCGGGGCATTACAATATTCAAGATACAATTAATAGTGATTGAAGTATTATCCTAAAAAGATTAAAGGAGGATATTTCTATCGATTTGAAAGTAAATCATACCAAGTAAGATTTAATTCATCCTTTATTATCATTAAGGCCTTAGATGGTTCTTACCGGTTTCTGTATCTCAACTTTTGAAACTTTCAACAAAGATTTCACAAATATCCTTTACCACGTAAAATATTATTAAAACTACTATAGTTTTTGATAAAGTTGATTTGGTATCTTGTGCTTAATCTCAGACATTCATTAGAAAGGAAGTCATACACCAAACTGTATAGTTCCTCAATTATTTTCTCTAGACCTTAGTGAAAATATCATTAGGAATCATTTACATATAAATAAGGTTCACATATGTCAAATAAACTACATTATTTGCCTTCAAAGATCTCTTTATTGAAGTGTGAATATGTGAATGCTATTTATATAATAAACATAACAATGTCAAATATGAGTTTGGTTTAAAACAAGTTTAAATCAAAAGTGTTTGCATATAGAACTTAATTTTATTTATAGAATGTTAAAATTTACATTACAATTCTATTAGGAGATCTAGTCTCATAAATAGAAGCTAATCATTTCAGAATATGAATATTATCGTTATGAAAAACAATTAAGTAAATTATCAAACATTTGAAAAATAATTGACACTTAAATTTAGACATGGTAAATTAAAACATACATTGTTCCAAAACAAATGTTGTTTTACATTACAAGTACTTTATTGTGACATCCCCATTTTCACGGCCAGAAAAGACCGATTTTGTTTATGCTTTATAAAAATCAGAGTACCTCTTTATATAAAAACGTTGCGGAATTTGTTCCCAGAAAAACGTGATAATTTCATTATCAAATCATTTCCGAATAAATGTATTTTTATTTCTTTTAAAACATTTGGGATGTCATCGTCAATACAGAAACATAAGCATAAACAGAACTTACATTCATTTAAACTAGTGATCTATATCTCCTTAATATCTCAGTGTAATGTAACTTCACATCGTCACCTATGATACAAGTAAACTGAGTGGGTCAGGTTGGGAAACCTGGTGAGTACATAGTGTTTTCAACCTACAATAATATAATTATTATGTTTAATCATCAAACAATTAACCCAATTACCCATCCCCATAATCTTCTTTATTCCTAAGTACCTTTCCTAAGGATTTATCCTAAGGGTCGTCTCCTACATCATATTTACCTCTCATCTCCTTACATCACATTTCCTTATATGTTTGTTCCTAGACTCTCCCTAAGGATCATCGCCTACATCGCATAGACATTATTGATTCAGGGATTACTCTCTCAATACGTGCCCAACAAGGGTTAGGGTATCATCGCATGAATACGTAGTTACAACATCGCATGAACTCGTAATTCATAGTAAGGGGCTAGAGTATCATCGCATGAATACGTAGTTACAACATCACCTGAACTCGTAATTCATCACCTACATGTTATGAGCCTACTGGTGTTTCCATGGGGTTGTTTATAATAGTCTGTGGTCGCCATCTATACTCTGGTAGATGACTACATCTCCAAATTGCCGGACAAGGTTATAGTATCTTTCATTCTACATCACCGATTCATCATCACCTATATATCCTCATTTAATTATCATCACCTTCCTATCATCACCTATCTCTCATCATTTTATTTCATCACACATCAACTATTTCATCTACCTATGTTTTATCCCAACATATTTGTAGATATAAAATAAATATATAGTTTAAATCATTTAAAACATGTATAAAATCATTCATCCAACATAGACAGCAAGTATCCAGATAATATGCACACATGGCACGTAATTTATATAAAATACTTCATATCTATGTGTAAAATGAAAGGGACCATGCACTCACAACACGTAATATATATTAAATACTTCATATCTGTGTGTAAGATGAAATGGACCATGCACTCACTTGATAAGGTGGTGACTCGGTACTCGGACAGCGCTTCGTTTACTTTAAAATACTTTCTTTCGACGAAACCTAGTATTATTACCACTAGATTTTAGTCTAATATTTACCGTGACTAATTATTAGTCTTATTATTATTATTATTATTATTATTATTATTATTATTATTATATAAGCGTTTAAACAATACTTTTCAACCACTATGTACAGAGAGGGGCAAGACATAAAACACCGAAGGGCAGGACCATTTGTAACTCGTTCATACGAACTCCGTTTTTGTGTGTGTATATATATATATATATATATATATATATATATATATATATATGTGTGTGTGTGTGTTTTTGTGTGTGTGTACGTATATATGATTTATACTTTATTTTAATACGTAAATATGCTATTATAATTGTAACTCGTTCATATGAACTCTGTTTTTGATGTTCTTTATATCCACGCGTAGGTGGAGATGTACTCTACAACGTTCGTTTAGACTCCGTCGACTAATTTTGACTTTATTTTTAAAGTTATATTTTTAACAGACCAAGATAGGAAAAGTCCGTTAAAAATTCATAACGTGTTCATCCGACGTCCGTTTCCGTCTGTCTTTTTACCGTTGTGCTACTATTAATATGATATTCAATTCTCATTTTGGTTGTGTTGGCCAAAATTCGATCGATCTAAAATTCGAATTTCAGACTGTGCACTGTTATACCAAATCTTAGAAAAATCATAACTTCCTCATACGAAGTCAGATTTTGGCGTTCTTTTTATGCATTCTCTCGGTTTAACGTATGCTACGACTTTTATTTAGATCGCTAAGGCTAAAAAGCACTTTATCGTAAACTCACTTTTTACGTCACGCAGTGTCATGCCGGTTTAGTCGTTAAACTTCGACGGGTCATAACTTCTTCGTTATAACTCGGATTTCGGTGTTCTTCATATGTACGGAACCCATGTAACATATACTATAACTTAATTAAGATTAATCCTTCTAAATAATCTTCCATCAAAACTCATGTTTGATGCTTATTGCCTTTAAATTGACTAGCCCGGATCTATGGGCGTTACATTTATGTTCTAAGCATAAATAATAAACTAGACTCCGAGAGTGTAGTTCAAACTTGGTTGTACTTAGTTGGTTACTCTTCAACAAATATATGAAAGCCATTTACAATTATTAGATAAATATTAAGTACCAATTACTTAAGTGTTATATGAAAAGTATGAGTTCTATCTAGTAAATACTTGAAGTACTAGTCTCTTCCAAACTTTCTTTCAAAATAAGAAGAGTAAAATCTCTTCGAGTGTCCAGTTTCTTCACAAAAGAAACAAGATCCATCTATTTGGGCTTTAGTAGATTTCTTGGGCTTAAAGGTGTTCAATCCATAAAACATATACTTCCTGGATCACACAAGGTGATTCTTTTAGCCTTGCATTATTCCAATGTTTAAACTAGCTTTAAATAAAATATCACTGTATTTTTTGGAATATTGCTTGACCTGTTATATCATCATCATCATCATATATATATATATATATATATATATATATATATATATATATATATATATATGTCTAAATTATCCAAGACTTCCTAGAAGTCATGAATAACTATTCCTAGCTTGATGTTAGAAGCATCTTTAGCATCACAATGATGCATTTACTAGGTATCATGTTTAGGTTTATTGCTCAAAGCAAATATTTTAGGACTAGGACCTTTAAGTTCATACAATTTCATATCTCTCACTAGATTGTCTCTTAAGACATGAACCATTTATTGAAGTTGTATATATTGAATGTTGTTGTTTCATTAAGTCATTAAAGAAAATGACAATTCATGATAATGAGAATGGATTATTTAACTACAAAATTTTAACAAAATTCAATTAGTCTTTTCAATATTTAATCTTCAATAATTAATATCATTTTAGTTTCCAAAAACATTAATTATCAAAGTGTAGGATCCATGTTGCAAAACGATTAAATGGTTAGGTATCCTTTATCCCATCCATTTGAATTCAACCCGGTAGATATCGATTATCAATTATATCTCACTACATAATTCCTAGATTTGTGGGGTCGATAATAATAAATTTAATTAGACATGTTTGATCCCATATATGCTTCGGAACTCTCTTTCTTAATTATCCTTTATTACAAAAGATTTCCGATCAAATCATCCAATTTGAAAAACTTGTGTAACCGGCCTATAACTTGGTTATAGAAATTGCGAAGACACCCCGACCATCAAAAGACAACACTAAGCGGTTAGATATTCTTTATCCCACTATTGCATATAAGAGATGTGTGAGTGTTCTTCTAAAGGATTGCAGAGATTTGAGTTTTGTAAAAAATGATCTTTATATGTTTTTTAATTCTAGTATAAAAACGAGTGATATAATGGTTATTATATGCATATAATAAACCATGGTATCAATTTTTCAAAAGAAAATCAACTTTTAAAGGTTCTATACAAAAAACTAGTTTTTATATAATTTGATACAATTCAATTTTAATAACCGATATTAATTTTGAATGCATTTGAACCTTATATATTTTTAATAAAACTTCATTTCATTACTTATATATTTGGAGTTTGTATAACTTACAAAAATCACCATTTTAAAACTTATAATGGAGTATTTCAAAATTTGCTCTTATTAACGATTTTATAAAACCGGGTTTTATTATTAAAATAATAATTTGTTACATCTTGTGTCCAATTTTGAAAACTCAAACTCCATGTCATGTTTATTTTGTCTAAAATTATTTTAGCATGTGAAAAACTAGTTTATCAACCACACATAATAATTGCATAAAATAAACAACACAAAAACATGCATAAAAAGATATATGCATAAACATAGCAAACTAATGACATTTTTTTGTGAGCCAACACAAAAATGCCAAGTCCATTCCTAAAGGGATATTTAAGGGGACCAAAAAAAACTTCTTGTAATGTTGTTGAAGAAGCTCCCACTTTATAAAAGACCAATTGCTTGCAAAGGATTAGAAAAACTTCTTGAAGGCTAAAATTCAGCAATTGTCGCTAAAAGTCCAACAGCCAGTTGTAAACTACATTAGTGACACTATTTAGAAAATGTCACTGAAAATCCTGCACACATTTTAGACTTGAAAATTGCTCTTTTGTCTTTAAAAAATGGTTCCAATTTCATCTCTTGTTACATTTTTGTACAAATAAATTAATTCTAAAACTAATCTATTACTTACAAAAATAAACCAAGAAAACTAATCTATTTAATTTATTACAAAACATATGAATAAATAAATTGTTACAACCAATTTTGTAAAAAAAACCAACACAACAACACAACAAACGCAATGGTCCTTGGCTAGTTTATGCACATCATATACATCAATATACACATAAAACAACCTTTGTTTTTCGAAGACAACTTTAAATAACAAAAGATGCATGAAACTTTTGTAACATACAAAAATAACAATTATAAAGTTGTCATAGAAAATATGTATGAACTTATTTTTTATACAAAAACAAGTTATCCTTATTCTCCAAAAACTAAGATTTCCAAAAATAAAAAAAATATAACCAAACTTGCAAGGTGACTTTGATACCAATTTTTGGGTTTTAGTTCAAAATAGTTTTATAAACTTTAAAAATATGGCAACGGAAGACTTAAAAATTTCAACAAAACATAACATTTTATACCCACCAAGGATCTCCTTGCAAGTTATAGAAATATAAAATACCAACCATAGAAAGGATGAAGAAATAACAACATTTGTTGTTCTTTGGATCCTCTTCGGAGGCTTGGAAGTTGATGAAGAAGATGGAACCTTTGAGACACCAACAATGACTCAAATTGATGTAGATGCTAGTACAAAACTCTTAAACCCTTTGGCTTTATGTTCTTATCAAAATAAGAACACAAAGAGAGCAAAAGATGCAAATGTTCTTTAAGTTTTCTAACCAAAACTAGAGACAGTGAGAGAGAGAGAGAGAGAGAGAGCAAGTTTCGACCATCAAGCATTAAGAAGAAAAGATGAGTGCAAGACTCATCTGTTATATGCATAAAGTGAACTTACGGACCACAAGTCCTTAACATTTTAAGACAATAACGTCTCCTAAAGCCTACTTGTCTCCCATGCACCTTAAAACATGACATACTTTCCTTTAAAATGATCAAAAGCCCATAACATGCTTCCTAGAAGCATGTTTCAGATTTAATATACAAAAGAAGTCATACTTTTATAAAAAAAACTCACAAGCCTTTTAAAAGTTATAAAGTTTGCTTTTTGGCTAAAAGACAAATGTCTTTCTAGTCCAAAATAATGTACATGACTTATAAATCATACCATATGATATATTATGTTACTTGCTAATGAAATTTATATTTCCATGAAGTAAATAATTCCCAATTTAATTATAAGAGTTTTATTGAATATTTATTAAAATCAATTTCTAATAAATAATCAATTATATCAAGTTGTTGTTAGTGTGACCAATTAGTATCATATGTTAATTAGCAATATCACTTTAATATGACTCTTGAACATACTAGACCTTTCAACTCCGATTTTGAATAATACTATTGAAATATTGGTTTTGTAAACACTTTATGGAGGAAATGGGTTGTGTTTGAAAAGTTAAAATTTATTGAAATTTTTGGATGTTACATCATCATGTCATCATTTTGTCACTCATCATTACTCCATTTAATTTATATAAATATATGAAGATACATATATGATTATATCAAGTGAAAATCATATAATTCATCTAACACATATATCAAGTAATACAAATAATAGGCGCATATAACATTTAATCATCTAGATACATTATATTTATCTTTAAGCTGAAAATAGTAATGCACTCACTTGTTAAAATGGATGATTGGAAAGTTGGGCAACGCTTCGCACAACACTTAGCCTTACCTTTGATGTGACATTGGTTCAATTATCACTAAGTATTTGTTTAATATTCTTGGAGATAGGGTCCGTTTGGTATATAAAGCACATTGTTCGGAAATCCCATTTTAAACATAATGGGTTATGAGCTTCTACCCACATAGCACCAGGCCAGCCAATGCACCCGACCCGTTTAAATAGCCACAAATTAGGAATGATACCGAGCACGTATAATAGGAATCACCCTACTCCCGTACAAACCCTATGAAGCATCCCCATGAAACACTAAAAAAACAAGACTATTTTAATGAAAAGGAATCTAACCTTACGACCTAAGTACCAATGAAAACCCTAGAAGGAGAGTCCATGATGGAAAGAGTTCACCGATACATGAAGCAAGAAAAGACAATGTTCGAAAAATCAAAAATGACCAAGGAGATAAACCAACAAGAGCACCTTACTCAAAAGGAAATACGTCAGAACATGCAAAGAAAAAAGGCATGAATGAAGCTTGCTTCAGACGTTATCCACAACTGAATCGCAATACACCAAAAAATCAGCATGGTTCTCAGAATGAAGTAGCCGCAATAAGTGAAAGCAAGCAGAACACACCAAAAAAGAGCAAAGAAAAAATACTGAATAAAGATTAACGGAGATACTGTGAATTTCACGAGTCCATAGGCCATGACACCATCGAATGCACCATGTTATGACGAGAACTAGAAAACAAGATGAAGCCAGGACAACTTACCGACCTAATTAAGAGCCTTCAATCTAAGCATCTGCAAAGCATCACACCAGTAGAGTCGAAGATACTGAAAATCGAGAAAAAATAAAATATTCATGATGTGGCATACGCACCAACAATTTAACAAGCCACACACACATTAAAGAAGAAAAAATATGTGAGGAAATGATAGGCATAAAGAGCAAGAAAAGATAGCCTAAGGAAGTCAATACCTTTAAAGAAACAGGAGTACGATGAACTCGTAAGGTGATAAGACGTTTGACCGACATATATAAGGCAATCAAGATGGAGAAAGTTCGACCACAAGTAAAAGATAAATGGAAGAAGATATGAAAAAAAAAGTTGCCAAAATGGGGAGTAAAGAAACAAAGAATGGAAAGGAGATAAGCAACATGATCCATAATCAACTCTTAACAGAAGCTAGAAGGTAAAGGACGGGTATATCAGCCCAACGCAATAAAAGGCATCAACATATCAAAATCATGGTGTAGGAAAAATGGTAAAAGTTGTCATTGTTGCTTCATGATAAATAAAAATGGAGGAAATCATGAGAGCCAAACAATATCTTTACTCCTTTTAAATAATGTAGATCGGTCAGACAACTACAACTTTCTAAAGATCGAAGTTCAAAAATCTGACCTAGGCTACCTGCTTAGCCCAAGAATATCTTTATTATTTTTAAATAATGTAGCTTGGTCAGCCGACTACATCTTTCTAAAGGTCGAAGTTCAAAAATCCGACCTAGGCTACCTACTTAACCCAAGATTATATTTATTCTTTTTAAATAGTGTAGCTCGGTCAGCCAACTACATCTTTCTAAAAATCAAAGCTCAAAAATCCAACCTAAGCTACCTGGTTAGACAAAAAGCACACATGCTTCCCAAGAAGAAATAAGACATGGCACACAAGTAATGACAAAAAAGGAAACATCTGACCACCATTCAAAATTTTAGTTTCTCCTCAAAGAATATCAAGAAGATCAAGCAAACAACATAGAACCAACATCGATTGGCATCACATACTTGGATATATAGAAAGAACAAAGTTATGGGGAAACCCACATAAGAAGAGAGATCATGCAAATATACTACTAAACCACCATTACTTTGTTACCACAAGCATTAGCAACATAAAAAGTAGTCATAAAGAACATCGCAAAGAAACACGAAACACCAATATCCAGTTACATTCAAAGTCAAAAAAACCAACCTTAGACATATGAAAAATGACCACAACCAAATCGTATGATTTAAGGAAACAAAAAGAATGATAACAAGGAAACAATGCACCAACATTCAAGATCCATTATCACCGACACGATGACCACCACCGCTCATAGATGCCCTGCGTTTAGGAGGGCCCACCAATGCACGTAATTGCTCAACATTTGCCAAAGGAAATCCATATTCAGATAATTAATCACAACAAAATAAAGTAGAAATTCTTCCTCCACCTTCTGAACACGAGTAGGATCATATAGCGGAATATCAACCTCGTTCAATCTCAAGTTATGCTTTGCTTTCATCATCTCACAACCAGTTGTCCTGCCAAAATCAACACAAACATTTTGAAGATCACAATTAGCCTCAAAGAAGGATGACTCAACAATGAGTTTATCGACCAACTTCGATATCCCATATGATAACACCCAAGACATATCCCTATCTACTTTGTGTAACTGGTTCTCTAGTTCAACTACACTTACCTGCAAATTTGTATTCTGGAGAGAAGAGTCATTCAAGTCATCCTTTAACTTTTGAACGCCATGCTCCAACATAGTTGTTTTGTCCACCAAACCAATTTTTTTCGAATTCAAAGAACGTCACTGTAGCCTTTAGCATCAAAACGCCATATACTACATCTTGATAACAAGTTAGCTTACTCTCCAAAATAGCTTTTTCATTTTGTATAACGGACAACTTAACCCTTACCTTATCCATCTCGGCTTGAGAAACCATATCAACACCTGGAAAAACCTTCTCTAACTCAAAAATCCTATCCACAAGCTTCACATATTGGTCACGAAATGATTTCACATTATGGGAAACACCACCATAAAGGACCACAAACGGTTTTACAAGTTCAGATATCTTTTTAAATTCATCACGAAGGCCATGATTTTCTAGATGTAACATCTCATTTTCGTCAAGCCAAGTTCTGAACAAGTTTAATCTTGAACCTATCTCGAATATGCTCTCTGGAACCCTAGCTAACATTCGAGTGGGTGTCAAGGGAAGCAAAATTTTGAAAAAAGGAAATAGCAACCTTGGGCTCCATTAAACTTTTCTCTTGCCTATATTCCTAGGATGAAACATAAATAGGATTAGATGGATGATGAACATTAACATCATGAGGAGGACTATCTATGTTCAATTGAGTAATATATGCATAAGGACAGCCTACACAAAGGCTATTAGAAAATGAAGAGAAAGCATTATGATCTAAGGAATGGGACCTCTTAAGAACCCTACGACTACTAGCTTCACCACTAGCAAGAACAACCGCTAAAAAGGATGGGGAAACATAATCCATCCCTTTGTTATGACGAACTAACGGTTGTTCACCACTCCTATCACCATTATCATCATCAGAAACAGCCACATGACCAGTCGAAGCAAGTGGAGTACAACCACCAGTTGCATATTCATCGAAGTTGTGCACCTTAATTGACAATTCAGAATCCCCTTCTTCCTCGACTTGGGTATTACTACCAATAATACTGCTATAAGTAAAACTATCATCGATAAAGGGAAGGTCAAAGTCATCAGAACCAAGGTCGCGCACCACACTCTTACCCTCCAAAAAATCAGACAAAAGGAATGGTAATCGACTCCTATCTGAACAAAACTAACATGAGATGAGTACACACAAGAAAAGCAAGAGGCAACAATATTTATAAAAGGAAAAAAACTGGACCATTGATGAAAAAGTGGGAAAACACCAATGTGCAACCAATACGGACTCATGCGAACCTGACCTAAAACGGCTTCAAGAAATTTCTTCATCATCATATTGAAACAAGAAATATTTTCTATACCATGGACCGAATTCACTTGTCTTGCTAGGTTTTTTATCATCAATCGTGCCGAGAAGTTGAAATTCATTCCAATAAGGGAAGCAAGAAGTGTTCAACCAGATGAACTCATTTTTCCAATTTTTTTTATGGAATCAAGAATACCTTCAATAAAAATTTGTCCCCTAGACCGATAATAATACCATGCCCCATTACTACAAATACGAAAAAATCACTGGAATAAAACAATAGTAGGTATAACCAAGAGGCATGACAAAGCAACTCAAAGCAGATAACCTTTGAATTCGAATTCGGGTTTAATTGACAAGTATGAATCTTATATTCTTCAATAATTGACCCAAAGAACGGAGATGGATGCATACGAAGACCGACATCAAATTAGTAGAGATAGAAGCCAACTTTACCCAACGGGGGACGATCGATAACTGCATCGGGGCCAGGAAGAGTGGAACCGTCCCCATCAATAAGATGATACTTGGCAGAAACTTGGTCAAGGCATTCACGACTAACTAAAAAATAAACAACAGGAATAACCGAGCGATACATTCTCTTACAAAACTAACGAGGTTTCAAGAAGGACAAAGAATAAGGAAGGATGAATCAAAAACTGTCAAAGATATGATAAGCATTTATGAGAAAGGAAGAGGGAAAGCCAACTGCTACAAAAAAATGCTCAAGTGCCTATAAGCCCCCATGAAGATCTAGGCATGTGAGAAAAAGACAACATATATAACTAACCCTGATAGCAGCAGAAAGGAAATAACTATTTAAGCCCAATTATTATAAACTAGCGATACTTTATAAAAATTAGGTTAAGGGGCTTAATGGGGTATATGCTTCAACTCACATGGTACCATGCCAGCTAATGCACCCAGATCGGTAAAATAGCCACAAATATAGGAATGATACTGAGAACGTATGCCAAGAACCCTACTACCGTACACACCTTATGAAGCATCCCCAGGAAACACAGAAAAGGCAACCTAAATAAGGTAAGCAATAACTCTTTGCAATTCTATCAAATGCAATATCCTTGTCCTAAATATGACTTCTAACTCTGGCATCAGAGAGCAATAACGGGGGTCCTCCTTCGGTGTGGCTTTCTAACCTAGATTTGCAACTTTATGCAACGTGTTCTCAGGAGTGATCATTGGAAGAAGCCCATAGACTGGTAGCAACACATGCATCCGGGCAACCACGTAGCAACAATACACCTCGCTAAATCTAGCCTATACATCACCCCCATAAGTAGATCAATTCGTATAATGACTTGGAATCACTAATAAATGTTATTTATAAATTCATAATAACAACTATGAATATTAATATAAGTTAAACTGAAAGCAATATAAGTGTAACTTAACTTACAAAGATTTTCCTGACAAAAGTTCGGAAATTGCACTAGCCGAACTCTGACCTGATAGCTACTAATACCTAGCACGCAGGGACCTTAGAGCTTTGCCAAAATACCCAAAATACTAAAAACATTAAGGAAAAGGAAGTACAAACTTGATAGATATTGTTAGGAAATGTGTGGAGAAAGAAGTGAGCATTCGGAGCTATTTATAGGCTGAAAACCACGGAGGTGCGCTACACACCATAGAGGCGTGCTACGCCCTATGGCGACGTTAGTCCTCCTAGTGTGTGAAATATTAGATTCATCGGCTGGAGCAGCGTGGAGGCTTCTAGAAGCACACGCCATGCCTTTTTGAGCATGGTGCACTCGGGAAAACTTTAAAAATTTCTAACTTCTTCATACGAACTTTGTTTTTGATGTTCTTTATATAAAGAACGCCTAAATCTAACTTTGTATCAAAATTTTAATCAGTTGAATGTTCGCCAATAAAATGTAAACAAAAATTAAAGATCTCATAAACATGAACCCGTCGATATAAAGACAGTTAAGAACGGAGTTTGTAGAAAAGAGTTATGATTTTCGCACAAACTTTAATAGTGTAATCTCTATAAAGTTATGAATTTAAATTAGAATGAGAATTAGTTGTTGAGACCTTATGGGACGTTGTAGATCTCGTCGAGATGATTCCGAGGATATAAAGAATGTTGAAAATGGAGCTCTTATGCGAAAGTTATGACCGTTCGAAGATTTTAGGAAAATACTTGACGTGATGATGTGCTAGCCTGAGAGAGCGCTATGTGGCAAGCTAGCAACCGAGTCTCCCGAATGACGATATGACATGGCCCATTGATAGGGTGACACGAATCTCTCAAACAATAAAGCAACATGAACGGATATGTACAAGACACATGGCACTACAAGCGACCAACCACTCCAGCCAGGCGTGATGCACCCCTTTTCCATTCCTATATATATTAGCGAAAAACTTGCTCATTTCCTCACAATTCACCCAAATCTCTCTCAAACACTTTCGCACCCTTAAGTTTTATTTTTTCTGGATATTTGAAGTATTTTAGCTAGGCTCTAAAGTAGTTAGGAGCCTAACGAAAAGAAGCATTCGAGTCGAAGTTCTGCCTGTGCAATTTGCTAGTTTTCACTAGAAACTATGTAAGTTAAGCTACGCTTAATACGCTTTATATGTAACTTTCGTGTAAGTTCATTATCATTATAATGAACCTATAAACAAGATTTATAAGTGATCCCATGTCATAATACTGGTTGATCTACTTATGAGGGTGTTGTCAATGCTAGATTTGGTGAGGTGTTTAAGGTGAGATTTCCAAACAGTATACTATGTATACCAAACGTATCTACCTCTAATATGATCATACCTAGTTATTCCTTACTTGGTAGATCTTTATGTAGACATTGGATTAATGAGGAATCTAGATTTTCATTATTATAATCACGAGGTATATAAAACTAAGACTTAGTAAGATTCATATCTAGGTCATTTAAAAGAAAAGGCTAAGGTGTGAGGCAAAGCACTGCCTTAAATGCAATCCATTCACTTTTAACAAGTGAGTGCATAGTTACTTTCATCTTACACACAGATATGAAGTATTTAGATAATTAAATGCTATATATTCTTATTATTTATGATTAAGATATTCTGTGTTAGATGAATCAATTTGAGATGATTTTGATTTAACCGTATATGTATTTTCATACTTATAATATATTAGGTAGCAATGGATGATAAGAGATGAAAAATGATGAGGAGAGGCCATGACTTTACCGATAATGTGCGATGTAGTCATCTAACATAGTATAGATGACGACCATAGACAATTATAGACAATCTAATGTAACACTGAAAGGTTCGAAATATGTGGGTGACGAACTACATGTTCATGCAATGTACTCTATTTTCCTGTTGATGCCTTATTTCTATGAAATCGTTGAAGCGATATTGTCTACCTATGGATTGCGATGATCCTTAGGAAAGGTCCCTAGAGATGAATATTGAGGATAACGAGGAGAGGTAATCGGGTGAATTATTTGATGTGAAATATATAATTAAAGAACTTAATTATTATGGGTTGAAAACCATATGTGCTCAACAAGCTCCCATGCCTGACCCACTTAGTTTCTTTGTATAACATATAGTGATACGAAGGTACATGGATAGTGATGTTTGGTTCTGATGTAACCCCTTAGTATAATAATATGTTGTAAGGCTTGTTAAGACAAGTTTATGCTTATGTTTTGTATCAATTATGATATCCCAAGTTTTTATATCTTAATGAAAACCGTTTCTTTACAAATGATTTGATTAAAAATAATGTTTTGGGAATAAATTCCACAATAAAAGAATACTCTAAATTAAATTAGCATCAATAAATTTTTTTAACTAGCCGTGAAAATGGGGATGTCACAGATAGATAAACTAGCCATCGAGTCGAAGCATTCCTAGAACAAACATGAGTGGTCTTCTGATCAACCAAAGGGAGTTAAAGAAATAAATTCTCCTTATTTAGAAGCTCCGATTTCTGAACTGAAAAAAGATGTTTTACTGCTCACCAAAGAAAAAGGAGTTGGACCTGCAATAAAACAGTGTGTCACCTGCTTGAAAACTGGACACCGAATTGATATATGTCTACTACTACAAGAAGACATTGTTGTAGTAAAAGCTATCAGAGGTTACCAGTAGAAAATTTTAATCAACAAAGTAATCAGCACTGGAACGGTTGTTTTCAGCAAAGACAACAATTTCAACCACCCACTTGGATTTCAGTAGCCCAATTATCAGTAGGGAAATTTTTCAGAATTTGCAACAACAGAATTTTCAGCAACAACAATTTTATCAACCTCGATAGCAACAATCTAGAAGCTCCAACATGGCTTTAGAAAACATTGTAAAAAGCTTAGTCACAAGTTCTCACAGATTCCAGAATGAAACCAAAGCAAGCGTATAAAATTTGGAACAACAAATGTCTCGACTTGCCACTTTTTTTAGTCGACTGGAGTCTTAAGGGAAACTACTTACTTGCTCAGACAGAACAAAATCTATAGCATAATGTGAGCGTAATCTCTTTGAAAAGTGGGAAAAGTTATGAAGACCCAAGCAAAGCAGATAAAAAAAGATGAACTTGAGGCTGAAAAAGAATCTAAAGAAACTGAAGTGGTTGAAGAAAAAGAAACTCCAAGACAAGCAAAGTCAATTCTAAAGGAGTACAATCCAGTGCCGCCATGTCCCATCATGACTGAAGAGCACGGAGCATGAACGAGAGGACGAGGAGAGAATGAACACCTTTCGAATAGTGGAGGTAAATATACTGTTACTTGATATTATTAAATAAATTCCTTGTTATGAAAAGTTTTTAAAAGAATTGTGTGTTTTAAAAAAAACTAAAAACAAATGAAAAATAAAAGCTAATGAAAATATTTAAACTCTTTTGCAAAAAGGTTTATCTCCAAAATGCAAGGATCCGAGAATATTCTCTATTCCTTGTAAATTGGGAAACATTATTTTTCGAAAAGCCATGCTTGTCTTAGATGCTTCAGTCAATGCTTCAGTCTATACCCAAAATGTGTATTGTAGGATGTTATTGTCAAAGTGAATGAGTTAACTTTTACCATTGATTTTTATATTTTGGATATGGGAAATGTGGATGTTTTTGATAAAAAAAAAAAAAAAAAAAAAAAAAAACTCAATCATCTGAGAAAGGCCATTCATGAAAATTGCAAAAACGAAAATTGATGTTTTTAATGGCACACTTTTAATGGAATTTGATGAGGATGTGGCTACGTTTAAAATAAATGATGCCGAAATTCCAACTGATAATATTTCTATTAAATTTATTGGTACCAACAGTCCTTAATCTGAGGACTAGTGTGAGCTTTCTAATCTTCTTATGCAAGAAATATTTTCAGACAGAAATTTCAGTTTTAGTACATAAAAGAAGCTGGCAGAAAGAGGCAAGTTTGGGGAGGATGAGAAGATGATTTCTGCTGAGAAAGCATCAGAAGAGGAGCTGAAAAGAAGCAAGCTTGGGAGGAGGAGAAGATTTTTGGAAAGAAATTAGAAAAAGAAATAGACTCAAAAAGTTGAAAAAAAAAATTCATCTAACAGAAATATGAAAAAATTCCAGCCTTGTGTAAAACTACCAGTTCTAATAATTCTACCATATCTAAAGGGGTTTGGAGTTAAATAAAAAGAAGTTGAGATGAAGCGGAACCCCACATTCACCAGTTAAAAATCTGGTTGGATACAGTCGGGCAAACATGTAACACCCATAATCAGAAGGACCAAGAAAAGAAAGGAAAAGCTCTAAGTCAAGAGTCAACTCGTCGAGTCCATGGAGGAACTCGAAAAGTCAGAGCGGGATCCGAGGCATAGAGTAAGTGACCGACTCGACGATTTGGCTAGTAGACTCAGCGAGTCTGGTCTGGACGGGAAGAAACCCTAATCCCGGGGGCTGTGCCCTATTTAAAGAACATTACATCCCTTCCTCAACCTCTTTACTCCCCTTTGAGATCTAGAAACCCTAAATCGTGAGTGGGAGCCCTTGGAAGCAAATTGGGACCTAGATAAGGGGGTTTTGTGAGGAAATATTGAAGATCAAGAAGCTTGGAGCAAGGGGCTTTGCAGAGATTTGGATTATTCTTCAGTGGGAGGTCATCCTTGAGGTAATAAGCTGCTGCTTTGGATTTATTGCAATTAGATCTATCTTATGTTTGAGATTTGGGGCATTTTGGGCATGATTGAGATCTATGTTTAGTTAGAGGCCTAGATCTGAGGTTGCTACCTTAAATCTAGACTTGTGATGGTCCAGAAGGTCATAAAGCTTATGTCAATAAGTTGTTGGTGAAACCCCTTTGTCATAAACCTTAGACCTAGAGTGTTTTCGGCCTATAGCTCCTTGGTTTCATGTAAAGTTTGTCACTTTATGTGAGGGATAGACTGTAGAAGAGTGATTCTATGGATTGGAGCCACTGTATGTATTGAGAGCTGAAGAGACTCAGTGAGTCACATGGGTGTACTCGGTGAGTTTTATGAACATGAGCATGGACTCGAGGAGTTGGAAGAACAACTCGGCGAGTTTGTTGAAGATTGCCTTGGACTCGACGAGTCTGTTCTTGAACTTGGCGAGTCTGGTCGCAGAGCCTCAACTTTTTTATGGTTAAGAGGCAGATCAGTGAGTTGAGTGGTTACTCAGTGAGTTGGACATAATGGGACTCAGAGATCGTTGAACTCGACGAGTCTTGGGGTGACACGGCGAGTTGAATTGTATTTTGAGAGTTTCTGAGTTTAAGAACTCGGTGAGTCTATGAGTTGACTCGGTGAGTCGAGTCAACTGGAAAGTTGACTTTGACCAGGACTTTGACTTTGACCAGAGTTGACTTAGTTTGACTTCTAGAATTCAATTTGGAACTAAGTGTTATATTGATATTAGTAGCTCGGGGAGCTAGGGGAGCAGCGGTTTAGAGAGTTGTCGGACAGCATCCAGAGGGTTATCAGCAAAGTTCAGCAGTACAGGTGAGTTTCCCTTTGTATGAATGGGTCTACATCCACAATGCCGACCCATGTAGTTATGAGTAGGAAGACCCGGGGGTTAGCCCTAGGCACAGTATGCTAGTATGACATTCGAGACTAAGGTCCAATGTTAGCGGCGGGTGCCCAAGGAATGGTTTGTATGATATTTATACTTGTTGTCTGTGTGATACAAGTAAGTGCCTGGTAGGGAGGTGAGTATGGGTGAGGTCTCGTATGTTACCAATAGCAGAGTGTGGATGGCGTTCCATACCTCATTAGCAGTAGACCAGGGGCGAGGCCCAAGTTAGGAAAAGAGTGAGTGTGGGATGGGCCCGTATCTCACTGTCAGTAGGAGCATGGATGGGGTTCCATGATTCATCAGAAGTAGGACAAGGGTGAGGCCCAAGATAGGCGAGGCCTTAGTACAGTAATCTAGTAGAGTATGTTAGTTATGTGTTGTGATATGATTGTATGCTAGTATATGTTAGCGGGAGGGGCCTACGGAAAACAGATCTGTACGCCGAGCGGGACTCGAAGCCAGGCGGGACCTGGTGGCGGACGGTGTGCGATAGCGGGCGAGGCGCAATGCAACGGGCGGGAGCCCAGTATGTGGTTATGTGCTCAGTGTTATGTATGGCATGTATGGATCAGTATATATGTTTGGTATGCGGTAGGTTGGGGAACTCACTAAGCTTCATTCTTACGGTTTTTAGTTTTGGTTTTAGGTATTCAGTTTTCAGAAGAGGAGCTCGGGAGGGTTGCAGTGCACACACCATGTCAAGTTAGCCTGGGATGTTTACTCTGATAATTAAACAAGTGTTTTGGAAATGAAACTATGATCTGTCATATAAACCCTTTTTGTATGTTTGAATGACTTAACGCTATGAAATAGTAATGTTTTTAAAAGAAATTTTTGGACTCGAAATTTGGGATGTTACAAGTTGGTATCAGAGCCTTGGTTTGAGGGATTCGGGCACACTCTCGGATGTGTCTGAACTCAAACTTAGGAAGCAGTATAAAATTTTCCAAAAGAAAAACCATATTTATAAAAGGATTTTGAGGAAAGAAAAGGGTTTTAGAAAAAGCAAAAGGATCTTTGAAAAGAGAAAAGGGTGTGGTGCATGCAATCAGCCGAGCTCAAATAAGTTCCCAAATTACCCATACAAGTTTATATTATGTTTATCAGTTAGTAGAACAGCATGCTAGATTAGGACTAAGGATCTGGGGAGGATGCCTTATGTGCCTGTTATATATGTATGAGCTTTATGGATTGCATGCTAGTACAGATTCCTGTGTAGAGGTGTCACACCCCGGCCGTCGGCGGAAACACCGGGTAGTGTAACGTCATTTTTCGTATCACAGTTATATAACATACATTGAACAATACTTAAAGAACATACCTTTATTGATGATTGAAAGTTACATTATTGTTTTTCCTAGTATTTATTACATAATATTCGACTATGACATGCTTCTTAAAGAACATAAAGATACTAGTAAAACTTCTCCTGTTCGAATACATACCCGCTTTTCAAGTTCCTGAAAACACATGCATTTTAAAATACGTCAACATAAAGTTGGTGAGTCCACAGGTTTTGACTCCATAAAATAATACATTTTTACACATTCAAAAGTATAGTTTTGAAAGTATCATTTTGACTCTCTAACATTAGGTATAATGGTATACTTATCAATTAAGTGTTATACCTAAACATTTCTTAATCTTAAGGTATAAGTAGGGGGAAACTTATACTTAACATTAATACTTGTATACGACAAGGTATAATGTTTCTAACAATGTGCTACCATGAGCCTGTAACCGCTGTTATGACATAATACCTCTAATAGAACAATACACTCATAATTTACCATGAGAACAAATACACTCATGATTTAACATGAGAAACAACACCGTACGCTTCATCGACACCGGAACAATAACAAATAAAATGATAGTTCATCACTTGTTTTTGGTTGACTGTAGCTAACAGTCACAAGTGGGGTGGTCACCCATATACTAATTATACACAACTTCCTCGCTCACACGGGATTAACAGTTACAGTTCATAGGATTTCCACTAACATCCCCAATCTTAGTTGATGAATACAATTACTCATGTAGACTTCGACGACTTCCTATAGCTCAAACAACAAAAACATTTTCATGTCTAAAACCTTAAGTTACTAGACTTTGCTTTTAAACATTACTCCTAACTTCATAATATTTAGGCAGTATAACAGCTATATCTTGAAGTAAAATCCAGGTTTTATCTTGACCTAAAACCAATAATAACAACATATAACGTTTCTAGTTTTATCTTGACATAAAACTAACAATAACAACATATCCAGTTTTATCTTGACATAAAACTAATAATAACAACATATAACATATCTAGTTTTATCTTGACATAAAACTAATAATAACAACATATAACATATCTAGTTTTACCTTGACATAAAACTATTAATTGCAACATACTATGTAACTTAACATACAAAACTTCCGAATATAACTTCGGAACTATATCACACACAAAATATATATAGAATCCTAAGTATAACTCAAGATCTACATTAATAATAGTTTTATGTATTCAAAATGTTATATATAGAACAATCATATCTCGATTATCATAACTATATACTATCATATAGACATAATAATAACATATATACAATGACTAGCATGCGTTTTTTCCCCGAAATATTAGAAAGTGGGGTTGTGAAACTCACCTTAGTAGCGTGATTTTTATGATATCTAAGCGAAATAGTCAGTGTGCGAGTTCGTTAGGGCTCGAGATGCAAGAGGGCTTCAACAAGTGAGAGAGGAAGAAAGGAAATGGTGTAAGGAAGTGAATGGGTCGATCTTGCTATTTATAGTAAGTTTTTATGACACTCATGTCGTGAGTGTCATAAGACTCACATCGTGAGTCTCATGATTCACTCCGTAGACTTGCCATTTGCGTCCGTAGCTTCGGAAGGTGGCCATGTGACTCCTCACGTCGTGAGTGTCATAAAACTCACTTCGTGAATTTTGGATCCTATCCTCTCGCAGCTTCTAGATTCCGAATTATGACAGAATGACTCCTCACGTCGTGAGTATCATAAAACTCACGTCGTAAATTTTGGATCCTATCCTCTCGCAGCTTCTAGATTCCGAATTATGACAGAATGTCGTGAGCGTCATAAAACTCACGTCGTCAATTAGCTAGCTTAGGGTTTTTAAAAGCTAAATCTTTGGAATGCCATAACTTTTGCATACGAACTCCATTTTTGACGTTCTTTATATGCATGCGTAGGTATTTACGAGTACTACAACTCTATTTTAGACTTAAATAGCTAATTCTAAGTCTATTTTAAATTCCTCTTATTATAGAGATTTATAGTGTTCGGTTTATCATAACTTCTTCATGCGAAGTCAGATTCAGATGTTCTCTGTATTTTTGGAATCGTATGGACGTATACTTTGAGTTGTATCTTAAAGAAAGTTCATATTTGTATTAGAATTTATCATGAACTACATAAAATTCTTACCACATTACTAGGTTAACATAATCACATTACATGATTGACATAATCACATGTGATTGTCTATTGACCTATTTTGACTAGTGTTACAAGAGGATAGAACAGTTTGATTGGATTATGTTATGGTTAGATTTTTCCTTTGTCTGAATGCTGCTTGCTCTGTGCCTTGTGGGATTCTGAGTGATGGGAGTTAGTCATTAGATGAATACGTTAAGTCACATGTGATCAGGGTTGAATAATCTCAGAGTTCTGGATTTGACCCTACTGCGCAGCTCTCGTTTGAGTCTAACCGTTGTAGGGACGAGTCCTTTACTTAAAGGATTATCTGAGCCTCGTCACATGTGATGGTAATCAGGTAATGGCTGATTGGCATTACGAGGAAACCTTCAGCAGCTGAGGACTTGTTGGGTCAGAGGTTTCCCTAGCGTAAGCCTAGGATGAGGTTAGTGTTGGAATAGTGTCTAAGGTTGTAACTATATCCGGTTGTGCATGGTCCTTTTGGGTTGCCTTCACCATAGCAACTTGATAGGATGATTTAATAAGAGAGAGTAAATATTATTAATATATTATGGGAATAATATAATGAATAATATATTGTTATTTGATTAATATAAGTCATAGAATTGATTAGAATTAATTTGGTGACTTAAAGAGATTAATTAAA
This sequence comes from Lactuca serriola, assembly GCF_051521515.1. Lineage (NCBI taxonomy): Eukaryota > Viridiplantae > Streptophyta > Magnoliopsida > Asterales > Asteraceae > Lactuca > Lactuca serriola. Next base: position 186,504,492 of record NC_136416.1, on the reverse strand, counting down.
TAAAGGGGTATAAACTGTCAATTGTTTGATAGTTAAAATTTAGACTGTAAATCCTTATTGATATAGGATTGGACGACTTCTAGGGCTATGATAAGCCAAAATCGTCCAAAGGGTTATCAAGGAAAGGATATGGATTAACTTAAAGTCTAAGTTATCCAATTAGGGTTTAGGTTGTAACCCTTAAGGAGTCTACAAGTATAAATAGACCCCATGGCATAGGGAATTCGTGACTTAACCTAAAGTAAGGAACCTCTGGTCGAATTCCTCCCCTCTCCTCTCTCCTAAATCATCCTCCTTACTATTGGTGTTTGTAAGCCATCAGAGGAGTGACATTTGTGACTCTAGAAGCTCCAAGACAACAAGGTCAACAAGGAATTCAAAGGTATGATTCTAGATCTGTTTCAATGTTGTTATTTAGCCTAATTAGTAATTAGAAGTCTTGGATTCAAAGCATGTTTATTAGAAAGCCTAGATCCGAGCATTAGGGTTTTGCATGCGCACATAGGAAAGATCTTATGGCTAAAACCCATCAGTGGTATCAGAGCCTAGCTTGGTTTTCTGTAAATTGTTGCTTGATTAACTGAAACAAACCTGCAAAATTCGATTTTTAGGTTTCTGAGTCATGGACTCGGCGAGTCTCAAAGTGGACTCGGCGAGTAGGCCTGACTCGGCGAGTCCCCTTGTGCACTCGGCGAGTCCAGGCGTCAGGAATGGCCAGATTCGGGATTTCTTTGTAATTATCTTATCTAAACTTTCCATAAACTAATTAGATCAATATTAATTCGTTTTTCTGATAAATATAACTGTTATCTTGATCTAGTTAAAGGTAATTATCAACTAATTAAATATTTAATTTCCTTATATGATAATTAATTAATTATTTTGGTAATTATCTTAAAAGAAATCTTGAATAAATCAAATATAGATAATTAGGATATTAATTGTTAATTGGAATTATTTGTTATTTGATCCTCCATGTTTTAAATGTTTAAAAATTGCCCTCAAGTTTTGAAATTTATATTTGTGATTAAAAGTTTTAATTTAGACAACTTAAATTTCAAAAACCCTAGATTTTAAAAGGTTTAAAATACAACCCTATACTAATAAGATATTACTAGTATAATATATATATATATATATATATATATATATATATATATATATATATATATATATATATATATATATATATATATATATATATGTAAAACTAAATGCTAGTCTTACCGTTAGTAGGCCTCATTCACGAAGCCAATCTATAAGGTGGGTATAAGGTTGCGGCCTATAAAATGGCGCTTAATGGGTGTACACTCACACCCACCGCTTGCTTGATTGGTGGAGGGTCGTTAGCCGAACGGGTAGGATAGGGCAACCTCATCCTCTCATTAAAAGTATAATAAGAAATATAAAGTAACTACACATATTTTAAAATTCCCAATCTTAGTTACTTTAGGAAAAGTGAATTGATGCAATCCCATGAAATTACACTTTGCACCTTGCTAAGAAGTTAGTGGAGCGTGTGTGGTTTACCGGCACACTAATTGGTTCTAAGCGAAGGTGGCAAAGGGTGATTCATTGTTTATCATAGTTCGATGGAGCGTGTGTGGTTTACCGGCACATCGAATAGGTGATCATTACAATGAAGGCACCATGTGAATTTGCATGGTAATTCACACCCGCTTTGTGATCCTCGGCATCCCAGTCACAAACTAGAGGGGCATATCGAGATTTAAACATGCCATTGAATAGTTTCAATGAATCTTATCCGAACCTAGGAATTCTCAAAAACACTTAGGGCTAATAGTTTAGGATTTTGTGATGGAGAATTAGTGAATCGTCATTCACTTACCTTCAATGTATTTGCATGTTAGTTTACGGCATCCCTTTTCTAATATGTAAATGTCATTGTTGGATCCTAGCCCTAATTTTTCTAATTGGGTGATAATTAGGGATTCTTATTCTAATCTATCTTTGTCCTTTTCTAATTATAGATGTCGAACGCAAACAACGCTGCTGCTAGTTCTTTCACGTTGATGAGCCTTTGCCAAAAGGTCACCTTCGATGGAACGAACTTTAGCGAATGGATAAGATACATTCGCACCATTGCTCGCTATGAGGACAAGGAGTATGTCCTTGATGAGAAGCTCGAGAAAATCAACACCGAAATCGCTACTCCAGCCGAAATCACCGCTTTTGAAACTCATGAGCGAGATGCAATGAAGGTACATTGCATCATGATCGCTACCATGAACTCCGAATTCCAAAAGTCCTACGAGGACATGTACCCGTACGAGATGCACCAAGACTTATTGGAGAGGTACCACCAAAACGCGAGACAAGAGCGGTATGAGATTTTCACTAACATGATTTCCGCGAAGATGGGTCATGGAGAATCTCTTACCGTGCACTTGCAAAAGATGCAAAGGTATGTCGACCGCCTTCGCAAGTTAAATGTTGACTTCGGGGAAGACTTGGCGATCGACATGGTGCTTCACTCTTTGCCTCCGATGTACAACCAATTTAGGATGACCTACCACATGAACAAAGAGGAGGTCACCCTAAGCAAACTCCAAGGTCTCTTGAGAGTCGCTGAGAGCAACTTCAAGGAGAAGTCTGTTGCACCTACTCCCAATCCGCCCGCTGCTCCTGTCTTGGCTATTGGTCAAGGAAAGGGAAAGAAGAGGAAAGCTTCATCGAAGAACTATCACAAGGCGAAAGCCCGAGATGGTGCCTCTTCTAGTGGGACCAAAGTTGATCCCGCTAAGCCCTGTCCTAACCCGAAGGAGGCAGAGTGCCACCACTGCCACACGATAGGACATTGGAAGAGAAGCTGCCCAGAGTACCTGCAAGCAATCAAAGAAGGAAAGATCAAGCCATCTTTCATAGGTATATACACAATTAAATCTAACGATTCTAATCATGCTATTTATTGGGTCCTTGATACCGGTTGTGGTTATCACATTTGTTCTGATGTGCAGGGACTAAGAAGAAGTAGGGATGTGGAGCAAGGAAGGATAAATCTAATCATGGGGAATAGAAGATCGTCGCCTGTGACCAAGATTGGAGTGTATTCTTTAGTGCTTAGGAATAGTTTGGTTTTAGATTTGAACAATTGTTGCTATTCGCCAGAAATGGCTAGAAACATCATTTCATTTCATGGTTTATATAGACAAGGATTTAGATTTTCTTTTAATAATGAGAATGGTTCTATTTCGGCTTATCTAAATGGTGTCTTTTACTTTGAAGCTATACCATGTAATGGAATATATGAAACTGTTATGATTGTTGATAACTTAGGAAATGATGTTTTGAATATTGATTCTTCCACTAGTATGGATAAAGCATCCTTGTGGCATTGTCGTCTTGGACATGTCAACAAGAAACGCATAGCCCAACTCCAAAAGGATGGAGTGTTGGAGTCATTCGACCTTAGGGAAGATGACACATGCGAATCTAGTTTACTTGGAAAGATGACTAAGTCACCCTTCACGAGTACATGTGAAAGGGGCGAGGGTCTATTGGACCTAATACATACCGATGTATGTGGACCATTTAGATCAACCACGAAGGATGGGAACCGCTTCTACGTGACTTTTACCGATGACTATAGTAGATATGGGTATATCTACTTAATCAAGCAAAAGTCAGAAACCTTTGAAAAGTTCAAAGAGTTCAAGAATGAAGTGGAGAATCAATTGGGCAGGAAAATCAAGATGCTTCGATCCGATTGAGGAGGAGAGTACCTAAGTCTTGAATTCCACGATTATCTCAAGGAGTGTGGAATAGTTTCGCAATTGACGCCTCCTAGGACACCGCAGTTGAATGGTGTGGCAGAAAGGCGTAATCGAACCTTATTGGATATGGTTCGCTTTATGATGAGTCGTGCTTCACTACCTATCTCTTTCTGGGGGTATGCCTTAGAGACTGCCGCCCATATCCTTAACCGAGTCCCTACCAAGAAGGTTGCCAAAACACCTCATGATATGTGGACAGGGAAAGCTCCCTCGTTGGCACATATCAAGGTTTGGGGTTGCGAGGTTTTCGTAAGACGAGATACTCACGACAAGCTTGAACCTCGAAGTGAGCGATGTATTTTCATCGGCTACCCGCAGACATCCTTTGGATATCTCTTCTATAGACCGAAGGACAATGTGGTCTTCGGTGTGAGGAGAGGAGTTTTCCGAGAGCGAGAACTCATAAGCCAAGGAGACAGTGGGAGGCAAATCGAGCTTGAAGAGATTCAAGAGTCGATAGATGAAGGAACCTCTACCGCTGGCACTCAACCCGAGGAGGAAACTCCGGTTGAACCGATTGACGAATCCTTACCTCTTAGACGTTCCGATAGAGTTAGAGTTCTACCCCAGTTTTATGGTCTTCATATTACTACCGAAGGGGACACGTATATTAGTGATGGTACACTAATAAATCTTGATGAACCTAATAGCTATAAGGAAGCCATGGCAGGCCCGGAGTCTGCAAAATGGAAAGAGGCAATGGATAGCGAGATCCAATCCATGTACGATAACCAAGTTTGGAATTTGGTTGATTATGTGCCCGGACGTAAGACCGTTGGGTGCAAATGGATCTTCAAGAAGAAGACCGACGTGGATGGAAACATGCACACATATAAAGCGCGATTGGTTGCGAAGGGCTTTAATCAAACTCCTGGAGTTGACTATGATGAGACCTTCTCACCAGTTGCGAAGATTAAATCTATTAGAGTGATGCTAGCTATTGTCGCATTTCATGATTATGAGATTTGGCAAATGGATGTCAAGACCGCTTTCCTGAATGGGAAGTTGGCTGAGGATGTTTACATGGCTCAGCCAGAGGGGTTTGTGGATCCGAAGCATCCTAATAGAGTGTGTAAGCTTAAGAAGTCCATTTATGGACTTAAGCAAGCGTCTCGCAGATGGAATCTTTGCTTCGATGAGAAAGTCAAAGAGTTTGGATTTGTACGAAGCGAAGACGAATCTTGTGTATATGTCAAAGCCAGTGGGAGTATAGTAGGCTTTCTCGTTCTATATGTCGATGACATATTACTCATAGGAAACGACATCCCGACTCTGCAGGAGGTTAAGTCCTGGCTCGGGAAGTGCTTCGCTATGAAGGACCTCGGAGAGGCTTCTTACATTTTGGGAATAAGGATAGTGAGAGAAAGAAGTAAGAGACTAATTGGACTTAGTCAGAACACTTACTTAGAGAAGGTACTAAAACGTTTTAGTATGGAGAACTCAAAGAAGGGAGAACTACCGATACAAAGTAATGCCAAATTGAGTAAGACTCAAAGTCCGAGTACCGAAGCTGAGATAGCAGAAATGAGCCGAGTACCATACGCTTCCGCAGTTGGCTCTTTCATGTACGCTATGACTTGTACTCGCCCTGATGTAGCCTTCGCTTTGAGCATGGTTAGCAGATATCAAGGGAATCCTGGCAAAGCACATTGGATTGCGGTGAAGAATATCCTTAAGTACCTTCGGAGGACGAAGGAATGGTTCTTAGTCCTCAGAGGGAGTGATGACTTGAAGGTGCGAGGGTATAGTGACGCCAGTTTTCAGACCGACAGGGACAATTACCGTTCGCAGTCAGGCTGGGTCTTTACCCTAAATGGAGGAGCAGTGACATGGAAGAGTTCCAAGCAGGAAACCGTAGCTGATTCAACGTGCGAATCAGAGTACATTGCAGCGAGCGAAGCGTCGAAGTAGGGAATATGGCTAAAGAACTTCATCGGTGATCTTGGAGTCGTACCTGCCATAAAGGAGCCCATGGAGATTTTCTGTGATAACGAAGGTGCGGTTGCCTTAACCAAGGAACCGAGGGATCATGGTAGATCAAGACATATCGACAGAAAATATCACTTCATTAGACATCGTGTAGAAGAAGGACAACTCGTAGTGAAGAGGATATCATCAGAAGATAACCCAGTAGATCCGCTTACGAAGGGACTGAGTAGGGTTAAGCACTTACAACATGCTAGGAGTATTGGGCTGAAGGATGATATTAGCATAGATTAGATAGTATTAGAAACGTGTAATAGATAAATGTAATTAACATTTGATGATTAAATAAAGGAGTTTTATTTATAAGTAATGTTACTGTCTTATGTTAATTGTTTAACTATTGTTTCACTTTGCATGTTTTGACTTCCAGAATAATTGAAATTATTAGGAATAATAGAATTGTTCAAATTGTCCACAATCGTTCATATGTTGGAAGTAGATATGAATGAATATTGTCATGAATTGGTGTGTAGATTGTCTAAATGGTGTTAGACATAGCAAAGGGTTGCTGCAACGTTCATGAGTGCTTATGAACTAGTTTTGAGCATTGGAACAAACCCACGCTTGCTGGAATCACCTTATGGAATAAGATATAAAAGGGTGATCGCAAGACGATAACATCATATAGTCTTAAAACCTAGATATATGGTTTGTTGTTTGTTAATTGGTTGTACATTGATAATGCGAAAACGCATCAGTAACTCGGTGTTATAAAACGCATTGTTGTGTATAGTTGGTTAATGAATAAAGTAAATGCATATAAGTCGAAGTTTATCTGTAACTTTTATCTAAGAAGGTAAAAGCGATATCTCGGCCGCTCGATGATTTGATTTGACTTATGTGCCGGGCCCGGTCAGAACTAAATTGATATGTTCGATTAAGTTCTATGTCAAATAAATCAGAGATCGAGAAACCTAAATGCTTGACTAACCATTCCATAGGATTGTCAGCATGATATCTAACAGAGGACTGTACGATCCCTTATCTAAAGGACAAGATTGATTAGATCAGAGTTTGACAGCGTCTTTGAGAGCTACAATTGCAAACCGAATTGAACTTGTATAGTTACTAGACTTATCCAAGTGGGAGACTGTTGGAATAGTGTCTAAGGCTGTAACTATATCCGGTTGTGCATGGTCCTTTTGGGTTGCCTTCACCATAGCAACTTGATAGGATGATTTAATAAGAGAGAGTAAATATTATTAATATATTATGGGAATAATATAATGAATAATATATTGTTATTTGATTAATATAAGTCATAGAATTGATTAGAATTAATTTGGTGACTTAAAGAGATTAATTAAATAAAGGGGTATAAACTGTCAATTGTTTGATAGTTAAAATTTAGACTGTAAATCCTTATTGATATAGGATTGGACGACTTCTAGGGCTATGATAAGCCAAAATCGTCCAAAGGGTTATCAAGGAAAGGATATGGATTAACTTAAAGTCTAAGTTATCCAATTAGGGTTTAGGTTGTAACCCTTAAGGAGTCTACAAGTATAAATAGACCCCATGGCATAGGGAATTCGTGACTTAACCTAAAGTAAGGAACCTCTGGTCGAATTCCTCCCCTCTCCTCTCTCCTAAATCATCCTCCTTGCTATTGGTGTTTGTAAGCCATCAGAGGAGTGACATTTGTGACTCTAGAAGCTCCAAGACAACAAGGTCAACAAGGAATTCAAAGGTATGATTCTAGATCTGTTTCAATGTTGTTATTTAGCCTAATTAGTAATTAGAAGTCTTGGATTCAAAGCATGTTTATTAGAAATCCTAGATCCGAGCATTAGGGTTTTGCATGCGCACATAGGAAAGATCTTATGGCTAAAACCCATCAGTTAGTGCTGGGAGTAGTGATGGTAGTAGTACAAGGGACTTTGTGGAGTTGAGGCAATTCTTGAGGAAAGTATGGATAGATGTGGAAGGTAGTATGGGCCCATACTACTGGAAGCAGAGGATCCGTACTCGATTCAAGAAGGGCCAAGATGAGACCGGGAAACTTGTAGTGTGTGTTTGAGTGATCCCTCAGCAGTGATGTGTGTTTTGATAGTTATTGTATCATGAACGCAACATAGTGACATTGCGTGAGAGACCAGTGGGCAGATCAGGCGCCGGAGAGGGATCAAGTTCGGGTTCAAGGATCGAGCAGCTCGAGGAGTAGATGAGAGAGTTTGTATCAGCTGACATTACGCGCGATATTCTTGACCAAACTCCTATGATCTTTGGCACGGTCAAAGAGGGCATCCTGTAGATTTTGGATGAGAGGCTTGGAACCTTTCGCACAGAGTAGATGGCTATGTTGGGAGCGCGTACTTTGACTTTCCGGGAGTTCAGGGCTTGTGGAGCTCCAGATTATCATGGGGCTAGCGACCCCATTGCTAGTGGCAGATGGTTGGCTGATGTCGCCAATGCTTTTCGTTCTGGCCGGTGTCCCGAGGGGGACAAGGTTCGACTCACCTCTTGTCTTCTGAAGGACAGAGCACGAGATTGGTGGGAGGAGGTTGGTCATGCTATCGGGGATGATGCCACGTTGGACGCGATGACATGGAGTGATTTCTCGGCCAGGTTCAAGGCCGAGTTTGCACCGATTATTGAGGTGCAACAGTTAGCTCGGGAGTTCCAGGATCTACAGCAGACGACCGAGACGGTGGCGGAGATCACCGCCAAGTTCAGGGAGAGGGCTCTTCTTGTTCTGCAATATGTCACGGATGAGGAGATGAAGAAGGCTCGATATCACGATATGCTGAGAGATGACATAAGAGAGTTTGTGAGTCGGTCCAGCTGCAAGACGCTGAATGATATGATTGCTCAGGCTAGGGAAAGGGAGATCGATCTAGAACACCACGGGAAGAGGAAGCCAGAGGAGGTTCAGGTATCTATGGGATCGGGAAAGTGGCCCAAGACATCATACTCTAGATCGGGAGGTCCTCAGGACCGGGGCCGTTGTGGTAAGTGTGGCAGGACGCACGAGGGTGCGTGTAGGAGTGGCAGCGGTGGTGATTCTGGTTGCTTCAAGTGCGGCCGGATTGGTCATTTCAGCAGAGATTGTACTACTACCACCACCCAGGGATCAGACCTGTTATGTTTCCATTGCAGTCAGAGGGGCCACAAGAAGGCCCAATGTCCGAGTTTGCATTTAGCAGGACGTGTGATAGCACCTGCCCCTGCAACCATGAGCATCACCGACGACCGTCAGGGCAGGGCAGAGACGCCTGCAGCGAGGAGCAGGGCGTCTCAGTTGGTTTCAAATGAGGTGTGATCAGCCCGATGTGTCAGGTACATATCTTCTTTCATTTCTCTATCAGCTTATGATATGGTCTTATTGTTATGGTTCTGCATCGGTATTGATAATGATACTTCGGAATTTTGCGGCCTGCTGGTGATTGATTTATATGCCATCCACATACCTTGGATGTTAGAATGATAGTTGGAGGTCGTCTCCTTTAGATTGGGTTACTTAGGATGTATTATTTGTAGCATGCCTGTAAGGGGCTTGGTAGTGCCTCGCTAGTTCGGGAAGGTGTCGACTGGAAATGGATCGGTTAGATCCCCAGTTGTGGTAAGTCGGGTTTTCTGCGAAGTGGCCAGGGGATGGTAGGAAGAATTGGAAATTCTTCTGAGCTGTGAACTGTGAGGAGCTAGTCAAGTCGAAGTGGGGGAGAGCCATCCATGTGGCCAAGGATAGAAGTAAGTACAAGATTGGGGTGGTTTCGCAGTCTTGGTAAGGAAGGAAGCAACTCAAGTGGCTGTTTGGATGGAGGATTAGGTTAGTTGGGAGTTGGAGAAACTTTCCAACCTTGAGTTTGAGTATTCATGTCTAGTGGGTGACTGGTTCGGGAAAAACAGGTCGCAAAGCCTTCGCCAGGTGCGAGTTTAGGCGGGATATAAGACTGTGGGGTAGCTGTAGCATTCCCCAGCAGCAAGTCGTGAGGAAAGTGTCGTAAGATTGCGAGTAAGTCGTAGCGTTCATTAGTAGTTTAGTTCGCGGAGTGTGGGGAGAGGCCCGTATCTCCTAGTTCGCGGAGTGTGGGCGGAGGCCCGTATCTCCTAGTCAGCACGATGGGGATCAAGAAAGGCTAAATCATTGAGGTTTAGTATGGAGTTGGCCTGCATGGCCCTCATTAGGTGCGGCCACTCCAGTATGCAGCTGGGTGAGATCCATGGGTGAGGCCCGGATGTTAGCAACAGTATAGGTGAGACCTGGGAGCAGGATTGCTCAGTAGTATGGGTTGGGTGAGACCTGTGCGCGAGGCCCGTGCAATAGTAGCTAGGAAGGTGAGACTAGAGGGGAGGAACGCTCTAGGATATAGTCGGGTGAGACCTGTGGGCGAGGCCAATGAGATTATAACATCGCAGGTGGGACCTAGTAGGGACCTTAGAGCCAAGATAGGGGATCGAGGATTCCAAGACTTGTCGCCCCAGAGTGGCAGGATAGATAGAGCAGTTTAGATAGCCGAAGTTTCTTCAGAAGTCGCTGGGAGCGACTAAGAGATTGTGCTAGTTGTAGTGACCGGTGAGTATCCGGTAACCCAATTATCGGCAGAATCTGTAGAGGGACCAGGGTGGTCTCGGTCCATTTGGAAGGAGAATGAGAAATGGCGGGACTTTAAGGTAGGGAAGTGACGATAGAGAAGTATGGTATGAGACAACTGGTTGACTGAGGAGTGCTACGCCTCTCGTAGCAGGGTTGAATAATCTCATAGGGAAGGATTTGGCCCTGTTGCGCAGCTCTCGTATGAGTCTAACCGTTGCAGGGATGAATCTTTTACTTGAAGGATTATCTGATCCATTCGCTAGGATGGGTACTCAACGCTAAGTTATAGTAGTAAGAAGTATTTAGTATGTATCGACAGTAGTGACCGGCACCAGGAGTGACTGGAGTAATGGATACCACGAAGGATATGTCCTTCATAGTGATGGAGGAAATGATTAGTTATGGAACGTTGCCTTTGGAAGGCCAGTAAACGCGCAAGGAAAGGGGGCGGTGAACCCCTAGGATTTTCAGTATAAGTACTCGGGGAGTACTGGAAGGATTGCCAGTTGAGTGAGTTGTGTGCTAAGGATTGGTGGGATTTGAGTGCACTTGAGGATTGATATCTACGAGGACTAGTTTTATTCTGGGTAACCGGGCGGAAGGTCTATGGAAGTGGTCGGCCGGAGTGATATTCATCGGGAAGGGGTGATGTGAGTGGATTGCAGGACAGTTGGCCGTAGCAGACTTTGAGGACGAAGTCTAGTTTAAATGGAGGAGATTTGTAAGACCCAGAGTCAACTCGTCGAGTCCAAGGAGGAACTCGACGAGTCTGAGCGGGATCCGGGGCATAGAGTAAGTGACCGACTCAGCGAGTTTGGTCTGGACAGGAAGAAACCCTAATCCCAGGGGCTATGCCCTATTTAAAGAACATTACATCCCTTCCTCATCCTCTTTACTCCCCTTTGAGATCCAGAAACCCTAAATCGTGAGTGGGAGCCCTTGGAAGCAAATTGGGACCTAAATAAGGGGGTTTTGTGAAGAGATATTGAAGATCAAGAAGCTTGGAGCAAGGGGATTTGCATAGATTTAAATTATTCTTCAGTGGGAGGTCATCCTTGAGGTAATAAGTTGCTGCTTTGGCTTTATTGCAATTAGATCTATCTTATGTTTGAGATTTGGGGCATTTTGGGCATGATTGAGATCTATGTCGAGTTAGAGGCCTAGATCTGAGGTTGCTACCTCAAATCTAGACTTGTGATGGTCCAGAAGGTCATAAAGCTTATGTCAATAAGTTGTTGGTGAAGCCCCTTTGTCATAAACCCTAGACCTAGAGTGTTTTGGGCCTATAGCTCCTTGGTTTCACGTAAAAATTTGTCACTTTACGTGAGGAGTAGAGTGTAGAAGAGTGGATCTATGGATTGGAGCCCCTGCATGGCTCGAAAATCCACTGTATGGATTGAGAGCTGAAGAGACTCGGAGAGTCACATGGGTGTACTCGGCGAGTTTTATGAACATGAGCATGGACTCGGTGAGTTGGAAGAACAACTCAGTGAGTTTGTTGAAGATTGCCTTGGATTCGGCGAGTCTGTTCTTGGACTCGGCGAGTCTGGTCGCAGAACCTCAACCTTTTCTGGTTAAGACGCATATCAGTGAGTTGAGTTGTGACTCAGTGAGTTGGACAGGATGGGACTCAAAGAACGTTGAACTCGACGAGTCTTGGGGTGACTCGGCGAGTTGAGTTGTATTTTGAGTTTTTTGAGTTTAAGAACTCGGGGAGTCTATGAGTTGAATCGGCGAGTCGAGTCAACTAGAAGGTTGATTTTGACCAGGACTTTGACTTTGACTAGAGTTGACTTAGTTTGACTTCTAGAGTTCAATTTGGAACTAAGTGTTATATTGATATTAGTAGCTCAGGGAGCTAGTGGAGCAGCGGTTCAGAGAGTTGTCGCACAACAGCCAGAGGGTTATCAACAAAGTTCAACAATGCAGGTGAGTTTCCCTTTGTATGAACGGGTCTACGGCCACAATGTCGGCCCATGTAGTTATGAGTAGGAAGACCTAGGGGTTAGCCCTAGGCACAATATGCTAGTATGACATTCGGGGCTAAGGTCCAATGTTAGCAGGCGGGTGCCCAAGGAATAGTTTGTATGATAGTTATACTTGTTGTCTACGTGATACATGTATGTGCCTGGTAGGGAGGTGAGTGTGGGCGAGGTCCAGTATCTCACCAATAGTAGAGTGTGGACGGTGTTTCATACCTCATTAGCAGAAGAGCAGGGGCGAGGGCCAAGTTAGGAAAAGAGTGAGTGTGGGCTGGGCCCGTATCTCACTATCAGTAGGAGCGTGGACGGGGTTCTATGATTCATCAGTAGTAGGACAGGGGTGAGGCCCAAGATAGGCGAGGCCTTGGTACAGCAATCCAGTAGAGTATGCTAGTTATGTGTTGTGATGTGATTGTATGCTAGTACATGTTAGCGGGCGAGGCCCGGAGACAGGCGGGGCCTAAGGAAAACAAATCTGTACGCCGAGCGGGGCTTGAATCCAGGCGTGGCCTGGTGGCAGACGGGGTCTGATAGCGGGCAAGGCGCAATGCAGCGGGCGGGAGCCCAGTATGTGGTTATGTGCTCAGTGTTATGTATGGCATGTATGGATTTGTAGATATGTATGGTATGTGGTAGGTTGGGGAACTCACTAAGCTTCGTGCTTACGGTTTTCAGTTTTGGTTTCAGGTATTCAGTTTTCAGAAGAGGAGCTTGGGAGGGTTGCAGTACACACACCATGGCAAGTTAGCCTGGGATGTTTACTCTGATAATTAAACAAGTGTTTTGGAAATGAAACTATGATTTGTCATATAAACCCTTTTTTGTATGTTTGAATGACTTAACGCTATGAATTAGTAACACTTTTAAAATAAATTTTTGGACTTGAAATTTAGGATGTTACAGAACGACTATAAAAAAGGGTGGCTTTCGTGTAGGCAACCTGATGCATAGTTATTTTTCCGTTTTCAATAAAATTCGGCTGCAGTTCTAAGCAAGCTTTGGGATATTAGAGGATCTTATGAATTGTTGAAAATCAGATTTTTTGCCAAAATCATCGAAAAAATTAGAATTTCCCACAAACATATCAGGTACATTCTTTCCTAGCAGCAAACTTTTGTTTTTATATGTTTTATTGAGCTCTGCATTCTTCTCTAAACATTGAGGATAATGCTTCATTTTAAGATTGGTAGGGATTAGTCAAAAATTTGCTTCTTTTTGTTAAAAAATTTAAAATTTTCAGTTTTTCTAGTTAAATAATTCGTTTTTTTTTTCTGCATTGCATCAAGAAATCTAAGAAAAGTTCACAAATATTTTTTTTTCTATGTTTCTATTTTTCTACACTAAAAAAAACCCCAAAAAGATTTTATTTTTAGTTTAATTTTCTACATAAAAAATAGATAAAAAATAAATCTAGTTAATTTTAAAAATTTTGTTTTTGACATTATTGCGTTAGAGCTAAAGTTTTCTAGTGTTAAGTGAGATAATTTTATGAGAGTTATAAGATTTAGTTGAACCAATATATTATAATATATTTGTGCCTTCACAGTTCTAGGGAAATCATGAGACACAAATGTGAACTTGTGTAGTTTGAGGGCTATAATATGTTTTGCATCGTCTACTGAAATGTATATAAGAATATTTATGTAGTCATTGTATTTTAGACTGATATCTTTAACCAATAAATGTTGCAGTTAAATTTTCAAGCTTAAACATATGTTTTTCTTTTAGGTTTTTAGCTAAGAAAAAAAAGTGACGTATGTGAAAAAAAAGAGAAAAAATAGAAAAGAAAAAAAAAGTTGTCAAAAGTTTATTGAAAGAATAAGTGTTTTCAAAGTATTAATATTACGAGAAAGTGAAGAAATAATGTAAAATTATCAAAACCCAAAGGCATAGTGAGTCAAGTTGTAATTTTTCTTTCTAAGTTATTTTATCGTATTATGCTTAGGAATTTTTACAAAAATACATTGAGGTCAAGAAAATTTTATGAGGATGTATTTGGAGGAACGCGTAAACGAATGTGGTTCAAAATAAGTGGAAAACGATTATGAGGAATATCTGTATTTAATACTTAGGAAGTAATTAATATTTTAGACACAAATATGTGTATTGAGGTGAGACATAATTGATGAATTCAAATTGTATCATTTTCTATTATGTTGATGAACAAGGTTTTGTTGTGATGGTATTAAAGTGAAAATTATGATATAAGTCTGAAATTTTAAGTCCAAACTATTAGTTTCCTTATGTTTATTTTAGTTTTTATTCTACGTTCTTTTTTACGTCATCTATATCTTTCCATTTTGTATATACTATTTAATCTTTTCATTACTTGAAGATGAGTAAGGTTTAAGCTTAGGGAGATTTGTTAGATGTCATTTTATGCATGTTTTATAGTATTTTTTATTAGTGTTTTGCATCATATTTTTTCTTTTTCATATGCATTAGTTCAATTAATGTTCAACTCATGTTTATCGCTAGAATTCTTGTATTGCTTATGTTTTCATGTTGTTTTTAGATATTTCAAGTGGAGCAATATTTTGGAAGCGGCTTGGATGCATTTTTAGAGCTTAATGGAGCTAAAACACATGATGAAGCTGGAACCTAAATTAGATTTGCTGAAACTGAAAAGTTCGTGTCTGAAACATGCGTTTTTGAGTTTTCACAATCGTGTTTTTGGACACACGATCATGTTTTTTATTTTGTTTTATCTCCACGGCTTTTCCAGGCCAAAAATCGATTTTTGGTACCTCTAAGCATTCACATGGTCTCCATAAAGCATGATCGTGTTTTTTCAGATATAGCAATGTACTTCATTAAATGGGGATTTTTCAGGACTTTGAGGCATAAACATGATCATGTTTCTTCCTAAAATCTGATCATGTTTTTCTAAAATTCATGTTTGATGTGGTTGGATTGCGTATTAATACCTCTATTTCAACATTTAAAACCCTAGACGTTCCAGATGACGAGAAGTGACTTTTGGAGGCGATTTCTATACTTTTCCTCACTTTCTAAAGATATGAAGACAATGGGTTGACTCTATAATTTAGTTTTGTAAGATTAGTCATTTAAATTCTTTTTTTATTGTTATAGACTTGATTTTAGCCATGTCTGACTAAAACCCTATATTTCATTTCTACAAAAGATCAGTACTTTTTATGTGATTAATCATTAGACTTAGTAATTATTGTGTGATTATATCTAGTTATTTCAGGTTTACGTCTAATAAATGTTTGATATTTAGTTCTTTTTAGTATGATTCACCTAATTTATGATTGAATCACTCTGCTTAATGAGTTGTTGAAATTCGTAATTGTTTTGATAAACTAGTAATATGTAACAAGTAACAGATCGGTTCCATGTTGGGATTTGACTCTGTTATAAACTAAAATTTCATATTTTTACACTTTCGAGCTTGTAAGAACTACTGAATATTGCTAGGAATTTACACAGATCTTAATGTTGCTTTTCTGACTTGATTAAGAGGTTGTTTAATTAGGTTAAAAAGTTAGGATTAACTAAAGATCTTGTTTTGTTTAATTAACTAGGAAAAAAAGAACTTACCAGAGTTTGTTAGTAGTTTTTAGTACCAACTTAGGTATAATACATCTTAAATAACCAAGTATGTGTTGATTGCATAATTAGAAAAGTTGTAGCAGAACTGAAACATATTTTAATATTGAATTTCATTAAGTTTATTGTCAGTGCTATATTTTTTTAGTTTTAATTCAAAACAACAAACCTCCCTTTCTATTATTTTCTTCATTTGACTGGTATGTGCTTTACGCAAAGAGGCATTGACTTTTAGGTTGTCCTTGAGAATTTGACCATGCTCCTCTGTGCTACCTATTAGTGCAACCAAGCAATGAAACTATTATTTGTTTAAGACGTCCATGACAATGTCTTAATAGTTTATTAATTATTATGATTAGTAATTAATTAGAAATTAATTGGATTTTGTAACTTAATTGAACAATTCAATTATTAAGAGTTAAATATTTATTAACCAATAGATGCTTAATCAAGAATGTTCCATAAAACTTATTAGATTAGGGTTTCAACAAAATTCCTCGTGGATAAGAGGAGATTTTATTTTTTCGCTCCTTGTTCCACATAAGATGGAGTACAATACCTAAGAAGGGATCCACGGCGACAATTAGGGCCTTAGTGATCTCACTTTTCTTTGCACCTTGGCTTGAAGTTTCACAACCCTTCTTCATCCCTCCTTAGGGAAGATTTCTAACCCTCTTTAGGTTTGTGAAATTGACCATTCTAATAGTTATTTTTATTCCAATCTTTGGTGTCATTGGGTGTAATACCATTAGAGGGATTCCTATTTGGGTCCTCTCATCCAAGCAATTTCGAGAAGGACAAGATCTCAAACATGGAGACCAAGGGTTGCATAAGAGGTATGTTAGGGTTTGTTTGTTTTTTCAGAGCTAAAACACATGTAGTCTGTAGACCACATTTTTAAATCTCTGCAGAATAAGAGATTGACCAAATGTCTGTAGTATAGAAGAAGGAGATTGTTTACTTTTTAATTTCTGCAGGTTGCTGAAATAAACTGAAATTTAAATAAAATGATTTTATAAACATAAAATAAATTTCAACACCAAAATCTAAGTAATAATAGTCTAAATATATTGAAATAAAATAACATTCACAATTCAAGATTCCGTTTAGTAACCGTATTTTACTAATTTTATACTTTTTTACAGCCATTTTTTAATCATTTTTAATAACTATTTGAAACTAGTTTACAAGCCTTATAAAAAATACAACCTAATGAAGCTGGAAAAAGATAAGTAAAAAAGTCAAAAAAAAAAAAAAAAAAAAAAGAAAAAAAAAAAAGAACAAAACATGTGTACGTTATAAAAGTTATAAGCAAAAATGTTTTGAAAAAACTTAAGTTATAAAAAAAACATGTTGAAACATTTTTTAAAATTTTAAGTAAAAATATCTAAACACTCTAAATAACATTTTAAACTTTTAAAACATTTTATTTCATTTTTCTCGACCTTTTTATGTCGTAGAAAACAATTTAGAAAATATGTAAATTTCATAAAAAGGCTTGTGAAAATGATTAAATATGTTATAAATAAAGATTGTAAAAAAGTTTTATATATATATATATATATATATATATATATATATATATATATATATATATATATATATATTGAATTTAAAAATTATAAAAAATATAACAGAGGTTATAAAGAAATTGTAAAGCGGTAGTAGAAAAAGTTGTAAAAAAATCTATAAAAAAAAGCTTTTTAAATGTTTTAACAAGTTTTAAAAACTAAAATTGAAAAAAATAAATTTGGGAAAATTTTCTATAAAAATAATTCAGACCATATTTTTAGGTTTCTATGTTATTTAAGTAGAGGTTTGCGAGAAAGACCCCCCCCCCCCCCCCCCCCCCCACCCACGTCCAAGTCTTTTAGCACATAAAGTTTTGAAGTCTATGGTCTTCTAAAAATCAACACATTTTAAGACTCTACATACGTAAATCTTTTGCCGCTGCAGGCATAAATGCTCACAAAGACATTTGCAAAAAAGCAAACAACACATTATTCTTCTTATGTATTATGTTTTATGTTTTATGGTTCATCGGGTAGTTGTAATTAGTATGAAAGCTCATTAGGTTGCATGTACACTTAGATATATCATAGATTGATTTTTCCGCTACCTAGTTTAAGTGTATTTGATGCATAAAAAAACCCAACAATAATATTGTGGGATTGAAAACCTTATGTGTCTCAACAGATTTTCCCAAACCTGACTCATTCAAACTATATGAATCACAGATAGCGGCGTTAAGACTGCTAGATCTTGAATAGGAATTCGAATGATTAAAGAGACAAGCCTGCAATAGTGTTTCAAGACCATTAAGTCTTTACTGTATAACTATGTTATGTATTGATTATGATATCCTTAAGGTTTTATTATTTTGAAACAATATCTATACTCAAGATATTTTAATAAAACGAGACAATTCTTGTAATATGTTTTAATGTAATGAGATTTTCTGCGAACAAAGATAATATGATTTTGAAAGCATAAAGAAAAGTTTTTTTCGGTTCTAGACAATAGAGGATGTGACAAAGGATGAACTTATACCTCAAGAGTAGCGATAAAAAGAAGGACTTATTTTCTAAATTTTTAATTAATCCATAAATTCATCATGAAAATTGAATTTGGGAGATTCTCCAATGTATTGGAAGCTTAAATGACATAGTAATGATTAAAATAACTATGTTAAAAGCTCCTCTTGATGAATTGGTGATAAAACTCGACTTGAACTTTGATTTTGGTTCTAATTCCTCACTTCACACTTAAAAAATTGGATTATCCTCTCTCCCAAACTCTTAACGGTTTAAAATAAAGAGAATGTAGGGTTTTGTGGTTTTAGGTCTAATTTTTCATTTATTGACACTGTTGGAAATATGCCCATTACCACAACAAGTTGGTGACTTTCTATAGTTAGAAGGAACCTTTTGGGTTGCACACAATGTATGATATAAATTAATTTTAAAAAGGGAAAAAGGAACTAGTTTAGTAATGCACCAAAGTTATGGTGAGTTAATTTGAAACTAATTAAGCTTGAGGGGTAAAGGAAGTATTTATTGTTAGTCATTTCCTCTCATTTAAGGATAGTAATAACATACTCACCAAGATAAGATAATTACCAAGTTTAATGGATAACTCTAAGGAGATAAACATCCCCTTTAACATCAGACTCCCATTTCCTTTTTGGCTAATCCTTCCCTTTTTATCTCTATATATATCTCTATCATTCGTCTACTCTTTCTTTCTTGGTTATCTTTGTGAATAATAACATCCACGTCATCTGTCTTGGGATTGACAATATGATTTTTTTCATGGCTATTAAATTGCACCAAAAAACTTGATATTGTTACACTATAAAAATCATATAAAATTATAGGAAACTAAAAAAAGACATAAGGTTAGTGATATTTGAAAAGAATAAGAAAATACTATATTAGGTATTTTAAGATCAATGAGTAAAATATGGACTTAGGTAGGTCAAAATAGTAGCACAACAGAAAACATATTTTTGTAAAATATGAATATTGATGACAAATTAATTGTTAAATCAAATATACATGACTTGTCCATATGTTTATATTGTTAAATTAAATTTTAATAACATTATAACATATTAACAAAGAAGATGTTTACATTGTATGAAGTCGATAATATTTTGCTTCTCCAAACCATTATGTTTGTTGCTTGGTTGTTTTTGTTTTGGGCTTTAAATTTGTAATTTTGTAGCATGTGTGTCTTTTTAATTATTTATTAGTAATGTCAAGTTTTATTTAATTGTAATTATTATAAATTAATTAGGAAATTTGTATTAGAATAATGAATATAACAAAAGAAGACCAAAATCACCAAGAGAAGAACCATGAATATTGGAGTCTCAAGGAGTACCACTTAAGACATCAAGAGTTGATGGTGAAGCAAGCAGGAGCCAAACAACCATGTATGTTGATTGTCCTTAGACATGACATCATATTTTCATGTGTTAGCTTACAGGAAAAATGCATATGAATTTTTTTAAGGCAAAATATTACCATTAAATTGTTTGGATGGTATGGTTGTTTTAGATATGAATATAAATAGTATGCATTTGACAAAGTTGTTCCTGAGGTTCCTCCAGTTGGATCTACATAGTCTATTAGAGAAAATTATGAAAATGTCTCAATAACTCACATGAGGTGGCATGTGTAATGTTAGCGACCATGGTTTTATGCCTCCAAAAGAACTTCAAGAATCGTGGGACGTTTGACATGGCCAATCAACTCAATGAAATGTTCCAAGAGCAAGCCATGTAGGAGCAGTTTGACACATACAAAGCTCTTCTAGGATGTAAGATGCAAGAATGAGCTTTTGTCAGTTTACATGTACCCAAAATGAAACTGTATATTGGTCGAATTGAGAGTCTTGGATTTCCATTTCCTTGAGAGTTGGACACAAATATTATACTCAACCCATTTATCAATTCTTATCTTCAGTTTATCCTTAACTATAATATGAGAAACCTGGAAATAACCCTGATGGAGTTGCATGACATGTTGTAAACCACTTAAGATAACATCGTTAAGCCTTAATACTCCAACTCTACAACTCCCTTACTGGCTATTAGGAAAGGCGATGTCAATAACAAAGAAAGCTAACCATCCTAATGTGTAAAAGGAGCATAAAGTTAGAGTGTCCAACACTATCCCTAAAAAAAGCTGACTTTGAGATATATCTTATAAGAAACCCTAACGATGTTATTTGTTTTTACTACCAAGAAAAAAGGATTTGGAAGTGTAGTTGTTCAAATACCTAGAAGATGTGAAGAAGATAAAACCAAGGGGTATAACACTTCAGGTATATACATGAATGAACTTCATAATAGTTATGCTTCAAACTCTCAAGTCTTATACACATGGTGTGGTACTCATATTTGCACTTTATGGGTTAATGGTAAGTAGGAAGGTGAAAACATGGAGAGCTCGACCTAAATACAAGCAACAAACACACAATTGCTCTTAAGAAGAATGGGAATTACAAGCTTTTGCTTTCTACCAGGTTTTGAATTATGTTATTATACTGTTATTCTCCAAAAACGACAAGCAACATTCTTTTTCATGCCTTGTATTGAGATGGTATAAATTTTGAATTTTACAATGTATTATTTAGGTTTATAAGAATAATGAACTTTACTTTCATTTAAATCCATTTAATGACATTTGTGAAATAGTTATAGGCATCAGAAGAAATAATAGAACCATCCCGAACCTAATGTTTGAGATCCTCCATCCATACATTGTAGAAGAGATATGCTTTCATGTTGGAGATTAGAAATGTAAAAATATCTAATCTTTGAGATCATGCATACATACAGTAACGACTAAATTTAGTACTCACTGTAGAAAACATTGGTAAATACTCAAGACTAAATATTCTTAAAGCTAAAAAAATAACTTACTTGCTAAACTATGCCAATAATCTATTAAAATAAATATATCATCAAAACTTGTGAAAAAAAACAATAGGACAACATTTGAAGTCATACCCAATCTTGAGAAAACAACCTTGGGATAGGAGGATATAGGGGTGCCTAAGGTTTTAGAATGGGATATAGAACTTAATATGATAGAGGCCCTTTATGGAAAAAGAAGAATAATGTGACCTATGATTTAAGATTTGGTTAGTCTTTTTAGGTGATCGATGTTTAGAGCAAACGTGAGTTAGAGGCTATATGACTACATGTTTGTAACTGGCTCCATTCATGAAATAACAATGAATATGTTAAAGTTTGGTTTATTTGGAAAGAAAAAAATAGATCGAAAACGGAAAAAATGCAAATGTAGGGCCCTTTATGGAAAAAACAATTTACCTTTTAATAACCTCTTTGGAACTAAAATAACAAGTAATAGATAAAAGTTTGGTTTTTTTTTTGTAGAAAATAAAAATTTAAGTCTAAAAAAATCAAAATGCAAGAAAATACCCCTTATTTTACTATATAATTGATAAAATAATACCATTATAAAATATGATGTATGTTTACTAAAAATACAAAACCAGTTTTATAAAAGTTTTCAAAGAACTTGGGATAAATGTTTAATTATTCAAAAAGCTAAAGCTTTGAAAAAAAGGCTTTATATATATATATATATATATATATATATATATATATATATATATATATATATATATATATATATATAAAAGAAGATTTTAGAAGTAAAGTTTTATTGACTTGACAAAATTAATAAGCTTTAATATCCGTTCTTTATAAATAATCACTATAAATGCTATATGCTCTAAGGATTTAAGTATCTAAATTTTGTGCATTTAGAAGTTTAGAGGTCATTGCTGAAACTTAAATTGATGATTTTAAACGTTTAGAGCCAATGTTTTAAAAACCGGTTTGAACCAGCCGGTCGAACCGGTTGGACTGGGAACCTGGAAAGGGAGCGGTTCAACTATCACCGGTTTTAAATTGATTTCTGAATCGAAATGAACCGGCCGATTTTTGAAAAACCTGGTTGAACTGGTTAAACCAAATAAAAACACATGAAAAATAACCAATTACATAATAAACTTTGAAGATTTTTTTTCAAATCTATTTAGTTTTCTCTAAATAAAAACACATAGTAAATATTATAAATTCTTTTGATGTGTTTGTATTCATCAAAAACTATATTTCGTTTCGGTATTTTACTTTATTTTCTTTTTGATGTATATGGATTGATGTAAAACACTAAAACTTATGGTTAGGTGTTATTTTAATGTATTTTGATTAATCTACAACTTATTTTGATGTGTATTTTTAATGTTTGAACTTGTAAACATTAAATTCATAATTTCTATATGTACGTATGTGTAGGAAAATTGAAAAAAAAAACATGAAAAATATAAAAACCGGTTCACCTGGCGGTCGAACCGGTTGAACCGGGAACCGGTCACCATACCGGTTCACTTAAAAAACCGGTTTTTAAAACATTGTTTAGAGGTCATATCTGAAAGGTTTAAAAACAAACTAGAAGAAGTGGAATCCAATTTCAATATTTTATTATATCTGATTCAAGCTTTTATAAAGAATTAAAAATTTCTATACGAGTCCAACTTTTCTTCAACCGAAGGAATATATCCAAAAGATAAGAAAATTAAATCATTTTTAAAAGTATATATGAATCCTATTTGCCACCATTACCGCCACCGCCTACCATCATCGCCACCGTTGGCACCACCGACACGACCATCCTAACATTATTGCCACCTCCACCATTTATTATTTTTTTTTATAATAATCAATATTTACATATAAGCTATAAAACAAAGTAAAACTAAAAAAATAAAGAAAATTTATGTCATTTTATATTATTTCGGTCCTACATCATGTCAACTAAAAGGAATACACAATTCAATTCAAATTCCAATTTTACCAACCAAACATAAATGAAATTAAACCCCAGTTTAATGTCTTCAAATTCGTTAACAAATTCAAATTAATTTAGAAATATTGTACGAACCGTGCTTTATTATAATTTATTTTAGTGTAAATGAATAGTATTACTTCAAATATATAATAAAACTTTTAGTTGTCAATTTTAGCCACACGTTTATGTTCATACATATATGGGAAATCTCTAGAAAAATTGTAAGAACCGAGATTTTTATATTAAATGTGTAGTAGAATGTCACTTGGTTGCTAAGGACATTTGGCATGTTTATGATATTTAAAACTTATGGAATGTTCAAAATATGTTTTATGTATTTATCATGTGTTATGAAGCTTTTAGAATGAGTTATGGTTATTGAGTATGGAATGGAATTAAATAGAAGTTTGGAATGGAAAGGAATTGAAAACAGAATGGAATTAAGGAATCTAACATCACCGCGATGTGGTATAGGAAATTCCATGGCGCGGAGATCGAGACGGTGATTTAGCTCATTTCTTTGTCGTAAGTCATAGGCAATGTACTTTGGTTCGGGACCCGACGTATAGGTGCCACAGTGCGATGAACAAAGTAGGTTGCTATGAAGATTGTTTGCCACGGTATGGAAAAAGATCTGACCGCAACGTCATTCAAGTTTCCATGTTGCGGTAAAGACCCCACCACGATGCGGTTTCGAGTAGTGATATGTTTCAAGTTAGAGATCATTTGTTTATAAACGCACACCCAAAACATAGAGAGAGAAGGTCTGACGATCTTGAGTTATAAAAAGCATCAAGGAGCGATTTTTCTTGCTTTGGAGAAGGTGAGTGCCTCTCAAACTCTTGTAGTAGTTGTTTTCTCCATTTTCAAGCTTTTTGCAAGCTTTAATGGTGATTTTTGAGTTTGAGCTTGTTGTGTGTGATTTGCCTTGATTAATGTGATATTAATGCTTGATTAAGTGTGTAGAAACTTAATCCATGATTTATATGAAGTCTTATTTGTTGAAATTCATGGTTTGATTCTAGGGTTTTGAAAACCTAGAAATTGAAATGAAGAAGATGATGATTATGTGGTATAATCTAGTTAGGATAAGTGTTCATGAGCTTGATTAGTATGGTTTGACAAACGTTTGAGAAAAGAATGGTGAAGTTAGGGTTTTCATCCAAAATATGAGTTAGTTGGATAAAAATCACAGGTGATGTCTTAATGGATTAAGATATGGATGAAAGGCTTAATGTATGTATATGGTCTAGGTGGTAGCAATAAAGGATTTGAAGCCTCTCAAGTGAAGCTGTGGAAGAATTTGAAGTAGATTGTTATTCTTCAATCTAAGTTGAGTTTATACTTCTCTTTTAGAGTACGTGTATGTGATATAGAATATGTGTGAGCATGTGATTGTTCGAATGTAATTAAAGATTACATCATTGTTAGATTTTTATATGTTACAAAATTTGTGTTATGTTGTATGAAGTGTATGTTATGCATGCATATAGTAGAGTAAGGGATCCCTTAGAAGAGTATGCTAGAGTATGCATGGAAACAAAGATATTGATAATGATTGGTTGTTTAACACCTAGAATATATGTAGATGTTTGGTCACCTGTGTGACAAGCCAAATTATGTAATGTATGATTATATTTATGTTTATGTATAACTCACCAAACTTATAATGTGTCATATATTGCTTCCATGTGTTTAACATGTTCTGGTAGCAAGCATTAAAGAGTGAGGACTTAGAAGCATCAAGGACTATAGGCTAGACTTTTGTTTTACACATTTATCCTTGTTTGCTTAGTTATAGTTATGATACAAATTTAGTAACACCCATGAATGTTTTGCTAGGAATACTTTTAAAAGTTTTTAAAACTCTGTTTTTTGGTATCATTTTTGTAAAACTATGATATTATTCCCACTATTTTAAATATCAAATGTTTATGAAAATTACGTTACAAAAATCCCAATATTTTCGGTCAGTTTATACAAAAGTCTAAAATTTTATCTTGTTAAAAAAAATCCTGATTACCGGATTACAAATTCAAATAAGCATTTTTTTACTGGTAAACTATTTTTTCCTGGTTACCTCTAGAAAAGTGTCATTATTTGGCCCAGTTTATGAAAAAGTCATAATTTTTTTTATTTCAACTATTTTACCCTTTCACTAAAAAATGGAAATTTCTTGGTTGAAATTATGAATAAGAATAAATGTCATTAATCTCCATAAACTAAGGATTAAACACCTCTATAACCAATTATTTTCCACAAAACAATGATGTTAGCATCATTTTGAACTCATCATTGTCCATATAATCCATTTCTCATACAAATTTATCTTACAAGTATGATAAGATATTCAAATTATGTGTTGAACGTATTAGTACAATCTACATAAAAGTACGTTAAAGGAAAATCAAATGTTATTTTCATATAAAACAACCATTGGTTTGGTTGATGACAAATCAATCAATACAATAATATGTTAGGTGAGGTTGTACGGATTATATAGAAGAATATGAGTTTTATCCTTAAATCTTAAGCATTTTTGAACAATTCCTTTATAAATCAATTGCTTTATGAACATAAAGTAATTTTCCCATGGAGGAATTGTAAATTAACTGATCTATGGAGGAATTGTTATGTTCATATAGTAATTGATCTATAGAGGAATTGTTCATATATTCTTAATATTTAAGGATAAAACTCATATTCTTATTTATAATTTAAACAACCTCACCTAACCTACTATTCACTAGTCAATGGTTTTTTATATGAACATAACAATTGGTTTTCCTTTAACGTACTTTATGGTAGATTGTATTAAGGTGTTCAACACATAATTTGAATATCTTATAATACTTGTATCATAAATTTGTATGTGTCTTTATTATAAACTGAACCATATAATTGGACTTTTCTGTAGTTAAACAAGTAAAACATAGTCATTATCGGTAAAACAAGGTTGATTTGAACTTTTTATCCGGTAATCGAGACTTTTTTGTTAAGAAAATAAAATTTGAGAATTTTGAATAAACTCACCCAAAATATTGAGACTTTTCTGAAGATTTTCCTACATGTATAGCTTATTTTTATTTACTAGTTTATTTTCTACGTTTATATATGTATAATTTAGTTTTTATTTTTAAACTGGAGAAAAAAAGTTCCAGAGGCATCTTCCATTCATCTCTCTTTTGGTTTTTATACATCATATTTGATCGCCCTTTACATCGATCTGGAATTCTCAACAAATCTTTAACTCCTTGTATACAATGGGATTCATACAAGGTGAATTTTTCACTCTATCTCCTCTGATAAAGGCTATAGAGTGTTCCTAAAAATTATGACCTTCCCTCGGAATGTGACCAAATAAATAATGTTGCTTGCTCAACCATATTTTTACCACCTTCAATTCAACAAGCATACGATGGCCATAATAGTACTAAGATTCTCGTATTTGTTTAGCTAACTTGCTCAAGATATCCTAGCATCATCCGACATGTCACCATAAGAGGATCCTTAAAGGTGATTCCAAAAGGGATTTCTTTGTCTAGTGGTACTTTTCGCTTTTCATTGAAGGTTATTGAACTAATTAAACCTATAGTTGTGGTTGTTTAAGAATGTCCCATGGGAATATTCTCCATCGGATACGAGATATGGAATAGCTTATACGAGTTACATAACAGAACAAGGATCGTGAACTCCAACGTCCTTATAAGTGAAATCAACTTCCTGAGATATTACATACCAACATCTCTTAATTTCGGGTAGTAGAAAGCCGCTTTCGCGAGCTGGTTGGATTACTATTATGGAAGAGTTGGTGAACATTGTTCTGATGCATAACTCTAAAGATGACAACTACTCCTATCTCTATTTAATCCATACATTTGTTCAATCTATATATTGGAAGAGAAAGTATGACCTATTTAACAACGTAAATTTTCAAAACAATTTTTCAATTTTAAAACACAAATTTACTCATAAAATAATGTCAAAACATATTGTATCAAATGTTATCATCACAAAACATCTCCCCAGAATCTCAACATAAACTCCACAAGTGTGTGTGTACGAATCATGTCGGTGCCTTCCCACGCTCATCACTGGTACCTGAAACACATAACACAACAACTGTAAGCATAAATGCTTAGTGAGTTCCCCAAAATTCCGCATACAACACATATGCCACTCGAGGCTATAATACGACCTTCCGGTCGATGTGTCTTAGCGGGACCCTCCAGTCCCGTAGCTCATTGGACCCTCTGGTCCGGTCATAGCTCGTTGGGTCCTCCGGCCCGGTCTGTATCGTTGGACCCTTCGGTCTGGTCTATAACATCATACAACATACATATAACACATAGAACATAATCTCATACATAACACATAGGACCCTCTGGTCCACACAATATACCACTCTAGGTAACGTATAGTGAGAAGACTCACCTCGGTGTCTCGGTAAATATCTGACTCGGTAGAAATGTGATCTAGCCTCCGCCTAATCACATAAAGTAAATACTCTTATAAATACAACTGAACTCAACCCTAAAAGTCAATAAGGTCAACAGTCAAACTTTCACCCGACTCATCGAGTGCACTAGGGCGACTCGGCGAGTCTACACGTGTCCACTGACTCTCTTAGTCCCTCTCTTGGCATGTCGAGTACTTCCCCTAACTCGACGAGTTCCACCTGGCATGAATCGCGGGGCCACCCCGACTCAACTTGCCGAGTCTCAAGAACAACTCGGCGAGTTACACCTTGAACTCAGTCCCCCCTGACTCTCCCTGACTCACCGAGTTATTCCCCAACTCGACATGTCCACTCACTGAGTGATTTACGGGAAACCTTCATACTACTCGCCAAGTCTGTTCTTCGGACTTGGCGAGTTTATGCCATGCACAAACTCCATACAACTCCTAAGGTCAGATCTGGCCTTCCCAAGCATGATAATCACGTAAAGTTCAGACCTTGACACTCATATAACATCTAAATAGCCCAACTTGGTGATTTAGCCCCAAAAATGACATCCCAAGCTCATGGCTCCCAAAATGACTCATAAAGCTCCACGGGTTAAGGTCTCTGGACATCTTTGGGTCCAGATCCAAGACACAAACTCGAGAAGGGACCAAATGCTCCACTTATTCATCCTCTAAAAGGGTTAGAAAATCCTAACACTAAGAATCAACATCAAAACTGAAGAAGGTCCGAGCAAAATACCTCAATATGATCTCTAAGAACTCAGAAATCACCACAATCGCTCCTCCTTCAGCCTCCTCTTTCCTTGGTCACCTCCTTCTTGCAAAAACACCCACAAAAGGATCAAGAATGGCCTCTCCTTCCTCACAAATGCTCTAGATCTCTTAGGGTTTCTCTCTAGGGGTTGGTGGTCGCAAATGACGGCCCTAAGGGCCTTTAAATAGGTCCCAAACCCTGGAAATTAGGGTTTCATTAAACAGCGTGGACTCGCCGAGTCCACTCATGAACTCGCCGAGTCCAGCTGTGAACTCACATCCGAAATCGTGACCATACTCGGCGAGTTTAGACGCCAACTCGCCGAGTCTCCTCACAATTCCCAAAAATAAAAGAACAAAATAGGATACCCAGGAATCCGGATGTTACAACCTAATTGCATCCTATGCTCTATTTTAGTAGAATTATTTTGTTCTATAATCACATACATTAGCTAATGATACCACATATATCTAATTGACTTTCCCCTCGTCTTTTTGAAAAGAGTCGTTCCATGGTGATAAAGCCTCATATTGTGTGTTAATCGAGGGTTACAATAGTGACATTGACCCTTAAATATGTTCGAAGATCTTAAAATGATATTTTAGTCCCGGGGAGAGTCCACAAAAATCCATTTCCATCAAGAATTCAATGGACTTTGTCCATATTTCGACCGTAAAAATCTAATGGACATTGAAAAAGTACTTATGGAACATGAATGCACATTATATAAAAGAAAAAAGAAACTGAATAATATATTCTACTTTGATGTGGAAAGATAATAGAGCCTTTGTTATCTTTATAATATTGAATTTAATCCTAATCATATTTTATTCATAAATTATTAAAAATTATAATGGAAGTTAGAAAAATTAGGGAAAATTATTACTCTTATGAAGTAAAGTGGAAAATAAGCAAAACCAAAAGCACATAAGATACACCATTTACTTGGTTCAATCAAGGTGACCTACATCCACGGGCAGGATGAGCATATTCTTTATTTATGAGCTCTCAAACAAATTTTATGAGTACAAATTCAATAGAGATGTTCCTACCACTCTAGAATACAATACACTTCAAATGACTAGCAGACATATATATATATATATATATATATATATATATATATATATAGTGAAGGGATCATACTTAAAACCATAATGGGCAAGCCCATTGGTCCATAGGCACATAAAAGGTGCCAACTAATCACGATCTGCCATGTAGTAGCTTCTAGAACATTCATCCATGTCATACAACAAATAAGCATCAGTAACACACATAGTGGATCACCATGAGTCATGGCGAAGCATCATTATGTACAAGTGGCCCATCATGAACACTAGTGGTGCATCATCCATCATGGTGATGTGTCATGATTTATTCCTCGAGCATCTTCAATTTCTAAGAATCCTTAAACAATTATGAGCATCATAGAGGACTTCATAGCATACATGTCTTATCAAGGGATACCACGACTCATCAAGAACACAAGTGATACATCCTCGCACCAAGATGGTGCATCATCCTTAAGGATGGCGTATGTTGTGTAAGGGATGTTGCATCATCTCCATGAATGGAGCACATTCCTCACATTTGGCACATGAGGCTTCAAGTTAGCACATCCACCTTCCAAAGTGGCACATCTTCTTCCAAAGTGATGCATCTTCTTCCCAATGGCGCAACATTACTCCAAATCATTCACCATGCTTTAAAGTGGTTCACCTTATTCCTAGAGTGGCACACATTGAGCATGGATGGTGCATATATGCACCAAAGTGCTCCATTTCACTCCCAAGTGCTCCATACCTAGTTGTATAAGATTCGTTCCTTTATCGCTTGATTTGTTCCTTTGGCAGATGATTTATTCCCTTCTCAGATGATCCATTCCTTTTTTACATGTTGCATGAGCCCCAAGTTAACCATTTAACTCAAATACACCATGCGAATGTTCCAAACGCTTAAGTCACATTTAACAATTTCCACCTTGACTTGAACATACTCTGAACTCCACCTTACACAAGAACTTCCTCTCCCTTAGTGTCATCAAGTCACGAAGGGGCTTACCTCCTGCAAACATCAACCAAGTCCAATAAAAGCTTGAAATTCTCCGTGGGTAATGAATTTGTCAACATATCTGGTGGGTTCACCTTGGTATCAATCTTCGGTATTGAGAAATTTTATGTTTCCAGATTGTCATGAAATAAATTCAATATGAAATCAATGTGTTTCATCTTATCATGATATATATAGTCTTTGCAAGATTGTTACATCCTGCCCTGCCGGCGGCGGAAGCGCCAAGAAGTGTGACGTGGGGTCAATTGGATCTCGACAATCAGATATAATTAACATTACACACAAGTATAAACAATACTTTGTATTATTTTAATGTAGGAATTGCATACATCTTAAACGAAATTAAACATAGAACAAACATAATTAACTTCCAACATTCTTCCATGACGACTCCCTCTTCAGACTGTTTGTTCTCTACACTTGTCTCCCTAAGAATACATGTATTTTGAAAACGTCAACAAGATGTTGGTGAGTTCAAAGGTTTTCATTAATTCTTGCTTTATAAAATCTTTTAGATTTAAAATTCCTTTCCTTTTTGGAATAATCTATTTTAACATATTTTATTATATTACTAGAGAATCCTAAGCTCCTAAGTATTTTAGGGTGTTTTATTTATCCTAGATCTATCTTATCTTAGGATATCTTAACATTTTAACTACATGAAGGCGTCCCTCTTGGTAGTCGCTTCCCCTAAGGTTGTTAATCTCATTACCATGAGCCCTATAATCGATGTTGTAGACTTATAATAACCCCACATGACGCTTCATCGGACGCCATAATATTAACTGATTAAAGAAAGGTATCCTCCCGGGATTGAAGCTAGCAATCACATGTGGGGGTGTTAAACCATGTATAGATCTATACATGTATTTCTAGCTCTTTTTAAGATTAAGGATTATATGTCAGGGTATCCGAACTTAATCAAGGCTAAAAGATGAATAATTTAAGCTCACTAACACTTTAACCTTGGGTATTTTATCTTATCTTTGAATCTTTTATTTTAAAAAATTTTTTTCCATAATTATCACTATATACTTTTATTATATATGATAATAATTATTTATTTATCTCATAATTATCTTTGTATATATAATCTTTTAACATATATACCCTATAATTATGTTTATTTTGAAAATAAGATATTCGGAAGAGTGACAACTAATCACAATGCATATCCTAATAATTTGATCTGCATAACCTCTAGGTACTAAGTTATCCTAGGAATTTGGCCATCATAACATCTAGGTAAGATCATTTCCTAGACTATTGGGCATCATAACGCTTAGCCATAATATCCTAGCTTACATCTAGGCACAATATCAATATATCATCCTAAAGTTATACGCATTTATAAAAACTACTAATATATTTACAAAATATATTTTAATAAAGCAGTTTAAATGTAACACGTATTCCCCCTTGAAAACATTTAAAATATTAAAATGGGACGGTGAAACTCACCCTGGGTGTTTGAAATAGCTGGTGTAGGGTAGGATCGGGCTCGAGACTTCGGGGAACTGCCTATGAAGCAACAGTGTCGAGGTAGAGAGTAAGAGAGAGATTAGAGAGGCGTGCAGAAATGGACTGACACCGCCCTCTATTTATAGTAGAGTTTTGGAGGTGTGAGTCGAGCAAGAACCCTGCACAACGGGCATGAATACAGTTGCTCCACAAGAAGCTTCCATATGTTACTCCCACACACGACCACGTCACTCGCAATCTACTCGAATCTGGTGTTAGGTGCATGACAGGCATAGACACGCCCCTCACGCGCACAAAAAGATCTTTCGAAAATCATAACCTTTTCATGCGAGCTCCATTCTAATCCCTATTTATATCTATGTAATGCTCTCAGTTAGTACTACAACTTTCCTTTAGAATGCGTTAGCTAGTTTTTAATTTTACTTTTAAGCCAAATTGCGGCAAGATTAAGTGATTTTATAAATATCATATCTGTCTCATGTGGATCCCATTTTTGGCATTTTTATCTTAAAAGTTTTTATTTTAAGGAGTACTACAACTCTCCTTTTGATGACACAACCGATCTCTTATTGCCATTTTGACGTAATTAACTTTAACTACGCGGTATATTTTTACTTTTAACTAAACTAATATTTCCTCCAATCGGAGTCAAATTTCTATGAATTTTATATCATTGAGATCATGTTGATGAGTACTATCTAAATATCTAAACCATTTTAAAAGATGGTAAAACTTTTTAGACGCTATTTTTTTAGCCTAACAGTCGATTTAACTATGAATGTAACAACATATTTGATTATATTATGGTATAAATCGAACAGTACAAGCCTAAGCTATTACATTTAATATTTTTCTACTCTTTCCTAATGGTGATTGGTGATGAAATTTTCCCAGTTGTCACAAAGATTCAGTGCACTCTGACTGTCACAATACAATACAAGCTTCTCTAAATACAGACCGAGACTTTGAATAAGATCGTGTAACCATATCTCCTCCTTTATTCCTTCCATCATAGACGCGTACTCAGATTCAGTTATAGACAAAGTAATGGTATCTTGTAACGTTGTCACACCCCAAAACCAAGAACGGCGGAAACATTCTAGGGTAGAGGACGTCATGTAATGTATCACAACAATGCAAAGTAGTAAACAAGTAACAACATCATCCATTGCATTAATATTATAATTTTAATTACATTTGAGTTCTTTCATAGTATAATTCTACAAATGAATATTCAAAATAAAAGACGAGTCTTGACCGCTCCATCTTCACAGAACCTGGTAGTCGTACCTGTCTATCTGTGTCCTGGGAATACAAGTTATTTTGAAAGAGAGTATCAGCAATAATGCTGGTGAATTCATAAGTATTTATGCGACGTTGATTTGTAAAACTGTAAAGAAAGAATTGCAATGTTTGAAGAAAAGTTTGTACCAATGAACATGTTTGTAAGTAATTGTATACGTGTGAAAACTCTAGAAAATCCCATATTTTCTACTAGTATAAAAAGTAGCCTTCTACCAAGACCCGACTGTTTTAAATGTTTGCTATTAGAAATCCAATATTTGCCCATAAGTGGGTGGTAGTTTAAAAGTTCCAAAAATGAACTACAATGGTGTTTTTCATGCCTAAAATAGTAGATTTGTGTACATATAAAATCGCTAAGGTATTTGATAACCTCGTAAATCAATGTGTTGTTAATACTCCATGTGAGTTTTATAACCATACTAATGACCAAGACTGCCTGTAACAATGTTTTTCAGGCGTTGGAATGTTATGACGTTTGTCACCCCAGGCCTGCCGGCCTAGCTGTAGCTAACAGCTTAGGTGTGGGATTGTCAATCCCGTATAGATCTATACACAAGTATCACGCTCCCCCTACAAGGGATTATGGTATATAATACAAGACTTAATAATGCATACTCGAAAGTACGTGAAATGTCTCACAAAACCTAGTATAACACAGATTTATGTATGAAAATGTCCATTTGTTCTTGTATATGAAAATATCTCTTTGATATGGTACTTGTAGTATGTAAAATTTCATGAATATCTAGTACACTATCTTATGTAATCGTATCTCTTGTAATTGTATGTCTTGAAATTGTATGCCTTGTAATTGTATGTAATCATATCTCCTCATATAGTATGTAATGTATTTGTATAGACTCATGAATAAACTTACTCTTGTGTGATCCCTTGTACTTGGAATGGTAAGTAGTATCTCCTAACTATACCTATTACAGTTTCTAGTATTGTATGTGTATAACCGAAATATGCCTTTGCTACTCAAAGGTACTGAACCAACTGACGGAAACTTTTATGTCTATATATGTACATATGATATATATAACTAATATTTAGACGACATTCGAACGAATAACCGATGCCCTAAGGCCACATCCCAACGAGGAAAAGGAAATAAAGTGAGCTAGTCATCCTAAGTCCTTCAAACATTACTTATATAACTATACATATATAGGCATGCATTTGCCAATATAAAAATATAAAAGAAGTTTTCTAAAACCTTTGAAAAGTTAAATAAATAAGAAATGATGACTTGATGTCAGTTTATAAAATGATTTGAAAGCAGTTTGTTTGATAAGAACAGTTTTAAATATAGGAAGACCTTTGTTAGAAACATGATTCTAACAGTGTTTGAAAGGAATCATAAAGCATGTAAGACAGTTTGATAAAGAGTTTTTAACATGTAAAAATGTTTGTCGTAAACTATTATAGTTTTTCCAAAAGTTTGTTTCGTTTGTATAGTAAACCCTAGTGAAATGCTCACTCGTTATGTAAAGTGTAACTTTTGTAGTGACATAAATGAACACATATACTCAAAGTATAGATAAAGTGTTTGATTCGTATATGTATAACAACATATTTAATTTAAAAAGACAAGATGTTATCGTGATATATTTTGTGTACGAAAGTTTCCATGTAGTAGTTATAAATCACATATGGTTTACTTGATAAAAAGAGTATATAATGAAACTGTAGGTTACACACGATAATAACCGTGTGTTTACTTGTATCCCCCCCTTAAAAGTGTATAAAAAGCATTGATAACAAATTTGAAAATGTAGTTTATAGGGGTATGAACTCACCGAAGAAAGTGTGTGATTTGAAGAAAACGAGCTTTTTCTCGGGCGGCGCCTCGACCGGAAAGTGACGAGTTTTCGAGAAACTCGGGGCTTCGGACCTTCGTCGGGGCTTAGATATGAAACCGGGAAGTCGGGATATTGTCGGCACGAAAAAACGAGGTGAAAATGTGAGAGAAGTGAAGAAAATGAGCAAGGATGGCCAGGACCCTCGCTTTCTATTTATAGGGTGCTGAAAGAGGGATTATGTTGGGCGTAAATTCGGAGTATGTTGGGCGTACTCGTTACGCTGGGCGTACGCGACGTCAGCGCTTACCGCATCCTCGAGCAGAGCATCGAAGCGACGTGGACAATCCGGAGCCTAGCATTCGAGTACGCTGGGCGTAAATCGTCTTGGTGTGTGTGCCTCGAAATTGTAAAAACCATAACTTTTGCATACGGACTCCGTTTTTGACGTTCTTTATATCCATGCGAAGGTGAGAAAATACTCTACAACTTTCCTTTAGATCTCGTCGGCAAATTTTGACTTTATTTTTCTTTATATTTTA
The DNA here is from genome assembly GCF_051521515.1 of Lactuca serriola. Taxonomy (NCBI): domain Eukaryota; kingdom Viridiplantae; phylum Streptophyta; class Magnoliopsida; order Asterales; family Asteraceae; genus Lactuca; species Lactuca serriola. Next base: position 186,468,810 of record NC_136416.1, on the reverse strand, counting down.
TTTAATAGGCCGGGACACAATAATTTCGTTAAAAATCCATAACTTCTTTATCCGATGTCCGTTTTCTTCTATCTTTTTACCATTGAACTACTATTGTCGAGACCTTCAACTCTCGTTTAAGTTGTGTCGGCTAAAAATCGCTCGATCTCTATTTCGAGTTTTTAGCTGTCTACCGCTGTCACGAAACTTAGAAAATTTGTAACTTCTTCATACGATGTCCGTTTTGGGCGTTCTTTTTATGCATGATCACAGTTTAACATAATCTACGACTTTCGTTTAGATACCTAAGGCTAAAAATTATTGTATTGAAACTTCGCGTTTTTCGCCTAATCGGTGTTGCCTGGTTTTGCCGAGACTCTTAGATTGGTCATATCTTCTTCGTTATAACTCGGATTTTAGTGTTCTTTATATGTACAAAAACCTTGATACGATTCCTAACACTTTATTTAACCCAAATAAGATTTTAGGAAAGTTATATTTTGGCCTAAATTTGACTGCTGTTACATTTTATTGTCTCAAAATATCGGGTTGTCATAAATGTTGACTGCCAACTGATGTCACATTTGACCAAAGTGAAAATATAACACGTCCGTGACCTAAGATTCAACAAATCACCACCATGATCAAAGTCAACATATCCAACCAAGTTACTTTTTGTATTAGCTCCATACACCAAGAAAATATATTTTGATCCCTTCAAGTATCACAAGATCCACTTGACTGCTTCCCAATGAGCCTTCCTTGGATTGTTCATAAACTTGCTTACCACAGTAACTGAATGAGCTAAATCAGGTCTGGTAAAGACTATTTTTTACATGAGATTTCCAACAACACTAGAGTACGCAACCCTACTGATTTACTTCCTTTCTTTATTAGTTGTAGGTATAGTATCTGGACCAAGTTTAGAGTGAGCCACCAAAGGAGTTGCAACTGGTTTGGACAGTTCATAATAGAATGACTGTAGAACTTTCACAATCTATTTTTGTTGAGAAATATACAATAGCCCTACTCTTTTATCCTTTTGAATCTCCATTCCAAGTATCTTCTTTGCTGCTCCTAAATCCTTTATCTGAAACTCATTCTTCAGGGTCACCTTTAAATCATTTATTTCATCCATATCTTTGGTTGCGATGAGCATATCAATGTTGTATTAAGGTTTTTAAACCAGTAACTAAATTGGAATATTCTTCTAATTAGAAACAATGTCCTTTTTGAGTTGCCCTCATAACTAGAACTTGGTTAGAATGAAATTTGTAGAGAGTGGATAATTTATTAGATTATTATATGAATGATAATCTAATTAGAAATTATGAGGAAATGATTTGTTAATATATTATATGATTAATATATTAATTAGAAATAGAAAGTTGATTTGTTAATTTATTATGTGATTAATAAATTAATATGATATCAATTATAAAATAATTGATTTGTTAATTTATATGGTTCATAAATTAATATGAAATCAAGTAGAATTGATCAATTATTAATCAAAATTAATCTGGAATTAATATAGGATTAATTGGAATTAATTAAAGTGCAAGGATGAATTGTAATTGTTCAATAGTTGAACAAAAAAGGTAATTCTAGAACCATCCAAGGGAGGACGGTTTTAGGAGCGTCCATGGGGTTTCTAGAAGCCTTTTGGATTCATATAAGGAAAGGATTTGGATTGGGATTAAAATCCATTCAAATCTTGCTTTGTTCCTAAGTTACCTAAACTATAAATAGGATCCCTTGTGCACTTCAATTCCTTCATGCACTTCCTATAAAGCTTAGGAATGAAATTTCCTTCTCCTCAGCTGTCTTCTAGTTCTAGGGTTTGGGTGTGAGCCATTACAGGCATCATACTTTTGGTGCTAGCTTTCCAATCTCTTCAAAGGAAGAATTGAAGTGATTTGTTTACTACAACAAATAAAAGTTATGTAATCCTAATTCTTCTAATATATGTTGATTATATTAGGGTTCATCTAGCTTTTTTGTTCGTAGTATATTGCACTCAAAGTGTATGACATAGATCCTTTAGGTTGCATATGCCCTTGAGTGTTAAGTGAAATTCCGCAATCACAATAGTTATGTAACTTATAAAATACATCAGTGGTATCAGAGCCTAAGTGTATCGAACATTGATTGTAAATGAGATGAATTGAAAAAATCTAAAAATTTTTGAAAAAAAAAACCTATCCTCACGTCATGACAGAGGCTCTGTTACGTCATGACTTCAATATAAATTCAAATTTTAGGATTTTCGGCCTAATCTGATTTGTGTGGTTAATTTTGGTAATTATCTATTTTTAAATCTTTCAAAATCCGATTTTTGATGCGTTAGATGATTAAAATAAAAACCCTAAATATTAGGAGATAATCTTGGAAATATAATATTTGATTATAAGATTAATTAAATGAATTATACTTATGGATTTAATTATAAATTTAATTATAAGACTAATTAAAAGTAATTATAAACCCATTTAAACTAATTAATTATTTAATTACATGATTAATTTGGATAATTAATATTTAAACTTTGTGTTTTAAAACGTTTTAAAATACACCTTATACTACTTATGATTAAATGTTTAATATGTTATACATATAAGAAAAGTCAGTCAAATCGCTAGTACGCCTCATTCACGAAACCATACTATACGCGCGTGTGTGCACGCGGGGGGGGGGGGGGGGGGGGAGGGGGAGGGTACAAGGAAACAACCTATAGAATAACCGTTTAATGGGTGTCCACTCTCACCTAGCGCTCCCTTATAAGGTGGAAGGTCGTTAGCCGAACGGATTTGATAGAACATAACCTCATTAAATGTATGATGCTATAAAGTACTGGAATCTTTTATCTAAAGCCCAACTGTAGTTACTTTAGGAAAAATGTGAAGTGTATGCTAATCCATGAGAACGTACATTATTTCTTTATGAGTCGTCAGTGGAGCATGTGTGGTTAAATGCCACACTAATTTGGGAGTATGAAAATGAAATGATGAAACAACTCTTGTTTATAATTGTTGATGGAGAGTGTGTGGTTAACCGACAAATCAATGAGAGATTATAAATTGATCAAGGTTGTTAGAGCGGGTTTGTATGGTTATTCACATCTTAATTGTGATGCTCAGCATCTCAGTCACAATTGGTAAGAGCATAATCGAGGTTAAACATACCATTGATAAGATTTAATGAATCTCAAAGGATCTTGGAGTTTCATAAGATTAAAATTGGTAAAAGCCTTACCTACCTAAAATAGATATGAATTTGATTACTATATCTCTTTTCAAAGTTCGAATAAAAAATATGGATCCTGGCCTTAATTTAAATTTTGGGTTAATAATTAAGGCCTAAAATCAACTAACTTGAATTCTCTCTTCTCCTACATTTTAGATGTCATATGAAGATAGAAATGGTCTTCCTCATCTTTTGGAAATGTTTTTCCTTAATTTTGTAAAGATGGTCTTCCACATTCAAGTCAAGGTGAAATTGTTTTCCCTTCCTTAGCAAATCGTGGAACTGGACATTATCTTTCTTCAACTCTAAAACCTACTCCTCATGTGACTCTCCCAAAGTCACATTTTCCTCGAGTTGAAAGATATGAAACTACGCATGCCTTATTGGCATGTAAACATGAAGATGGAAATTATGTGTGTACGCATGTTCTGAAAATGAAATCTTAAATTGACAAGTTGGAAAGGTTGGGTGTCATATTCCCAATGAAGCAAGACAATGATTTGGTTCTTCTTTCGCTTCCAAATTCATATGGTCAGTTTGATAAGAACTCTCATATGAGGAATCTTAATGTTACCCTAATTGATCTGACCCAAACGTTGATAGTTGTTGAAGCAAAAATCATTATATAATAACTAAAGCAGAAATGGTCATAGGATCTATTTCTAAGAATTCCAAGGACATTGACAATGTTAACATTAGTGATCTAGAAAAATTTTCTCTTCCCAATCGAAAGGGATCGAACAAGGTCAAATCGTGTGACTTTACTTATGATACATCCATATCCTAAATACCTGAAAGATCTTAAAGATGGTAAAGTCAAATCGTGTGACTTTACTTATGGTACATCCATTTTCTAACTCCTTAAGTTCCTATTATTAGACTTTTAATACATAATGTGATGGTATTGAAAGATCTAAAATAATGAAGGCAACTTAAGAAAAGTGAGTTGAATCTGATTGTGCGAATAGACTTTTGTCGCATGCTTTGATGGTCAGAATTAGGTGCTACTACTAAGGATTTAGGGTATAAAATAGATTTCTATTACTCTTCAAAGATGTCAATAAATATAGTTTTTCATTTTATGCATTGTAAAAGACAAGTTTCAGTTTTCTTTTTTGTGATAAAATGAAGTTTTGGTTTATGAAGTTGCGTTATTTATATTTCCTTGTAATGACATTTGTGAAAGTGTAGGTTATGTTTCTAATAATAGCAACATTAATAGTGGATATTGATCTTCTAGAGTATGCTTGTGGTACTATCATAATATACCAAATGAAAAAAACCTCATCACTAGGTTTCAATTTGATAGAAACTTGGATTCATACAATTTGAATTGCATGATGCAAGAAATTCTTATTCATTACAAAATTATGAATAATTCATTATTCACATGTTCATGTGGTGCAAGTGAAGGAATAATGGATCTAGAACATGCTGATATGGACTTTCCAGATCCACCACTAAGGGCGATAACTATATTCGACATGCTTTACTGATGCTTTAGCAAATATCATTTTGTTTATAAGATTAGACAAAATTCTAATACTTTGAAAAGTTCAAAGAGTAACATAACGAATAGAAGAATCTATTATGCAGAAAGATAAAAGATTCTTCAATCTAAAAAGAAAGAAGAATACTTTAGTATCATGTTTTATGATTGTCTTGGTGATTGTAGAATTGTATCACAATTAATCCTCAAAGAACATCTTAATGCAATTGTATGACTAAGAAGAGGAATCAATGATTTTTTGAAATGGTTCGATCAAATATGAATCATACTTTGTTCCATAAAGTTTTAGAGCCATGCTATAGTAACTATAAATCGTATCTTGAAACTCATTCCAAACTAAGAAGTATGATAACACCTCATAATATGTGGAGTAAAGAATGCCTTCCTTACTCTAGCACATTTAGAAATGGAGTTTTGATGTTTTTGTTGTTTGAGAAACAAAAGATAAACTGAGTCTTATTCTATGAAGTGTTTTCTTGTCGAGAATCAACATAAACTTTTGAATATCTGTTATAGCTCATAAAGGAATTTTCTTTGAGATAGAAAACTTATATGTCAAGAAGTCAGTGGGAGTCGTGTTAATCTTCATCTTGCAGGAGTCAACCAATAATAATCCTTTTAGTTATCAATAGCATGCGAGCATAGGTTGATAACATGCTGTGTTTATTTGATATATTCTTATTTTTGTGCACTTCCAGTTGAGTTGACAATGCTTATAAGTTTTATGTTCTTCATTTAACTGCAAAATCAAAGCAATTTGGTCAGTGAAAGTACATTGGTTGATATGTGTGACTTGTTAACAACACGGAAACATTGATAGGTCATTGAGCTGCCAGAAGGAAAGAAATTAAAAAAATAGTGAAGTTCAGACCATGAAGGAAAACTGAATTTGAATTTGGTTTGTCCTAAACCTTGTCTTATGACTGTAGGTTGAAAATGATAGTTTCACGTGGATAGGAACGTATGCACCTCGACATCTAAGTGGCAAAGATTTCACTCGAATTCATGTATATTGTTATGAGGAAATACTTTCACTGATAGATTTTAAAGATCCGATAGACATCAATATGGTTATTGGTTTATTTAATTACATTCTCAAATTTACAATATGATTACGACATCCCACTTTATATTTTGAATTGTGAGGAATGGCAAGGAATTGTTTGAACTATCAAAAGATATATCTATCGGTCTTAAAGGTTTAAACACACACACACATACATATTATCCAACTAAGGTGTATAATCTTAAGAAGTCTAGTTGGAGACTTAACGAAGCATCACCAAGCAGAAATACGCACTTCCTTAAGAATGTCAAAAGGTATTGATTTTTAGAATTCTAGTTGATTTCTAGGTACATGTCAAAGCTAGTGGGAGCATAATTGTTATGTTGGTATTGCATGTTGACAATACTGTTCGTAGGGAACAATGTTTTTGTTTTTGAAAATTGCAAAGTTCAGAAATTGTTTCACTATAATGGACTTAAAGAAGAAGGAACTTATACTTTGTTTAGAGTCTAAAGGTTTAGATTGTATGGTTTAATAGAACTTAGTCAAATATGAATATGATGTTGAAACGTTTCAACATAAGAGACTTAGTTTATGGAAATATTATAGCAAGGAATTGAACATATATAAAATCTTTATGTAAGACATAAGGAGTCGAGTCCCATATGCTTTGGATATAAGATCGATTACATATGCTATAATATTTGACTATTATAATTTTTCAAATGCCTTTAGCATTGTGTGAAAAGGATTAGAATTTCATGTGACTAAAGTTGTTAAACAACTGTCAAGAAAATTCTAAGGTTTATCGAAGACTGGTTGCTTGTGGACAATAAGAGTATATTATTTTTAGGACGAACCATGGTGATTCGTTCTGGATTGAGATGATACTTGGTCAGAATGATGGTCATATGGGAATATTGAAATGTTTCCACAATGGAAGTTACTTTTAAATCTACATGTGAGTTGGAAACTTTAATGCAAGGGAAGTGTTCAAGGAGTGTATAATGAATTTGAGACTTCATAACCATGAAATTGTTTCAAGTAACAAGTTCTAGTGGAACATTATGTAATATCGGAGGCTCAGTCTTTGTGACTTTAAAACCTCGACATCATAGACGTTCAGTGCTTGTAAAGATGAGATTCCACTACATCTTAGAGAAGGATAAGAAATTGGAATTATGGATTGAGCATCATTGGACTAATTTTACAAAAGGAAGGACCATAGTATACATGTTTATAACATGGCATGACTGATGTTATCTAATTCAAGTGGTTAGTTGATTACTTGAAACATTATACAATGAATACATTCCTAATTGTTATGGTGATTAAATAATAGATATTTATTTATAATCAATGAGTATGATACCATAGTCATTTAATTTATTATTGTGTTTCATTTTGTATGTTTTACATTCCCGAGTAATATTTATTATTATTCAAAATTCCATAGTCGATCATACTTTTGGAAGTAGGTAGTGAATTAAGATGGTCATTAACTGATTGTAGATTGTCGATTGAGGTTAAGACGTTACAATTGGAATTTCTATAATATTCATGAGTACTTTGAAAAAAAAAGATTTTAAGTATTGGATAAACCCACGCTTGGAGATTACTTCATGGATTTAATCACAAGTAATTATAAGAGGAAAATATGTACTGTTCTTAAAGCATGGATATATAGGTCATGGTTTACAAATCAGTTGTGTATTGGTTTGATCAAACGCCTCTTGTAACTGGATGTTATAAAGTGTAATTACATGCATGATTTGGTATGTAAATTGTATGAATATATAGTCAAAGTAATTCATTCCTTTTTCCTTAATAGGAAAAGCGATATTTGTGAGCCCTTTAGAGATTTGAGTTGATGATGTGTGTAAAACCAACTAGTTTTAAACCTACTTTTAATTATTAAATAAACACACAAAGGCAGTGGACCTACCAATTGTGGTATAGCTAAATAAGTAGGGTATCGAACAGAGGGAATGGTAAATTAAAACTAAAAACTAATTCTATCTAAATTAATTATTAAGTTGGGGTTTTCTCTAGTTTTAGAAGACTAGAAACTTACTAACTATCACTAAATCTAAAAGCTAGAAAAGCAAAGAATTAACTAGATTCAATAATGGAAAGGAACTTCTGTTTAGTTCAACTCAATTGATCCTAGGGTTGATTTTATGGTAATAGTGCAATGGATTAACTCTTTTGTTGGCTACCGACTCAAGTGATTAATTTCACGTTCGCTACACTAACCCTTAGTGAATAAACTAACTCAAACAGTGATCAGTTGTCTAATTTAATTAAATTCACTAGATTAATTATTCGGGTTAATTTAGACTTGCAATGATTAACTAATTTGGTCCTTTAGTTAACTTCTTGTTGATGGTCATCACACAAGCTCACACATGAATTTACTTAATTTTCTTATTAATTCTAGTTTCATGCTCATTAATCCTAGACATATGATAAAGTGGTCACATAAACATATGAGGTTGATAATCAAAAGATGTTCATACTATTTAATTACCTTCCTATTAACAGAAAATTAATTATCATTCACACACAAGGTTCTTTAGCAAGCTAAAAATAACAAAAATCACCAACATTAAATTAATCCTACCAATAATCAAACCATAGTCTCAATTTTGTATCCCCAAACAGAAGTTTAAGAGTTTTAGCTCATGATTGAAGTAAATAATAGTAGATAAACGAATTCTAATTGTCCAGCCATAATGGAAAATAAAAGATTAAGTAGAATGATGAAATTTGCCTCAAATCTCCTTCGGAATTGGATTCTAGGTTGTATCTTCGTTCTCCAAGGTTCTTCTGGCTCTTCAATCGTAGCTAATCTCTCCAGAAGGGTTCCAGAATTCCCCAGTCGATCTGAGAGGTTATCTTTATATTTGCGAACCGACTCGTCGAGTCAGGTGTCGACTCGCCGAGTCCATCTCTCAATCCCCGTATACGATAAGTCTCTGGGTCTTTGAGTCTTTATCTTCTCGAATATTCGCTCGGACTCGCCGAGTAGGTGTTGTTTTTGGTGGTTTTCTTCTTTGTTAAATTCCCGAGCTCCCAACCGCTTCTCTTGCTTCCTTTTGCTTCCGAGCTTTACTTTTGGACTGAAAACATAATTCAAACACTTTTAAGTACCTTTTTTCCATGAATTGCAATAAATTAGCTGATAAATGATAAAAAATCTATACTTAGTATGAACTAAATATGCAAATATCAAAATACCCCACACTTGACTTTTGCTTGCCCCCAAGCAAAACTGAATTGTAACATATTAGAATCACATATGACAACTCCAATCTAACCCAACCATTATGCCAAGACCGCAACGCATACATTTGTGTCTAAAAATTTTCCTAAATACCCCCATACTCCAAATACTCACAATCCTCATAAACATTCGCCCACTTATCCCGAACAATGCTCATTGTATGCATCCCTCCGAATCCATCTGTAGAAAACCTCTTACCATCAAGGTATTTTTAGTTGAGCAACCCAAGCATACATAATATAGAATTACAATTTATGATACCACTATGGAGCTCTTTTGAATTCTTCACGTCCTTGATAATTTGATCTTTGATTTCTTTGAATACACCACCTTTGTTGTTTGATTTTTGGTATCTTCAATTTTTGAATTTCTTGGAATTTTGATCTTTTGATCTTCACTTTAATTGCTCCAAAATTCTTCAACTTTTCTTGCAATTCTCTCTCTTTTTTCTCTTTTTTTTACATGTACCTCACTTTTTTCACTCAAAACCCTACATGCTTAAGCAGGGGCACTCAACCTCAACCTTTATTGGCTAACGATAATAATTTTCCTGGATACATTTCTGGTACACGATACTAAACATATTGCATCCCTCGGGCTAAGCAAGGTCGTGTTTTTGTCCCATGATTTCACTGGAATAAGGAAGCCACAAATGCACTAGAACATATATAGGCTCAACTAAACATTTAGGTCTTCATGCAATTATCAACACAACTCTAACATGGAATCCTAATTACTTTTTACCAAAATTTCCTAAATTAATCCCTAAGTCACGTTTTTGGTATGCAAATTTTAAAATTAACCTATATATTAGGATTCTATATTTACTAAGATGACATTAACCCCTACCCCACACTTAATTTATGCAATGTCCTCATTGCATATTATGCATGATAAAGAACAACAAAATAAAAAAGGAATTGGAACAAACTCCCCTGGAATAGCATTCGCTAGGTCAATGTCTCTTCTCTTCAACTCCATCTTCAATTGACTTTAGACATGGAAATAGCTCATCCATATCTTGGGTATCAAATCACATGTGGGCAGCTCCAAATAGGTAGGAAAAATAGTGTAAACTCTTCAAGAATCGATAGAGAATAATGAATGGTCAAGTGGTATCTTCAACAACATCGAATCAGCAGTCTTTTCAGTATAAAAATGAGTGACTCATCGAGTCATATAAGCAACTCGTCGAGTATAGTCGCGAACAGCTTCGAAATTGCGAAAATACAAGGCGACTCGTCGAGTCAGTTTAGTGCACTCGGCGAGTAGACCGCTGGGTGGAAAAAATTACATTCTGCATTTTGTTCCAACTCTTGACAAATCTTCAACACTTCACAAAACTACTAGACTCATTCACTCATGTCTCTAAGGACCGGACTCGACACCTTAACTCTAACTCCGCCATTTCTTGACTCTTTTCCACTCTTTATTTTTCTTTCCCTCTCAAAATCTAGACCCTTTTTATGCAAGCATTCCTAATCCAAAATCTGAAAGTAACCAAGGCAAATTAAACATCAAGCATAAAATAAAAGTCTAAAAATTCAAACACACCAAACAAACAAAATAAATTAAAAATTGTTCAACAAAGCATAAATAAAAGAAAACTAATCCTCCTCCTCGTCATCATGATCATGCGCAGCTCCACTTCCACTAGCTCCACTCCTCCTTGCATTAATCACCTCATCCCAAGATGGAATGTATGGGAAGTTACCACCATCGATATGCGGAATATGGAAGTGGTCAAAAAGTCGAATGTTGGACTGGTTACTAAAATTGAGATTCCTTGCCATTTGATCTTGCATTCTCCTCATCTCAACATTATACCAGTCCATTGGTACTTCATCATTATCCACCGGAATTACCGGCGGTTCCTCCTCCACGTCTCGCTCTCGCCTTGGCCTAACCCTCCTTCACGGCGCCTCGGGACCAACCACCGGATCATCATGCGGGATAGCATAATGACCACCGCCATAATCCTCAATAATCCTAGCCCTCCGAAAAAGAATGGGATTAAATGGAGGGGTAGGAATCACCGTCATCAAATTCCAGGCACCACAGGTCATCAACCCAAATGAGTTGGCTAGCCGGGTGACGAACATGCCACCATTAATTTTGGAAGTTTTGCAATCCTTGACCGCACCCTCCGACAAATAAGAAGCCAAACACCAAGGAATGTTGCAAAAGGTGTCCGGTGTGATAATGCTCCAAAGATAAAAGACGTCAAGGTTAGAAACCTTGTCGTCATCCTTCCGTTGGTTGATGGTGGTAGAGATAAGGCGGCGAATGAGACGGTGCGTGGGCGACCTAATACTTCCTTCCTGGGCCGACTTCGGAATGTACAACTTCTTGGCGATCGTGTTCCACCAACCCGTACTCGTAACGCCATCGGGGAACACCTTGTGAGAGTGTTCCAGAAAGGCACGAAACATAGCAGTCGAGACCAATGGCTGATCATAAATCCCCAACCGACAAGCAAGATCAATAACGGAGCACTGATGAAACTCGCCCCCAAGGCAAAAACTAAAACTCGCCGGGTGGTAGCAATGATCTCCTCCATGGAAAGACACCATGGAGAAAAACTCTCAGCAAAGTTCCTAGTACACCGGCTCTTGAATCCTAAAGACCCGGCTCCATCCATCGCAATTCATCATCTCCCCCTCGTATGTGAATTCCTTCAAAAGATAAGGGGCCAACTCCTCCTCATACCGGAAACTTTGCAACCAATCCCAATCAACCCTGTTTGGTACATAAATCTCCTTCTTTCTGACTTCAGCCAACTTCTTCCATCTCCTCATTGTTGAAGCCGATTCAATTTGAGTAAAATTCAACCAAGGAAAATCTCCTTGGCTTCCACTTGAGCTTTGACCTTTGTGAAACATTGTCCCTGCAAAACAAAGAACACACAACCCAGCAAACACAGAAAATCATCAAAACAGTTTACATCTGGGTCCCCGACTGGACTCGTCGAGTCCATGAATGACTCGGCGAGTCGCATGAACTGCGCGAGTCAGTCGACGAGTCGATCCAAATTCGACCATGAAAACTCAAAATTTCTTCAAGGGTTTTTGTCCAGGGATGTTTCTAAGATGTATTAGGGAAAGAATAATCATCCAAAACAACATAATTATTACTAAATCAAAACCCTAAAAATTTACTAAAACTCAAAATCGGGTATTCTATGAAATTGACATCCTAGATCATCTAAAAATCATGGCTTTAACAGAATTAAGGAAGAAATTAAGTACCTTTTGTGATGGAAATCGAAAATCTTGAAGAAAGAGTGAAGAGGTTGATGAATGCTTGAGAGAGAGCACAAATGGAGGCGCACGACGAGTGGTGGGGGGGGGGGGGGGAAACTGATTTCATTAGGGTTAAAAACCCTAGTTACCGGTTGTAAAAATTAATTTTTTTTCTGTAAATAAAATCGACTCGTCGAGTCAGGGTCACACTCGGCGAGTCTGGTCGCGATTTTTAAACTCATCTGGAAACTGAATTGACTCGTCGAGTCATGGTCAGACTCGGCGAGTCAATTGCAAACAATTCAAGAATTATATAATTGTGCCATTCATTTAGAAAAGAAAATTCATTCCACCCCACACTTAGTCCATACACACTCTCAAGCAGTCATGTCTGATGATTTGGAAGATTAAAATCCTAAAAACGAAAATCAAACAAAACTAAAAAGATGAAAGAAAGCAAACTAAAAAAAACGGGTTGCCTCCCGCCACGCGCTTATTTTTAAGGAGTCGTTATCTGGACTCCTTCCCATCTACGTTTCTTCATCTTCCTGCATCGGGAATGCACGCTTAATCTTTTGCGATTTGTACTTCGTCTTGTAAGCGTGAATCTTCTTCTTGTAAGCTCGTCTTAATTCTTCTTTCTTCTTCCTTATAGCATCATCCTCATCTGCATTAAATTCTCTTTTCTTCATCTTTTTCTTCTTCACCCCATTCCTTTGCACCTTCTCTTGCACTTCCTTTTCCTTAAACTTCATTCCTTCATATTTGGTGAAAACTCGTGCTCTAGGTTTGGTAATGAATGGGTGATCAACATCATATTTCCTATCCTTTGCCTTTTTCTCTTCTCTAAAGCCTGCCTCATCTTCAAGTGGAATATCTTCTTCTTCTTGCATAATCGTATCAAGGCATGCTACATGAACGTGTTGAAATCCACCATCCACTTCTCCTTTTGCTGCTTGTTCCTCTAAAGAATGAGGGAAAATCTTCATATCCAAAACATGCAGGGAGTTGGTAACAAGCAAATGAAAATCGTCCAAGTTGCTGGTAATTTCGACTGGACTCGTCGAGTCTGGGAAAGCGACTCGGCGATTTGGATTGTATTCCACACTTCCCACTGTGTTTTCCGAGTCGGCTCCTTTCAGCAACTTCTCTATCTCTTCCAAGTCCTTTTCAATATCTTCATTACCTCCAGAGGGTAGCAAAAACTTGCTTGGATCTTCTTCTTGCAAAAGTGCAAGTTCTTTTTGTAGTATCTCATCATCCAAATCAATGAATGAGATCTCTTCTTTTCTTCCTTCTGCTTGCTTGGTCTCTGGTAAAGCTTTAAACACTGCTGACTCGTCTCCTACCCTTAATGTTAGTGTGGACTCACATACATCAATTAATGCACATGCGATGTTCAAAAATGATCTCCCTAAAATAATTGGAATTTCGGGGTCTTCTTCCATATCAAGTATCACAAAGTCTACGGGAAAAATAAAATTATTGACCTTAATGAGGAGATCGTCACAAACGCCTCTTGGATGAATTGTCGTCTTGTCCGCCAAATGGATGAAAAATAAAATTATCGACCTTAATAAGTTGATACTTGCACCCGAATCGTTCAACGCTTGAGTTGCAAGTACATTTCCAAATTGGCAAGGAATTATGATGCTTCCTGGATCGCCCTTCTTTTCTGGTAGCTCACTCAATACTATCTCCACGACTTCAGCTAAATCTTTTCTAGCAGTAAAAAGACCCTTTAGCATGTTAAATTACTTGGGTGTTTGACGCATTGTTTCCACAAATGGAATGTTGACTTGAAGGGCTCGAACATGCTCCATGAAAGCCTTATATGCTCTAACTTTTTCACCAGGCATGGCTCTGATTGGGAATGGCAATGGGGGACTGTAGGGCCTAACAGTTTTGTCATCTGCGCATGGACTCGTCGAGTCTGGTCGGGTTTAGCTGGAGCTGACTCTTCTGCCTTTTCTGAATTCACCTTGGAGATCTTCTGTGCAGGTGTGAGAATTTCTTCATAGCTGGAAGTCACCGCGTTCAAATTCTCCCTTCTCGGATTATTTTCGGTGTTACTTGAAAGTTGACCCGGTCTTCTCTCGTTCACTTGGTGTGCAAGTTGCCCTAGCTGCTTTTCAATGTTGAGAATAGATGCCTGTTGATTCCTTAGCATATTCTTGGTCTCTTGTATTGCAGCATCATGATCATTGTGCCTTTTTTCGGACGCGGCTATGAATCTTGTGAACATTTCTTCTAAATCGGCTTTCTTTTCCATAACCGGTTCTTCCTTTTGATAAAATCCCCTCTCTTTCTGCTTGTATTTCTCCTCCTTAGACTTCTTGTATTCTTCATATGGGATCCATTCCTTCTTCGGTTTCCGCCAATTCTCGTCGTATCAATCGCCGCTTGAGTAGAACACTTGAGCTTTCTTGTTTCCATTTTCATCTAAGTCACAATCTTTCGTGAGATGAGGTCCTCTACAATTCTCGCATCCAACTCGAATAGCATGGATTGTTTGATCCATTTTTGTCATCCTTCTATCTAGACTATCGAGCTTAGCTATCACCGCCGCCATGCCATCATTTGCTGAGTTCACTACCCCCCGACTTACTTCATTTCTTGGGTTATGGTATTCTCTAGAATGTTTAGAGAATTCTTCTATTAACTCCTTGATTACCGGGGGTGCCTTCTTCGTGAGCAGGCCTTGCGAGTCGAGCAATTGCCGTGTGGTGACATTGATTCCATCATAGAAGATGGAGACCTCTTGTTGGCTATTGAGGTCATGGTGTGGGCAATTTCTAAGAAGACCTTTGTACCTTTCCCAAGCTTCATAAAGAGACTCCTCGGGTTGTTGCTCGAAGTTGGCAATAGCTTTTTTCAACTTAGCTATTTTGGAAGGCGGGCAAAAGTGGTCTATGAACTCTTCTTTCATCTTGGCCCATGTGGTGACCGATCCGGGAGGAAGCGACTTGAGCCAATCCTTTGCAACACCCTTGAATGTGACTGGAAGCATGCAAAGTAGTTGGGTCTCGCGTGGCACATTTGGTACATTGAAGTAGTCAGCCACATCATTTACTTCATCCAAGTGTTTGTAGGCGTCTTCGTGGTCTTTTCCATAAAAAGGAATCTCCTTGAGTTGAGCGAGAATATGACCCTTTAGCTCGAAAGTAGCGGTAGCAGGAATTGCGGGCTGCACAAGTCCCGGGCCAGTGTCATCGCGCATCCTCTTCTTCCTTTCCCCCATGGGGACTTTATCGATATTATCCATAGTGATAGCTAAATCGTCTTCAAAATCGGATTCGTGCTCGTATGTGGGTTCTTCTTCTTCTGCCTCGGTCTCGTACTCGGTGTCTTCTTTAATTGGGTCTTCGATGGTCAAAGAGGCGTTGGATGCTCCTGATTTGCTGCTCCTCTTCTTGCTGAAGACGGACTTGAGGTTCTTTAGTGGTGAATTCTTTGAAGAAGCGGATTCTCCAACGGCTTTTCCTTTGCTCCTCCTTAGTGCGGATTCCGGGTCTTTGAGAGGAGGGACCAAAGGTGTATCAGATCCTCGGGTCATGAAACAACTGTAAACAAAACAAAAACGCATAAAAAGAACAAAAAAATAAATAAAAATTAAAACTGTTAATCAGCGATGAACTCGCCGAGTCGGCACGAGTGCACTCGGCTAGTTGAAGGCAAAAACAGAAAAATTTTCTAATTACTTTTAAAAACGGATTTTTATTAAAACTTATACTAATTACACAAAGGATCGATAAAAAATAGATTTTAATGTTAATTTTAGAACCGTTCCCCGACAACGACGCCAAAAACTTGTTGTGTGTAAAACCAACTAGTTTTAAACCTACTTTTAATTATTAAATAAACACACAAAGGCAGTGGACCTACGAATTGTGGTATAGCTAAATATGTAGGGTATCGAACATAGGGAATGATAAATTAAAACTAAAAACTAATTCTATCTAAATTAATTATTAAGTAGGGGTTTTCTCTAGTTTTACAAGACTAGAAACTTACTAACTATCACTAAATCTAAAAGCTAGAAAAGCAAAGAATTAACTAGATTCAATAATGTGAAGGAACCTTTGTTTAGTTCAACTCAATTGATCCTATGGTTGATTTTATGGTAATAGTGCAATGGATTAACTCTTTTGTTGGCTACCGACTCAAGTGATTAATTTCACGTTCGCTACACTAACCATTAGTGAATAAACTAACTCAAACAGTGATCAGTTGTCTAATTTAATTAAATTCACTAGATTAATTATTGAGGTTAATTTAGACTTGCAATGATTAACTAATTTGGTCCTTTAGTTAACTTCTTGTTGATGGCCATCACACAAGCTCACACATGAATTTACTTAATTTTCTTATTAATTCTAGTTTCATGTTCATTAATCCTAGACATATGATAAAGTGGTCACATAAACATATGAAGTTGATAATCAAAAGATGTTCATACTATTTAATTACCTTCCTATTAACAGAAAATTAATTATCATTCACACACAAGGTTCTTTAGCAAGCTAAAAATAACAAAAATCACTAACATTAAGTTAATCCTACCAATAATCAAACCATAGTCTCAATTTTGTATCCCCAAACTGAAGTTTAAGAGTTTTAGCTCATGATTAAAGTAAATAACAGCAAATAAACGAATTCTAATTGTCTAGCCATAATGGAAAACAAAAGATTAAGTAGAATGATGAAATTTGCGTCAAATCGCCTTCGGGATTGGATTCTAGGTTATATCTTCGTTCTCCAAGGTTCTTCTGGCTCTTCAATCGCAGCTAATCTCTCCAGAAGGGTTCCAGAATTCCCCAGTAGATCTGAGAGGTTATCTTTATATTTGCGAACCGACTCGTCGAGTCAGGTGCCGACTCGCTGAGTCCATCTCTCAATCCCCGTATGCGATAAGTCTCTGGGTCTTTGAGTCTTTATCTTCTCGAATATTCGCTCGGAATTGCCGAGTAGACGACCCTACTCGCTGAGTAGGTGTTGTTTTTGGTGGTTTTCTTCTTTGTTCAATTCCCGAGCTCCCAATCGCTTCTCCTGCTTCCTTTTGCTTCCGAGCTTTACTTTTGGACTGAAAACATAATTCAAACATTTTTAATTACCTTTTTTTTCCATGAATTGCAATAAATTAGCTGATAAATGATAAAAAAATCTATACTTAATATGAACTAAATTTGCAAATATCAGTTGATCTATAAGAACTAGGCCTAGTCTGGACTAAATTGATGTGTTCAATTTTGGTAGTTTGAATTTGATCACAAATCGAGAAATCGAGAAACAGAATAAATGAACACAAGGTTGATCATTTAATCCATGACTCTGTGCATAATATATCTTATAGAACGAAGGAATAGCTAATCACATATCTTAGGGCCAAAGTTTGATTCAAATCAGAATTCGACATTGGCTTTGGAAAGCACTCTTTGTTGTTTAGTTCAAGGTCTATACTTTCAACTCTAGTTACAGACTTATCCAAGTGGGAGACTATTGGATTAAGGTGTCTAAGCCAATAACTAAATTGGTATATTCTTGTAATTAGAAGCAAATTCCTTTTTGGGTTGCCCTCATAACTAGAACTTGGTTAGAATGAAATTTATAGAAAGAGGATAATTTGTTCGGTTATTATATGACTGATAAACTAATTGGAAATTATGAGGAAATCATTTGTTAATATATTATATAATTAATATATTAATTGGAAATAGAAATTTGATTTGTTAATTTATTATGTGATTAATAAATTGATATGAGATCAGTTGTTAGATAATTGATTTGTTAATTTATATGATTAATAAATTAATATGAAATCAAATAGAATTTAATAATTATAAATCAGAATTAATATGGAATTAATTCAGGATTAATTGGAACTAATTAAAAGTGTCAGGGGTGAATTGTAATTGTTTAATAGTTGGACAAAAAAAGGTAATTCTTGAACCATCCAAGGGATGACGGTTTTAGGAGCCTCCTTGGGGTTTCCAGAAGCCTCTTGGATGCATATAAGGAAAAAATTTAGATTGGGATTAAAATCCATTCAAATCTTGTCTGGTCACTGAGTTACCTAAAATATAAATAGTACCTATTGGGAACTTGAATTCGTTCATGCAATTCCTATAAATCTTAGGAACAAAATTTCCTTCTCTTTTTATCTCCTCAATTGTCCTCTAGTTATGGGGTTTGTGTGTGAGCCATTAGAGGCATCATACTTTTGGTGATAGCTTTCCAAGCTCTCCAAAGGAAGGGTTGAAGTTATTTGTTTACTACAACAAATCAAACGTATGTGATCCTAATTCTTCTAATATTATTTGATTATATTAGGGTTCATCTAGTTTTTGTTGTTCATAGTATATTGCATTCAAAGTGTATGAAATAGATCCTTTTGGTTGCATGTGCCCTTAAGTGTTATGTGAAATCCTGCAAGAACAATAGTTTGGTAACATATAAAACCCATCATTAATCAACATATAGCAACAAATATATGTAGGAATCCTGTGACAATTTCTTTGGGTAAAAACCATTTTCAAACTGGTTCCGATTGTTGTCATGTGAGATCATGGACGCGAATTTTTCTTGAGCTCCATCTCCATTTAATGTTCCTCTCGTAATATCTTCTCGTTGATTGTGGTACTCTCTCGAATGTTTTGCAAACTCCATAATCAATGCTTTGTTAGTTGTCAGATCCTTCTTTGTCAGTGACCCTTGAGAATTGAGTAGTTGACGAGTGCACACGTTGATTCCATTATAGAACGAGCAAATCTCTTGTTGGACATTTAATTCATGTTTAGGGCAATTCATAAGCATCCCTTTGTGGCCGTCCCAAGCTTCATATAGTGACTCCCCATTGAGTTGCTGAAAATTCTGTATATTCTTCTTTAGTTTAGAAATATTCAAGGATTGTGTAACATGTTATTTAAACCCCCTTCTCAAATTATCTCATGTTGTAATTGCCCATGGTTGTAGTGATTTTAGCCATCTTTGCCGCATCCTTGAGTGTAACTAGAAGAAGTCATAACATCACCGCTTCTTTAGTCACGTTCAGAATATTAAAGTAATCTACAATCTCAAGCACCTCGTTGATGTGTATATACACGTCCTCGTGGTCTTTCCCAAAGAATGGAATGTCTTTAAGCATGTTGAGAAATGCCCCTTGAGCTCAAAATTCATCGCGGTTGGAATTTCGTGTCGCACAAGACCGGCCCATTGTTATCACACATTCGCCTATTCTTCTCATCCATAGTCAAGGTCATAATGTCCCCCGTTGAGTTATCTGGTTCACTTCCTTCTTCTTTTTCGATTTTGCTTTCGGTTTCTGGTGCGTACTTACTTTCCTTCTTGTCCCGAGTTCTCTCTAAACTTTTACTTAATTTGTCTCCTTTGGCTTGTGGAATTAAGATTCTGTATCATCAAAATATGGCATAATTTTCAAGGAAGATCCTCTCGTCATGAACTACTACAACAAAACAAGAAAACAACCGTAGAACGAAAAAATGAAATAAAAATAAAAAACTGAAACCCCCAGTTTCCATGTCGTGGGCTTACAACGCCTAAATCGCGGAACCTGACTAAACATAAAAACAAAATACAACAGAAAAATAACTTCTTATGGACTTTACCCCACAAAAAGGATCGATCAATTAATAGCAACTAATTTCTTCTAAACAAGTCGTTTCTCTAAAACGGCGTCAAAAACTTGATTAATTTTAAACTCTCTCAAAAGCTTTAAATTTATAACTCTAACCAATTTTACTAGCTAAAACAGAATATGCGGTGTACCTAGCCGTGTAGTAGTATAGTATAATAAATAAAGGGTCAATCACAGGGAACAAAATTTTAAACTAAAATTAACTGCTAAAAATTAAATTAAAAGAAATAACTTTAATGGGGGTTTTATCTGATTTTACAAGTTTAGGAAAACTTAATTTAAGCACAAAACTAATACTACTTCAAACAAAAGCAACAACTTGAAAAAAGATTTTTAATCAAGAATAAAAGATACTTCCATTTAGCTTCAAATCCCCCCTTTTCCTATGGTTAATTTCAAGATAATGGGTTTTTTTTTTTTTCAGTTGCTTACCAAATTATAATTTACTAGTTATCATGATCTGAAGACCTAGCATATCCCAATTTATGAACATTAATTATAATGGCTAAGCAACTTAAGAACACCAAATTGACATTAAGATATATAATAGACTATGAATGATAAGATCTAAGAATTACCTATCAATTATCAAGACAAGTAAATCAATCACATATTACGTATCAATAATTCTCTCTAGCACAATTATAACTATTAACTTTTACCACCAAACTCTAGGATATGTTTTATCACTAGATCTAGCAATTCAATGTTCATAAACAACTAGATAACAAGTTCATGCAATCAAACTGATCATATAACTACAAAAAAACTTACAGAAAAAAGCAACAAAGGTTAGAACTTTAATATACTATGATGATGATATATCAAATATAACTTAAAACCATCTTCATAAATCCATAAAATAAGAAATTAACACATGGTATTAGGGTTCATTTAATGTAAATGAAAGTAAAGGGTTATTAGCGCATGATCAAAGAAGAAAAACTCAAAAAATGAAGTAAATTGGATTAAACATAGTTAAAACTAGAAAACCAAATGATCAATGGTGTTCTTCACTCTATTCTCTCTCTTCCATGCTCTTTTATCGAAACCTATCCTCCAAAGGGTTTCTTAAAAGTGTTTTGTCACTTTAAGTCGCATCTCTCTGAGCAATCTCTCAACATTCGACCTAAAAGCTGATATATATATATATATATATATATATATATATATATATATATATATATATATTTGCCTTAAATTGGCTGCCATGCCGTAAAAAACAAACATCCATGTCGTGGGAGACACTTTAAATGCATGGACATCAAGTCTTCATGCAAATTAATCGGGAAGCTTATATGTCTCCATGTCGTGGACCGGAGTTAGCCATGCCGCGAAATCTTCTTTAAACGGGTTTCTTCCTCTCTTTTACTCTTTATGCATGCACCAACCTCCAAATTTCCGTCTTTATCTATTTTATGCCACTTTTCTTGAGAATCTCTTACAACATAGATTTTATACTTATTAAGCACCAAATATCTTTGTAATTAACCAAAATAAAGCTAAAATGTATTTAAATAAGGCATAAATATATGTATAAATAGAGTACTATCAAAATACCCCACACTTGCCTTTTGTGTTCCCTCAAGCAGAACTTATTATTTTCAATAAATCACATCAAAACTTTTCTCCTTAATATCGTACAAGACAATCCTACTTGAACCCACCAATTACATTTCACCTCAATGCATCCATTTGTGTGTAAATAAAACCTAAATATTTCTCAAATCCTAAATACTTACAATCATCATAAACGCTCCCCACATGTTTTGAACAACATTAATTGTTGCATTCCTACCACCTATACCCTTTTATTTACCCCATTTTGTTTCAAAAGTTATTGCAAAATTTCAAGTGAGACAACTTTAAAAAGAAAAATACTATATATGATAAGTTTCCTAAAAATATACCTAAATTTATTGCCACACACTATTCTGTAGAACATTTTCCCTTTTTTATTTTTTCATTACTTTTTCCATTTTTTTAATATTTTCTCAATATCTCAATTTAAATTTCACATATAAACAAACAAATAATACTAACTTTATTTCTACTAATACTATAGTTCATGAATTTCTAAGAAATTCATTAGAGTACTCGGAATTTCAAATGCCACTAATGGAACTCATGAATTTTGATGAAACTCATGTAGTGATTTTCTTCCCATCAATCCAAGCTTTTACAAATAGGTGGGTAAATTAACACATTCCCGAGGGAGGGGGGATACTCACCGAGTCTCAAACGCTACGGATTGGTTCCACTCCTTAACGGTTAATTATTGAATATATATATATATATATATATATATATATATATATATATATATATATATATATATATATATATATATATAACTAGATTCAAAATGCATAATTTAAAATAGATAAACATGGATCTTGACTTGCTTCATTTTAACAGAAAGCACCCATGAGATAAATCCTCAGGTGTAGGCTTTTTATTGGGTCCAGATATCCACAAAGCAAAACATATTATGTCCCTCAAACTGCACAAGTTTGAATTTTTGTCTCATGGTTTCACTAGGACTGGGAAGCCACAAATATATTAAAACATATTGGCTTAACTAAATCTTAGAGTTCTCATCAAAATATCTCACACAACACTAGCAAACTTAGCTCTAATACAATAATATTAAAAAAAAATACCAAAATTTTAAATTAGATCATTTTTTCAAGTTTATATATTGTGACATCTCCTATTTTTCATAATCGAAAAACATTTCTTTACGCTTTCAAATGTCATACCATATTTGTTTGCCGAAAATCCTAGTATAATAAAACATTTTTGTAAAAAATGTATTTTTTTTATTGAAATATCTTGAGTAGAGATTTTGTTTCAAAATAAAAAATCCTAAGTATGTCATAATCAATACACAACATATGTTACAACGTAAATACCTAACGGTCCTAAACATTATTGCAAGTTGTCTCTTAATCACTTAACATCCTAATCAAGTTTCAACAGCTTTAACATTGTTACCTTTGAGGCGTATAATTTGAGTGGGTTAGGTTTGGGAAAACCTTGTGAAATAAATAGGGTTTCCAATCCTATAATATTTTAATGATAATAAATCATAATTATCAAACCTTCAAAACTAATTGTTACTAAACAATATAACACACACACACACACACACACACACATATATATATATATATATATATATATATAAGACAATCTAGCCTTAGTTTCGTATCCCGTCGATCCTCAAATATCGATCCTATAATAGTGATCTTATGAGATCTACCCTGAGAGATCACTATAAACAATGAGTTGACTACATTACCTTATGAATTCCTTGGCAACAGGCGTTAGTCAATAAAGGCAACCATGGGGGGATGGAGTACCTGAATGAACATACAATCCTATTTATTTGGATTAGTATAATCCATTAACACCACAAGACTAGGTTTTAGTAAGGGATGGCCATTTATACTCCACTAGATGACTTAAACATACCTTGTAGTGGTCTGATCACAAGTATTATCAAACAAATTTCTACCCTTAGACAAACCCTATCTGACTGCCTAAAAAGGAAGGGGAATACTAATGTAGTACAGACCCGTACCCCACCAAATCATAAGTGTCAATGAACAGAGCTCTTCTCTTCGTACCAATCTCACACATACCCTTAATATGATGCTGCCCAATATTTAAACTTAATTAAACTAAGTACGCCCTTTACGTCTTAGTGTATGACTAGAAAGAGATACTCGAATGAGCAAGGAAATGAGAATAATGACACTCTATTTATAGGAGGAAGAACATAGGGCTTTGAGTAGGGACCAATTTCCGTCTATATCTTCCACGTATGAGCTCCGTTTTTTACGTTCTTTATATCCACATACAGGTATTTTTGAGTGCTCAAACTTTCATTTAGACTCCATCGATTGTAACATCCGCAGATTCAGGCTATTCAATTAAGATATAATAAGCGTTAAAATTGATTTTTTTATATTATAGAAGATTATCTAGGATAAATAATCTTAACCAAAGTAATAGTTAGGGCTAATAGTTGTAACCAATTTGACGTAATAAAGAAGAATTATATGAATAATATGTGTTTCATGATTATGATAATATAATAAAATAGGAAAAATGAGTCGAATCGTCTGTAAATCGTAAAAATAAGTGTTCCAAAACATATATATATATATATATATATATATATATATATATATATATATAGAAAGTACATGTCTTCCCGATCCCGAAAATATAAATTTTGTAGAAATCTGACTCCGTATAAATTAGATATGATTTTTATAAGGTATAAAAGTCAGCTGTGCACAACGAATGTATGACGTAAAAAGCTACGAAGAGAATGGTTGAGGATGTCACAGTTTGTATCTGAGCATTTTTTTAAGCAAACTAGGAATTTCTAGAATTTCTAGTCTTAAACTTAGAATGCTAAGCGATGATTGTGAGGTGAGTGTCTGCTATATTGGAGACACAAGCACTAGCTTATTTTAGGAAGGATGCCTAAATTTCTTTTATGTGCTAATTAATATATGTTATTATTTGATCGGATCTATGGTCTGTTGCCGATTGGAGCTATAAATTTTATGTGTTCATATTTCTAAATGTTTAATTATGGTATTAGAACTGGCATATAAATTTTCAGGTGATAAGGAGATTTGTACGTCTGTCGTAAATAAAGCTTTCCCTTCGCTATACACTGAACATCTGCTAGAGTGTATTGATCGAAATGGTAAGAATTTGCAGCGGATTAAGAAATGCTAATGGAAACTGTCAGCCTGAACCATAAGTGATTGAGCGTGCGCCAAGAGTAGTAGTTGCACCCGAGCCAATCACGATGGCAGGAGTACAAGCAATGATACAAATGGTGTTGGATCACCAGATGGAAGAGACAAGGCTTCCACTTCAACAAAATAGGGACGAACCTACTGTACCCATTGTGCAACCTGAACTAAAGGACAGGCAGTCAGAAGAAGGAAACTATAGTAGAACTGTCAGTCAAGTTGAGCCACGAGTGGCTAGAAGAAACCAACCCAATGGAGGAAATGATGGGAGTGAATGCAAGTACAAGGATTTCATGGCATTCAGGCGACCAAGTCTTCCTGGAAGCCCATCATTGGTGGAAGTAATGGATTGGATCTCCGAGATGGAGATGATGTTTGACAGTTGTGACTGCAACAACAAATAGAAAACCGCTCTCGCGGTTATACTATTGAAGACTAAGGTATTAAGCTGGTGGAAGCTACTAGCTGATACCATGACCAAGGGAGAAGCTAGCAATATGTCTTGGGAAGACTTTTTGGTACAACTGAAAATGCAGTACTGCTCTGAGCAGGACCTTCTGGAGATCAACAACGAGTTTCAAAATCTGAAAAAGGGAAGGATCAGCGTCAGCGAGTATGCTTCAAGTTTTATGGAGAAAATGAAGCTTGTTCCTTATTTTGTTTTGACTAAACTCTCCAAGGTCAAAAAGTTTGCTAATGGATTGCCAGCAAACTTTGGTCCAATGGTCAAACATGAAACCCCCTCAAAAGCCACCATCTGGGAAGCTATGAATGTAGAGACCCAGATAAGAGAAAAGGGTCTAGAAAAATATAATGCGAGAGAAAGAGGAAGATTAAGGTATCCTCAAGATCCGATAAGAAAAGGAAGATTCTCGATGTCTAACCTGGATGACCAAAATTGGGGAGCCAAGTGGAGTGAAAAGTGCAAAAAGAAACATTTCGGAAAGTGCGATGGAGAAGTGACTTGCTATAAGTGTGGGAGGACCGATCACTATTCCAGAGATTGTATATTTGACAACAAGAAGTGTTACAAATGCGGAGATGGTGGGCATATTTCGAAGAACTACCCGAAGAAAAATGAAGCAACAAGGCTAAATACACCGCCAAAGCCAAAGGCAAGAGCATTCCAGATGCTCCTTAATGAAGCAGGTGACGATGCAAGGGATTAAGAGTAAGGATATATTAAATAGCCATATAGACAATATCATGTGGTGTAGCCTAATATAAGAGGCATAGTATAGGGTGAATTTGAATATCTATGTAATCGTTTCAAGAATTAATCTAGACCTTAGTTATGTTATCCGACATGTTAAATGACTATGTGAAATTCTTGTATGGTGACTTGGAGAACTGAGAGGAAATACTTGGGACAAGTATGAGTAGGTGTGAAAGGTAGTGGAGGCCTATAACGCTAAAAGCACAGGAATCACACTTAGATCAAGGAAAGTCACAAGGTTACCAAGGCACTAGTAATTGATTTTGTTTTGTTCATGTCTGTCATTATCATCGTTTCGGTAATGACTAAGAACATGAATATTATTCTTACCCTAGTGGTTATATCATATCAAGTTCAGCTAAGATATGTATTCTACGTGGTTCATAGAACCAAGATCAATGTAGCATCTGACTTAAGCCAGAAGATTGAAGTGAAAGATAATTGAAGCGAGCAATAGAAATATCACGATTGTTGTTAAAGTATGAAGCTTGTAGCTTAAGTGCTACATGCTAGAATGTGATTATATCACATTAGAACATGAAGGAAGGTATATTCCATTCTGGAATTTGACTCAAAAAGACATGAAGCTAAGCATTGCATCATACGATAAGAGGTCATTAGAACATGACCCATCAGTCTGTTACGGTAATCGAAGAAAAGACCTTATCTTAAGTTAAGTATGTTTAAGAATAAGTAGGAGTCTCCCATAAGGACCGAATTTGCAACTTGAAGGAGTTCTAGAGTTAGATATTCATTTGAAATGACATAAGAGTTACAATCGCCACCTAGGATGGAAAGGAAACGTATGGAGTCATTATACAAGCCCTATTTTGTTGATGATTCAGGGACATAATCTTCCTAAGGGGGAGATAATTGAAACATCCGAATATTTGGGCTAGTCAATTAAGATATAATAAGCGTTAAAAATGATTTTTTATTTTATTTTATAGAAGATTATCTAGGATAAATAATCTTAACCAAAGTAAAAGTTAGTGTAACACCGTGAATTTTCCAAACCAAAAATTTCAACTTAAAACACATTTATCTCATTTTCAAAATTCAAAAAAGTGCCACAAATATCAATTCATCAAAACACATGTCCAAAAATGTATATATCACAAAATTCAGGATCCTCTCCACATAAATCTAACTCTAGTGTGTGTACAATCAAGTCGGCGCCTTCCCGTGATCCTGAGAAATACCTGAAACACGTAACACATAACATGGTAAGCACGAAGCTTAGTGAGTTCCCCAAAATACCACACACATCACATTATCCACTCGAGGCTAACTCATTACGACCCTCTGGTCAATGTGTTTCAGTGGAGACCCTCCGGTCCCACAACTTGGGTGGACCCTCCAGTCCTAACTTAGTAAGCTCATAATAATAATACTTAACATACATCACAAAGACATAATGAAAAATATCAATATACAAAGGTAAGCAAAATAAGACATCTCAATAATACAAAGATACCACTCATGGTAAGTATAGTGAGGAGACTCACCTCGCAAGAAATCAGATAATCTCAAAATCAAATCACTGGTCTAGCCTCCGCCTAATACATACGACAATTATCCCTAATTAATCATGGCTCTCAAGAAGCTACACTAACCCTTCTACGAACTCACAGAAGGGTAAAAGAACATTTTACCCCTCAATGGCCTTAATATCCCACAAATTGACCAAACCCTAGAAGTCAACCAAAAGTCAACGGTAGAGAGTACGCTGTGCGTACCAGATTTCTACGCTAGGAGTACTCTGCTGTCATGCATGCATCGAGGAGGTCGACCCCTATGTTGCGCGTACTGGGATTACACCCAGCGTATGTCCCAGTTTCACTCTTTATATTCGTTTGGTCTTAATCAGTTAAGACCTTGGCTCATATCACAAATCTGGACTCCCTAATAACTCTTACTCCATAAAGTCAATAACTTTAAGCCTTTGCAAGGATGATATGGTCACAAACACACAAAACATTCACTCTCTTATCTCAAAAAGCTCATAACTCATGCATGGCTTCATTCCAACGTCCAAGACTGGATTTTTATGACACTTCACCACTAAATACACTTAAAGGGGTTGATCATAGTCTCTGGAGCTCAATATCTCATAAAGTCTCCAACTTTTGGGAAAAAACCCTAAAATACTCTACTATGATGCACAAAACAAAAGAGTGAGAAAGCTTGAAGCTTTATACCTCTATATGAAGCCCCCAACACAACTATGCTTAGATCCAAGGGCCTAGACTCTCACTCCTTCTCCGAAGCTTCTTCATCACTCCAAGAACACACAAAATCACTCAAAGGCTCTCAAATGCACTCACAAGCTTTATGGACAAAGGTTTAGGGTTTAAGAGGATTTGTTGTCTGAGAATGGTGGCCTGGAATGAGGCCATCATATCCTTTATATAGGGACACACCCTAAATTAGGGTTTTCACTCTGGGCCTAGTACGCCCAGCGTACTAAGTGGCTTCCGCGTCAAAAGAACGCACATTAGTATGCTGATTGTACACTCGCTTACGCTCCGCGTACTCAATCACCACCTTTTCTCAAAAGGGCTGAAATGGACAAGTTCTCAAAAGACAAAGCGTTACAAGGTATACCTGGACTTAGGATGTTACAATTCTCCCCCACTAGAATCAAACTTCGCCCTCGAAGTCATGCTCTAAAAATAACTCGGCATATTGCTCTCACATCTCTGAATCCGGCTCCCAAATCAACTTAGACTATTTTTGATGTTGCCACTGGGCATGAACCAGGGGTACCTCTTTGTTCCTCAGAACCTTCACCTTTCGATCCAAAATGACAATCGGCCTCTTAATGTAATTTGGGCCCACATGCAACTGAATGTCCTCTAGGGGTACCACTATCATCTCATCGGCTACACACATCCTCAACTGGGACACGTGGAAGGTGTTATGAATCTGACTCAACTCTCAGGTAGCTCCAACTGGTATGCCACCTTACCCACTCTGGCAGTCACTCTGAAAGGACCGATGTACCGGGGCCCTAACTTGCCCCGTTTCCTGAATCGAATCACCCCTTTCCAAGGGGATACCTTCAAGAGTACAAAATTTCCTACCTGGTACTCTAGCTCGGATCGTCGCCTTTCTGCATAACTCTTTTGGAGACTCTAGGCCGTCAGTAACCTCTATCTGACCTGATGGATCTACTTAGTCGTCTTCAACACTATCTCAGTGCCACCCATCACTTGCTGCCCTACCTCTCCCCAACAAATGGGAGTCTAACACCTCCTCCTATAAAGAAGCTCAAAGGGAGGCATACCAATACTCGAATGATGGTTGTTGTTGTAATAAAACTCAGCCAAGGGAAAATAAGTGTCCCAACATCCTCCGAAGTCCATAACACATGCATGTAGGATGTCCTCAAGCATCTGAATCATCCGCTCGCTCTGCCCGTCTGTCTGTGAATGGTATGCGGTACTAAAATGTAACAGTGTACCCAACTCCTCATGAAATTTCTTCCAGAACCTGGAAGTAAAGTGCACGTCTCGATCTGACATTATAGAGGTTGGCACTCCATGCTGAGCTACCAACTCTCTTACATAAATCTCGGCCAACCTCTCTACAGAAGAACTCTCACTGATAGCAAGGAAGTGAGCGTTCTTCATCAGCCAATCCACAATCACCCAAATCACGTCAACTCCACGTGCAATCCTCGGTAACTTGGTGATAAAGTCCATAGAAATTTGAGCCCACTTCCACTGGGGAATCTCCAGAGGCTGCAATGGACCATGTGGTCGCTGGTGATCTGCCTTAACCCAACAACAGGTCAAACACCTCTCTACAACCCAGGCCATGTCCCTCTTCATACAAGGCCACCAATAGTCTCTCTTCAGGTCCAAATACATCTTATTGGCCCCTGGGTGGATCGATAATCTCAATCTGTGTTCCTCCTCCAACAATACACGGCGAGCTCCACCTATATAGGGTACCCAAATCCTCCCATGGAAAGTCATAAGCCCACGACTGTATGTCAGAAACTCAGAAACTTGCATAATCATACATTCTCTCTTGTCGTTCTCCGGTCTCACAACCTCCACCTGAGCCTCTCGAATGATATCTAAGACTGGATTCATCACCGTCATCCTCATACACACATCCCAGATCGGAGCACTCTCGGCTCTGCGACTCGAGGCATCGGCTACAACATTAGCCTTTCCTGGGTGATATAAGATCTCACAGTCGTAGTTCTTCACTACATCCAGCCATATCCTCTGTCTCACATTCAGTTTGGGCTGATCCATCAGGTACTTCAGGCTCTTATGGTCCATGTATATGGTACGCCGGACACCATAGAGATTGTTGTGCCAAATCTTGAGGGCGAACACCACTGCCCCTAACTTCAAATCATGGGTGGGATACCTCGTCTCATGAGGCTTCAGCTGCCTCGACGCATATGCTACCACATGACTTCTCTGCATCAACACTGCACCCATCCCTGAAATAGACACATCACAATAGACTACAAAGTCCTACATGTTGCATTAGTGTCTAAGTCCATAACTATTTTGGTATGTACTTGACCCGATTGTGCATGGTCCTTTTGGGTTGCCTTCACCAAAGCAACTTGATAGGATGAATTATGGAGAGAGAGGATTAATTATGATTTATTAATATATTATGAGAATAATATATTAAAGGAGAAATCATATTGTTTAATTAATATTAGTCAATAATTACTTAAGAATTAATTTTGTGGCTAAAAAAATATTAATTAAATGTTGTGCCTGTATGATAATAATCATCATGATAGTGGGAGCATAAATGTTGTGCTTGTATGATTATTAAGGCAAGTATTGCAAGTTAGCAATATTAATTATAGAAAACAAGTGTTATACTTTGCAAAGTCGTAAGGATTGAATAGTTGTTTTGCTATAATTAAGGGAGAGAATATTATGCTTTATTTCAAATGTAAAGGCTTAGGTTGTGAAATGTTAATAAATTTAGTCAAGGATACATAGCATGTAAGACATTATGCATCGTATCCCATACACTTCAGGTAAAGGATCGATTGCAGATGCTATAAAATTTGACAATTCTAAAATTTTCCAAATGCCTAGCGCATTAAGAGGGAAAAAGGACAAGAATCGGTTTTTGACTAAGATAATTAAACAACTATCAAAGGACGATCCAAAGCTCGCTGAGGATTGGTTGCTTGTGAGTAGTTGGAAGTATGGTATTGGATGGACCATATCGACATTATTATGAATAAATAAGATTCTATTAAGAATGAATTGTCATATGGAAAATATGGAAATGTATCCATATTGGGAGTTGGACATTGAGAATCTATATCTAGATTAGAAACTTTTATGCAAGAAGGATGTTCAAAGGAATGTACTTTGAGTGAAAGACATCATATCTATAGAATTGTTTCTGATAGAGCTTAGCCAAGCCTTGATGATTTTGAGCTATGACTTTACGAAAGAATCATTGCATAAAATGTTAGAATCTAGCATAAGTAACCAGAATTTGATATTCTTATACTTATGATAAGGATTGGGAGTTGTGAAATGAGTATGATTGGAAATGTGTTCATTTGATCTATTTCACAAAGTAAGGACCGTAGGTAAACATTGTGTGCATGCTGATAGCATGGGACAAGTGTAGTAATAATTCAAGTAAGAATTTGATTACCCGAAACAACAAATAATGAGTAATCAATATGGTGATTAAATAAAATGCTTTATTTATACCCAAAGTTTGGGGCCATATGGGATTAGTATTATTCTTGTGTTTCACTTTGCATGTTTTGACTTCCTGAATAATTAAATTGGTTCAGAACAATCAAATTATTCGAACGGACCACAGTTGTTCAAATGTTGGAAGTAGGTATGAATGAAGACTGTCGTGAATTAGTGTGTGGATTATCTAAAGTGTATTAGACATAAGCAAATGTTTGCTGCAACGTTCATGAGTGCTTATGAATATGATTTGAGCATTGGATTAAACCCACACTCACTTGGATCACTTCATGGATTTTATCACGAGTGATTGGTGAGACGATAATATCTTATATTCTTGAAACCGAGATGTGTGAGTTGTATCTGTGAGTCGGTTACACATTGATAATATGTAAACGCACCAGTAACTTGGTGTCATAAAACATATTGTTGTGTGTGATTCGGTAAGTGAGTGCAAGCAAGCATTGAATCAAAGTTTATCCGTTCCTTTTATCCAAAGTAGGAAGAATGCGATATCAGTGGGCCCCTCGATGATTTAGTGATGACCCTAAGCGCTTGGCCAAGCCGGGACTAATTTGATGTGTTCAATTGTAGTCTGTTGTCAATCGTCGAAAATCGGAAATCGGGAAACAATACATAGACAGAGAGAATGATTTAAATCCATGTCTCAAGTCTATACGATATATAGAATGGAAGAATATATGATCCCTTATCTAAAGGACATGCTTTTGATAGGATCAGAGTTGACAGCAGTTTTTGAAAGCTACGATTGCATATCAGGATCTGAAGTCATACGCAGAATAGTTATTAGACTTATCCAAGTGGGAGACTGTTGGATTAGTTTCTATGTCCATAACTATTTTGGTATGTACTTGACCCGACTGTGCATGGTCCTTTTGGGTTGCCTTCACCAAAGCAACTTGATAGGATGAATTATGGAGAAAGAGGATTAATTATGATTTATTAATATATTATGAGAATAATATATTAAAGGAGAAATCATATTGTTTAATTAATATTAGTCAATAATTAATTAAGAATGAATTTTGTGGCTAAAAAGATATTAGTTAAACTTAAGGGACTAGAACTGTCAATTGTGTGATAGTTGAATATTGAGCTAATGGACTCCATAGAGGATGGAGTGGACGAATTCTATGGGGAAACCCATTAGAAATCGTCCAAGGCCTCTAAGGATGGAGTCCATGGGTTGCTTAGGGCCTAAGCAATCAAATTAGGGTTTCCTTGTTAGATAACCCTAATAGCCTCACTATTTAAGGACTCCTAGGGCACCAAAAACGTGGCCAAACAATTCCTTAGGGTTTCTACATGTTTTTGGGTGCCTCCTCTCTTATCATTCTTCATCCTCTTGCTCTTGGTGTTTGTGAGCCATTAGAGGAGTGACACTTGTGACTCTAAGCTTTCTAAAGCCATTACAAAGGAGGATTTGAGATTGTTATTGCTACATAACAATCAAGGTAAGATCTAAACCCCAATCTTATGTTAATATGATTAACTGTATGCTAGATCTAGGGTTTATAGCTTTGGATATTCAATTGCATGTTCATTAGACAAACTAGATCCAAAAGCTATTAGGGTTTGCATGTACACCATAGGAATGATGTTTTACACTCTCTCCGGAAGGAATAACATCGGAGCTTCGCACAATCTCTGGCGAAGAGTCTCAAATGATTCCTGTTCCTCGAGTCCCCAAACAAAAGTAACGCCCTTCTAGGTCAATCTGGTGAGAGGAACCACAATCTTGGAGAAATATTTGATAAATCTCTGATAGTAGCCGGCCAATCCCATAAAACTCCTAATCTTGGTTGGGATCTCGGCACCTCCCATCACATAACTACCTCAATCTTAGATGGATCGACCAATATCCCATTCTGATTAACGAGATGTCCCAGGAACTGGACCTCTCGTAACTAGAAATCAAACTTGGAGAATTTGGCGTACAACCTCTCTGACCTCAATACCCCAAGAACCTCTCTCAGATGCTCCTCATGCTGCTCTTTGGACCTCGAATACACTAAGATGTCATCGATGAACACGATCACCGACCGGTCCAACATAGGCCTACACACCCGGTTCATGAGATCCATGAACGATGTCGGTGCATTGGTGAGCCCAAAAGGCATCACCATAATTTCGTAATGCCCATAACGAGTTCTAAAGGTCGTCTTCTGAATATCCTCCTTGCATAATCTCATCTGGTGATATCCAGATCTCAAATCAATCGTTGAAAACCAAGATGCCCCCTGCAGCTGATCGAATAAATCTTCGATCCTTGGAAGTGGATAACGGTTCTTGACCGTCAGCTTGTTCAACTCCCAGTAATCTATACACATCCGGTGTGAACCATCCTTTTTCTTGACAAAAAGGAACGAGGCTCCCCATGGCGAGCTACTCGCTCTGATAAATCCCTTACCCAGCAGCTCCTGGAGCTGTGAGGATAACTCATGCATCTCTAGTGGAGCAAGGAGATAAGGTGCCTTGGCAATAGGTGCCACGCTCGGAACTAAAGCAGTCCGAAACTCCACCTGCCTCTTAGGAGGCACACCTGGTAACTCCTCTGGAAAAACATCCATGAACTCGCACACTATCGGAACCTCGTAGATAGAACTCGGTCTCTCTGAAACAATCTGCATATCCATCATGTACACCAGGAAGCCCATACACCTTGCTGTAAACTCTGCCTCGCCCTGGCAGCAGAGTAGTAGGGTGATCCAGATCTGGTACCCTCACAATACACTATAAGCACTCCCCCACTGGGGTCTTGTATAGTCACCAACTGACGCTCGCAGTCGATCACTGCTCCAAAATGGCTTAACCAATCCATGCCCACAATGACACAGACATCACCCATTGTAATCGGTACAAGATCAATCAGAAACTCGACATCAAAAATCTCCAACACACATCCTCGGAAGATATCAGCAGCGAAAACCTTATGCTTGTCAGCTATAGAAACCCTCAAAGGTTGACTCAACGCCTCACATCGGATACTGATGTGACGACTAAAAGCTAAAGACACAAAGGATCGACTCACACCCGAGTCAAATAGCACTAAAGCATGTACATAACCCACAAGAAATGTACGTAAATATAGCACAGAATAAGCACAATAAATCTCAAAATAAATAAATAAGGAACTACGTACCAGCCACGACATCAGGTGCTGCGCAGACCTCCTCCGTTGTCAGCTGAAAAGCTCTCCCACGAGCCCTCAAAACCTAAGACTTCACTGTCCGACTATCAGTAGCACGCAAAGCAATAGGTGCAGATCCCTGAAGAAGTTGGGGGCACTCGGCCTTCCGATGGCAGCTCTGGTTGCAGTGGAAGCAAACTGCAAACCCCTTGGGGCAATCTTTTTCCATTGCCCCTCCTTGCCACATTTGTAGCAAATCTTCGATCGGCATGACCCCTCGTGATTCATGCCATATTTTCCACAAGTGCGGCCCTTCTGGACCCGAGTCCTTGTATCAGCGGGCTTAGCCCGCTTCACAGCTGGCTGCGACTGCGCCGGCCTCTGGTCTCTCTACTGAGACTCCGCCTCCTCCCTAGCCTGAGTCACCAGCTCGATCTCCCCACTCCTGGCATTTTCCTGAAGCTCAGCATGTGTCCGATAAGATGAGTTTTCCATGAACTCTCGAATATCCCTCCTCAAAATGCACAAATACCAAATCATGCGCGCCTGCTCAGTCAACACATGCTCAGGGCAGAACAACGCCCTCTCGTGAAACATTCGTGTAATCTCAGTCACCAACTATGTATTCTGCTTGAGAGACAGAAAGTACTAGGCCAACCGTTCCCTCTCCACCGGGGGAACATACTCATCTCGGCACATCACAATAAACCTCTCCCATGTCACTGTAGTGTGCTCTGTAGGAGTAAAATTGGCCGTCACACACTTCCACCAGTCCTTTGCTCCCGAGTGAAGCTGGTTCAGTGCAAACCGTACCCTCAAATGATTTGGGCATGAACAAGTGTAGAAACACCCCTCGATATCAGAGATCCATCTCATCGCAGCAATCAGATCCTAAGTCCCATCAAAATATGGTGGCTTTGTGTTGCTGATCTCCCTTACAACAATGAGCCACCTCCCTGTGGCCTGACAGCAACGACATCAGCGGTGGTTGTAGCAGCAGTCGTCTCAGTAACTACAACACATCGCTCGTCAAACGTCTCGATCAAATTGGTCTTAATAGACCCAAGCATCTCCAGAATATCCTCTCGTATGGCTGCGGCCACCTCGTCGTGAATCATCCTGCGAATCTCATCATCGCTAACTCCACTGCTCTCTGGGGTGTGGCGTGTACCCACCATGATGTCTCTGAAACACAACACAAAATCATCAGAGACTCGCTCGAGCATACTCACACTCGACCACTCATCGCTACTTGTTCCTTAGCATCCTAAGGATTCTTACTTGGATTGCATACAGAGCGAGTGCTTTCAGTAGTATGGGTCCAATACTACCTACCACACCCCACCAGTAGTCACCCCAAGTCCTCCTCCTAGGATTCTAATTCATAAGTACTCTATCTCTCACAAATTTCAGACTACTCTCTCAGTAGGCTACTCACATGCTCATCTAAGTATCTCTTCGTAGATTATCTCCCTACTCAAAACTTAGCATATACTCAGAGCAAATAACAGATAACACTGATCAAAAGCATCTCCTAGGCTAAGGCATCACAAATCAGGCAACTCTAACCCTAGAATATTAAATACCTAGCCTACTCTTTAGCATGTATTTCTAATAAAATAACTCATAATATGAAAGTAAGGGTATTTTAGGAAATCAACGTTCGGGCTCTGGCTGATTGTACACACTGCTCCAACTCGTTTTCTCTTAAAACTCTTTCTCGTCTTAGAAAAATCATTTCTTTTGAAATTTTTTCTCAAATCCTCAGTTTGAGTCCAAACACACCCGGAGGTGTATCCGAATCTCTCAAACCAAGGCTCTGATACCAACTTGTAACACCATAAATTTTCCAAACCTAATTTTTTAACTTAAAACACACTTATCTCATTTTCAAAATTCAATAAAAGTGCCACAAATATCTATTCATCAAAACAATTGTCCAAAACTATATATATAAAAAATCTCGGATCCTCTCCACATAATTATAACTTTGGTGTGTGTACAATCAAGCCGGTGCCTTCCCGTGATCCTGAAAAGTACCTGAAACACATAACACACAACATGGTTAGCATGAAGCTTAGTGAGTTCCCCAAAATACCACACACATCACATTAGCCACTCGAGGCTAACTCAATACAACCCCCCGGTCAGTGTGTTTCCGTGGAGAACCTTCGGTCCCACAACTCGGGTGGACCCTCTGATCCTAACTCAATAAGCTCATAATAATAATACTCAGCATAAATCACAAAGACATAAATGCAGAATAACACAATACACAGGTAAGCACATAAGACATCTCAGTCATACAAAGATACCACTCATGGTAAGTATAGTGAGGAGACCCACCTCGCGAAAATCAGATAATCTCGAAATCAAATCACCGGTCCAGCCTCCGCCTAACACATACAACAATTATCCTTAATTAATCATGGCTCTCAAGAAGCTACACTAACCCTTCTACAAACTCACAAAAGGGTAAAATACCATTTTACCCCTTAATGGCCTTAATAGCCCACAAATTGACCAAACACTAAAAGTCAACCAAAAGTCAGCGACATAGAGTACGTTGCGCGTACCAGCTCTCTATGCTGGGTGTACTCTACTGTCATGCATGCATCGGGGATGCTCGACCCCTATGCTATGTGTACTGGGATTACGCCCAGCGTACGTCCCAGTTTCACTCTTTCTACTCGTTTGGTCTTACTTAGTTAAGACCTTGGCTCATATCACAGATTTGGACTCCCTAATAGCTCTTACTCCATAAAGTCAATGAATTTAAGCCTTTGCATGGCTAATAAGGTCACAAACACACACAACATTCACTCTCTTATCCCAAAAAGCTCATATCTCAAGCATGGCTTCATTCCAACGTCCAAGACTTGATTTTTACGACACTTCACCAATAAATACACTCAAAGGGGTTGATCATAGTCTATGGAGCTCAATATCTCATAAAGTCTCCAACTTTTGGGACAAAACCCTAAAATACTCTACTATGATGCACAAAACAAAAGAGTGAGAAAGCTTGAAGCTTTATACCTCTATATGAAGTCCCTAACACACCTATGCTCAGATCCAAGGGCCTGGACTCTCACTCCTTCTTCTCCAAGGCTTCTTATTTACTCCAAAAACACAGAAAATCACTCAAAGGCTCTCAAATGTACTCACAAACTCTATGGACGAAGGTTTAGGGTTTAAGAGGGTTTGTTCTCTGAGAATGTTGGCAAGGAATGAGGCCATCATATCCTTTATATAAGGACACACCCTAAATTAGGGTTTTCACTCTAGGCATAGTACGCCCAACGTACTAGGTGGTTTCCGCGTCAAAAGCACGCACATGATTATGTTGCGCGTACACTCGCATACGCCCCGCATACTCATTCACCACCTTTTCTCAAAAGGGATAAAATAGACAAGTACTCAAAGGACCGAGGATTACAAGGTATGCCTGGACCTGGGATATTTCAGTTAGAGTTAACATTTGTAACCTATTTGATTTAATAAAGAAGAATTGTATGAATAATATGTGTTTCATGATTATTATAATATAATAAAATGGGAAAGACAGTCGAATCGTCCGTAAATCGTAAAACTAAGTGTGCCAAAACATATATATATATATATATATATATATATATATATATATATATATATATATAGAAAGTAGACGTCTTCCCGATTTCGAAAATATAAATTTCGTAGAAATCCAACTCCGTATAAATTATATATGATTTTTATAAGATATAAAAGGTAGTTGTGCACAATAAATGTATGATGTAAATAGCTACGAAGAGAATAGTTTACTTTTAGCTAATGCCATCAAAATGAAACTCGTGGTACTCCTTAAAATATGAATTTTGAGAAAAATCATGATAAAAACGGAATTCGTACGAGAGAGTTATGATTTTAGCAAAATCATTTAATTTTATAAAAATATGGACGGAAAAATAAAGTCAAAATTAGCTGGCGAAGTCTAACGAAAGTTGTAGATCTCGTCGACAGCTACGCATGGATATAAAGAACGTCAAAAATGGGGTTCGTATGAATGAGTTATAATTTATAATAGCGTATTTACGTATTAAAATAAAGTATACATCATATATATATATATATATATATATATATATATACACACATACACACTCACACACGCACACACATATGTGTATATCATTAGAAAGCTATCAATGATGTGGTCGTTATAAGACTATTGTTTAGTACTTTCGACATTAGTTTAGTACAAATATCATTAAATGTATTTAAAACGGTATTATAAATGGGTGTTTAGTTATTTAAGTAACTATAGAGGTTGGTTTTTGAAAATTCAATTAGTATAAATAAGAGGCTCTAGGCTCTCATATTTCTTGCATCATTCTCTTGATTCAAGAATCTTTCTCTTCTTATCCCCGGAGCATTTCGGTCCCTCGTGATTGAACTTCTCTTTCTGTAGTTTTAGTATAGTAAGGTAAGTGTTGAAGTGCTACAAGAATCTTTTTAGAAAGATTCAGTGATAAAGTTCTTCACCTGTAGAGCCCGGCTCCTAACTAAAACCCCCTTGTAAGTAAGTTATGCTTACCCTATTTTAAGAATAACTTATGTTTAAGTTCATTATCATTATTATGAACCTATAAACAATATATATAAATTATAGAATGTATTATTATAATACCTTTTAACTGCTCGTGGTACGAGGAATCTGGTTTGAAGAGCCACATAGGGTTGTTGGATTTCAGAACAAATTAAATGCCAAAATTGTCCTGCCCTCTGGTGTTTCATGTATGGCCCCTGTCGGTACATAGTAGTTGAAAAGTATTATTTAACACATATATAATACAAGAAAAACAATATTGCTCGTAGACCTCGAGTTAATAATAAATCTAGACTAATAATTAGTCGAAATAAATATTAGACTAACATCTAGTGATAATGATACTAGGTTTCGTCGAAGGAAAATAAAATTGTTAGAAGTGAAGTGTTGGTTGAGCTTGGAGTCATCACTTTATCAAGTGAGTGCATAGTTACTTTCATCTTACACATAGATATGAAGTATTTAGTATTAATACATGCTATATGTGCTTATTATCTGTGTTCCTGATATCTATGCCAGATGAACGATTTATACATGTTTTACGAGATTTAAACTATATATGTATTTTTATACCTATAAATATACTGGGTAACGATGGGTATACGGGTGATGAGAGATAGGTAATAATAGAAAGGTGATGATAGATATGTGATGATCAGTAATTGAGGTGAGATAAGAGATGGTTATGAGATGCCATAACCTTGACCTAGGATGTAGTCATCTACTAAAGTGTAGATGGCGACCAATGACTATTCTAAACAAGTCATGTGGAAACACCGACAGGCTCATAACCTGTAGGTGATGAATTACGAGTTCAGGCGATGTAGTAACTATGTATTAATGCAATGATACTCTAACCCTTATTGGACACGTATTAGAGGAGTAATCCCCGAATCAATACTGTCTATACAATGTAGGGGATGATCATTAGGAAAAGTCCTTAGGAACAAACATATAAGGAAATGCGATGTGAGACGATGAGAGGTAAATACGATATAGGAGATGACCCTTAGGGTAAATCTTTAGGGAAGAATAAATAAAGATAATGGGGTGGGTAATCGGGTTTATTGTTTAACATGAAGTATGTGAAGAAACAAATTAACTATATTATTGTGGGTTGAAAATCCTATGTACTCACCAGGTTTCCCAACCCGAACCACTCAGTTTATTTGTATCACAAGAGTCGATATGAAGCTACATTACAC
This sequence comes from Lactuca serriola, assembly GCF_051521515.1. Classification (NCBI taxonomy): domain Eukaryota; kingdom Viridiplantae; phylum Streptophyta; class Magnoliopsida; order Asterales; family Asteraceae; genus Lactuca; species Lactuca serriola. Next base: position 186,428,235 of record NC_136416.1, on the reverse strand, counting down.
CAAGAGATTAACGGAGATGTAAATAATTAGTGTAAATAAATGTAAGGTCTGTTTATGCTTATGTTTTTGTATTGACAATGACATCCCAATGTTTTAATATAAACAAAATACATTTCTTCGAAAATGCTTTAATAATATTATTATCATGTTTTCTGGGAACAAATTCTGCAATATTATTCTTTAAAAAGAAATGATACTCTAATTACAAAATACGCATAAATAAAAATTTTAAAATGACCGTGAATTTGGTTATGTCACAATCGACTAATTCTGATTTTATCTCAAATTGACAAACATGTATCAAATTCGCCGTACTCGAAGAGTAAGGAACAAGTTTCAATAATATCTTTTGCATAAGAGCTCCGTTCTTGACATTCTTTATATCGAAGGATTCATAATTTCATGGAATTCAACTTCTGTTTAGATAGTTTTGTTTAATGAGCAATCGATCTTTATTTCGTACTTTATGACACATACTTATGTACTGTGTCATTACAAAAAATTATAACTTCCTCATACGAAGTCAAATTATGCATTTTTGTTATGAATGATCTCATATTCGCAAAGACTTCGACGTTCCTTTATATTACTTTGGCTAAAATGAAACCTTTCTCATGTTCACTATTTATGACACACATTGTCTTATCAAATTGAACGCAAAACTTATAAAAATTATAACTTCCACATACGAAGTCAGATTTGGGAGTTCTTTATACCCATGGAATTTTCATTTTCATTACGACTACTACAAATTTTGTTAATATTATTTATCCTAAAAAGTATTTTATTTTTAAATATTTATTTGACGTAATTCGTTGAATTTATTATAAAGTTTTATACAAATTTTATAAACCCATAATATTTTTCCATAAAACATGTACGAAATATATAAATATCATTTATATAACTCATATTATGTACAAAGGGTTCTTATTTATTTATGATTACCCTAATCAAGGATTTATTTGTTCGATAAAACAAATATTCTTAAATTAAAATCCTTAAAACGTTTATCCCTAACTAACGGGTGTTACATATATAAAATCTAACACATTTTTTTTGTTAAGTAAGTTTGTTATCCTTATTTCAATCTCCTTAACCACACTTAAATTATACAATGCCCTCATTGTATATAAAAACAATTAAACTCACATAAATAAAAGAGGTAGAAAAGGAACAAACTTTCCTTGATTAATAGCGTGAGATTGGATCAACTGATTGTGGTGAAAAGCCTTGACATCATGAATGCTGCTGGAAACTGGATTTTGGTGCTTCTGAACGTGCTAGAAAAATAAAACCAAGAACACCGACTTCTAAAATTTGTGTTGAAAAATATGAATCTTCAATATGACCAGTAATCACGACATGGGAAATATCGACCACGTCGAGACATCGAGTGTGAGGACTTCTGGATCGCGATTAATTCTGGCTCCTCGTCATGGAAAATTGATGTCCACATCATTGCGATGAAAGTAATGTCTCGGAATCACGAGTAAATCTTTCTACACAACGTGGCAATAATGCTTCCACGTTGTGGACGGGTGCTTCAGAACCAGAATACTTCTAAAATGGATCATTTGCACATGATACTCCTTGAAAAATGGCATATATCTCATAATAAGCTCTATGATCTCTCCAAATGCGTAATAATTTCTCAAAAACTCAACGTCCACCCCACACTTATCAAAAGTTGTGGCTCTCGATTATATTCCTCAACTTCTCTTCACGACTTTTCTTTCTAATGCTCAACTTATTATGCTTTCAAAACTTTGAGACAACACATATAAGACAAGACCCTAAAGTAACATGAAGGAAACACAAATCATCTATAGTAAATAAAAATAAAAATAAAACACACCAAACAAAACTAAAATAAAAAGGATAAAACTTCCTTCAAACCCTGGGTTACCTCCCAGAAGCACTTCTTTTCGAAGGAGTTGTGAGCTAGACTCCTTCCTGCTCTACATTGTTGTATTTAAAATCTCCTTGTTCATTTTAATCTCCATTTTTTTTCGTTTGTATGCAACTACTCGTCTCTTGTATGATTTCTTTGAGTTCCCCATCTTTTTTTTGTTGGCGTTTAGTTCGTGTTTGCGCTTAACTCCTTTGCTTTTTCCTCCAACTGCTTTGGCTTTCTTTTCATCTTTCTTGGGTTCTTCAATGTCTTCATCCACCTTGGTAAGTTTTGAATCATTGATCTCCTCCACTTTCTTTTCATAATAGGTCTCTAAGTCATCACTTGTCTCTTGAAGCTCTTCTTTGGGCTTGGAAAATGCAAAAACTTCAAAGATTAATGGAACCGAAGCTCTTGGTTTCATACATTTCATCTCCTCTTTTGGTTCTTCTTCTTTTGGCAAAGAGTTGTCCCAAACTTGAAATTTATCCTCCATAATCCTTTCTAATTCCTCTAGCTTGTTTCCTTTGTCTTCCTTTTGAACTATTTCATCTTCATTAAACCTAGAAAGCTTGGATTTTGGAGTCGTTGATGTCTACCAAGGTATGAGAGGTACTTTGGAAAAGTCTTCCAAAAATAATCGGCAAGTATCATCCTCCTTCATATCTAGAACTACAAAATTGTCCGGAAATACAAAATTTTCGACCTTTACCAAAAAGTCTTCAACAAGGCCACGTGGGTAGGTGACTGATGGATCTGCCATGTGGATATCCATCCTAGTAGTCTGCAACTTTGGTAGTTCGATCTTCTTGTAAAATGAAAAGGGCATTAGATTTATATTAGCCCCTGAATCGCTCCAATGAATTTGTTTTTTTTTCAAATTCCTAAATTTATAAGGCAAGGTTAAATGCCCCAGATCTCTCATCTTTATTGGAAGACCTTTTATCACAATAGATGAAAATTGTTCACTAAGCACCACCTTCAAGACATTATCTAATTCCTCTCGATTACTAATATTATCTTTGAGAAATTTTGCGTATTTAGGCATTTTAGCAATCAATTCAATGAATGGCATGTTAATAAAGAGTCCCTTATCTTGATCAATGAACTTCTTATGCTCTTGTTCCAATAGGTCACGCTTGGATCGAGACGGATATTTAAGAGGCAGCTGATAGGGCTTAACATGAGACCTTTCTGAACTTTCATGCAGGTTCCACGACGTGGCCATGTGTAATAGCTGTATCCTCAGGTATGATTTCTAATAATTATTTTTGTAATTTATGTGAGTTGGGTGTCCTACATAAGGCATAGGATGGCCTCCTACACAGGGCGTCGGTCATAGAGTCCATGCTAGTGTTTATGATCTACACAGGGCATAGAGATACCTTGCTTGGCAATGGGCTAGAAGAATTAGAAAGAAGTCCATTGAAAAAGTCTATGGGAGTCCATAGCTTGTAGATCCAGACTTTTACATCATCAACCTTCTTCAGAAGGTATAAAGCTTGCATCTTGATGTTCCTTTTGATAGATCTAATTAGCTCATGCTTTTTGTCCCTTAACCTTGATCTTTATTGGTATGAGCCACTCTGATATGTGCATAATTAGTTCATATTAAGTATACATTTTTACTCATTTTTAGCTAAATTATTGCATATTATGGACAAAAGGTACTTAAAAGTGTTAAATTATGTTTTTCAGTCCAAAGATGAAGCTCGGAAGCGAAAGGAAGCGGGAGAAACAGTTAGAAGATCAAGAATGGAATAAAGAAGGAAAACACTAAAAAAGGCACTTACTCGGCGAGTCATATTGTCTACTCGGCGAGTCTAATCGAAGGATCGAGAAGATAATGACTCGGGATCCCAGAGAGTTATCACAATACGGGGAATATGAGAGTGACTCGACGAGTCGATTCGTATATTTAAGGATAATTCCACAGATCGATAGGAGAGAGTTCTGGGACGATTCAGAAGTGCTTTACTACGATTGAGAAGCCTGAAAAACCCTAGAAGACGACGGAAAGAGCTAGAATTCAATTCCGGAGAGTAATTAAGGCAAAATTTCATCATTCCATTTATTCTTTTGTTTATTCATCATGATTAAGCAACTCGACTTTGATTGTTTGCTGTTATTTACTTTAATTATGAGCTAAAACCTTTGGAATTCTATTTGGGGATGCAAAGTTGACAATATGGTTTGATTGATTGGTAGGATTAATTCCAAGTTGGTGAATTTTTGTTATTTTAGCTTGCTAAAGAACCTTGTGTGTGAATAATAATTAATTTTCTGTTAATAGGAAGATAATTGATTAGAATGAACATCTGTTGATTATTGTCCTCATATGATATATTGTGACCACATAGTCATATGTCTAGGATTAATGAATATGAAACTAGAATTAATAAGAAAATTGAGTAAATTCATGTGCAAGCTTGTAAGATGACTATAAAACAAGAGGTTAATTAAAAAGAATAAATTAGTTAACTATTGCAAGTCTAACTTAACCCGAATAATTAATCTAGTAAATATAATTAAATTAGACAATTGGCCACTGTTTGAGTTAGTTGATTTGCTAAGGATTAGGGTAGTGAACACAAATCTAATCACTTGAATCGGTAAACAACGAATGAATTAATCCATTGCACTATTACCTTGAAAATCAACCATAGAGTTAACCAAGTTGAACTAAACAGAAGTTCCTTTCCAATTATTGAATCTAGTTAAATCGTTATTCCCTAGTTTTAGATTAAATAAGTTTCTAGTCTTGTAAAACTAGAGAAAAACCCCTGCTTCTTAATTAACTTAGATTAAATTAGTTTTTAGTTTAATTTGCCGTTCCCTGTGTTCGATAACCTGCTTATTTAGCTATACCACAATTGATAGGTACACTGCCTTTCGTGTGTTTATTTTGTGTCTAAGTTAGTAGGATTAAAACTAGTTGGTTTTACACACATCAAGTTTTTAGCGCCGTTGCCGGGGAATGGTTCTAAAATTAATAATAAAGTCTAGTTTAATCGATCCTTTGTGTGGGATTTATCTTACACAAAGTTATTTACAAACCAAATCAGTAAGTAGATTTAGTTTTATTACAATTCCGTTTTTTTTTAACTAGAAATTTTCTTTTCTATTTTTGCTTTGCACTCGCCGAGTGCACTCGTGTCGACTCGGCGAGTACATCGCTGTTTTAGTCTTTATTTTTTTTTTGTTTTTGTTCCTTTTACGCGTTTCGTTTCTTTTGTTTCGTTTGTTTTCAGCTGTTTCATGACCCGAGGATCGGACACACCTCTAGTACCACCTTTGGAAGACCCGGAATCCGCACTAAAGAGAAGCAAAGGAAAAACCATAGGAGAAACCGCAACTTCAAAGAGCTCACCACTCAAGAACTTAAAATCCGTTTTCAACAAGAAGAAAAGCAGCAAATCCGGAGCATCAAGTGCCTCGTTAACAATTGAAGAACCAATTCACAAAGATATCGAGTACGAGACCGAGGAAGAAGAAGAGCAAATTTCCGAGCACGAAACCGATTCCGAAGAAGAGTTAGCTATCACTATGGCTAACATCGATGAAGTCCCTATGGGGGAGTGGAAGAAAAGGATGCGTGATGACACCGGGCCGGGACTTGTGCAACCCGCAATTCCCGCAACCGCCACTTTTGAACTAAAAGGCCATATTCTCGCCCAACTCAAAGAGATCCCTTTCTACGGGAAGGATCATGAAGAGGCTTACAAGCACTTGGACGAAGTGAATGATGTGGCCGATTACTTCAACGTGCCTAATGTTCCACGCGAGACCCAACTTCTTCGAATGCTTCCGGTCACCTTTAAAGGAGCTGCAAAAGATTGGTTAAGGTCACTTCCTCCCGGATCGGTCACCACATGGGCCAAGATGAAAGAAGAATTCATAGACCATTTCTGCCCGCCTCCAAGATAGCCAAGCTAAAGAAAGCCATTGCCAACTTCGAGCAACAACCCGGCGAATCTCTTTATGAAGCTTGGGAAAGATACAAGAGCCTACTTAGAAATTGCCACACCACGACCTTAATAGCCAACAAGAGGTCTCCATTTTTTATGATGGAGTCAATGTCACCACAAGGCAATTGCTTGATTCTCAAGGCCCGCTTACACAGAAGGCGCCCCCGGTAATCAAAGAATTAATTGAAGAATTCTCTAAGCACTCTAGAGAATACCACAATCTGAGAAACGAAGTAAGTCGAGGGGTAGTAAACGCGGCAAGTGATAGCATGGCGGCGGTGATAGCGAAGCTTGTTAGTCTAGATCGAAGAATGACAAAAATGGATCAAGCAATCCATGCTATTAGGGTAGGATGCGAAAATTGTGGAGGGTCCCATCTCGCAAGGGATTGTGATTTGGATGAGAATGGAAATAAGAAAGCTCAAGTCTACTATTCAAGTGGTGATCGGTATGATGAAAACTGGCGGAAACCTAAGAAGGATTGGCTACCATACGAGGAGTATAAGAAGGCAAGGGAGGAGAAATACAAACAGAAGGAGAGGGGACTATACCAAAAGGAAGAACCGGTAGAAAAGAAAGCCGATTTAGAAGAGTTATTCACCAGATTCATAGCCGTGTCCGAAAAAAGACACAATGATCACGATGCTGCCATACACGAGACCAGAAACATGCTTAGGAATCAGCAAGCATCAATTCTCAACATTGAGAAACAGCTGGGGCAGCTTGTGCATCAAGTGAATGATAGAAGACCGGTTCAACTTCCGAGTAACACCGAACCCAATCCAAAAATGGAGAATGTAAGTGTAATAGCCTCCAGCAGTGAAGAAAACGTTACAGAAGCACTGAGAACCTCCAAGAAGAAGGCAGAAAAGGAAGAAGATTCGGATCCAGTAAAACCCGATCAGACTCGCCGAGTCATTCAAATGGACTCGACGAGTCCATTCGAGAATGAAAAAACTGCCAGTTTTCTAAAGCTATACAATCCTCCTCTGCCATACCCAATCAAAGCCATACCTGCAGAAAAAGTAGAAGCATACAGAACCTTCATGGAGCATGTCAAAGCTTTACAAGTCAATATGCCATTTGTGGAAACAATGATCCAAACACCTAAATACTTCAACCTGCTCAAAAGCCTTTTCGCTGCTAGGAAGGATCTGGCTGAAGTCGCGGAAATATTGATGAATGAGCTGCCTGAAAAGAAGAGTGATCCGGGAAATATGGTGATTCCGTGCCAATTTGGTAATAAAGTTTTTACCCGAGCATTAGCTGATTCAGGTGCAAGCATTAACTTGATGCCCTATTCATTCTTTAAGAAGCTGAATTTACCAGCACCAAGGCCGGTAAATATGAGGATCCATTTGGCGGACAAAACGATAATTCATCCACAAGGCGTTTGTGAGGATCTCCTTATCAAAGTGGACAAGTTTATTTTCCCAGTAGACTTCGTGGTGGTGGATATGGAAGAAGACCCCGCAATACCAATTATTTTGGGGAGATCATTCTTAAACACTGCGTATGCTCTAATTGATATAAGTAAGTCTACATTGACATTGAGAGTGGGTGATGAGTCGGTGATGTTTAAAGCTATTCCAGAAGCCAAGCAAAAAGAAGAAAAGAAAGAAGAAATCTCATTTATCCAATTGGATGATGAGATATTACAAAAAGAGCTTGAAATTTTGCTAAAAGAAGATCCAAGCAAGCTCTTGCTACACTCTAAAGAAAGTGGAGATGCTGTCAAAGACTTGGAGGAGTTAGAAAAGCTACTAGAAGGAGCCAACTCAGAAAACACTCCAAAATTGATGGAACCCGATCAGACTCGCCGAGTCACCTTGATGGACTCGACGAGTCCAGTCGAATTTGATCAAAACTTGCCCAATGTTGATCTGTCTGTTGATAGTTCTTCACATACCCTGGATTTAGTTACTATTTATGATTCTTTGGAAGAACAAACAACAGAAGAAGGAAGAGGAATGGAAGTCCAAGACGCCGAGGTGGCATGCTTTGATACAATTCCATTTGGAGAAGGGTTAAACACAGAAAAGGATGAAGACATAAAGGGAAGAAGGGTGGAAGCTGATCGACCATTCACTAGTAAACCTAAAGCACGAACCATCATGAAATATGAAGTGATTAAATTTAAAGAGAATGAGGTACAAGAGAAGGTAAAGAAGAATGGTTTAAAAAAGAAAAAGAGGAAAAGGGAAGCCCAAGCAACTGAAGAGGATGCTGTGAAAAGGAAAAGAGATGAATTGAAAAGGGCTTACAAGAAGAAGATTCACGCTTACAAGACTAAGTACAAACCACAAAGGACTAGGCGTGCATTCCCAATGCTCGAAGATGACGAAACGTAGATGGGAAGGAGTCTAGCTAATGACTCCTTAAAAAAAAGAAGCGCTTGGCGGGAGGCAACCCGTTATATAGAGTTTGCTTTCTTTTACTTTCTATTTTTTTTAATTTTTCTTTCGTTTTTAAAATGTTAATTCTCCAATTAATCAGACATGTCTGCTTGAGAGTGTGCATGGGCCGAGTGTGGGTGAAATAATTTTAAATAAATAACAAAATTTTGAAAATCATAAATGTTTTGCAAGAGACTCGCCGAGTCTGACCATGACTCGACGAGTATATATTGATTTCAGAAAAACTTTGACTTCGCGACTAGACTCGCCGAGTCTGACCCTGACTCGACGAGTCGGTATTATTTACAGAAAAAAAAATAATTTTGAAATTACTTTTACATCTGGTAACTAGGGTTTTAACCCTAAGAATCAATTATCACATACACACTCGCCGGGTGCGCCTCTATCTCAAATTTCCTCTTAAGCATTCAAGTGTTATTCAAATTTTCTTCAAATCTCTCAAGTTTAAACTCAAAAGGTAACGACTTTCTTCTTGATTTCTGTTAAGAACGTGATTATAAGGCCATCTATACCAGCAATTGCATGAAAAACCCGTTTTTGAAAAGTAATGAATTTCTAGGGTTTCGATTTTTCATGAATGATGTTGTTTTGAACGTTTATTTTGGCCTTATTACCTTAGTAGAAAGTCCCTATACAAAACCCTTGACGAAATTTCCAGGTTTCATGGCCTAATTTGCATCGACCCGTCAACTGACTCGTGCAGTTTGCGCGACTCGCCGAGTCATGCCTGGACTCGACGAGTCGAGTCGGGATGTATATGCGAAATTGTTTTAATTATATTCTGTCTTTTCTAGGTTTTGGATCTTTGTTTTGCAGAAATCATGTTCAGGAGGGGGCAAACTTCCAGTGGCCACCAAGGGGATTTTCCGTGGCTAAACTTCCCACAAATTGAGTCCGCTTCGACATTGCGGAAATGGAAGAAGAAGCTGGCTGATATTAAGAAGAAGGAGGTCTATGTGCCCAACCGGATCGATTGGGAATGGTTGCAGAGTGTTCGCTATGAGGAGGAGTTAGCTCCTTATCTTTTGAAGGAGTTTCACCATGATGGCGAAACCATGGTGTGTGACGGGTGGAGCCGGGTATTTCGTATTCAAGAACCAGTTTATTTGGAGCTGTGTTTAGAGTTCTTTTCCACCGTGTCTTTCACCGGGGGAGTGGATGTGTTTCACCCAACAAGCTTCAGTTTCTGCCTTGGGGGAGAATTTCATCAATGCTCAATGGTAGATCTTGCATGTCGATTGGGAGTTTATGACCAACCCTTGGTCTCAACACCCATCTTTCGGGCCTTTTTGGCACAAGCACATATGGCATTTCCCGAAGGAGTTACAAGTGCGGGCTGGTGGAATACCATTGGTAATAAAGTTTATATTCCAAAGTCGGCGCAAGAAGGGAGTATTCGATCCCCAACACATCGCCTCATTCACCGCCTCATTTCATCCACCATCAACCAACGAAAGGATGATGACAAGGTTTCCAACCTTGATGTCTTTTTCCTATGGAGCATCATTACACCCAACGTTTTTTGCAACATTCCTTGGTGTATTGCTTCATATCTTTCGGAGGGTGCGGTCAAGGATCGCAAGACTTCAAGAATAAATGGTGGGATGTTTGTCACCCGATTGGCTAACTCATTCGGGTTGATGAACCGCGGTGCATGGAATTTTATGACTATGATCCCTACACCTCCGTTTAATCCTATTCTTTTCCGGAGAGCGAGAATCATTAAAGACTATGGTGGTGGCCACTATGCCATCCCAAATGATGATCCGGTGGTTGGCCCTGAGGCGCCGGGAAGATGGGTTCGTTCGAGGAGAGAGCGGGATGTAGAGGAGGAGCCGCCGGTGATTCCGGTTGAGAGTGAAGATGTACCAATGGATTGGTACAATGTGGAGATGAGGCGACTCCAGGATCAAATGGCGAGGGGTTTGAATTTTAGCAACCAGTCTCACATTCGACTTTTTGACCACTTCAACATTCCACATATAGATGGTGGTAACTTTCCATACATTCCAACGTGGGAAGAGGTGATAAATGCAAGAAGAAGTGGGGCTGGAGGAAGTGGAGTAGGGCATGATTATGATGATGAGGAGGATTGATTTTTATGCATTTTTGTTGAACAATTTTTAATTTTGTGTTTGTTTATTTATTTGGTTTGTTTTAAAATTTGTTTTTGATGTCTAATTAATGTGTGATGTTTTGACAATTTTTCAGAATTGAATTAGGAATGCTAGCTTCAAATGGGTTTAGAGTTATGGAATTCAAGTGAGAAAGAGAGTCAAGGAAAAGGAGCATTAGAGTTAAAGTATTGAGTCCGGTTCTTAGAGATGTTGGCAAGGGAGTCTAGGAGTGAATAGAAAGTATAGAGAGTTTACTGGAAGCTGGATCATATGCAGAATTCTATTGTTTTCATTCAGTGACCAACTCGTCGAGTGCACTAAACTGACTCGACGAGTCGCCCTTAATTTTCACAAATGCGAAGATTTCCCGAAGTAACTCGACGAGTCGATTATATACTCGACGAGTCGTTTAGTTTCATGTCGAAGGGGCTGCTGATTTGATACTAATTAGAGTACCACTTGACTATATATTCTTTCCATTTTTATTCCTGAAGATCTTACACTGTTAGCCACGTATTTGGAGTGACCCACACGAGACGAGACACCCAAGGCATGGATACCATGTCTAAAGTCAATTGAAGTTGGAGCTAGAATGAAAGTGATCAACCTATCCACTGCTATCCCAGGGGAGTTTGTTCCAATTCCCTCTTTATTTTCTTTTTATATTTTTATTATGCATAGCATGCAATGGGGACATTGCATAAAATAAGTGTGGGGTAGGGGGTAGGTTACATATTAGGTAATTTAGAGTCTTAATTTAGGTTAATTTTAAAATTTTGCATACCAAAAAGAATTACTTAGGATCTAAATTAGGAAATTTTGGTAAAAGTAATTAGGACTCCATGTTAGAGTTGTGTTGATAATTGCATGATAACCCAAATGTTTAGTTGAGCCTATATACGTTCTAGTGCATTTGTGGCTTCCTTATTCTAGTGAAATCATGAGACAAAAACACAACCCTGCTCAGCCCGAGGGATGCAATATGTTTAGCAGCCTAAACCTGAAATGTATCCAGTAAAATTGTTATCGTTAGCCAATAAAGGATGAGATTGAGCGCCCCTGCTTAAGCATGTAGGGATTTGAGTGAAAAAAAAAGTGAGGAATACATGTAAAAAGAAAAAAAAAGAATTCCAAAAGAAAATTGTATGAATTTTGGAGCAATTAAAGTGAAGATCAAAAGATTGAAAATTCCAAGAAATCCAAAAAAGTTGAAGATACCCGAAAATCAAACAATAAAGGTGGTGAATTCAAAGAGATCAAAGCAAATATCAAAGAAGAGATGAATTCAAAAGAGCTCCATAGTGGTATCAAAAGTGTAATTCTAGATTATGTATGCTCGGGTTGCTCAATTAAAAATACCTTGAGGGTAAAGAGGTTTTCTGCGGATGGATTCGGAGGGTTGCATAAAATGAGCATAGTTCGGGATGAGTGGGCAAATGTTTATGAGGATTGTGAGTATTTAGAGTATGGGAGGTCTTTAGGAAAAATTTTAGACACAAATGCATGCGTTGCGGTCTTGGCATAATGGTTGGGTTAGATTGAAGTTGTTATATGTGATTCTAATATGTTTAAAATTCAGTTTTGCTTGGGGGCAAGCAAAAGACAAGTGTGGGGTATTTTGATATGTGCATAATTAGCTCATATTAAGTATACATTTTTACACATTTATTAGCTAAATTATTGCATATTATGGACAAAAGGTACTTAAAAGTGTTAAATTATGTTTTTCAGTCCAAAGATGAAGCTCGGAAGTGAAAGGAAGCGGGAGAAACAGTTAGAAGATCAAGAATGGAATAAAGAAGGAAACCACTAAAAAAGGCACTTACTCGGCGAGTCATATCGTCTACTCGGCGAGTCTAATTGAAGGATCGAGAAGATAATGACTTGCGATCCCAGAGAGTTATCACAATACGGGGAATGTGAGAGTGACTAGACGAGTCACCACTTGACTCGACGAGTCGATTCGTATATTTAAGGATAATTCCACAGATCGATAGGAGAGAGTTCTGGGACGATTCAGAAGTGCTTTACTACAATTGAGAAGCCTGAAAAACCCTAGAAGACGACGGAAAGAGCTAGAATTCAATTCCGGAGAGTAATTAAGGCAAAATTTCATCATTCCATTTATTCTTTTGTTTATTCATCATGATTAAGCAACTCGACTTTGATTGTTTGCTGTTATTTACTTTAATTATGAGCTAAAACCTTTAGACTTCTGTTTGGGGATGCAAAGTTGACAATATGGTTTGATTGATTGGTAGGATTAATTCCAAGTTGGTGAATTTTTGTTATTTTAGCTTGCTAAAGAACCTTGTGTGTGAATAATAATTAATTTTCTGTTAATAGGAAGATAATTGATTAGAATGAACATCTGTTGATTATTGTCCTCATATGATATATTGTGACCACATAGTCATATGTCTAGGATTAATGAATATGAAACTAGAATTAATAAGAAAATTGAGTAAATTCATGTGCAAGCTTGTAAGATGACTATCAAATAAGAGGTTAATTAAAAAGAATAAATTAGTTACCTATTGCAAGTCTAACTTAACCCGAATAATTAATCTAGTAAATATAATTAAATTAGACAATTGGCCACTGTTTGAGTTAGTTGATTTGCTAAGGATTAGGGTAGTGAACACAAATCTAATCACTTGAATCGGTAACCAACGAACGAATTAATCCATTGCACTATTACCTTGAAAATCAACCATAGAGTTAACCAAGTTGAACTAAACAGAAGTTCCTTTCCAATTATTGAATCTAGTTAAATCGTTATTCCCTAGTCTTAGATTAAATAAGTTTCTAGTCTTGTAAAACTAGAGAAAAACCCCTGCTTCTTAATTAACTTAGATTAAATTAGTTTTTAGTTTAATTTGTTGTTCCCTGTGTTCGATACCCTGCTTATTTAGCTATACCACAATTGATAGGTACACTGCCTTTCATGTGTTTATTTTGTGTCTAAGTTAGTAGGATTAAAACTAGTTGGTTTTACACACATCACACTCCAAAACTTATGAGTCTCATTTCTAGATGTTTCTGAGCTTATTGAGTCATAAAAATAGGAGCTTGGTCACTCCCATCCATCCATTCATGAGCTCTTGAGCATTAGAGTGTGTTTTCTACTTAGGGTTTTGCTTTAATCTCCTTTAATCCATGCACAGGTGTAAAGTCAGAAACTTTATCACTTAGCATGTTTACTAGGTCCAGATATGAGAATTGGATGGTTGGCCTTTATGCATTAAGAGCTAAATGAGAAGTTGGCAAATAGCATTATTACGTGGGGCGTAATCTGGGCTACGCAAGGTGTAACCTGAATTGTCCTTGATTACCATCAAAGTCTCTATGTTAGGCATAGAGCATGGTGTATGTGCGGCGTAGCACCATAAAGTGGGATTTTGAAGAAATTGGATTAGTGGTCAAGTGGAATAGGCTCTAGTCTTGGAAGGGTAAATGGTCTTTTACCCGAGAGAGAGAGAGAGAGAGAGAGAGAGAGAGAGAGAGATAGGTGATTATGGGCTAAGACCCTTGAGTGTGAATTATTACATTAATTTGTAATTAGGGTCTTATTATGTATTGATTGGTGTTGGGAGTTCAAGTTTCGGCAACTCGAGTGTGAGATTGTTTGTCTGCGGATTGAGGTGAGTTTTCTCACTATGCTCGTGGGTCAAAGGCACCAATGCTGACCCACTAAGTTGTGTTATGTAGGGTGCTAGTTGTCTTTGTGACTCTTGCATGTGTATGTTGGGTTGGGCCCATTTACCTGTATGTTTGGGTTGGGCCCATTTATATGTATGTTAGGTTAGTCCCATTTACATGTTGGTATGGGCCCATTTATATGTAAGTTGGGCTAGGCCCATTTGTATGTTGGCTTGGGCCCTTGTGTTTGGTATGTGGTATTTTAGGGAACTCACTAAGCTTTGTGCATATGATTTTGTGGTTTAATATTTTCAGGTACTTCCAGCTCCAAAAGGAAGGGCCCGACGTGATCGCTTTGCATCCCCTTGATTTTATTCCGCATTGACAATTGATTTTACTCTGATGTTGAGAATATTTATACTATGGTTGATTTAGAACAATTTAGTTGTATTTTGGGTGTTTTAAAAATGAAAATATTACTACCATTTTTGGGACATTACACCATGTTGCCTCCACGTCGTAGCCACTGAATATAATTGAATTTCTGCTTTCTTCCTCCTCCTTCGGGTTGTTTATCAGGATTCTTTTCAGTTGTTTCAAGGAGCACCAGAGGATCATCTTTTCCCTCTTCCTCATTTGACGTAGCTAACACTTGCACCTTCGAGTTTGTCTTGGTATTACTTGGCAATGTCCTTGATAATCTCTGTTGAAAAAACCACGATAATTGCCCGATCTGTGTTTCAATGTTCAAGATGGATTCATGTTGATTTCTAAGAGTTATATCAGTGGTGTTGTTTCTTTTCTCCTAAGCTTCATATAGTGAGTCCCCATTGAGTTGCTGAAAATTTTGTATATTCTTCTCTAGTTTAGCAATCTTTGAGGGTGGGCTAAACTGTTGTATAAACTCCCTTCTCAAGTTTTCCTATGTTGTAATCTCCCATGGTTGTAGCAATTTTAGCCAAGTATTCACCGCATCCTTGAGTGTATTTGGAAGAAGTCATAACATCAGCGTGTCCTTAGTCACGTTTGGAATATTAAAGTAATCTGCAACCTCATGCACCTTGTTGATGTGTTTGTACACATCCTTGTGGTCCTTCCCAGAGAATGTAATGTCTTTAAGCATGTTGAGAATATGCCCCTTGAGCTCAAAATTCATCGCAGTTGAAATTTTAAGTATGTCACACCCTTGGTTGGTGGCAGAAGCACCAGACCGTGCAACATTAGGATGTTGTGATTTCAGCCCAAAGACATACATTTAGAAATACACAGGATGTATTAAACAACATTGTTGTTAATTCATTAAATAAAATATGTTACATAATTGTTCAAGGTACAAGTAGGTTATGAAAGTGAAGTACAAAAGCAATGCACATAGACTCCAGGCTGTGTCACTGGGGTTATCTCCTCCTTTAGATGGGTTTATTCTCCTGAGAATACATGTGTTTTGAGAGGTCAACATAATGTTGTTGAGTCCCCAAGTTTATGATTTTTAAAGCGTGGGTGTTTTAGTTTATCTTGTTTATCCTAAACTTGCTTCCTCAAGTTTTTGTGTACTATCACTACTTTCTTAGGTTGCTTCCTAGTAGTAGTGTATGATAGTTAGTTTTAGTTTAACAAAGTTACAATGAGTTCCTCTAATCGAGGTATGAGTGTTGATCCCAAAAATCCATGATGCTTCATCGGACGTCGTTGTGTTCAGAAAGTTATGCCTACTTCAACTTATCGGCTGGTTGTAGCTAGCAACCACATGTGGCCGTGTCAACCTCGTATGGATCTATACATATCTTTCCCAATCACTTAAGATTTAACGATTATGGGTCAGGATCGAGCTAAAAATCTATCAACTGTTGATGAATCGTGTCTCATCTAACTCTTGTTGTGGAGGCCTCCCCTGGTCTGTCATGTTGTTATTGTCATTGTATTTATACAGTTTTACTTATTATATATTATTTATCTGATATATATATATATATATATATATATATATATATATATATATATATATATATAGTGTGTTGTGCATAGCTGCTTATCCAAAGGGAAGCTAAAATAACGAGTTTCAGTGTTTCCTGGTAACTGACCAATGTGACAACTAGGTATGCTCTTATCTATCAGAGTGTTTAGCATATCAACTAGGCTTAATATTAGTTACAAAGTTTGGGCAGAGTAACTATCAGGCATAATATCATCCTAATGTTATGAACACAATTATCTAGCGGTGATTAGTAATAACTATGTAAAGTTACATTTTATACATGTATTCCCCTTGTGGTTTGGAAAATGGAACCATGAACTCACATGTGAGTTATGAAAACATTGCGGTAGGGTAGAAATCACAAGTTCACACTTCAAGGGATGCTCGGGGCGGTGGCATGCGAAACGATATTGAGAAAGAACTAAAGAGAGGGGGTGAGGAAATGAGCTGCCGAAACCTGTTATTTATAACAAATTTTGGAGTGTGCACCGCATAAATACGTGTGAACCGTATGGTGTTTCCATGTTTTTTCATCTCAACGTGGCACGTCAACCCAATCTCGACGTATCAGGTGCCAGTGTGTGCGGCGCACTGCGCACAATGCGTGCAAGCGCGCGTGACAATAAAAATTCAATTTTGAAATTTTGTAAATCTCGCATACGAACTCCCTTCTCAATGACTCTTATATATTCGTGTAGGTCTCGCCATTCTCTACAACTTTCCTTTTGGTCATTTTGTCTATTTTTTACTTTCATTTTTCGATGTGTTTTAATTACCGTTATGAATTTATAAAAATAATAACTCCCTCATATGACATTTGTTTTAGGTGTTCCTTGCCTTATAATTCCTAATTTAGGTAATACTATGATTGCCTAGTTGGTCACTTTTCCAAACGTCGACCAATCCCCTTATAGTTTTTTGTCATTGTAACTTTTTAAGTACGGTAAATATTTATTTACCATAATTTCCATATCTCACCCATACTGTGTCGGATTCTTACAAAATACGTATTTCTGGAATCGTGATAACATATAGAGTCTAAATATGTTAACATGCTCTCAAAGTGACACGACTTTTTACACATTTATTTTTGAGCCTAATGGTTGACATAACTAAAGACGGAAAATTCGAATATATTAAAATATATCATGTGATTACAATGATGTCCTTATTACAATTTTACGTCCTATCGTTAAATATTAATGGCAGTTTGTAACACTTGGTTTCGAATTGCTTCATTATTCAGTGTTGTGGCCCAATCATCAGTTATCATAAGGATTAGGGTCTTGGGAAAGAAAGGATTTCGTCTGTTTTCAATGTGGGTGTTATAGTTGAAGTGATCTGAGTGTTCGATGTTGTTTAAGATCCCAAGGAATTAATCACAATTTGTTGTTTCAGGCCTTTATGAGTTTTGGGTTCTTGTTCGGGAAGTTTTAGTGAAAGGGTGAGTTGATAGAAGCATGGGGATTCTCGTCACCTTTCCGTGGAAAGAGAGTGTGTTGGAAACGGACTTAGGATGAGGGAGTTAAGGTCGAATGAAGTTTTAGAGTTTTGGAGGGTCATCTAGTATGCGGGGCATACCAGATGTATACGCGGGGGGTACCGAGAAGATTGGTCGTGAGTGGTCGATGAGTACGCCGAGCGTACTAAGGGGTACGCGGGGGTGTTTTCCCTTCACCCATGAAACCCTGATTTTTGGTCCTTAACCCTATATAAACCTCATTTCCATCATGGGACTTGTCTTTTATCAGCCTCTAAGCCTCATAAATCCTAATAGTCGACCCTTAGCCTTTATCTTGGAGCTTTTAAGCCATTGTGAAGAATCTTGGTGTTTTCTTGTGCACTTTGAAGCGTTTGGAGCCTGTGGAAGAATCATCACTTGGAAGGGAGCTTGTAGATCTAGAAGTTTCTCATCTTTTGCAATCTATTGAAGGTAAAAAGCTTTGATCTTGTCATCTCTTTGGTTGAATCTTCTTTTTGGTTGTTTATGGTCTTTTTAGCCTCTTTTGGTTGGCCATTGTGAGCTAAGGTTATTTTAAAGGCTTGATCTTGTAGATTTGGATGTTTTAGGAGTCCCCAAGGCAAAAAAAAATGTGATCTTTATGGTTTATTTGGACTCATGCATGTGTTAAGAACTTTCATTAAGTTCTTTTGAGCTTTAAAGCCCCATTTAGCTATGCATGCACATAAAATTGGCAACTTTATTTGAATAACCACCTTGGGAAGTCAGATTTTAGTTTGGATCCAAGTCTTAATGGATTAAGTGCTAAATTGGAAAAAAGGCCATGGTTGGTGAGTACGTTGGGCGTAAAAGTGTGTACGTCATGCGTACAATCCTTTCAAGCTATACGTTGCGCGTACAAGCTAAGTACACCCCGCGTACTAAGCAGACTTGGGCTTCTTTGCTTTTGGGCTTCGGCTTTGGGCTTGGTTGTTTTGGGCCATGTTGGGCCATCTGGATTTTATGGTTGGGATATGGTGACTTGCTGGACTTTCTTAGGGGATGGCCCACAAAACGAATTGGGCCCAATTTGGAAAATTGGGCCATATTTGGGCCTTAATTGCTTATTTTGGATTTTGGGCCTTTGTTCATGTAGTTTGGGCCTTGGCCTTGGGCCAAGCTTCAGAAAGGGTGAAAAGGTCTTTTTCCCTAATTTGGACTCATATAGTGCAAGTCAGGGGCTAGATGTTAATGGATTGTCATTTTGCTATTTGATAGCATAGATTTTTAGCAGATCTGTAGTTAGAGATTATTCGTGGGTTCAACTGTTGATGGGTTGTTGTCTTGATATTGACAATTCAGGGACCTGTCAGCCAACAGTAAGGGTTCATCTGTGTGATTCGGCAGTGCTGGGTGATTCTTCTTCACTATACTTATGGATCGAAGGCACCAAGGACGTCCATTTGGGTTGTTATCTTGATTATCGTATGATTGAGTATTATAGTGATCTGGTAGATCGATATCCTGGTAGATAGGATGATGTTTTGCTTAGTGCTCTATAGATCTGCCTGAATGTCTATTGACTGGTTATATGTTTAGCTGTGTATGTTGTCGTAGTGTGGGTGGGTTGAGACTACATTGCTTTGTGTTGTCAGTCAATAAACCCGAAAATTTTATATCGATATGTTGTTATGATTTACTGGTCTTATATGTTTTTTCGATATGTATATGTTGACATGTTGTGTGGGGTTGGGTTGAGGCAGTCCTGCTTTGTGTTGAAGGCCAACAGACCCATGGCATCTCGGATACACTAAAGGCCAGTAGGGCGTACCAATCAGGCTGAAGGCCCAGAGAATATTCCAGATAGGTTGAAGGCTCAGTGAGGCATACCAGTCATTAGGGCTGTTCACTTTTTAGATAAAACCGAATTGTCTAATTGGACAATTTAGATTGGGCTATTTGGTTCAGATATTCGGATTTTTGGATTGGTTTTCAACAAAACCGAATTATTATTTTGGATTTCGGATTGGTTTTGGTTTATAAAATAAGAACCGAATAGTCCAAAAAAATGAATAACAATTTTTGATGTATTTATTTTCAATATATCTATAATTATTTATTAATTTTATAATTTTTTTAAATAAGTTCAAAAGGTTTTAGCTAATAAAAGACATTAATATGTACTTTTTCTCAAAAGTTTTTTTTTTTTATCAATTTAATAGAAAACTATAATATGCCTTTTTAGTGGTTGTTTATAAATATAAATCACAAGTAAATAATTTATTTTTGCTTCTTCTGTAAAATTAGATCATATTATAATTCTATGTCCTTTTAAAATGTTATCGTTTTTGAAAACCGAATTTTAAAAACCGATCCAACCGAATTGTAATTGGATCGGATCGGATCGGATTTGAATTTAGTTTGGACTATTTGGATATATATTTTGAAAACCGAAATCAATTTGGATTTACTTAATTGGATCGGATCGAACCGATCCATCCAAACGAACACCCCTACCAGTCATGTTAAAGGTTTTGTGAGTGTACTAGATAAACAATATTTCGGTGGGGCATTCCAGTCAGACTGAAGGCTCTGTGGGCGTACCACATAAACTGTAGGCCGGCGGTGCGTTCCAGTCATGTTGAAGGCCCTATATGCATTCAATTTTTTTGTATATGTTATCTATTGTGTGTTGGTACTTTGGGGGAACTCACTAAGCTTTGTGCTTACAGTTTTTGGTTTATGGTTTCAACTGTTTCAGAGAATCGTGGCAAGGCGAAGGCGTGACCGTACACATTCTGATTTTATGTTATTGATCTTGGGAGGCACTAATTTTTAAATAATGTTTTGAGAACACTAATTTTGTAAACATTTTATTAAAAAAAATGGTAGTTTTGAAAAGTTTAAAATTGTTGAAATTTTTGGGATGTTACAAGTTGTTATGAGAGCCATGGTTTGAGTGAATTGGAGGAACACTCATGTGAATCCAGTCTCAAACTAAGGAAAAATATTTTAAAAAGTGATTTTCAAATTGTTTTCAAAATAATCATGGAGGATGCGATGCGTACGATCAGCCGGAGCTAGTAAGTAGACCCCAAATTACCACACTGCTATTTAATCTTGTGATATGTTAGAACAGCATGCTAGTGATAGGCTAGGGATCTTCAGGAATTGCATGATAGAATTGCCTAATTATATGATTTCTTATCTCTTATAGAATCCAAGATTGATTGTGTAGGAATTTTTCACGTGTGAACTGGCTATTGAGTGAATATGCTAAGTCACATGCTACATGGTTTAAATGATCTTAGGATAAGGGATTTGGTCCTGCTGTCTAGCTCTTGTTTGAGCCCAACTGTTGTGGGATTGAATCTTTTAGCCTAAGATTGTTTAAACTGTAGGGCATGTGATTGTATTCATATGATAGTCATCTGGCACGAATGGAGGGTCGCGTGGCAGTTAGTGGTAGGGTGAGTTGTGTGGCTCAGCCGACCAGTTGCGTTATTAGATGTGGAGGCACTGGTTTCCTTCAAGTGGGTGTGATCATAGCGGGCCAGTGTAAGGAATGTTTTGCCACTCTTGAGAGAGTGGGGCGGGGCGAAGGTGCGTCGAGATGCTGGGAGTATGATGCTTGCATTGTTCTTTGTGGAACCCATTTCTATGAGAGTTAACCATCAAATGAATACATCAAATTAAATGCTATGAAGGTTAAATAATGAAGGAATTGGAGCTATTGCGCAACTCTTGTCTGAGTCCAACCGTTGTAGGGTTGATTCCTTTAGTCGAAGGATTATTTAAGCTTTGTTGCATGTAATTGTATTCATGAAGTGGTTAGCTGACATTGGTAGGGGTTCTTCAACAGCTGATGTTAGAGGAGGTGTGGGTGGAATCCTAGGAGAGCCTAGGGGGTATTTAGTGTGGTTGTTTCATTGCGGGGCAGTTGTTGGGAGTATTTTTTTTGATATGTCTTAGAGGACACGAGATGATCCTTGAGGAAGGGTATGGATAGGTGTGGAAGGTAGTATTGGGACCGTACTACTAGAAGCACAGGATCCATACTCGAATTAAGGAGAGTCTCGGGGATTCTAAGGGTCGGTCGAGGTGATATCAAGGTTTGATACCAAGGTTTGTGGTAGTGGTTCTGTACCTGTTGATTTTTGGCTATGGTTGCCCAGGCATGAGGATGGGTCCGAAAATTGTGTTGGGCCCCAGTGACGTTATTGATTTGGGTTAAATGGTTCAGACCTAGATGGGTATGTCGGTTGGAGGTCCTAAGGGTTTTGCTCGTGTTCGTGCCTTGAGTCGTAGGATTCCAGAAGGAAACAGTGGTTATGATCGGCTTAGGGAATTTTGCTGGGAGTTGAGTGTTTGATTGATAGATTGGATTGTCACTATCTGTGGCATGGATCATGCCCTTTCAGTTTTTCGAGTTCGAAGGAGTGAACATGCTTGTGACTTCCATAGTTAGGTGGTAAACTCAGCTCGGGGTATGTTGGTCGCGGCAAGTGGTGACTGTATGTCAGCGTCGGTGTACGCATTTCGATTAATGTTGTATGAGTACTATGTGATGTGAGCAAGAGTCTGTATTCCCGGGAGATAGGAAAGCCAGGTGTTGGATCATCGTTGGGGATTACACGGGTTTTCTGCTGAAATTAGTATTCTCTTAGGATTGGTTGGTCTCTGTCTAGAAGTCATCCTGCATGTATTATTCTTTCCAGGGTTGGGAATGGTGGTACTGGCTTAAGCCGACTTGAGTTATGTTTTGGTTCTGACGCCAGTGGGTGGTGGTTCGATCCCTAAGTGGGGGAGAACCAGGATCCTCATGATTGAATATCAATCATTGAGGGATTTGTCAGTTCGCTGTTTGGATTGTTGTTTTCAGATTAGTTTGGGCAGATGTTAATTGGTGAATCATTTCCAGAGGCGGGTATGTTCAGATTCGAGTGGGTTTTTGGTTCTCTGGATTATGTGTCATTGCGCCTTCGATCGTTGGTCTTTCCACTCATCATTCAATGGAGGGTTCCCGAAAGTTAAAGTTGCGGCGGTTGATTTTCTATGGATGGATCAACCTATCATCAAGTTCAGTAGGTTCTATGTTCCTTTGGTCCTTGGGCATGCTTACCCCCAATGGTGGAGTGGAAACTTGGTTCATAGCAGACTCGAGTATTGGTAACTTTCAGGGTTACCATGGATGTAACACTCGGTTTTGAAAGTGTTTTGTTGCTCGTGGTTGCAGCACAATTATCATTTGTCATGGAGTTTAGGGCCTTGGGAAAGGATGGATTTGGCCCAGTTTGGAGGTGGGTGTCGCGGCATAAGTGATCCAAGTATTCGTTTGTGTCTTCAAAAGCCAAATGTATGATTGTAATTTGATATCTCAGTCTTCTATGGATTTTGGGTTTAATACAGGAAGGTTTTAAGGATTGGGAGAGTTACTAGAAGCGTAGGGCTTCTGGCCACCTTTTCGTGGATATAAGGTTCGTTGGAAACGAACCTCCGATGAGGAAGTTATGGCACTTTGAAGTTATTGGTAGAATTGGTCCTTGGATGGAAAAGCTTGCATTTCAGCCCATGCATGCAAAGGTGGCATAAAAGTAAGTACACCTAGCGTAAGCTGGGGTACGCCCATCGTAGTGTTGGACAAGTGAAACGCGGGTGTGAGAAACGTACGCCCAGCATACAGGATATACGCCTAGCGTACGTTCAAGATCCCCAAACCCTAATTCTTAGGGTTGAGCACTATATAAAGAACATTATGTCCTTAAAGATCAGCCACCCACTCACCCTTAGACAGCTTTCACAAAACCCTAATCCCTCCTTGTGTGTTCTTGGAGCTTAGAAAGCCATTAGAAGAGTATTTTGGTGCTTTGGAAGAAGGTGTTCACTCTTGAAGATTCATTGAAGAAGATAGAGCTTTTAGATTCAGAACCTCATCATCTTTTGACTATCATTTGAGTTACAAAGTCTTAAACTTGGTGGTCATTTCCTTAGATCTATTGTGTTGGGCTTTTGGACCTTTTTGGTCCCAAGGATGAAGCTTTATGGTTCAAATCTGTTTCCTGGGCTTAGGGTTGCCACCCTTGGTGCTATTTGAGTTCCTAAGATAGAAAGTTGCCATCTTGAAGGTCTTGATGTGTTCATGCATAAGATAAGGCCATTTTCATGGAAGTAGAATGCCATTTTTGGAGTTTGGGCTTATTTGGGGCATGAAAAGTCACCAAATCAGTGACTTTATGGGCTTAGACATTAAGTAGAGATCAGATCTGTCATATGGACCATTTGTTTGAAGCATTAAGTGCTTAAAAGCAAAAAGGTCTTAACAGATGAGTACAATGGGCGTACAAAATGGGACGCGCAACATACAGGTCACGAACCCAGTACGCGTTGCGTACTCAGTCAGAGTGGGCTTCACATATGTTGGCTTCGGTTTGGGCCATTCCTTGGACTTCTTTACTTTGGGCCTTGGAGGACCATCAGAATCAGATATTTTTGGGCTAAGAATATGTTTGGGCTTAAAGGGAAGGCCCATTTGAGGAGATTCGCCCAATTTGGAAAATTGGGCCATTAGTGGGCTTTTATGGATTTTGCAGTTTTGGGCCTTGTCGGTTTTGGGTTTGGGAATTAGTTATGAATCTTGTTAGGCCTCGGGTAAAATGGTCAATTTATCCCGAAGTATGGATTATGGATGATGGTTTGGGACCCAATTGCTAATTGGGTGATATTTTGGTATTGATAACTCGAAGAGTTGTCAGGGCAGCAACTAAGGATTTCTTGCAAGGAGCTTCAGCATTCAAGGTGAGTCTCCTCACTGTTTGTATGGGTCAAAGGCACCAATACCAGCCCATTTGGTTTATGTATTGTAGGAAGACACGGGGGTTAGCCCTAGGAACTATGTACGAAAGACCAGGAGGTGGCTCCTGGCACACTGTATGTTAATTAGCTAAGTAGAGTTGTATGTATGCTAGTTGTCTTTGTGATGCTTCCATGGAAGACCTGGAGGTGGCTCTTGGCACTTGTCTATAAGACCCAGGGGGTGGCCCCCGACATGGCAATAAAGACCACGAGGTAGCTTGTGGCATAATGGCAAGACTCTGTGCGGCACATAGCACCTTTATTGATTATGATATATGTATGATATCTATGGCTCACGGTTACGTATGGAATGTAAAAATTAGTTGATATGTATGGTATGTGGCATTTGGGGAACTCACTAAGCTTCGTGCTTACGGTTTTTAGTGTTGGTTTCAGGTACCTCCAGTTTTCAAATAAAGGAGCTCGGGACAATCACAACACATACAACCGTGTTTTCTGCAATATGTGATTTCTAGGAATGAACTCTGATAAATGTTTTATTTGAAATTCTTTTCAATGTGTGAAAAAAGTTACAATAGTGTTTTAGTTATATTAAAAATGAAATTTTTACCCTGGAATTTTGGGATGTTACTAGTTAAGTCTTCACGAGCTAGTTTTGGATTGGTGCAATCTGTTCAGTCTCAATCAAGTGGGATCTTGTTTCGACTGATCATCAAGATGTCTTCTGTTATTATTGTTTGAGGTGGTGTTTCGATTAAAATCCAGTATTTCTTCCCTTTTGGATGAGGTTATGGGTTCCTTAAGGATGTGCATTGTGGTAAATTTATATAATGTCGAGTGAGGCAGATGTGAGCATGGTTGTTCATTTCTTCTGCTTGTGGTACTCTCAGTGTTGACATGTTGATGGAAGTCTGGGGACCCAAATTTCAGTTGGTCTGAATAAAGGGAACGATTAAGGGTTTTGGGAGTATCAGTCTTGTATCCGAAAGTATACGTGGAATGTATGCATTATATTTCTGTTTTTTCGCAAGTTGCTGTTAGGGGTTTGATTATCAAGTTGGGAATCGGTTTTGAATCCACGAATTATTACTTCCTCATGAATGTATCGAGTGGTTTTCCCATGTGGTGGTGCACTAGCGCTTATAGGGGTTGGATGCAATGCGGAAATTCTTGGATTGATCATCTTTTCTCATTAGAGCAATGGTTGTTAACGGCATGGAAGAGAGTCAAGGGTTACTTAAGGTTTTGGTACATCAATAGGATTTAGATTGGGAGAGGTTCTCGATCGATATGTTTTGAGGATCTTTTCTGCCTGTCTTGGTGGTGTCTCCAGTCAAGGACTGGCGGTAGATTCAGGGATGAACACTCATCATTTTTTTGGAAGGGTTATGGGAAGATATTATGAGTTTCCATTTTCGAGTAGGCTTTTGAAGGAAACTTGCGTTGGGAATCGCGAATGTATCCGTGCAAGGTCTGTATTTCAGAGAGATGTGGGCAAAGAAATTTGTATGTCAAAGGCATCAGTTGTAGGGTTCAGGATTTAGCTTATGTGTTTGTGCTCTGGTATGGTTCTACCTGTGTGAAGGTCAGACAACTTATGGGGCTTCATAAATTTAGCAGCAGCATATTGGTTTGACAATTAAGGAAATTGGTATTTTGTAGCTCATTGTGTTCATGAAATTGTTATCATCACGTGAGCCTTCGTTCGAAGGAATATCTAATCCCTTTTGGTCAAGCGAAAGGTTGTCGACAACATCAGATGGCCTGTGATACTGTTTTCTAGTAGGAATCTCAAGTGATCAGTAGTCGAGTAAAGATTTGGATGGATAAGAGAAGTGGAATTAGCAATTGGTTCAGTATGGTCGGTCTGTCAGGCATTCAGACCACTTTGAGATTTCCGATGTCAGATAAAGTAGGGTTGGTTTCCTACATAGGATTCTGGATTTGTCTTCTTTGGGTTGCAAAAGTAATGTTGGGTTCAGTTGCCTTAGAAAGGTCATTGTATGCTCAAGGTCGTGCGTGTGCTCCTCGAGCTGTCAGGCATGTCGTGAATGGTAAGGAATTATTTCGAGGACGAAATCGAATTTAAGTGGGGGAGAGTTGTAACACCTAGTTTCGAATTGTTCATTATTTGGGACTGTGACCCAATCATCAGTTATCATAAGGCTTAGGGTCTTGGGAAAGAAAGGATTTGGTCCTTTTTGAATGTAGGTGTTATAGTTTGAGTGATCCGAGTGTTCGAAGGTGTTTTAGAGCCCAAGGGTATAATCGTAATTTGTTGATTTCGGCATTTATGAGTTTTGAGTTCTTGCTCAGGAAGTTTTACAATGAGGGTGAGTTGATAGAAGCGTAGGGGCTCTCGTCATCTTTCCGTGGATATAGAGTTCATTGGAAACAGACTTAGGATGAGGGAGTTAAGGCCGAATGAAGTTTTAGAGTTTTGGAGGGTCATCTATTATGCAGGGTGTACTAGATGTGTACGCGGGGCTTACCGACAAGATTGGTCACAGGTGGTCGATAAGTATGTCGAGCGTACTAAGGGGTACGCGGGGCGTACTCCCTTCAGCCATGAAACCCTAATTTTTGGTCCTTAACCCTATATAAACCTCATTTCCATCATGGGACTTGTCTTTTATCAGCCTCTAAGCCTCCTAAACCCTAATAGTCGACCCTTAGCCTTTATCTTGGAGCTTTTAAGCCATTATGAAGAATATGGTGTTTTCTTGTGCACTTTGAAGCGTTTGGAGCTTGTGGAAGAATCATCACTTCGAAGGGAGCTTGTAGATCTAGAAGCTTCTCATATTTTGCAATCTATTGAAGGTAAAAAGCTTTGATCTTGTCATCTCTTTGGTTGGATCTTCTTTTGGGTTGTTTATGGTCTTTTTAGCCTCTTTTGCTTGGCCATTGTGAGCTAAGGCTGTTTTAGAGGTTTGATCTTGTAGATTTGGATGTTTTAGGAGTCCCCAAGGCAAAAAAAAATGTGATCTTTATGGTTTATTTGGACTGATGCATGTGTTAAGGCCTTTCATTATGCTCTTTTGAGCTCTAGAGCCCCATTTAGCAATGCATGCACATAAAGTTGGCAACTTTATGTGACTAACAACCTTGGAGAAGTCAGGTCTAAGTTTGGATACAAGTCTTAATGGATTAAGTGCTAAATTAGAAAGATGGCCATGGTCGGTGAGTACGTTGGGCGTACAAGTGTGTACGTCGTGCATACAAACCTTTCAAGTTGTATGTTGATCGTACATTCTCATTACGCACCGCATACTTAGCACACCTGGGCTTCTTCACTTTTGGGTTTGGTTGTTTTAGGCAATTTGGATTTTATAGTTGCGATGTGGTGACTTGTTGAAATTTCTTGGGGGAAGGCCCACGAAAGGTATTGAGCCCAATTTGGAAAATTGGGCCACATTTGGGCCTTAGATGCTTATTTTGGATTTTGGGCCTTTGGTCACCTAGTTTGGGCCTTGGCCTTGGGCCAAGCTTCAGGAAGGGTAAAAAGGTATTTTACCCTAATTTGGACTCATAGTGCGAGTCAGGGGCTAGTTGTTAATGGGTTGTCATTTTGGTATTTGATAGCACGGATTTTTAGTGGATCTATGGTAAGAGATTATTCGTGGGTTTAGTTGTTGATAGGGTATTTTCTTGATATTGACAGTTCAAGGATCTATCAGCCAACAGAAAGGGTTTGTCTGTGTGATTTGGCAGTGCGAGGTAAGTCTTCCTCACTGTACTTATGGGTCGAAGGCACCAAGGTCGGCCCTTTGGATTGTTATCTTGATTATTGTCTGGTTGAGTACTATAGTGATCTGTTAGATCGGTATCCTGGTATATAAGATGATGTTATGCTTAGTTCTCTATAGATCTACCTGATTGTCAGTTGACTGGTTATATGTTTAGTTGTGTGTATGTTGCCATAATGTGGGTGGGTTGAGACTGCACTACTTTGTGTTGTCAATCAATAAACCCAAAAATGTTTATATCGATATGTTGTTATGATTTACTAGGCTTATATGTGTTTTGGATATGTATATGTTGACATTTTGTGTGGGGTTGGGTTGAGGCGGTCCTTCTTTGTGCTGAAGGCCAACAGACCCAGGGCGTCTCGGATACACTGAAGGCCAATAAGGCGTACCAGTTAGGCCAAATGCCCGGAGAATGTTCCAGATAGGCTGAAGGCCAGGTGAGGCGTACCAGTCATGTTGAAGGTTCTATAAGCGTACTAAATAGACTGTAGGTCGGTGGGCGTTCCAGTCAGACTGAAGGCTGGCGTACCAAATAAACTGTAGGCCGATGGGGCATTCCAATTGTGTTGAAGGCCATGTATGCATGTTGTTTGTTGTATATGTTATATGTTGTGTGTTGGCATTTTGGGGGAACTCACTAAGCTTTGCGCTTACAGTTTTTGGTTTATGGTTTCAGGTGTTTCAGAGAACCGTTTCAAGGCGAAGACGTGACCGCACACATCCTGATTTTATGTCATCAATCTTGGGAGTCACTAAGTTTTAAATAATTTTTAAAGAGCACTAATTTTGAAAAAAAATTATTAGAAAAATGGTAGTTTGAAAAGTTTAAAATTGTTGAAATTTTTGGGATGTTACATGGTTGGTGACATATTCTCTTGGTTGGCACAGGATTGCACAAGACCAGGCCCATTGTTATCACGCATTCGCCTATTGTACTCATCCATCATGTCCCCCATTGCATTATCAGGTTCTCTTCCTTCTTCTTGTTCGGTTTCTTATTTGGTTTCTGGTTCACACCTGCTTTCCTTCTTGTCTCGAGTTATCTCAAAACTCTTACTTAATTTGCTTCTACTTTCTTCTTGTCGTTTCGCTTGTGGAATTCATCAAAAGGTTGAACAAATTTTGAGGAAGAACCCATGGGCATGAACTACTACAAAAAAAAAACATGAAAACAACCATAGTATGAACAGAACAAAATAAAAGTAAAAAACTGAAACATCTAGTTTCCACGCCATTGGCTAACGATGTCCACGTTGTGGAACCCGTCTAAACAGAAAAATAACTTTTTGCAAACTTTACCCCACAAAAGGACCGATCAATTAATAGAAACTTACTTCTTCTAAACAAGTCATTCCACTAAAACAACGTCAAAAACTTGATGTATTTTAAACTCACTACGAAGCTTTAAATTTATAACCCTAACCAATTTTACTAGCTAAAACACGATAGGCATTGTACCTTGTCGTGTAGTAGTATAGTAGAGTAAGAAAATGATCGATCGCAGGGAATGAAATTTTAAACTAAAATTAATTACTAAAATTAAACTAAAAGAAATAACTTTAATAAAAGATTTATCTGATTTTACAAGTTCATAAAACCTTAAATTAACCACTTAACTAATAATACTTCAAAAAAAGCAACAACTAGAAAACGATTTTAATCAAGAATAAAAGATACTTCCGTTTAGCTTCGAATCCCCTATTTTCCTATGGTTAATTTCGAGATAATGAATTTATTTTGTTGGTTACCAAATTATAACTTACTAGTCATGATCAGAATACCTAGAATATACCAATTTATGAACTTTAATTACAATGATTAAGCAATGTAATAACACCAAATTGATACAAAGATATATATTCGACTATGAATAATATGATCTAAGAATTACATATCTATTATCAAAACAAGTAAATTAAACACATATTATGTATCAATAATGCTCTATAGCACAATTAGAGCAACTAACTTTTACCACCTAACTCTAGGATATGTTTTATCACTAGATCTAGTAATTCAATGTTCATAAACAATTAGATAAAAAGGTCATGCAATTGAATTGATCATCTAACTACACTAAACATGAAGGAAAAGAAATAAGGGTTAGAACTTTAATTTACTAGGATGATGATCTATCAAACACAAGTTGAAACCAACTTCATAAATCCATAAAATAAGAGATCAACACCTGGTATTAGGGTTCATCTAATCTAAACGAAAGTAAAGTGTTATTAGCCCATGATCAGAGCAGAAAAACACAAAAACATGAAGTAAACTAGATTAAACATAGTCAAAACTAGTAAATAGAATGATCAATGATGTTGTTCACTCTAATCTCTCTCTTCCTTGATCTTCAATCGAAATCTAGCCTCCAAAGGGTTTCTTCTAAGTGTTTGGTCGCTTTATGTCGCTACTCTCTGAGCACTCTCTCAAAATTCGACCTAAAAGTCGATATATATATATATATATATATATATATATATATATATATATATATATATATAGTTGGCTTAAGTTGGTCACCAGGACGTAAAAAACAGACATCCACGCCGTGGGAGACACTTTAAATGAGTGGACATCAAGTCTCTATGCAGATTAATCGGGAAGTTTCTACGTCTCCATGTCGTGGACCAGAGTTAGCCACACTATGGAATCTTCTTTAAGCACATTTCTTGCTCTCTTTTCCTCTTTATGCATGCTCCAACCTTCAAATTTCCAGCTTTGCCCATTTTATGTCCCTCTTCTCGAGAATATCCTTCATTGGCTACAAAATATGTTTCATACTTATTAAGTACCGAATATCTTTGTAATTAACCAAAATAAAGCTAAAATGTACTTAAATAATGCATAAATATATGTATAAATATAAAAATATCATAACACCTCCTCCCTGGTTACCCATGACAGTTTCATCAAAGATTACATCTCTATTCATGATATATTTAGGATTTCTTCCTTCTTTTGTACACCACAGTCGATAACCTTTTACTCCTGTCACATATCTTAGAAATATGAACTTTATTGCCTTTGGATCAAGTTTATCATCACTCACATGAGTATACGTGGGGCATCCAAATATATGTAAACCAAAATAGTCAGAGGTTTTCCTGGACCATACCTCTTGAGGAGTCTTCAATTCTATAGCACTTGATGGTGATATGTTCACCAGATAGCAAGTAATGTTCACTGCTTCTACCCAGAATTGTTTAGATAAGTTAGCAAATATATGCATGCACATTGCACGCTGCATGAGTGTCTGGTTCATCTGTTCTGATACTCCATTTTGTTGTGGTATGTGGCGTACAGTGTGGTGCCTCGCTATACCTTCTATCTTGCAGAAGTTGTCAGATAGAGCATACATAACTCCAACCTATTATCAGTCTTCAGATTCTTGACCTGCTTTCCAGTCCTTTTCTCAACCATAGTCTTTAAAAAACCCCAATTTTCATATATCGATTATATAACAAATAATCGTTTCATCATCTCCCAAGATAAATTCTAACACTTAACTATTGACTAAACTACAGTGGAAGCAATACAAATAGAATAAAGTCTCCGACCGAAGAGCTTCGGGTGTTATGTCTTTGCGAAACTCCTATGTTGTCTTCTTGATCAGTCCTTCTCCCCGGGCTTTTCACTACCACTTACTAAATAGTTTCCTGGTTTATGCACATTTAAAGTTTCTAAATAGGTAAGACTAGGGACTAGTGAGTTCATGTTGCACATACATGTCCATCACTAAAAAAAACAAATAGTTTTATCGTATATTTTCAATAAATCATACAACAAAGCATATCACCAGATGATATAATTTAGGGGAACGATTAATTATCCAGAGAAAGAACCAAAGGTTCGTTTCCCTTCCCCTTGAGACAACCCATTATCCATTGTAACCAACTATTTTAAATATCCAAGGAAGTAAGTATAATTCTCAATTCCCATCCTCACCGATCACACACATCCGTCATGCTCACGACGATTAAACACCGCACCTGTTCCCAGTAAACATGTCATCGCAAAAAATCACATAGTAGATAAACAAATT
The DNA here is from genome assembly GCF_051521515.1 of Lactuca serriola. Lineage (NCBI taxonomy): Eukaryota > Viridiplantae > Streptophyta > Magnoliopsida > Asterales > Asteraceae > Lactuca > Lactuca serriola. Next base: position 186,396,174 of record NC_136416.1, on the reverse strand, counting down.
GAAAATAGCATTCGCACGAAACCATACTTATCATAAAACATATTGTCACTAAATAGTTAAAAACCACATATACATCGCACGATAAACACTGATTTCAGAGCAACCACAAAACACAAAAAAGTCACATCGCAATCGATAAGCCTTAACCGAAGCTTTGTTGCTAACTGCTCCCTACATTCTACCAGCAAGTTTTCTAAGGATACAATCCTAGAAAAAATATCATATGTCTTCGTTTTGGTTCCAGTATCCACGTTTCTCATTTGACGAACCAATAATTGTTTAATTACGTTAACTACAACGTACGTAACAACCAATTTAAAAATATATTTTTTTCTCAATATTTCTAAAATAATAAGATTGTATTTTCAGAGGTATTATTAATGATTTCCTTCACGACAACATATCCTTAATTATAAGGAAAACTAAATTAACAAACCTTAAACCAAATGATACTTAGACTGAACGGAGTGAGGGTGTTAAACCTGCTAGCTAAACTCGCTGGAACACCACCCCCTAGCGCTTGTTAGGGGGCTTTTTAAGCCTTCATCGTTAAGTCCATCGTGATATGAGAGAGAGAGAGAGAGAAATAAATGGAGCATTATCATTGGTGGATGAGGGGTTGGACCAGATTGATAGCTCCCTATCGCTTGCTAAGGGGCTCGTTAAGCCTTCCTCGTTAAATCCATGACGAGATGAGAGAGAAACGAACGGGGCATTCTCATTGGCGGAGGAGGCGTTGGACCAAATTGCTATTTCCTTTGACCAAATTTAATTTCTAACATTTAAATTTTCACCAACTTTTATATAATTTAATAAGAAAAACGTTTTTATTAATAAAATTCAAAATTTTCAACAACAATTCTATTGCTATAAATTAAACTATACCCTCAACATTTCACACATACAAAATATCGTTATCTCCTTCACATACTCTCTCAATTCACCAAAGAAAAATGACTTCGTCTAACCCAAAAAAACTCCAAGAAACAACAAAAAATCATCAACCTTCCATCTCCAAACCCTTAATCACCAAACCTTCCATACCACCATGTTATCGACCTTCATTCGATCAACCCATTCATTCACCCACAAGCCACTACTTTCCCACTATGGCTCCACAAATATTTCCATTCAATCTATACTCCTCTCAACTCATGCAATTTTAATAAAACCAATCCCAACCAATACCTTGTCCAAATTCTTGAACCGTTTGAGACAGTTCAAGAAACTCAATTCTTTTAACAACCTCAGCCCCCAAGTAATTTTCAATGCCAACCATGCCACCTACTTGACAAGTCATCTGTTTCTTCTGATGAAGGACTCGTTCAAAGAGTCATTTCAAGGGACGGAAGTCAAATCAATAAGAAAAAATAAAGGAAAAATGAAGGCTCCATGAAAAGGGTGGACAGATGATGAAGAGAGGGCACTAGCACAAGCATGGCTAGATGTGTTGGAAGATCCGACAATGGGCGACGACCAAGATTCGACAACTTTCAAAACTAAAGTTCATAATAGTTTTTGTCCCCGAATAAAAAATCAGTACCGCAATCCTAATCACTTTACTCAAAATGGAGGACCGCCAACAAAGCCTCAATGGAGTTCAACAACATCTACATGAATACCATGTCCAACCCCCAAAACGATGCAAACGAGGTGGATGTGTTAGCAAAAGTTTGTCAGATTTACAAGGCGAAAGTCGGAAAACCTTTTGGTAATGAGGTGTTTTGGGGAGTTTTGAAGGTTAAACCAAAATAGGTCACCGATGATTAAGCGGGCGCGGCCAAACAAAGCAAAACTTCTAAGTCCACCCACAATCAATCTTCCGATGCACGTATCGGAGGGGTTGACCTTAACAATGAGGATCCAAATGAAGTTCCAACTCGTCCTATGGGACGAGACAAAGCGAAAAGAAAGTTAAAAGGTGGTCAAAGTTCATTGATTGAAGTTGAGGAGATAAGGTTCCACATCAAAGAGTTGGATAGTAAGCTTGATGGGTTTTTTTTGAATTGGGAAGGGAAAAAGAAAAAAAAACGTGTGCTAAATCTTTGGTTAAACCCGGGAAATGACTTGTTCGAAGAGGATCATCGAGTTTTCAACAATTCAAGGAAATATATTGCTAAAAAATATCAGTGTGATAGGTAGTATTATTTTTATGTTATAAATGTATATTTTTCGTCTAGCATTAAGTCTTGTTTTAGTCTAGTAGTAAGTCATGCTTCTAGTATTAAGTGTTTTAATTTTTTTAATCGTATTTTATGTTTTACATTAGTGTAACATTTTTTATTTAAACATTAAGTGTTTATTTTTTAACCTTTTTAATATTTAAAAATATTAAGTGTTTGTATTTAAAAAAATAGAATTTATGTAATATTAAATGTTTGTGTATTAAAAAAAATATAATTTAATTAAATTTGAAAAAAAAAGTGCTAGGAGTGTTAACACTCCTATCAAATGCTAAGATTTATGTATTAAGACAAAAAAAAATGACATGGGCAGATAAAAAAAAATAATATGACAAGATGTTAAGAATGTTACGACTGGGTCTATCATTAATAATTTTTGTTACCGTTTAAAATAAGAAAACTAAAATCACGGGGCTGAATATGAGATTTTCTAAGTTATAACTTATACTTTTAACTTTAACGAAAAGAATGAAAACTAACATATTACCAAAACTCAAGGACTGTTTATATAATTTTTGTTTTAACTTCGAAAAGGAAGATTGCATGAATCTTGAATTTTGTAGCAAAGAGAAATCAACAAGTTGCTGAAACTATAGAGGCTAAAAATGTAACTTACAAATTAAAAGACTACAACGAAGATGGTGAGGTTTGAACTTAACTTCCTCCGTGTCGCACCACCACGACCGGTCCATTTATTTGTTGTAATAAAAATACCATTTTATATTTTTAAACATATTCATCTTCTGACCCGCCCAACAAAAGAACTTGAGAGTATCTTCTTTCTTCACCTGAGAATGTCATTTTTTGTTTTTGTTTGTTTTTTTTTTTTTTTTTTTTTGTCATTATTAAGTTGTTGGAGCTTCATGTATTACCCAAAATAACTTCGAATAATTATAAAATCACCATTAATTTTCACTACCTCTTACTAACTTATAACCATAAACAATTTTTTAAAAAAATCAACCAAAATCAAGATGTATTCAAGCTTTCTATACCGAAATGATATTATTTTAATTTTCCATCTATTAGATCACGATTGACTCGAACCAAGACATTAAATGGAACAAAACATGAAATGCAGATGTATAAACCTAATCAAAGGACTATACCATGTTAAAATGAAAGACTCATACCTTAATTTGCTAGAAAACTCCAAAAATCTTCACAACGTTCTTCCTCCTATTTCTTGCTCAATTCTTCACCTTTCTCTACAATTATAATGGGGTTTCTATTCGATTTCTCAAGCTCTATATAATGACTAAGACCTTGGACGTTATAATCCCCTCAAATGCTCGCATTTATGATGCTAATCAAGGTGACGATTTTAGGGTTTAATACTCATTATTTTCTCTAATTAAACATAATTACACCTATTTGTAATTCTAGAAAAACGGATACAATCAGTTAATTATAATATATACCATTCTTTTTTTTCTTTTTTTTAGTTAACATAGTCTTCCAATCCTTGAACTTCCCAAACACCTTATCTTTGGTCTTCAGAAAGTACACCAAAACCTTTCTTGAGTAATCATCAATGAACATTACAAAGTATGAGCATCCACCATGAGACTTCACATGACCTAGACCACATAGATATGAGTGAACATATTACAGGATTTCCTTGCTTGTATGCTGACCGGTATCGAACTTCACTTTGTGATGCTTTCCTATGCAAGTTTCACAAAATTTTATCTTCCAATAAGTTGTCCACCAAATAGTCCTTGTTTACTTAGAACAGACATACCCTTCTTCACTCATGTGCCCCAACCTACGATGCCACAACTTTGTCTTGTTGTCACTTTCATTCAAGTCCCATAATCGTATTGCCTTCCAGGATATGAATCCTTCCACGATTCATCTTTCCCTTCATTATAAAAAGAGCACCTTTGGAGACTTTAACCTAGACACCCTCACCAACATATCTCATCCCATTCTTAGCCAAAGTGCCAAGATAAATTAGATTCTTTTGAAGTTCCGAAACATACCAACATTCTAACTTTCTGACCATACCTTCGTGTATCGTAATCTATACAGTGCCACTACCCTTGATTTTACTCACCCATTCATCACCGATCTTGATTATGTCATTCCACTCTTTGAAGGAGTTGAACTAATCACAATTGTATGTCATGTGATAGGACGCTCAAGAATCCGATACCCAAGCATCTGCAGAACTACATGTATTTACAGTTAGTACCTCACCATCTTCCCCTTCATCAGAACTCTCATGAATCACATCAACAATGTTATTGGTGTTTGATTCACTCTTGAACTTTCCAGTTTTTAGCTATGGGCAATTTCGCTTGATGTGCCCCTTCCCTTTGCATTTATAACATCTAGCATTTGATGAATCTTTAGACTTTGATTTTGAACGTGATCTCCATATGCTTCCCCTTGCCTCTCTCTTATCCTTTCTCTTCCTACGAATAAACCAGAACTGGGCACGTTTTCTCCAACATAAACTTTTTTTTTCAGTTCCTTGGACATCATAGTGTAACGCCATGTTCCGAATCGCTTTCTTAATTCGGGACTATGGCCTGAAGATAGGTTATCATAAGGCTTAAGGCCTTTGGAAAAGAGAGATCTAGACCCATTTAGGTACATATAATATAATTAAGGTGATCCGGGAGTTCGGGTTGTGCCTTGGAGCCAAGGGGTATATCGGTAAAGTGGCAGTTCGAGCTCTTTATGAATTTGGATTTTTGTTCGGAAGGTTTTGAGGTGAGGATAATTTGATAGATGTGTAGAGCTTCTCGCCACCTTTCTGTGGATATAAAGAACGTCAAAAACAAAGTTAATATGAAGAAGTTATGGTCGGTTTAAGTTGGAGTACTTCGGGTGAGTGATGGTTGACTTGTTGGCCAAGCTTATTTAAGGGTCACGAGTTGAGCATGAATTCTCATGAAGTGAGGAGTGCCTGATGCACTAAAACCCTAATTTTCGGGTATTTAAAGGTATGATATGATTAGGGTTGCTTATCCACGACCTCTTTCACTCCGAAGACCTCTGGAAACCCTAATCTCAGCCCCCATTGAAGTCCTTGGTCATTCTTGGTGTTATTCTAGAGATTTTGAAGCTTTGAAGCCCTTAGAAGAAGAAGAAGATCATTGGTGGTGCATTTTTTAGCTTCTTGATTGCTTCATCAGCTCGTTCTGGAGTTTTTGTACCTTTTTAAGTCCTCAAGCTCATGCCTTTCCTTTCCTTGCTTGCTTGATCTAAGTTTCCATGCATTTTATGGCTTGTAATGTTGGTTAGCATGCATGGAATCCATAAAGTTGGCAACTTTATGGATTATGATGGTATCTTAAGTCCTATAAGTTCTAGATCTGCATTTTGATCATGGTTTTGAACTCCAAGTTTGAGTCTTGGACCTTTTTCCTTCATTTTGTGCCCTAGTTGATGTTGGGACATGTATTGGACATGTATGTCCAAAAAGCTTCATTTTTATAGTCCTTTGGCTCAAGGAAGACCCTCTAGACTTTCCTATGTCAAGGCTTAGTGGATTAGGAACTTAATGCTCATTTTTGGTCAGATCTGGACTGACGAAGTGAGGGATAAGACCTCACAATGTGAGAGCATATCCGAGGAAGTTTCTGGGTAGAAATCACGACCTCACGACATGAGCATAAGGTGCTCACAACGTGAGTGTCTCCTATGCATGTTTTGGACTCGTTGAATGTTGGCTAGTTTGGTCTTGGACTTATCTTTTGGCTTGGGCTCATAATGGACTAAGGACTTTAAAGTAATGGACTTCTGGTTGGGGTTGCCTTGCCCTAATGGGGTTTGGATGGTGAAATGGGCCTTAGTGGGCCCAATGGAGTTGGGCCTTGTTTAGGCCCAATGGGCTTGGGCCAATTGTGGGCTTGGTTAGTTGGACCATTTATGGGATTAGTGCTTGGTAGTTTTGTCATGGGTAATTATTAAAGAATGGTTTGGTTGCTTGGTTCAGATTGTGGAAGCCGGCTCGTAGCAACTGCAACAATTGTGGGATTTATTTGCCGTTCGAGGTGAGTTTTCCTCATTGTACTAATAGGGTCGAGGGCACCAATGTCGGCCCTTTTTAGATTGTTATCCTGGTTATTGCATGATGATATGCTTAGTGATTTATTAGATATGTATCCTGGTATATAGGATGATGCTATGTTTAGTGACTTGTTAGGTCGGTATCCTGGTATATAGAATGATGCTATGATTAGTGACCTGTTAGATTGGTTTTACCGTTTGTACATGCTAGCATTTCTTATCTATGTGTTGATTGTATGTATGGGGGTGGGTTGAGGCGGACCTGCTTTATCTTGTAGGCTAACATACCCAGGGCGGCCCGGATATACTACAGGCCCAATGGGCCATATCAGTCAATCCGAAGCCCTAGAGAACGGTCCAAACAGGATAAAGGCCCGGTAAGGGCGGACCATACATGCTGAAGGTTCTAAGAGAGGGCCAGATAGAGTGAAGGCCCGGGGAGGGCGGTCTAGTCGTATTGAAGACTCTATATCCGGAGAACGGTCCAGACAGGTTGAAGGCCCAGTAGGGAACACCAGACATGTTGAAGGTTCTGAGAGTGGGCTAGATAGACTGAAGGCCCGGTGAGGGCGGTTCAGTCGTACTAAAGACTCTATATGCATGCTATTATTTGTATATTTTCTACTATCTGTGTGTTGGTACTTTGGGGGAACTCACTAAGCTTTGTGCTTATGGTTTCAGTTTATTGTTTCAGGTGCTTCAGATGCTTTGGCAAGGCGAAGGCGTGACCGTACACATCCTCGTGTTTTGGACTTATGGTTTCTGGGATACTCTAATATGAAACTATTTTGAAAACATTATGTAATAACTAATGGCTTTTGGATGTTTGAAAAAGTTTTAAATTTTACTAAAATTTTATGGATGTTACAAGTTGGTATTAGAGCCTTGGTTTGAGTGAATTGGAGGAACACTCGTGTGAATCCAGTCTCAAACTAAGGAAACGGTTTTCAAATGATTTTCAAAATATAAAGGAGGATGCGATGTGTACGATCATCCGAAGCCAGTAAGTAGATCTCAAATTACCACACAATTATTTGAGCTTATGATATGTTATGATATGTTAGAACAACATGCTAGAAATAGGCTAAGGATCTTCAGGAATTGCATGGTAGAATTTCCGGATTATGTGATGCCTTAGTTCTTATAGAGTTTTCTTTTTGGGATGATATGTGACTCTTTCGCGTGTGAACTGGTTATTGAATGGATACGCTAAGTCACATGCTGCATGGTTTAAAGGATCCTAGGCTGAGAAGTTTGGTCTTGCCGTGCAGCTCTTGTAAGAGTCTAACCATTATGGGGTTGAATCTTTTTGCCTACATTTGTTTAAACTATGGGGTATGTGATTTTATTCATGTGATAGTCATATGGCACGAATGGAGAATCGTGTGGCAAGCGTGGTATGGATGAGTCGGATGGGGTCAGCCGGCTTGTCGCGTTATTGGATGTGGTAGCGGTGGTTTCCCAGGTATGGGCGCGGTTCATAGCAGGCCAGCATGAGGAAGGATTAGCTACTCTTGAGAGAGTGAGGGCATGGCGAAGATGCACACAAGATTCTGGAAGTTTGAGATCAAGGATTTCATAGGATGATATGTCTGATTTTATTGCATTTTAGTGCTAGTCGGATTCTCTGCTCGAATGTTGCTTGCTTTGTGCTTTGTAGGACCCATGTTGATGAGAGCTAACCATTAAATGAACACAAAAATTACATGTTGTGAGTGTTAAATAATCTTAGGATAAAGGACTTGGATCTATTGCGCAACTCTCATCTGAGTCCAACTGTTGTAGGGATGGGTCCTTTAGCTGAAAGATTATTTAAGCATCTTTGTATGTAAGTGTATTCGTGAAGTGGTTAGCTGGCGTCAGTAGGGGTTCTTCAGCAGCTGATGGCAGAGGAGGTGTGGTGAGTCCTAGGATAGCCTAGGGTGTATTTAGTGTAGTTGTTTCGCCAAGGAGTAGGTTTCAGAAGTATTTTGTGACTAGGACTTAGAGGATTTGAGATAATTCTTGAGGAAAGTATGGATAGGTGTGGAAGGTAGTATTGGTCCCATACTACTGAAAGCACAGGATCCATACTCGAATCATGGAAGATCTCGGGGATTCGAAGGGTTGGTCACGGAAGGTAGCATGGTTGGATACCATGGTTCGCGATAGTAGTTCTATTCCTGTCTATCTTTTGGTGGTGGCTGCTCAGACATGAGGATGGGCCTGGTATTTGGTGTGAGCCCAGTGGCGTTATCGATTTTGGTGGTATGGTACAGACCTAGTGAGTTTTGGTTTGAGGCTTCGGGGGTTTTGCTCGAGGCCGGGATGCGAGTCGCGAGACTCAGGAAGGGAACGTGATTATGATTGGCTGAGTTTTTGTAGCTGGAAATAGAATGACTGGTTGACGGATTGGAATGTCGTTTTGTAGGGAAAGGGTTGTGCCTTTTAGTTTTCCTAGCTCGAAGGAGTGAGCAGGCTGGTAGCAGTATTTCGGCGCTGGTGAGCACAGGTGGATCGTTGTGGCATGAGTATCTTGCGAGGCAAGTTAGGTACCATATTCTCGGGTAGGCCGAGTATCGGATTATCATTGGGATCGTATCAGGAATTGTATTGTGTTGGAATTTTGATGGATTGGGTGAGTTATATCCCAAGTTGATTTTCTGCTATTTTGGGTTATTAAGGGTTGTTACATGCTATTTTGCATGCCGGAAGTCTTTAGCCGAAATTCAGGTTTCTCTTGGGATTCGATTGATCCGAATCGGGAGGATCCCTTCGTACGTATCATTCATTCCAAGGTCAGGAATGATCGTACCTGGTTGAGCCGGTTTAAGTTATGGATTAGTTTTGAGCCAATGGATGGTAGTTAGAACCCTCAGTGGGGGAGAATTGAGAATTCTCAGGTTGAGTGACAAGCATTGAAGGTTTTGTCAGTTGTTGTTTGGACTGTTGTTTCAGATTTGTTTGGTAGATATTGATCGGTGAACCCCTCCATAAGCGGGTATGTTCAACTACAGGTGGGTTGGTGATTCTCTGGCTTAGGTTTCAGGCTATCCTCGACCATTGGTCATTTAGATCATCTTTAGCGGAAATTCATTGAAGGATTCAAGAGGCGACAGTTAAGAGCAAGGAATGAGTTACACACCCTCCAATGCAGTGTGTTTATGTTTCCCTTGGTCCTTGGGTAAGTTCGCCCTCAGTGGTAGAGTGGAATTTCTTATTCATAGCAGACTCGTGTTTGGCAACATTTAGGATCGCCTTGGAAGTCTTCGGGAGCTAGATGCGTATTGATGGAATTTGTTCAGTCTCGATCAAGGTGATACTTTCAAGATTGGTGTAAAAGGCAGCGCTGAGGTTCGTTTCGAATTATGTGCAGGGTTTGGTTGGGTTATGGCCTTCGAATTAGATCAAAGGGTTCGACTATTATCCTACCCGCGGGTCGTGTGCGACCATGGTTCATAAGGTTTTGCTTAGGTAGCAACTTGTTCTATAAGTTAATTGTACATGGTAGGGTTGCCGCATGGTGGTTCACGTTTGGTGTCGTATGGGACGGTGATTAGGTTCCCTCAAGGCAGTGAAAGGAGGAGGGTATTTTAGGACCCAAAATGTTGGGAAAGCAATGTAATACTAACAATGTCGATATGAGATAAGGAGCATTCCAGCCATGGACTGAGGACCTGGTACGGGTATTCCAGTCATGGGTTGTGGGCTTAATGGTCATGATTGTTCATTTAATCTATCTGTGATACTCTCGATAGTGACTCGTTGATGGGGATCGGAGAACCCATAACTCAGTTGGTTTGGATAGGGAACAGTCAAGGGCCGTTGGGAGTGCCATTCAGGTATCATAATGAATCTTTGGAATGTTTGCCCTGTATTCATGTTTGTTCTCAAGTTGTTGTTAGGGATTTGTTGAAATGCGGAAGTTCTTGGTTTGATCATCTTCTTTCGTTGTTTCGAAGGTTGGTAATGGCATTACAGAGAGTCAAAGGTTATATTGAGGTTTTGGTGTATCATATGGATTCGGATTGGTAAAGGTTTGTTATCGACCTATTTGAGGATCTTATTTCTCACGATTTGTAGTATCTTCAGTCGGACATTTGGGGTGGATTCATGGATGGTTATTTCGGGATGGCTTATATTTGAAACTTGCGTTGGGAATCGCAAGTGTATCTGTGTGAGGCATGCATTCTGGAAATCAGGGAGGTAAAGAGGAAATCTTTTGGTTTGTGGTGCGAGTCTCGAGTTTCAGGCGGAAGGTATGATGTCAACGAGGGTGAAATCGAGGATTGTTGGGTTAGAGCATCCTTGTCTTTCAGGTTCTGGTAACCGGGTTAGATCTTTCTCCTGATTGTCTATGGCAACACATTAGGTTGGAAGGGTTGATGCGATCCTGCTCTATGCAGTAGGCCAAGATACCCAGTGCGGGCTGACTGTAAGTCGTAGGCACGGAGACTTAGGAGGAGTAGTAGGGTTGAGGTAGTAGGCCAAGATACTCGATGCAGGCCGAATGTAAGTTGTAGTAACAAAGACTCAGGAGGAGCAGTAGGGTTAAGGCAGTAGGGCAAGATACCTGGTGTGGGCCAATTGTGATTCGTTGGCACGAAGACTCAGGAGGAGAAGTAGGTTTGAGGCAGTAGGCCAAGATACCCGGTACGGGCCGACTGTGAGTCGTAGGCACATAGGCTCAGAGGGGGCGTTAAGGTTGAGGCGGTAGGCCATCAAACCCTGAGAATTTCAACCCGATGGATGAATTGATTCGACATGTTGATATTCCAGCCCGAGGTTGATTGGGCTAGTCATGGGTGTTCATGGTTTTAAGCGGGCAATGATGTGAATATTAGTTCGAGGGTTAGTGGAAACATTGTCGGTTGACACAAGAGGGTTTATCTCCGAATTTTTCTCCCATTTCTCATCGTATCCTGGGAAAATTTTTCATCAGTATTAACTTTCTCTGGAAGTATCATCGAATCTCTTTATCCAATAAAGAGGTGTCAACAGCAAAATATCATCTGCAGTTCTGTTTTATGGTAGGAATTTCAAGTTTTCGGATTGTAGATTTTCAAGTGAAGTAGGGTTGATTGGCTGCACGAGATATGGTTTTGTTTTCTTCGGATTGGAAAGTTTATGATGGGTTTAGATGTCTTGGAAAGTTCATGGTATGTTAAAGATTGTGGGTGTGCCCTCATGATGGCGGGCCTGCCAGGGATGGCAAAGGATGATTTCGAGGACAAAATCAAATTTAAGTGGGGGAGAGTTGTAATGCCCTGTTTCAAATCACTTTCATAATTCGGGACTATGGCCTGAAGATGGGTTATCATAAGGCTAGGGCCTTTGTAAAAGATATATCTAGACCCATTTATGTACAGATAATATAATTAAGGTGATCTGGGAGTTCAGATTGTGCCTTGGAGCCAATGGGTATATCATTAAAGTGGCAGTTCGAGCTCTTTATGAATTTGAATTTTCGTTCGGAAGGTTTTGAGGTGAGGTTAATTTGATAGTGTTGGATTAGTGTCTAAGCCCATAACTATAATTGGTATGTACTTGACCCGATTTGGCGTGGTACATTTCCGTTGCACTTCACCGGAACAATTTTTATGGATAGTCTTTTGAGAATAGTATGATTTATATTAATATATTATAAGTTCTAATATATTAATATGGAATCATATTACTTAATTAGTATTGATCAATAATTAATTTAGTGATCAAAAGGAACTAATTAAATATGGAATCTTATATATATAGTATGGGCCAAGTTCATTTAGGTTGGGCTAAGCATGCGTGGATAGTCCATGGAGTTTTTCACCCATGGATCCTATGGAAATGAAAGGGCATGGGTATTAGGGTTTACATGGATGAAACCCTAATCCTCCATACTATATAAAGAGGTCTTTGGCGTAAGAAATGGTACTAGTGTGTGAGGATACAAGAGTGGGCCAATTACTAGAGTGATTAATATTCTCTCAAGTTTTCCAAGGTGTTTTTGGTGATTTATGATTCCACTTGAGGCTTCCACACTATTGCGGCTAAGCTCTTAAAGATCAAGACTTCAAGCTTCATCAAAATGTATGTCTTATAACTTGTTTATATTACCCAAGTATTAAAGATTGTATGCTAGTTAGGGTAATACCTTGGAAAGTTCAAGTTTGCATGTATAATAGAGAAAACATAGATCCAAGGTATTTAGGGTTGCGTGTACACCATAGGAGTGTTAGAATGCTCATAACCTAACAGGGATATCAGAGCCTAGGCTTGTATTTAATTATACTTGATGCAAATTGCTGAAAAATGATGAAAAAGTCGATTGTCTGTTGTTTTGGACAGTGGACTCGCCGAGTCGACTGATGGACTCGCCGATTCCATGCATAAAATCATCCAACTCGCCGAGTTGGTTCATGAACTCGACGAGTTGGACCCCCAGACAGCATATTTTTGAGGTTTTTGGCTGGAATTGGACTAGAAACATTACCCTAAGCTATTTTTGAACTTGTAAACCTGTTTTTGATGTGGTAGTGTTCATGTTAATCCAATTTCATAGATAATTGTCAATAGATTCATGTTTTTTTTATTAGTTTAGTGGTTAGGATAATTACATGAAAAGTGTTTGATTTGAATTATCTTGTTCTTATGAGTTGATTTAGATTAATAAAAAAGTTATGTGATAATATGTTTTCAATACAAATTAATCTAAAAGTTATTCATAATATGTGATTTTGTAACTTGTCCTCAAGTTATATGAAAAGTCACATTTATGATTATTAAAACTCATAAGATTTCCATAAGTTATGAAAAATGGAGAGTCTCGTTTTTAAATGTTTTAAAGTCTTCCATAACTTGTCCTCATGTTATGGAGCTTGAAGAGTTTTTCATTAAAACTACTTTAAACACATAACTTATGGAATTGAAAAGTTTTTGGATAGTTCAAAACTTTCTCTCAAGTTTTGGAATTTGTTAAGTCTCACACACACTTTAATTCTAAACCCTAGAGTTTTAATAGTTAAAATTCAACCCTTATACTTTAAAGTATTATAAGTTAATAATATATATATATATATATGTGTGTGTGTGTGTGTGTATGTGTGTGTGTATAAGATCAAGTCAGTCTTACCGTTAGTAGGCCTCATTCACGAAGCCAGTCTATAAGGGGGGTAAAAGGTTACTTCCTATTAAATGTCAGTTTAATGGGTGTCCACTCTCACCCACCGCTTCCTTGATTGGTGTAGGGTCATTAGTCGAACAGGTAGGACAAGGACTATAATTCTCCCTCATTATAAGTATGATGATAAAGTAACTAAACCTTTTATAAATTCCCAATCTTAGTTACTTTAGGAAAATGTGAATTTGGTGCTAACCCATGAAATTACACTTTGCACTTTGCTTAAGTCGGTTAGTGGAGCGTGTGTGGTTAACCGGCACACTAGCTTGATTTAACAAGGTAGGCAAAGGGTAACTTAATGTTTATCATAGTATCGGTGGAGCGTGTGTGGTTAACCGACACATCAATTGAGTGATAATATTAAGGGTATTTGCATGGTTATTCACACCTTGTTTTGTGATCCTCGGCATCCCAGTCACAATACTTGAGAGGGCACAATCGAGATAGAAACATGCCATTGAAAAGTTCAATTAATCTCAAAAGATCTAGGAGTTTCAAATCCAATTAAAACCTAATAAATTATTTCATTTTTCATGGTGGAAATTGGTGAATCGTCATTTGCCTACCTTCAAATATTTTATAGCTTGGATTATGGCATCCCTCTTCCAAGTTGTAAAATATTGTGTTGGGTCCTAGCCTTAATATTTCAAATTGGGTTTTATATTAAGGACTTTAAATCAACTATCTTGAATATCTCCCAAAAGATGTCTGGTTCAGACAATTATGATCTTCCCAAAAACTCTTGGAACAAGCTTTCCTAATGAAGATGATGTCCCAAAAATCATTCTTCACTCCCTCCATCTCCTCCAATTATTCTTCCTAACCCACAAGTTCTTGAATAGTTCAAGGTCACTCAAGCCCTAATGGCAAGAAAAGTCTATGTGTGCTCACATCTTGGAGATAAAGTCACATATTGACAAGCCAGGAGAGTTGGGTGTCAAAGTCTTGAGAAAGTTGGTTGTTCAATCACCTTCTAAGTCTTATAATGAGTGTCCTTTGGGACTACTATGTAAAAGACTATGACATGACCCTTAATGATCTTATCTATTTGCTTGGTGCTGCTAAATCAGCAATGATTTGGAGCACTGGTAGAGCAAATTTGATTAAGAAGATCAACTTCCCAGACTTCCATGGACATTGACAATGGTAACATTGAATATCTAGAAAAACTTTCTCTTCCCAATGGAAAGGGATCGACCATAGTCAACTCGGTTGACCAAATGGTAAAGAGAATGGCTAAGTCTGAGAGAGTCCCATGTACCATTACCAAAGAGTCCATATGTTTCTATTGCCAAAGGAAGGGGCATTGGTTGCGAAGTTGCCCTAACTACCTGAAAGATATGAGAGAAGGTTAAGTCAAAAAGTTTGACTCTACTTCAGGTAAGTCCACTATCTAACTCTCTTAAGTTCTTATTTGAAGATTCTTAATACATTTTAATGTATGGCGGGATCAAGCAAAGGGAAGGGAACTTAAAGAAAGAGTATGCTGATTCTGATCGCGATGATGGATTTCAATCGCATGGTTTGAAGATCGAATTCTTGAGCTACAACTTAGAGATTTATGATAGATTGCTAGGAAATATGTAATATCATAGTTGCATTGTAAGGAAAAAGATTTTTCCGCATCTTATAAATAAATAAAAAAAATTTGTTTTATTTTATTTTATCTCCTTGCAATGGCATTTATGGAAAACTGATGTTTATATGTTTCTAGCAATAATGGAAATATGAATTTGATTCTTTCATTTGTGGTAGTGTCTAAATTTACCAAATAAAGAAAGATTTTCATCACCTAAGTTTCAATTGGACCGAAACTTGGAATCATGCAAGTTGTATAGTATGATGAATGAAAATCTTCATCTTTGGAAAATTAAGACTAGTTCCTTGTTCACATGTATATGTGAGTCAAGTGAAGGACTAAGGGATCGAGTACACATTCTTGTGCACTGGTCAAGTCCACCACAAAAGATTGATAAGACTACTCGTCATGATTTACTAAATTTTAGTAAATATGGTTATACTTAGAAGTTTAAGTATAATTCTGAAACATTGGAAAAGTTTCGATGTATGGCAGAACGAATGAGAAGAATCAAATTAGGCAGAAAGATAAAAGTTTCTCAAATCTGAAAAGATGGGAGAGTACTTTAGTATCATGTTTTGTGATCATCTTAATGATTTAGAAATCATATCACAATTTGTCCTCTAAGGACATCTTAGTGCATTCTTATGACTAAGAAGAGGAATCTTGAATTGTTGAAATGGTTAAATCAAGAAGATGAGTCATACATCGTTCCAAAACAATTCTTAGTGTCATACTCCAAGATTGTAACCTGAGTGACATATCTTAAAGAAAGGTTTATAACACTTGTCAAATGTAAGAGTAAAATATGACCTACTCTTGCACATTTGAAATTGGTATGTTATGATGTTTTGGATAAAACAAAGACCAACTAAGGCCAATTGTGTGAGGTGTTTGTCTTGATAAAGAATCCACACTATCTCTTGAATATTTGACAAGTGAGTCTTATATGTCAAGAGGACAGTGGGAGTCTTAAAGATCTTGAAAAAACTTCAAGATCTAATCAAGAGTAAAAACCTGTAGTTTATCACTAGCACACAACATGAGGTTTATAAGCTATCATGTTAACATATTTCTATTTCTATGCCCATTCCAGTTAAAGTTGGCTTTGCATATGAGTTTTGAGAATTCTCAATTGGTTGCATAACAACTTGGAAGCAATGGCAGGCCTTTGTCCGACCATATGCCAAGAAGTTAAAACTGCACAAGTTCAATCCATATGACTTTAGAATTGTCACTAACCTTGTCTTGTGATTATGGTTTTGACAAATTCACATGGATAGGAACACATACACCATAAAATCTAAGTGTCATAAGGATTCTCTAACGATTCATGATAATGATGGTAAGGGAACGCTTTCACTAAGTAGATTTTAGGGAGATAGCAAGTGTGATATTTGCATTCTCAAAGTTGTTAGTGGAGCGTATGTGGTTAACCGACACACTAACATTGACTTGTGAGGAATGACACAGGTCTAAAGAATTAAGACTATGATTACGACATCCCTTTTCATAGTTCTAAAATTGTTTAGACACACATGTGTGTTATCTAAGGAAAGGTGTGTGATTTTGATAAAGTTTTTTTTTTATCAAATCATCTCGTATTAGAAATTTGAACTTTGGTAAGAAAGTCAATGAAGTAATGGTTTCTAGAAGTCCAGCTGATTTCTAAGTACATGTCAAAGCTAGTGGGAGCATAAGTGATATGATAATAATCATCATGTTAGTGGGAGCATGATAATTATAATAAGTGTTGCTTTGCTATAATTAAGGGAGAGGAAATTATACTTCATTTCAAATCTAAAAGCTTAGATTGTGAGATTTTAATCAAATTTAGTCAAGTATATATATGAATGTTATGTTGGAATGGTTCAACATAAGTAAATTCTATATATGGGAACATTATTTGCGTTCTAAAATTCGATTATGATTACGGCATCCTTTTTCATAATCTGAATTATGAGAACATGGCAAATAGAAATAGAAATATTATAGCAAAAGACCGGTCTAGTATCATGTCTTTATGTGAGACATCATGAATCATGTCCCATATGCTTCGGATATAGGATCGATTACATGTGCTATAATATTCATTTGTTCTAAAATTTTCCAAATGCCTAGAGCATTAAGAGGGAAAATGTATTAGAACTGGATATGACTAATTTGATTAAGAAATTGTCGAGGACAATCTAAGGTTTACCAAAGATTGGTTGCTTAGGGACAGTTGGAAGTATAGTGTTAATTTTGGAAGGACCATATTGACATATTCTAAAAAGAGACAACTCTTGTTCAGGAGTAATAGTTAAAATGGGAATATGGACATATTCCCATAGGTGGAAGTTATTCATTAAATATGTGTAAGATTAGGAAACTTAATGCAAGAAGTATGTTCAAAGCAATGTACTTTGAATATGAGACTTCGGTTCCATGGAGTTGATCTCCATTGGAATACTCTGTAATGTCTGTTGACAAGTCTTTGTGACTAGTGTGCATAATCATTACAAGAGGATCAATGCATATAAGTTTAGAATCTAACAGATTTAGGTAAATGGCAGGAATTTGGAATTTTTGCATTTGCGGTAAGGATTTGGGATTGTGAAATGAGAATCATTGGAATTATGTTCAATCGATCTATTTCACAAAGTAAAGATCATAGACAAACTTAGTGTGCACACTTGGTGTATGGCATGACTAGTGTTTAAGAAAACATAGTGTACATGCTTGGAGCATGGGACAATTATTGTTTTAATTCAATTATAAAGTTGATAGTTTGAAACAATATGCAATAAATAATGTGTAATCAATATGGTGATAAATAAAAGGTGTTCTATTTATATTTTTAAGTTATGAGACCATATTGGATTCGATTATTGTTGTGTTTCACATTGCATGTTTTGACTTCCAGAATAACTAGATTGTTCTTCCTGAATGACTAAGTTATTCAAACTATCCACAGTCGGTCATATGTTGGAAGTAGATATGAATCAAGACTGTCATGAAGCTGGTTTGTAGATGTCCAAGGTAGTGGACATAGCAAAAGTTGTTGCAACATTCATGAGTGCTCATAAGTTCTGAGTATTGGATTAAACCCACGCTTATTTGAATCACTTCATGGATTTTATCACGAGTGATCATGAGACAATAATATCTTATATTCTAAAAAACTAGAGATATGAGTTGTTGCCTATGAGTTGGTTATACATTTATTATACGAAAAGGCATTGGTAACTCTATATTATAAAACGTTCCTTTGTGTATGATTCAACAAGTAGTAGAACAAGCATATGATTCGAAGTTTATCCATTCCTTTTACCCTTAAAGGGATAAAAGTGATATTTGTGGGCCGCTCGATGATTTAGTGATGACACCCCGAAGTGCTTGGTTAAGCCAGGACTGATTTGATTTGTTCAATTAGTCGGTCGTCATAAATCGGAAATCAGGAACAAAAAATGGACAGAGAGAATGATTATAATCCATGTCTCAGTCTATATGATATCTAGAATGGAGGAATATATGATCCCTTATCTAATGGAAAAGTCATTGACTAAGGTTAGAGTTCGACAACGGCTTTAAGAGCTACGATTGCTAGTCGGGTTTCAGAGTCATACACAATAATAGTTTTAGACTTATCCAAGTGGTAGACTGTTGGATTAGTGTTTAAGTCCATAACTATAATTGGTATGTACTTGACCCAATTTGGCGTGGTACATTTCGGTTGCACTTCACCGGAACAATTTATATGGATAGTCTTTTGAGAATAGTATGATTTATATTAATATATTATAAGTTCTAATATATTAATGTGGAATCATATTACTTAATTAGTATTGGTCAATAATTAATTTAGAATTAATTTAGTGATCAAAAGGAACTAATTAAATATGGACTCTTATATATATAGTATGGGCCAAGTTCATTTAGGTTGGGCTAAGCATGCATGGATAGTCCATGGAGTTTTTAACCCATGGATCCTATGGAAATGATAGGGCATGGGTATTAGGGTTTACATGGATGAAACCCTAATCCTCCATACTATATAAAGAGGTCTTTGGCACAAGAAATGGTACTAATGTGTGAGGTTACAAGAGTGGGCCAATTTCTAGTATGATTAATATTCTCTCAAGTTTTCCAAGGTGTTTTTGGTGATTTGTGATTCCACTTGACGCTTCCACACTATTGGGGCTAAGCTCTTAAAGATCAAGACTTCAATCTTCATGAAAAGGTATGTCTTATAACTTGTTTATATTACCCAAGTATTAAAGATTGTATGCTAGTTAGGGTAATACCTTGGAAAGTTCAAGTTTGCATGTATAATAGAGTAAACATAGATCCAAGGTATTTAGGGTTGAATGTACACCATAGGAGTGTTAGAATGCTCATAACCTAACAGATAGATGTGTAGAGCTTCTCGTCACCTTTCTGTGGATATAAAGAACGTCAAAAATGAAGTTGAAACGAAGAAGTTATGGTCGTTTGAAGTTCCAGTAGTTCGAGTGAGTGATTGTTGACTTGTTAACCAAGCTCATTTAAGGCTAACGACATGAGCATGAAATTCTCACGACGTGAGGAGCGCCTGATGCACCTAAACCCTGATTTTTGGGTATTTAAAGGTATGATATGATTAGGGTTGCTTATCCTCAGCCTATTTCACTCCCAAGACCTCTGGAAACCCTAATCTTAGCCCCCATTTAAGTCCTTGGTCGTTCTTGGTGTTATTCTAGAGATTTTGAAGCTTTGAAGCCCTTGGAAGAAGAAGAAGATCATAGGTGGTGCATTTGTTAGCTTCTTGGTTGCTTCATCAGCTAGTTCCAGTGGCGAAGCTAGATAGGGTGTTGGGGGTACTACAGTACCCCCAAAAAATTGTTTTATATATATGAAAAATATTATTTGTAAACATGTTTCATGTTATTTTACCCCCAACTAAAGAGATTATAATATATTTTTTAATAACCGATATTGGATAACTACATATAATATATATACAATATTTGTACCCTCAAATCAAAATTTCTGATTCCACCACTGGCTAGTTCTGGAGTTTTTGGATCTTTGTAAGTCCTCAAGCTCATGCATTTCCTTTACTTGCTTTCTAGATCTACGTTTTTACATGCATTTTATGGCTTATAATGTTGGTTAGCATGCATGGAATCCATAAAGTTGGCAACTTTATGGATTATAATGGTATCTTAAGTCATATAAGTTCTAGATTTTAATTTTGATCATGGTTTTGGACTTCAAGTTTGAGTCTTGGACCTTTTTCCTTCATTTTGTGCCATAGTTGATTTTGGGACATGTATTGGACATGCATGTTCAAAAAGCTTCGATTTTTATAGTCCTCTGGGTCAAGGAAGACCCTCTAGAGTGTCCCATGTCAAGGTTTAATGGATTAGGAGCTTAATGCTCATTTTTTATCAGATCGGGACTCTCGACGTGAGGGATAAGACCTCACGATGTGAGAGCGTATCCAATGAATTTTATGGGTATAAATCATGACCTTACGACGTGAGCATAAGGTGCTCACGACATGAGCATCTCCTGTGCATGTTTTGGACTCATTGAATGTTGGCTAGTTTGGTCTTGGACTTATCTTTTGGCTTGGGCTCATAATGGACTAAGGATTTTAAAGTAATGGACTTCTGGTTGGGCTTTCCCTAATGGGCCTTGGATGGTGAATTGGGCTTTAGTGGGCCTAATGGAGTTGGGCCTTGTTTAGGCCCAATGGGCTTGGGCCGATTGTGGGCTTGGTTAGTTGGACCATTTATGGGATTAGTGCTTGGTGGTTTTGCCATGGGTAATTATTAAGAATGGCTTAGTTGTTTGGTTCATTTTGTGGAAGCAGGTTCATAGCAGTTGCAGCAATTGTGGGATTTATCTGCCATTCAAGGTGAGTTTTCCTCACTGTACTAACAGGGTCAAAGGCACAAATGTCAGTCCTTTTTGGATTGTTATCCTGGTTTTCACATGATGAAATGCTTAGTGATTTGTTAGATCTATATCCTAGTATATAGGATGATGCTATGTTTAGTGACCTATTCGGTCTGTATCTAGGTATATAGGATGATGTTATGATTAGTGATATGTTAGATCGGTTTGACTGTTTGTACATGCTAGTATTTGTTATCTATGTGTTGATTGTATGTGTGGGGGTGGGTTGAGGTGGACCTACTTTGTGCTATATGCCAACATACCCAGGGCGGCACAGATAGACTGTAGGCCCAATGGGGCATATCAGTCAGGCCGAAGGCTCGGAGAACGGTCCAGACAGGCTGAAGGCCCGGTAAGGGCGGACTAGACATGTTGAAGTTATGAGAGTGGGCAAGATACACTTAAGGCTCGGTGAGGGAGGTCCAGTCATACTGAAGACTCTATATCTGGAGAACGGTCCAGACAGACTGAAGGCCCGGTAGAGCGAACCGGACATACTGAAGGTTCTGAGAGTGGGCCAGATAGACTAAAGGCCCGGTGAGGACGGTCCATTCATACTGAAGACTCTATATGCATGTTGTTATTTATATATGTGCTACTTTTTATGTGTTGGAACTTTGGGGGAACTCACTAAGCTTTGTGCCTACGGTTTCAGTTTATTGTTTCAGGTGCTTCAGATGTTTTGGCAAGGCGAAGGCGTGACCGTACACATCCTTGCATTTTGGACTTATGGTTTTTAGGATACTCTGATATGAAATTATTTTGAAAACATTTTGTAATAACTAATGGCTTTTGGATGTTTGAAAAAGTTTTAAATTTTACTGAAAATTTATGGTTGTTACACTGAGAATCATTCACATCATTCATAGTGATTGTTGTCCTACCATAGTGTTGGATTAGGTGTCTAAGTCCATAAATATATTTGGTATATACTTAAACTGATAGTAGCACAGTCCTTTTTGGTTGCCCTCAAGACTAGCAACTAGACATGATGATTTTGGAGAGAGAGGTTGATTTATTATTTGATAATAAATTGAAATAAATAATTTGTTAATATATTGTGAAAATAATATATTAATTAGAAATAGTAATATTTAATTAATATTTAATCAGAAATTAATTGGAATTAATTTTGGGATTAAAGGAATTAACTAAAAGTGTAGGGACTAAAATGTAATTGGCTAATAGTTAAGCAAGAGGCATTCTAGAACCCTCCATATGGGTTGGACGGTTTTTTGAAGCCTAAGGGCTTCTAGAATTGTCCTATGTGGATAAACATGAAGGTGGATAATTATCTGGTTTAAGTTGATCTTGGATTTAGGCTTATATAGGGTTTCCTGACTGCACTATAAATAGGGCATAACCCTATGATTTTCGGCCACTCATTTCTTTGAAGAGCTAGCTGAAAATTTGAGCCTCCTTCCTCTCTCTCAATTGTCTTCCTTTGCTAGTGTTGGGTGTGAACCATTAGAGGCGTGACATTTGTGATGCTTACTCTCTAGGTTTCAATAACACAAGGTTTTTCATTGTTATTACTATATAACAATCAACGTATAATTCTTATAATGATTCTTATAACCATAAATGTTTATTTTTCGATTATATACTAGATTTCTAGGGTTTCTATTTTTTTGTTCATTGTTGTATGGGCAATTAGAGAAAAAATTGATCAAATTACTCCCTCCGTCCCAAAACTATTGTGCATCTTTCCTTTTCGGTTTGTCCCAAATTAATAGTCCATTTCTATAAATAAACATCCTCTTTACCAAAATACACCTCATTATTACTAACAAATTTAAACATTTAATGAGTGCATTAAATGCAAGAAAGGGTAAAGTAGCATTTTATAGATAAAGTAAGTAGGGTTGCATGCAGACATAGGATTTATATGTTTTTTTGCATAATACCCATCAGTGGTATCAAAGCATAGGTTTAGTTTTCTATTGAATTGATACAATGGTTGAACTTGAATAAGAAGAAGCAAAGAGATTTGTCATTTTGTTCCGCCAACACGACGTGGTGTTCTTCCACCACGGCATGTTGACCTGCGAAATCGTCCCAACACGGTGTGGTGATTGTTTCCCACAACGTGTTGGACATTCAGATCCACAAAATTTGGTTCTAAAGACATCTTATGAATTGATTAGGATAATTACCTTAAATACTGTTTTAAATAAGTAAAACTGAATAATTATCTAAGTATTTGGATATCCTTATCTTGAATCCGTGATTGGTTTAGTTTTAAATTAAAATTAATTTCTTAACTTTCGAAATTTAAAATATAAACCCTAGTATTTTGAAATGTTTAAAATACATCCATATGGATCTTATTATTAATTATTTAATTGATTAATTAAAAGATAATCAATAAATCCATAAAAGGTTTAAATTTAATTTAATTAAAAGTTTAATTTATTAAAAGATTAAAACCTTGCTATTTTAAAATATTTTAAAATACACCGTATATTATGTATACAATTAAAAGTTTAATATATATTATATGTATAAGAGTAGTCAGTCAAACTGCTAGTATGCCTCATTCACGAAGTCATACTATAAAGGGAGTTTAAGGAAGCGACCTATAAAATGACCGTCATTGGGTATCCATTCTTACCCACCGCTCTCTTGTATGGTGGATGGTCGTTGGCCGAATAGGTTAGATAGGACAATTAATCTCATTAAAAGTATAATGATATAAAGTAACTAAACTATTTTAAATCCTAGTCTTAGTTACTTTAGGAAAAATGTGAATTTTTATGCTAATCAATGAAATTGCACATTACACTTTATAAGTCGTTAGTGCGGCGTCTGTGGTTAACTGACACACTAATGGGGGACTAATAAAGGTTGGTAATTGGTGTCTCGAAAATTATCGTTGATTAATGGAGCACGTGTAAGTCCCCAATCTGCTTATGTATCAATCAGATCCGTTTGATGGTGCGGAATCCCAATCAAACGGATGATGCCAGATCAAATAGAAGAGAAGAAGAAGATGATGATGATGAATCTTGTATGTATTGATATGAATGAAGATCTGGATACAAGATTCACACACACTAACACACACACACACACACACACTATTCTCTCTCTCTCTAGAACACCTTCAAATACACACACTTAAGCTCCTCTCTTTCTCTCTTGGCCGTACACTCCTTTTCTATTTATCAATCCCTCCTCAACTACCTAACACCTATATATATACTTGGGGAATATGGGCCTAATGGGTTTACGGCCATAAATGGTCTTCTGGCCGTAAACACAACAGTAAACATTTATATGGCCGTAAACACAGAGGTGTTTACAGTCCTATACATAAAAATACATTTTCCTAGAAAAGCAAAGTATAAACCATAATTTTGACCCAACAATCTCTCCCTTGGTTTATAACTTTCTTTTCTTAATTGACCCAACAAGCTCCCCCTAAAAAGGTAGCTGGCTTTTCTTGATAATCTTCATTTGGAGCTTGGCTTCAGCATTTATCTTCAATTTCTACATAGCATCAAGATGAACATATGAATCTTCAATGAATGACTTCATCTTGAGCAGTTGGGCTTTTCTTCGAAAATTTGACTCTGAACGCACATTGGGTGAGGAGGCTTGATGTACTGTTTCTTGAAAGATAGCGCTTTCAGGTTGAGAATCTTTAGAGAGAACAAATCTTTTGGATCACTTCAGCAGGTTTAAGATAACGGCAGACTGATTGAGGAGGCTTCAATGCAATCTGTCACATAATCTTCAATTTCAACTTCACCTTGCTTCTGTGGTTGAAAGATTAAATGTCGAAAGAATAATCTTCATTTCTTGCTCTTTCGAATGAGAATTCTGCGATGATCACGGATGAAGCCTTGGCTCAGAAATCTTTGACACAAACTCCATGACTTTCATCTTCACCTGAATTCAGTTTTCAAGACAAAACAAAACTAAAAGAAAATTTAGCACACAATATTTTTGGGTTTTTCATATTTTCTGAAAAACATAAAACAGAAACAAAAATATTTTTGGATTTTTGATTTTCTTGAACAAGAAATAAAACAGAATATAACACTATTTTTTGATTTTGAATTTTTTGATTTTTGTTTGTGTTTTGAATTTTTCTTATTTTTGTTTGATTTTTGAATATCTTTTTTTAATTCTCTCCCTAAATTTGTGCATAGAGGAAAACTATGAACAAATTTAACAAAAAGTAAAAATATTTGGGATCAAAGTTGTGAGACATCCTGAACTTGTTTATCAGTACCTTCACCTTCATGAATAGATCTGGTCAATTGTGGGTATTGTGATCCACTTAAACACGAAGGATATCGATAAACTTTTCTAAGTAAACTATTTTGCTGACGACAACCATGGGTATTGTTGTCCACTTTAATTAAGCAACGAGATCTACATGCAACCTCTTAAATGGTTCAATTTTAGTTGCACTAGAACGTGTTCCCCACTTCCTGATATATCCTAGTTATCAAGAACTTCCTAAGGACTCCTTACTTTAGGTGAGTAAACAATTATTAAGGAGGAAGACAAATTTAGAGATAGATGCATATGTTGTGTCTCAGGTCGGATCTATTTCAATCACGCAGAGGGGACAACATATGACTAACAGGGATAGAGGCATATAGAGATAGTAGGGTGCATATGTCCAAGGTCGGATCTTCCGATCACGCGGAGGGGACAACATATGGATAACACATAGAAAGAATTTCATAGATAAAGAGGTGCGTAGAAATAAAGTTGCATATGTTGCATTCCAGGTCGGATCTCTTCTAATCACGCAGAGGAAGCAACATATGACTGACAGATAGAAAGCAAGAAAATAATTTCCTACATACCTACTTTATCAGAACCCCTCAGTCGTTCTATCAGAACCAGATTTAAGGACATAAGTCTGTACATCAAGTAAAAGTCGAACCACAGTTCTAGATGCATATTAATTTAGTGTATCTCGTGGGTTCCCGTGTTTATCTCACTGCTCAATCTACCTGAGCGATGTATGGTCAGTCCAAACAATCCTATCTAAATCCACACTGTCAAATCCTTCGTGCCTACTAGCATATTGCACACAGAGTCTAGACAATTCAGATTCAGTCCTTTACACATGTTTTAGACTGCCCGTTATCACTTTCTTGATATCACTTCCCAATAATAACTACTAACGAAAAACTATTAAGAAAATAAAAAATTGACTTTAAAAGGAATCAGAGTAAGATAAACTCAGGATTATAGAGAAGAAAACGCAAACCGTAATTCACCGATTGAATTTGCATCCAGAAGGTCTGAGAACAACACGCATAATCTCAAAACAGATTCGAAAATTATTCATGTCATTAAGCAATAACCCCATTGTGATCTCTTCCTTTCCTCCTTTCCCACAAAAGGACACATACTCTCAAACGAAGGTCTGAATGTTGTACAGTTGAGAGATGTCCCTTATCATGTGCCTGGAACAGCCACTACCAACAAACCAAAGTCTGATGATATACCTCCATAGCTGCTGTGACACAGAGCGGGATTAGTTGGTCTTTGGAACCCAGTCAATTTTGAAACTGGGTCGACCATTGTTATCCTTGCAAGGAACATTCTCCCACGACATGTCCTGTTTATCACAAACAGAAGATGTAGAAATATTAGAGTTATTAGGTGATTTGGGAGATTGAACCTTTGGAACCCATTTGTAGTTGGGTTTGACCCATTTCTTTTTCGATCCGATGGGTGCCTCGGCACTTGATTTTGAACTCGAAGTCGGCTTCCGAGATGATTTTGACCTAACCGGTCTTGGCTTCACATTAGCATCTCTTGGATTAGACCTCTTGGCTGGCATTCCCTTCTTACCTTTGGGATTTGGATTCTTGACCTTGGAAGTTTGATTCTTGGCCTTCTATGTGTTCTAGTCACCATTGCGCGATTATGACCTGGAAGGGTTTCTTTTGAAGTATCTCCCACTTGGCGCGTTCTTCCAGCCTTGTCCATAGTAGGGAACGTATACACGATTAGGACAATTTTTGGCATTGTGGCTAGGTGTTCCACAGTCAAAACATGTCTTTTTCTTCACTGTGAAGTTGAATCTTCCTGCCCCTGGTGGCATATCCTTGCCTTGTCTCTTATTGTTCTCACAAGCACAATTACAACAGACACTTTGTTTCACTGGAATTGGTGGCCTGTATTTCTCAACAGCAAGTTGATCAGAAGCAACTGAGTTCGATGCAACAGATTCAGAGATCAAGGAGATGTTGGTTTGTTCAATGGTTTTCTCCTTGTTCTCATCCTCTAATAGTTTACCTCTGAACACAAATCCAGCTGGTTTGTCATATTGAAGATGTGCCTCCCTGTCAATTGCTTCCTATGTCATAGAGATGGATGTGTAGTTATGATTGAAAGGTGGAGGAACACTATCATACCCTAGACCTTTTTGCTGGTTATTTTTAAATTGCAGACAATGGTCTATCATGTTTGCAACTACTTCGCTTGACACATCAAATTTTCTAAAATCAAAATCTACATTTTCAAATTTGCTTTTTAATATGTCAAGCTCAGCAGTTAATTCAGCAAGTTGTCTCTTAACATAGTCATAATTTTCACATTTATTACTATAGTCTTCCTGAAGCCTCCTAAAGTCTTTGGTTTTTGCTTCTAATTCAGCCTTTAGGGGTTTCTGTCCTTTCCTGAGTTAATATCCTTCGTATTTTAGGTCTTCGACTTCCCTTTTTAGCAACTCATTATGTTCACGAAGAATTTTAATCGTATCTTCACATGATTGAGAGCATGAAACTTCATTGACCATGATGTTTGCAGAACTCATTGTTTTTCCACACTTCAAAGCGTTAAGTTCTTCAATTACAGCAGCAAGACTAAGATGATTGAGATCTTTTGTCTTCTTGATGACAACCACATTCATATCCCACGATTCGGAAGTGAATTCAGTAGCTTTTTTCTTATCTCCGACTTGGTCAAGAAGAACCCAGATATATTCATCTCATTAGTGAGAGTGGTGAATCGTTGCAGCTGAGCCTCCAGGGTTTCATCAGGAATGTAGTTGAACATGTTAAATTTTTTTCTTAACATATCCTAATGATTCTCTTTCATGTCTTCATTTCCCTTGTTGACCTCAAAAGCCATTAAAAACACAACTAGAAGCCAAAATCAAACTTAAATTTAAAAATGCCCTTTGACTGTAAACCTCAAAAGTCAACCTTAAAAGTCAAATTTTAAAAGTTCAACTCAAAAGCCAAACTTAAAAGTCAAACCGAAAAGCTAAATTTGAAAATATAAAAGTTAAACGAGAAAGTCAAAGGTCAAATTTTAAAAGTCAAAGTCAAAATTTTGAAGTCAAAAGTCAAAAATTAAAAACTAAATTTTTTGGAAGAAAAAAGAATTTAAAAATAAAAGAAATTGATTTTTTGGGTTAAAAATGTAAAAAATTCGAAATTGGAACCGAGAAGGGCGCCTTATGAATTAAATGTGAGAGGAGTGACACAATCAACCGGCTAGTCGAGTTGGGTAACGCGTTGAGTTTATGAAACAGAGGTCCCGGGTTCGATACCCGACACCCTCAATTTCGCTTTGAATTTTTTTAGTAAAGCGCTGATTCGAACTTCGGATGTGCGAGGCCGAGATTGTGATGCGAGGACGAGGTGTAATCCGAGGCGAGAACCGTAAGCTTCGACCGTACACGTGCAATGCGATGCTGACTGTGAACCACTGACCGAACACGTGACCGTGAACTTCGGACCGTAAGCTCGCACCGTAAACCTCGGAGGGCCATAATCTCTGGGGCCGTAAACTCCAGAAACCCTAGCTGCTGGCCGTAAATGCCGCCACCCCTTCGCTGGTTACGACCAAAAACAACGATTTTTGCCCCCTTTTGCTCCAAAACTCGATCAAAAACCCGTTTTTATGAAAAACGCGAAGAACAAACCCCCTTATTTTGCCACGATCTATCCAAAAAGACAAGAATCCTTCCAAAATAAGATCAAATCAGCTCCATATCTGACAAAATTGACTGATACAATCAAAGCTCTGATACCAATTATAAGTCCCCAATCTGCTTGTCTATCAATCAGATCCGTTTGATAGTGCGAAATCCCAATCAAACGGATGATGCCAGATCAAATAGAATAGAAGGAGAAGAAGAAGATGATGATGAATCTTGTATTTATTGATATAAATGAAGATCCGGATATAAGATTCACACACACTATCACACACACTCTTCTCTCTCTCTCTACAACACCTTCAAATACACACACTTAAGCTCCTCTCTTTCTCTCTTGGCCGTACACTCCTTTTCTGTTTATCAATCCCTCCTCAACCACCTAACACCTATATATATACTTAGGGAATATGGGCCTAATTGGTTTATGGTCGTAAATGGGCTTACGGCCGTAAACCTGTTTACGACTGTAAACACTTATATGGCCGTAAACACAGAGTTGTTTACAGTCCTATACATAAAAATACATTTGCCTAGAAAAGCAAAGTATAAAACATAATTTTGACCCAACAGCGTGTGTGGTTAACCAGCACATTAAAACGAGATGATAAATGACATCGAGAGTGCGAAGCTAATTTGCATGGTTATTCACATCTCATTTGTGATCCTGGACATGCCAGTCACAAAAATAAGAGCAGTATCAAGATTAGACATGTCATTGATTAGATTCAATGAATCTCAAAAGATCCAGGAGTTTCATAAGATTAAAATTGGAAAATGCCTTACCTACCTAAAATAGATTTGAATTTGATTAAGGCATATAACTCCCACAGATTCGGGCTAGTCAATTTAGAGACAATAAGTGTTAAACATGACTTTTTGATAGAATATTATTTAGAGTAAATTATCTTTAACCAAAGTTATAATATATGTCACAAGCATTACGTACATATAAAGAACATTGAAATCTGACATATAACAAAGAAGTTATCATCCTTCGAAGTTTCGTGATTAAACAGGCACGGCTCCGCGTATCGTAAAAAGTAAAATTTTGACAAAATACTATTTTTAGTGTTATAAATATAAATGAAAATCATAGTAGACGTTAAACCAAGAGTGTGCATATAGAGAACGCCCAAATCTAACATCATTTGAGGAAGTAATGAATTTTCTAAGATTTTGCTACTTCTAAGATTTAGCGTAGCAGTACCCAACTTGGAAATCGAATTTTAGATCGATAAATTCTTACCTGACACAACCTAAACGAGAATTAAATATATCGTTAATAAGAGCACAACGATATAAAGACAGTAAAAACGGAAGTCGGATGACAAAGTGGATATAAAGAACATCATAAACGGAGCTAAACCAAGGTTGTAGATCACGTCTCTATGTACACGTGGATATAAAGAACATCAAAAACGGAGCTCGTACGTGAAAGTTACGAATTTTAGAAGATAATTAATTTTTGGACTAAACCAGCGAGTGACACGTGACACAATCTGAGCCACTACTTCTTCCCCACGGCTTTGCATGAGATGGAGACACCTGGCATGAGTACGCACAACATACTGAGTATGCCCAATGTACCCTTCGCATACGCCCCACGTACTCGGTGTTGACAGCTTATAAATAGAAGGTGTTTTTCACTCTTTCTCACATATCTTCAACCAACTCTCTCCTAAACTCCCCCAAAGCCTCTATTATTTTCCCTAGAACCTCCTAGGTGTTAGTAGCAAGTCCCGAAGCACCATAAGGCCCCGAGAAAAATATCTTCCGGCTCATAAGTTATGCCCGCAAAAAGCCCGGTTTCTCGCTAAGCCACATGTAAGTTGAGTTATGCTTACCATACTTTTAGTATAACCATGTTTAAGTTCATCATCATTATTATGAACCTATAAAAAAGATTTATCAGTGAGTCCAAGTAGTTATACTGATTGATCTACTTATAAGGATGATGTCTAGGCTGGATTTAGTGAGGTGTTTAAAGTGGGACTGTCAAAC
Organism: Lactuca serriola; assembly: GCF_051521515.1. Classification (NCBI taxonomy): domain Eukaryota; kingdom Viridiplantae; phylum Streptophyta; class Magnoliopsida; order Asterales; family Asteraceae; genus Lactuca; species Lactuca serriola. Next base: position 186,365,395 of record NC_136416.1, on the reverse strand, counting down.
AGTATACTTTGTATACCAAACAGACCCTACCTCCGATATGATCCTACCTGATAGTTCCTTACTTGATAGATCTTGAAGTTGACATTGAATTGAGGATGAATCTAGACTAATAATTAGTTGCAATAAATATTTAGACTAAAACTTAGTGATAATGATATTTGGTTTCGTCAAAGGAAAAGACTGTTGCTAGATGCAAAACGCTACCCGTATTTCGAGTCATCACTTTAACAGTTGCTAGATGAATGATTTATACATTTTTTTATGTGATTTAAACTATATATGTATTTTTATACCTATAAATATATTGGTTAAAGATGGGTAGATGAATGATGAGAGATGAAAGATGATATAGATGATGAGAGGTGAAAGATGATGACAAGCCATGACTTTAAAGTTGATCCAGTCATCCAGCAGATTATAGATGACAACCACGGACTACCCTTCGCATACGCCCCACGTACTCGGTGTTGACAGCTTATAAATAGAAGGTGTTTTTCACTCTTTCTCACATATCTTCAACCAATTCTCTCCTAAACTCCCCCAAAGCCTCTATTATTTTCCCTAGAACCTCCTAGGTGTTAGTAGCAAGTCCCGAAGCACCATAAGGCCCCGAGAAAAATATCTTCCGGCTCATAAGTTATGCCCGCAAAAAGCCCGGTTTCTCGCTAAGCCACATGTAAGTTGAGTTATGCTTACCATACTTTTAGTATAACCATGTTTAAGTTCATCATCATTATTATGAACCTATAAAAAAGATTTATCAGTGATTCCAAGTAGTTATACTGATTGATCTACTTATAAGGATGATGTCTAGGCTAGATTTAGTGAGGTGTTTAAAGTGGGACTGTCAAACAGTATACTTTGTATACCAAACAGACCCTACCTCCGATATGATCCTACCTAATAGTTCCTTACTTGATAGATCTTGAAGTTGACTTTGAATTGAGGATGAATCTAGACTAATAATTAGTTGCAATAAATATTAGACTAAAACTTAGTGATAATGATATTTGGTTTCGTCAAAGGAAAAGACTGTTGCTAGATGCAAAACGTTACCCGTATTTCGAGTCATCACTTTAACACTTGCTAGATGAATGATTTATACATTTTTTTATGTGATTTAAACTATATATGTATTTTTATACCTATAAATATATTGGTTAAAGATGGGTAGATGAATGATGAGAGATGAAAGATGATATAGATGATGAGAGGTGAAAGATGATGACAAGCCTTGGCTTTAAAGTTGATCCAGTCATCCAACAGATTATAGATGACAACCACGGACTACTCTAGACAGTCCAGTGGAATGCTAGCAACCTCGTAGCCTGTAGGTGTTTGTGAACGACGTGTTCACTAGATGTACTCTAAATACCCTGGCAGCTATGGACTTAGTGCCTTATAAATGAGCATTGGCAGCTATCGACTTAGTGTTTAACAGATAACATTGGCAGATGTGCCTAATAGATAACACCGGCAGCTATGGACGTAGTGTCTATTAGATAAACCATGGCAGCGATGGACTTCGTTCCTTTTCCTTAGGACAATCCTTAGGAATGAATAAATGAAGAATAGATGATTCTTAGAGAAGATCCTTAAGAGAAAAGAAGATAACGGGGAAGGGAAATTGGGTAAATTATTTGATGATTAAACATAATAATCATATTATTGTGGATTGAAAACCCTATCTACTCACCAGGTTTTCCAACCTGACCCACTCAGTTTATTGTATCACAGGTAGCGATATGAAAGATACATTCTGCTGAGAGATTCAAGGAGTTTTAAGCCACTACTTTAATTACTATAAGGCTTATAATTTTTTTTTATGCTTATGTTTCCGTATTAACGATGATATCCCAATGTTTTAAAATAAATAAAATACATTTCTTCGGAAATGCTTTGATAATATCATTATCATGTTTTATGGGTATACATTTTGCAATATTATTCTTTAAAAAGGATACTCTGATTTTAAGATAAGCATAAATAAAATTTTTAAAATGACCGTGAATTTGGGGGAGTCACAGTTGGTATCAGAACATTAGTTTAAGAGAACTAAGAATTTTAGGAAATTTCTAGACTTAAACTTAGAATGCTAAGCGATGATTGTGTGATGAGTGTCTTCTATATTTAGGAAGTATGTCTGAATAGACACAAGCACTAGCTTATTTAAGGGAAATGCCTAAATTGCTTTTATGTGCTAAATGATTTATGCTATAAGATTCCTTATATGCTTTATGATGCTATTATTTGATCGGATCTATGATCTATTACCGACCGGATCGGGAAATTTTATGTGTTCAGATTTTCTAAATATTTAATTACGGTATTAGAACTGACATGTAACTTTTCGGAGTGATAAGGAGATTTATACGTCTATCAAAGCTTTCCGTATCTTAATTCTCTTCACTGCACACCGAACGTCTGATTTGGTGTATAGATTGAGATGGTGAGAACTCAAAGCGGATTGGGAAATGGTAATCAACAGCCCGAGCCACGAGTGATTGAGGGTGCACCAAAGGTAGCAGCTGCACTCGAGACAATTATGATGGCAGGAGTCCAAGAAATGATTCGAGCTATGATGTCCGAGCAAAGGGAGGATATGAGACAAATGTTGCTTAATAATAAAGATGAACCTACTGTACCTATTGTACAACTTGAACTGGACATTGAACAATCGAATGAAGGAAACTATAGTTAGACTATCAGCCAAGATGATCCACGAGTGGTTAGAAGAAACCAACCCAATTGAGGAAATGATGGACGTGGATGTAAGTACAATGATTTCATGGCATCCAAACCACCAAGCCTTTCTGGAAGCCCAAAACCGGTGGAAGTCATGGATTGGATATCCGAGATGGAGATGATGTTTGAAAGTTGCGACTCTAGCAACAAACAGAAGATCATTCTCGCAGTTACACAGTTGAAGACTGAGGTATTAACCTGGTAGAAGTTATTGGCTGATACCATGCCCAAAGGAGAAGCTAGTAAGATGTCTTGGGAAGACTTTTTGGTGCAACAGAAAATACATTACTACTCTGAGCAAGATCTTCTGGAGATCAACAACGAGTTCCAAAATCTGAAGAATGGAAGGATGAGCGTTAACGAGTATATTGCAAGTTTTACGAAGAAAATGAAGCTTGTTCCTGTTGGATTTGGTGTCTAAGCCCATAACTATAACTGGGATGTACTTGACCTAGTTGTAGCATGGTCTTTTTGGTTTGCCTTCACCAGTATAATTTGATAGGATGGACTTTTGAGAATAATGTTATTTATTATTTATTAATATATTACAAGTATAATATATTAACATGAAATCATATTATTTAATTATTATTGATCAAGAATTAATTCATAATTAATTTTGTGGTCAAAAGAGACTAATTAGATATAGGGGGATTCATTGTGTAAATCAATGATTCTTATAGTGTGGGCTAACGATCCATGGTTATTTAGGATGGGCTAAACCAATGAGATAGTCCATGGATAGTCCATGGAGGTTTAACCCATGGAGCCTAAGTAATACGAAAGGCCATTAGGGTTTACAAGGGGTAACCCTAGCATTAGATACACCACAAAAGCACACCCTCATGACCAAAATCGGTTACATGCACATACACACCATCATTCTAAGAAGTTTGATATTGCTTTGTGCTAAGTAACTTATTCTATCAAGCCTTCTCTTGCATATTGGTGTTTGTGAACCATTAGAGGCATCACACTTGAGGTGCCCAAGCTTTCAAAGGTCAAGAACTACAAGTCCTTCTAAGAGGTAAGCCATCTAACTAGTTGTAATGCTTAAATGTCGATTTGTATGCTAGTTAGGATGTATGCTTTGGAAAATTGAAAATATGCATGTATAATTAGATAAAAGATAGATCCAAAGCATTTAGGGTTGCATGTGCACAATACGAGAGTTATAGTGCTCAAAACCCAACAGTGGTATCAGAGCCTAGGATTGTTTTCTGTTATACTTGATGCTTGTTGTTTTTCAAAGTTGAAAAACTCGATTTTCTAGCCTCTGACTGATGAACTCGGCGAGTCCACTGGCTGACTCGACGAGTCCACCCAGTAACAGAGCAACTTGATGAGTCATTTCATGCACTCGATGAGTTGCAGGCTCTGGTTGCAGACGTTCGAGGTTTTGGCCAGAATTGGATTAGGATCATTACCACAAACTGTTTTGAATCATAAATTCTATTTTTTCTGATATGGTAGTGATCATCCTCAACCAATTAAAAGATAATTGTCAAAATTTCAAGATTTGTATTAATTTATGTGATTAGGCAAATTTCTTGTAAAATTGTTGATGTGAATTATCTTGTGTTATGAGTTTAACTAGATCATAGATAAATTATTTGATAATTTTGTTAGTTAAAACTGTTGATCTTAATCCTTTTAGTGACCTCCATAACATGTCCTCAAGTTATGAAAAATTAAAGGTCTCATCCATTAAAATGCAATTAAACTGATAAGTTATAGAAATGAAGAGTTTGTAAAGTTTCAAAACTTGCCCTCACGTTTTGGAATTTGTAAAGTCTCACTAATGAAACTTTAATTCAAAACCCTAAAGTTTTAAAATTTAAAATTCAACCCTTCTACTTTATAATATTATAAGTTTAATATTATATATATATATATATATATATATATATATATATATATATATATATATATAAGACAAGTCAGTCTTACTGTTAGTAGGCCACATTCACGAAGCTGATCTATAAGGGGGGCTATAAGGTTACTGTCTATAAAATGGTGGTTTAATGGGTGTCTACTCTCACAAATGCAAGAGTTGTTAGACAAGGGATTCATCAGACCGAGCAGTTCACCCTAGGGAGCCCTGATTCTATTTGTGAAGAAGAAGGACGGGTCGCATTGGATGTATATATATTACCGGGAGCTGAATAAGGTAACGGTGAAGAAATGTTACCCACTCCCGAGGATTGATGATCTCTTTGAACAGCTTCAAGGAGCATCTTGGTTCTCCAAGATTGATTTACGTTCGGGTTATCATCAGATGAGGGTAAGAGAGGGGGATATGCAGAAGACTGCTTTTCGGACACGATATGGTCACTATGAGTTTGTGGTGATGCCTTTCGGTCTCACCAATTCTCATGCCGCATTTATGGATCTCTTCAACCGCGTGTGCAGACCGATGTTGGATCGGTCTATGATAGTTTTCATCAATGACATCTTGGTTTATTCCAAGACGCAAGAGCAGCATGAGGAGCACTTGAGAGAGATGTTGGATACTCTGAGGAGCGAGAGCTTGTATGACAAGTTCTCCAAATGTGAGATCTGGTTGCACGATGTGCAGTTCTTGGGCTCCTTGTCAACCAGAACGAGATTACGGTCGACCCGGCCAAAGTGGAGGCCGTGATGAGGTGGGAGGTTCCAAGGTATCCATCTGAGATTCGGAGCTTCCTGGGATTGGCATGTTATTATCGGAGATTCATTAAGAACTTCTCCAAGATAGTCGTGCCCTTGACCCGATTCACAAGGAAAGCCATGGTCTTTCACTGGGGGCCTGAGCAGCAGGCCGCATTTGATACATTGAGACAAAGATTCTATGAGGCGCCAATCTTTGCCCTCCCTGAGGGCATGGAGGATTTTGTAGTGTACTGTGATGTGTCTATCTCGAGTTTGGGCGCGATATTGATGCAGCAGGGGCATGTTATCGCCTACGCTTCGAGGCAGCTGAAGCTGCATGAGGCGAACTATCCGACACATGACTTGGAGTTGGGTGCAGTTGTTTTCGCCCTCAAGATTTGGCGTCATTACCTCTATGGGGTCCGTTGTACGATTTACACGGACCATAAGAGTTTGAGGTACCTCATGGATCAGCCAAATCTGAATATGAGATAGCGTCGATGGCTAGATGTGGTGAAGGATTACGATTATGAGATCCTTTACCACCCGGGGAAGGCCAATGTCGTGGCTGATGCACTTAGCCGCAAGGCAGCGCCGATCAGATATATCTTCTTGAGGATGATCGTGGTGACTCCGCTCTTGGAGCAGATTCAAGAGGTTCAGCAGGAGGCGATGAAGGAGGAACATCGTAAGAGTGAGCGTATTGTGGTTCTGGTTTCCTCCTTCGATTATGACAGTCGAGAATTGTTGACGCTACACCGTAGGGTGTGGGTCCCATATCATGGAGGCGTGCACCAGGTATTGATGGAGGAGGCGCATAAATCCAGGTTTTCAATCCATCTTGGGGCGACGAAGATGTACAGGTATCTTCGTCCAAATTATTGGTGGCCCTGCATGAATCGGGATGTAGCTTGGTATATTAAGAGATGTCTGACCTACAGGAAGCTCAAGGCCGAGCACTAGAGGCCTCACGGCAAGATCCAGCTGTTAGATATCCTGATGTGGAAATGGGAAGATATCACTATGGATTTCATCACAAAGCTTCCCAGGACCGCGCAGGGAGTGGATTCGATTTGGGTCATTGTGGTTTGGTTGACCAAGAGCGCCTACTTCATTCCGATTCTGAAGAGCATTTCGGCCGAAAGGTTGGTTGACATCTACATCAGAGAGGTAGTGGCTCGGCACGGGGTGACCATCTCGGTGGTTTCTGACAAAGACATGCGGTTCACTTCCAGATTCTGGAAGAAAATTCATGACGAGCTGGTTACTCGTGTGCACTTTAGCACCGCTTTTCACCTACATACGAATGTTCAGAGCGAGCGGACCATCTAGAATTTTGAGGATATGTTGTGGGCATGCGTTTTAGACTTCGGAGGTAGTTGGGATACTTACCTTCCATTGGCATAGTATTCCTACAATAAAAACTATCATGCGAGTATCGACCATCCTCCCTTCAAGATGTTATACGAGAGGAAGTGCAGGACCATGATATGTTTGGGGTGAGGTTGGACAGAGGGTCATGAGGAGTACCGAAGTGGTACTCAAGACTACAGAGAGGATCCAACAGGTTCGGAGCAAGCTTCAGACGGCTCAGAGCCAGGAATAGAGTTATGCTGACAAGCAACGTTCGGACCTGGAGTTCCAAGTCGGGGATATGGTGCTTCTGAAGGTGTCTCCTTGGAAAGGAGTCATTCGGTTCAGGAAGCGGGGCTAGTTTGGCCCCAGGTACATTGGACCCTTCAGGTTTATAGCCCGGGTGGGCAAGGTGGCATATAGGTTAGACCTGCCAGCCGAACTCGACCAGATTCACAGTACTTTTCACGTCTTCCAGTTGTGGAAGTGTCTGGTAGACGATTCAACAGTGGTGCCTTTAGAGGATATTCAGGTGGATGACAGCCTAAACTACATCGAGCGGCCAGCAGCTATCCTCGACAAGAAGTCAAGGGATCTAAGAAACAAGAGGGTGGAGCTGGTGAAAGAGCAATGGCAGCATCGTAAGGGCTCGGAATGGACGTGGGAGCCGGAGGACGAGATGAGGGAACACTACCTCGAGCTTTTTCTAGATTCAGCAGCAGACTTCGAGGATGAAGTCTAAAATAAGTGGGGGAGACTTGTAACACCCGGTTCCTGGTACGTATTTAAATTTAAGTAATTTCATGTTTTGCTCTAGGACTCAGCGAGTTGGAGGCCCAACTCGTCGAGTAGACTAGATTTCTGGTTGGGGGGAGTGAACTACTCGACGAGTCGGGAGCCCGACTCGACGAGTAGGGCTGTCTGGATGAAACCCTAATATTTAGGGTTTGAACCCTATTTAAGCATCTTAAGTGGTTCCCTTTACAGTCTTCATGTGACATCCCCATTTTCACGGCCAGAAAAGACCGATCTTGTTTATGCTTTATATAAATCAGAGTACCTCTTTTAATAAAAACGTTGTGTAATTTGTTCCCAGTAAAACATGATAAATACGTTATCAAAGCATTTACGAAAAAAAGTATTTTTTTCATTTTAAAACAATTGGGATTTCATCGTCAATACAGAAACATAAGCATAAACAAAACTTACATTCATTATCACTAGTGATTTATATCTCCTTAATCTCTCAGTGTAATGTGACTTCATATCAACACCTGTGATATAAATAAACTGAGTGGGTCAGGTTGGGAAACCTGGTGAGTACATAGGGTTTTCAACCCACACAAATATAATTATTATTTTTAAACAATCAAACAATCAATCAACCCAATTACCCATCCCCGTTATCTTCTTTACTCTTAAGGATCTACCCTAAGAATCAGCTGCTCCTCGTTCATTCATTCCTAAGGATCATCCTAAGGAATCGGCACGAAATCCATTGTTGCCAGGGTTTACTCAACGGGCACTAAATCTGTAGTTGCCAGGGTTTGCTCAATGGGCACTAAATCCATAGCTGCCAAGGTTTGCTCAACGGGCACTAAATCCATAGCTGCCAGGGCTATTTCGTTTATCGACAGTAACGTTTCCGAGAATCCACTCGCAATACATGTCAATGGGTTTTAAGAGTACACTGGTGAACACATCGTTCACAACACCTACATGTTATGAGTCTGCTAGTGTTCCACTGGACTGTCTAGAATTGTCTGTGGTTGTCATTTATACTCTGCAAGATGATAGGGCCGGCATTTGGGTACAAGGCTTCTCACATCGTCCACCTCTCACCCTCACCTCATGGTCTATTTCACCTTTCACCTCATCATTTGACTCATATTTCATCTACCCATATTTTACCCAACAAATTTGTAGATATAAAATATATATATATATATATATATATATATATATATATATATATATATATACAGTTTAAATCATTTAAAACATATATAAAAATCTTTCACACAGCATAGAAAGCAAGTAACAAACAATATGCACACATAGCATGTAATTTATATTATATACTTCATATCTATGTGTAAGATGAAAGGGACTATGCACTCACTTGATACGGTGGTGACTCGGTACTCAGACAACACTTCGTTACTCTCAACACAATTTTCCTCGGACAAAACCTAGTATCATTACCACTAGAGTTTAGTCTAATATTTACCAAGACTAATTAATAGTCTGGCTATTATTACTATTATATAAGCGTTAAACAATACTTATATAACCCATAATAATATCCCAATTACTTATTATAAGGTCCTAATAACCTTACTACATTGAAACATAAGCTATACTAAAGATAGGGTAGGCGTAGCTCACTTACAGCGGGTTTTCTCGAAAACCGGGCTTCCCTGGAGCAGCGTTGCCAAGCCGAAAGGCTCTTTTCTCAGGACTCCGGGAGCCTCGGGGCTTCCTTCGGGTGCTAAGGGGTTTACCTAGGCTTTTAAGCGGGGTTAGGGGGCTAGAGAGAGAAAGAATAGTTTGGAAAGGTGTGAGAATGAATGGAACCCGACACCTCTATTTATAGGCTGAATTCCTGATGAATTTGCCAAGTATGTTCACTAACTCGCCAATTCGATGCCACATGTCATCACCTGATGGCTTTTTCTTGGGGAGAAAGCCTTGGCCCATATTCAGCCACGTCACCCATTTTGCAGCAGCACCCTGCCGACTTCTAAACTCCGTACCATTTGCATACAAGCTCTGTTTTTGATGTTCTTTTTTTCTACGCGTAGGTAAAAACAAGATCTACAACTTTAATTTAGACTATGTCGGCTAATTCTCGGCCGATCTTAAATTTAACAGTAGGAGGAGTTTAGACTGTTAAATGACCGCGAAGAATTCGTAACTCCTTCATACGGACTCCGTTTTCGTCTGTCTTTTTTACTGTTGAGTTCCTATTAATGATATCTTCAAATCTCATTTAGGTCGCATAAGCCAATAACCGCTCGAGCTAAAATTCGAGTTTCGGGTCGTGCACTGCTAAGCCGAATCTTATAAAAATCATAACTTCCTCATACGAAGTCAGATTTGGGCGCTCTTTTTATGGATGTTCTCGGTTTAACGTATACTAAAAATTTGGTTTAGATCACTAAGGCTAAAAAGTCCTCCATCGTAAATTCACTATTTACGTCTTCCGGTGCCGTGCCAGTTTTGCCGTAAAACTTCGATGGGCCATAACTTCTTCGTTATAACTCGGATTTCGGTGTTCTTTATATGTACGGAACCCTTGAGACATATTCTACAATTTGGTTAATATTATTCCTTCTAAATAATCTTCCATTAAGAACTCATTTTTGATGTCTATTTTCTCTAAATTGACTAGCCCGGATCTACGGGCGTTACAATTATCTCCGCCTTAGGATGATTACGTCCTGGAATAATCAACGAAACAGGGTTGTACAATGACTCCATACTTTATCTCTTCGTCCTAGGTAATAATCGTAACTTCTATGTTTCTTCGAATGCGTATTTAACTCCTGGTCTTCTTGACTGCAAGCGTGCTTGATCTTGCACACGCTCCCTATCTCACGTTAGACTCCAAATTATGACCTTCAAGTCACAATCTCGATCCTTACTGGAGACTCCTTCTTCTCCTTAACAAACTTAAGATAAGTTGTTTGTTTTCCACAATAGTTCGATGGATCACGTTCCAATGACCTCTCATCGTGTGTCGCAACGCTTAGACTCTAGTCTCTTAGAGTAAAATTCCATAATGGAATATACCTTCCTTCATGTTCTAATGTGATAGAATCACATTTTAACATGTAGCATTTCTAGATACTAACTTCTTTAACAATGAGTGTGATACTTCTATTAATCGCTTTGATTATCTCTCACTTCAATCTTCTAGCTTAAGTCAGATGCTACATCGAACTTGGTTCTCTAAACGACGTAACATACTCATCGTAGTCGGACTCAATTTGATATGACCACTAGGGTCGGAATAACAACATTCTTCTTAGTCATTACCGAAATGATGGTAACGACATACTTGAATATAACGGTATCAATTACTAGCTTCTTGGTAACCTTGTGAATTTCCCTGATCCAAGTGTAAGTCCTGTGCTTCCGGTAGTATATGCATCTACTACCTTTCACACCTACTCATACTCGTCCTAAGTATTGTCTCGCAGGTTTCCAAGTCACCATATAAGAAAATCACATAATAGTTTAACACATCAGATAACAAAACGAAGGCTTTATTTTTTCTTGAAACGATTACATAGGTGTTCAAGTTCACACTAAACTATGCCTCTAATAGGCTACATCATATGGTTCTATCTCTTTGGCTACCTCATAACTCAATCTTCGGGTATGAATTCCTCATCCTTGGTTCCTCGCGTTGTTTTCCGCTTCGTCGAGGATCATGTTGAATGCCCTTGGCCTTGGTGGTGTGTTTGGCCTTGCTGTCTCGTTTTTCTTTGGGCAGTCCCTAGAAATATGCCCTTCTTTGTTACATCCATAGCACACCTTTTTGTTGGACGCACACTTGCTGGTGTAATGCCCTGTCTTTCCACATTTGTAGCAAGTCACCTCCTCGCTACATTTCCCGAAGTGCTTCTTTTTACACTTCTTGCACCACTTGGGTTCACCTCCTCCTCCTTCTTCAGTCTTTGAGAATTACCTTTCTTTGTTGGATTTTGAAGATCCCTCATGCTTCCTTTTCTCGCCAACTTCAGCTCTCTCCAGACCCTTTTCCCTAATTTGGGTCTCAACATTCCTGGTTGCCCAGATGGCGGCTTTCAAAATGGTTGTTTGCTTGACCATTGAACCAAAGTTTGCTGGTAATCCATGGGCAAACTTGTTAACCTTGGAGAGTAAGGTTGGGACTAGGTAAGGAACCATCTTCATCTTTTCTTTAAAGCTTGCAGCATATTCAGTAATACTCATTCTTCCCTTCTTCAGATTCTGGAACTCATTGTTGATTTCTAGAAGATCCTGCTCAGAGCAGTAATGCATCTTCAGCTGCACCAAAAAATCCTCTCAAGACATCTTACTAGCTTCTCCCTCAGGCATTGAATCAACTAGCAGCTTCCACCAGCTCAGTACTCCAGATTTTAACAGAGGAACCGCGAGAGCGGTCTTCTCTCTGTGGCTACACTTGCAACTCTCAAACATTGTCTCCATCTCGGAGATCCAGTCCATAACTTCCACCAGTGTTGGGCTTCCAGAAAGACATGGTGGTTTGGATGCCATGAAATCCATGTACTTGCATCCACGTCCGTTATTTCCACCATCCTAATTGTTTCGTCTAACTATCGGTGGGTTGGCTTGGCCAATCGTCCCACTATAGTTTCCTCCTTCTGACTGCCAATCATTCAACTTGGGCTGTTTAATAGGTAATGTAAGTTCCTCTCGATTTAGTTGAAGTAAACGCCTTGTTTCCTCCATTTGACGATCCAACATCATTTGGATCATCGCTTGTACATTGACCATCGTGATTGGCTCAGGTGCGGTTACTACAACAGGTATTTTTTTAGCCACTAGGGGCTGTTGATTCCTATCTCCATTCGTGTTCCCGACTCCACTTCGGGTTCTAGCCATTTTGATCTATACACCAGATTAGATGTTCGGTGCGAAATGATGAGAATTAAGATAGGAAAGATTTTATTTACGATTGACGTGTAAATCTCCTTATTACGTCGAAAAGTTACATGCCAGTTCTAATACCGTAATTAAACGTTTAGAAATCTGTACACATAAAATTTCTAGATCCGGTCGGCAACAGACCATAGATGCGATCAAACGATAGCATAAAGCATCACAAATCATTTAGTATGTAAAAGAAATTTAGGCATCATTCCTAAAATAAGCTAGTGCTCACACCTCATAATCATGCTTAGCATTCTAAGTCTAGAAATCCTAAAAATTCCTAGTTCGCTTAAACTAATGCTCTGATACCAACTGTGACATCCTCATTTTCACGGCCAGAAAAGACCGATTTTGTTTATGCTTTATATAAATCAGAGTACCTCTTTTAATAAAAATGTTGCGTAATTTGTTCCCAGTAAAACATGATAAATACGTTATCAAAGCATTTCCGAAGAAAAGTATTTTTTTCATTTTAAAACAATTGGGATGTCATCGTCAATACAGAAACATAAGCATAAACAGAACTTATATTCATTATCACCAGTGATTTATATCTCCTTAATCTCTCAGTGTAATGTGACTTCATATCAACACATGCGATATAAATAAACTGAGTGGGTTAGGTTGGGAAACCTGGTGAGTACATAGGGTTTTCAACCCACACAAATATAATTATTATTTTTAAACAATCAAACAATCAATCAACCCAATTACCCATCCTCATTATCTTCTTTACTCTTAAGGATCTACCCTAAGAATCAGCTACTCCTCGTTCATTCATTCCTAACGATCATCCTAAGGAATCGGCACGAAATCCATTGTTTCCAGGGTTTACTCAACGAGCACTAAATCCGTAGTTGCCAGGGTTTGCTCAATGGGCACTAAATCCATAGCTGCCAGGGCTATTTCGTTTATCGACAGTAACGTTTCCGAGAATCCACTCGTAATACATGTCAATGGGTTTTTAGCGTACACTGTTGAACACATCGTTCACAACACCTACAAGTTGTGAATCTGCTAGTGTTCCACTGGACTGTCTAGAATAGTCTGTGGTTGTCATTTATACTCTGCTAGATGATAGGGCCGGCATTTGGGTACATGGCTTCTCACATCATCCACCTCTCACCCTTACCTCATGGTCTATTTCACCTTTCACCTCATCATTCGACTCATATTTCATCTACCCATATTTTACCCAACAAATTTGTAGATATAAAATATATATATATATATATATATATATATATATATATATATATATATATATATATATATATATATATATACAGTTTAAATCATTTAAAACATGTATAAAAATCTTTCACCCAGCATAGATAGCAAGTAACAGACAATATGCACACATAGCACATAATTTATATTATATACTTCATATCTATGTGTAAGATGAAAGGGACTATGCACTCTGTGACAACCCAAGTTGTTCCGTTACATTTCCCCGTTACCGTTAACGGAATATTCCAGTTTATAAAAGTTCCGTTAATTAGAGGTCGTCAATTTAATAAACATTCCATTTGTTTACATTTAATATGCCGTTAAGTCGTGATAAAAGATAATAAAAACACATAACACACATTTCCATTTAATTGGAAAAAGTTAGTTTTTATTATTACGACCACTAAATCGGGTGCGACCAAAAGCCCCGTCTGACGGCAGTATCGGGTAGAATTCCACTGAGCTCCAACTCCCACCCAGATAAAAGGGGGAGTAAACTCCATTTGAGCTCTTTCCACCCTCTCTCTCTATACTCTCTCTCTCTCTAGACTCGTTTTCGCCCCAAATCCGCAACCAAACGCTTCCAAATCATAAGTCAACTTACCCTAGCTTACTCTAAACATTAGGAATCGTGTTTGTAGCTTAGAATTGGACCATTTAAGCTGTTGAAAAGGAGTTCACGGCCTAAGCTCCTCCTTAGGCCGTAAACACCTAAAATGAGGCCAAAATGACCCCAAAATGTCCCTAAAGGCTTGGAAATAAATTGGGGATTTAGCCTAGGAGTGTTTGATCAATTAAAACAATCATTTTGAGGCATAAAAGAGAGTTTACGGCCCAGACATATGCCAAGGCCGTAAACACCTCTTAAACATGTCTAAAAGCCCCAAAAGCACTCCTAAACCACCCTTAGGCTTCATACATATTTTAGGGACTTGGTATTTTGGGTTAAGGTCATTGAAAAACAAGGAAATATGGGGTAACATGGAGTTTACGGCCCAAGCAAGTGCCTAGGCCGTAAACTCCCCAAAACATGCCCAAATGTTGGTTTTCACCCCCCAAATGGCCTTAGACTATTTTTATAAAATGCTAGGAATGATTTAAGGGCTTAAGACTTCATTAAATCCATGATATGAGAGTTTACGGCCATAAACTCCCTTAGGAGTTGTCCCTAGGCCGTAAACTCCTATATGAAGCCCTTAGAAGCCTTAAACTCACTCATGCCTTTTTGGAATTGTACTTAGAATAATCCCATGAACAAGCTAGAAGCCTTAAACACACTAGAACCCTTCACCATGAGTTTACGGACATAAACTCATGGTGAGTAGTCCCTGGGCCGTAAACTAGGTAATTAGAGTTTACTCTCAGAGAGTAAACTCCTTTCCTAAGCCATACACACCTTTAGACACTACCCGGGACACCCAAACACTTATCCAAAGTGTTTTCCGCTCCTTTGAGCGCGTATATTTGTTTAATTAGTATTAAATATACTAATTGTATGTGAACATATGTTATCATATGTTAAATAGGTCATTGAGTGTGTTCGAGTCCTTCCGTGACACCGAACGCCCAAACGGCACCTTCGTCAGACCTACTTACACCAGGTGAGTTCATACCCCTGAATGAACCTTTTAAATGTTTTTACATGTTTTATAGCGGGGAATACAAGTTAAACATGCCAGTTATCATATCAATTACATGTGATTGATAACCCGCATGCACAAGATTTTACCACTGTACACTGTTTTACCGAGTAGGACGCTATAATGGTTTTCAATAGTTTCAAAACTCTTACTTATACTGTTTTACCTAAATTCATTCTAAATTGGTTTATGAAAGATTTTCAAAGGTTTTCAAACATATTTTACAAAAGAATACAAATTGTGATTTTCTCCGAATATAAAGGTTTTTCATCAAAGTTTCCCTTTCACGACGTATACTTTTACTTATTAGATACTGCTGCTTCGCTTATACTTATTTTATACTCCTACTTAGTAACGCTTTCACTTATACTTGTAGTCGCTTATACCTGATAGACGCTCTTACTTCACTTATTGTCGTCTCTACTTCGTGATACGCTTATACTTGTTCGACACTCCTACTTCACTTGCGACCGCTCCTACTTCACTTGTTCGACACTCCTACTTCACTTGCGACCGCTCCTACTTCACTTGTTAGATACTCCTACTTCACAAGAATCACTTCTACTTGATACACACTCAGTCGTAGTTAGATGTATGTCTGTGCTTATATAGGTACATATAAGTAATGATTGAAAGACTTAGGAAGGCTCGTCCGCCCTATTTCCTTTTCTTCGTTGAGATGTGGTCTGGTGGGATCGGATGGCCGTCCGAAGGTCGTTTGATTCATTAGTTATATATATTATGTATATGAGTATGGACATATAGGAATTCTCTAGTCAGTTCAGTTAAGAGTCTATACCTCTAGTCTACACTTCCATTAGAAACCCACTATTGGGAAGTCTCGACTTCTAGTTCAACACTTACACACTACCCACTATTTGGAAGTCTCTACCCACTATTTGGGATGCATCTTCAGGACACGGCCTTCTCCGTCGTCTAGTTGGTAACTAGAATCTCCTGTAGGGAGAGCGGACATTGTGTGTATAGATCTATACGGGATTGACAACCCCGCACCCAGACTGCTAGCTACAGTCCCGGCCTACCAAGCCAACGGGTGACAAATGTCATATTTTAGATGCTCGTAGGGCGTCTGGTACTCTAGTCAGTATGGTTACGAGTATCTCAGGTTACCTTATAATTCATTGGCTTTAAGGTAACGGTATTTCACCGGCAATTTACAATGTATGCTGGTAATTCATTTTCAGAGTCACACTGTTTTGACCTTACAAGACGTATCTTTCATTTGATACTGTCTGGGGTCTGTTTTCTCTGTTTTGACCTTACAAGACGTATCTTTCATTTGATACTGTCTGGGGTCTGTTTTCTCTGTTTTGACCTTACAAGACGTATCTTTCATTTGATACTGTCTGGGGTCTATTTTTCACTATTTTAGACCTTACCAGCTGTACCTTTCTTTTGGTACCTTCTGGGGTCTGAGTCTCTATTTGTTAGAGTGAACCAGGCGTGTCGTTTGTTCGATACTCTCCTGGAGTCTATGATTCCTTGCCTTAGTCAGCAGTCCTCACTGTTGAGGCATATGTTATTCCCTAATGTCGTTTGCTTTCCTCAATAATCAAATTCAGTATTTTGATAATGATAGCAATTTAGGGAAAATGACTTTTTACCACATAACACTGACCAGTCTTGGTAGAAGGCTGCTTTATTAAAGAAAATATAGGATGTTTTGGAAAGAACTCTAATACACAGTAAACACTTAAACTACTACTTTATAAAGTTAGTTGGTTAAATGTCACTAAATACTTATGAACTCACCAGCATTTGTAAAAATGTTGATACTTGCTTTTCAAATAACTTGTATTCTCAGGTTAGCATTAGATAGGTACACCCCCAGAGCTGTTGATGAAGACGGCTTAGTACCTTGCTGTACTTATTATATTTGCTTGTATTACTTTGAATTGTTGTAATGTAAACCATGTAAAATTATTACTATTAATGCAATGTTTTGTTGTACTTTGATTACTATAATGCATGTGTTGTGATACTTGACATGACGTCATCCACCCCAGAACGTTTCCGCTGTTCCGGTTTTGGGGTGTGACAGATTGGTATCAGCGCATTGTTTATAGCGAGCTAAGTATATCAATTCATAAAAGATATACAGCCTATAAATACAATGGGATAAAACACTCTGACCAAGAATTATACTTTAAAATATAACCATATTTTACCAAAGTATAATAACATCCATAATCTAAACACTCGAACAAAAGTATCACAAGAAGAAAAAGAATAAAAGTCTTCGGATGTTGAGCATTACCGTCAAACCTAGGCAGTTATGTAATCGTAAGCTGGGATAAATGTAACCTGATCAACTACATTTATCTGAGATGTGATGAACATGTGCTTGGGAGTGATAGTGGTGTACAACAGGTCTGAAACTTACCAACTAAGAATGCTAGAGCCAAACATAAAGTTAAAATACTATAGGAGTATTTTAGAACGCTAAAAGATCCACACTAATCCCAGAATGATATTCAAAAGATAAGAAACAAACAAGAATTAAAATACCATAGGGGTATTTTAGGATCCATAAACAACCTTGCGTGAAGAACAAAAAGATCCTTATTGATATACCTACGACTACAGAGGGTGTACTCCCAAGGTTATATATAATAAGGATCCCATAGGCTAAGAATGTGTGATTTCGCTCTACTTCCTTTTCCTCGTTGGGATGTGGATATAGAGTAGTATCACATATTCGAAGGCCTATCGGATCTAAGTTATATATGATTTGTATACCCTGTGTAATCGTAGCAGGACTCGATATGGATCATACAGTGAAATGCTAATAATCTCTTAGGATTCTTTAGACATTTCCATTCTCGCACGGACCCTATAGAAAACCCTACCCTTTTCAGTGCTTTCCAGAAGAGTTGATTCCGACCCCGAAGAAGTTCATTAAGAAGATTTCCAACTAGGAAACGAATGAACTAGGTCGAGACTATTGAATTCACCAAGTGCCTATATCTTTTAGGGACGTCGGTGAGAAAATTCGCCTAAGCTTCCGAGATTCCAGTCATCCATCATGAAGTGGTGACACCCAGAGTCGGAATCAGAAGGAAGGCGGAGTAGAAATTCAATATGTCCATACGAGAAGAGAACACTAGGAAACTACCCGAAGGAAACCAACGCCGATTCTAGTCAAATATACGAGGCAGACCGAGGGAGCCAGTACATGGAACCTGGGAATTGTCTTTTCCTCGTGTTCGTCACGCTAATACACCCATAAAATAATACAATTTAGTGAGTTAGTGGTTACACTACTCACGCTATGTGTTAGGTAAATCGTCGTTTCCCGTTGCCAGTTACACGATTAGGGCAGATCCCCGCATCTCTATTGAGAGAATTTTAGCCATCTGCCCTTGTGAGCCTCTCTTTCCGTAGTTCGTTCTGAACCGTTCTCAAATCTCTCCAGGCAGGAGAGTGAAAACCTTTCCCAGTATAAAGGTAACTTAGTAGGAACGACTCGCATCTTATGGCCTTTTTCCGATACTCATACACCCACTTCGATTACCAGGACTACATCATAGGGATGTAGGTCGACACTCAGACGACTAGTACCCAAGGCACGGGAAAAGTTTATGCCTAATACGTTCAGGACAGAAATGTCCAGGGTTAACCATCGTCTCTTATTACCTTGTATTCCTTTCCGTGTAGGAAAACCATGCCACCGAAGAAGCGTAACAAATCCACAAGCAAGAAACATGCTCTCTTATTCGATGAAGCTACTTTCCAAGTTGTAGTCTCGGCAGCCGTAGCAGTTGTCATGGCTCACCTGAATGCTAACACCACCAATGTTAGCAAGGGCCCTATCGGGATTTCCAATCCTGGCGATGGACAGTAGCAACCAACACTTTCATACCCAGTCACCCAAGAACCTTCACCGAACCCACTAAAGAGAAAACTCAAGATTGAGGAGGGAAGTACCTCGGCTCAAGGACCTTCCGAAGGGCAACGAGCTGAGGCAGTCTATACCCCTGTCAATCCTTCCCTCCCGACTCCAAGAAGACCATACCTAGGAGACCTTCCCCACTGCAGCAAGTGCAGCTACCATCATCATGGTGTCTGCCGAGAGCTCTATTGTGATAGGTTCCACATGTTGGGGCATACTGCTCGCATCTGCAGAACCCCGGTTGAGTTCATTACATCAACCACCAATGTGGAGAGTTTGGACACTTCAAAGGGGATTGCCCAACTGAAGGAAACAACAAGGACACAGAAGGAGCCTAACACTACTGCTTAGGGAGAAGCGGCAAGGAACTCGTTAGATTTTGGTACGTCTCTCGATCTCGGATAACTAAACTAAGAACAATAAAAGACTAATTCAAATGTAAATTCTTCCCAATAAGGCGAAAGTCGCAGCACTGTTATAAAATTTAAAATTCATTAGGTAAAACTATAATGGCTAAACATATACGTTACGGCCATGTATATTTAAGATGGACAGACCTAGAGTGAGCGAATGCCGCCTCATTTCCTGTTACTCGTTTGGTTGTGGATTTAGGGCGGGGTCGCTCAGTCAACAGTCCTCCCCACCTTAAATATACATGACTAGTATATTTGAGGCAATTATAGAAATGCCTTGTGAGAATCCACTCATGAAAAGGTACTCTATTCGGAAACACTTAGGACCCTCTATAGTTCCGCGTCGACTTTATCGGTCCAAGTATCCGCGGTATTGATACATAGGACGAAACCCGAGACGCCTAGAACTCGTGTGCCTGTTCGGCACATGACTCTATCAATTTTCATTATACATCATGTCAGAGTGTGCCAACTTCGACGACTCTATCCATCATGGTTCGACTTCGTACAACCATGTGTTCATTCTTAGTGTTGTGTAAAAAGAACTTTCTCCGTAGCCATGTCGGCGAATAAAGGTTCTTCCGAACCTAAACCTAACTTAAATAAATCAAACCTAATGCGATCTGCCAATCGTCTCTCTTATCTCAAACCTTCCGAAGTACCCAAGGGAGGGTACCTCGCGCCGTCGACCGACCCCTCGTAGTCAGATGAACACCGAAGCGAAGGACACTATAGAAACTTCAGTAGACGACAACCAACCGAAGCATACTCCGTAGATTCCCCCGGGAGACCCTTCGCACCTCGCACATCAGGTTCCTGAACCCAGAGAATAGAACTCATGAGACTGACCACTATAACTAGGTATATGCATAAAGGTGGCATATAATTGAGATCAAAAAGATTGAAGGTGTGTGTTTCCTCCCTATTCCCTGTTCCTCATTGGGTTGTGGGTTTGGGGTGGAGTCGCACAGCTGAACATCCTGCCGACCTCAATTATATACTGCTTTCATACACCAAGTATTGGTGGTTAAGCCAAGCATGAGCTCTACCATGAACCTCTTCGCAAAACACTTTCACCCTATTCCATAACATAGGAGCCGGAGTCAAGAGAATCAATGCGGGTTAAACTAGTAAAGTTCCGAGTGATGAGACCCTATACTCACTAGAATTGACCTAGACCGAGGAAACTCAAAACCTTCGGAAGAGTAGTTGCAGTAGATGCTCTTACTACTCAGGCACCTTGCCCACCCTGTTATAGACAGGTAGTGCCTATCATCCTCCACCCTCTTGTATGGAGGAAACCGTCGTCGCCCTATAGACAATGGACTTCATTCTCCGAAGAGAACACTAGAATACCAAGAACCACAGGATAACCTTCGCAGCCAAGAATCCTTGATCAAAGTGCGATAGTAGTTGTGTTGAGCTTCATGACCCAGATCCCGAAGAGATTATAGACTTGACACCAGCTTTAGTGTTAGTCGAAGGGTTATGCAGGAACATGCACTTTCCACGCTAGAATAAACCAAAGTCTTAGAGATCCATTGGACTATTAGGTGTTCCACGGATACTACCTCATGCAAAGATAGTAAAACCACCTCCTGAGATAGTCCAACGCTCGTCTGGTGAAACCCTATCACCCCGACCTGCAGGGTTTCTGTATCTCAAGATCCCTTAGTGCAGATTCATTTTGCACAAGCTTGAGATAGACCCTCTATAGCAAACAGATAACCCTAGTCACGCAACCCACTCGACGATCTAGAAAGTCTCTATCAGCCAGTTGACAGAAAACACGAAACCAAAGACCACTCGAGATTCCTAAGAACCAACCTGAAGGAGTACACTACCAGTACTGGAGAGAACGATAGGAACTTCGGAGTGGCGATCGCGCCAGTGATGATCTTGCCATAGAAGTACACTATGTTCTAAGTACTGAAAGGCTCTACCCTTCCGAGAGCTTAGGACCATCTAAAAATCCTCAGAGGTTTGGTCCAACCCTCTTCAGACCGCCACTACTTTCAGATATACCACAAGATTCACACCCGATCGATCCACTTCTTAGACTTGATAGGTGACTTCCCGACAACACTTTTCGTGCCTCACTCATCTTGATAGAATCCATTGAGAATCCTAACCTTGTAGATACACCATTTGGAACCCACTAGCTACACTAGACGGAATCCGCATTCCGTACGTGAAGGTCTGTCGGAATGACAAACACAGACCAGAGATCACTTGGGAATGCGAGGACAAACCGTATAGGAAGTACTCTCTTACCTCTACTTGGCCATTCATACCTACTTCCTTGCCTAGACCTGAATTTCGGGACGAAATTCCCTCTAACTGGGGGATGATGTGACAACCCAAGTTGTTCCGTTACATTTCCCCGTTACCGTTAACGGAATATTCCAGTTTATAAAAGTTCCGTTAATTAGAGGTCGTCAATTTAATAAACATTCCATTTGTTTACATTTAATATGCCGTTAAGTCGTGATAAAAGGAAATAAAAACACATAAGACACATTTCCATTTAATTGGAAAAAGTTAGTTTTTATTATTACGACCACTAAATCAGGTGCGACCAAAAGCCCCGTCTGACGGCAGTATCGGGTAGAATTCCACTGAGCTCCAACTCCCACCCATATATAAGGGGGAGTAAACTCCATTTGAGCTCTTTCCACCCTCTCTCTCTATACTCTCTCTCTAGACTCGTTTTCGCCCCAAATCCGCAACCAAACGCTTCCAAATCGTAAGTCCACTTACCCTAGCTTACTCTAAACATTAGGAATCGTGTTTGTAGCTTAGAATTGGACCATTTAAGCTGTTGAAAAGGAGTTCACGGCCTAAGCTCCTCATTAGGCCGTAAACACCTAAAATGAGGCCAAAATGACCCTAAAATGTCCCTAAAGGCTTGGAAATAAATTGGGGATTTAGCCTAGGAGTGTTTGATCAATTAAAACAATCATTTTGAGGCATAAAAGAGAGTTTATGGCCCAGGCATATGCCAAGGCCGTAAACACCTCTTAAACATGTCTAAAAGCCCCAAAAGCACTCCCAAACCACCCTTAGGCTTCATATATAATTTAGGGACTTGGTATTTTGGTTTTAGGCCATTGAAACACAAGGAAATATGGGGTAACATGGACTTTACGGCCCAAGCAAGTGCCTAGGCCGTAAACTCCCCAAAACATGCCCAAATGTTGGTTTTCACCCCCCAAATGGCCTTAGACTATTTTTATAAAATGATAGGAATGATTTCAGGGCTTAAAACTTCATTAAATCCATGATATGAGAGTTTACGGCTGTAAACTCCCTTAGGAGTTGTCCCTAGGCCGTAAACTCCTATATGAAGCCCTTAGAAGCCTTAAACTCACTCATGCCTTTTTGGAATTGTACTTAGAATAATCCCATGAACAAGCTAGAAGCCTTAAACACACTAGAACCCTTCACCATGAGTTTACGGCCGTAAACTCATGGTGATTATTCCCTGGGCCGTAAACTAGGTAATTAGAGTTTACTCTCGGAGAGTAAACTCCATTCCTAAGCCATACACACCTTTAGACGCTACCCGGGACACCCAAACACTTATCCAAAGTGTTTTCCGCTCCTTTGAGCGCGTATATTTGTTTAATTAGTATTAAATATACTAATTGTATGTGAACATATGTTATCATATGTTAAATAGGTCATTGAGTGTGTTTGAGTCCTTACGTGACACCGAACGCCCAAACGACACCTTCGTCGGACCTACTTACACCAAGTGAGTTCATACCCCTGAATGAACAATTTAAATGTTTTTACATGTTTTATAGGGGGAATACAAGTTAAACATGCCAGTTATCATATCAATTACATGTAATTGATAACCCGCATGCACAAGATTTTACCACTGTACACTGTTTTACCGAGTAGGACACTATAATGGTTTTCAATTGTTTCAAAACTCTTACTTATACTGTTTTACCTAAATTCATTCTAAACTGGTTTATGAAAGATTTTCAAAGGTTTTCAAACATATTTTAAAAAAGAATACAAATTGTGATTTTCTCCGAATATAAAGGTTTTTCATCAAAGTTTCCCTTTCACGACGTATACTTTTACTTATTAGATACTGCTGCTTCGCTTATACTTATTTTATACTCCTACTTAGTAATGCTTTCACTTATACTTGTAGTTGCTTATGCCTGAAAGACGCTCTTACTTCACTTATTGTCGTCTCTACTTCGTGATACGCTTATACTTGTTCGACACTCCTACTTCACTTGCGACCGCTCCTACTTCACTTGTTCGACACTCCTACTTCACTTGCGACCGCTCCTACTTCACTTGTTAGATACTCCTACTTCACAAGAATCACTTCTACTTGATACACACTCAGTCGTAGTTAGATGTATGTCTGTGCTTATATAGGTACATATAAGTAATGATCGAAAGACTTAGGAAGGCTCGTCCGCCCTATTTCCTTTTCTTCGTTGAGATGTGGTCTGGTGGGATCGGATGGCCGTCCGAAGGTCGTTTGATTCATTAGTTATATATTATGTATATGAGTATGGACATATAGGAATTCTCTAGTCAGTTAGTTAAGAGTCTCTACCTCTAGTCTACACTTACATTAGAAACCCACTATTGGGAAGTCTCTACTTCTAGTTCAACACTTACACACTACCCACTATTTGGAAGTCTCTACCCACTATTTGGGATGCATCTTCAGGACACGGCCTTCTCCGTCGTCTAGTTGGTAACTAGAATCTCCTGTAGGGAGAGCGGACATTGTGTGTATAGATCTATACGGGATTGACAACCCCGCACCCAGACTGCTAGCTACAATCCCGGCCTACCAAGCCAACGGGTGACAAATGTCATATTTTACACGCTCGTAGGACGTCTAGTACTCTAGTCAGTATGGTTACGAGTATCCCGGGTTACCTTATAATTCATCGGCTTTAAGGTAACGGTATTTCACCGGCAATTTACACTGTATGCTGGTAATTCATTTTCAGAGTCACACTGCTTTGACCTTACAAGACGTATCTTTCATTTGATACTGTCTGGGGTCTGTTTTCTCTGTTTTGACCTTACAAGACGTATCTTTTATTTGATACTGTCTGGGGTCTGTTTTCTCTGTTTTGACCTTACAAGACGTATCTTTCATTTGATACTGTCTGGGGTCTGTTTTTCACTATTTTAGACCTTACCAGCTGTACCGTTCTTTTGGTACCTTCTGGGGTCTGAGTCTCTATTTGTTAGACTGAACCAGGCATGTCGTTTGTTCGATACTCTCCTGGAGTCTATGATTCCTTGCCTTAGTCAGCAGTCCTCACTGCTGAGGCATATGTTATTCCCTGATGTCGTTTGCTTTCCTCAATAATCAAATTCAGTATTTTGATAATGATAGCAATTTAGGGAAAATGACTTTTTACCACATAACACTGACCAGTCTTGGTAGAAGGCTGCTTTATTAAAGAAAATATAGGATTTTTTGGAAAGAACTCTAATACACAGTAAACACTTAAACTACTACTTTATAAAGTTATTTGGTTAAATGTCACTAAATACTTATGAACTCACCAGCATTTGTAAAAATGCTGATACTTGCTTTTCAAATAACTTGTATTCTCAGGTTAGCATTAGACAGGTACACCCCCAGAGCTGTTGATGAAGACGGCTTAGTACCTTGCTGTACTTATTATATTTTCTTGTATTACTTTGAATTGTTGTAATGTAACCATGTAAAATTAATACTATTAATGCAATGTTTTGTTGTACTTTGATTACTATAATGCATGTGTTGTGATACTTGACATGATGTCATCCACCCCAGAACGTTTCCGCCGTTCCGGTTTTGGGGTGTGACACACTCACTTGATACGGTGGTGACTCGGTACTCAGACAACACTTCGTTACTCTCAATATAATTTTCCTCGGACAAAACTTAGTATCATTACCACTAGAGTTTAGTCTAATATTTACCAAGACTAATTAATAGTCTGGCTATTATTACTATTATATAAGCGTTAAACAATACTTATATAACCCATAATAATATCCCAAGTACTTATTATAAGGTCCTAATAACCTTACTACATTGAAACATAAGCTATACTAAGGATAGGGTAGGCGTAGCTCACTTACAACGGGTTTTCTCGAAACGGCTCTTTTCTTAGGACTCCGGGAGCCTCGGGGCTTCCTTCGGGTGCTAGGGGGTTTACCTAGGCTTTTAGGGGGGTTAGGGGGCTAGAGAGAGAGTCTAGAGAGAGAAAGAATAGTTTGGAAAGGTATGACAATGAATGGAACCCGACAACTCTATTTATAGGCTGAATTCCTGATGAATTCACCAAGTATGTTCACTGACACGCTGAGTCGATGCCAGATGTCATCACCTGATGGCTTTTCTTGGGGTGAAAGCCTTGGCCCATATTCAGCCACGTCACCTTTTTTGCAGCAGCACCCGGCCGACTTCTAAACCCCGTACCTTTCGCATACGAGCTCCGTTTTTGATGTTCTTTTTTCCACGCGTAGGTAAAAACAAGGTCTACAACTTTGATTTAGACTATGTCGGCTAATTCTCGACTGATCTTAAATTTAATAGTAGGAGGAGTTTAGACTGTTAAATGACCACGAAGAATTCGTAACTCCTTCATACGGACTCCGTTTTCTTCTGTACTTTTACTGTTGAGTTCCTAGTAATGAGATCTTCAACTCTCATTTAGGTCGCGTAAGCCAATAACCGCTTGAACTAAAATTCGAGTTTCGGGTCGTGCACTGCTAAGCCGAATCTTAGAAAAATCATAACTTCCTCATACAAAGTCAGATTTGGGCGTTCTTTTTATGGATGTTCTCGGTTTAATGTATACTACAACTTTGGTTTATGTCACTAAGGCTAAAAAGTCCCCCATCTTAAATTCACTATTTATGTCTCCCGGTGTCGTGCTGGTTTTGCCGTAAAACTTCGACGGGCAATAACTTCTTTGTTATAACTCGGATTTCGGCGTTCTTTATATGTACGGAACCCTTGAGACATATTCTAAAATTTGGTTAACATTATTCCTTATAAATAATCTTCCATCAAAAACTCATTTTTGATGCCTATTGTCTCTAAATTGACTAACCCGAATCTACGGGCGTTACACTCCAACACCCTCAGACCAACCCCACGAAACCTTAACCATTTTTTGAGTGATTTTGAGCTCTTTGTGCCATTTTGTGCAAGTTAGAAGGTTGAAGAAAAGAAGATATGGCTTGGGATTTCAGAAGGAGCAAGGAGATCCATAGGTTTTCTTCATTTTTTGTTTATTGGAGGTAAAAAGTCCAGACCTTGCGTCTCCTTTCATTAGATACTCTTTTGGGAGTAACTTAGTGTTTTTGGAATCCATTTTGGAGCAATTATTGGATGCAACCACGATTTTGGGATAAGAACTGTTGGGTCAAAATATGGTTTATACTTTGCTTTTTTGGGCAATTATATTTTTCTGTAATAGTTTTGGAGTTTACGGTCATGTTTACGGTTGAGTTTACGGCCGTAAACACCTTACGACCGTAAACCCATTTACGGCCCATGTTCCACTTGTATATATATAGGTGTTAGGGTGAGGAGTAGTGATTGATAAACCCTAGAGAAGAGAGTTTACGGCCAGAGAGGAACTTTAGTGTGTGTTATTGTGTGTGAATCTTGTGTAAGGAACTTAATTCATATCATCAATACATTCAAGATTCAACATATTCTTCTTCTCTTTATCTTCTATTTGATCTGACATCATCTGTTTGATTGGGATTCCGCACCATCAAACGGATCTGATTGATACACAGGCAAATTAGGGACTTACAATTGGTATCAGAGCCAAGTTGTATCAGTCAATTTTGTTAGATTTGGAGCATTATTTGATCTTATTTTCGAAATATTCTTGCGTTTTTGGATAGATCTCTGAAAAATAAGGGGGGTTTGTTCTTCGTGTTTTTAAAAAAAAAAAAAAGGTTTTTGATCGAGTTTTGGAGCAAAAAAGGGCAAAAATCATTGTTTTTGGTAACCTGCGAGGGGGTGGCGGCCAGCAGCGACGGTCTCCGAGGAGTTCACGGCCCGAGGTTTACGGCTCGGAGTATATGCTGAGCAGTTTGCGGCTTGGTCTCGCACGTTTCCGGCTTCTGAGTTCTCAGCCTCACACCTTGGCCTCGCAAGCAGGCAACATCGCTCAACAGCCTCGTCCTCGCAAGCAGCTTCTCGCCTGGCATTTAAAATAAGAGGCGCATTGGAGGTGCAGCGGATCGAACCCGAGACCTCCAGCTACTAAACCAGTCGCCTTACCAGCTGATCTCGATTACTAGATGGAATAAACCTTCGAAAATTAATTCAAAAAGACTACTTTTCGGTTCCAAGTTTCGCACAATTGTCATTTTTAGCCCAAAATTAAATTTTTTAAATTTTAAATTCCTTTTTCATAGAATAATAATAATAATAATAATAATAATAATAATAATAATAATAAATAAATAAATAAATAAATAAATAAAATTATATTTTAATTTTTTACTTTTATTTATTTATTTATTTTTTAACTTTTGACCTTAAATTTTGTCTTTGACTTCCAAGTTTGACCTTTGACTTTATACTTTGACTTTATCGTTTGACTTTTAAACTTTCAAATTTAGCTTTTCGGTTTGACTTTTCAAGTTTGACTTTTGAGTTTAATTTTTTAAATTTGACTTTTAAGTTTAACTTTTTAAATTTGACTTTTAAGTTTGACTTTTCAAATTTGACTTTTAAGTTTGACTTTTCAAATTTGACTTTTGAGTTTAACTTTTTTAAATTGACTTTTAAGGTTGACTTTTGAGGTTTATAATCAAAGGGTTTGACTTTTAAGTTTTATTTTAGCTTCTAGTTTTGCTTTTAATTGATTTTAAGGTCTACGAGGGAGTTGAAAACATGAAAGAGAGTCGTCAGGATATGTTAAGACAAAATTTCAACATTTTCGATTATATCCCTGGAGAAACCCTCAAAACTCAGTTGCAGCGATTTACTACACTTACTACCGAGATGAATATAGATGGGATATTCTTGACTAAGTCCGAGATAAACAAAAAGCTGCTAAATTCACTTCCGAAATCGTGGGATATGAACGTGGCTATCATCAAGAAGACAAAAGATCTCAATCATCTTAGTCTTGCTGATGTAATTGTAGAACTTGATGCTTTGAAGTGTAGAAAAACAATGAGTTCTGAAAACATTCCGATCACTGAAGTTACATGTACTCCAGCTTGTGAAACTACGATTATATTTCTTCGGGAACAACTTGATTTATTAAAAAGAGAAGTTGAGGACCTGAGATATGAAGGATATCAACTCAAGAAAGGACAGAAACCCCTGAAGGCTGAATTAGAAGCAAAAATGAAAGACTCTAGGAAGCTTCAGGAAGAGTATAGCAACAAGTGTGAAAATTATGACTATATTAAGAGACAACTTGCTGCTGTAACTAAAGAACTTGACTCTTTGAAAATTAAGTGTGGAAAAACAGACGTTAGTTTCAAAAATTATATTGTGTCAAGTCAGACAGTCGAGTCGTTATTTGAAACCCAATTAAAATTCAAAGACAATCAAAACAAGGGTCTAGGGTATGATAATGTTCCTCCGCCTTTCAATCATAACTACACATCCATCCCTATGACTCAGGAAGAAATTGACAGGAGGCACATCTTAGATATGGCAAACCAGCTGGGTTTGTGTCAGGAGGTATTCAGGTAGAAAATACTAATGTTTCTACTTTATGTGCAGGTAAAGTAGCAGAAGATGAGAACAAGGAGAAAACCATTGAACAAACCAACATCTCCTTGAACTCTGAATCTGTTACTTCGAACTCAACCGCTTCTGATCAACCTGCTGTTGAGAAATACAGGCCACCAATTCCAGCACAACAGAGTGCTTGTTGCAAGTTTGCATGTGGGAAAAATCAGAGACAAGGCAAGGATACGCCACCAGGGGCAGGAAGAACACAACTTCACAGTGAAGAAAAAGACATGTTTTCACTGTGGAACACCTGGACACATTGCCAGAAATTGTCCTAATCGTGCATACGTTCCCTACTATGCACAAGGATGGCAAAACGCGCCAAGTGGGAAATACTTCAAAAGAAACCCTTCCAGGTCACATTCAAATAATGGTGACTGGAACGCGCGGAAGGCCAAGAATCAAACCCACAAGGCAAAGAATATGAATCCCAAGGGCAAGAAGGAAATGTTGACCAACAAGCCCAATCCAAGAAATGATCCAGTAAAACAAAGATCGGTTAGGTCAAAGTTATCTCAACGGCCGACATCAAGATCAAAAGCAAGCACTAAGCCACCCATCATATCGAAAAAGAAATGGGTTAAACCCGAATATAGATGGGTACCAAAGGTGAAAACTCCTAAATCTTCTAATGATTCTAATACTTCACCGTCTTCTGTTTGTTAAGAAGGATATGTCATGGGAGAGAGTACCCTGCAAGGATGAAAAAGGTCAACCCAGTTTCAAAATGGACTGGGTTCCAAAGACCAATTAATCCCGCTCTGTGTTGGAGCAGCTATGGAGGCATATCATCATATTTCGGTTTGTTGGTAGTGGCTGCTCCTGGCATATGATTGGGGACATCTCTCAACTGTACAACATTCAGACCTTTGTTGAGAGTATGTGTCCTTTTGCAGGAAAGGAAGAAAGGAAGAGATCACAAATGGGGTTAGTGTTTAATGATATGAAGAATTTTCGGATATGTTCTAAGATTATGCTTGCTGTTCTCAGACCTTCTGAATGCATATTCAATCGGTGAATTACGGTTTGAGTTTTCTTCTCTATACTACGGATTTTTTTTTCTTAAGTTGATTCGCTTTAAAGACTAATTTTTGTTTTAGGATAGTTTAAATTTGCACATTTACTTTCGTTTCTCTCCTATGCACAAATTTAGGGGGAGAAATAAAAACAAATCAAAAATTAGAAATTAAAAAAATAAAAAATCCAAAAACATTAGAAAGTCAGAAAATGAAAAATATGGTGTTAATGGAATGCTTGCAGGAGATGTTTTGGGAAATGAAATTAGCAAGTGATAACGGGCAATTTGAATCGGCGTAACGTACCTAGGTTGAATCGTCTACGCTCTGTGTTCGATGCGCTGGTAGGCACAAAAGATTTTAAATGGACTTGACTAGGGAGAGTTGAACCTAATGAACCTAAGGACTTGACAAACTTTGACCTAGTTAGATCCGTTTAACCTGATTTTACGACGCTCGGATAGGTTGAGCAGGGAGATATTCATGGGAATCTACCGGTCACATTAAATAACCCGTATCTAGAACTGTGGATTCACTTTTCCTCGATGTGCGGATTCTGTCCTTAATTCCGGTTGGATGGGGCAACTGGTAAATTCCGATAAATTAGGTCTATAGAATATCATTTTCTTTCTTTCCGTCTGTTAGTCATATGTTGTCTCCTTTGCGTGACTTCCAATCCGACCTGGTACACAACATATGCAACTCTATTTCTCTGCATGTTATTTATATGAAATTCCTCTTATCTGTTAGCCATATGTTGTCTCCTTTGCGTGACTTCTAATCCGACTTGGTACACAGCATATGCAACCTTCTACTTCTCAACCCCTCTGAAGTAATAAGTAATAGAATTTTGAATCTATCCTCTCTCTGAATGGTTGTCTACGCACCCGGAGTAAGGAGTACTCTGGAAGTTCTTGATGGCTGGGGAATATCAGGAAGCGGGAAACACGTTCTAGTACACTTAAAATTCAACACATACAGATTGTCTGTAGATCTCGCTGCTCAATTTAGGTGGACCACAATATCCCTGGTCATCGTCAGATGAATGGTCCTTAATATATAGTATCAAGGAACTTAGGATTAGATATAATATCTAGGAACTTAAGTTCACCTGTCTTGTAACAAATAGTATGTCCTAAATTTGTCACAAATTTTTCATGTTTAAGTGGACCACAATACTGGCGATCGATCAGACGAAGATGTGAAGATAAGGGTACCGACAAGCGAATAAAGGTTGTCTAAAAACTTTGATCCCAAATCACTCTTAAATTTAGTTATTATTTTTGTTTTTGTTAAGTTTGTTCATAGTGTTCTTCTAATTTAAATAAAAGGGAGCATTTAAATAAAAAAAGCAAACAAAAATAAAAAAATTCAAAATAAAAAATAGTGTTATTTCTGTTTTACTTTTTGTTCTAAGTTTTCTTTTAGTTTTGTTTTGTCTTGAAAAGTGATTTCAGGTGAAGATGAAACTCATGGAGTTTGTGTTGAAGATTTCTGAGCCAAAGGCTTCGTCCGTGATCATCGAAGAATTCTCATTCGAAGGAACAAGAAATGAAGATTATTCTTTCAACATTCAATCCTTCAACCCTAGAAGCAAGGTGAAGCAGAAATTGAAGATTATGTGACGGATTGCATTGAAGCCTCCTCAATTAGTCTGCTGCTATCGTTGCACCTGCTGAAGTGATCCATAAAATTATTTCTCTTTGAATTTCTCTCTGAAGATTCTCAAGCTGAAAGCACTATCTTTCAAGAATCAGTACGTCAAGCCTCCTCACCCAACGTGCGTTCAATGCCAAATTCTGAAGAAAAGCCCAACCGCTCAAGATGAAGTCATTCATTGAAGATTCATCAAGTTCATCCTGAAGTCGTGAAGAATTTGAAGATTAATGCTGAAGCCAAGTTCCCAATAAAGATTATCAAGAAAGCCAGATACTTTTTAGTGGGAGCTTGTTGGGTCATTAAAAAAAGAAAGCTATAAACCAAGGGGGGATTGTTGGGTCAAAATATGGTTTATACTTTGCTTTTCTGGGCAATTATATTTTTCTGTAATAGTTTTGGAGTTTACGGTCATGTTTACGGTTGAGTTTACGGCCGTAAACACGTTATGACCGTAAACCCATTTACGGCCCATGTTCTCTGGCCCATGTTCCACTTGTATATATATAGGTGTTAGGGTGAGGAGTAGTGATTGATAAACCCTAGAGAAGAGAGTTTACGGCCAGAGAGGAACTTTAGTGTGTGTTATTGTGTGTGAATCTTGTGTAAGGAACTTAATTCATATCATCAATCTGTCACACCCCAAAACCAAGAACAACGGAAACGTTCTGGGGCGGAGGACGTCATGTAATGTATCACAACAAAGTAAAAGTAAACAAGCAAACAACATCATCCATTGCATTAAATATATAATTTTAATACAAGCATGTTCTGTACAGTTATAGACACCAAAAACAATGTAAATCAAAATAATAAGATGAGTCTTGGATGCACTCCATCTTCTCAAAAGCTGGCATCGGTACCTGTCTACTGATGACCTGAGAATACAAGTTATTTTGAAGGAGTTTATCTGCATTAAGCTGGTGAGTTCATAAGTATTTTAGTGTCGGTGTTTGTATCAAAACGTTTGAACATAGTTTTAAACAATAGTTTGTAAACATTGGTGATAAAAGTATGTGAATGTTTGTACGTGTTTGTAAAAGTTTGAATCTCTCAGAAAACCTATATTTTCTAAGTAACGTAGCCTTCTACCAAGGCTTAACTGTTTTGTACGTTCGTTTATCGTAAAAGTGTGTAATTTTCCCAAGTGTAACTATCATTATCAAAATATAGTTTGTACATTATTGTTTAAGTGAAATGATCACAAAATGTATATAAAGGATAAATTACCGTAGTACTGTAGTGTTGTGTTTTAGGAACTACTGCTGTACTAACTACCTTAAACCGGATTTATATTAAGGTAACATGTGATTAATTGTACCATACTATCGACTGGATAAACAACGACAAATGTAGGTCGTAAAAAGAAATGACGTTTGGCACCCGCAAACCTGCAAGTCCGGCTGTAGCTAGCAACAAGGTGTAGGATAGTCAATCCAGTATAGATCTATACGCAAACTCATACTCTCCCTCCAAGAGACTCTGGCTACAACTCGGGCCATGACATTTAAGGCATGCTCCGATACAGTGGATCACAATTTTGTCAATGTATATATATATGTATATGTAATGTATTGTTACTTGTTCTAGTATCGTTGTATATGTTCTCTTTCTAGTATAGTTGTATATGTTCTTTCTCTAGTATAATTGTATATGTTCTTCTTCTAGTATAGTTGTATATGTTCTTATAGTAGTAATGTATATGATCTCATAGTAATGTAATGTATATGTTCTCATAGTACTAAGTACTGACTCATGAATGAACTGACTCATTGATCTAGCAATAGTTTAAGTATGATCCTGTGTTACCCTGATGGTAACTTACTAATGATGTAAGTGACACGTATGAATATGGAAGCACTTTTATGTCTATATATGCACATATGATATATATAATTAATATTGAAACGACCCTCGGACGGCTACCCGACATCCCACCAGACCACATCCAAATCGTGGAAAAGGAAATAGGGCGGATGGCCTTCCTAAGCCCTTTAAACATTTCTTATATATCTATACATATATGGGCATCCAATTTATAAGAAGTATAACAAAGTTTAAATAAATTTATTTGGTAAGAAAAGAGTTTGTAAAACATTTTGAAGTAAAACAGTTTGATAAACAGTTTGAACAGTGATAAAATCATTGGTTTTATAGTTATTAATCACATGTGATTGATGTAATAACTATAAGTATTCAACTTGTATTCCCCCCCCCCCCCATAAAAGCATTTAAAACATTTAAAATTATTTCAAAGGTTAGTTAAAGGGGTATGAACTCACTTGTGGTGAGTGGATTGGATTGAAATGTCGGTTACGGTGCTAGGTGACAATTGAAGACTTGTACACACGCACGATCCTAGTTATCATATAATGAACATATATACAACTAATTAGACTTATTATAATTAATAAAATGAATTGGGACACTTAGAACCTGAAAACACCTTGTTTCAAGTGTTAAAGTTCACAAGGATTGCATCCGAGTGTTAGTAGGGCAAAACTAGGGTGTTTGGGGTCCAAGGGTAAACTCCTTGGGAGTTTACGGTCTAAATGACCTTTACCCTAGGAGTTTACGGCAGTAAACTCAAGGGTTTACGGTCTAAAATCCATTTCTTGCAACTATGTGTGGTTTGGAGGTTCAACAAGTCCTTTGAAGCAACCTTGCTAAGTGGTTTAGCCTTTGGAATGGACTAGGGCCACAAAACACCCTCCTTGAGGTGTTTACGGCCTAAGGGTATTTTCCCTTGGGTTTACTACCGTAAACCCTTATGGAAGGGATATTGCCTTTGTTTCAAGTCCTTATCACAACTAGGTAAAAATCTAAGTTAGTTTTTAGGGCTAAGAAAGGAAAATGGCTCATTTAAACACCTTTTTGGGTGTTTACGGCTTTGGAATATCCTTAGACCGTAAACACCTATAATTTGTGGTGTTTGATGTTTTT
The DNA here is from genome assembly GCF_051521515.1 of Lactuca serriola. Taxonomy (NCBI): domain Eukaryota; kingdom Viridiplantae; phylum Streptophyta; class Magnoliopsida; order Asterales; family Asteraceae; genus Lactuca; species Lactuca serriola. Next base: position 186,330,416 of record NC_136416.1, on the reverse strand, counting down.
CAAAGCCTAAACACATCCATGGGAAGTTTAACTAAGTTAAGGTAAGTCTTAGACTTCAAACTAGGGCTAAACATGGGACTTAAGTAAATTTTGGGGGTCTTTATGGTGTTTACGGCCCAAGCATCATCTTGGACCGTGAACACCTCAATCATGGTGTTCTTGACCGATTTTCTTGGTGTTTATTTGATATACTAGCTTACAAGCACTCAAGGATGGAAGTACTTACTATAATGATGCTTGATTTGAGCTAAAAGGCCAAGAACACTTAGTGTGTGTTCTTGGTGTTTTGGAAAAATCTAAACAAAATACATAAATGAATGGATGAATAGATGCACAAACACTAGATTAAGTTTTTTACTAACTTGAAATGGTTAGAATACTTACAAGATTGGATTTTTGGAATTAAATGTTGGATGATACTTGAGAGAGTTTTTAGAGTTTACTCTTTTGACTATTTGGGGAGTAAACACAATGACTAGGTTCTTGGGGAGTAAACTCATACATAGGCATGAGTTTACGGTTTTTGGGTGATTCCTAAACCCAAAACATAAAAGTTTGGTCGGGTGATTCTAATACGCAAAGTGTTTGCGGTTTTCAAAAATAAAAACCCGGGACGACACTTTCTTTCACCCGTTCGTTTAAAAATAATATTAAAATAATCAAACGAACTTTATATTTCTTAAAAATAAGAAAGAATGAAATTAATTCACGATACGAAGCGGTTGACTTTTAAGGTTTGACCAAATGAAAACTTCGGGTTGTCACACAATACATTCAAGATTCAACATATTCTTCTTCTCCCTCTCTTCTATTTGATCTGACATCATCTGTTTGATTGGGATTCCGCATCATCAAATGGATCTGATTGATACACAGGCAAATTAGGGACTAACAAGAACTTCAGATCTGGAACCATTAGGGTTCCTATGGCATAAAGGTGCCAACTTTATTGCCATAAGAACCCCCACGCACCATATTAACCCCATTTTAGAGCCTTTTGAGCCAAATACCCCATGCATGGACATCAAGTTCGTAACTTTACATATAATATGGACCGTAGGAGGTCAGATCTATGGTTTACATGCCTTGAGACCTACTGAAATCGACTGTATAGTTTTGGACAGAGAGGCACTCGACGAGTCGCTTAGGTGACTCAGTGAGTCGAGTCGCAGTTTTCCCCCCAAACATCTTCTGGAAATGGTCTTTGGATGAGTTGAAGGAAAACTCAGCCTGCTGGGGTTTGTTATTGACTTGAAGATCAAAGGACTCGACGAGTTCAAGGAGGAACTCGGCGAGTTCAAGGCAATGTCCCAACCACATGAAGACAAACCCGACGAGTTCAAGGAGAACTCGGTGAGTCATAGACTAAACACCTTCATACGGATGAAGATGAAATCAACGAGTTCAAGGATGAACTCAATGAGGATACATATATGTGTCATTATATGTTAACTAGGATCCCTGTGATGGGTTTTAGCCATAAGAACTTTCCTATGTGCGCATGCAAAACCCTAATTCTTGGATCTAGGCTTTCTAATTAAACATGCTTTGAATCCAAGACTTCTAATGACTATTTAGGTGTAATAACAATATTGAAACAGATCTAGAATCATACCTTTTGAATTCCTTGTTGATCTTGTTGTCTTGGAGCTTCTAGAGTCACAATTGTCACTCCTCTAATGGCTTACAAACACCAAATAGCAAGGAGGATGATTTGGTAGAGAGGAGAGGGGAGGAAATCGGCCAGGGTTCTCTTACTTTAGATGAAGTGCCGATTTCCCTTTGCCATAGGGTCTATTTATACTTGTAGACTCCTTAAGGGTTACAACCTAAACCCTAATTGGATAATCTTCTCTTAAGGCTATCCAAATCCATTCCTTAGATAACTCTTGGACGATTTGAGCTATCCTTTAGCTTCTAGAATCCGTCCAATCCATATCTATATGGATTTACAGTCTAAAGTTTAACTATCAAACAATTAACAGTTTATACCCTCTTATTTAATTAGTCACCAAATTAATTCCAATTAATTCTATGACTTATATTAATCAAATAACAATATATTATTCTCATAATATACTAATAATATTTACTCTCTCTTAATAAATCATCCTATCAAGTTGCTATGGTGAAGGCAACCCAAAATGACCATGCACAACCGGGTCAATTACTTGCCTAATATAGTTGCAGCCTTAGACACTATTCCAACAGTCTCCCACTTGGATAAGTCTAGTAACTATATGCACAAGTACAATTCGGTTTGCAATCGTAGCTCTCAAAGACGCTGTCAAACTCTGATCTAATCAATCTTGTCCTTTAGATAAGGGATCGTACAGTCCTCTGTTAGATATCATGCTGACAATCCTATGGAATGGTTAGTCAAGCATTTAGGTTTCTCGATCTCTGATTTATTCGACATAGAACTTAATCGAACACATCAATTCAGTTCTGACCGGGCCAGACACATAAGTCAAATCAAATCATCGAGCGGCCGAGATATCGCTTTTACCTTCTTAGATAAAAGTTACAGATAAACTTCGACTTATATGCATTTACTTATTTAATAATCAACTATACACAACAATGCGTTTTATAACATTGAGTTACCAATGCGTTTTCGCATTATCAATGTACAATCGATTAGCAAATAACAAACCATATATCTAGGTTTTAAGACTATATGATATTATCGTCTCGCGATCACCCTTTTATATCATATTCCATAAGGTGATTCCAGCAAGTGCGGGTTTGTTCCAATGCTCAAAACCAGTTCATAAGCACTCATGAATGTCGCAGCAACCCTTTGCTATGTCTAATACCATTTAGACAATCTACGCACCGATTCATGACAATCTTCATTCATATCTACTTCCAACATATGAACGATTGTGGACAATTTGAACAATTCGATTATTCCTAATAAACTCAATTATTCTGGAAGTCAAAACATGCAAAGTGAAACAATAGCTAAACAATTAACATAAGATAGTAACATTACTCATAAATAAAACTCCTTTATTTAATCATCAAATGTTAATTACATTTATCTATTACACGTTTCTAATACTATCTAATCTAAGCTAATATCACCCTTCAGCCCAATACTCCTAGCATGCTGCAAGTGCTTAACCCTACTCAGTCCCTTCGTAAGCGGATCTGCTGGGTTATCTTCTGATGATATCCTCTTCACTACGAGTTGTCCTTCTTCTACACAATGTCTAATGAAGTGATATTTTCTTTTGATATGTTGTGATCTACCATGATCCCTCGGTTCCTTGGTCAAGGCAACCACTCCTTCGTTATCACAGAAAATCTCCATGGGCTCCTTTATGGCAGGTACAACTCCAAGATCACCGATGAAGTTCTTCATCCATATTGCCTCCTTCAACGCTTCGCTCGCTGCAATGTACTCTGATTCGCACGTTGAATCAGCTACGGTTTCCTGCTTGGAACTTTTCCATATCGCTGCTCCTCCATTCAGGGTAAAGACCCAGCCCGACTGCGAACGGTAGTTGTCCCTGTCGGTTTTGAAAGCTGGCGTCACTATACCCTCGCACCTTCAAGTCATCACTCCCTCTGAGGACTAAGAACCATTCCTTTGTCCTCCGTAGGTACTTAAGGATATTCTTCACTGCAATCCAATGTGCTCTGCCAGGATTCCCTTGATATCTGCTAACCATGCTCAAAGCAAAGGCTACATCAGGGTGAGTATAAGTCATAGCGTACGTGATTGAGCCAACTGCGGAAGCGTATGGAACTCGGCTCATTTCTGCTATCTCATCTTCGGTACTCGGACGTTGAGTCTTACTCAACTTGGCATTACTTTGTATCGGTAATTCTCCCTTCTTTGAGTTTTCCATACTAAAACGTTTTAGTACCTTATTCCCAAAATGTAAGAAGCCTCTCCGAGGTCCTTCATAGCGAAGCACTTCCCGAGCCAGGACTTAACCTTCTGTAGAGTCGGGATGTCGTTTCCTATGAGTAATATGTCATCGACATATAGAACGAGGAAGCTTACTATACTCCCACTGGCTTTGACATATACACAAGACTCATCTTCGCTTCGTACAAATCCAAACTCTTTGACTTTCTCATCGAAGCAAAGATTCCATCTGCGAGACGCTTGCTTAAGTCCATAAATGGACTTCTCAAGTTTACACACTCTATTCGGATGCTTCGGATCCACAAACCCCTCTGGCTGAGCCATGTAAACATCCTCAGCCAACTTTCCATTAAGGAAGGCGGTCTTGACATCCATTTGCCAAATCTCATAATCATGAAATGCAGCAATCGCTATCATCACTCTAATAGATTTTATCTTCGCAACTGGTGAGAAGGTCTCATCATAGTCAACTCCGGGAGTTTGAGTAAAGCCCTTCGCAACCAATCGCGCCTTATATGTGTGTACGTTTCCATCCATGTCGGTCTTCTTCTTGAAGATCCATTTGCACCCAACGGTCTTACGTCCGGGCACATAATCAACCAAATTCCAAACTTGGTTATCATACATGGATTGGATCTCGTTATCCATTGCCTCTTTCCATTTCGCAGACTCCGGGCCTGCCATGGCTTCCTTATAGCTATTAGGTTCATCAAGATTTATTAGTGTACCATCACTAATATACGTGTCCCCTTCGGTAGTAATATGAAAACCATAAAAGTGGGGTAAAACTCTAACTCTATCGGAACGTCTAAGAGGTAAGGATTCGTCAATCGGTTTAACCGGAGTTTCCTCCTCGGGTTGAGTGCCAGCGGTAGAGGTTCCTTCATCTATCGACTCTTGAATCTCTTCAAGCTCGATTTGCCTCCCACTGTTTCCTTGGCCTATGAGTTCTCGCTCTCGGAAAACTCCTCTCCTCGCAACAAAGACAACATTGTCCTTCGGTCTATAGAAGAGATATCCAAAGGATGTCTGCGGATAGCCGATGAAAATACATCGCTCACTTCGGGGTTCGAGCTTGTCGTGAGTATCTCGTCTTACGAAAGCCTCGTAACCCCAAACCTTGATATGTGCCAACGAGGGAGCTTTCCCTGTCCACATCTCGTGAGGTGTTTTGGCAACCTTCTTAGTAGGGACTCGGTTAAGGATATGGGCGGCAGTCTCTAAGGCATACCCCCAAAAAGAGATAGGTAGTGAAGCACGACTCATCATAGAGCGAACCATATCCAATAAGGTTCGATTACGCCTTTCTGCCACACCATTCAACTGCGGTGTCCTAGGAGGCGTCAATTGTGAAACTATTCCACACTCCTTGAGATAATCGTGGAATTCAAGACTTAGGTACTCTCCTCCTCGATCGGATCGAAGCATCTTGATTTTCCTGCCCAATTGATTCTCCACTTCATTCTTGAACTCTTTGAACTTTTCAAAAGTTTTTGACTTTTGCTTGATTAAATAGATATACCCATATCTACTATAATCATCGGTAAAAGTCACGTAGAAGCGGTTCCCATCCTTCGTGGTTGATCTAAACAGTCCACATACATCGGTATGTATTAAGTCCAATAGACCCTCACCCCTTTCACACGTACTCGTGAAGGATGATTTAGTCATCTTTCCAAGTAAACAAGACTCGCACGTGTCATCTTCCCTAAGGTCGAATGACTCCAACACTCCATCCTTTTGGAGTTGGGCTATGCGTTTCTTGTTGACATGTCCAAGACGACAATGCCACAAGGATGCTTTATCCATACTAGTGGAAGAATCTATATTCAAAACATCATTTCCTAAGTTATCAACAATCATAACAGTTTCATAAATTCCATTACATGGTATAGCTTCAAAGTAAAAGACACCATTTAGATAAGCCAAAATAGAACCATTCTCATTATTAAAAGAAAATCTAAAACCTTGTCTATATAAACCATGAAATGAAATGATGTTTCTAGCCATTTCTGGTGAATAGCAACAATTGTTCAAATCTAAACATAAATTATTCCTAAGCACTAAAGAATACACTCCAATCTTGGTCACAGGCGACGATCTTCTATTCCCCATGATTAGATTGATTCTTCCTTGCTCCACATCCCTACTTCTTCTTAGTCCCTACACAAACCCAAGAAATAGCATGATTAGAATCGTTAGATTTGATTGTATATATACCTGCGAAAGATGGTTTGATCTTTCCTTCCTTGATGGCTTGCAGGTATTCCGAGCAGCTTCTCTTCCAATTTCCTATCTTGTGGCGGTGGTGGCACTCTGCCTCCTTCGGGTTAGGGCAGGGCTTAGCGGGATCAACTTTGGTCCCACTAGAAGAGGCACCATCTCGGGCTTTAACCTTGCGATAGTTTTTAGACGAAGCCTTCCTCTTCTTTCCCTTTCCTTGACCAATAGCCAAGACAGGAGCAGCGGGTGGATTGGGAGTTGGTGCAACAAACTTGTCTTTGAAGTTGCTCTCAGCGACCTTCAAGAGACCTTGGAGTTTGCTTAGGGTGACCTCCTCTTTGTTCATGTGGTAGGTCATCCTAAATTGATTGTACATCGGAGGCAAAGAGTGAAGCACCATGTCGATCGCCAAGTCTTCCCCAAAGTCAACATTTAACTTGCGAAGGCGGTCGACATACCTTTGCATCTTTTGCAGGTGCACGGTAAGAGATTCTCCATGACCCATCTTAGCGGAAATCATGTTAGTGAAAATCTCATACCGCTCTTGTCTCGCGTTTTGGTGGTATCTCTCCAATAAGTCTTGATGCATCTCGTACGGGTACATGTCCTCGTAGGACTTTTGGAATTCGAAGTTCATGGTGGCTATCATGATGCAATGTACCTTCGTTGCATCTCGCTCATGAGTTTCAAAAGCAGTGATTTCAGCCGGAGTAGCGATTTCGGGGTTGATTTTCTCGAGCTTCTCATCGAGGACATACTCCTTATCCTCATAGTGAGCAATGGTGCGAATGTATCTTATCCATTCGCTAAAGTTCGTTCCATCGAAGGTGACCTTTTGGCAAAGGCTCATCAACATGAAAGAGCTAGCATCAGCGTTGTTGGTGTTCGACATCTACAAAGATAGATTAGAATATAAATCCCTAATTATCACCCAATAAGAAAAATTAGGGCTAGGATCCAACAACAACATTTACATATTAGAAAAGGGATGCCGTAATCTAACATGCAAATAAATTGAAGGTAGGTGAATGACGATTCACTAATTCTCCACCATAAAACCTAACTATTAGTTCTAAATGTATTGAGAATTCCTAGGTTCGGATGAGATTCACTGAAACTATTCAATGGCATGTTTAAATCTCGATATGCCCCTCTAGTTTGTGACTGGGATACCAAGGATCACAAAGCGGGTGTGAATTACCATGCAAATTCACATGGTGCCTTCATTGTAACGATCACCTATTCGATGTGCCGGTAAACCACACACGCTCCATCGAACTATGATAAACAATGAATCACCCTTTGCCACCTTTTCTTAGAACCAATTAGTGTGCCGGTAAACCAAACACGCTCCACTAACTTCTTAGCAAGGGTGCAAAGTGTAATTTCATGGGATTGCATCAATTCACTTTTCCTAAAGTAACTAAGATTGGGAAATTTTAAAATATGTGTAGTTACTTTGTATTTCCTATTATACTTTTAATGAGAGGATGAGGTTGCCCTATCCTACCCGTTCGGCTAACGACCCTCCACCGATCAAGCAAGCAGTGGGTGTGAGTGTACACCCATTAAGTGCCATTTTATAGGCCTCAACCTTATACCCACCTTATAGAGCGGCTTCGTGAATGAGGCCTACTAACGGTAAGACTAGCATTTTAGTTATATATATATATATATATATATATATATATATATATATATATATATATATATATATTAATCTTCTAATATTATATTAGTATAGGGTTGTATTTTAAACATTTTAAAATCTAGGGTTTGAAATTTAAATTGTCTAAATTAAAACTTTTAATTACAAAATATAAATTTCAAAACTTGAGGACAAGTTTTAAACATTTAAAACATGGAGGATCAAATAACAAATAATTTCAATTAACAATTAATTTCCTAATTATCTATATTTGATTTATTCAAGATTTCTTGCAAGATAATTACCAAAATAATCAAAATAATTAATTAATTATCATATAAGGAAATTAAATATTTTATTAGTTGATAAATATCTTTAATTAGATCAAGATAATAGTCATATATATCAAAAAATCGGATTAGGGTTGATCTAATATGATTAAGGTAAGTTTCCATAAGATAATCATGAAGAAATCCCGAATCTGGCCATTCCTGACGCTTGGACTCGCTGAGTGCACCAAGGGACTCGCCGAGTCAGGCCAACTCGCTGAGTGCACCAAGGGACTCGCCGAGTCAGGCCAACTCGCCGAGTCCACTATGGAACTCGCCGAGTCCATGACTCAGAAACACAAAAATCGAATTTTGCAGTTTAGTTTCAGACAATTAAGCAACAATTTAATGAAACCCAAGCCAGGCTCTGATACCACTGATGGGTTTTAGCCATAAGAACTTTCCTATGTGCGCATGCAAAACCCTAATGCTTGGATCTAGGCTTTCTAATTAAACATGCTTTGAATCCAAGACTTCTAATGACTATTTAGGTGTAATAACAATATTGAAACAGATCTAGAATCATGCCTTTTGAATTCCTTGTTGATCTTGTTGTCTTGGAGCTTCTAGAGTCACAATTGTCACTCCTCTAATGGCTTACAAACACCAAATAGCAAGGAGGATGATTTGGTAGAGAGGAGAGGGGAGGAAATCGGCCAGGGTTCTCTAACTTTAGATGAAGTGTCGATTTCCCTTTGCCATAGGGTCTATTTATACTTGTAGACTCCTTAAGGGTTACAACCTAAACCCTAATTGGATAATCTTCTCTTAAGGCTATCCAAATCCATTCCTTAGATAACTCTTGGACGATTTGAGCTATCCTTTAGCTTCTAGAATCCGTCCAATCCATATCTATATGGATTTACAGTCTAAAGTTTAACTATCAAACAATTAACAGTTTATACCCTCTTATTTAATTAGTCACCAAATTAATTCCAATTAATTCTATGACTTATCTTAATCAAATAACAATATATTATTCTCATAATATACTAATAATATTTACTCTCTCTTAATAAATCATCCTATCAAGTTGCTATGGTGAAGGCAACCCAAAAGGACCATGCACAACCGGGTCAATTACTTGCCTAATATAGTTGCAGCCTTAGACACTATTCCAATACCTTGTGTGTGTTCAAGACTTCACATGACACCTAGCAATCCTGTTTCATCAGTTCATCCATACCACTCACTACAGGTGAGTTCATACCCCTTATTTAACCTTTTAAATGTTTTTAAATACTTTTATAGGGGGGATACAAGTTGATCAATTATAGTTATTATATCAATCACATGTGATTAATAACTACCAGTCTAGTGGATTTCTTACTTTTCAAACTTTGTTACAATTGTGTTTCAAACAAAGGTTTCCTTATACTTTAAACTGTTCTTATCAAACAAACTGTTTTCAAATCTTTTTACAAACTGACATCAAGTCATACTTTCTTAGTTACTAAACTTTTCAATGGTTTTACAAAACTTCCTTTATACTTTTATATTGTCAAATGCATGCTTATGTATGTATAGTTATATAAGTAATGTTTAAAGGACTTAGGAAGGCTAGCTCGCTTTATCTCCTTTTCCTCTTTTGGATGTGGCTTTAGGGCATCGGTTATCCGTCTAAAGGTCGTCTCAATATTAGTTATATATTATGTATACATATATAGACATAAAATTTCTATCAGTCAATTCAATACCCTTGGGTAGCAAGGGTATACGTTCATGTTCATACGTACAGGTCATATTACTAGTAAACTACGATAGGCGTAGTTTAGGAAGTTACTAATACTATTACTAGAACAATTAAAGAATCATACAATGAGTCAGTTCATTCATGAGTCAATACTTTCTAGATACAGAGAACACACAATACAGCTAGTACACATAGTACATTTCAATACTTGCTAGATAGATAGAGAACACACAATACAGCTAGTACACACAGAACATTACAATACATACAAGCTAGACAGAGGGAGAACATACAATACAGCTAGCACATTCATTACATATACATTATTACATTTATGTGAGCCACTAAACAGGGCATGACACTACCTGCCATGACCTTTTTTGTATCCAGAATCTCCTTAATTGGGGAGCGTATGAGTTTGCGTATAAATCTATACTGGATTGACTATCCTACACCTTGCTGCTCACTACAGTGGGACTTGCAAGTCTACGGGTGTCAAATGTCATTTCTTACGGCGTCTTACATCTTCGTTTTACTAGAGTCGGTAGCAGGATATAGTCCGATCACATGTTACTTTAAATAGCAATAGGTTTAAAGTAGTTAGTATAGCAGTAGTTACTTAATACGACACTACAGTACTATAATATTTTTTCCATTACATTCACTTCGTGAACAGTCACACGATGCACGGTAATGTAAAAACTATATTTTTGGTTAATGATATTCGGATTTGGGAAAATACACACTCTTACAAGATACACACACAGATACTAGATGCCTTGGTAGAAGGCTACTTTTAGTAGGAAACATAAGGTTTTCTAGGAGGTTCAAAACTTTTACATACCTATACTTCACATACTTACAAATACTTTCATACAAATACAGACACTAATATACTTATGATCTCACCAGCTTTAAAGCTGATACTCTCTTTTAAAATAACTTGTATCCGCATGTCACCAGTAGACAGGTACCGGTGCAAGGTTTAGAGAAGATGGAGCTCGTTCAAGACTCATCTTTCATTTTGATTTATATTTTGGTATCTATATAACTTGACAGAACACAATTATATGAAAACATATTATTAATGCAATGGATGATGTTGTTGCTTGTTTACTACTTTGCCTTGTTGTGATACTGAACATGACGTCCTCCGCCCCAGAACGTTTCCGCCGTTCATGGTTTTTGGGTGTGATAGGTTGGTAACAGAGCATTGTTTATAGTGAATTGAATATATCAACCCATAAAAGATATACAGACTATAAATACAATGGGATTAAAATACTCTAACCAAGAGTTTATACATTATATAATAGAATATTTAATTAAGTATACGTGCCTGCATTCATACTAAAATCAGTGTTACTAGGACAGTACAAAAGTATTACGATTGTTGGGCAGCACAAGTAGACTTAGAGACATATAGTCAAAACTGGGAAGGTATAGCCTGATCAACTATATTATATGGGTGTTGACTAGCATGTGCCTAAGTGTGGTTGTGAGGTTGCAACAAGTCTAAAAACTTACCCACAATACCACAACAAAAACAATAGAACCTAAACCTAAAATACTATAGGAGTATTTTGTGTTACTATAAGCTACTTATGTGCTAGATTATTATACCTCTCTTCTCGCGTAGATAATATGGCGGGATTCCATCTTCCCGGAGACCCGTACTACCCCAACCACGGCAATGCAGGATGGCTGGAAGAAGAACCAGAAGATAATCACCCAATCCCTTTGGATGATCATGAAGCTGAAGGCTTTTCTGAAGGTTCTGACTCAGAGCCAGAAGTCAACAACCTACCCCCAGCTGTTTAAAACCCAAACCCTCGTCCAACATTTCAAGGACCCACACCCCTGTGCGCCACAAACTTGAATAGATGGAGTCAGGAACAAGGTCAACCAATTCCCTATAACGGAGATAGAAGCTTCTACAACCTCACTGAGGGAGGTTCCGCTGATAAAGTCCTACCCATCATAGTTCGCAGGATTTCTCGGAACACAGAGCAGGGTCAAGCAGCTATCGGCCGAGTCATGGAGATTGACGCCAACTCTGGCATTAACACAGTTCGCATTCGCCAGCTAGAGTCTGCTCATGAAAGGAATCTGGTCCACAATGCAACTCTTCAGAAGGAACTCACTGAAACCCAAGCTGAAGTCAGGGAACTTCGAGCTCAGCAAGCAAGATCTGATAGGCGTGTGAGGTACATAGAACGTCTTCTGTCGGAGTCAAGAACTCACTCTGGTAGTTCTCGTCGCCGATAGATTCTCATCAACTTCTCTCTTTTGGATATAACCTAGTTATGTAAAACTCTGGTCTAATTCCCTATCTTTGTAAATCTTAGGCCTGTTAGGTCTTGGTTAGGTTGTAGTCCTGTCAAAATTTTCCCATTTTGGTTGATGTAAGGCCTCCTTCGGTTGGCCATTTTTCCCGAACTTGTTACATCTGTAATTCCAGTAATCTTGACAGGTGCCTAATCGCATGGGAATTATTATCCAAATGTTATCATCTATTAGCTCTAGATCTACATTCAATCGTACTGTTGGGCTATGAAGAGTTAGTCCATGAATCATTCTCATCAAGTTTTCCTATCGATTTCTTATCAATATCTTCATCTTTGTAAACTTATAGTTCAAAGATGCCTCCACGTAAATCACCAAGACGCAATCCTCCCGCACCAACACCACCTACTCCTCAGTTCAACACAACAGCTCTAAATGATGTTGTAGTTGCAGCTGTGGCTACAGCCATGGCTCAATATCATACATCTGATTCCACTGGAGGAGCAACCCCTATCCTATCTACTCATGGTGAAATCCTTGTGCGCTTGAAAAGAGTGCTCCTACAAGAACTTCACCAACTGCAAGCCATTGTCCTTCAAAGGCACTGGTGGAGTCATTGCCCTCTCGCAATGGTTCGAGAAAACCGAATCGATTTTCGAAATCTGCTCCTGTCCAGAGGAGAGCAAGGTCAAGTTTGTTGCTTGCACCTTTGAAACAAAAGCCCTAATATGGTGGAATAGCCATGTTAAGTCACTATCTCTTATAGTGGCTAATGCTATGGGCTGGGAAACTTTGAAGGACCTCATGATTGAGGAGTACTGTCCAAGGGGCGAGATCCAGAAACTAAAGGAAGAACTGTGGAGCCTAACCATGAAGGGCTCCAACGTAGTCGCCTACACTGCCAAATTCTGTGAGTTGGTGGCCGTCTATCCCAAAATGGTTCATACTGAGGGAAAGAAGATCGAAAGATACATATGGGGGCTGGTGCCTCCATTCCAGGGAAATGTGTTGGCTTCAAACCCCACTACATTTGATAGTGTCAAGCGATTGGCACAGCAGCTCATAGATCATGGGGTTCGTACCCCGGCCGCAACAACAACCATGGCCATCTCAGAACCTTCCAAAACCGTTGACCCCAAGCGGAAGTTTTGGGAGGACAAAAAGAAGACGAAGGCTGCCAAAAAGCAGTAGGTCGTGGCAATTCATGCTACGATAGCACCTGCCGCTGCTGTTCCGGTAAAGCAGTACGCTGGAAGTTTGCCCAAGTGCAACAAATGCAATTTCCACCATGTCGGTGCCTGCCGGGAAATGCAGTGCTTGAACTGCAATAGGAAGGGGCACACTGCCCGTTTCTGTAAAGCTCCAGCGAAGCCAATCAACCAAGTCCCTGGTGCTGGAGTGGGCCAAACTCGCTACGGATGTGGTGAGGTAGGCCACTTCAAAGAGAACTGCCCGAAGGTAGGTTTTGACGGTGGAGTGGCAAGAGTTCTGGCCATAGGCCATGAGGAGGCAGTTGCCGACCCCACAGTGGTCACTGGTACGTTCCTCCTCGATAACTCTTATGCATGCATTCTATTTGATAGTGGAGCAGCGAGGAGTTTCGTGAACCAAAAATTTGCTCATTTACTTAAGCAAAAATCACGAGCACTTAAAGAACCGTTCACTGTAGAAATGACTAATGGAAAGATAGAGAGCACTATCAGCATATTCATAGGGTGTACCCTAACTTTAGATAGCTATTCATTTTCGATCGATCTCATGCCAGTCTCAATTAAAAGTTTCGACATCATTATCGGCATGGATTGGTTGATTTTTCGTGCCGACATCATGTGTTACGAAAAGGCTGTTCGCCTTAATCTGTTGTCTAGCGAAACCCTAGTAGTTTATTGCGAAAAACCCGGCACGAACCTTCGTATCATCTCGAGCATTCAAGCTCAGAAATTCTTGCGAAAGGAATGTCGAGCATTCCTTGCTCATGTGGTCGATGTGAGCCAAGAAACAAAGGACATTCAGAACATTCCAGTAGTACTCGACTTTCCCGACATATTTCCAGAAGAACTCCCAGGATTACCTCCGCAACGTCAAGTCGAGTTCAGAATCGACTTAGTACCAGGGGCTACTCCCATAGCCAAATCGCCCTATCGTCTAGCACCTGCATAGATGCAAGAACTGTCTTGTCAACTTAACGAACTGCTCAGCAAGGGATTTATAAGACCAAGTTTCTCACCCTGGGGAGCTCCAGTCTTGTTCGTCAAGAAGAAAGACAGATCGTTTCGTATGTGCATCGACTACAGGGAGCTCAACAAACTGACTGTCAAAAATCGTTATCCTTTGCCTCGTATCGACGATTTATTTGACCAACTTTAAGGGGCAAACTTCTTTTCAAAAATCGACTTGAGATCCAGATATCACCAACTACGAGTGCTAAGAGAGGATGTTCCTAAGACAGCCTTCCGAACTCATTATGGGCACTACAAATTCGTAGTGATGCCGTTCGGATTATCAAACGCGCCCGCTGTATTCATGAACTTAATGAATAGGGTGTGTCGTCCTTACTTGGATCAGTTCGTCATCGTCTTCATCGATGACATACTTATCTACTCTCGTAGTAAGGAGGAACATAGCCAACATCTGCGACAAGTCCTAGAAACATTACGTTCGGAGAAGCTCTATGCAAAGTTCTCGAAATGCGAATTTTGGATCCAAAGAGTCGAATTCTTAGGGCACGTGGTTAGCGAAGAGGGAATACACGTGGACCCTTCCAAAATCAAAGCTATTGAGAACTGGTCGGAACCGAAGACGCCTACAAAAATTGGTCAATTTCTAGGCCTCGTTGGCTACTATCGCAGGTTCATTCAGAACTTCTCCCACATTGCGAAACCCCTTACAACACTGACCCAGAAGGGCGTGGCCTTTGATTGGGAAGAGAAGCAGGAAAGGGCGTTCTGTAGTGACAATGAACATGGTTTGGCATGCGGAATTAAAGCTTGCACAATTGAACATGGTGATTTGGGTGTTTAAGAGATATATTGAATGTATATGGTGTTACAAAAAAGATCTAGATCTAGACTACATAATTAACACACACTTACACACTCACTTCTACATCTCTCAAGCACACCTCTACAAGTGGACAAACCCACCTTATATAGAGATGTTTACATGTCTCTCTCTCACTCTAACTACCAAATGGGTCTAAAGGCTAAAGCACCACATGCAAGTGGGTTTTACAAAAGTCAAACATTTACAAAGTCATGAATGAAGAACTTTGCACCCCAACATTCTCCCCCTCAAAGTTAGGAATGAATGACCCACTTCAAATCTTCCAAAATCAAGCACAACGCGGTTCGAGCCTCAAAGGTGACACATGTCGAAACGAACTTCAATGTTCAATTCTTCCATGACTCTTCAATTTGGGCTCTAGGATGTGAGACCTTACAAGCCGAGCAGCAACGAATGATTAAGAGTATTCCAAACTCCAAATAATCACCCAAAAGTTGCGTATAAAAACACACCCCAAAAATCTTCAATAAAACCAAACCCATTTCAAATATATCACGTCCGAACATCCAATTGCATCATCTCATAGGCTTCAAAACTTCAAGATCACTTCGGTCATCAAATCCGCATACTATGAAAAATTCAAGTTCGAATTTCCATATAAAACTTCTCCCCCTTTTTATAATCGAAATTTGATTATAAAACTCCAAAGGAAAAAAAAGAACGTGCTCTATTTGGAATTTTTCGTGTCAAAACTCCCCCTTAACATGTGGCATAAACTTTGTGCTTCAATCCGGAAAATCCAAAAAATAATGAATTTTTATCTTCGTTCACAGATCGCCTTTGCAAATTTTCTCAAAAATGGGTAGAAATTGTCAATTTCAAAATTCTGCAGTGACCCGTTGCGCCCAAAACAGCAAAATATGCAAAACTCTCCCCCTTTTCCAAATCTGGGTAGAAAGCGTCAATTTGAACAAACTGTAGGGGCCTGAAATGCACAATCTTCAATTTTCAGCTAAAAATAGTCATTTTTCGAATTTGGGTGCAAACTGCCAAAAATTCGAAGTCTCAGGACCATCTTCGTAAATTCTGCCCTTTTTGCTCAAACATACGAAGACTAGTTCCAAACATATGAAGCCTCAAACAATTTTCGAAGTTGGGTGAAAAGTGTCAAAAATTCAAAACTTGCTTTAATTTTCGAAGTGTCAAAAATTCGAAGGTTCGGGGGCTGTCTTCGAAAATATGTCATTTCCTTTCAATTCATCAACATACGAAGAGTAGGATACTTTCTCTCTCCTCTTCGTAAATCTATACCCTTTGAAAAATACACCCAAAAATATAACCCTTAGCTTTTAGACCCTTCATTCTTGCTGTTTTTTTTTTTTACAGGTCTTCGTTCCAATTCCAGGAACCCTTCGTTTTTCCCAATTATACCCAAAACACAGTTCTTTGTTCCAATTCGTAGTCTTCGAATATCAACACCCAAAATCAACTATATGCCCCAAACACCAAAATCTGCTCTTCGCTTTTCAATCTAACCCAAAACGAACGAAATCGATTCTTCGTTTCTTACAGTTCTTCGTCCCAATATCAACCCTTCGCCACTGATTTCCAAAATCATTGTTCTTTTCATTACAGGGACCACATCGACCAAAATCGACTCCAAACATTCGAAGAATTCGCCCCAATTCCAAAATCAAATTTTCGAATCTTCATTCTTGAAACTTTCAATCGACTCAACCTATCTGCTTGTTGACGTCGACTCAAACCTTCGAATCAATAGTATATCAAAATCATTCAATTCTTCAAATGTCGACTTCAAAATCTTCAATCGTTCTTAATCGTCCGTGCAAGTATGAATGAACACAGTGGTCGTTCATCATGAACACACTTCTCATTTCGAAATTAAACCCCAAATCGGACTTGATTTCGACATCCATAACCTCAAAGCAAGTTGTATTAACCAATTTCAGTTACAAATTCATCTATTCATCACACAATCATCGACTTTGACTTTTTCACAGTTTTGACTTTTCGGAATCAAGAATCAATAGACAGAAAATTGAGGATTCCAACACCAAATTGTAGATCAAACTAGGTTCAAACAGTTGTTCTAACCATGTTCTTCACAAAAATTTGAGATTTCTTGATCAATTTCATCAAAATCAAAAATCCAATTTTCGATTTATAGACTGAGACTTGAATAAAACCGATTTGAAGATTGAAGACATAGTAGAAAACGGATTTACAAATCCAACTCATCATTCAAATTCCATCGATTTTTAGAGATTAAGAAACCAAAATGAATCACAAGAATGCGTAAAAAAAGAGATATATTCTTTAAAAGGTACCATCTGATAAAGTATGTGAAGATGAGGATCATTGACCAACAGAAACTGCGATTGAATGAATTTTATATGTCATTGGGCTCAAAAAAAATTCGTTTACTTTCAAGGATTCAAAAATGGATCAAAACAATTCATCGTTTGGGCTAAAAAAATCATAAACAGTTCAATACGTTGGGCTTCCAAACATGTATTAGATAAACAACGAATGAAAATGATTTTGGGCTTCATATCGGATTAATGAACAGTAAAAAGATCACGATTTGTAACAAAAATTGAGAGTTTGATTTTTGTTTGATCTAAAAAAAATTGTTGAATCACCAATGGGGTTGAAATGTATTAGATCCAACGAAACAAATCGATCAAAAATTCAAGAACATAACGCACGATTTAATGAGATTAAGAGAGATCATAGAGAGAGACTCACCAAAATTGATCAAATTGCGACAAAAATTGTCAAACCGAGAATCGTTCTTCAAATATCACATTGATCTTGAAGACCCGCTCTGATACCAATTGTAGTGACAATGAACATGGTTTGGCATGCGGAATTAAAGCTTGCACAATTGAACATGGTGATTTGGGTGTTTAAGAGATATATTGAATGTATATGGTGTTACAAAAAAGATCTAGATCTAGACTACATAATTAACACACACTTACACACTCACTTCTACATCTCTCAAGCACACCTCTACAAGTGGACAAACCCACCTTATATAGAGGTGTTTACATGTCTCTCTCTCACTCTAACTACCAAATGGGTCTAAAGGCTAAAGCACCACATGCAAGTGGGTTTTACAAAAGTCAAACATTTACAAAGTCATGAATGAAGAACTTTGCACCCCAACACGTTCCAAATGCTCAAACGAGCCTTGTGCACCGCACCAATACTATCCCTCCCTGAAGGGATAGAAGACTTCGTTATCTATTGCGATGCTTCAAATCAAGGGCTCGGATGTGTTCTGATGCAGCGAGATAAGTTCATCGCCTATGCCTCGAGACAGCTGAAGACACATGAGGCCAACTACACGACCCACGATCTTGAACTGGGAGCAGTTGTGTTTTCTCTGAAGATCTGGAGACACTACCTGTACGGTACAAAAAGCATGATCTTTACAGACCACAAAAGCCTACAACACATATTCGGCCAGAAAGAGCTCAACATGAGACAACGATGGTGGGTCAAGCTACTCAGTGATTACGAATGCGAAATTCGTTATCATCCGGGTAAAGCCAATGTAGTAGCTGACGCCCTCAGTCGGAAAGAATATTCTGGTCATAGAGTCAAATCATTGACTATAACTATCCATTCACACTTATCCACGCAAATTAAGGAGGCTCAGCTCGATGCTTTGAAACCAGAAAACGTGGCGGGTGAATCCTTGAGAGGGATGGAAAATAATTTGGAAGTCTAGGGTGGCGGAGCCTTATACCTCATGGATCGGATCTGGACACCGAAACACGGTGGCTTCAGAGACTTGGTCATGACCGAGGCACACAACACTCGTTATTCCGTGTACCCGGGTTCAGATAAGATGTATCTAGATCTTAAAAAGTTATACTGGTGGCCTAACATGAAAGCAGAGATTGCTACCTTCGTGAGTAAATGCCTTACTTGCACAAAGGTCAAGGTCGAATAGCAGAAACCCTCCGGTTTACTACAACAATTGGAAATACCGGAATGGAAGTGGGAGCGGATCACTATGGACTTTATAACCAAGTTGCCCAAGACAACGGGTGGACTTGATACCATATGGGTCATCGTCGATAGATTGACCAAGTCTGCACACTTCTTGTCGATCAAAGAAACAGACAAGATGGAGAAGCTTACAAGAACTTACATACGGGAGATTGTACGACTGCACGGTGTTCCTATATCTATTATCTCGGACAGAGATAGCAGGTTCACTTCGAGGTTCTGGCAGTCGCTACAAAGTTCCTTAGGAACGAGGCTGGACATGAGTACAGCCTACCATCCACAGACCGACGGACAAAGTGAGAGAACTATCTAAATCTTGGAAGATATGTTGCGAGCCTATGTGATCGACTTTGGGAAAGCACGGGATACTCATTTACCCCTTGTCGAATTTCCTACAACAACAGTTATCACGCGAGCATAAAGGCTGCTCCATTCGAGGCCCTCTATGGCCGAAACTGCAGATCCTCTCTGTGCTGGGCTGAGGTGGGTGATACCCAGTTAGCTAAAGGACGAGTTCCTGACAGCACTCTCACATGTCCGGAGATCATACGGGAAAAGACATAGAAGATCATTCAGATTTGTGAACGATTGAAAGCCTCTAGAGAATGATAGAAAAGCTACGCTGATAAGCGAAGGAAACCGTTGGAATTCCAGGTGGGTGACCGTGTTCTATTGAAGGTCTCACCCTGGAAGGGCTTGATACGCTTCGGAAAGAGTGGAAAGCTAAATCCAAGGTACATAGGGCCTTTCAAGATTCTCGCAAGAATCGGCCTTGTAGCTTACAAACTTAACTTACCACGCGAACTCAGTAACGTACATTCTACCTTCCACGTCTCGAACTTGAAAAAGTGTCTATCCGACGAGACTCTTGTTATCCCACTCGATGAGATCGAGATCAACGAGAGCCTCAACTTCGTGGAAGAACCAGTAGAGATCATGGACCGGGAGGTCAAGCAAACGAAGCAAAGCCGTATCTCGATAGTGAAGGTTCGCTGGAACGCCAAGCAATGACCTGAATTCACTTGGGAGTGAAAGGATCAGATGAAACTGAAATATCCTCTTCTTTTTACTTAGTTATTTGTAACTACTTATTTGCTTAAACTCTAATTTCGGGACGAAATTCCTTCTAACGGTGGGATGATGTGACAACCCAAAATTTCTATTTTGTACAACATTTTAATTCAATAGAAGTCAGAACAGTTTCTGTTAACTTTCAAGCTTTTTGGAATAAGTTTGAGTCTTATTAAGTTAGTACTTCGGGAGATACCAGGAGAGAGGATGCCCTAATGACTATATGGCATTTGGACCGTAAACCCTAATGACTATATATATGACACTTAGCCATTTTTCACACTTTTTCACCATTTCAAGTTAGAACTCAAATCCTCTCAAGTAGCATCCGACTTTTCCTCCTTGATCTTCAACTTGTAAGTGTTTCTATCTCTATTAAGTTGATATATTACTTAATCTAGTGATTTAACACACTACCATCCGTGAAATCATTCCAAAAGGTTAGATCTTCAAGTACCAAGAACACACACTAGTGTTCTTGGACTTTTAGCACCTTTTCAAGCCTCTATCTTGTAAGTACTTCTATCCTAGAGTATCTTAAGGCTTGTTACACTTCTATATATCAAGAAATCACCCAAGAATTACCAAGATCAAGGTGTTTACGGTCCAAGATGTTCTTGAACCGTAAACCCTATAAAGGGTGCCAAAGTGTGACCTAGTCCCTTCTAAGCCTTGGAAACTAGCATAGATCCTTTCCTTCATGAGCTTAGAACTTGAAAACATCAAAAGACCATAAACCATAGGGGTTTATGACCGTAAACCCAAAGGAAAATGGTCTAAGGACCGTAAACTCCATTTAGGAGTGAAATGGTGCCCTAATCCCTTCCATAGGCTTATACTTCAAGTGGAAATGCTTCTAAGGACTTGTAGAGCTTCAAAACAACACATGGTCAAAGAAGCATGAGTTTACGACCGTAAAATCAATGGGTTATGGTCACAAAACTGTAAACTCATATAAGGGGTTCCCTTGAACCCTAAACTCAATAGCAATGTCCTACCACACTTAGATGCAATCCTTAGGACTTATAGCACTTATACAAGGTGTTTAGCATGTCCTAGGATGTCTTAACTTTGTTAATTAGTTGTTTAAAGACTAATTGGATACATATATGTGTCATTATATGTTAAATAGGATCCTTGTGTGTGTTCAAGACTTCACTTGACACCTAGCAATCCTGTTTCATCAGTTCATCCATACCACTCACTACAGGTGAGTTCATACCCCTTATTTAACCTTTTAAATGTTTTTAAATACTTTTAAGGGGGGATACAAGTTGATCAATTATAGTTATTATATCAATCACATATGATTAATAACTACCAGTCTAGTGGATTTCTTACTTTTCAAACTTTCTTACAATTGTGTTTCAAACAAAGGTTTCCTTATACTTTAAACTGTTCTTATCAAACAAACTGTTTTCAAATCGTTTTACAAACTGACATCAAGTCATAATTTCTTAGTTACTAAACTTTTCAATGGTTTTACAAAACTTCCTTTATACTTTTATATTGTCAAATGCATGCCTATGTATGTATAGTTATATAAGTAATGTTTAAAGGACTTAGGAAGGCTAGCTCGCTTTCTCTCCTTTTCCTCTTTGGGATGTGGCTTTAGGGCATCGGTTATCCGTCCGAAGGTCGTCTAAATATTAGTTATATATTATGTATACATATATAGACATAAAATTTCTATCAGTCAATTCAATACCCTTGGGTAGCAAGGGTATACATTCATGTTCATACGTACAGGTCATATTACTAGTAAACTACGATAGGCATAGTTTAGGAAGTTACTAATACTATTACTAGAACAAAGAATCATACAATGAGTCAGTTCATTCATGAGTCAATACTTGCTAGATAGAGAGAACACACAATACAGCTAGTACACACAGTACATTTCAATACTTGCTAGATAGAGAGAGAACACACAATACAACTAGTACACGCAGAACATTACAATACATACAGGCTAGACAGAGGGAGAACATACAATACAGCTAGCACATTCATTACATATACATTATTACATTTATGTGAGCCACTAAACGGGGCATGACACTACCTGCCATGACCGTTTTTGTATCCAGAATCTCCTTAATTGGGGAGCGTATGAGTTTGCGTATAAATCTATACTGGATTGACTATCCTACACCTTGCTGCTCGCTACGGTGGGACTTGCAAGTCTACGGGTGCCAAATGTCATTTCTTACGGCATCTTACATCGTCGTTTTACTAGAGTCGGTAGCAGGATACAGGCCGATCACATGTTACTTTAAATAGCAATAGGTTTAAAGTAGTTAGTATAGCAGTAGTTACTTAATACGACGCTACAGTACTATAATATTTTTTCCATTACATTCACTTCGTGAACAGTCACACGATGCACGGTAATGTAAAAACTATATTTTTGGTTAATGATATTCGGATTTGGGAAAATACACACTCTTACAAGATACACACACAGATACTAGATGCCTTGGTAGAAGGCTACTTTTAGTAGGAAACATAAGGTTTTCTAGGAGGTTCAAAACTTTTACATACCTATACTTCACATACTTACAAATACTTTCATACAAATACAGACACTAATATACTTATGATCTTACCAGCTTTAAAGCTGATACTCTCTTTCAAAATAACTTGTATCCTCATGTCACCAGTTGACAGGTATCGGTGCAAGGTTTAGAGAAGATGGAGCTCGTTCAAGACTCATCTTTCATTTTGAATTATATTTTGGTGTCTATATAACTTGACAGAACACACTTGTATGAAAATATATTATTAATGCAATGGATGATGTTGTTGCTTGTTTACTACTTTGCCTTGTTGTGATACTGAACATGACGTCCTCCGCCCCAGAATGTTTCCGCCGTTCATGGTTTTGGGGTGTGACAAACACAAACCTCAACTCCGATGCCACTTGTTAAGAAGTAAAGCAAGAAACAAGCAAAACCAAAAGCATACAATAAATAGTATTTACATGGTTCGGTCAAGGTAACCTACGTCCATGGGTAGGAGGGGAATATTATTTAATTATGAGCACTCAAACAGAGATTACAAGTACAAACTCAACATAGATTTCCTTATCACTATAGAATACATGACACTTCAAATGACTAGTAGGCATCCCTATATATAGTGAAGGGATCAAACCTAAAACCCTAATAGGTCATGCCCATTGGCCCATAAGTCCATGAAAGGTTTTAATGAAATCATAATCCACCATGAAATAACTTATGGGACTTTCATCCATGTCATACAACACATGAGCATCACAATGCATATAATTGAGCACCATGAGCCATAGTGGAGCATGATGAGGCACATGTGGCGCAACATGAACACTAGTATCGCATCATCCATGATGGTAGTGCATCATGGTGTATCATCGAGCATCTTCAACTTCTGAGCAACCTTGAACAATCTTGAGCATCATAGAGGACTTCATAACATATGTGGCTCATCAAGGGATGTTATGGCTCATCAAGATCACAAGTGGCGCATCCTTGCACCAAGATGGTGAATCATCCATGAGGATGACATGCCTTGTGTTAGGGACGGAACATCCTCTCCATGAATGACGTACCTTCCTCACATTTGGCGCATGAGGCTTCAAGGTGTCGCATCCTCCTTCCAAAGTGGCATATCTTCTTCTAAAGTGGCACATCTGCTTCCCAATGGCGTACCATGCTTCAAAGTGGCACACCTTGATCATGGATGTTGCATCCATACACCAAGGTGCTCCATTTGTTGGATTAGGTGTTTAAGCTCATAACGATAATTGGTATAAACTTGAATTGATATTATCACAATTCTTTTAGGTTGCCCTCAAACCTAGCAACTGGATAATATTATTTTGGAGAGAGAGGGTGATTTATTATTTGATTAATAAATTGAAATAAATAAATTTGTTAATATATTAAAGAAATGATATATTAATTAGAAATGATAATATTTAATTGATATTCAATCAGAACTTAATTGGAATTAATTTGGTAATTAAAAGAATTAATTAAAAGTGTCGGGTCTAAAATTTAACTGTTCAATAGTTGAGCAAGAGGCATTCTAGAACCCTCCATGAGGCTATGGACGGTTTTAAGCAGCCTTAGGGTTTCTAGAATTATCCTTGGTGGATAAGTAGGAAGCTAGATAATTACCCATTCAAGATAACATTATTATATTGGGTTTGGGATTGTCTAGGGTTTCCTAACTTCATTATAAAAAGGCCCCTAGTGTTATGAATTTCGACACTCTTAACCCTAGAGAGATCTGACCGAAATTCACCTTCTCCCTCTTCATAATCCTTAGTTTCTAGTCTTGGATGTGAACCATCATAGACACGACACTTGTGGTGCTAGCTGCCAAAAGATTTGAAGAAGGATTCAAAGTTGTTTGGAATAACAATCTTCAATGTAAGTTTCTTATTCTATTGAATTCGATTTTCATAAGAAAAGTTTTGTATGATGATAGTTCATAGTATGTTGCCTATATGTGAAAGACATAGATCCTCAATAGGTTGCATGTGCCCTAATCATTTAATTGTTAAATGTTTTTCCGCTTAGCGCATAGATTTTGTAACCTATTTTTTCCATCACATTTCACTCCTAGGTGCTTCATACCTCTTCCAGTTGCCCATAACACCTTGTAGAAGATCCGTTCCTTTGGCACTTGATTCGTTCCTTATGTCAAATGATCCATTCTATTCTCAGATGATCCGTTCCTTTGTTACACGCTTCATGAGCCCCAAGTTCTCCATTGAACTCAAATTCTCCAAATGCTCAAGTCATATTTAACAATTACGAATAATATCCTTCAATGATGAAAAAGTATGGGCACATTCGTTCATATAAATGACATTAACCTCCCCATTGCATATTGATAATTATTGAGTATGAATAAATCCATTTCTTTTTGTTCCCACAAAAAAAATTGTGTCTTACTTTACACACATATCAAGAGTGATCTCCAAACCCATCTCTGCATAGGAGTTATTTGTGTAGAAGAATCCATCATAAATTGTTCTCTTAATATCAGAGTCTTCTTTTAACAACTTATAGATGTGCTTTGTCGAGAAGCATGCATAAACACTCTCATTTTATGTTTATACTTTTGCTTTTCGATATTAGTCACTCTAATTTTATTCATTTTTAGTCACTCTCATAAAAGATCTTATATATTGAGTTTTTTTACGGATTAAACTTTAATTTTTAAAAGGATTTTGCATTCTTCATTTTTACCAAAAAAAAAAAAACCTCAATTTCTTTTATTAGTTTATGAAGAAAAAAATCTTTAACCTTCTAATTTTGTTCGAACTTTGTTTTTTCATAAGAGCCCTCAGATTTGACATGTTTTTTTTTCAAAAAAAAAATCGGTAAAAATGAAAAAAAATTGGTCTTTCTCACAAAAAAATAAAGAAAAGGTTGAGGTTTAATCTAGAAAAAACATAATATATGAGGGTTTTTTTTACGAAATATAGTTGTATATTTTGTTATAGCACGTTATATATTGAACGATATTAATTAATTGTAATTTTGAAGTTTAATATTTATTTATTGTACTCATATCAAATTTTAAAAAATTAAAACATGACAATATATTTTATAAAAACTTATAATTAAGATATATTTTACGATATAGATATTTTAACAAAACATGTTAACCTATATATTACAATAAAATCTAATAAAAATCAATCATTGACAATATTATTAGTCTAATAGTCTAGAATGAGATATTCTAACCAAAGATACCTATGCATGTGGTTTTGATATTTCTAGGGTAGGGTTGTTACCATTTTTATACTTTTCAAATTCCTGCTATAAGGTCGGACGGAGTGAAGCGGGAAGGAGACGCGGCATCCATTCCCGCTCGGAGGAACACCGCACCAGCGGTGCAAGATAGGAGGCGCGGGGAGGAGGTGGGGAGAGAGATTGTCGCACTCTCTCTTCTTGTGATTTGATGTATTTTTTTTTTTGAGTTTGTATGTTCATCGAGGAAGAAGGAAGAAGTTTCCGGAAATGACATATGTGGCTCCTATCGAGGAAGAAGGAAGAAGTATCGAAAATTACAAAATAGACACTATATTTTTATATTCCAATTATAATTAAAATCAATTAATTTTATTTAAAAAAAATAAAACAACAAATAGGGAGGAAAACTTCCCACCCATTCCTTAGGTTTAGGTAAAGGAAGGGAAAGTGGGAGAAATGGTGTTGTGGCCCACAAAAAGTGAGGAAATTTCTTACCAACACCCTTCGGCCTAACAAATTTTGTTTTAAAAAATAAAAATCAACTTAAATTAATTGTAGATTCACAATTCATTTTGTTATAAATTTGTCAAAACATAATTTATAAATATATTAAAAAAAACTAGAATATATATATTTATTATAAGCTAATTAATAGAATGGTGTTTTTGATATTTAACATAAGTTGCAAAATAATAACATACTAAAAAGATATTTTTGAGGTAAAATTAATATAAAAAATAAAATATGGTTAGAAATAAAACTGTCAAAAAAAAAAAAACTGGATTTTTCAATGTATAGAATTAGGGATAATAGAGACCCATAAATGTGTACTTAGTCCATGAAAGGCCCATGTCAAATGGTGCAACCCACAATCCATTACCTATCTCTAACTTTTTAAATTATAAACTTTTAGTCTTTTTATATGAAAAAACATCACACTTTAATCACTCTTGATAAGTTAGAGTGGATTTACTAGTTTGTTTGTATCTTGACATTTATGTAATAGAGAAGACTATATGTATGTATCCAAAATATATACACATAGATATATCTATCTACCTTATAATAAGTCACCAATAAGCCTTAGTAAATTTTACTCATTTGTTATCATTAAAATTCATAAATAGTCATCAAAAATGTCAATTTAGAATAAAAAAATAGCACCAACAAGAGATATAACACATAAGCCATTATCTTGGAAAAGCTATTCAATCAAAACTACCCAAATATCAACAAATCACAACCATGTGAACCTTTTTTTGTTCACAAAACATATGAAAAAAAGAAAAAAGGAAAAAAGAACATGTTTTAATGTTTTATACACCCTCTTAATCCATTAAGCACTTCTATCAGTCTCCTCATCTTCAACCTCCAAAAGAAACGGATCTTTGAGAAGATCAGAAGCAGAAGGTCTGACTCGTGGTTGACCAATACACCTTTCAATAAACCCCTTTAATTCTGAATCATTTACTTTGTTAAATGCTTCTGGCATCACTCCACTTGTAACTTTCTTGTATATTTTAGCAATACTATCACACTCTGTGTATGGAATCTCCATTGTTGCCATTTCAAGTAAACACATCCCAAATGAATAAATATCCACCAACTCATTGTAATCCTCTTCATATAGCTCTGGTGCCATGTACTCTGGTGTCCCTAATAAAGAATGTGCCACGTGGCTCTTCCCTACAACTGCTGCTAAACCCAAGTCACCAATTTTAACCTGTTGCACAAACAAAAAGAATAAATAAATAAACCCCACGTTAATATTTTATATAAATTGAATACAGATTGAAGAAATTGAAATGTTGGAGAACGAATTTTACTTACCTTTCCAATGTTGCCATTGATGAAGATGTTGCTACAGTTGAGATCTCTGTGAATGACACATGGGTCATGAGTGTGGAGATAATCTAACCCTTTGAGAATCTGTTTTGACCATTTCTTTAAGGCTTTGAGGGAAACTCGTTTGTGTTTCTTTCTGTAATCTCTTAGATTTCCTGATGCACATGCTTCGGTGATGAAGTTCAAGGTGTTGTGCTCTGTGTTCCTCCAGAAACCATAGAGAACAATGAGGTTTTCGTTATTTAATGTCTTGAGGAGTTTTACTTCTGAGAATAATCTCTTGACGACAACTGGGTCGCTGAAGTTTCTTAGCTTCACTTGGTTCCAAGCTACGTCTTTACCTTCTTTTTGATCGAATCCTCTGTAGACTTTCTTCACTGCACCTGCACCTAGGAGATCACTGTATCTACCAAATCTTCCTGATGGATCGATCTCAATAAATTCCTCTGTATCTTGATCAGATGGATCAGAATCTGTCACTTGCATCCTAAGGATTTCTTTTGAATCCACGATTGTTATCAAATAGAATCCACCAGAATTATACCTAAATCAAGGAAACAACCATCAGTTTAGCTGAATACATGACATGAAGCTTAATAGCTTATAGCTAGGGTTCATTCAAGATTCGAAAATTGTGATGTTCAACTAAAAAGCAACGATTAAAGTTTCAACTGCTCAAATTAGTAATCGCAAACGAAGTAAGAGATTCACAAAACTATTTACAGTGTAAATACAATCAGAAGAAGGAAAAAAAAAGTCCGTAATAGCATAATGTAAGCTTCAATGTTCTTACTTCCATAGCTAATTGCAATAACTGATTTAAAATAGATAAACATCGACAAATATCAACACGATCATATACGAATCAACGAATTCCAACATTCGCATGCTCGACATTAACAAGGAATCAAGAATCCGATTCATTACGCCATTAATGAATTTATAAAACCCAGAATACGTAGAAATTTGAAAGAAATATGGAAAACGTTTGCGGAAATTGAACTAGGGCTATAATTTTAAGCAATATGAAATCAAATGAGATGTTAGATATAAACTTATACACAATCGACTAAGAAAAGAAGAAGATCAAATTCATACCTTGACGTTATTCAGTTCTTCAGTTCTTGACACGAAACAAACACCTGAGAATTGTAAATATGAATGTGGGAAGAGTGGGATGAATGTGGGAGTCGATGAGTATAAATAGGAGAGCGATAACGACTCCGTACTTCAAAATTTTAATTAAATATGATTTAATATTGTTTAGGGCGCTGACTTATTTATTTATTATAGATTTAAATTTGAATTGGAATTATCCGTGCGTTTCAAGGTTTGAGTATGGGCTATTTCGTCTTTTGGCCCATTTCAAATTGTTATTAATAATTTCAATATTGTAAAATTTTAATTTTAAGAATTAAATTATAAATTATTTTAATTGTATATGAAGTAATGAAACTTTTGCGAATTTTGCGAGCTCTAGAATATTTTTTTGAATAAATATAATGCTTAATGATTGTAGTATATAATAATAGATTAAGTTACAAGAAATTGTCCTTGTCATTGCTTGATCTACAAGCTTTATCCAAAAAATTATTTAATTTTTAAGAGGTTAACTCTTAAAATAGCAACTTATTTTTATTTTGCATGTATTTGTTCATTGTAGCAGTATACGGTTATCTATTTCTATATATTTAAATGTTTTTATTACGATATTGTATGTAAAAATATATTTTATTATGGTTTATTTATTCTTGTGAACATTCCTAATCACGATCTTTGCAAGATGTCCTCCATCTCTATGTATGGACCCACATACCATGTTTCAATCACCAAATATGGAAAGTTGTTAGAAATTAAAATGCACCTTAGGGTCAGCCTTAACATGCACGCAGATGTCTATTTAAGTAGGAAGTGATCGTGCAAAAGATAAGATATAAGGAAGATACGAGGAAAGATCATGTATGCTTAGAATGGAAACTCGTATGCATTATGAATTCGTATGCCTAGAATGGAAACTCCTATTTAGGTTTTTTATTTCAAAAGAAAATATTATATTAACGGTGTTTTTGGCAAAAATAGCTGTAAGTCGGAAATAATAATAGGAATCTTTTGAATATGTAAAATTACATAAAATAACATAGTTATAAACTAAATTATAAATATAATAATGATAAATTAATTTTTTTAAACCGTAATTATCAAAAGTGAAAAACCATCCAAATTTTAATATCAAGTGATCAATTTTTTACAAATAAAGTAAATAAGACTTTTCAATTTTGTAAAAACTCGGACTAAATATTTTTTTTTACATATTACAAATGTTTCGATGCTCTAAAAGAAACAATATTATTAATGTTATTAATTGGTTAACTAGAACACTGAACCGAAAATATTGGTAAACTGAAAATCGATTAACCGGTTTTTTTGGTTTATGTTTAGGTTCAAGAAATTTGCGAACCGCAACTCTCAGTTAACCTTCTGAAATACTTCGGTTCGGTTAACCATCCATGAACACCCCGATTTGTTTCAAACAAAGACATCTTAAAATATATGAGTGAAAGTCGTTTGTAGTATTCATGGTCTTAATGGGGTAAGGATGGCAAAAAAACCACATACCCAACGGGGAACCCGAAACCCGCACCCGTTTTCACTGGGGAATCCCCAAGTTGACCGGGGATGGGGACGGGGATGGGTAATCCTCGAATTAAAAAAGTGGGGCTGGGGATGGGGATGGGGATACCCTTAATCCCCGACCCTAGACCCGCCCCCGACATATTCGTATATAAAAATAATACAGAACATATATTTATAGTATAATTTATAATACATAAAATTTAATCTAAGTAAGCTAACTCATTAGTAATTACTTGGTTAAAATTATATTTTTACTTTTTCTTTTATCTAATTTAAACTCGTGTATATTTTTTTTTCCTCTTTGGTTAATCTATTTTACCTAAAATATCAATCTGATAATTTTTTTCTACTTGATTTTTTATGTATGTATTTAAATTTGGTAGAAAATTTATTTATATTTTTTATGCAATTTATGAGTACTTATATATTTTATAAAATCTTTAAACTTATGTTGGTAAAATTGAAATTTAGAGTTTTTTCTTACATAAAAGTTTGCATATTAGAAGAGAAAAAGAAATCTCCGTTTCCCCATTGGGGATCCCCAATCCCCGTTGGGGGTGGGGATGGGGGTTTATTCATATTCCTCAATGGGGATGGGGATGGGGATGGGGATTAGGGTCCCCTGTGTTCCCCGCCCCCGTTGTCATCTCTATAATGGGGGTCTCGACTTTTTTTTTTTGTAAAAATCCAAATGGTTCGAGTTTATGGATTTCTTTGACTAAATTTTCCGTATGTTGCATGATAGAAACATTGTCTCAGGGACTCAGTTTTGGGATGAAAACTAGTTGGGAGATGGGCTTCTTATGGATAGATTCCCTCGTGTTTATGCCTTGGAAGCTAATAAGAATTGTACGGTTAGCGATAGATTTTTGAATAGTCAGTGGGTGTGGAGTTGTAACAGACCTCTTTGTGAAGGGGGTGTCACGACTTCTCATTTTTTGGGGTTATTGAATTCTCTCTCAGGTGCAAATCACGAATAGGGAGGATAGATGGGAGTGGGTTCTAGGTCCAAATGGTGTTTTTGGTGTTAATAATATGAGACATCATATTGATAGCAATTTATTACAAGATGAAGAGGGTGTTACTCATTGGTGTCGTGTGGTTCCTATTAAGTTAAATGATTTGACTTTGGCCAGTGTTGTTAGATAGAATTCCCACTCGGTCTAACTTGTTAGAGAAAAATGTTGATCTTATCGTCTCACAGTTACTCATGATAAATTCCATGAAGTAATTCAAATGAGTGTGGGTTTAATCCAATACTCAAATCATATTTCAGGAGTACTCATGAAACGTTGCAGCAAAAATTTGCTATGTCTAAGTACTTAGACAATCTACAAGCCAATTCATGATAATCTTACCTCATTACTTACTTCCAAAGTATGATCGATTGTGGATAATTTGAATAATCCAATTATTCAGGAAGTAAAACATGCAAAAGTGAAACACAAAATAAACAATTGACAAAAGATAGTAAACTTTACTCATAAATAAATCTTCCATTACTTAATCGTCAAATGTCAGTTACATTTGTAATGTTACAAGTTTCTAAAATGTCTATCTAATCACTAAAACTAATATCGTCCTTCCGACCAATTCTCATCGCATGTTGAACATGCTTAATCCTACTCAGACCCTTTGTGAGGGGATTTGCAGGATTCTCTTCTGACGATACCCTCTTGATGATGAGGAGTCCTTCTTCTACCCGATGTCTGATGAAGTGGTATTTTCTGTCGATATGTCTGGATATGCCATGATCCCTTGGTTCCTTGGTTAAGGCAACCGTTTCTTCATTATTGCAGAAAATCTCCATGGGCTCCTTTATGGCTGGTACAACTCCAAGGTCTCCAATGAAGTTCTTCAACCATATAGCCTCCTTTGACGCTTCACTCGTAGCTATATACTCTGATTCGCACATTGAATCAACTACGGTATCCTGCTTGGTACTTTTCCAAGTAACTGCTCCTCCATTGAAGGTAAACACCCAGCCTGACTGAGAATGGAAGTTGTCTCGGTCGGTCTGAAAGTTAGCATCACTATACCCTGTCACTCTCAAGTCATCACTGCCACCAAGTACAAGGACCCAGTTCTTAGTCCTTTGCAGATACTTAAGAATGTTCTTAACAACTGTCTAGTGAGCTTTACCCGGGTTCCCTTGATATCGACTTACCATGCTCAACGCAAAAGCCACATCATGGCGAGTACATGTCATAGCGTACATGATCGAGCCAACGGCGGAAACATATGGCACTCGACTCATTTCCGCTATTTTTACATCAGTACTCGGACTCTGAGTCTTACTCAGTTTGGTATTACTCTAGATAGGTAACTCCCCATTCTTGGAATTCTCCATGCTAAAACGTTTTAGCACCTTGTCCAAGTAAGTACTTTGACTAAGTCCAATTAGTCTTCTACTCCTATTTCTCAAAATTCTTATCCCTAGAATATAAGCAGCCTCTCCTAGATCCTTCATAGCGAAACACTTTCCAAGCCAGGACGTAACCTCCTGCCAGGTTGGAACGTCGTTTCCTATGAGCAGTATGTCATTGACATACAATACTAGAAATCTAAATATACTCCCAATACCTTTGACATATACAAAGGACTCATCCTTACTCCTATAGAAACCAAACTCCTTTACTTTCTCATCGAAGCAAAGATTCCATCTGTAAGATGCTTGCTTCAATCCATAAATGGGTGTCTCAAGCTTGCACACTCTATTAGGGTATTTAGCATCCACAAAACCTTCTGGCTGACACATGTAAACATCTTCAGCCAGCTTCCCATTAAGGAAAGTGATTTTGACATCGATCTGCCTGATTTCATAATCATGAAACACAACGATGGCTAACATAACCCTAATAGAATTGATCTTGGCCAGTAGTGAGAAGGTTTCATCATAGTCAACCCCCGGGGTGGAGTAAAGCCCTTCGCAACTAGTCATGCCTTGAACGTGTGCACCTTTCCATCCATGTCGGTCTTCTTCTTGAAGATCCATTTGCACCCAAATGTCTTTCGACCTGGTACATTGTCAACCAAGTTCCAAACTTGATTGTCATATATTGTATAGCTACAATTATATGCTAGATAGGTAGAATGCTTTGGAAAAATTGAAAATGCATGTATAATTAGAGAAAACATAGATCCAAAGCATTTAGGGTTGCATGTGAACCATAGGTGTGTTATAGTGCTCAAAACCCAACAGTGGTATCAGAGCCTGGGATTGTTTTCTATTATATTTGATGCTTACTAGATTCTCAAAGCTGAAAAAGTCAAATTTTTTGCATCTGACTGATGGACTCGCCGAGTCCACTGGTTGACTTGCCGAGTCCACTCAGAAACAACCCAACTCGACGAGTCCAGTTCATGTACTCGACGAGTTGGTGCCCCTGTGTGCAGAATTTCGAGTTTCTTGGCTTGGTTTGGATTGGGAACACTACCACAAACTGTTTTGGATCATTGGAAATGTTTTTATGATATAGCGGTGCTTGTTCTCATCCAACCACAAGATAATTGTCAAAGTTTTAAAATAATTGTTGTTTTTATATGATAAACAAAATTGCTTTCAAATTGTTGACTTGAAATTATCTTGATTATGAGTTTAGTTAGATCATAAATTATGTGATAATTTTAGTTGTTAGAAAAATGATCTAATTGAATTTTAATGACCTCCATAACTTGTCCTCAAGTTATGGAAAATGAAAAAATCTCATACATTAAAATGGCAGTAAACTCATATGTTATGAAAGTGAAAGGACAATTGTCAAATATTAAGATAATAGGTTAATTATTTGTATTATTTAATATGAATTGCTTTGCTACATGAGTTAGATTAGATCAATAGAATATTATATGATAATTTTTCCTTGTTAGAATTGATCTAATTATTCTTTAATGAGTTCCATAACTTGTCCTCAAGTTATGGAACATGAAAAGTCTTTTCATAAATGTTTTAATGAACTCCATAACTTGTCCTCAAGTTATGGATTATCAAGAGTCTTTTCATAAAACACACATTAAACTTATAAGTTATAGAATTGAAGAGTTTTGACAAGTTTCAAAACTTTCCCTCAAGTTTTGGAATTTGCAAAGTCTTATTAAATGAAACTTTAATTCCAAACCCTAGAGTTTTAAAAGTTAAAATTCAACCATTATAGTTTATAATATAATATGGTTAATAATATATATATATATATATATATATATATATATGTGTGTGTGTGTGTGTGTGTGTATAAGAACAGGTCAGTCTTATCGTTTAGTAGGCCTCATTCACGAAGCCGGTCTATAAGGGGGGTATAAGGTTACTACCTATAGAATGACGGTTTAATGGGTGTCCACTCTCACCTACCGCTTCCTTGACTGGTGGAGGGTCGTTTGCCGAATGGGTAGGATAGGACATTAATTATCCCTCATTAAAAGTATAATGATAAATATAAAGTAACTAAACTTTTATTAAATTCCCAATCTTAGTTACTTTAGGTAAAATGTGAAAATGGTGCTAATCCATGAAATTACACTTTGCACCTTTGTTAAGTCGTTAGTGGAGTGTGTGTGGTTAACCGACACACTAATCCGGAACTGAGAATATGTGGTAAAGGGTAACTTGGTGTTAATCATAGATCAATGGAGCGTGTGTGGTTAACCCGACACATTGATTAGGTGATCTGTAAGATTGGGTGTACCAAGCTAATTTGCATGGTTATTCACACCTTGTTTGTGATCCTCGGCATCCCAGTCACAAACTTGAAGAGCACACCGAGATTTAAACTTGCCATTGAAAAGTTCAATGAACCTCAAAGATTTAGGAATTTCAAACCAATTAAAACTTAATAATCTATTTCGTTTTTCATGGTGGAAATTGGTAAATCGTCATTTACCTACCTTCAAATATTTTACAATTGGATTACGTCATCCCTCTTCGCAATTGTAAAATATTGTGTTGGGTCCTAGCCTTAATATTTCGTTTTGGGTGTTATATTAAGGACTTAAATAAACTAACTTGAATTTCTCCCTTTATAGATGTCTAGTTCGGACAACTATGGTCTTCCCGAATCTGTTGTAAAAAGCTTTCAAGATGAAGATGATATTGTTAGATATAGTGTCTAAGTCCATAACTTTATTTGGTATGTACTTGACTCGACCCGGCATGGTCCATTTGGGTTGCATGGCATTGCAATACTTGGATAGACAAAATGAGAGAAAGTACACTTGTGATTATTAATATATTATAAGTTCTAATATATTAATAATAGTATTATTTAATTAGTGTTGATCAAGTATTAATCTAGTATTAATTTGGTGATCAAAGTGAGACTAATTAAATATATAGGGTTGATTATGGCAATCATCAATTCTTTTATGGTGGATTAATGATCCATGGTTTATGGGTTATGGATGTAACCACTTGGAGCTCCATGGATAGTCCATGGGAGTTACAAACCCATGAGTCATGAGAAATGAAGAGTCATGACAATTAAGAGTATTCATGATGAAACCCTAATTGTGACACCACTATAAAAGGGACCCCATGGCTAGGAAAATTGGGCAACTAGTGTTACTAGAGAGGGCATAACTGATTTTTGAGTGTAAGAAGTATTCTCTCAAGTTATTCCAAGTTTTGTGGTGTTGTGTGAAGCATTTGAGGCACAACATTTGGGGTGGTAGGCTCACAAAGTCTTGAAGGAATCCAAGCAACAACAAGGTATGTATTTCTACTAGTTTTTTATGTTTAATATATTCCCCATGCCATGCTAGTTAGGAAATAACCTTGAAAAAGAAATTTGCATGTATATAGAGAAAACATAGATTCAAGATTATTAGGGTTGCATGTACACTTAGGAAGTGTTAGAATGCTTAAAACCCATCAGTGGTATCAGAGCTTAGGATTGTTTTCTGTATACTTGATGCAAAACTGCTTGAAAATCGAAAAATCTGCTCACTGACGACTGGACTCGCCGAGTTCATGGTGAGGACTCGTCGAGTCCATGAACAAATTCATCCTACTCGTCGAGTAGGATAATGCACTCGACGAGTAGGAGCGTGTTGGGCAGCTTTTCGTGTTTTGTTGCTAGAAATGGTTTAAAATCATTATCCCAATCTGTTTTGGACTTGTAAAATCTGTTTTTCAAAATGATAATGATTATGTTAACCCATTTTGCATGACTTTTATCAATTTTCAAGTATTGTATATGTTTATATGATTTCTTGAAATTGCTTGATATAAATTTGTGTTCTTATGAGTTTTAAGAAGATCATAGGAGTTATGTGTAACCTCCATGTGTGTTTAATTCATGATCTTAATGGCAATGATGGTGTCCATAACTTGTCCTCAAATTATGGATAACCAAAAGTCACTTATTTAAATTGTGATTAAAGAACCAAAGAGGTTTCATAAAATGAAGAGTCTTCATTTTTATGAACCATTAAAACTCATAAGTTACAAATTGAAGAGACTTGGAATAGTTTCAATTCTTTCCCTCAAGTTTTGGAATTTGAAAAGTCTTACACTTTAATACTTTAATTCCAAATTAAACCTTAGATTTTTAAAAAGTTTAGAAATCAACACTTATACTATTATTATAATTTTATTATATAGATATGTATAAGAATATGTCATTCTTAGCATTAGTAGGCCTCATTCACGAATTCGGTCTATAAGGGGGTATAAGGTTGTTTCCTATAAAATGGTGACTTAATGGGTGTCCACTCTCACCCACCGCTTCCTTGATCGGTGGAGGGTCGTTAGCCGAACGGGTAGGATACGACTTTAAATACTCATTAAAAGCATAATGAATTATAAAGTAACTATACATTATAAATTCCCAATCTTAGTTACTTTAGGAAAAATGTGAAATTGGTGCTAGCCCATAAAATTACACTTTGTACCTTACCAAGTCGTTAGTGGAGCGTGTGTGGTTAACCGGCACGCTAACATGGACTAGTAAGAGTGGCAAAGGGTAACTTGACTTTATTATAGATCGGTGGAGCGTGTGTGGTTAACCGGCACATCGATTAGGTAATATTGTTGAGGGTACCAAGTCAATTTGTATGGTTATTCACACCTTGTTTGTGATCCTCGGCATCCCAGTCACAAACTTGAGAGGGCACAATTGAGATTCAAACATGCCATTGAAAGTTCAATGTATCTCAAAAGATCTAGGAGTTTCAAATATAATTAAAACTTAATTATATTTCGTTTTTCATGGTGGAAATTGGTAAATCGTCATTTACCTACCTTTAACTATTTTATAATTTGGATTATGGCATCCCTCTTCCAGTTATAAATAGGTTATTGGGTCCTAGCCTTAATATTTCATATTGGGTGTTATATTAAGGACTTTAAATCAACTAACTTGAATTTCTCCCATTATAGATGTCTAGTTTAGACAGCTATGGTCTTCCCAAATCTTTAGGAAGAAGCTTCCTAATGAAGATGATATCCCAAATGGCAACCAAGGTGAAAAGATCAATTCCTTTGTTGTGCATTAGTGGGACTGAAAATCATACTTCACTTCCTTCACCTACTCCAATAAATCTCCCTATCCCACAAGTTTCAAGACCTGATAAGTTCTAAGTCACTCAACCCTATTGGCAAACAAAGTCTATATGTGCTTAGGTCTTGGAGATTAAGTCACATATTGACAATCCGGGAGAGTCGAGTGTCGAAGTCTCAAGGTAGCTGGCTGTTGACTTGGTCACTCCATGATGACAAATCATGACATGACCTTTAATGATCTTACCTATTTGCTTGATGATGCTGAATCAGCAATGATTTGGAGCATTGGTAAAGCAAAATTTGATTAGAAGATCAACTTCCCAAACTTCCATGGACATTGACAATGGTAACATTGGAAGTCCAGAAAACCTTTCTCTTCCTAATTGAAAGGGATTGGCCATAGTCAACTCGGTTGACCAAGTGGTAAAGAGAAAGGCTAAGTCTGTGATAGTTCCGTGTACCGTTTCCAAAGAGTCCATATGTTTCTGTTGCCAAAGGAAGGTCATTGGTTGCGAAGCTGCCAAATTTACCTAAAAGTCCATAAGGATAGTAAAGTCAAATGTTTGACTCTACTTTAGGTAAAGTCCATTATCTAACTTTATTAAGTTTCTATTCTGAGATTCTTATTGCATGATGTGACTGGGTCACATATTGATGTTTAAGAATCAAAGAAGAGTGAAGAAACTTAAAGGAAGTATATTGTCACACCCCAAAACCAAGAACGGCGGAAACGTTCTGGGGCGGAGGACGTCATGTACAGTATCACAACAATGAAATGTAGTAAACAAGCAACAACATCATCCATTGCATTAATAATATAATTATTATACAAGTGTTCTGTCAAATTTTGATAAACACTAAAGCATAAATCAAAATGAAAGATGAGTCTTGAACAAGCTCCATCTTCCTTTCTCCTTGCATCGGTACCTGTCTATGATGACCTGAGGATACAAGTAATTTTGAAAACGAGTATCAGCTTTGAAGCTGGTGAGATCATAAGTATTTAGTGTCTTAATTTGTATGTAAAAATTTGTAAGTAAGAATTTGTATGTAAGAATTTGTATATGAACTGTAAGTATGAAAATGTTTGTAAAACAACTATAAACGTTTGAAAAACCCTAGGAATCCCTATGATTCCTACTATTATAACTGGGAGTCTTCTACCAAGACTTAACTGATCTCTATGTAGTCTTCTACCAAGACTTAACTGTTCTATATGTTCGTCTCTTGTAAAAGTGTGTAATTTTTCCCAAGTGTAACTATCATTATCAAAATATAGTTTTTACATTTATAGTTTAAGTGAAAAGATCACTAAATATATGTAGAGGGAAAATTAATGTAGTACTAAAACGTAGCGCTATAAGAACTACTGCTGTACTAACTACCTTAAACCGGATTTATATTAAGGCATCATGTGATTAATTGCACCATACTATCGACTGGTAGCAACGACATACAAATTGTCGTAATAACGGAATGACGTTTGGCACCCGCAGACCTCCAGGTTCGGCTGTAGCTAGCAGCAAGGTGTAGGATAGTCAATCCAGTATAGATCTATACGCAAACTCACGCTCTCCCTTCAAGAGACTCTGGCTACAACTCGGGCCATGACATTTAAGGCATGCTCCGATACACATCACAATAATTAACGTATTCATATCTATGTAATGTAATGAACTGTTCTAGCTGTAATGTACGTGCTCTCTACCTAGCAAGTATAGTAATGTAATCGTTCTAGTATCGTTGTATATGTTATATTCCTAGTATCGTAGTATATGTAATGTACTATAATGTTCTAGAAAGTATTGACTCATGAATGAACTGACTCCTTGTATGATATCGCGTTCTAGTAATGGTTCTAGTATCTTCCTAAACTACCCATATGGTAGTTTACTAGTAATCTAACTGGTACGTATGGTCATGGATGTATACCCTTGCTACCCAAGGGCACGGGATGAACTGTAAGGGCCTTTATGACTATATATGTACATATGTTATATAATTAATATTTAAACGACCTTAGGACGAGTACCCGATATCCCACCAGACCACATCTCAAGCGCGAAAAGGAAATAGGGTGGATAGCCTTCCTAAGTCTTTTACACATTTCTTATATAACTATACATATAGAGGCATGAAATTTATAATATAAAAGCATAAATAAGTTTTGTAAAACATTTGAACATAAATATTATCTTAAGAAAAGATCGACTTGATGTCAATCTATAAAACAGTTTGAAGGCATGGGTTTGATAAAACAGTTTAGTATAAAGAAACATTTGTTTGAAACACAATTGTAAATAAGTTTGAAATATGATATACAGAGTAAAATGTACAGTGTAATAAGGAGTTTAAACATATAAAATGTTTATAAAAATCATTTGGAGGAAACTGTTTGGTAAAACGGCTAATGAGTAGCCAAATCATTTGAATGCTGTATATTAATCACATGTGATTGATATAATAACTAGCATGATTCTACTTGTATCCCCCCCCATAAAACATTTAAAAATAGTTTAAAACATTAGTTAAGGGGTATGAACTCACCTGCAGTAAGTGACTGGAATTGAACGGACTGTTATCGTAAGGAAGGATCGGGCAAGTGCTTGGTGTCAAGTGAAGACTTTAGACACACACAATGATCCTAATTACATATGAAGACATATGTATATAAATAATTAGTGATTAAAACACTAATTATACAAGTATAAACATTTAAACGCGAGGAAAACACTTTTGGTCAAGTGCTAGGAGGCTAATGGGTTACAACAAAGGAGTGCAATACCTCAAATGGGAGTTTAAGGTCTAATGACCATATTCTTTGGAGTTTACGGCCCAGGGGAGTAAACTCCTGTCCGTAAACTCTACATTGAGTCATTAATTGAGGCTTAAGGTTGTTACAACTCAAGTGGTAATTGGTTCTAAGGTTTAAACAAGTGTTTGGGTGTCATAATAACTCCTTTAGAGGAGTTTACGGCCTTGGGATCATATTCCCTTGGAGTTTACGGCCGTAAACTCCCTTGGGAGGGTGTTTATGGTGTTTTCAAGTCTCTAAATTAACTAGGAACTAAACTAGGCTTTTGTACTTGGCTTTATAAGAGTTTATGGCACCATTTTATGGAGTTCACGGCCCTAGAACCTTTTGGGCCGTAAACTCCCTTACTCTTGGTGTTCTAAGTGTGTTAGCTAGTCCAAAACTCATTTAGGTACATGCCTAAATTGGTCTCTTGGCTTAAGGAAGGAGTTAGCGTGTCATTTGACCCCTTTATAGGTGTTTACGGCCCAAGAACTTGTCTTGGCCGTAAACTCCTCAATACTAGTGATTTCTTATGTTTTCTAGGCTTTAAACACTTTAGGGTACTTGTCTAAAATAAAGTCTAAGCCTTAGGTGCCTTAAAAGCACCATTTGAGCATGTTACAAGGGAGTTTACGGCCTAAGCTACTCTTGGGCCGTGAACTCCTAAACTTGGGTGGTTCTTGGTTGATTTCATGTCCCTAACACACTCCTATACAAGTCCAAGGTAGTTACTAATCACGGGGGACAATCTAGGCTTGGTTTCGGGAGTTTACC
This sequence comes from Lactuca serriola, assembly GCF_051521515.1. Taxonomy (NCBI): domain Eukaryota; kingdom Viridiplantae; phylum Streptophyta; class Magnoliopsida; order Asterales; family Asteraceae; genus Lactuca; species Lactuca serriola. The sequence goes on along the minus strand of NC_136416.1, from coordinate 186,288,938 downwards.
GCCCAAGAACACCTTGGGGAGTAAACTCCTAAATCGGATGATTTAGCTATGTAATCTATGTTATGAACACATTTAAAGCTTTCTAACACTACTAGAAAGAGTTACTCACAATTTGGGATAAAAACCCGAAGATCCATGAGAGAGAATTTGGCTTTTCTCTAATTGGAATTCAACTAATGAACCAATTTGGTTCAGTTTTCTATTTATAGTCCTGGGATTTTTGGCAGAAAATATTTCTATTCTTGGAATGAACTCTAATATACTAGAGTATTGGAATAACAGTGTTGCACAAAACCCTAGTGCATCCACTCTCCTAATATCTCCTTAAGTGTAAAATCCTGAAAACTGCCAAACTTATACTCGAAATCTGAGTTTTCACTGTAACTGTTCTACTTCTATTGGCTTCAAATGGTTTGTTCAGAATGGAAATTTCGGGTTGTCACATATATGCCGATTCTGATCGTGAAGATGGATTTCGATCGCATGGTTCGGTGATCAGAATTTTGAGTTGTTACTTAAGAGTTAGATATATTGCTTAGGAATAGATAACACCAAGTTTACCATATGGATTGTAAGGATAAGTTTTCCGCAAAGTTTTAAAATAAAAGAAAATGGTTTTGATTTTATTTATTTGAAGTATCCTTACAATGGAATTTGTGAAAAAGGTTGTTGCTTATATGTTTCCATTGATAAGCAATAGGGGTAAATGGATTTGATTCTTTCATTAGTGGTAGTGTCATAATTTACCAAATAAGGAAAGATTCTGATCACCCAAGTTTCAGTTGGATAGAAACTTGGAATCATGCAACTTGTATTGTATGATGAATGAGAAGTTTTCATCTTTGGGAAATTAAGACTAATTCCTTGTTCACATGTACATGTGAGTCAAGTGAAGGACTAAAAGATTGGGTACACTTGGTTGTGCACTAGTCAGGTCCACCACAAAGGTAGATAAGATTATTCGTTATGATTTACTAAAGTTTAGTAAATATGGTTACGAGTTTAAGTGTAATTCTGAAACATTGGAAATGTTTCAATGTATGTCGGAATGAATAAGAAGAATCGAATAAGGCAGAAAGATAAAAGTTTCTCCAATCTGAAGAGATGGGAGAGTACTTGTGTATTTTGTTTTATGATTATCTTAGTTATTATGGAACCATATCACAATTGATCCTCTAAGGACACCTTAGTGTGTTTGTTGCCTAAGGAGAGGAATCGTGAATTGTTGAAATGGTTAAATCAAAAGATAATTCATACTTCGTGCGAAAAACAAATCTTGGAGTTATACTCCAAGATTGTAACTTGAGTGACATAGTCTTTAGAAAGTTCCTAACACTTGTCAAATGTAGAGTAAGATGTTTCCTATTCTTGTACATTTGAGATTGGTAAGTTGTGATGTTTTGGATAAAACAAAGACCAACTAAGACCAATAGTGAGAAGTGTTTAACTTGATAAGAATCCGCACTAGCTCTTGAATATTTGTATTGTCAAGGAATGGTTCTTGACAAAGAGAAGTCTTATATGTCAAGAGGATAGCGGGAGTCTAGAAGATTTTGAAATAGGTTCAAGAACTAATAAAGAGATGTGTTAATCACTAGCCAACGACTTGAGGTTTGTAACCTATCGTGTTGACATATTCTGTGCTCATCCCAGTTAAGGTTGGCTTTGCATTGGAGTTCTGAGAGTTCTCGATTGTTTGCATAACAACCTGGAAGCAATGCTAGGCCCTTGTGCTACCGGGTGGCAAGAAATTAAGATTGCACAAGTTCAGTCCATATGAATTTGGAAGTGTGTGATTAAGGTTTTGACAAAATTCACATGGAAAAGAACACATAAACCATAAAATCTAAGTGTCATAAGGTTTTTCTTCGATTCATGAAAATGATGGTGAGGAAACGCTTCCACTAAGAAGATTTTAAGTAGATAGCGGTTGTGATATTTGCATTCTCATATAGTTAGTGGAACGTGTGTGGTTAACCGGCACACTAACTAGTGAGAATTGCAAAAGGTCTAGACAAACATGTGAGCTATCTAAGGAAAGGTGTATGTTTTTGATAAAGTATTATCAAAGTAATCTAGTATCAGAAATATGAACTTTGGTAAGAAAGTCAATAAAGTATTGATTTCTAGAAGTCAAGTTGATTTCTGAGTACATGTCAAAGCTAGTGGGAGCATGAAGTGTTATGCTGGTAATCATTATCCTAGTGGGAGCATGATGATTATGTTAAATATTGCAAGTTAGCAATGTTAATTATAGAAAACAAAAGTTTCAATTTGCTTTGAAAAGTTGTTTGCTATAATTAAGGAAGAGGATTTTATACTTCATTCCAATTCTACCAGCTTAGATTGAGTTTTATCAACTTTAGTCAAGGATATATATGAATGTTATGTTGGAATTGTTCAACATAAGGAATTTCTATATATGTTGCATTCTCAAAATTCGATTATGATTACGGCATACCTCTTCATAGTTCGAATTGTGAGAACATGGCAAATAAAAATTTTATAGCATGAATCGTGTCCCATATGCTTCGGATATAGGATCGATTGAATGTGCTATAATATTCATCCATTCTAAATTTTCCAAATGCCTAGGGCATTAAGATGGAAAAAGGAATAGAAATGGAAATGACTAAAATGATTAAGCAAATTGTCGAGGACAATCTGAGGTTTACCAAAGATTGGTTGCTCATGGACAATTAGAAGTATAAAGTAAGGACCATATTGACATATTTTGAAAACAGGAAAATCTTGTTCATAAGTGATGGTCAAAAATGGTAATATGGAATTGTCTCCATAGGTGGAAGTTATTCTTTGAATCTATGTAAGATTAAAGAACTTAATGCTAAGAAGGACGTTCAAAGGAATGCACTTTGAATTTGAGACTTCATTTCCATGGAATTGTTTTCCATTGGAATGCTTGCTAATGTCTGTTGCCAAGTCTTTGTGACTTTTGTGCATAGTCATTACAAGGGGATCATTGCATATAAGTTTAGAATCTAACAGATTACAGTAAATGGCAAGAGTTTGGTATTCTTGCATTTACAACAAGGATTGGAATTATGAAATGAGCATCATTGGAATATTGTTAATTGATCTATTTCACAAAGAGAGGACCATATGTACTCATAGTATGCATACTTGGAGTATGGCATAATTGTTTTTTGGAAAACCATAGTGTACATGCTTGGAGCATGGGACAACTAATGTTTTAATTCAAGCATAAAGTTGATTAATCGAAACATAAATAATGAGTAATCAATATGGTGCTTAAATAAAAGGTGTTTTATTTACACTCAAAGTGTTGGGGCCATATAAGATTAGTATTATTCTTGTGTTTCACTTTGCATGTTTTGACTTCCATAATAATTATGTTATGGTATATATCATATTATTCAAACCATCCACAGTCAGTCATATGTTGGAAGTAGATATGAATCAAGACTGTCATGAATTTGGCTTGTATGATTTGTCTAAAGTGCTTTAGACAATGCAATGGTTGCTACAACATTCATGAGTACTCATAAGGGCTGAGTATTGGATTCAACCTAGGCTCACTTGCATCACTTCATGGAATTTATCTCGAGTGATCGTGAGACGGTAATATCATATAACTCTTCAAACCTAGAGATATGAGTTGTTGACTATGAGTTGGTTATTCATTGATTGTACGAAAACGCATTGGTAAATCGATGTTATAAAACGTGCCTTTATGAATAATTCAACAAGTAGTTAGTACAAGCATATCAGTCGAAGTTTATCTGTTCCTTCTAGAAATAGAAGCGATATCTGGGCCCCTCGATGATTTGGTTTTGACCTATGTATCGGGCCCAGTCAGAACCTAATTGATGTGTTCAATTTAGTTCTATGTCAAAACAAATCAGAGATCGAGAAACGAATGTTGGACAATAAGTAAGACCATGTTCCATGTGTTTGTCCGGCTGATATCATGAGAACAGAGGATTATCATATGATCACTTATCTTAAATGGCGTATCATCATCATCTCAGTTCCGAGAGACTTTGAAAGAGCTACGATTGCTAGTTGGATTTTTAAGTCATATTTGCAAATATAGTTATTAGACTTATCCAAGTGGGAGACTGTTGGATATAGTGTCTAAGTCCATAACTTTATTTGGTATGTACTTGACCCGACCCGGCATGGTCCATTTGGGTTGCATGGCATTGCAATACTTGGATAGACAAAATGAGAGAAAGTACACTTGTGATTATTAATATAGTATAAGTTCTAATATATTAATGATAGTATTATCTAATTAGTGTTGATCAAGTATTAATCTAGTATTAATTTGGTGATCAAAGTGAGACTAATTAAATATATAGGGTTGATTATGGCAATCATTAATTCTTTTATGGTGGATTAATGATCCATGGTTTATGGGTTATGGATGTAACCACTTGGAGCTCCATGGATAGTCCATGGGAGTTACAAACCCATGGGTCATGAGAAATGAAGAGTCATGACAATTAAGTGTATTCATGATGAAACCCTAATTATGACACCACTATAAAAGGGACCCCATGGCTAGGAAAATCGGGCAACTAGTGTTACTAGAGAGGGCATAACCGATTTTTGAGTGTAAGAAGTATTCTCTCAAGTTATTCCAAGTTTTGTGGTGTTGTGTGAAGCATTTGAGGCACAACATTTGGGGTGCTAGGCTCACAAATTCTTGAAGAAATCCAAGCAACAACAAGGTATGTATTTCTACTAGTTTTTTTATGTTTAATATATTCCCTATGCCATGCTAGTTAGGAAATAACCTTGAAAAAGAAATTTGCATGTATATAGAGAAAACATAGATTAAAGGTTATTAGGGTTGCATGTACACTTAGGAAGTGTTAGAATGATCAAAACCCATCAGATATTCCACAATATCATACTTCACTTCCTCCACCACCTCCAATTATTCTCCCTAAGCCACAAGTTCAAAGACTTGAAAAGTTCAAGGTTACTCAAGCCCTATTGGCTAGCAAACACCAAGATGGAAGGTCTGTGTGTGCACATGTCTTGGAGACGAAGTCACACATTGACTGGTTGGGAGTGATAGGAGTCTTTGTGTCGAGGAAGTTGGCTGTTGACTTGGTTCTTCAGTCACTTCCCAAGTCATATAGTCAGTTTGTTAAAGACTACTATATGACAGACCGCAACATGTCCCTTATTGATCTTACATATTTGCTAATTGCTGTTGAATCAGCAATGATTTGACACACTGGTAAAGCAAATTTGATTAGAAGATCTACTTCCCAAACTTCCATGGACATTGACAATGGAAACAACGGAAGTCTAGAAAAGATTTCTCTTTCCAAGGGAAAGGGAAAGGCTAAGTCTAAGATTATCTCGTGTACCATTCCCAAAGATTCCATATGTTTCTATTGCCAAGAGAAGAGGCATTGGTTGCGAAGCTGCCGTGTCTACCTGAAGGATCGTAAGAATGGTGAGGTCAAAAACTTTGACTCGGCTTCAGGTAAGTCTAATATCTAAATCTATTAAGTTCCTACTTATAGATTCTTATTACATGATGTAAAGTTATATTTTGAAGTTTTGTAGGATCAAAGGAAGCTTAAAGGAAAGGTATGCTGAGTCTGATCGTGTTTAACCGCATGGTTCGATGATTGGATTTATGAGCTGCTGCTTAAGAGTTATGATAGATTGCTTAGAAATTTGTAATAGCATAGTTTTCATATGTAATTGCATTGTTAGGAAAAGTTTTTCCGCATTTTATAAATAAATAAAATTTTTTTTATCTTATCTTATATCTCCTTAAAATGGCATTTATGGAAAATTGATGTTTGTATTTTTAGCAATATAGATTTGATTCTTTAGTTTGTGGTAGTGTCTAAATTTACTAAACAAGGAAAGATTCTCATCACCCAAGTTTCAATTGGACAGAAACTTGGAATCATTCAACTTGTATTGTATGATGAATGAGAACTTTTATCTTTGGGAACTTAAGACTAATTCCTTGTTCACATGTATATGTGAGTCAAGTGAAGGACTAAGAGATCGGGTACACTTGGTTGTGCACTGGTCAGGTCCACCACGAAGAACAATAAGACTGTAAGTCATGATTTACTAAAGTTAGTAAATATGGTTATGCTTACAAGACTAGGTATAATTCTGAGTCATTGAAAAGTCTCAATGTATAGCAGAACGAATAAGAAGAATGAAGTCGACAGAAAGATAAAAGTTTCTCCAATCTGAAAAGATGCGAGAGTACTTGAGTATCGTGTTTTATGATCATCTTAATGGTTAAATCAATTAAGATGAATCATACTTTGTTCCAAAATCAAATCTTAGAGTCATCCTTCAAGATTGTATGTTGAGTGACATATCAACAAATGTAGAGTAAAATGTTTTCTTACTCTTGTACATTTGAAATTGGTTAGTTGTAATGTTTTGGATAAAACAAAGATCAACTAAGACCAATTGTCAATTGTGTTTGTCTTGATAAGAAATCACACTAACTCTTGAATATTTGTTTGTCAAGTAATGTTCTTGACAGAGAGAAACTTATATGACAAGAGGTCAGTGGGAGTCTTAAAGATCTTGAAAAGTTTTAAGAACCGATCAAGAGTAAACCTATTGTTAATCACTAGCACACGACTTGAGACTTATAATCTATCGTGTTGACATATTCTTATTTTGTGCCCATTCCAGTTAAAGTTGACTATGCATAAGAGTTCTATGAGTCCTCAATTGTTTGCATAACAAACTGGAAGCAATGGTAGGTCCTTGTGCTTCCAGATGGCAAGAAATTAAGATTGAATAGGTTCATTCCATATGATTTTGGAATTGTCACTAACCTTGTCTTATGATTATGGTTATGACAGTTTCACATGGATAGGAATACATACACAATAAAATCTAACTGTCATAAGGTTTCTCTCCAATTCATGAAAATTATTGTGAGGAAATGCTTTCACTAAATAGACTTTAAGGATTTAGCAATTGTGATATTTGCATTTGAAGAAATGAGAAGAAATTTAGTAAACCTAGACTAGAATAGTCCAAGTGTTGAAAATACTGAAACAGAGTTTCAGAATCGTCAGGTGGCAAGTAGTGCGGAAAATAAAGAGTTGTGAATCAATCAAATTAATAGAAAAATGTTTTTTGACTTAAGATCAATGATTCAAATGTGTCTCATATTCATGAAGATTCAATTACAAGTTTTTGAATGTAAAACACACTAAAACTCTCAAATGGCTCTCTGAAGAGTAGTCTAAGCAGCAATTGTGCAGAATGAGCAAGAATGATAAAAAAAGAGCAACTATATAATGGATCCCAATGGGCCTATTTATAGGCTTTGGTAAAGCCCATGACATGGCTTGACCAATCAGGTGTTGACACGTCATCATGACTTAGTCATCAGTTGACACCTTTGCCCTACTTAACAGAGAATGGATAGAATACTCCAATTCCGTTAGGGTTCCATCCAAGTTATGAGTCTGCATAATTCTTGAACCTTCTTGATCAACATTAAAAATGTGATGAGAATCATGTTGCTCAATTGTCTTCTAAGATGTCATCAACTTCCAGAAGTATTGTTGATCATGTTTAGTTGTTTCTTGAGTGTTGGACTGTGTCTTGAACTTGAAGATGTACAACCACATGTTCATGATGGACCATGGACTAAATTCATGTTCCTTTGAGCATTTGGACGTGCCTTCATTGTACATGATGTGCCATGAGTAGTCTTGTTGAGCCATCAATGTGATCATGTTGATCCATTGACTTGAGTTGAGCCACCAAGTATTCATGTTGAGCCATCAACTCTTGTTGAGCCATAGAGTTGTGGATGAGCCAACAATGTTTCTGATGAGCCATCAATATTCTAGATGATCCACCAATATCTTGATGCTACACATATGATCTAGATGTGCCATCCGAGATCATGATGATCCAACTAGTTTTCAGCAAGTGCTCCATGTCAACAGCAAATGCTCTAAGTAAGCTTCAAGTACTCCAACATATGATTCTTCAAACACTTGTTGAATCTTCAGTATCTTTCCAACCTGAAACATTCTAATAATGTTTGTTAGAAAATGTAAATCAATACTCAACTCATTTCAAGTGACAATCACATAAAAATATTTCCAACAGCATTCTCAAATTCAATTATGATTACGACATCCCTCTTCATAGTTCGAATTGTGAGAAATGGCAAAAGGTCTAAACATTCGGAACTTATTGCTGTAAGTTCTGAAATAGTTTAGACACATATGTGAGCTATCTAAGGAAAGGTGTGTGACCTTGAGAAGCTTAGATAAAGGCTTATCGAAGCATCTAGTATCAGAAATCTGAACTTTGGTAAGAAAGTCAGTAAGTATTGATTTCTAGATGTCTAGCTAATTTTGGATACATGTCAAAGCTAGTGGGAGCATAAGTGTTATGCTAGTAAGATAATAATTATTATGATAGTGGGAGCATAATTATTATGGTAAGTGTTGCAAGTTAGCAATGTTAATTATAGAAAACAAAGTTTCAATTCGCAAAGTTGCAGGGTTGAAAAGTTGTTTTGCTATAATTAAGGGAGAGGAACTTATACTTCAATTTTCAATTCTAAAAGCTTTGATTGATATTTTTTAATAAAATTTAGTCAGAGACATATAAGAATATTATGTTGAAAAGATTCGACATAAGGTAATTCTATATGGAAACGTTAATTTCATTCTCAAAATTCGATTATGATTACGGCATCCCTCTTCATAGTTCGAATTGTGAGAACATGGCAAATAGAAATATTATAGAAAAGACTTATCAAGTATCATGTCTTTATGTAATACATTATGAATCGTGTCCTATATGCTTCAGATATAGGTTCGATTGCATATGTAATAATATTCATGTCTTCTAATTTTCCAAATGCCTAAGGCATTAAGAGGGAAAAAGGACTAGAACTAAATATGACGAAAGTGGTTAAACAACTGTCAAGGACAATCTAAGGTTCGCCAAAGATTGGTTGCTTATGGATAGTTGGAAGTATAGTAATGGATGGACCATATTGAAATTATTATGAATAGACATGATTCTATTAACAATGAGTTGTCATATGGCAATTATGGAAAAGTTTCCATAATGGGAGTTGGAAGTATAGTAATGGTTGGACCATATTGACATTATTATGAATAGACATGATTCTACTAACAATGAGTTGTCATATGGCAATTATGGAAAAGTTTCCATAATGGGAGTTGGATATCAAGAATATATGAGTAAGTTAGAAACTTATATGCAAAGAACGATGTTCAAAGTAATGTACTTTGAAATTGAGACTTTATCTCCATGGAATTGTCTTGTAACAATCTCCAAAGGAATGTACAAAAGGAATCTTTGCATAATAGTTTAGAACTAACACATTCTAATAGTGGCAAGAATTTAATATTCTTACACTTAAAGATTTGGAATTGTGAAATAAGTTTAATTGGAAATCAAATTGATTTATTTCACAAAGTAAGGACCATAGGTAAACATAGTGTGCATGCTTGGAGTATGGGATAACTATTGTTTTAATTCAAGTATTCAGTTGATCAATCGAAACATTATGCAATGAATAATGAGTAATCAATATGGTGATTAAATAAAAGGTGTTTTATTTACACTCACTAGTTTTGGGGCCATATATGTTTAGTATTATTCTTGTGTTTCACTTTGCATGTTTTGAATTCTAGAATAGTAAGATTTATTCAAACTATCCACAGTCGATCATACTTTGGAAGTAGGTATGAAAGAAGACTGTCATGAGTTGGCTTGTAGATTTGTGTAAGGAGTTAGGCATACCAACAGGTTTGCTACACCATTCATGAGTACTTCTAAATAAGATTTGAGTATTGGATCAATCCGCGCTCACTTGAATCACTTCATGGAATTTATCACGAGTGATCGTGAGACGATAATATCATATAAGTCTTCAAACCTAGATATTGTTGGATAAGGTGTCTAAGTCCATAACTTATTTTGTAACGCCGAAAATTTCAAAATAATTTTTCGCAATATAAAAACATTTCTCATTTAATTTCATAAAAACATAAGTTTCTAATTTCAATCTGTATCATACAAATCCCAAGATCACATAAGTGTATCAAAAAGTCCCCTGCGTGTGTACAGATCAAGCCGGCGCCTTCCCACGGTCATCGCTAGTACCTGAAACAACAACACTAACACTGTAAGCACGAAGCTTAGTGAGTTCCCCAAAATAGCACACATAAATCACATATTGCCACTCGAGGCTATAACTCTATGGGTCCGTGCACCCAACTCTGTGAACCCTCAGGTTCTAACTCTAGGAACCTTCCGGTTCCAACTCTGAAGTCATGCACCGCATAAATCACATAGAAATAATGCAGTACAACACATAGCATACACATAACATACATACACTGACACATAGCTCTGATTACCTACTCAAGGTAAAGTATAATGAGAAGACTCACCTCGCGTGTCTCGGTATCTCACGAATCCTGGAAATCCCTCGTGCTCGAACCCCCGAGCTCTAATCCTCCTATAATATCACATGACTCTAATTAAGACTTTTTATCTCTAAGGTTGACTATCCCTAAGAAGTCAACACAGGTTAACTCTGGTCAACGGTCAACGGTCAACTTTGACCGGACTCGGCGAGTGCACAAGGGCAACTCGGCGAGTCTAGACGTTTCCACCAACACCTTAGGATTCCCTTTTTACTCGTCGAGTACTCCCTCTGACTCGACGAGTTCCACCTGGCAGAATCGCGGGGCCACCCCGACTCAACTCGCCGAGTTCCAAGAACAACTCGGCGAGTCCCAGTTCGACTCAGTCCACCTGTCAACCCTCTCTAACTCGCCCTGACTCACTGAGTCAACCCATGACTCGACTGGACCACTCACTGGCCGGTCCAAGGCAATCTTCAAGCTACTCGCCGAGTCTGTTCATCAGACTCGGCGAGTCCATGCCATGCAATCGCTCAAACTCGCTTCTAAGGTCAGATGTGTTCCAACAATTCATAGATCTGGCCTTTCTAGACTGATTCACCACGTAAAGCCCCAAACTTGATGCATATACAACCTCTATATGGCTATAAATGAAGGAATACCAACAAATATCACTACCCAAGGTCATGACCTCCATTGCTCTCCATAAAGCTTGATGAATGAGGCTCTCTGGACCTCTATGGATCCAGATCCAAAGCCTCATCACTAGCAAGGGACTATTTGGCCATCCAATCAACTCAACAAGGTCACAAGAAACCCTAAAATCAATTATACTACACAAAACAGGAGATGAGCCGAAATCATACCTTTAGATTGAAGGGCTAAGCTACAAATCCCCCGAATGGCAGTCTCCTTTGCCTCCTCTTGGCTAGAACCTCCCTCTTCTTTGCTAAACAACACACAAATGTCAAGAAATGCTTCCTTTCTCTCTCAAATCGCTAAAGCACTCTAGGGTTTCTCTCTATGGACTGTTGGGTGCAAATGACGGCCATAAGGCCCTTTAAATAGGTCCCAAACCCGAGAAATTAGGGTTTCATTAAACAGCGTGGAGTCGCCGAGTCCATATCCTGGACTCGCCGAGTCCAAACGAATCCCGCGTCCAGAATCGCGACCCTACTCGGCGAGTCTGAGATCCAACTCGCCGAGTCCCCTCTCAAAACACCAAAAAAAATCAAAACAATAAAATACCTGGAAATCCGGGCTGTTACAACTCTCCCCCACTAGAACTAGACTTCGCCCTCGAAGTCTCGCTCCGAAAATAGCTCCGGATGCTGCTCCCGCATCTCGCGCTCCGGCTCCCAGGTCATCTCTGATCCCTTCCGGTGTTGCCACTGAACCAACACCAGAGGTACCTCCTTGTTCCTCAGAACCTTGATCTTCCTATCTCTGATGGCTACTGGTCTCTCGGCATAATTCAGGCTCGCATCCACCTGAATATCCTCTAATGGAACCACTGCCGACTCATCGGCAATACATTTCCTCAATTGCGACACGTGAAAAGTGTTGTGGATTTGCCCCAACTCTGCTGGCAATTCCAAACGATAGGCTACCCGGCCTACCCTCGCAATTACACGAAATGGCCCAATATACCGGGGCCCCAACTTGCCCCTCTTCCTGAATCGAATCACTCCTTTCCAAGGAGAGACCTTCAGAAGAACGAAGTCGCCGACCTGAAATTCAAGCTCGGACCGGCGTCTGTCTGCATAACTCTTCTGTCGGCTCTGGGCGGTCAATAACCTCTGTCTGACCTGTTGAATCTGCTCTGTCGTCTGAAGCACGATCTCTGTACTGCCCATCACTCTCTGCCCAACCTCTCCCCAGCAAATGGGGGTCCGACACCTCCTACCATACAACAGCTCAAAGGGTGGCATACCAATGCTCGAATGATGGCTGTTGTTGTAGGAAAACTCTGCCAAGGGTAAATACGCATCCCAGCTACCCTCGAAATCCAACACACATGCTCGAAGCATGTCCTCAAGCGTCTGAATCGTCCGCTCACTCTGACCGTATGTCTGGGGATGATATGCGGTACTAAAATGCAATCTAGTACCCAACTCCTCATGAAATTTCGTCCAGAATCTGGAAGTGAAGCGCACATCGCGGTCTGAAACAATCGAGATCGGCACCCCATGCCGAGATACCACTTCTCTCACATATAACTCCGCCAACTTCTCCGCTAAAGAACTCTCACTGATGGCAAGGAAGTGAGCGCTCTTCGTCAACCTATCCACAATCACCCAAATTGCATCAACTCCTCTGGCCGTCCTCGGCAATTTGGTGATGAAATCCATAGTGATCTGTTCCCACTTCCATTCGGGAACCTCCAATGGCTGCAACTTGCCATGCGGTCTCTGGTGCTCGGCCTTAACCCTACGGCAGGTCAAGCACCTCTCAACGAACCATGCGACGTCCCTCTTCATACATGGCCACCAATACTCTTTCCTCAAATCCAAATACATCTTCGTAGCCCCCGGATGGATAAAAAATTTCGACCGATGAGCCTCCTCCATCAAAGAAGTGCGCGTACCACCCAAAAACGGTACCCAAATCCGACCCTGAAAAGTCATAAGCCCTCGACCATCCGTAACGAACTCTGAAACCAAACCAACGACCCGTTCCCTCTTCTGCATCTCCGGCTGCACAGCCTCGGCCTGTGCCCCACGAATGGCATCCAATACCGGGGCTATCATGGTCAATCTCAAACATACATCTCGCAATGGAGTGCTCTCCGCCCTGCGGCTCAACGCATCGGCCACCACATTGGCCTTGCCCGGGTGGTACAGGATCTCACAATCATAATCCTTGACCACATCTAACCACCTCCTCTGACGCATATTTAGATTGGGCTGATCCATCAAGTACTTCAAGCTCTTATGGTCCGTGTATATCGTACACCGAACCCCATATAAGTAGTGACGCCAAATCTTAAGGGCGAACACTACTGCCCCCAACTCTAGATCATGCGTGGGATATCTCGTCTCGTGAGGCTTCAGCTGCCTCGATGCATATGCTATCACATGACCCCTCTGCATCAACACCGCACCCAGCCCCAAAATCGATGCATCACAATATACTACAAAATCCTCCATCCCTTCCGGGAGAGCTAATACCGGGGCTTCGCACAACCTTTGGCGAAGTGTCTCAAAGGAGGTCTGCTGCTCGGGACCCCATGAGAATGCGACACCCTTCCGGGTCAATCTGGTGAGCGGCACTGCGATCTTGGAGAAATCCTTGATAAATCTCCGATAATACCCTGCTAATCCAAGGAAACTCCTGATCTCAGAGGGTGACTTTGGCACCTCCCAACTCATCACCGCCTCAACCTTGGCCGGATCGACCAGAATCCCTTCCTGGTTAACGAGATGTCCTAGGAACTGGACCTCCCTTAACCAGAAATCACACTTGGAGAACTTTGCATAAAGCTTCTCCGATCTCAATACCCCAAGGACCTCCCTCAAATGCTCCTCATGCTGCTCTCTAGATCTCGAGTACACCAGAATATCATCGATAAATACAATCACCGACCGATCCAACATCGGCCTGCATACCCTGTTCATGAGATCCATGAACACAGCCGGCGCATTGGTGAGCCCAAAAGGCATCACCACAAACTCATAATGCCCATATCGCGTCCTGAATGCTGTCTTCTGGACGTCCTCATCCCGCACTCTCACCTGATGATATCCCGACCTCAAGTCGATCTTGGAAAACCAAGATGCTCCCTGCAACTGATCAAATAAATCGTCGATCCTCGGCAACGGGTAACGGTTCTTGACCGTCAGTTTGTTCAACTCCCGGTAATCAATACACATCCGGTGTGAACCATCCTTCTTTTTGACGAACAGAATAGGTGCTCCCCACGGCGAGCTGCTCGGCCGAATGAATCCCTTCCCCAGCAACTCCTGAAGCTGCGAGGATAACTCTTGCATCTCTGGAGGTGCAAGACGATAAGGCACCTTAGCTATAGGCGCGGCCCCCGGAACCAAATCAATACCAAACTCCACTTGCGTCACAGGAGGTACTCCCGGCAGCTCCTCGGGAAAGACATCTGGAAACTCACGCACCACCGGTACCTCCTCAACTGAACTTGGTCTCTCGGAAGTCGCTCGCGTATCCATCACATACGCCACAAAACCCTTACAGCCCTGCTGTAGACACTGCCTCGCCCTAGCGGCCGAACAAAAGGCTGATCCCGAACGTGTACCCTCGCCGTACACCGAAAGAACTCCCCCACTAGGGTCTCGTATAGTCACCGGCTGACGCTCGCAGTCGATGACTGCGCCGAATCAACTCAGCCAGTCCATGCCCACAATGACACAGACATCACCCATCACAATAGGAATCAGATCAATCGGAAACTCAACCCCGAAAATTTCTAACACACAACCCCGGAAAACCCCCGTGGCACAAATCACTCTATCATCAGCTATGGAGACTCTCAGAGGCCGACTCAATGCCTCATGACTAACACCGATATGCTGGCTAAAGGCCAAAGATACAAAAGACCGACTCGCACCCGAGTCAAATAACACCAAAGCGGGTACAGAGTTCACAAGAAAGGTACCTACGCATAACATAATATAATATAACATGATATCTCAACATCAAGAAAAAGAATACACGAAAGGAAACATACCAGCCACGACATCGGGCGCAGCGCGGACCTCCTCCGCAGTCAGCTGGAAGGCTCTCCCTCGAGCTCTCGGCGCCTCGGCCTTCACAGGCCGACTCTCTGTAGCTCTGATGGCGGCAGGAGCAGACCCCTGAGATGCTCCGTGCAACTACGGACACTCGGCCTTCCGGTGTCCGGTCTGGTTGCAGTGAAAACAAACTGCAAACCCCTTGGGGCAGTCCTTGGCCATGTGGCCCTCCTTGCCACATTTGTAGCAAGACCCCGCTCGGCAAACTCCGTCATGACCCTTGCCGCACTTTCCGCAAGTGCGGCCCTTCTGGCTCCCTGGTCTGGGATCAGCAGGCTTGGCCCGCTTGGCGGCCGGCTGCGACTGTGCCGGTCGCCGATCCCTCCCCTGAGACTCCGCCTCCTCCCTGGCCTGAGTCTCAAGCTCAATCTCCCTCTTCCGGGCATTTGCCTGAAGCTCGGCAAATGTCCGGTACGAGGAGTTCGCAGCGAACTTCCGAATATCCCGCCTCAAGATGTTCAAGTAGCGGCTCATACGTGCCTGCTCAGTGGACACGTGCTCAGGGCAGAACATCGCCCTCTCGTGGAACATCCTCGTGATCGCTGTAACAGACTCAGTACCCTGCTTGAGGGTCAGAAACTCCTGTGCTAAACGCTCCCTCTCCACCTGGGGAACGTACTCATCCCGAAACATGGTGGTGAACCTCTCCCAGGTCACCGCAGAAAGCTCAGCAGGCGTATAATGCGCCGTCACAAACTTCCACCAGTCCTTCACTCCCAAGCGAAGCTGGTTCAGCGCGAACCAGACCTTCAAATGCTCAGGAGACGAGCAAGTGAAGAAACACCCCTCAATATCAGATATCCACCTCATGGCTGCCACCGGATCCTGAGTACCATCAAACTCTGGTGGTTTTGTGTTGCTGAACTCACGGAACAGCAACGCATCCCCACCCTGCGGCCTCGCAGCAGCAATCGCTGTGGTAGCCGCTGCAGCAGCAGCCTCAGAAAGAGCGGCATAACGCTCATCGAACGTCTCAATCAATGTGGTCTTTATAGACCCAAAGATCTCCGGTATCTCTGCCCTGATGGCCGCAGCCACCTCCTCCTGAATGATCCGGCGGATCTCCTCCTCACTGGTACCGCTACTCTCGGGCATCAAACGTGTCCTCACCATGATCTACCTCTGAAATACAACATACGATAAATTAGAATCCACACGAGTATGCTCACACTCGTCAACTCTTTCCTCCTTGATTATTGGCATTCCAAAGATTCTGACTTGGGCTGCACATCGCTTCGGTGCTTCCAGTAGTACGGGCCCAATACTACTGTCCGCACCGCACCAGCATACACTCCAAGTACTTCTCTTTGGATCCCAGGTCTCAAGTACTCTATCATGCATAGACCACTCTCTAATAGATCTCTCATAAGTCCATTGCTGCTACCTACTCACTCTCAAGCATCTCATAGCAGCTCACCTCTCCCTAGGCTAAGGCATCACAAATCAGGCCACTCTAGTCCTAATAGCAATACCTAGCCTACTCTAGCATGCGAATACATCATATCAATGTCAATATCACATAATATATAAAGGTATTTTGGGAAATCACCGTTCGGGCGCTGACTGATCGCACACACATCTCTTGCTCTGCGTTTCTCAAAAATCTTTTACTCTCTTTGAAAATACATCTCAAATCCTCAGTTTGAGTTCAAATACGCCCTAAGGTGTACTTGAATCCCTCAAACCAAGGCTCTGATACCAACTTGTAACGCCGAAAATTTCAAAATAATTTTTCGCAATATAAAAACATTTCTCATTTAATTTCATAAAAACATAAGTTTCTAATTTCAATCTGTATCATACAAATCCCAAGATCACATAAGTGTATCAAAAAGTCCCCTGCGTGTGTACAGATCAAGCCGGCGCCTTCCCACGGTCATCGCTAGTACCTGAAACAACAACACTAACACTGTAAGCACGAAGCTTAGTGAGTTCCCCAAAATAGCACACATAAATCACATATTGCCACTCGAGGCTATAACTCTATGGGTCCGTGCACCCAACTCTGTGAACCCTCAGGTTCTAACTCTAGGAACCTTCCGGTTCCAACTCTGAAGTCATGCACCGCATAAATCACATAGAAATAATGCAGTACAACACATAGCATACACATAACATACATACACTGACACATAGCTCTGATTACCTACTCAAGGTAAAGTATAATGAGAAGCCTCACCTCGCGTGTCTCGGTATCTCACGAATCCTGGAAATCCCTCATGCTCGAACCCCCGAGCTCTAATCCTCCTATAATATCACGTGACTCTAATTAACACTTTTTATCTCTAAGGTTGACTATCCCTAAGAAGTCAACACAGGTCAACTCTGGTCAACGGTCAACGGTCAACTTTGACCGGACTCGGCGAGGGCACAAGGGCAACTCGGCGAGTCTAGACGTTTCCACCAACACCTTAGGATTCCCTTTTTACTCGTCGAGTACTCCCTCTGACTCGACGAGTTCCACCTGGCAGAATCGCGGGGCCACCCCGACTCAACTCGCCGAGTTCCAAGAACAACTCGGGGAGTCCCAGTTCGACTCAGTCCACCTGTCAACCCTCTCTAACTCGCCCTGACTCACTGAGTCAACCCATGACTCGACTGGACCACTCACTGGCCGGTCCAAGGCAATCTTCAAGCTACTCGCCGAGTCTGTTCATCAGATTCGGCGAGTCCATTCCAATCCAATCGCTCAAACTCGCTTCTAAGGTCAGATTTGTTCCAACAATTCATAGATCTGGCCTTTCTAGACTGATTCAGCACGTAAAGCCCCAAACTTGATGCATATACAACCTCTATATGGCTATAAATGAAGGAATACCAACAAATATCACTACCCAAGGTCATGACCTCCATTGCTCTCCATAAAGCTTGATGAATGAGGCTCTCTGGACCTCTATGGATCCAGATCCAAAGCCTCATCACTAGCAAGGGACTATTTGGCCATCCAATCAACTCAACAAGGTCACAAGAAACCCTAAAATCAATTAGACTACACAAAACAGGAGATGAGCCGAAATCATACCTTTAGATTGAAGGGCTAAGCTACAAATCCCCCGAATAGCAGTCTCCTTTGCCTCCTCTTGGCTAGAACCTCCCTCTTCTTTGCTAAACAACACACAAATGTCAAGAAATGCTTCCTTTCTATCTCAAATTGCTAAAGCACTCTAGGGTTTCTCTCTATGGACCATTGGGTGCAAATGACGGCCATAAGGCCCTTTAAATAGGTCCCAAACCCGAGAAATTAGGGTTTCATTAAACAGCGTGGACTCGCCGAGTCCATATCCTGGACTCGCCGAGTCCAAACGAATCCCGCGTCCAGAATCGCGACCCTACTCGGCGAGTCTGAGCTCCAACTCGTCGAGTCCCCTCTCAAAACACCAAAAATAATCAAAACAATAAAATACCTGGAAATCCGGGCTGTTACATATTTGGTATATACTTGACCCGACCCGGCATTGTCCATTTGGGTTGCACTTCACCCAAACGATTTATGGATAATATTATGAGAATTGTATACTTATGTTTTATTAATATATTATAAGTTATAATATATTAATATAAAGTCATGTTATTTAATTAAGTTTTAATCTTAAATTAATTATAAATTGATTTAGTGATTAAAAGGAAGACTAATTAAATCATGGGCTATTATATTTATATGGTGTGGGCTAACACTCATTTGGGAATGGGCTTAGCTTATATGGAAGTCCATGGAGATTTTAACCCATGGATCCTTGGAAGAGGAAAAGACATGGGTTATTGGGGTTTACCCTAATCATCTACACTATATAAACAAGCCTATGTTGCATGAATTGACACCCTAGTGTGTGTGAGAAGTGGTGGCCGATTTCTAGTGCAAAGTATACACTTTCATAAGGTTTTCCAAGTTTGTGGTGATTTGTGATTTCCACTTGAGGCATTCACATTATTGGTGCTTGGCTCTCAAACTCCAAGGAATCAACACTCATCAAAAGGTATGTAATTCATCTAGTTCTTTTATGTTTAAAAGTTCCCCATGCCATGCTAGATAAGTTATAAACCTTGGAAAACAAATTTTTCATGTATTTTAGACAAACATAGATCCAAGGTTTATTAGGGTTTCATGTACACTTAGAAAGTGTTAGAATTCTCAATACCCAACAGTTGTATCAGAGTCAGGTTTGTTTGTTGATACTTGATGCAAAATTGTGCTTAAAATCAAAATTGCTTGCTGTCTGAATAGGGGACTAGCTGAGTCCATGGGAGGACTTGACGAGTCCAAGCGTTTTTTCATCCAACTCGCCTAGTCAGTTCATGCACTCGACGAGTTGGTCATGGAGAGTGCAGTTTTTCGATTGTTGCTGTTGGAAATGGACTAGAAACATTACCCTAAGCTGTTTTGGTGTTTTAAAACTTGTTTTAGTTGGTGTAATGGTTGTTCTAATCCATTTACAATAGCGTATATCAAAATCTCATGCTTTGTATGTGTTCATATAATTCTTGAAACTTTGATGATCATGTTCATGTTCTTATGAATTTAGAAGATGATAGGAATTATTTGCTGAATTGTTTAGGATTAATTCTTGATCATTTATGTGTTTTAATGAGTCCATAATTTGTCCTCAAGTTATGGATATCCAAAGGTCACTTCTTTTAAACACACATTTAAAACACATAAGTTACATACAAAATGAAGAGTCTTCATTTTTATGAACCTTTAATTCATAAGTTATGAAATGAAAAGTTTTGAATAGTTACAAAACTTGCCCTCAAGTTTTGGAATTTGTAAAGTTTCACACACTTTAATAAACTTTAATTCCAACCTTTGGAGTTTTAATAGTTAAAATTCAACACTTATACTATTTATAACATTAATGGTTAATTATTATATATATATATATATATATATATATATATATATGTATGTATGTATAAGAATAAGTCGTTTTACCGTTAGTAGGCCTCATTCACGAAGCCGGTCTATAAGGGGGGGGGGGTATAAGGTTGTTGCCTATAAAATGACAGCTTAATGGGTGTCCACTCTCACCCACCGCTTCCTTGATCGGTGGAGGGTCGTTAGCCGAACGGGTAGGACAATGACTTTAAATTCTCATTAAAAGTATAATGATTATTATAAAGTAACTAAATATTTTAATTCCCAATCTTAGTTACTTTAGGAAAAATGTGAACATGGTGCTAGCCCATGGAATTCACACTTTCTACCTTACCAAGTCGTTGGTGGAGCGTGTGTGGTTAACCGACAAACTAACTTGGACTAGTAAAGATCACGAAGGGTGACTTAATGTTTTTCATAGCTCAATGGAGTGTGTGTGGTTAACCGACACATTGATTAGGTGATAATATTAAGGGTACCAAGTGAATTAGTATGGTTATTCACACCTTGTTTTGTGATCCTCGGCATCCCAGTCACAAAACTTGAAGGGCATAATCGAGATTGAAACATGCCATTGAAAAGTTCAATGAATCTCAAAAGAATCTAGGAATTTCAAATCCAATTAAAACCTAATAATTCATTTCGTTTTTCATGGTGGGAATTGGTGAATTGTCATTCACCTACCTTTCAAATATGTTATTATTTAGATTATGGCATCCCTCTTCTAAGTATAATATATTGTGATTGGATCCTAGCCTTAATATTACATTTGGGTGTCTTATTAAGGACTATATACATCTAATCTAAACTTGCTTTCTTCTTTTCAGATGTCTTCCAACAACAATGCTTCGGGCTCTAACCCAAATGGCTCTTTCTCTCTCATGAATCTTTTTGGGAGAGTCATCTTTGATGGTTCCAACTTCATGGACTGGATTAGGAACATCAGGATGGTTACTCGTTATAAGGACAAGGAATACGTCCTCGATAAGGAGTTAAAGGAGCTTGATGAGTCCACTGCTACTCCTGAGGAGATCGTTGAATTCAGGACGCATGAAAGAGATGCTACTAAGGTGGCATGCATCATGATGGCCAAGATGACAGCCGAGCTCCAAAAGTCCTATAAGGACTTTTACCCTTTTGAGATGCACCAAGACCTGATGGAAAGGTACCATCAGAGTGCTCGTCAGGAGCGGTATGAAATAATCTCCTCCATGATAACAACCCGCATGAAGGATGGTGAATCCATCACGGGTCACATGCAAAAGATGTAAAGGTATGTGGACCGTTTGCTCAAGCTAAATGTGAACTTCCCTGAGGAGTTGGCAATTGACATCATTTTGCACTCCTTACCTTCTTGTTATGACCAATTTCATATGACATATCATATGAACAAGGAGGAAGTTACTCTTAGCAAACTTCAAGGACTCTTGAAGACCGCTGAAACCGGTCTTAAGGGTAAGTCGGTTGTTACCTCTACTACTCCTACTCCAACATTTACCTCTGTTTTGGCTATCGGGCAAGGCAAATGGAAAAAGAGGAAGACCTCTTCGAAGGGTACCAAGGGAAAGTCTCTTGAAGGCTCCTCATCAAGGACCAAAAGCGGTTCTGTCACTCCTGCTGCCATTCCCAAGGATGTTGATTGCTACTATTGCCAGGACAAGGGGCACTGGAAGCAAAACTGCCCTAAGTACTTGCAGGATCTAAAGGATGGGAAAGTGAAACCCACCCACGCAGGTATTTACACAATATTGTCTAATAAGTCACCATATTCTAACCCTTGGGTGCTTGCTACAGGATGTGGTATTCACATATGTTCTGATTTGTAGGGCCTAAGAAGAAGTGAGGATGTGGAGCACGGGAAGATAAACCTGATTATGGGAAATAGGAAGGCTTCACCTGTTTCCAAGATTGGAGTTTATACCTTTTTGCTAAATAGTGGGTTAAAGTTAGATTTGAATAAATGTGTGTACTCGTCTGAAATGGCGAGAAATATTATTTCTTTTCATGGTTTGTACAAACAAGGTTTTACCTTTTCGTTTGATAATGAATGTGGTGGTATTAATGCTTTCTTTAATAATGTGTTTTATTTTAAAGCATTACCTTGTGATGGTGTGTATGAAACTGTGTTGGTTGTAGACAACTTAGGAAATAATGTATTGTATATGGTTCTTCTACTAGCCTAGATAAAGCATCATTATGGCATTGTCGTCTTAGACATGTAAACAAGAAACACATAGGCCAACTCCAAAAGGATGGAGTCTTGGAATCATTCGACCTTAAATCGAATGATAGTTGTGAATCTTGTCTACTTGGAAAGATGACAAAATCACCCTTCACTGGTACTTGTGAACGGGGTGAGGGTTTGTTGGACCTAATACATACTGATGTATATGGACCATTCAAAACCGCCACAAGGGATGCTAATCGGTATTATGTGACTTTTATGATGATTTTAGTAGATATGGTTATGTCTACTTAATCAAACATAAGTCAGAAACCTTTGAAAGGTTTAAAGAATTTAAATAGGAAGTAGAAAATCAATTGGGCAGGAACATTAAGATGCTTCGATCCGATCGAGGTGGTGAGTATCTTAGTACCGAGTTCCTTGACTATCTTAAGGACTGTGGGATTGTCTCACAATTGACTCCTCCCAGGACACCACAAGTAAATGGTGTAGCTGAGAGGTGTAATCGAACCTTGTTAGACATGGTTCTCTCTATGATGAGTCGATCTTCGCTACCAATCTCTTTTTGGGGGTATGCCTTAGAGACTGCCGCCCATATCCTTAATCTAGTCCCTACAAAGAAGGTTACCAAAACACCTCATGAGATGTGGACTGGGAAGGTTCCCAATTTGGACCACATCAAGATTTGGGGTTGCGAGGCTTTCGTGAGGCGTGAGAATCATGACAAGCTTGAACCTCGAAGTGAAAGGTGTATTTTCATCGGCTACCCACAGAAATCCTTCGGTTACCTCTTCTACAGACCCAATGAGAATGTGGTCTTTATAGCAAGAAGAGGGGTCTTTCGTGAGAGAGAGTTTATAAGCCAAGGAGACAGTGGGAGGCAAATTGACCTTGAAGAAATTCAAGAATCAATTGGTGAAGGAACCTCAGACACTAGCAATCAACCTGAGGAGGAAACTCCTATTGAGCCAGTTGATGAGTCTGCACCTCCGAGGCGTTCCACACAGGTTAGGAACACACCTGAGTTTTATTATGGTTTTCATATTACTACAGAAGGTGATACATTTATCAGTGATAGTACACTGGTAAATTTGGATGAACCTAGTAGTGTTAAGGAAGCCATGGCAGCCCGGAGTCTGCTAAATGGAAGGAGGCTATGGACAGCGAGATACAGTCCATGTATGACAATCAAGTTTGTAACTTGGTTGACAATGTAACAGGCCGTAAAAGAGTCGGGTGCAAATGGATCTTCAAGAAGAAGACCGACATGGAAGGAAAAGTGCACACTTATAATGCTCGACTGGTTGCGAAGGGTTTTACTCAGACTCAGGGTATTGATTATGATGAAACCTTCTCACCGGTAGCAAAGATTAAGTCTATTAGGGTTATGATAGCCATTGCTGCATTTCGTGATTATGAAATATGGAAAATGGATGTCAAAACCACTTTTCTTAATGGAAAGTTTGTTGAGGATGTGTACATGAATTAGCCAGAGGGTTTTGTCAGTGCAGAATACCCTAATAGAGTGTGCAAGCTTGAGAAATCCATTTATGGGTTAAAACAAGCATCTCATAGTTGGAATATTTGTTTCAATGAAAAGGTTAAAGAGTTTGGCTTCTCGAGAAGTAAAGATGAGTCTTGCGTGCATGTCAGAGCTAGTGGGAGTATAGTTAGCTTCTTGGTACTGTATGTAGATGACATACTACTTATAGGAAACGACATCCCAACCTTGCAGGAGGTTAATTCCTGGCTTGGGAAGTGCTTTGCTATGAAGGACCTAAGGGAAGCTGCCTATATATTAGGGATAAGGATATTAAGAGAAAGAAGTGAAAGACTAATTGGACTTAGTCAGAGTATCTACTTGGATAAGGTGTTGAAAAGGTTCAACATGCAGAATTCCAAGAAAGGAGATTTATCGATCCAAAGCAATGCCAAACCGAGTAAGAATCAAAGTCCGAGTACAGAGGATGAGATAGCAGAGTTGAGTCGATTACCGTATGCTTCCACTGTGGGATCGATCATGTATGCTATGACTTGTACCCGCCCTGATGTGGCCTTTGCTTTGAGCATGGTTAGCAGATATCAGGGGAACCCTAGCAAGGCTCATTGGACCGTGGTAAAGAACATTCTCAAATACCTGCGGAGGACTAAGGATTGGATCCTTACCCTTGGTGGGAGTGATGACTTGAGAGTATTAGGGTATAGTGATGCTAGTTTTCAGACTGATAGGGATAACTTCCGCTCTTAGTCAGGCTGGGTCATTACCCTAAATGGAGGGGCAATCTCTTGGAAGAGTTCCAAGCAGGAGACGGTAGCTGATTCGACTTGTGAATCAGAGTATATAGCAGCGAGTGAAGCAACGAAGGAGGCGATATGGCTGAAGAACTTCATCGGAGACCTTGGAGTTGTACCAGCTAATAAGGAGCCTATGGAGATTTTCTGTGACAACAATAGTGCGGTTGCCTTAGCCAAGGAACCGAGAGATCATGGCAGATCCCGACACATTGACAGAAAATATCACTTCATAAGACACAAGATAGAAGAAGGACTCCTCGTGGAAAATAGGGTATCGTCAGATGAGAACCCTGCAAATCCCCTTACGAAGGGACTGACAAGGGTTAAGCATTTGCAGCATGTGAGGCGCATCGGGCTTAGGGACGATATTAGTTTTACAGATTAGATAGCCTTTTCTGAAATTTCTAAAATGTAATCGGCGTTTGATGATGAATAACATTTGTGATTTATTTATGAGTAAAGTGTTTCTATCATTGTCAATTATTTACTATTGTTTCAGTTTTGAATGTTTTGACTTCCAGAATAATTAATTTATTTAAACCTCCACAATCGGTCATACGTCAGAAGTAGGTATGAATCAAGATTGTCATGAATAGGGTTTGTAGATGGCTAAAGGTGTTTATACATAGCAATGGTTGCTACAACATTCATGAGTACTCATAAGTTATGATTATTGGAATAAACCCACGCTCACTTGTATCACTTCATGGAATTTATCTCGAGTGATCGTGAGACGATAATATCATATAAGTCTTCAAACCTAGAGATATGAGTTTGTAACATTCTCGGAATAGCAAGAGTATAGTTGAAGGGCTAAAAGAGTAAAATTGGAAGGGGAACTCGGCGAGTCCATGGGTGGACTCGGCGAGTAGAGTCGCGACTTGGTCGCGTGTTAAGTGGCCGACTCGGCGAGTCAGTAAGATGGACTCGACGAGTAGGCGCTGAATGGAGGAAACCCTAAATCCGAAGGTTGAGCCCTATATAAAGAACATTATGTTTCCTCCACAGCCTCCTTATCATCCCTTGAGTTCCAGAAACCCTAATTTCGTGAGGAAACCCCATTGTTGAGTGAATTGGAGCTTGGAGAGGTGGTTGTTGAAGAGATCTTGAAGGAAAAGAGACTTGGATCAAAGGGCTTTGCAAGGATTCGGGTTAATCTTCTCTTGGAGCTTCCTTTTGAGGTATCATTTCATTGTTTGAGCTGCTATTGTCTAGATTCATCATTTTAGGGGTGTTAGAGATCATATCTTTTGGTGTTTTGGAGTTTAAAGGTTAGATCTGAGGTTGCTACCTCAGATCTGGAATGGAGAAGGGTTATAATGCCTGAAAGTCTCTGTTTGTGAGTGATTGATGGAGCCATTATGTCCCAAACACTAGCCCTAAAGTGTAAATGGCCTAGATCTCTTTGGATTCATGTAAAGTTTGCCACTTTACGTGATGGATGGGTTGTAGGAGGCTAGATCTATGTTTTGGATCAATTGCGTGGCCTGGAATGCTTCTGTATGGATTCAGACCGGTGGTACTCGGCGAGTCACATGGGTAGACTCGACGAGTTGCTTGAAGATAGGCTGGAACTTGACGAGTTGGAAGAACAACTCGGTGAGTTGGATGAAGATGGACTGGAACTCGACGAGTTGGAAGAACAACTCGGCGAGTAGGTTGAAGATAGCCTTAGACTCGACGAGTCTGTTCTTGGAATCAGCGAGTCTTGTCGAGGGGTCCCAATCTTTCCTGGTTGAGCCGTGAATCGGTGAGTCAAGGGGATGATTCGGTGAGTTGTATGTGAGTGGACTCAGAGTTGTTGTACTCGGCAAGTCTCAGGGTGACTCAGCGAGTTGAGTCGCAGATTGGGGAAGTTCGGAGCATGGGGACTCGGCCATCGGGTTGACTCGGCGCGTAGAGTCAGTCAGGGGTTGATTTTGACCTTATCTTTGACCAAGGGTTGACCAGTGTTTTCTAGGGGCGTTTTGGTAATTGTTGGATATTGTTTTGAGTTCAGTGCCTTGGTGGTTGTCCAGTGGTGGAGATCGTATCAGTGATCGGAGCAGCTTGGGTTATCTGTTCAGTCGGCAGTTTCAAGGTGAGTTATCCTCACTATATCAACAGGGTCTAAGGCACCAAGGCCGACCCTTATCGGATTGAGATCTGGGTAGTTGTTGTTATGTCATTGCTTTGATATGTTTGCATCCTGGTAGCTAGGATGGTATATGCTAGAGACTGGTTAGGTCGGTATCCTGGTTAGGATGATGATATGTTATGTGATCTATTTCAACTGCTTGTTGAATGTGAATTGCTATATGATTGTATGTATATGTGCACATGTTTGTTTGGATTGGAGTTGGGTTGAGGCGGGTCCTGCTTTGTGCTTTAGGCCAAGATACCCAGGGCGAACCGGTTGTCCCGAAGGCCCGGTAAGCGGTCCAGATAGGCTGTAGGCCCCAAGAGGGCGGACCAGACGTGCTGAGGCTTGGAGAGTGAACCAGGCCGACTGAAGGCCCGGTGCGGGCGGACCAGTCATACTGTAGACTCAAAGAGTGGACCAAGTGGATTGAAGGCCCGGTGCAGGCGAACCAATCACACTGCAGACTCGATGTATGTGGTTAGATTCGGAGAGTGGACCAGGTAGATTGAAGGCTCGGTGCGGGCGGACCAATCACACTGTAGACTCGAGGTACACGGCTAGACTTGGAGGGTGGACCAGGTGGACTGTTGGCCGGTGCGGCGGACCAGTCCCACAGTAGACCCGAAGTGCATGGCTGTTCTGTGATCAGATATGTTATGGCATGTTATGCGTGTATGGTATATGTGGTTGGTATTTTGGGGGTATCTCACTAAGCTTTCGGGCTTACAGTTGTGGTTTAATGTTTTTCAGGTTCTTCAGGAGACCGTGGCAAGGCGAAGGCGTGATCGTACCGCTCCTCGTGTTTATATTGTGATGAGATTCTGGGAATACTTAAAATGAATTGTATTGAAAACCTTTTTGTAATAATTTTAATGGTATTGGGTTGTTTTTTGAAAATTTTAAATTGGTTGAAATTTTTGGTCGTTTCAAGTTGGTATCAGAGCCTTGGTTTGAGTGAATTGGAGAAACACTCGTGTGACTCCAGTCTCAAATCGAGGAGAGTTTTCAAAAGAGAGTTTAAAATGGTTTTCAAAATGAGTAAAGTAGGACGCGGAGGTACGATCAGCCGGAGCCAGTAAGTAACCCCAAAATACCATGCATGTTATTTGTTTTTGAGCTTTGATAGAATATCATGCTAGTGTTAGGCTAGGGATCTTTAGGATTTCTCTATAATGATGCCTGATTTGTGATGCCTGTAGCCTAGGGTTTCCTTGTGGGAGATTTTCAGTGTTCTTCTAGTGGTGAGGGTTGAGAGTTGTTATGCATGTTTTCACTAGGGTGTTGTGGTAGTACTTCATGCAAATATGGGTAGGTGTGGAAGGTAGTATGGGCCCGTACTACTGAAAGCACAGGACCCATACGCATATCAGGGAAACCATGACCTCTAGGGGTGGGTTGAGAGAGAGAGTTGGTTCCCGGGATAGTGGGAAGTATCTGAGTCTTTGTGGTGATTTTCAGTATGGGGATTCCGAGGCATGCTGGGAGTGGATCCGGGTCAGGATCGGGAGCAGGAGAGGGAGTTCCGGGCGGGTCAGTACCGCCCGAGGTTATTGGTCAGATGAGCACGTGCGAGCTGGATGCAAGGATTCGTGAGATCCTGCGTGATGAGATTGCTGCGTTGTTCCTGGCTGAGGTGTCGGAGCTGTTTGGGTCGATCAAGACCACCATGGTTAAGTATTTTGATGAGCGCTATGCAGCCCTCACAGAGACGGCTGCCGTGGCGGCTACAGCGGCTGTAGCTGCGGTAATGGGAGGAGCTGGTCGGGGCTTTCAGTATCGGGACTTCGATAATACGAAGCCTCCCACCTTTGATGGAGTTCAGGACCCGATTGTTGCTATGAGATGGTTATCGGATGTGGAGGGGTGTTTCTTCACATGTTCATGCCCTGCTGATCAGAGGGTGAGGTGTGCTCTGAACCTGTTGAGGCTCGGGGCGAAGGATTGGTGGAGATTGACCACGGGGTCATATTCGGATGCGCAGAGGGCTGCGGTTTCATGGGATCAGTTCAGAGAGATGTTCAGCACTCGTTATGTTTCGCAAGTGGAGAAGGAGAGATTGGCTCAGGAGTTCCTTGAGCTGAAGCAGGATTCGGAGTCGGTGACTGAGATCACCAGGATGTTCACTGAGAGGGCGATGTTCTGCCTAGAGTTCGCTTCGGAGCAGGCTCAGATGTCTCGATATTTGAGCATGCTCAAGAGGGACATCAGACAGTTTGTGTCTACGCAGAGGTGCGAGACCTTGTTGGAGTTGCAGGAGGCCGCTAGGCGGCGTGAGTTAGAGATTGAGTTGCAGTTGCGTGAGCTGAGGCAGGCTCCGGTGCAGTCGCAGCCGGCGCCGAAACGGTCCAAGACCGTTGATGTTAGAGTGGGGGATCTGAGCAGCCACACTTGTGGGAAGTGTGGGAGGGGTCACACCGGAGTTTGTAGGTCCAGTGGTGCATGCCGCAAGTGTGGAAAGGAGGGGCACTATGCGAGGGATTGTCGGCAGTCAGCGCCGGTTCGGGATTTGAGGATTTGTTATCATTGTCATCAGGTTGGACATTTGAGGGTCAACTGTCCACAACTTGCTGCAGGACCGGTGCAGGCTCCAACACCGGCCACTTTGAGGATCACGGGTGGAGGTCAGGGTGGAGCGGAGCCCCCAAGGGCTCAGGGTCGTGCTTTTCAGCTTTCAGCAGAGGAGGTCAGAGCAGTGCCGGATGCAGCTGCGGGTATGTTCTTTCTTGATGTCTTGTTATCTTGAGATTTTGTGGTGTATTGTTTATGTGCTGGTATCTTTGTGTGGTTTTCGATGCGATATTCGTCGTTTTTGAGGGTTGTGGTTTGGTTATCATTCATGAGGGTTATTAGTGGAAACCTGGCATTGGTTTGAAGGCTGGGTAGCATCTGCTTCTGAGGAGTGCTTAGATGCATATTAAGTTTCTTTCGAGCGGGTTAATCGGTGTTGATGTGGGATCTTGTTAAGCTTGTTTATGCTTGTGGAAATCAGTCCGCGTGCAAGTGTTGGTTTTATGCAGAGTTGTTCTGGGAGGTCAGTGATGGCGACCGGTGGTTAATAGTCAGTACCCTAAGCGGGGGAGAATTGGAAAATTCTCCTGAAAATCGATGAGCATGTGAGGTTGCTTAGCTGTTTGGGATTCAGCAGTGTTTTGTCAGTCCAGAGTGTAGGCTGTTATGAGAAAGTGTCGGGCATGTGGGGCAGGATACAGACCTAGGGCATTCGATTGTGGAAGGCATCAGGCCGTGATCGAGTATGTATGATGGAGATAGAGTTCGAAACCCCAAGAGGGCTAGAAAGCTATGCACGGGAGGATTTCCCGGAGAGATAGCTCAGAATGATGAATGCTAGTTGAGCGGTCCGGGTAGACTGAAGGCCCGTAGGCGTACCAGTCAGGCCGAAGGCTCGGAGGACGGTCCAACCAAACTGAAGGCACTGAGAGCGGTCCAGATTGGCTGAAGGTTCTAAGAGTGGTCCAGATTGGCTGAAGGCCCGGTGAGGTGGTCCAGTCATGCTGAAGACTCTGCAGGTATTGTTGGATCGGTTTGAGGATATGGATTGTGTATGTTGCAGTGTGATTGCATTAGAAGGTCTGGCCCCGGATAGTAATATTGATTAGTTGAGATAGTGCACGGGCTTGAGAGTCCCTGCGATTAGAGTCAGAGTATGTGTGTTGGATGGATAGCGGATACGCTATAAAAGGGTGGTGTAGCGTTGGGCGAGCACCGTGGCACTTGTCGGAGTGACAATGCGGCCAAGTGGATTCCTTGGTAAAGGAAAAGAGAGAGGTGTGTAACTCTGAGAAGGAGTGCAAGTTCACGGAAGTGAAAGCGGCAGAGCAGAGTTATGATTAGAGTAATCCGAGTATGGTTATTGAGAAGCATGTTTGCGGCAGTGGAATGGAAACACATCCGGTTTGGGATGTCTACTGAGGTCGCGGAGGGAATTCCGCAGGTGTAGAGCCAAGAGGCTCGGAAGGGATGCAGGGAGGGAGTCTTGGGCTCTCAATGTGATTCTGATAAGGGAATTGTGTATGTATTAGTGGTTCATCTTGGGGGATGTTTGAAGATATCATCAGTGTATCGGGTTTTCCCAACCCGAGGGTGCTAGAGCTAGTTCAACATGTGTATGTGATTGCAAGAGGAGAATGTCACACCCCAAAACTAGAACGGCGCAAACGTTCTGGGGTGGATGACGTCATGTCAAGTATCACAACACATGCATTATAGTAATCAAAGTACAACAAGACATTGCATTAATAGTAATAATTTTACATGGTTACAGTAATACATCAATTCAAAGTAATACAAGTAATAGAATAGATATAACATGATACTAAGCTATCTTCATCAACAACTCCGAGATGTACCTATCTAATGCTAACCTGAGAATACAAGTTATTTGAAAAGCGAGTATCAGCATTTTTACAAATGCTGGTGAGATCATAAGTATTTAGTGACATTTCATTCAAATAACTTTATAAAGTAATAGTTTAAGTGTTTACAGTGTATTAGAGTTCTTTCCAGAAAAATCCTATATTTTCTTTAATCAAAGCAGCCTTCTACCAAGACTGGTCAGTGTTATGTGGTAAAAGTTGTTTTCCCTTAATTGTTATTATTATCAAAATACTGAATTTGATTATTAAAGAAAGCGAGAGATAATAGGGAAATAACATATGCCTCAGCAGTGAGGACTGCTGACTAAGGCAAAGGAATCATGGACTCCAGGAGAGTATCGAACTAACGACACGCCTGGTTCAGTCCAACAAGTAGAGACTCAGACCCCAGAAGGTACCAAATGAAAGATACAGCTGGTAAGGTCTAAAACAGTGAAAAACAGACCCCAGACAGTATCAAATGAAAGATACGTCTTGTAAGGTCAAAACAGAGAAAACAGACCCCAGACAGTATCAAATGAAAGATACGTCTTGTAAGGTCGAAACAGTGTGACTCTGAAAATGAATTACCAGCATACAATGTAAATTTCCGGTGAAATACCGTTACCTTAAGGCCAAAGAATTATAAGGTAACCCGGGATACTCGTAACCATACTGACTAGAGTACCAGACGCCCTACAAGCGTCTAAATATGACATTTGTCACCTGTTGGCTTGGTAGGCCGGGACTGTAGCTAGCAGTCTGGGTGCGGGGTTGTCAATCTTGTATAGATCTATACACACAATGTCCGCTCTCCCTACATGAGACTCTGGTTACCAACTAGACGACGGAGAATGGCCATGTCCTGAAGATGCATCCCAAATAGTGGGTAGAGACTTCCAAATAGTGGGTTTCTAATGTAAGTGCTGAACTAGATGTAGAGACTCATAACTGAAATGACTGAAGTGAACCCGTATGTCTATGCTGGTGTACCTAATATATAACTAATAAATCAACGACCTTCCCACCAGACCACATCTCAATGAAGAAAAGGAAATAGCGCGGACAAGCCTTCCTAAGTCCTTCAATCATTATTTATATGCATCTATACAAGCACAGACATACATCTAACTACGCTTGAGTGTGTATCAAGTGGAATCATATCGTGAAGTATAAGTGTACAGCGTGGAATGATCGACTTGTGAAGTATAAGTGTACAGTGAGATATCCGAATCTTGAAGTATAAGCGTACAGAGGAACATCCGAGTCGTGAAGTATAAGCGTACAGTGGAACATCCGAGTCGTTAAGTATAAGCGTACAGAGTGGGATAATCAAATCGTGAAGTATAAGTGTACCAAGTGTAAGTGTATCACGAAGTGGAGACGATGATACGTGAAGTAAGAGTGTCTATCAAGTATAAGAGGCTACAAGTATAAGCGATATAGAGACAAAAATCCGGTATAAGCGTATCACGAAGGAATGCGTTATCAAGTAGGAGTTTTAAATAAGTAAAAGCGAAGCAGCAGTAACAAACAAATAAAAGTATACGTTGTGAAAGAGAACTTTGATTAAAATCTTGTAAAACCTTTATAAACCAGTTTAAAGTGAGTTTTGAATAAAGCAGTATAAATAAGAGTCTTGAAACAAACGAAAAACCTTTTTGAAAACCATTATAGTGTGCTACTCGGTAAAACAGTGTACAGTGTGGTAAAATCTTGAGCATGCGGGTTATCAATCACATGTGATTGATATGATAACTGGCATGTTTAACTTGTATCCCCCCCTATAAAACATGTAAAAGCATTTAAAAGGTTCATTCAGGGGTATGAACTCACCTGGTGTAAGTAGGTCCGACGAAGGTGCCGTTTGGGCGTTCGGTGTCACGCAAGGACTCAAACACACACAATGACCTATTTAACATATGATAACATATGTTCACATACAATTAGTATATTTAATACTAATTAAACAAATATACGCGCTCAAAGGAGTGGAAAACACTTTGGATAAGTGTTTGGGTGTCCCGGGTAGCGTCTAAAGGTGTGTATGGCTAAGGAATGGAGTTTACTCTCCAAGAGTAAACCCTTATTATATAGTTTACGGCCCAGGGACTACTCACCATGAGTTTACGGCCGTAAACTCATGGTGAAGGGTTCTAGGGTGTTTAAGGCTTCTAGCTTGTTCATGGGATTTTTCTAAGTACTTTTCCAAAAAGGCATGAGTGGGTTTAAGGCTTCTAAGGGCACCTTATAGGAGTTTACGGCCTAGGGACAACTCCTAAGGGAGTTTACGACCGTAAACTCTCAATCTTTGAGTTAAGTGAAGTTTTAAGCCCCTAATACCTTCCTAGCAATTTATAATGGAGTGAGATGCCATTTTGGGGGATTAAAACTATCATTTGGGTGTGTTTTGGGGAGTTTACGGCCTAGGTACTTGCTTGGGCCGTAAACTCCAAGTATCCCCATATTTCCTTGTGTTTAAATGTTCCAAACCCTAAATAGCATGTCCTTATTTTATGTCTTAAGCCTATGGGTGGTTTGGGAGTGTTTGGAACTTGATTTAACAAGTTTAGAGGGTGTTTACGGCATAAGCATGTGCTTGGGCCGTAAACCCTCTTTTATGCCACAAATCTTGTTGTTTTGGGGTTCAAACTCTCCTAGGCTAAATCCCCTAATAGTTTCTAAGCTTAAGGATGAGTTTAAAGGCATGTTCGGCACCATATTAGGGGTTTACGGCCCTAGAGTGTTCATGGGTCGTAAACTCCTTATTCCATGCCTTCTTGGACGATTTTTGGGCTATAAACACAAATCATAATGTTTAGAATAAGCTAGGGTAAGCGGACTTATGATTTGGAAGCGTTTGGTTGCAGATTTGGGGCGAAAACGGGTCTAGGGAGAGAGAGAGTATAGAGAGAGGGTGTAAAAAGTCTCCAATGGACTCCACTCACCTTTATATAGGTTTCTGAGTCGGGGCTCAGTGGAATTTTACCCGATACTGCCGTTAAACGGGGCTTTTGGTCGCACCCGATTTAGTGGTCGTAATAATAAAACTTAACATTTTCCAACAAAATGGAAATGTGTGTTTTTATTCTCTTTCATCACGACTTAACGGCATATTAAACATAAACAAATGGAATGTTTATTAAATTGACGACCTCTAATTAACGGAACTTTTGTAAACTGGAATATTTCGTTAACGGTAATGGGGAAATGTAACGGAACAGCTTGGGTTGTCACATCATCCCCCCGTTAGAGGGAATTTCGTCCTGAAATTCAGGTCTAGGCAAGGAAGTAGGTATGAATGGCCAAGTAGAGGTAAGAGATTACTTCCTATACAGTTGTCCTCGCATTCCCAAGTGATCTATGGTTTGTGTTTGTCATCCCAACAGACCTTCACGTACGGGATGCGGATTCCGTCTAGTGTAGCTAGTGGGTTCCAACTGGTGTATCTACAAGGTTAGGGTTCTCAATGGATTCTATCAAGATGAGTGAGGCACGAAGAGTGTTGTCGGGAAATCACATATCAAGTCTAAGAAGTGGATTGACCGGGTGTGAATCTTGTGGTACATCCAAAGGTAGTGGCGGCCTGAAAAGGGTTGGACCAAATCTCCATGAGAATTCTCATATGGTCCTAAGCTCTCGGAATGGTAGAGCTTTTTAGTACTCAGAACATAGTGTACTTCTATGGTAAGATCATCACTGGCGTGATCGCCATTCCGAAGTTCCTAACGGTCTCTCTCGTACTGTGTGTGTGTAGTCCTTCAGGTTGGTTCTTAGAAAGCTCGGGTGGTCTTTGGTTTTGTGTTTCCTGTCAACTGGCTGATAGAGACTTTCTAGGTCATCGGATGGGTTGCGTATCCGCGGATATCTGTCTGCTGTAGAGTGTCTATCTCAAGCTTGTGCAAAATGGACCTGCACTAACGAAGCTTGAGATGCGGAAACCTTGGAGGGTCGGGGAGATAGGGTTTCACCAGACGAGTGCTGGACTATCTCGGGAGGTGGTTCTACTATCTCTGCGTGAGATAGTATTCGTGGAACACGTAGTAGTCCAAGGATTTTCCAAGACGTTGGTTTATTTCAGTGCGGAAAGTGCATGTTCCTGCATAACCCCTCGACTGACACCTGGGCTGGCGTCCAGTCGATAATCTCTTCGGGATCTGGGTCACGAGGTTTAACATCGCTACTCCCGCACTTTGACCAAGTATTCTTGGTTGCGAAGGTTATCCTGTGGTTCTTAGTATCCTAGTGTTCACTTCAGAGAATGTATTTTTATCGTCTATAGGGCGACGACAATTTCCTCCATGCAAGAGGGTGGGGGATGATAGGCACTACTTGTCTATAATAGGGTGGGCGAAGTGCCTGAGTAGTGTAGGCATATACTGCAACTACTCTTCCGAAGGTTCTGAGTTTTCTCGGTCCAGGTCAAATCTAGTGAGTATAGGGTCTCATCACTCGGAACTTTAATAGCTCAACCTGCAGTGATTCTCTTGACTCCGGCTCCTATTTTATGGAATAGGATGAAGGGTCTCACTAAGAGGTTCGTGGTAGAGCTCATACTTAGCCTAACCACTAATACTGGGCGTATGCAAGAAGTATATAATTGAGGTCGGTAGGATGTTCAGCTGTGCGACTCCACCCCAAAACCACAACCCAACGAGGAATAGGGAGTAGGGAGGAAACACACACCTTAAATCTTTTTTATCTCAATTATATACCACCATTGCGCATATAACTGGTTTTAGTGGTCATTCCTTATGAGTTCTAATCTCTATGATTACGAACCTGACGTGCGAGGTGCGAAGGGTCTTTCTGAGGAATCTACGGAGTATGCTTCGGTTGGTGGTCGTCTTTTAGAGTATATGCAGCGTCTTTCACTTCAGTGTCCATCTGACTACGAGGGGTCGGTCAATAGCGTACGGTACCCTCTCTTGGGTACTTCGGAAGGTTTGAGATAAGAGGGACTTGACGGATCGCATTAGGTTTAGTTATTTGCATTATGTTTAGGTTCAGAAGAACCTTTATTTGTCGACATGGCTACGGAGAAAGTTCTTTTTACACAGCACTAAGAATGTCCACATGGTTGCACGAAGTCAAACCATGATCAATAGAGTCGTCGAAGTTGGCACACTCCGACATGATATATAATGAAGATCAATAGAGTCATGTGTCGAACAGGCACACAAGTTCTAGGCGTCTCAGGTTTCGTCCTATGTATCACTACCGCAGATACTTGGACCGATAGAGTCGACGCGGAACTATAGAGATTTCTAAGTGTTTCTGAATAGAGTATCTTTTCATGAAGGAATTCTCACAAGGCATTTCTATAATCGCCTCACATATACTAGTCATGTATATTTAAGGTAGGGAGGACTTTTGACTGAGCGACCCCGCCCTAAATCCACAACCAAACGAGGAACAGGAAATGAGGCGGCATTCGCTCACTGTAGGTCTGTCCATCTTAAATATACATGGCCGCAACGTATATGTTTAGCCATTATAGTTTTACCTGATGAATTTTTAAATTTTATAACAGTGCTGCGACTTTCGCCTTACTGGGAAGAATTTACATTTGAATTAGTATTTTATTGTTTTTAGTTTAGTTACCCGAGATCGAGAGACGTGCCAAAATCTAACGAGTTCCTTGATGCTTCTCTCTAAGCAGTAGAGTTAGGCTCCTCATGTGTCTTTGTTGTTTCCTTCAGCTGGGAAATCCTTCTTGAAATGTCCCATTTCACCACATAGGTGACAAACTGGATTGGTCACCGCATTAGTGATCGATGCAATACGCTCCACCGGAGTTCTGCATACACGAGCAGTATGCCCCTTCATGTTGCACCTAGCACATAAGAGTTCCCGGAAGGCACCATGATGATGGTAGCTGCACTTGCTGCATTGGGGAAGGTCTCCTAGGTATGGTCTTCTTGAGGTCGGGAGGGAAGGATTGACAGGGGTATAAACTGCCTTAGCTCGTCGCCTTTCAGAAGGTCCTTGAGCCGAGGTACTTCCCTCCTCAATCTTGAGTTTTCTCTTTAGTGGGTTCGGTGAAGGTTTTTGGGTAACTGGGTGTGAAAGTGTTGGTTGCTGCTGTCCATCGCCAGGATTGGAAATCCCGACAGGGCCCTTGCTAACATTAGCGGTGTTAGCATTCAGGTGAGCCATGACAGCTGCTACGGCTGCTGAGACTGCAGCTTGGAACGTAGCTTCATCGAATAGGAGAGCAGGTTTCTTGCTTGCGGATTGGTTATGCTTCTTCGGTGGCATGGTTTTCCTACATGGAAAGGAATACAAGGTAATGAGAGACGATGGTTAACCCTGGACATTTCTGTCCTGAACGTATTAGGCATAAATTTTTTTTCCGTGCCTTGGGTACTGGTCGTCTGAGTGTCGACCTACATCCCTATGATGTAGTCCTGGTAATCGATGTGAGTGTATGAGTATTGGAAAAGGCCATAAGATGCGAGTCGTTCCTACTAAGTTACCTTTATACGGGCAAAGGTTTCACTCTCCGGTCTGGAGAGATTTGAGAACGGTTCGGAACGAACTGCGGAAAGAGAGGCTCACAAGGGCAGATGGCTAAAATTTTCTCAAATAGAGATGCGGGGATCTGCCCTAATCGTGTATCTGGCAACGGGAAATGACGATTTACCTAACACATAGCGTGAGTAGTGTAACCACTACCTCACTAAATTGTATTATTTTATGGGTGTATTAGCGTGACGAACACGAGGAAAAGACAATTCCCAGTTTCCATGTACTGGCTCCCTCGGTCTGCTTCGTATCTTTGACTGGAATCGGCGTTGGTTTCCTTCGGGTAGTTTCCTAGGGTTCTCTTCTCGTATGGACATATTGAATTTCTACTCCGCCTTCCTTTTTATTCCAACTCTGGGTGTTATCACTTCATGATGGATGACTGGGAATCTCCGAAGTTTAGGTGAATCTCTCACCACTGTCCCTAAAAGAATATGGGCACTCGGTGCATTCAATAGTCTCGACCCAGTTCATTTATTTCCGAACAGGAAATTTTCTCAATGAACCTCCTCGGGGTCGGAATCAACTCTTCTGTCAAGCACTGAAGTGGGTAGGGTTGTCTACAGGGTTCGTGCGAGAATGGAAATGTCTAAAGAATCCTAAGAGATTATTAACATTCCACTAGATGATCCATATCGAGTCCTGCTACGATTACACAGGGTATACAAATCATATATAACTTAGATCCGATAGGCCTTCGAATATGTGATACTACTCTAGAACCACATCCCAACGAGGAAAAGGAAATAGAGCGAAACCACACATTCTTAGCCTATGGGATCCTTATTATATATAACCTTGGGAGTATACTCTCTGTAGTTGTAGGTATATCAATAAGGATCTTTTTAGTTAATCACGCAAGGTTGTTAATGGATTCTAAAATACCCCTATGGTATTTTAATTCTTGTTTGATTCTTATCTTCTGATTATGATTCTGGGATTAGTGTGGATCTTTTAGCGTTCTAAAATACTCCTATAGTATTTTAACTTTATGTTTGGCTCTAGCATTCCTAGTTGTTAAGTTTCAGACCTGTTGCACACCACTATCACTCCCGAGCACATGTTCATCGCATCTCGGATAAATGTAGTTGATCAGGTTACATTTATCCCAGCTTATGATTACATAACTGCCCAGTTTTGACGGCAATGCTCAACATCCGAAGACTTTTATTATCGTTCTTTTTGTGATACTTTTGTTCGAGTGTTTAGATTCTGGATGTTATTATACTTTGGTAAAATATGGTTATATTTTAAAGTATAATTCTTGGTCAGAGTGTTTTATCCCTTTGTATTTATAGGTTGTATATCTTTTATGAATTGATATACTTAGCTCACTATAAACAATGCTCTGATACCAATCTGTCACACCCCAAAACCGGAACGGCGGAAACGTTCTGGGGTGGATGACGTCATGTCAAGTATCACAACACATGCATTATAGTAATCAAAGTACAACAAGACATTGCATTACTAGTAATAATTTTACATGGTTACATTAATACATCAATTCAAAGTAATACAAGTAATAGAATAGATATAACATGATACTAAGCTATCTTCATCAACAGCTCCGAGATGTACCTGTCTAATGCTAACCTGAGAATACAAGTTATTTGAAAAGCGAGTATCATCATTTTTACAAATGCTGGTGAGATCATAAGTATTTAGTGACATTTCATTCAAATAACATTATAAAGTAATAGTTTAAGTGTTTACGGTGTATTAGAGTTCTTTCCAGAAAAATCCTATATTTTCTTTAATCAAAGCAGCCTTCTACTAAGACTGGTCAGTGTTATGTGGTAAAAAGTGGTTTTCCCTTAATTGTTATTATTATCAAAATACTGAATTTGATTATTAAAGAAAGTGAGAGACAACAGGGAAATAACATATGCCTCAACAGTGAGGACTGCTGACTAAGGCAAAGGAATCATAGACTCCAGGAGAGTATCGAACTAACGACACGCCTGGTTCAGTCCAACAAGTAGAGACTCAGACCCCAGAAGGTACCAAATGAAAGATACAGCTGGTAAGGTCTAAAACAGTGAAAAACAGACCCCAGACAGTATCAAATGAAAGATACGTCTTGTAAGGACAAAACAGAGAAAACAGACCCCAGACAATATCAAATGAAAGATACGTCTTGTAAGGTCGAAACAGTGTGACTCTGAAAATGAATTACCAGCATACAATGTAAATTGCCGGTGAAATACCATTACCTTAAGGCCAAAGAATTATAAGGTAACCCGGGATACTCGTAACTATACTGACTAGAGTACCAGACGCCCTACAAGCGTCTAAATATGACATTTGTCACCTGTTGGCTTGGTAGGCCGGGACTATAGCTAGCAGTCTGGGTGCGGGGTTGTCAATCTTATATAGATCTATACACACAATGTCCGCTCTCCCTACAGGAGACTCTGGTTACCAACTAGACGACGGAGAATGGCCATGTCCTGAAGATGCATCCCAAATAGTGGGTAGAGACTTCCAAATAGTGGGTTTCTAATGTAAGTGCTGAACTAGATGTAGAGACTCATAACTGAAATGACTGAAGTGAACCCGTATGTCTATGCTGGTGTACCTAATATATAACTAATGAATCAAAGACCTTCCCACCAGACCACATCTCAATGAAGAAAAGAAAATAGCGCGGACAAGCCTTCCTAAGTCCTTCAATCATTATTTATATGCATCTATACAAGCACAGACATACATCTAACTACGCTTGAGTGTGTATCAAGTGGAATCATTTCGTGAAGTATAAGTGTACAGCGTGGAATGATCGACTTGTGAAGTATAAGTGTACAGTGAGATATCCGAATCGTGAAGTATAAGCGTACAGAGGAACATCCGAGTCGTGAAGTATAAGCGTACAGTGGAACATCCGAGTCGTTAAGTATAAGCATACAGAGTGGGATAATCAAATCGTGAAGTATAAGTGTACCAAGTGTAAGTGTATCACGAAGTGGAGACGATGATAAGTGAAGTAAGAGTGTCTATCAAGTATAAGAGGCTACAAGTATAAGCGATATAGAGACAAAAATCCGGTATAAGCGTATCACGAAGGAATGCGTTATCAAGTAGGAGTTTTAAATAAGTAAAAGCGAAGCAGCAGTAACAAACAAATAAAAGTATACGTTGTGAAAGAGAAATTTGATTAAAATCTTGTAAAACCTTTATAAACCAGTTTAAAGTGAGTTTTAAATAAAGCAGTATAAATAAGAGTCTTGAAACAAACGAAAAACCTTTTTGAAAACCATTATAGTGTCCTACTCGGTAAAACAGTGTACAGTGTGGTAAAATCTTGAGCATGCGGGTTATCAATCACATGTGATTGATATGATAACTGGCATGTTTAACTTGTATTCCCCCCTATAAAACATGTAAAAGCATTTAAAAGGTTCATTCAGGGGTATGAACTCACCTGGTGTAAGTAGGTCCGACGAAGGTGCCGTTTGGGCGTTCGGTGTCACGCAAGGACTCAAACACACACAATGACCTATTTAACATATGATAACATATGTTCACATACAATTAGTATATTTAATACTAATTAAACAAATATACGCGCTCAAAGGAGTGGAAAACACTTTGGATAAGTGTTTGGGTGTCCCGGGTAGCGTCTAAAGGTGTGTATGGCTAAGGAATGGAGTTTACTCTCCAAGAGTAAACCCTTATTATATAGTTTACGGCCCAGGGACTACTCACCATGAGTTTACGGCCGTAAACTCATGGTGAAGGGTTCTAGGGTGTTTAAGGCTTCTAGCTTGTTCATGGGATTTTTCTAAGTACTTTTCCAAAAAGGCATGAGTGGGTTTAAGGCTTCTAAGGGCACCTTATAGGAGTTTACGGCCTAGGGACAACTCCTAAGGGAGTTTACGACCGTAAACTCTCAATCTTTGAGTTAAGTGAAGTTTTAAGCCCCTAATACCTTCCTAACAATTTATAATGGAGTGAGATGCCATTTTGGGGGATTAAAACTATCATTTGGGTGTGTTTTGGGGAGTTTACGGCCTAGGTACTTGCTTGGGCCGTAAACTCCAAGTATCCCCATATTTCCTTGTGTTTAAATGTTCCAAACCCTAAATAGCATGTCCTTATTTTATGTCTTAAGCCTATGGGTGGTTTGGGAGTGTTTGGAACTTGATTTAACAAGTTTAGAGGGTGTTTACGGCCTAAGCATGTGCTTGGGCCGTAAACCCTCTTTTATGCCACAAATCTTGTTGTTTTGGGGTTCAAACACTCCTAGGCTAAATCCCCTAATAGTTTCTAAGCTTAAGGATGAGTTTAAAGGCATGTTTGGCACCATATTAGGGGTTTACGGCCCTAGAGTGTTCATGGGTCGTAAACTCCTTATTCCATGCCTTCTTGGACGATTTTTGGGCTATAAACACAAATCATAATGTTTAGAATAATCTAGGGTAAGCGGAGTTACGATTTGGAAGCGTTTGGTTGCGGATTTGGGGCGAAAACGGGTCTAGAGAGAGAGTATAGAGAGAGGGTGTAAAAAGTCTCCAATGGACTCCACTCACCTTTATATAGGTTTCCGAGTCGGGGCTTAGTGGAATTTTACCCGATACTGTCGTTAAACGGGGCTTTTGGTCGCACCCGATTTAGTGGTCGTAATAATAAAACTTAACATTTTCCAACAAAATGGAAATGTGTGTTTTTATTCTCTTTCGTCACGACTTAACGACATATTAAACATAAACAAATGGAATGTTTATTAAATTGACGACCTCTAATTAACGGAACTTTTATAAACTGGAATATTCCGTTAACGGTAACGGGGAAATGTAACGGAACAACTTGGGTTGTCACAGAGAACTCATGGGAGATTTCTCTGGAGAATGTGTCTTTCTGTCAGCGGAATGATTAGTGTGGGCTTCGGATCGGTAATCCGGTGGTTCATGGTTATCTTCTAGCTCATATGGGTCGAGTGATGGTTGTGATTTGGAGCAGTGTTGCATCGTGAGTAGTACTCAGTAGTTAAGTGGTGTTATCGGAGGGTAAAGTCGGTGGCCGGCTTGAGTCAGTGGTTAGGACACCGTAAGAATGGAGAAAGTGAGCTTCTGGTTTCTATGGTTGTGTTTTGAGGAACCTGGTTGGGTTAATGCCAGGTGGTGCGTGGCGGGGGTATTTTTGGAATTGAGTTGCCGTAGGCTTCGAGGACGAAGCCTAATGTAAGTGGGGGAGAATTGTAACATCCCGGAATAGAAAGAGTATAGTTGAAGGGCTAAAAGAGTAAAATTGGAAGGGGAACTCGGCGAGTAGAGTCGCGACTTGGTCGCGTGTTAAGTGGCCGACTCGGCGAGTCAGTAAGATGGACTCGGCGAGTAGGCGCTGAATGGAGAAAACCCTAAATCCGGAGGTTGAGCCCTATATAAAGAACATTATGTTTCCTCCCCAGCCTCCTTATCATCCCTTGAGTTCCAGAAACCCTAATTTCGTGAGGAAACCCCATTGTTGAGTGAATTGGAGCTTGGAGAGGTGGTTGTTGAAGAGATCTTGAAGGAAAAGAGACTTGGATCAAAGGGATTTGCAAGGATTCGGGTTAATCTTCTCTTGGAGCTTCCTTTTGAGGTATCATTTCATTGTTTGAGCTGCTATTGTCTAGATTCTTCATTTTCGGGGTGTTAGAGATCATATCTTTTGGTGTTTTGGAGTTTAAAGGTTAGATCTGAGGTTGCTACCTCAGATCTGGAATGGAGAAGGGTTAGAATGCCTGAAAGTCTCTGTTTGTGAGTGATTGATGGAGCCATTATGTCCCAAACCCTAGCCCTAAAGTGTAAAAGGCCTAGATCTCTTTGGATTCACGTAAAGTTTGCCACTTTACGTGATGAATGGGTTGTAGGAGGCTAGATCTATGTTTTGGATCAATTGCATGGCCTGGAATGCTTCTGTATGGATTCAGACTGGTGGTACTTGGCGAGTCACATGGGTAGACTCGACGAGTTGCTTGAAGATAGGCTGGAACTCGATGAGTTGGAAGAACAACTCGGCGAGTTGGATGAAGATGGCTTGGAACTCGACGAGTTGGAAGAACAACTCGGCGAGTAAGTTGAAGATAGCCTTAGACTCGACGAGTCTGTTCTTGGACTCGGCGAGTCTTGTCGAAGAGTCCCAATCTTTTCTGGTTGAGCCGTGAATCGGTGAGTCAAGGGGATGACTCGGTGAGTTGTATGTGAGTGGACTTAGAGTTGTTGAACTCGGCGAGTCTCGGGGTGACTCGGCGAGTTGCGTCGCGGATTGGGGAAGTTCGGAGCATGGGGACTCGGCGAGTCATCGGGTTGACTCAGCGAGTAGAGTCAGTCAAGGGTTGATTTTGACCTCGTCTTTGACCAAGGGTTAACCAGTGTTTTCTAGGGGTGTTTTGGTAATTGTTGGATATTGTTTTGAGTTTAGTGCCTTGGTGGTTGTCCAGTGGTGGAGATCGTATTAGTGATTGGAGCAGCTTGGGTTATCTGTTCAGTCGGCAGTTTCGAGGTGAGTTATCCTCACTATATCAACAGGGTCTAAGGCACCAAGGCCGGCCCTTATCGGATTGAGATCCGGGTAGTTGTTGTTATGTTATTGTTTTGATATGTTTGCATCCTGGTAGCTAGGATGGTATATGCTAGAGACCGGTTAGGTTGGTATCCTGGTTAGGATGATGATATGTTATGTGATCTGTTTGATCTGCTTGTTGACTGTGAATTGCTAT
The DNA here is from genome assembly GCF_051521515.1 of Lactuca serriola. Taxonomy (NCBI): domain Eukaryota; kingdom Viridiplantae; phylum Streptophyta; class Magnoliopsida; order Asterales; family Asteraceae; genus Lactuca; species Lactuca serriola. The sequence continues at coordinate 186,244,672 of NC_136416.1, read as the reverse complement.
ATGATTGTATGTATATGTGCACATGGTTGTTTGGATTGGAGTTGGGTTGAGGCGGGTCCTGCTTTGTGCTGTAGGCCAAGGTACCCAAGGCGGACCGGTTGTCCCGAAGGCCCAGCGAGCGGTCCGAATAGGTTGTAGGCCCCAAGAGGGCGGACCAGACGTGCCGAGGCTCAGAGAGTGGACCAGGCCGACTGAAGGCCCGGTGCGGGCGGACCAGTCATACTGTAGACTCAGAGAGTGGACCAGGTGGATTGAAGGCCCGGTGCGGGTGGACCAATCACACTGCAGACTCGATGTATGTGGTTAGATTCGGAGAGTGGACCAGGTGGATTGAAGGCTCGGTGCGGGCGGACCAATCACACTGTAGACTCGAGGTACATGGCTAGACTCGGAGGGTGGACCAGGTGGACTGTTGGCCGGTGCAGCGAACCAGTCCCACAGTAGACCCGAAGTGCATGGCTGTTCTGTGATCAGATATGTTATGACATGTTATGCGTGTATGGTATATGTGGTTGGTATTTTGCGGGTATCTCACTAAGCTTTCGAGCTTACATTTGTGGTTTAATATTTTTCAGGTTCTTCAGGAGACCGTGGCAAGGCGAAGGCGTGATCGTACCGCTCCTCGTGTTTATATTGTGATGAGATTCTGGGAATACTTAAAATGAATTGTATTGAAAACCTTTTTGTAATAATTTTAATGGTATTGGGTTGTTTTTTGAAAATTTTAAATTGGTTGAAATTTTTGGTCGTTTCAGAGTTGTTACCTATGAGTTGGTTGTGCATTGGTTGCACGAAAACGCATCAGTAACTTGATGTTATCAAGCGTGCCTTTGTGTGCAATTCAACAAGTAGTAGAACAAGCATATGAGTCGAAGTTTATATGTTCCTTCTAGAAATAGAAGCGATATCTAGTCCCCTTGATGATTTTGTGTTGACCCATGTACCGGGTGTAACATCCCGAATTCAGGAGTGCAAGTTCAGGGTTCAAATTGAAAATGTATAAGGACAACTCGGCGAGTCCATGGGTGGACTCGGCGAGTAGGGTCGCGATGTTGGTCGCGTGTTAAGTGGCCGACTCGGCGAGTTGGCGGCTGGACTCGGCGTGTAGGCGCTGAGTGGAGAAAACCCTAATTTCAGAGGATGAGCCCTATATAAAGGACATTATACCCTCTCCCCAGCCTCCTTACCTTCCCTTAAGTCCAGAAAACCCTAAAAGCGCGATTGTGAAGGATTGGAGTGCGTTTGAACCTTGGAAAAGAGATTTGGAGGAAGATCTTGGAGAGTTAGGAGGCTTGGAGCAAGGGGCTTTCCTTAGATTCGGATTTCATTGTTGCTGGGGCTTCCTTTTGAGGTATAATCTCGTTCTTGGGCTGTTATTCTTCTAGATTCATGATTCTTGGAATGTATAGGAGGTTTAGCTTGTGGTATCTTGAGTTTGAAGAGTAGATCTGAGGTTGTTACCTCAGATCTGGAGTGGAGGAGGTCTTAAGTGCATTAAAGACCCTGTTCTTGAGTGATTAGTGAAGCCATCATGTCCCAAACCCTAGCCCTAAAGGGTAAAATGCCTAGATCTCTTTGGATTCACGTAAAGTTTGCCACTTTACGTGTTGGATGGGTTGAAGGAGGCTAGATCTACATTTTGGATCAATTGCATGGCCTGGAAGGTTCTGTTTGGGATGAGATCTAGAGGCACTCGGCGAGTCACAAAGGTGTACTCGACGAGTTGCTTAAAGACGGTCTAGAACTCGGCGGGTTGGAAGAACAACTCGACGAGTAGGTTGAAGATAGCCTTGGACTCGACGAGTCTGTTCTTGGACTCGACGAGTCTGGTCGTGAGGTCCAAGTTTCTTCTGGTTGAGCTGTGACTTGGTGAGTCGAGTGAGAAGGACTCAGAGTTGCTGGACTCGGCGAGTCTTGGGGTGACTCGGCGAGTTAAGTCGCGGATGGGGGAAGTTCTGTGTATGTGAACTCAGCGAGTCATTGGGTTGACTAGGCGAGAAGAGTCGGTCAGAGGTTGGCTTTGACTTTGACTTTGACCATGGGTTGACCAGTTATTTTCCAAGGGCATTTTGGTAATTGTTGGATATTGTTTTGAGTTCAGTGTCTTGGTGTTGGCCAGTGTTGGAGATCGTGTCAGTGGCTGGAGTAGCTTGGGTTTATCTGTTCAGTCGGGAATTTCGAGGTGAGTTGTCCTCACTATATCAATAAGGTCTAAGGCACCAAGGCCGGCCCTTTATCAGATTGAGATCCGGGTATTTGTTGTTATGATATTGCTTTGATATGTTGCATCCTGGTAGCTAGGATGGTATATGTTAGAGACCTGGTTGAGGTCGGTTTCCTGAGATGTAGGGTGATGCTATGCTAGTGACCGGTTAGGTCGGTATCCTGGTTAGGGTGATGATATGTTATGTGATCTGTTTGATCGGTTTGTTGACTGTGAATTGTTATATGATTGTATGTTTATGTGCACATGGTTGTTTGGACTGGAGTTGGGTTGAGGTGGGTCCTGCTTCGTGCTGTAGGCCAAGATACCCAGGGCGGACCGGTTGTCCCGAAGGCCCAGCGAGCGGTCCGGATAGGCTGTAGGCCCCAAAAGGGCGGACCAGACGTGCCGAGGCTCGGAAAGTGGACCAGGCCGACTGAAGGCCCGGTGCGGGCGGACCAGTCATACTGTAGACTCAGAGAGTGGACCAGGTGGATTGAAGTCCCGATGCGGGCAGACCAAACACACTGTAGACTCGATGTATATGGCTAGACTCGGAGGGTGGACCAGGTGGAGTGTTGGCCGGTACAGCGGACCAGTCACACAGTAGACCCGAAGTGCATGGTTGTTCTGTGATCGGATATGATATGGCATGTTATGCGTGTATGGTATATGTGGTCGGTATTTTGGGGATATTTCACTAAGCTTTCGGGCTTACAGTTATGGTTTAATGTTTTTTTTTCAGGTTCTTCAGGAGACCGTGGCAAGGCGAAGGCGTGATCGTACCGCTCCTCATGATTATGTTGTGATGTGATTCTGGGAATACTCTGAATAAATTGTATTGAAAACTTTTTTGTAATAATTTAATGAAATCGGGTTATTTTTGAAAAGTTTAAATTGGTTGGAATTTTTCGGTCGTTACAAGTTGGTATCAGAGCCTTGGTTTGAGTGAATTGGAGGAACACTCGTGTGACTCTAGTCTCAAATCGAGGAGGGTTTTCAAAAAGAGAATTTAAAATGGTTTTCAAAACGAGTAAAGGAGGACGCGAAGGTACGATCAGCCAGAGCCAGTAAGTAACCCCAAAATACCATACATGATATTTGTTTTTGAGCATTGTTAGAATAGCATGCTAGTGATAGGCTAGGGATCTTCAGGATTTCATGATAATGTTGCCTGATTTATGATGCCTGTTAGCCTAGGGTTTCCTTGTGGGAGATTTCCAGTGTTCCTCTAGTAGTGAGGGTTGAGCGCTTGTTTTGTATGTTTTCACTAGGGTGTTGTGGTAGTACTTCATACAAATATGGGTAGGTGTGGAAGGTAGTATGGGGTCGTACTACTGAAAGCACAGGACCCATACGCGTATCAGGGAAACCATGACCTCTAGGGTTGGGTTGTGAGTTGGTTCCCGGGATAGTGGGAAGTGTCTGAGATTTTGTGGTGTTTCTTTTCAGTATGGAGATTCCGAGTCATGTTGGGAGTGGATCCGAGTCAAGATCGGGAGCAGGAGAGGGAGTTCCGGGCGGGTCAGTACCGCCCGAGGTTATTGGTCAGATGAGCACGTGCGAGTTGGATGCGAGGATTCGTGAGATCCTGCATGATCAGGTTGCTGCGTTGTTCCGGGCCGAGTTGCCGGAACTGTTTAGGTCGATCAAGACCACCATGGTTGATTATTTTGATGAGCGCTATGCAGCTCTCACAGAGACGGCTGCCGCGGCGGCTACAACGGCTGTAGCAGCAGCAGGGGGAGGAGCTGGTCGGGGTTTTCAGTATCGGGACTTCAATAATACGAAGCCTCCCACCTTTGATGGAGTTCAGGACCCGATTGTTGCTATGAGATTGTTATCGAACGTGGGGGGTGTTTCTTCACGTGTTCATGCTCTGCTGATCAGAGGGTGAGGTGTGCTCTGAACCTATTGAGGCTCGGGGCGAAGGATTGGTGGAGATTGACCACGGGGTCATATTTGGATGCGCAGAGGGCTGCGGTTTCATGGGATCAGTTCAGAGAGATGTTTAGCACTCGTTATGTTCCGCGGGTTGAGAGGGATAGATTGGCTCAGGAATTCCTTGAGCTAAAGCAGGATTCGAATTCGGTGACGGAGATCACCAGGATGTTCACTGAGAGGGCGATGTTCTGCCCTAAGTTTGCTTCGGAGCAGGCTCATATGTCTCGATATCTGAGCATGCTCAAGACGGATATCAGACAGTTTGTGTCTACGTAAAAGTGCAAGACTCTGTTGGAGTTGCAGGAGGCCGCCAGGTGGCGTGAGTTAGAGATTGAGTTGCAGTTGCGTGAGCTGAGGCAGGATCCGGTGCAGTCCCAGTCGGCGCCGAAACGGTCCAAGACCGTTGATTCTAGGGTGGGAGATCTGAGTAGCCACACTTGTGGGAAGTGTGGGAAGGGTCACACCGGAGTTTGTAGGTCCGGTGGCGCATGCCGCAAGTGCGGAAGGGAGGGGCACTATGCGAGGTATTGTCGGCAGTCAGCGCCGGTTCGAGATTTGAGGATCTGTTATCATTGTCATCAGGTTGGACACTTGAGGGTCAATTGTCCACAGCTTGCTGCAGGACCAGTGCAGACTCCAACACCGGCCACTTTGAGGATCACGGGTGGAGGACAGGGTGGAGCGGAGCCCCCAAGGGCTCAGGGTCATGCTTTTCAGCTTATAGCAGAGGAGGTCAGAGCAGTGCCAGATGCAACCGCGAGTATGTTTCTTTCTTTATGTCTTCATTATCTTGTGATTATTGTGGAAGTATTGTTTTTCTACTAGTCTCTTTGTGTGGTTTTTGGTGTGGTATTCGTTGTTCTTTGAGAGTTATGGTATGGTTATGGGTCAGTGTTGGGAATTTCGTTGGTTATCATTCATGAGGGTTATTAGTGGAAATCTTGCGTCTGGTTTGAAGATTGGGTAGCATCTGCTTTCTGAGGAGTGGTTAGCTGCAGATTGAGTTTCTTTCGAGCAGGATGATCAGTGTGGAAATGTGATTTTTGTGAAGGTTGCTAGTGCTAGTGGGAATCCGTCTGCGTGTAAGTGTTGGTTTTGTGCAGGGTTGTTTCGGGAGGTCGGGATAGCGACCGATGGTTGTTAGTCAGTGCCCTAAGTGGGGGCGAATTGGAAAATTCTCCGGAAGGTCGATGGACATGAGAGGTTGTTTAGCTTCTTGGGATTCAGCTGTGGTTCTGTCAGCCAAGAGTTTAGGCTGGTATGAGTAAGTGGCAGACGTGCGGGGCGGGATACAGACCTAGGGCATTTGTTTGTGGAGGGCCTGGGATCAGGCCGGGATTGAGTATGTACGATGGAGATAGAGTTCGGAACCCCTAGAGGGCTAGAACAGTATGCAAGGGAGGGTTTCCCGGAGAGATAACTCGGAATGATGAGTGTTAGTTGAGCGGTCCGGATAGACTAAAGGCCGGTAGGCATACCAGTCAGGCCGAAGGCTCGGAGAACGGTCCAACCAGAATGAAGGCACTGGAGGGCGGTCCAGATTGGCTGAAGGTTCTGAGAGTGGTCCAGATTGACTGAAGGTCTGGTAAGGCGGTCCAGTCATGCTGAAGAATCTGCAGGTATTGTTAGACCGGTTCGAGGAAATGGATTGAGTATGTTGCGAGGTGTTAGCATTAGAAGGTCTGGCCCCGGGTATTGATCTTGATTAGCGGAGATAGTGCATGGACTCAAGGGTCCTTGCGAGCAAATTTAGAGCATGTGTGATGCTTGGATAGCGGTTATGCTAAAGGAGTGGTGTAGCGTTGGGTGAGCACCGTGACACTTGTCGTAGTGATAAGGTGGCCAAGTGGATTCCCTTGGTAAGGGAAAGAGAGAGAGGAATGTAACTCCGAGAGGGAGTGTAGATTCACGGAAGTGAAAGCAGTAGTGCAGAGTTGTGATCGATGTGTTCCAATTATGGTCTTTAAGTAGCCTGATTGCGGCAGTGGCATGGAATCACATCCGGATGGGATGTCTGCTGAGGTCACGGAAGGGATTCCGCGGGTGTAGAGCCAAACGGCTCGGAAGGGATGCAGGGATGGAGTCTTGGACTCCCAGCTTGATTTTGATCAAGGAGTTGTGTATGTAGTGGTGGTTCATCCTAGGGATGTTTGGAGATGTCATCAGTGTGACGGGTTTTCCCAACCCGAGAGTGCCAGGGCTAGTTCAGCATGTGCATGCGATTGCAAAAGGAGAACTCATGGGAGTTGCTCTGAGGCTGAAGAATGTGTCATTCTGTCAGCAGGATGTGGATAAAGTTGGACTCGGATCGGGATTCCGGGGGTTCATGGTTATTTCTAGCTCATATGGGTCGAGTGATTGTTGTGATTTGGAGCAGTGTTGCATCATGGGTAGTACTCAGTTGATAAGTGTGGTTATCAGAGGTTAAAGCCGGTGGCCGGCTTGAAGCGGTGGTCGGAACACCGCGGGAAGGAAAAGTGAGTTTCGGGTTTCTATGGTTGTGCTTTGAGGAACCTGGTTTGGTTAATGCCAGGTGGTGCGTTGTGGGAGTATTTCTGGAGTTGAGTTGCCGCAGGCTTCGAGGACGAAGCCTAATTTAAGTGGGGGAGAATTGTAACATCCCGAATTCAGGAGTGCAAGTTCAGGGTTCAAAGTGAAAATGTATAAGGGCAACTCGGCGAGTCCATGGGTGGACTCGGCGAGTAAGGTCACGATGTTGGTCGCGTGTTAAGTGGCCGACTCGGCGAGTCGGCGGCTGGACTCGGCGAGTAGGAGCTGAGTGGAGAAAACCCTAATTTCGGAGGATGAGCCCTATATAAAGGACATTATACCCTCTCCCCAGCCTCCTTACCTTCCCTTAAGTCCAGAAAACCCTAGAAGCACGATTGTGAAGGATTGGAGTGCGTTTGAACCTTGGAAAAGAGATTTGGAGGAAGATCTTCGAGAGTTAGGAGGCTTGGAGCAAGGGGCTTTGCTTAGATTCGGATTTCATTGCTGTTGGGGCTTCCTTTTGAGGTATAATCTCGTTCTTGGGCTGTTATTCTTCTAGATTCATGATTCTTGGAATGTATGGGAGGTTTAGCTTGTGGTATCTTGAGTTTGAAGAGTAGATCTGAGGTTGCTACCTCAGATCTAGAGTGGAGGAGGTCTTAAGTGCATTAAAGACCCTGTTTTTGAGTGATTAGTGAAGCCATCATGTCCCAAACCCTAGCCCTAAAGGGTAAAATGCCTAGATCTCTTTGGATTCACGTAAAGTTTGCCACTTTACGTGATGGATGGGTTGAAGGAGGCTAGATCAACATTTTGGATCAATTGCATGGCCTGGAAGGTTTTGTTTGGGATGAGATCTAGAGGCACTCGGCGAGTCACAAAGGTGTACCCGGAGAGTTGCTTGAAGACGGTCTGGAACTCGGCGGGTTGGAAGAACAACTCGACGAGTAGGTTGAAGATAGCCTTGGACTCGGCGAGTCTGTTCTTGGACTCAACGAGTCTGGTCGTGAGGTCCAAGTTTCTTCTGGTTGAGCTGTGACTCGTTGAGTCAAGGGATGACTCGGTGAGTCGAGTGAGAAGGACTCTGAGTTGCTGGACTCGTCGAGCCTTGGGGTGACTCGGCAAGTTAAGTCGCGTATGGGGGAAGTTTTGTGTATGTGAACTCGGCGAGTCATTGGGTTGACTCGGCGAGTAGAGTCGGTCAGAGGTTGGCTTTGACTTTGACTTTGACCATGGGTTGACCAGTTATTTTCCAAGGGCATTTTGGTAATTGTTGGATATTGTTTTGAGTTTAGTGTCTTGGTGTTGGCCAGTGTTAGAGATCGTATCAGTGGCTGGAGTAGCTTGGGTTTATCTGTTCAGTCGACAATTTCGAGGTGAGTTATCCTCACTATATCAATAGGGTCTAAGGCACCAAGGCCGGCCCTTTATCAGATTGAGATCTGGGTATTTGTTGTTATGATATTGCTTTGATATGTTGCATCCTGGTAGCTAGGATGGTATATGTTAGAGACCTGGTTGAGGTCGGTTTCCTGAGATGTAGGGTGATACTATGCTAGTGACCGGTTAGGTCGGTATCCTGGTTAGGGTAATGATATGTTATGTGATCTGTTTGATCGGTTTGTTGACTGTGAATTGTTATATGATTGTATGTTTATGTGCACATGGTTGTTTGGACTGGAGTTGGGTTGAGGCGGGTCCTGCTTCGTGTTGTAGGCCAAGATACCCAGGGCGGACGAGTTGTCTCGACGGCCCAGCGAGCGGTCCGGATAGGCTGTAGGCCCCAAAAGGGCGGACCAGACGTGCCGAGGCTCGGAGAGTGGACCAGGCCGACTGAAGGCCCGGTGCGGGCGGACCAGTCATACTGTAGACTCAGAGAGTGGACCAGGTGGATTGAAGGCCCGGTGCGGGCGGACCAATCACACTGTAGACTCGATGTATATGGCTAGACTCGGAGGGTGGACCAGGTGGACTGGTAGCCGGTGCGGCGGACCAGTCACACAGTAGACCCGAAGTGCATGGCTGTTCTGTAATCGGATATGATATGGCATGTTATGCGTGTATGGTATATGTGGTCGGTATTTTGGGGATATCTCACTAAGCTTTCGGGCTTACAGTTGTGGTTTAATGTTTTTTTTTTCAGGTTCTTCAGGAGACCGTGGCAAGGCGAAGGCGTGATCGTACCGCTCCTCATGATTATGTTGTGATGTGATTCTGGGAATACTCTGAATAAATTGTATTGAAAACCTTTTTATAATAATTTAATGAAATCGGGTTATTTTTGAAAAGTTTAAATTGGTTGGAATTTTTCGGTCGTTACACCGGGCCCGATCAGAACTAAATTGATGTGTTCAGTTAAGTTCTTTGTCAAACAAATCGGAAATCGGGAAACAACTACCATACAATAAGCAAGACATTGTTCCTTGTGTTTGTCCGGATGATATCATGAGAACGGAGGATTATATGATCACTTATCTAAAATGGCGCTTCATAGTTCAACAGAGTTTTCGAGAGCTACGATTTTCGGTTGGTTCCTGAAGTAATATAGGCAAATACAGTTATTAGACTTATCCAAGTGGGAGTCTATTGGATAAGGTGTCTAAGTTCATAACTTATTTGGTATATACTTGACCCAACCCGACATTGTCCATTTGGGTTGCACTTCACCCAAACGATTTATGGATAATATTATGAGAATTGTATACTTATGTTTTATTAATATATTATAAGTTATAATATATTAATATAAAGTCATGTTATTTAATTAAGTTTTAATCTTAAATTAATTATGAATTGATTTAGTGATTAAAAGGAAGACTAATTAAATCATGGGCTATTATATTTATATGGTGTGGGCTAACACTCATTTGGGAATGGGCTTACCTTATATGGAAGTCCATGGATGATCCATGGAGCTTTTAACCCATGGATCCTTGGAAGAGGAAAAGACATGGGTTATTAGGGTTTACCCTAATCATCTACACTATATAAACAAGCCTATGTTGCATGAATTGACACCCTAGTGTGTGTGAGAAGTGGTGGCCGATTTCTAGTGAAAAGTATACACTTTCATAAGGTTTTCCAAGTTTGTGGTGATTTGTGATTTCCACTTGAGGCATTCATATTATTAGTGCTTGGCTCTCAAACTCCAAGGAATCAACACTCATCAAAAGGTATGTAATTCATCTAGTTCTTTTATGTTTAAAAGTTCCCCATGCCATGCTAGATAATTTATAAACCTTGGAAAACAAATTTATCATGTATTTTAGACAAACATAGATCCAAGGTTTATTAGGGTTGCATGTACACTTAGTTGTTGACTATGAATTAGTTGTGCATTGATGATACGAAAACACATCAGTAACTTGATGTTATAAAACGTATCGTTGTGCATGATTTAATGAGTATTTAGTACAAGCATATAATGTCAAAGTTTATTTGTTCCCTTTTATCCTAAGAGGATTAAAAGCGATATCTTGGGCCCCTCGATGATTCTGTTATGACTATGTGTCGGGCCCGGTCAGAACTAAATTGATGTGTTCAATTATATTCTATGTCAGACGAATAAGAAATCAGGAGACAAACTGCTGGACAATAAGTATGACATTGTTCCATGTATTTGTCCACCTGATATCATGAGAACAAAGGATTATATGATCCCTTATCTAAAGTATGCGTCACTGACTAGGTCAGAGTTGACAGCGACTTTTGCAAGCTTACGATTGCTAAGTCGGATCCCGAAGTCACATTGGCAGTTATAGTTACTAGACTTTTCCAAGTGGGAGACTATTGGATTTGGTGTCTAAGCCCATAACTATAACTAGGATGTACTTGAACCGATTGTAGCATGGTCCTTTTGGGTTGCCTTCACCAGTGCAATTTGATAGGATGGATTTTGAGAATAAGGTTGTTTATGGTTATTAATATATTACAATTATAATATATTAATATGAAACGATATTATTTAATTAGTATTGATCAAGAATTAATTTGGAATTAATTTTATAATCAAAAGAGACTAATTAAATATATGGGGATTGATTATGTAAATCAACGATTCTTGTAGTGTGGGCTAATGATCCATGATTATGTAGATGGGCTAAACTAATCCATGGATAGTCCATGGAGGTTAAATCCATGGAGTTTGAGAATGTGGAAAGTCATGGATCATTAAAGTTTACAAATTGTAACCCTAGCATGTGCAAAACTATAAATAGAACCCCCCATGTACTAAAATCGATTGCCACATCTCTTTGAGATAAGTAACTTATTCTCTTAAATCCTCCACTTGCATATGGTGTTTGTGAACCAATAGAGGCATCACACTTGAGGTGTTAAAGCTTTTAAAGGTCAAGAACTCTACCCTACTCAAGAGGTAAGCATCCAAAACAAGTTTATATTGTATAGCTAAAATTGTATGCTAGATAGGGAGAATGCTTTGGAAAAATTGAAAATGCATGTATAATTAGAGAAAACATAGATCCTAAGCATTTAGGGTTGCATGTGCACCATAGGAGTGTTATAGTGCTCAAAACCCGACAATAATAATCTAATAAAGCATACTCTCTTTATAAATGTCATTCTAAGCAAGATCTACTTATGAGGGCAACCAAAAAAGGACTTTCCTTCTAATTACAAGAATATATCAATTTAGTTACTGACTTAGACACCTTAATTCCATAGTCTCCCACTTAGATAAGTCTGTAACTGCAACTGCAAGTATAGAACTTGAACTAAACAATAAAGAGTGCTTTCCAATGTCACTACCAAACTCTGATTCAAATCAAACATTGGACCTAAGATAAGTGATAAGTTGTTCCTTCGTTCTACAAGATATCGTATGAACTGAGTCATGTATTAAGTGATCAACCTCATGTGCATTTATTCTATTTCCTAGTTTCCCAATTTGTGATCAATTTAGACTACAAAATTGAACGTATCAATTTAGTCCGGACCAGGCGCCTAGTTTTCATAGATGAACTCAAATTACCGAAGGATCCATAAATATCGCTTTTCCTTATTCAGGAAAAAGGAACGAATTACATTAACTATATAGTCATATAATTTACATATCAAATCGCACATGGAATAACCCGTTATAACACCTAGTTACGAGATGCATTTGAGCAAACCAATGCACAACTGATCTATAAATATGAACTATACATCTCTACTTTAAGAATAGAAGATATTATTATCTTAAAATTACTTATGATTAAAATCCATGAATCAATCTCTAAGCGTGGGTTTATCTAATACTTAAAATCTCTATTTTTAAAGTACTCATGGATATTGTAGCAATTCCAATTGCAATTTCTTAACCTCAATCGACAATCTACAATCAATTCACGATAGTGTTAATTCACTACTTACTTCCAAAAGTATGAACGACTGTGGAATTTTGAATAATATTAAAATTACTCAGGGAAGTAAAACATGCAAAGTGAAACACAATAGAAAATTAATTGACTATGGTATCATACCTATTGATCATAAATAAATCCATATTATTTAATCATCATAACAATTACGAATTTATTCATTATATAATGTTTCGAGTAATAAACTAACTACTTGAATTAGATAACATCAGTCATGCCATGTTATGAACATGCATACCATGCCTCTCGATGGTCCTTCTTTGTGAACAGATCAACTGGACATTACTCCAATGATCCTCATTTCACAACTCCAAATTCTTGTCCTTATTTAAGATGTAGTGGAATTTCATATTTACATGTGTTGTCTCTTTGTGATTTCCAGGTTCCAAAGTCACGGCGACTGAGTATCTGATATTACATAATGTTTCACTGGAACTTGTTACTAGGAAAAATTCCATTGTTATGAAGTATCAAATGCTCGCTTGCACTCACTCACCAAATCACACACAACAATATGTTTTATAACACCAAGTTACTGGTGCGTTTACACATTATCAATGTGCAACCGACTCGCAAGATACAACTCACACATCTCGGTTTCAAGAATATAAGATGTTATCATCTCACCAATCACTCATGATAATATCCATGAAGTGATCCAAGTGAGCTTGGGTTTAATCCAATGCTCAAATCATATTCATAAGCACTCATGAACGTTGCAGCAAACATTTGCTTATGTCTTATGCTCTTTAGACAATCCACACACCAATTCATCACAGTCTTCATTCATATCTACTTCCAACATATGAACGACTGTGTCCCGTTTGAATAATTTAACTGTTCTAAACCAATTTAAATTATTCAGGAAGTCAAAACATGCAAAGTGAAACACAGGAATAATACTAATCCCATATGGCCTCAAACCTTGAGTATAAATAAAACACCTTTTATTCATCACCATATCGATTTCTCATTATTTGTTGTTTCGGGTAATCAACTTCTTACTTGAATTATTACAACACTTGTCCCATGCTCTTAGTATGCACACAATGTTTACCTATGGTTCTTACTTTGTGAAATAGATCAAATGAACACATTTCCAATCATACTCATTTCACAACTCCTAATCCTTTTCACAAGTGAAAGAATATCAAATTCTTGCCACTTATGGAATATGTTAGATTCTAACATTTTATGCAATGATCCTTTCGTAATATCAATGCACTAAAGTCACAATGACTATTGCCAATGAAATTACAAAGTCCTCTATCGGAGATTCTTACAAGACAATTCCATAGATGTGATGTCTCGCACTCAAAGTACATTCCTTTGAACATCCTTTTGCATAAAATTTCTAATCTAGACATAGATTTTCATTATCCAACTCCTAATATGGAAATGTTTCCATATTTTCCATATGACAACTTATTCTAAATATAATTTTTTCTATTCATAATAATGTCGATATGGTCCATCTAATACTATACTTCCAACTACTCACAAGCGACCAATCCTCGGCGAACTTTGGATTGTCCTTTGATAGTTGTCTAATTATCTTAGTCAAAACCGATTCTTGTCCTTTTCCCTCTAAATGCACTAGACATTTGGGAAATTATAGAATGGTCAAATATTATAGCATTTGCCATCAATCCTATACCCGAAGCGTATGGGACATGACGAATAATGTCTTACGTAAAAATTTGATATTTTATCAATCTTCTGCCATAATATTTTATGTGCTACGTTCTCACAATTCGAACTAAGAAGAGGAATGCCATAATCATAATCGAAATTTAAGAACGCGCTATGAATAATTTATTAACATTCCACAACCTAAGCCTTTAGATTTGAAATGAAGCATAATATTCTCTCCCTTAATTATAGCAAAACAACTATTCAACCCTTACAACTTTTGCAAAGTATGACTCTTGTTTTCTATAATTAATATTGCTAAATTGCAATACTTGCCTTAATAATCATGCAATCATAACATTTATGCTCCCACTATCACGATGATTATTACAAACATAATACTTATGCTCCAACTAGCCTTGACATGTATTCAGAAACAACTTAACTTTCAGAAAAACAATACCTATTGAATTTCTTAAGTTCATGTTTCTAATACCTAATGCTTTGATGATCTTTTATCAAGGCTTCTTAAACTTATACACCTTTGCCTTGGATAGCTCATATGTGTGTCTAAACAATTCAGACTAATTGCCAAATCTCACAATTCGAATCATGGAAAGGGATACCGTAACCATAATCGAATTCGAGAATACAATTTTCACAATCGCTATCTTCTTAAAATCTTCCTTAGTGAAAGCATTTCCTCACAGTGATTTTCATGAAGGAGGGAATCTTATGACACTTAGATTTTATGGTGTATGTGTTCCTATCCATGTGAATTTGTTAAAACCAAAGTTTATGACAAATTCAAACTCATATGGACCGAACTCTTATTCTTGATTTCTTGCCTTATGGTAACACAGCTGCCCACCATGTCTTCCAAGTAGTTAAGCAGCTCACCCTTTCTTATCAATGTACATTTAATTGATCAAGGTGTTTTCCTTTTATGCGTTCAAATGAGAACTCATAGGGCTCACATGCATAATTAACTCAATTGGAACGGCACAGAAACAATATAGTGTCAACACGATAGGTTGTAAACCTTAACTCGTGTGCTAGTGATGATCGATAAGGTTTATTCTTGATTTTTTCTTGAACTTTTCAAGACCATTAAGACTCCCACTGACTCCTTGACATATAAGATTCTCTTGTCAATAAACATATCTCAACAACCAAATATTCAAGAGTTAGTGCAGCTTTTATCAAGACAAAACACTTCATAAAATTGATCCTAGTTGGTCTTTGTCTTACCCAAGACATCACAACTTACCAATTTCAAATGTGTGAGAATAAGAAAACCTTTTTCCACATTCTACATTTGATGAATATTATAAACCTTCTTAAGACTTGTCACTTAATGTCACAATCTTAACTCTAAGATTTGTTTTGGAATGAAGTATGATTGACTTCTTGATTTTAACCATTTCTTCAATTCTTGATTCCTCTTCTCAGACATACAATTATACTAAGACTTACTTAGAGAATCAATTGAGATATGGTTCTTAATCATTAAGACATATCATAAAGCATAAAAGGTACTCTCCCTTCTTCTTAGAATAGAGAAACTTTTATCTTTCTGTCTACTTGATTCTTTTATTCGTTTTGCTATTGATTTAAACCTTTTTAATCAATTCAGAATTCCACTTAATCTTGTAAGTATAATCATATTCACTAAACTTTTAGTAAATTATGACGAATATCTTTGTTACTCTTGTGGTGGACTGGATCAACACACAACTTTGTGTACTCGATCTCCTAGTCCTTCACTTGACACTTTGTCAACGAATTAGTCTAATTTCCAAATGTGAAATTTCTCACTCATCGTGCAACCAAGTTGCATGATTCCAAGTTTCTGTACAATTGAAACTTGGGCAATGAGAAACTCTCCCTATTTGGTAAATTCTTGACATTTACACTTTTAACACAATTAAGAATCTTATCCATTCATTGTAGAAATATATGAACATCAATTTTTCATAACGATTTCATTGCAAGGAAATAAATATATAAATAGATGAGTTAAAACAAAATTTATTTTATTCATAAAAGCAACGGAAAACATTTGTCCTTACAATGTAAAATCAACTGAAAACTATGTAGTCAAAAGGAAAATTTTCTAACAACTCTATCATAACTTTCTAAGCTCAAAATCTAATCTTCAAATCTATGCGATCGAGATCCATTTCTTCGTGATTAGATTTATCTTGCTTTTCCATCAAACTTCCTCTCCTTTCACTGATCCTACAAAACATTCAAATGTAATCTTATCACATCATGTATTAAGAATCAACGAATAGGAACTTAATGGAGTTAGATAGTGGATTTTACCTGAAGCACAACCATACTTTTTGACTCTCCCATCTTCTAGACTCTTCAGGCTCTTAGGGCAGACTTGTATCCAACGCCCTTTCTCTTAGCAGCAAACGCAGGTCGATTCTCCTAGAACATCCTCGGAAGAATGGTTGGTTGACTTTCCCAACAAATATGCTCCATTGCTTTGCCAAATCATTTCTGATTCAGCGGCAATGAGCATGTAAGTTAGGTCAATGAGGTTTGCGTCATGATCCATCATATAATACTTTCTTTTGAACTCATTATATGATTCAGGGAGTGATTGTAGAACCCAGCCTATAGCCAACTCATCAGGGAATGACGCACCCAACATTATCAACCTATCGATGTGTGATTTCATTCCTAGAACGTAGGCACACACGGGTTTACCATCTTCATGTTTCATTTCCAATAGGACTTTAGTGACATTGAACCTTTTGATTCTTCGATCTTGTGGGTTAGGGAGAATAATTTGAGGAGGAGGAAGTGAAGCATGATTTCTTGTTCCTCAATCGAATCGTGGAATATCATCTTCATGTGGAAAGCTTGTTCCACGGGATTTGGGAAAACCATAGTTGTCGTACTTTGACATCTACAAAACGGGAGAAAAACAAATTCAAGTTAGTTGATTGATTGAGTCCTTAATAAATCACCCAAATGAGATATTAAGGCTAGGACCCAACACAATATGCTACAACCTAGAAAAGGGATGTCGTAATCTAGTTGCAGAATATTTGAAGGTAAGTGAATGACGATTCACTAATTTCCACCATGAAAAACAAAAAAGAAATTGAAGTTTTAATTTTATGACAACTCCTAGATCCTATGAGATTCATTGAACATTTCAATGGCATGTTTAAATCTCGATATACCCCTCTAGTTTGTGACTGGGATGTCGAGGATCACAAAGCGGGTGTGAATAACCATGAAAACTTACATGGTGCCCTCACATGTTACAGTCACCTATTCGATGTGCCGGTAAACCACACACGCTCCACCGAACTATGACAAACATTGAGTCACCCTTTTCTTCCTTTTCTTAGAACCATTTAGTGTGTCGGTAAACCACACACGCTCCACTAACTTCTTCGCAAGGGCACAAAGTGTAATTTCATGGAATTGCATCAATTCACTTTTGCCTAAGTAACTAAGATTGATAATTTGAAAAACATTTAGTTACTTTTGTACTTCATTATACTTATAATGGAAGGTTTCTGTCCTATCCTACCCGTTCGGCTAACGACCCTCCACTAGTCAAGAGTGCGGTGGGTAAGAGTGGATACCCATTTAATCGCCATTTTATAGGCAATTTCCTTAAACACCCCTTATAGACCAGCTTCATGAATGAGGCCTACTAACGGTAAGACTGACTTTTACTCATACATATATATATATATATATATATATATATATATATATATATATATATATATATATATATATATATATAATGTTAGACTTTTAATGTTATATATATAGTATAGGGTGTATTTTACACTTTTAAAATATTATGTGGTCAAATTTAACAATTATACTTTTAATTCAATTAAATTGTAAACCAAAACTTTATGGATTTATTAAACCTCTTTTAATTATACACCTTAATTAATTAACAAAACCATAAGGGTGTGATATGAACTTTTCAAAAACATCACTAGGGTTTTAGAATTTAACATTCCTAAATTAAACTTTTAATCAACTTTTAAATTCCAAAACTTGAGGGCAAGTTTTGAAACATTTCAAAACATTAAGGTTTAGAATTTAAAAATACATCAAAATTAAACTTTTAATTAAAATTAAAATTCCAAAACTTGAGGGCAAGTTTTGAAACCTTTTCAAAACATTAGGGTTTCAACTATTTAAATTTTAAAACAAAACTTTTAAGTTCAAATTTAAACTATAAAACCTAAAGGGGGAAAATTGAAACTTTTCATACAAGATAATTCAAATTTAAATTACAAATAATCAAATTTTATCTAATAAAAACAAATGATTATCTAAATTTGACAATTATCTTCTATTTAGGTAAGGATAATCACCAAACATTGATAAAATTCGGATTTTATAGAAAAAACATATTTATGGTAATTATCCAAAGCCAAAACAGGAAGAAAATCGCGAAAATTAGCTGTCAGACGTTTCGAATCGTCGAGTCTAGACTTGGACTCGTCGAGTACACCTGACTCGGCGAGTGCACCAAGTGACTCGGCGAGTCAAACACTTAGAACCCAAAAATTTCGATTTTCAGTGTAGATTTCGATCAAATATGCATCAATACAATAGAAACCAATCAAGGCTCTGATACCACTGATGGGTTTTGGCTATAAGAACATCCTATGTGCTCATACAAACCGTAATGCTTGAATCTAGGTTTCTCTATTGTACATGCAAGTTATCCAAGACTATAAACCCTAGATCTAGCATATGATAATCAATATGACATATAAATTAGGGTTTAGATTATACCTTGATTGTTATATAGCAATAACAATCTCAAATCCTTCTTGTAATGACTTTAGAAAGCTTAGAGTCACAAATGTCACTCCTCTAATGGTTCACAAACACCAAAAGCAATAGGATGAAGAAGAGAAGAGAAGGAGGCTGCCCAAAACGTGTGGAAACCCTAGAAGAAGTCTTGTCCACGTTTTTGGGGCATAAGGGTTCCTTAAATAGTGAGGCTATCAGGGTTATCTAACAAGGAAACCCTAATTTGGATGCTTAAGCCCTAAGCAACCTATGGGCTCCCTCCTTAAAGGCCTTTGGACGATTTCTAATGGGTTTCCCCATAGAATTCATCCACCCCTTTAATATGGAGTCCATTAGCTCAATATTCAACTATCATACAATTGACAGTTCTAGTCCCTTAAGTTTAATTAATGTCTTTTTGTCACAAACTTAATTCTTATTAATTCTTGACTAATATTAATTAAACAATATGATTTCTCCTTTAATATATTATTCTCATAATATATTAATAAATCATAATTAATCCTCTCTCTCCATAATACATCCTATCAAGTTGCTTTGGTGAAGGCAACCCAAAAGGACCATGCACCATTAGGTCAAGTACATACCAAAATAGTTATGGACTTATACACTAATCCAACAAGTATATGTGTTCAAACCCTTTCAAGACGTGATAAACATAGGTCCTGAAAGATTAAACAATTCATTGTCACTCCTTACAAATAGAAATATGAAGAAGGATGTCATAATCATATTGTGAAATTGAGAATGCAATTAATACAACCAATATCCATACTGCTTTTTATCATATCCTTAAAATATACAAGTGAAAGTGTTTCCTCGTAACCGTTTTCAAGAATTAGAGTGAAACCTTTTGCTACTTAGATTTAAAGGTGCGTACGTACGTTTCCATCCATGTGGATCTATCATTTCCAACCTATAGTTATAAGACAAGGTCTAGGGAAAACCAAAATAAAAATCAATTTTCCTTCATGGACTGAACTTCGCTATTAAATTTCTTGTCTTCTGGTAGCACAAGAGCCCACCAATGCTTCCAAGTTGTTAGCAGATCATCTGTATTGATCAGTGTACTTTAATTGACCAATGTGCTTTGCTTTTGCAGTTAAAAGAACAACATAGAACTCATAAGCATTGCCAACTCAACTGGTGGTGCAAATAAATACGTTAATTAAACATGACAGGTTATTAACCTCAGTTTGTATGCTAGTGATTTCTAAAAGGATTATAGTAATTTGACGATTGCAAGATCAAGATCGACATGAATCCTATTGACTTCTTGACAAGTGAGTTTTCTCTCAAGGAACATTCCTTGTCGAGCTAAAACAAACATTCAAAAGGTCATGTGAAAATACTTCATAGAATAGTACTCAGTTTATCTTTTGTTTCTTGATTAACGAAAAACATCAAAACTCCAACTCTAAATGTTATAGAATAAGAAAAATTATTACTCCACATGTTATCATCATTCTTAGTTTGAATTTAGTTTCAAGATACGATTCATAGTTACTAGTGCATGGCTCTAAAACTAGATTTGGAATGAAGCATGACTCATCTATGATCGAACCATTTCCAACAATGTTCGATTCCTCTTCTTAGTCATACAATTTCACTAAGATGTTCTTAGAGGATTAATTGTGATACAATTCCATAATTAATAAGAAGATCATAAAACATGATACCAAAGTACTCTCCGTTCTTTTCAAATTGGAGAATATTTTATATTTTTGCTTAATTGATTATTTTATTTGTTCTGGTACTCTTTGAATCTTTTCAAAGTATCATAATTTTGTTTAATTTTATAAAAACAATCATATTTACTGAAACCTCAATAAATCATGACGAATAGATTTATCGTCCTTAGTGGTGGATCTAAAGAGTCCATATCAACATGTGCTAGATCCATTAATCCTTCACTTGCCTCACATAAGCATGTGATAGATGAATTAAGTCATAATTTTCCAATGAACAACATTCTCATATATTATACAATTCGACTTGTACAACACCAAGTATCTGTCCAGTTGGTGATGAGATTTCTTTTCATTTGGTCAATTATGACAATAGTACGAGCGATATCATGAGAATCAAATCCACAATTAATATTGCTATTATTAGAAACATAACTAACATTTTCATTAGCGCAATTACAAGGAAATAAGATAAGACAACTAAGTAAACAACAATTTTACATTTATTGAAATAAATGAAAATTTGGAACTTGTCCTTACAATGCATAAAATGAAAAACTATGTTTCTAAACATCTCTGAAGAGTAATAACAATATATTAAATTATCCTAACTCCCTAGTAGTAGCTCCAAATTCTAACCATCGGACCATGTGACCAAATTCCATTTCCCACGATCAGATTTAGCTCACTTCACTTAAGCTTCCTTCTTTCTTTTAGATCCCGCAATACCATCAAAATTTGATCATCACATTAGTATAAAGATTATAAGGAATATGAACTTATGGAATTAGATAATGGATGTACCTGAAGTAGAGTCATACAAATTGAATTTACCATCTTCAAGATCTTTTAGGTAGTTTGGGCAGTTTCGCTTCCAATGTCCCTTCAATTAGCAGTAGAAACAAATGTACTCATGGTGGTCAACATTGGGAACGATCTTAGAATGTGCCTTTATCTTTACCATACAATCAAATAGTTTTATCTTGGTTGCTCCCTTTCGATTGGGAAGATAAATCTTTCCTCGATTACCATTGTCAACATCCAATAAACATTTGGAATTAGATCCTTTAAGCATTTTTGCTTCAGTTGTACTCATAAGCATCTCTGCTTCCACAATTATCAACATCCAAGCCAGATCAATTATGGTCTCATTGAGATTCCTCATATGAAAGTTCTTAACGGACTAACCATATGACTCAGGAAAAGAAAGAAGAACCAAATCAATCGCTTTCTCTTTTGGGAATATGCTACCCATCCTTTCCAACTTGTCAATGTACGACTTCATTTTTAGAATGCGCACACACAGATGTTCCATCTTCATGTTTGCATCCCAATAGGGCTTGAGTAATTTCATATCTTTCAACTCGAGGGAAACGTGATTTTAGGAGAGTCGCAGGAAGAGGTGGAAGAGTTAAATAGAGACAATGTCCAGTTCCACCATTTCCTAAGGAAGAGAAAACATTTTCATCTTGGCTTGAAAGTGGAAGAATATCTCCATAAGATTGAGGAAACCCATTTCCATAAGAACGAGGAAGACCATTTCTATCCTCAAATGAGATCTAAAATTAGGAGAAGAGAGAATTCAAGTTACTTGATTTTAATCCTTAATTATTAACCCAAATTTTAAATTAAGGATAGGATCCATATTTTCGATTCAAACTTTGAAGAGGGGTGTCATAATCGAATTCGAATCTATTTTAGGTAGGTAGTGTCATCTCACCAATTTTAGTCACATGAAATTCCTAGATCTTTTGAGATTCATTGAACCTTATCAATGACATGTTTAATCTCGATTATGCTCTTACTAATTGTGACTAGGGTGCCGATAATCACAATTAAGACGTGAATAACCATGCAAACCCGCTTGAAAACCTCGAGGTCATTTATCATCTCAAATTGAAGTGTCGGTTAACCACACACGCTCCATCAATATCGATTTATCCATCACCTCAACTTTATGGTCCTAAATTAGTGGGCTTGTTAGCCATACACACTCTACTAACGACAAATAAAGAGTGATGTGCATTTTTATGGATTAGCATACGATTCACATTTTTCCTAAAGTAACTAGAGTGAGATTTATAAAAAGATTTAGTTACTTTATAGTATCATATTTTTAGAGGCTATGTCTTATAAAACTTATTTGGTTAACGACCCTCTACCATACAAGTGATCGGTGGGTGAGAATGGACACCCAATGATGATTATTTTATAGGTCGTTTCCTTATACCCCCTTAGAGTATGACTTCGTGAATGAGGCCTAATATTAATTTGACAGACTTGTCTTATACATATAATATATTAAAGTTTTAATCTTATATAGTATAAGGTGTATTTTAAAACTTTTCAAAATACTAAGTTCAAAATTAATTATCTAAATTAATCGATTATTTAATTAATCATTTAGACATTTAAAATTAACTATAGTAATCAATTAATTAATCACTAAACCTATTGTGGATTTATAATTATCATTTAATTAATATTATAATTAAATTTGTTATTAAATCCATAAGGATAATTCAATTATTAATCTTATAATTAAATATTATATTTCCAAGATTATCTCATAATATTTAAGGTTTTTATTTTAATTATCTAAGGCATTCAAAAATCTAATTTTGATAGATTTAAAACTAGATAATTACCAAAATTAACCACACAGATAAGATTAGGCAGCAAAATCCCGAAAATCGGTTTTAGGCTAACGTCATGTCGTGGCATAAGGTATGTCATGTCGTGGCAGAAAACTTTTTGAAAATTTTTGTTTTGTTCAGTTCATCTCATGTACAACCAATGCTAAACACACCTAGGCTCTGATACCATATATGAAATTTATAAGTTACAAAAAAACTATGTGCTTGCAAAATTTCACTTAACACTTAAGGGCAAACCCAACCTAAAGGATCTATGGCATACACTTCGAATGCAACATACAATGAACAACCAAATTAGCATAACCCTAATGAAACCCTAGTATAATCAAATCAAAAGAACTAGGGTTACATACCTTTGATTAGTTGTAGTAAACAAATCACTTCAATCCTTCCTTGAAGAGCTTGGAAAGCTAGCACCAAAGGTATGATGCCTCTAATGGATCACATCCAAACCCTAGAACTAGAAGATGATTTAGGAGGTAGGCGGAGAGGAAAATTTCATTCTAAGGCTTGTGGGAAGTGCATGAACGAAATTAAGGCCATAAGGGGTCCTATTTATAGTTTAGGTATCTTAGGTACGAAGCAAGATTTGAATGGATTTAATCCCAATCCAAATCATTTCCTTATACGCATCAAAGAGGCTTCTAGGAACCCCAATAAGTCTCCCAAAACCGTCCACCCTTGGATGGTTCTAGAATTGCTTCTTTTGTTCAACTATTGAACAATTACAATTTACCCCTTACACCTTTAATTAGTTCCAATTAATACCAAATTAATTCCACACTAATTATGATTAATAATTAATTAATTCTAATTGATTTCTTATTAATTTATCAAACTTATAAACTAACAAATCAATTATTTAACTATTGATCTCATATTAATTTATTAATCACATAATAAATTAACAAATAAGCTATCTCCTCCAAATTAATATGTTAATCATATAATATATTGAAAAAACATTTCCTCATAATTTATATTTAGTTTATTAATCATATAATAATCTAATAAATCATACTCTCTCCATAAATGTCATTCTAATCAAGTTCTATTTATGAAGGCATCCCAAAAAGGACTTTGCTTCTAATTTCAAGAATATACCAATTTAGTTAATGACTTAGGCACCTTAATTCAACAGCTTTATGGGTCTTGGGGGTCCCAAATGCCTTATATGTATTAGATATGAACTCTTCTCAAATTTTTGTGCCATGCATGGAGTTTGAACTCCATTTCTTACCTTTTTTAACTTAGTTTAAGTGAAGGACATGCATGGGTCATGCATGTCGATAAAGTTAAGATTTTTATGAACCTTTAGGTTTCCAAGAAGCCTTCTGTAAACTTTAAGAAAAGGGATTAACATATTAATAGCTTAATCATGTAAGTTTTCTTCAGCCAGAAACCACGGTGTGACATGTTGCTCACCACGACATGGTTAGGGGTTCATGACTATTTTGTCAGGTTTTTGCCATGGTGTAGTGGAATGCTTTCCACAACGTGGTGGCAGATCTAGCCGTGACTGTCTTGTCGAAGAATAGCCATAACGTGGCCAGTAGTTGGCCACAAAATGATGAGTGTTGAGCGTTGACTTTTTGACTTGGTTGACTTTTGGTCAAATTGCTAGTTTTATAGGATAAACTAAGTTTTAACCTTGAATGTTTCCTTAAGTTGTTTTAAGCACCAACTTTTTGGCTGTGAGAGCTTTTGTATTTCGTCTTCGACTGAGAGGTAATTCTTCTCGCTATACTATATAGGATGCTAGTTGTCTTTGTGACTCTTGCATGAAAGACCAGGATCTAGCCCATGAAAATTATATGAAAGACCGGCCGAGATCTGGCCCCTATTTATTATATGAAAGACCAAGATATGGACCCTAGAAATTTTATGAAAGACCTGGATTTGACTCTTGGAAAATGCATGAAAAACCAGGATCTATCCCCTGATACTAGTATGTAAGACCATGATTTGGCCCATGGCAAGAAGTGATTGTAAGACTATGATTTGGCCAATCAAATTCACTTGCAGGATGAAATAGAGCTGTGATATTATGTATGATATGTGATATTTTTGGAAAGTCACTAAAATTTTTGCTTACGTTTTTATGTTTACATGTTTCAGGTACTTCTCGTTCGAAAATGGAAAGGTCCAACTTGATCGTACTGCATCCCCTGGAATTTTTCGCATTATCTATTTTATGACTTTCCTCTGATGTTTTGAGGATACATTATACTCTGATTATCTTCTTAATGGTTAAGTTCATGGTTTTGGTTGCCTGAAAAATGAAATTTTTACGTTGTAATTTTGGGACGTTACAAATTAGTATCAGAGCCTTAGTTTCATGGATTCTGTCACACCCCGAAAACCGAAGGCGGAAACATTTCCGGGGTTGACTCCATGTTGAGTATCAAATCCAATGCACATAGTAAAACAGTAAACACAAAACATTACATTACATAATATTGTTTACATCAGTTTGAAAGAAAAGTTATACAAGTGTTTTATACATATATGATATGAACAAAAGTAAAGACGAGACTTCGGGACGCTCCGTCTTCTCCAAAGGGTGGTGGTGTACCTGTCTAACGCTGACCTGAGAATACAAGCGGTTTGAAAATCAGCATAAAGCTGGTGAGTTCATAAGCGGTTTAGTTTTGAAAAGATCGAGTTTCCTTTGTTACAATTCAAAAACAGTTAGTTAAGTCATTCCAGGAAAATCCCATATTTTCCTTATAGTTTTAGTTATTCGTTTGTTACTTTATCCGTTTATGAGTTGATGTGCTACCCAGGAAAATCGCATATTTTCCTATGTGTTGAGTTGCCTATTTGTATCTAAGTTCGTTACTGGTTGGTTCTTAGGATTGATTTCGATGTACTAGTAATTACCATGTGTATAGTATTAGTTAAGTATTCTAAACCCTTAGATATTCTACATTCGAATGACTATTATCTACTAACTTAGTTGTATTTTCGAATATTTGGAATCACACAAAAGCGTACATTACAGTATTTCTGAAGTTCTGTTGAGTTCCAAAAGAGTACATTAGTTGTATAATCGAAGCTCTGTCGACATTTTGAGGCGGATATATTCGAAACTCAGAAGAGGTCCAGAGGCGTATTTTCGTATTTAATTTGAAACTTTGGTGACACTCAAGGGGTACACTAGCTGTATATTCGAAGTCTTGGTGTCATCCAAAGGCGTTATTTCGCATTCGTATTAGTATTTCTATTCGTATTCGTACTAGACTATTTGTTAGATTCGTATTCGTATTCGTTCTATCCTATTAGTTATATTCGTATTCGTTCTATCCTATTAGTTATATTCGTATTCACATTCGTATTCGTACTAACCTAATATTTATATTCGTATTCGTTCTATCCTATTAGTTATATTCGTATTCACATTCGTATTCGTACTAACCTAATAGTTATATTCGTATTCGTTCTATCCTATTAGTTATATTCGTATTCGCATTCGTATTCGTTTAGTATTAATCTTAGTTATGATTAGTATGATTTCTTATTCAAAGAGAATATAATTATAACACTTTTAAAAGAAGTCTATGTTTAGTCTAACTGTTTAACCTGCAATTCGAACCATTAGTTATCACAATTATCATTATTAAAATCATACATGAAATAAAACATTTGAAATGAAAATACGTTTAAGTACAAGATTTATTGTACTTTTTCTTGTATTCCCCCTGAAAACGTTGAAAACCATTTAAAAAGGGTAGGGGTATGAACTCACCGGTTGAGAAACGCGTCGGTTTGGATCCTAAACGTCAGTTCGGGGTTCGTGAATGCACAAGATTCCTATGGATTATCAAATGATACATATTTGTATCTAATTAGGACTTGATTAATTTATTTGTTAGGTATATACACTTCTAGTTGCGGAAACACCCCATTACAAGTGTTTGGAAGGACCCGGGTGACATTTGGGGACACATATAGCTAGGATATTGAGTTTACTCTTCAAGAGTAAACTCATACTAGAGTTTTCGGCCCTAATGACATATTCCCCATGAGTTTACGGCTGTAAACTCATGGTGGGGTACTTTTGGTTGCTAAAAGGCTTCAAAACACTTGGGGAATAATGCTAGACTTGGATTTTAAGCTTTGGAATGAATTATAACACACTTAGGGACCATTTATTGGAGTTTACGGCAGTAAACATGGACTTTACGTCTATAAACATGGAGTTTACGGCCGTAAACGCCCCCTTATATCCAATCCTTAATGTTTTGGCCCTTAAACAATCACATGTGATTCTAATGATTTTTCCTAAGCTTTGTATCAATTTTTGGGGGACTTTTGGCATGGCTTTAGGAGTTTATGGCCCATGAACCCCCCTCATGGCCGTGAACTCCCTAAATGGGTGATTTATTATGTTTTAGGCTTCTAAACTTGTTTGTGGACACTTCTAGAATTTATCCCAAGGCTTTAGGTGTGTTAAAGTGGCATTTTAACACATTTAGAGGAGTTTACTCTCCAAGAACAATGAGTTTACGGCCCAAGCATGTTCTTGGGCAATAAACTCAAGTTTACTCCTCTAAATTGATGTTCAAGGTGTTCCAAGGCCAAATCCATAATTCTAAAATTCATATCTAAGCTTCAATGGTATTTTGGAAGGGTTTAAGGGCATAAAAACCCCATTTATATGAGTTTACGGCCCAAGCATGTTCTTGGGCAGTAAACTCATGTTTACTCTTCAAAATCCATGTTAAAGGCATTCTAAGTCCAGTCCATTAAGCCATTAAGCCATATCTAAGCTCCAAAGGTCGATTGGAAGGGTTTTTGGGCTCCAAAACCCATTATATATGAGTTCACGGCCTAGGGCTGTTCCAGGGCCGTAAACTCATGAATGTGGTCCTATTCCATGATTTGAACTCGAATTTGAAGGCTAGAGGGGTTGAATAACTAGTTAGGGAAGGTACCTTGGTGATTAGAAGCCTTAAATTTGAGATTTGGACCCTTAAACTTGGATTTAGGAGAGAGGTTAGAGAGAGAGTAGATAGAGGAAGCAAAAGCTTCAAATGAATGTTTAAACACGTTTAAATAGATCCAAAAACTTGGACACGATGGAATTCTACCCGATACCGGCATTAAACGGGGCTTTTGGTCGCACCCGATTAAGTTGTCGTTACCTGACGGGATAGAATTTAGAAATTTCAAGTTAATGATTTTGGGTCATTTTTATGAGTTTTAAATGGATTTGAACACTTACGATATTAAAATAAACTTATAGTTTATATATCTTAGCCCAAAAACGAAAACGGAACGAATCGATAAAGGCGGATTTTTACGCGCGGAACGGATTTCGGCGATGGACAACTTCGGGTTGTTACAGATTCAGGCACACTTCATAGTATGTTTGAACTCAAACTGAGGAATAATAAATTATTTTAAAAGAACCATTTTTCTAAAAGGATCTTATAAAGAAAGGGGTGTGATGCATGCAATCAGTCGAGCTTAAGTAAGTGATTCCTAAAATACCCATACATAAATATTATATATTTGTATATGGCTATGGAATTCCTCAGGGTTGTGAAATATAATGGTTTATAGGAGAGATGCCTTTATATGCATGTTATGTGATAAGGTGCCTTTGAGTTTACGCTGACACTAGAAATTATTTGATGAATGCACTTGGGTGGTATATAGTTAAGTCTAGATAGCCCTAGAATATTTGATTCATCCTTATTGTATGTTCTTGTTTGATGAAGGCCTTATGGTTGATACATTTTTTTGAGCATCTATATATATTACAGTTATGTATGACTTGCTTCATTACATGATTGTTAGTGTCGGCAAAGACTTTCATGGCATGTGCGGAGAGAAGAATACTAATAGAGTCTTGGAAGTGTCTTATCATGATTGTGTACACTATTTAGCGATGTATCCATGTGAGGGTAGTCATAGTGGAGTAACTTAGAAGATCTATAATGACTCTTGAGGAAAGTACGAATAGGTGTGGAAGGTAGTATGGGCCTATACTACTGAAAGCATTGGATTTGTACTCGAATAAAGGGATGTCACGAGGATTCTAGGGAGCTTGTAATATGAGAGATTCCTTGAGTATGTTTTGACCCTTTTTTTGTTTTTTAGAATGGTGGTTATGGTTATGGTTCTAGTTCAAGATTGGGAAGTTAGCCTAGTGATATTGAGCTACGTGAGTTCATCACATCTGAGATTTATCAAGCTATCCTTGAGGCAACCTATATCATGTTTAGGTCGATCAGTGAGGGTTTGGTTCAGCTGATGGAGGAGCGTATGGGGGCTTTTCATGCGAAGTTGGTTGTTCTTAATCTCGGGGCCAATGCTCTCACCTTTCGTGAGCTTCATGTTTGTAGGGCTCCTGAGTTCGTCGGGAAGAAGGACCCTATAACCAGTAGGCATTGGATTTCAGACATGGAGAGTGCCTATCAAATAAACTTCTGCCCTGAGGGGTCGATGGTTAGATTTGCATTTAGTCTTTTGAGGGATATGGCTCGCGATTGGTGGGAGGAGGTAGGCCATTCTTTGGGAGAAATTATCGTCGAGGCTATTACCTAGGTAGAATTTATTATCAGGTTCATGGTAGAGTTCACGCCTACTATCAAGGTTCAGCAGCTGGTGCGGGAGTTTCAAGACCTTCTTCAAACGATGGAGATTATGGTGGAGATCACCGCCAAGTTTAGAGAGAGGGTTTTGCTTGTTTCGTAGTATGTTGTGAATGAAGATATGAAGAAGGTACGATATCATTGTAACATCCTAAAATTTAAGACTATATCCTTAAATTAATAAAGTAATAAATAAAAAATAATTTATATAGATAAATCACCAAGGATTACTCATGTAGTTTGTGGTATGAAGTTTGGAGAGCTAGAAGTGAAAATAATAACATTTTAAATGTTAAAGGGCCAAAAGTCTTAAGTTGGAAAAATGAGTTAAGCAAAGGGTTGACTCAATTAAACGAAGTGACTAATAAAGTTGTATAATGGATAATGGGAGACTTATCATGCCAAAACTCAAATTAAAATAATAAATATTGAGATTGGGCGTGTTTTGGCCAAAAGATATAAACTAGAGGGACCAACATGTGAAAATGTTGGGAAATAAGATGAACACTCCCCACATTCTCCTTTCAGATCGTTAATTGCAAGCAAGAGCTCTCAAATGGCATTTTTGATTCTTAAGAACTCCTAGGGTTTGATTCAAGTGGATATTGGAACATCCAAGCAAGAAAGGAAGTAATCAAAAGCTAATAAGGTATAAAACCTTCACCTCTATCTCTATTTTTTGAATTCATGGTTTGGAGAAAAGCCCAATCTCTAAATTAGCTTCTTGTAATGGTTAGGGGTTGGTTTTCTAACCTCCATTTAGTGGTTTCTGTGGTTCTAACATCAATATAATCATCTCATTGACGGATTTGATGATTTGGGTAAAAATCTCCATGAACTCTAGAAAACCCGAATTGGGGATATTACATTGATGATGAAATGGTATTGGATTTTATGACCTAGAAGAAATTTAATAGCAACAAATCAAATTAGAATGATCAAATTCATCCATAATGGTAGGATCATGTATATGCTAGAATTGGAATGGAATTGATTGAAATGCGATGAAAGCTATGGAGTATTTTGTTTGTGAGAATTTGATGAGTATATGATACTCATAAAAATGAGTTGATACTAAAAATATGATTTGGATGAAAGAAAATGAAGTCTTGAATGATTCCTAGCTGAAATTATGGAATATTTGGCCATAAGGGTATTTTTGGTAAATCTACGGATTGCTTCATACAGATTAGCATCTAAGAAGTGAATGGAATTCATGAAAATGAATTGACACTCTATGGATGATATTGGAACATAAACATGAAGGGGTTTTACTGAATTTTTAGTTCTAATGATTTTTTTGACTTAAAGGGTAATTTGGGAAATATATAATGAATTTGAGGATTCCATAGTTAGTTTATGTACTTACAATGAGATTAATGGTGGTTTTATATACTTAAAAACTTTAATATGAGTGTTCAATGAGTTAGGAACAAACTATGTGAGTTTTGGAACGTGCCATTAAACAATAGACTAGTTAATCTTTCTTTTACAACTTGAATATCATTATGTTCTTATGGGTTTCAATGAACACTTAATGGATTAAGTGGAGTGTTTTTAGATGATAAAACACCTATTAATCATGTTCGAGAACCTATATAAGTGATACAAAGTAAATTGGAAAAAGGGTCTTTAAGAAGTATGCAAAGTAGAGTGACATTTTGAGAAAAAAAAAAACGAGTTTGTACCTGACTGAAATCGTCCTATGTCTGGGTAAAAATCATCCTGGTTGAGTTTAACAGTTTTAGGAAATTCTCAAAACCTCCAAAACCTTTGCATACAGATTCTAAATCACGCACGGTTTTCATCTATAATCATATTTTCAAATAAGGGATGATTTGAGACAATACATTATAGAAATAAAACTCATGAGGGTATTTTGGTCATTATATTGACATGAACTAGTATGATATAGGAAACATTTAGAGAATGTTTACTTGGAGTAAAGAAGCTTGAAAGGGAGTAGCTATCCTTTTGTGATTGAGGTGAGTAGGTGTTGGAATTTTCTCACTTTGGGGTACTTGGCAAAATGATTTTTTTGATAATGAAATGCAATGATTTGATATATGAAATGTTTTGAAATGAAAGTGTTAAATGTTTTTGAAAAGAATGTTTTGAAAGAATTCCTTGAAAGTAAGAATGTTTTGAAAGCAATGAATATTTTGGAATAACGAATGTTTGATATGTAAAATGTGTACTTTCAAAGTATATATTCCTAATAAAATATTCTATTATATATTATGATATGAGTATTGATAATGTGGAAAGTGAAAGCTAAAAATCAAGTAAAAAGGAAAGAAAGTAAAGAAATAATGAAAATTGTTCGGGCCATGATACTTCAAAAGAGGCACTAGAGGAATCTACTGGGGTGGTACCTTCCCCGCCGCGAAGTAGATGTTCTAATGGAAATGATGCCTTGGTGGATTGATTTTTTCATTCCACCTTGGTCTAGACTTGGGAGTGGCTCCTTAATTGGATGTAGACCCTAAGTATAAAAATGGTAACAGTTTAATACCAGAATTAGCCCTTAATGATAGAATGAATAGAATGTGAAAAAGAATGTCTTTTGAGTTATGTTATGTCTAATGAAATGTTTTGATATGGAACAAATCGTGGAAAATGTCTATTTGAAATATATTTTTTAAAGATGAAATGTTTTTAGTGTGAATGTGATAAATGTTTTGGGTCACAAACCAGCATAGCTCGCGAGACATTTTTGTCTTACGTATCTCTTTTAATGCCATGTATCCCAGGTTGCAATTAAGGATAAACGATGATAGATGGAAGATAAAAGTTAAGAGATAGAGAATGGAGTGGAACTTGTTAAGTTCCTTTTTAAATGATACTGATGTAATTCTGATTTGCTTAATATGGTTTGTACGATGCTTAATGGTAAGACCCAATGTTTTAATCATAAATGTTTTTGTAGGACTAGTTTTTGTTAAATGTGGGTTAATACCCGAGAAGATTTTGTTTAAACCATTGCATTTTAAAGTTTGAAAATTTTCGGGGTGTTACAACCATGATATGCTGAGAGACGACATCATGGATTTTATTAGTATTTCGATCTACCAGACTTTGGAGCGGATGATTGATAGAGCTCGTGAACAGGAGATTGAGTTGGAGCTTCTGAAGAAGTGGAAGCCAGTATAGATTCAAATAGCAGGAACTCCATCGAAGAAGCCTAGGACTTTTGATTTTTGATATGGAGGCCATTAAGGTTGGGGCCTCTGTGATAAGTGCGACAAATCACACGATAGGGTTTGTCGAGCAGGTGGTTTGGGCTACTACAAGTGCGGCAAGACATGTCATATTAGTAGGGATTGTACTCAGGGACCAAGACTAATTTTCTTTCATTGAAATCATGTGAGCCATAAAAAGGTCGACTGTCCGAGATTGTCAGGAGGGGCGGTGTGGGTACCTTCTCCAATTACTTTGAGGAGCAGAGCTTTTCAGATGACAGTCGTGGAGGCCAGAGCAACGTCAGATGTTGTCACTGCGATGTATTCCTATTTATTTATTGATGTTTAATTATTCATGATTAAGTTCGTATATGATGTTATTAGGGATGTTCTTAGGTGATGGTATGACATCTCTTGTACTTTTTTATTCAACTGTTACCCGATTATTCGTGTCTCTTGCCCTTAACAAGAAGTTCCATGTTTTTCCGGGGGTGCTGGCTTTTCTGTTAGAGGTACAGATTCCCAATGACCCAACTATGAGTACTTTAAGGGTCCACGAGGATTGTGTATTGGATACGTTTCATTTTTAGTTTCCTATTGATCTCGTTCCTATTTCTCTGAGAGGGACGAGGATCATCATGGACATAGATTGGGTGAGTCGGTTTGGGGCTATGATCGACCGCGTGCGCCAGCTAGTGAAAGTTTGAACCCCAAGTGGGGGAGAATTGATCATTCATGGTAAGGGTGCATGATACGGTCCGACCATTTGTTCTTTTGTGAGAACTAGAAGATACTTGCAGCAAGGAATTTCAGGATGTTTGGCTTATATTATGGATACACAAATTGAGGAGAAAAAGTCTATCGAGGGTACACCTATAGTTCGGAAATTTTCGGATGTGTTCCCTGAGGATTTATCGTGAGTGCCTCCTAAGAGGCGGGTGGAGTTCCAGATTGATTTAGTTCCAAATGTGGCTCCAATAGCCAAGGCACGTTATCGTTGTGCACCTCCATAGATGCAAGAGTTATCCACACAACTTCAGGAGCTGCTAGACAAGTGGTTCATCAGGCCGTAGTTCTCCTTTAGGAGCACCCATTTCGTTTGTGAAGAAGAAGGATGAATCCTATCGGATTTGTATTGACTATAAGGAGTTGAATAAGCTAATTGTGAATAGTCGTTATCCAATCCCAACGATTGATGATTTATTTGATCAACTTCAGGGAACATCTTGGTTTTCCAATATTGATGTAACACCTATTTTTCCAGGATAGATCAATTTTGGGTTTCAAAGAGTCAAAAGGTCGAATTTTGGAAGAAATGGGGTCTCACGACGTGACCTCTAAGTGGTCACGACATGAGCAGGGTTAATATGTATATTGTGCTCCAAACTTATCTCACGACGTGAGACACAGAGGCTCACAACATGAGAACTGATGCAGCCCAAGCACATGATCTTTTAGGGTGTAACACCTCAAATTTAAAACCAAAATTTTCATTATTAAATTATACCCCAAAATGTTGTTCATAAAACAAACCAACATAAAATCACAAGTATCAAGTACAAATCGTCACTGCAAATAACAGAATGCCACAAAATAGCTAGTAACAAAATCTTCCAGCGAGTGTGTACAATCAGATCTTTGCTTTCCCGCGATCTTCATAAGTACCTGAAACACATATAATCAATAACTTTAAGCACTAAGCTTTGTGATTTCCCCAAGATATCTCATACAACATAACACATAAACAATTATGGGTTATCAGCAACCCTGGAGACTACACGAAGTCACAGTGGGCAAACATCACGTCCTGTGGGTTATCAGCAACCTTGGAGACTACACGAAGTCTCAGTGGGAAAACAGCACACCCTATAGGTTATCAGCAACCTTGGAGACTGCGCGAAGTCTTAGTCACATATAAACAACATAGTCATGATAATAATAGTTAGACCCAGCAGGTCATCACATATACAACTATTCTACAATACAGGTAAGAATAAGTGAGGAGACTCAACTGATACTGATGATAGCTAAATCTCACACCCGAACTGCTGGAACAAGACTATGCCTAATAAACACAAGTAACCCTAGTCAGTTAGGGTTATAACCCGACTCATAGGTCCAATACCACCACTATGCCCCTGAAGGGAAAAAAGACCATTTTTCCCTTCCATGGTCCAAAACCCTAAGACTTTATACCAAAGTCAAAAGTCAACAAAAGTCAACAAGTCAACATTCACGCCCGTACGTGGGGCGTACACGTACCTACGTGGAGCGTACAACTTGATTCAGAAATCATCAGGTACAGGCCTGACTACGCGGGGCATAGCCAGGAGTACATCCATTGTACTGTGCCTGGTCCATAATCAACAACTTTTATGTATTAATCCTTTAAGACACTTATCCCAACTGTTGGATTAATGTCTAAGTCCATAACTATATTTGGTATGTACTTGACCCGACCCGGCATGGTCCATTTGGGTTGCACTTCACCGACACAATTTATATGGATAATCTTTTGAGAATAGTATGTTTATGATTAATATTAATATATTATAAGTTCTAATATATTAATATGGAATCATATTATTTAATTAGTATTGATCAAGAATTAATTTATAATTAATTAAGTGATCAAAAGGAACTAATTAAATATGGACTCTTATATATATGGAATGGGCCAAGTTCATTTAGGTTGGGCTAAGCTTTCATGGATAGTCCATGGAGTGTTTAACCCATGGATCCTAGGAAATGAAAGGTCATGGGTATTAGGGTTTAACCCTAATCCTCCATACTATATAAAGATGTCTTTGGTTGGTGAAATTGGCACTAGTGTGGATACACTAAGAGGGCTAGCCGATTTTACTAAGAGAGAACCAAGTATTCATATTCTCTAAAGTCTTCCAAGGTGTCTTGGTGATTTGTGATTCCACTTGAGGCTTCCACACTATTGGGGCTAAGCTCTTAAAGCTTGAAGACATCAAGCTACATCAAAAGGTATGTCCTCTAACTAGTACTTTGTAGATTAAGAACATCATAATATGCTAGTTAGGATTAAAGCCTTGGAAAGTTCTTATTTGCATGTATAATAGAGAAAACATAGATCCAAGGTTTATAGGGTTGCATGTACACCATAGGAGTGTTAGAATGCTCAAAACCCAACAGTGGTATCAAAGCCACGGGTTGTTTTCTGTTATATTGATGCAAATATTTTATTTTCAAAGTTGAAAAAAAAAGAAAAAAAACATGAAGTTCGTCAAATTTTAAGATAATTTCTTGTTTTTGTGAAAAACTAATTATTTGTAAAATTTGAATCATTTGCTATATGAGCTGAATTTGGTCAAATTTAGTAAAAGTTAAAACGATATGATTATTTTATTAGTTTTAAAAGGTTGATCTAAAGAGTTTTTTGAAACCTCCATAAGTTATGGATATGAAAAGGTTTTAAAAAAAATTGATTCAAAGTTTTTTATGGAGTTACAAAACTTGGTCTTAATGTTTTAAAGAATTCCATAACTTGTTCTTAAGATATGGAACATGAAAAGTTTTTTTTTTTTTTGAATTATCTTGTTCTTATGAGTTGCTTAGATTAATAGAAAAGTTAGTTGAAATAGTTGTTTTCAATCCATTTTAATCTAAGAGTTGAGTATAAAATGTGTTTGTGTAACTTGTCCTCAAGTTACATGAAGAGTCACATTAAAGACTCATGAAATTCATAAAAGTTGGCAATGGTTACAAAATGAAGAGTCTTGTGTCATTGAATAATTTTTTATGACTCCATAACTTGTCCTCAAGTTATGGAAGTTCAAGAGTCACTTCATTAAAGAATAAATATGTAACCATAATTAAATCTATAAGTTATAAAATAAAGAAAAGTTAGTTCTTTTATTAGTTTAAAGTCTTCCATAACTTGTCCTCAAGTTATGGAACTTGAAGAGTTTTTGGATTAAAACTACTTTAAACACATAAGTTATGGAATTAATTAGTTTTGAATAGTTTCAAAACTTTCCCTCAAGTTTTGGAATTTGAAAAGTTTTCCTTATGAATACTTTAATTCCAAGTTAGCCCTTAGAATTTTAAAAGTTAAAATTCAACCCTTATACTTTATAATATTATAAGTTAATAATATATATGTATAAGAGTAAAGTCAGTCTTACCGCTAGTACGCCTCATTCACGAAGCCGGTCTATAAGGTGGGTATAAGGTTGTTGCCTATAAAATGGCAACTTAATGGGTGTCCACTCTCACCCACCGCTTGCTTGACTGGTGGAGGGTCGTTAGCCGAACGGGTTTGACAGGACTATAATTCTCCTTTCATTAAAAGTATTAATGATAAATACTAAGTAACTAAACTCTTAATAATTCCCAATCTTATTTACTTAGGAAAATGTGAATAAGGTGCTAATCCATGAAATTACACTTTACACTTTGTCAAAGTCGTTAGTGGAGCGTGTGTGGTTAACCGGCACACTAACTTGGACTTAACAAGGTAGGTAAAGGGTGACTTAATATTTATCATAGTATCGATGGAGCGTGTGTGGTTAACCGGCACATCGATTGAGGGGTAATTTATTAAGGGTACCAAGTGATTTGCATGGTTACTTCACACCTTGTTTTGTGATCCTCGGCATCCCAGTCACAAAACCTGAAGGGCACACTCGAGATTGAAACATGCCTTTGAACAGTTCAATGAATCTCAAAGATCTAGGAGTTTCAAAACCAATTAAAACCTAATAATACATTTCGTTTATCTTGGTGGAAATTGGTGAATCGTCATTCACCTACCTTCAAATATTTTATAGCTTGGATTACGGCATACCTCTTCTAAGTTATAAAATAGTTTGTTGGGTCCTAGCCTTAATATTTCATATTGGGTGTCATATTAAGGACTTTAAATCAACTATCTTGAATATCTCCCAAAAGATGTCTAGTTTAGACACCTATGATCTTCCCAAATCTCTTGAAACAAGGTTTCCTAATGAAGATGATGTCCCATGGATATCATACTTCTTTCTCCTCCTCCATCCATTCTCCCTAACCCACAAGTTCTTGAAAAGTTTAAGGTCACTCAAGCCCTATTGGCAAGGCAAGGTCTAGGTGTGATCACATCTTGGAGATGTAGTCACATATTGACAAGCCGGGAGAGTTGGGTGTCAAAGTCTTGAGAAAGTTGCTGGTTCAATCACTTTCTAAGTCACATAGTGAGTTCCTTTGGGACACCTATGAAACAGACTATGACAAGACCCTTAATGATCTTATCTATTTGCTAAGATCAACTTCCTAAAACTCTATGGACATTGACAATGATGACATTGGATATCTAGTAAAGCATTCTCTTCCCAATGGAAAGGGATCGGCCATAGTCAACTCGGTTGACCAAATGGTAAAGAGAAAAGCTAAGTCTGTGATAGTCCCTTGTACCTTTATCAAAGGGTCCATATGTTTATATTGCCAAAGGAAGGGGCATTGGTTGCGAAGCTGCCAGATTTACCTAAGGATGTTAAAGTCAATAAGTTTGACTCTACTTCAGGTAAAGTCCACTATCTAACTCTGTTAAGTTTCTATTCTGAGATTCTTGATACTTGATGTGACTGGGTCACATGGTGATGTTTTAAGAATCAAAGAAAAAGTGGAGAAACTTAAAGAAAGAATATGCTGAATCTGATCGCATAGATGGATTTCTATCGTATAGTTTGAAAAATCGGATTCTTGAGCTACTTCTTAGGAGTTATGAGATACTGCTTAAGGAATAGATAACAACAAGTTTTCATATGGATTGTAAGGATAAGTTTTTCCGCAAAGTTTTAAAATAAAAGAAAAATTTTTGATTTTATTTATTTTAAAATATCCTTACAATGGCATTTAAGGAAAAATTGTTGCTTATATGATTCCATTAAGAGCAAGAGTGGAAATATGAAATTGATTCTTTCATTTGTGGTAATGTCTAGATTTACCAAATAAGGAAAGATTCTCATCACCCAAGTTTCAATTGGACCGGAACTTGGAATCATGCAAGTTGTATAGCATGATGAATGAGAACTTTCAAGTATTGGAAAAATTAAGACTAATTACTTGTTCACATGGATGTGTGAGTCAAGTAAAGGACTAAGGGATCGAGTACACATTCTTGTGCACTGATTAAGTCCACCACAAAAGTTTGATAAGACTATTCGTCATAGTTTACTAAAGCTCAGTAAATATGATTATACTTACAAGCTTAAGTGTAACTCTGAGACATTGGAAAAGGTTCCAATGTATGGCAGGGCGAATAAGAAGAATCAACTTAGGCAGAAGGATAAAAGTTTCTCAAATCTGAAAAGATGGGAGAGTACTTTCGTATCAGTTTTGTGATAATCTTGATGATTTAGAGACCTTATCACAATTCATCCTCTAAGAGCCTTCTTATAGCTAAGAAGAGGAACTTGAATTGTTGAAGTGGTTAAATCAAGAAGATGATTCATACTTCGTTCCAAAAACAATTCTTAGAGTAATACTCTAAGATTGTAACTTGAGTGACATGTCTTAAAGAAGGTTTAAAACTCTTGTACATTTGAAATTGGTAAGTTGTGATGTTTTGGATAAAACAAAGACCAACTAAGGCCAATTGTGTGAAGTGTTTGTCTTGATTAGAATCCGCACTATCTTTTGGATGTTTGACAAGGGAGTCTTATATGTCAAGAGGACAGTGGGAGTCTTAAAGGTCTTGAAAGTCTCAAGAACTAATCAAGAATAAAACCATAAGTTCTTCTCTAGCACACGACTTAAGGTTTATAACCTATCGTGTTGACATATTCTGTGCCCATTCCATTTAAGGTTGGCTTTGCATATGAGCTCTTAGAGTTCTCAATGTGTTGCACAACAACTTGGAAGCAATGGCAGGCCCTTGAGCTACTAGGTGGCAAGAAGTTAAGATTGAGTTCAATCCATATGAGTTTGGATTTGTCATTATCCTTGTCTTGTGACTATGGTTTTGACAATTCACATGGATAAGAACACATACACCATTAAATCTAAGTGTCATAAGGTTTCTCTCCGATTCATGAAAATGATGGTGAGGAAACACTTTCACTAAGTAGATTTTAGCTAGATAGCAATTGTGATATTTGCATTCTTAAAGTCGTTAGTGGAGCGTGTGTGGTTTACCGGCACACTAACCTGGACTTGTGAGAAGTGGAAAAAAAGGTCTAACCATTATGATTACGGCATACCTCTTCATAATTTTTTAGACACACAAGTGTGCTATCTAAGGGAAGGTGTGTGATTTTGATAAAGTTTTATCAAAACAATCTAGTATCAGAAATCTGAACTTTGGTAAGAAAGTCAATGAAGTATTGATTTCTAGAAGTCCAGCTGATTTCTGGGTACATGTCAAAGCTAGTGGGAGCATAAGTGTTATGCTAATAATCATCATGTTAGTGGGAGCATGATAATTATGATAAGTATTGCAAGTTAGCAATGTTAATTATAGAAAAACAAAAGTTTCAATTGGGAAAGAGTTGTTTTGCTATAATTAAGGGAGAGGAAATTATACTTCATCTCAAATCTATAAGCTTAGATCGTGAGGTTTTAATCATTTAGTCAAGGATATATATGAATTTCATGTTGGAATGGCTCAACATAAGGAAATTCTGTATATGGGTCCATTATTTGCGTTCTAAAATTCGGTTATGATTACGGCATCCCTTTTCATAATCTGAATTATGAGAACTTGGCAAATTGAAATGGACATATTATAGCAAAAGACTGGTTTAGTCTTTATGTGAGACATCATGAATCGTGTGCCATATGCTTTGGATATAGGGTCGATTACATGTGCTATATTCATCCATTCTAAAATTTTCCAGATGCCTGGGGCATTAAGAAGGGAAAAGGTTTAGAACTGGATATGACTAAAAGGATTAAACAATTGTCGAGGACAATCTAAGGTTTACCAAAGTTTGGTTGCTCAAGGACATTTGGAAGTATAGTGATAATTCTGGAAGGACCATATTGACATAATCTGTAAGGAGGCAACTCTTGTTCAGAAATGATAGTCAAAATGGAATCTGGAAATGTTTCAAAGTTAGAATTTTCAATCTGTGTAAGATTAAGGAAACTTAATGCAAGAAGGATGTTTCCAAGGAGTTGATCTCCTTTGGAATTCTCTGTAATGATTGTTGCCAAGTCTTTGTGAGTTTGTGCATAATCATTACAAGAGGATCAATGCATATAAGTTTAGAATCTAATAGATTACAGTAAATGGCATGAATTTGGAACTCTTGCATTTGCGATAAGGATTTGGGAGTGTGAAAAAAGAATCATTGAAATTATGTTCAATTGATCTAGTTCACAAAGTAAAGATCATAGACAAACATAGTATGCATACTTGGTGTATGGCATGACTAGTGTTTAAGAAAACATAGTGTACATGCTTGGAGCATGGGACAACTATTGTTTTAAATTCAAGAATAAAGTTAATAGCTGAAACAGTATACAATGAATAATGTGTAATCATATGGTGATAAATAAAAGGTGTTTTATTTATGTTCAAAGTGTTGATACCATATTGGATTCAATTATTATTGTGTTTCATTTTGCATGTTTTGACTTCCCGAATAAACTAGGTTATTCTTCCGGAATGACTAAGTTATTCAAACCATCCACAGTCGGTCATATGTTGGAAGTAGATATGAATTAAGACTGTCATGAGTTGGCTTGTAGAGGTCTAAGGTGTTGGACAAAGGGCTACAACACTCATGAGTGCTCATAAGTTCTGAGTATTGGATTCAACCCGCGCTCATTGGAATCACTTCATGGATTTTATCACGAGTGATCATGAGATGATAATATCTTATATTCTTCAAACCTAGAGATATGAGTTGTTACTATGAGTTGATAGTACATTGATTGCACGAAAACGCATTTGGTAACTCGGTGCTATAAAACGTGCCTTTGTGTATGATTCAATAAGTAGTAGAACAAGCCATATGAGTCGAAGTTTATCCGTTCCTTTTACCTTCGGGATAAAAGCGATATCTGTGGGCCCCTCGATGATTTGATGATGACAAATGGAAGTGCTCGGCCGGGCCGGGACTGATTTGATTTGTTCAATTAGTCAGTCGTCATAAATCGGAAATCGGGAAACAACAAATGGACAGAGAGAATGATTATAATCCATGTCTCAGTCCATATGATATCTAGAATGGAGGAATATATGATCCCTTAT
Organism: Lactuca serriola; assembly: GCF_051521515.1. Taxonomy (NCBI): domain Eukaryota; kingdom Viridiplantae; phylum Streptophyta; class Magnoliopsida; order Asterales; family Asteraceae; genus Lactuca; species Lactuca serriola. The sequence goes on along the minus strand of NC_136416.1, from coordinate 186,202,873 downwards.
CTAATGGACAAGTTCGTTGACAAGATCAGAGTTCGACAGCAGCTTTAAGAGCTACGATTGCCAGTTAGGTTTGAAGTCATACGCAATAATAGTTTTAGACTTATCCAAGTGGGAGACTGTTGGATTAATGTCTAAGTCCATAACTATATTTGGTATGTACTTGACCCGACCCGGCATGGTCCATTTGGGTTGCACTTCACCGACACAATTTATATGGATAATCTTTTGAGAATAGTATGTTTATGATTAATATTAATATATTATAAGTTCTAATATATTAATATGGAATCATATTATTTAATTAGTATTGATCAAGAATTAATTTATAATTAATTAAGTGATCAAAAGGAACTAATTAAATATGGACTCTTATATATATGGAATGGGCCAAGTTCATTTAGGTTGGGCTAAGCTTTCATGGATAGTCCATGGAGTGTTTAACCCATGGATCCTAGGAAATGAAAGGTCATGGGTATTAGGGTTTAACCCTAATCCTCCATACTATATAAAGATGTCTTTGGTTGGTGAAATTGGCACTAGTGTGGATACACTAAGAGGGCTAGCCGATTTTACTAAGAGAGAACCAAGTATTCATATTCTCTAAAGTCTTCCAAGGTGTCTTGGTGATTTGTGATTCCACTTGAGGCTTCCACACTATTGGGGCTAAGCTCTTAAAGCTTGAAGACATCAAGCTACATCAAAAGGTATGTCCTCTAACTAGTACTTTGTAGATTAAGAACATCATAATATGCTAGTTAGGATTAAAGCCTTGGAAAGTTCTTATTTGCATGTATAATAGAGAAAACATAGATCCAAGGTTTATAGGGTTGCATGTACACCATAGGAGTGTTAGAATGCTCAAAACCCAACACCAACTTCATATTTGACCACTATAGAATGTCTTAACCCATAAGGTCACTAACTTTAAGCATTTGCATGGCTAGATAGTTCTCAATACACAAAACCTTAACATCTATAACACTCTAAACTCATGCATGGGCCAAGGGAAACGATCAAGCAACCATTTTTATGAATCTAAGCACTCTAATACATCTAGAAGGACAATCAATATGCTTTGGAGTACCCTATACTCACAAAGGTCCAGGCTTTGGGACAAAAATCTCATAAAAACCCATCTAAAGAGATCTAGGAAGAACATCAGCAAGGTATGAACTTTATACATTCAAAAGATGCACAAAGTGAGGTAGTTTCTGGATCCATTAGTTTACGAGCAACACCACCTTCTTCAATAGTCTTCTTCTTTAACAAGAAAGCACCAAAATCACTAAAAAGCTTCAAAATCTTCACACACAAGGTTGGGAATCAAGATTAGGGTTTGGATGGAGTGGAGGTTGATTATGGGAGGTCCAAGTGTGAGTTAATGTGCTTAAATAGGGGTCAAACCCTAAAAATTAGCGTTTGGCATCAGCTCGCGTACGCCCGACGTACTCCCTCGTATGCCTAACATACCTCCATCCGGACTCAATTAAGGACTTACGCCCAACGTACATGGCTACTACCCCTTTATAAGTTGGAAGTTCTGAATACATAAATTAATAAATAAATAGATTAGTACCTTGGGATTCGGGATGTTACATAAAGTTTCCTTCGTATTTAAGCCCCTCTAAACCCCTTTTAGGGTTCATTATCAGCCTCCGAACCTCTTTTCACCTTAGAAAACTCTAACCTTTATTCCTTGCTAGATTGTTGGTCTTTTTGGAGCATTTCTTGGTTTGAAGAAGAAGAGAATAAGAAACGAAGAAGGTGATCTTTTGGTGAGGCTTACAAGGAATCGTCATTATCATCACTTCACATTGTTTATGGACCCTTGTAAGTGTCAAAGCTTCCACCTTTATTATTGTTTGTGGCTAGATCTAAGTTTTGTTCACTTTTCTCCTTAATTGAGAAAGTTTGAATGAATGGAAACCATAAATTTGGAAACTTCATGGGTTATAAGGGTCTTTAGAGTGTCATGAAGTTCAAATCTAGTGATTGGTTGAGTTTTGGATCCTTTCATGAAACTTGATGACCTTTTTCCACTTTTTTTTATCCAAATTAGGTCTAGACATGTATTGGACATACATTTCCATTTAGCATCAAATTTTAAGTGTATTTTGGAGTCATAAAACCTTCTGGAAAGTTGGAACAAAAGACTTAACAGGATAATAACTTAAATCTTTGGATTTTGGCTTCGGACTGTGCTCACGATGTGAGACATGAGATCTCATGACGTGATATTGGAAGAACCTTGTTTGCTGCTGATTTATTTGGGGCTCACGACATGATGAAAGGTTGCTCACATTGTGAGGTCATCTCATATGGTCTTTCCTTGACTGAGTTGTGTGGTTTGGGTTGGTGCGAGTTGGAATTGGACCGAGTGGACTCTCACGACATGACCAAGGGTTGGTCACAATGTGAGGCTGAATACTTGACATTATGGGTTGTTGATTTTGAATTTGACCGTTGACTTTTGGTCAAGATGACCGATTTAAGTGTGTAGTCCAAGGTTGGACCTTTTATGTTGTGATAGGAGTGTTGTAGCAGCAGTTATGAGGCTTTGAGTTGTGGTTCAACTGATACATGAGATAGGTGAGCTTCTCCATACTATACTCATTGGTCGAAGGCACCAATGTCGGCCCACTAGGTTATGTATCATAGAATATAGGATGATGATATGTTGATTGTATGTTAGATTGGTAGATATGTATTATTACCTATACTTGCTAGTTATATGTTTATCTTTTACATATGTCGACATAGTGTAAGTGGGTTGAGGTTGTACTGCTTTGTGTTGTCGACTAACAAACCTGAGTAATCCAATATGAAAACTATGGTCTAGTGGCAATCCAATTGAGATATTGTGGGCCACTGTGGCAATCTAATAGGGAGATTATGGGTTGGTGGCAATCCAATCGGGGGCTTGTGTGTAACATCCATAAATTTTACACCAAATTTAAACTTTTTCAATCATAAATAAAAATCAAACAGCATCGTTTACAAAAATGTTTTCAAATCAATATCCATCAGAGTGTCCGAAAATCATAACATAAGGATGAGGAGCGGTACCTTGCCATGATCTCCTGAAGTAACTGAAACAATAAACTGAAAACTGTAAGCCCGAGGGCTTAGTGAGCTACCCCCAAAATACCAATACCACACTGGCAATGCCATATTAGTAACAATCAATCAATCAACATGCATACTGGGCCATCGGCCCGACTGGACCGCCCTACTGGGCCTACAGTCTATCTGAATATATCCCGAGCCTTCGGCATAACTGGTCTGCCACGTGGGCCTGCAGTCTCCCTGGACCGCTCATAGGGTATGTTGGCCTTCAACACAAAGTAGGACCGCCTCAATCCAACCAACAATCAAATAAAAATGTGCGCATAACTATCATATACTGGTATATACAAACATCAAACATGTCTATCTCACTGATCATCAATCATAGAATTCTCTCGTAACTAGAGTACCGACCTAGCAGGTCACTAACATACCAATCCTTATGGATCATAAGAGCATAACATACTGTCTACCCTGATTCCGATCTAACAGATCATAACCACATGTAGCATACCATAACAATAACAACTAAAGGGTCGTCCTTGGTGTCGTAGACCCCATCGATATAGTGAGGATAACTCACCTTGCAGATGTTGAATCGGAAGATAGACTCCAACTCTCGAATCACTTGACACAGGCTCCACCACCTATGATTATAGTACAATATACTCATAAGTCCTTAACCTTATAAGGTACTCCATAAGCCACAAGTCAACCCCTGATCAAAGTCAAAGTCCTCAATCAAGATCAACAGTCCATGTTGACCCCAACTCGCCGAGTACCCTCGGCTACTCGCCGAGTTCCTTGAAGCACATTCCAACTCGCCGAGTCATCGGGGTAACTTGTCAAGTTCCTTCGATTCTTGTTCAAACTTTAAGGCCACCTGTCGAGTTCCCTCCTTGCAACTCGGCGAATACACACGCATACATATCCTAGGGAAAAACTCATCCGACTCGCCGAGTTCTTCTTTAACTCGTCGAGTCTTATGGTAATCTTCATCGGACTCGCCGAGTTGTTCATCCAACTCATCGAGTTCACGGCCATCTTCATGTGACTCGCCGAGTCAACCTTGCGACTCGCCGAGTCTATTCAGTCCTTTTTCCATACAGGCCTATTTTAAGCCATGCAGCGGCTCCAAATCACAGATCCAAGCTTCTAGGGCATGCTTTTCACGTAAAGTTGCAAACTTTACATGCATGCATAGCTACAAAGGTTCTAAATGCCAAATCTAAGCTCTTAATGGGGTTTCATGCCCAAGAGGGACCTCAATCACGACCAATACAACAACTTTATGATTCCAAAACTTAAGGAGGGTCCAGATCTGAAGTTACAACTTCAGATCTAGCCCATAGCCCACCTTATCAACCTTAAAATCCATGAAAACCCCCAAAACTCAACAAAAAGGAAAAAGGGAAGTAAGGATGGCAACTTAATACCTCCAAGGGATGCTAGCTGAGGTAATTTCTACTTCCCACACCTTCCTTGCTTCAATTCCTTTGCACTTCTAGCTTTTCTCTTCTAGCCAACCTTATTTCCAAGCTTAAGACACACCAAAATGGAATACCACACGAATTAGGGTTTTTAAGGAGCTCTCAAAGACTGCAAAGAGGCCAAAGGAGGCTAAGGCTCCTTTAAATAGAGGTGCAAACCCCAGGATTTAGGGTTTCATCTGCCAGCTCCAACTCGCCGAGTCCCAATGTGGACTCGTCGAGTAGGTCACTTAACACGCGATCCCACCCCACTGCTACCCGACAAGTAGGTCAACCAACTCGTCTAGTAGAGCTTAACCCTATAAATCTTATTTAAACAATGTCTAAGAATCGGGGCGTTACCACTCTCCCCCACTTGAACTAGACTTCGCCCTCGAAGCGCGTTGGAATAAACAATGTCGGGTAATGCTCGCGCATCTCCGCCTCCGGCTCCCATGTCCACTCGGATCCCCTCTGATGTTCCCACTGTACCTTTACGAAAGGTATTTCCTTGTTCCTTATAATCTTCTTCTTCCTTTCCAAAATAGCCACAGGCCTCTCCACATAGTTCAGGCGCTCATCGACCTGAATGTCAACCAACGATACCACTGCCTCCTGATCCATAATGCATTTTCGCAATTGCGAAACATGAAATGTGTTGTGGATCCGGCTAAGCTCCTCTAGAAGCTCTAGCCTATAAGCCACCCTGCCAACCCTGGAAACAATCTTGAATGGCACAATGTGACGGGGACCCAATTTTCCCCTCTTCCTGAAGCGGATCACTCCCTTCCAGGGTGAGACCTTCAGGAGAACCATGTCACCCACCTGAAATTCTAGCTCAGATCGGCGTCGTTTGGCATAACTTTTCTGCCGACTCTGAGCGGTCTGCAGTCACTGTCTAATCTGCTATATCATCTCGGTAGTTTGCAGAACTACCTCTGTCCGACCCATCACCCTGTGCGCAACCTCGCCCCAGCAGACTGGGGTCCTACACTTCCGCCCATACAACAGCTCTAAAGGCGAGGCGCCAATTTTGGAGTGATAGTTGTTGTTGTAGGCAAACTCTACAAGCGGTAAGTGGGAATCCCAACTCCCACTGAAATCAATGACGCACGCCCTCAACATATCCTCGAGGGTCTGGATGGTCCGCTCACTCTGCCCATCAGTCTGCGGATGGAACATCGTACTAAAATGCAGTCTCGTACTCAGTTCCTCGTGGAAGTTCTGCTAAAAACAGTAAGTAAATCGTACATCCCGATCGAAAACAATGGAAACTGGAACCCCATGGCGACAAACAATCTCGCGGACGTACAGATCAGCCAACTTCTCTGCCGACAAACTCTCCTGTATGGCTAGGAAATGGGTACTCTTGGTCAATCGATCCATGATGACCCATATAGCATTGAACCCCTTTGCCATCTTCGGCAACTTTGTGATGAAATCCATCATGATCCGTTCCCATTTCCACATGGGAATCTCCAGAGGCTGCAGCTTACCATGCGGCCTCTGATGCTCGGCCTTAACCATCCTACAGGTCAAGCACCTCTCAATAAACCAAGCGATATCTCGCTTCATGCCAGGCCACCAATAACTCGAACTCAAATCACGATACATCTTGGTGGCTCCCGGGTGAATAGAAAAACGAGACTTATGAGTTTCCTCCATCGCTGTCTGTCGGACCCCTCCGGACATCGGAACCCAAACCCGACCGTAGCGGGTCAACAATCTGCGGCGATCCTGAACAAACCGGGCGCTTTCACCCTTAATCCTCTCCAACTTCCAGTTCTTTGGTCTCATACCCTCAATCTAAGCATCCCTAACCAAACCCACCAGCGGGGAATCCACTGCTATCTTCATACAGTTGGCTGGGATCGAGGACCCAGCTGACTTGTGGCTCAGAGCATCCGCAACCACGTTTGCTCTACTAGGATGGTAAAGGATCTCGCAATCATAGTCCTTGACCACATCCAGCCACCTGCGTTGCTTCATGTTTAGGTTCGGCTGATCCATGATGTGTCTCAAACTCTTGTGATCTGTGTATATAGTTCAACGGACCCCGTACAGATAGTGCCTCCAAATATTGAGAGCGAAGACCACTGCTCCCAACTCAAGATCGTGCGTGGGGTATCTCGTCTCATGCCGCTTCAACTGCCTCGACGCATAGGCTATCACTCGTCCCCTCTGCATGAGGACTGCCCCTAAGCCTGTGATGGACGCATCACAAAATACCACAAAATCCTCAACTCCCTCGGGGAGTTTCAACACCGGCGCCTCGCATAAACATCGACGAAGGGTCTCAAATGCCCTCTGCTACTCCGGGCCCCACCAGAAATCCACCCCTTTCCTCGTTCGACAAGTGAGAGGTACGACAATCTTGGACAAATCACGAATGAATCTCCGATAATACCCTGCTAAACCCAAGAAACTCCTGATGTCTGCGGGGGATTTCAGAGTCTCCCACTGCACAACCGCCTCCACCTTGGTCGGATCGACCAAAATCCCTTCCTGGTTAACGAGATGTCCGAGGAACTGGACCTCTCGCAACCAAAACTCACACTTTGAGAACTTGGCATACAGCCGTTCTCACCGCAGAACCTCCAGTAGCTCCCTGAGATGCTCCTTATGCTGCTCTCGGGTCTTGGAATATACCAAGATATCATCTATGAACACAATGACCTAGCGATCGAGCATTGGTCTGCAGACTCGGTTCATTAGATCCATGAACACTGCTCATAATGACCATAACGAGTCCGAAACACGGTCTTCTCCATATCTTCCTCCCTCACCCTGACCTGCTGGTATCCTGATCTCAAATCAATCTTGGAAAACCAAGATGCACCCTGCAGCTGATCGAAAAGATCGTTTATCCTAGGGAGTGGATAACGGATCTTCACCATTAACTTGTTCAGCTCCCTATAGTCAATGCACATCCTGTGCGAACCGTCCTTCTTCCTGACGAAAAGGATCGGTGCTCCCCAGGGTGAACTACTCGGACGAATAAACTGCTTACCTAGCAGCTCCAGCAACTGAGATGATAGTTCCTACATCTCAGGCGGTGCCAAACGGTACGCCGCCTTGGCGATAGGGGCCGCACCTGGCACTAGACCAATCCTAACCTCAACCTGCCTCACCGGAGGCACTCCGGGTAACTCCTCTGGAAACACATCAGCAAACTCTCTAACCACCGGGACCTCTGAAACTGAGAGCTGCACTCTAACCCGCGTATTTACCACATACGCCAAATAACCGACACACCCGTGTTGAATATACTATCGAGCCCTGGCTGCCGAACAAAACCGTGATCCCAACCTGGTGCCCTCACCATATACTACTAGTTCTCCCCCACTTGGGGATCAAACCACCACTCGATGTCCCTCACAGTCGATCATGGCACCAAAATGGCTAAGCCAATCCATCCCTACAATCATGCATACATCCCCCATGGGGATAGGAATCAAATCTATCGGGAAGGACACCCCGAAAATCTCCAACTCGCATCCTCGGTAGACCGAAGAAGCGAAAACCTCGTGCTCGTTGGCGATCGAAATTCGCAACGGACACTCAAGATCATCTATTGGCACACTAAACCCTCTACTAAAAGTATGAGATACGAACGAGCGACTCGCCCCCGAGTCAAATAAAACCAAAGCAGGAAAAGAATTTACTAGAAACGTACCTAATCACAGGTACAATCCATAAGCATAACACAAATACAATAATTGAGACAGAGAATAGAAACGTACCAGCAACCACATCCGGTGTTGCTTTGGCCTCTTCAGCCGTGAGCTGGAAGGCACGACCCTGAGCCTTTGGAGGCTCCACCTTGACTGGCCTCCCATCTCCAATCCTCACAGCAGTTGGTGCGGAACCCTACGCTGACTTGGCGGCGAGCTGCAGACAGTTGGTCTTCACATGACCAACCTGATGACAATGGTAACAAATCCTCATGTCTGCGGGAGGCGCGTATTGACGGCAATCCCTGGCAGAGTGCCCCTCCTTGCCACATTTGTGGCACCCACCACCTGCTCTACAAACTCTCGAATGAACCCTGCCACACTTTCCACAAGTGCGGCTCTACTGACCCCCAGACCGTGTATCAGCGGTCTTAGACCGCTTAGACGCCAGCTGAGACTGTACCGGTGCTTGACGCTGCTCCGTCAGCTGCAGCTCTATCTCCAACTCACGCCGCCTCGCGGCTTCCTGTAGATCCAAGAGGGTATCAAAACGTTGTGTAGCCACAAACTGCCGTATATTCGTCTTGAGCATAATCAGATAACGAGTCATCTAAGACTACTCTGATGCAAAATTCAGGCAAAACATAGCCCTCACGGTGAACATCCGGGTAATCTCCCTCACAGACTCCCCATCCTGTCTCAATGTCAAAAACTCCTGAGCAAGCCGTTCCCATTCCACGCGCGGAACGTAGCGGGTGTGAAACATATCCCGGAACTGCTCCCAAGTAATAGCAGCCCGCTAATCATCAGAATATGAACCTGACGTCAGTCTCCACCAGTCATTTGCCCCAAGCCTAAGCAGGTTCAGAGCACACCTGCCCTTCTGGTCAGCAGGACATGAGCACGTGAAGAAACACCCCTCCATGTCAGACAACCACCGCATAGCTCAGATCGCATCCTGTGTACCATCAAATGTCGGGGGCTTCGTATTATCGAAGTCCCGGTACTGGAAAGCCCTCCCGACTCCTCCTCCAACCCCTGCCGCAGTTACAGCCGAAGTGGTTGCAGTGGCTGCTGTATCTGCCAGAGCTGCATATCGCTCATCAAAATACTCAACCATCGCGGTCTTGATCGACCCAAACATCTCTGGTAGCTGCGCTCGGAAAGCCGCAGCGACCTCGTCGTGCAGAATCTCCCGTATCCTGGCTTCCAGCTCCTCAGTCCCTATCTGAACCACGGCTCATGTGCTACCAGCACCTATGACCCTCCGTCTCTCAACCCTGACCCTGATCTAGATCCCGATCCTTATCTGGACGCAGCAGCAAAACGTCTCGTCACCACCATACTGAAAAGTAAACTCAAGACATCAGATAAACAACATAATATTGGGATACCAAAACCCACAAATCCTAGGGGTTATGACTTCCTTGTTACGCGTATGGGTCCTGTGCTTTCAATAGTACGGGCTCATACTACCTTCCACACCTACCCATATTTGTCTCAAGTATCACCACAATGCCCTAATACTATACTCAACATAATGTGCGCTCAACCCTCACTACTAGGGGACATCGCCTATCTAACAAGTGATCCCACGACTCTGCACAACGCACACCTCCACGGAACTTCCATCAACCCCTGCAGCGCTAGTGTATGCTAGCCGCACATAACACTGGACCCGATAGACTTTCGAATATCCAATCCTACCCTAAGGTCGAATCAGACATTGTCAGGCTATAAGATCTTGACTATACACAGCTGTGATGCATATACTAAACATCTACAGTTATGATGTCAATTCCATATACAAGAAACCCTAGGCTAATAGGTATCATATAATCAGGCAAATCTATCATGCGATTCCTGAAGATCCCTAGCCTAGCACTAGCATGTTGTTCTAACATATCAGAATATCAAATAACTATATGGTATTTTGGGGTTTACTTACAGGCTCTGGCTGATCGTACCCTCTGCATCCTCCATCCTTTATTTTGAAAACCATTTTTTAAAACTTACTTTCCAAAAATCTCCTTGATTTGAGACTGGATTCACACGAGTGTTCCTCCAATTCAGTCAAACCAAGGCTCTGATACCAACTTGTAACATCCATAAATTTTATGCCAAATTTAAAATTTTTCAATCATAAATAAAAATCAAACAGCATCGTTTACAAAAATGTTTCAAATCAATATCCATCAGAGTGTCCCAAAATCATAACATAAGGATGAGGAGCGGTATGGTCACGCCTTCGCCTTGCCATGATCTCCTGAAGTACCTGAAACAATAAGCTGAAAACTATAAGCCCGAGGTCTTAGTGAGCTCCCCCCAAAATACCAATACCACACTGACAATGTCATATCAGTAACAATCAATCAATCAACATGCATACTGGGCCATCGACCCGACTGGACCTCCCTACTGGCCATCATATACTATCTCACTGATCATCAATCATAGAATTTTCTCGTAACTAGAGTACCGACCTAGCAGGTCACTAACATACCAATCCTTATGGATCATAAGAGCATAACATACTGTCTACCGTGATTCCGATCTAACAGATCATAACCACATGTAGCATACCATAACAATAACAACTAAAGGGCCGGCCTTGGTGTCGTAGACCCTATCGATATACTGAGGATAACTCACCTTGCAGATGTCGACTCGGAAGATAGACTCCAACTCTCGGATCACTTTAAATAGGATCCACCACCTATGATCATAGTACAATGTATTCATAAGTCCTTAACCTAATAAGGTACTCCATAACCCACTAGTCAACCCCTGATCAAGGTCAAAGTCCTCAGTCAAGGTCAACAGTCCATGTTGACCCCAACTCGCCGAGTACCCTCGTCTACTCGGCAAGTTCCTTGAAGCACATTCCAACTCGCCGAGTCATTGGGGTGACTCGTCGAGTTCCTTTGACTCTCGTTCAAACTTTAAGTCCACCCGTCGACTTCCCTCCTTGCAACTCGACGGATACACACGCTGTGACATCCCCAATTTCACGGCCAGAAAAGACCGATTTATTTATACTTTGTTTTATAAGATCAAAGTAATCCCTTGATTAAAAGAGTTGTGGAATTTGTTCCCAAAACAAAATATGATAAAATTTATCAAAACGTTTCTCAAAGAGAATGTATTTTCATTAAATAATAAAACCTCGGGATGTCATGTTCCGATACAGACCAAAAGCACAAACAATATAAAATAGACCTTATAACAGTTATTTATAACTACCGGTCTATAATCCAAAATCTCTCGTCAAGTCCACCAACTTATACTCTTGTGCCATTACCTGTAATGCAAAGAAAACTGAGTGGGTCAGGCTTGGGAGCCTGGTGTGCATATAGGGTTTTCAACCCACAATAACAAATTTATTATATTCAATTATCAAACAATCAACCCAAATACCCATCCCCATATCTCCTATATTTTCTCAAGGGTTTACCCTAAGAACCAACTATCCTTCATTCATTCACTTCTAAGGATTTACCTAAGGAACCGGCACAAAGTCCATTTGTTACCACGGTTTATACAACAGGCACTATGTCGCATAGTCACCAGGGTTCATACAATAGGCATTACGTCTCATAGTCTCCAAGGTTTACACAATAGGCACTACGTCTCATAGTCACCAGGGTTTGCACAACAGGCACGAAGTCACATCGTCACTAAGGTTGATCAAATAGGCACGAAGTCGCATCGTCACCAAGGCTTACTCAATAGGCACGAAGTCGCATCGTCACCAAGGCTTACTCAATAGGCACGAAGTCGCATCATCACCAACTATTCCATCTACCCATGTTCTACCCAACATTTTTCTAGATATAAATACAAACGCAGTTTAAATCATTTCACACCCGTATAAAAACATCAATTCCAAGCCCATCTCAAATAGACAAATAATATATAACACATAGCACGTATTTCATAGCTAATATTTTATATTTATGTGTTAGAAGAAAGTAACTATACACTCACTTAATCAGAAGATGATCGGACATCACTACGGCGTGTAAAAGTAGTATTCTTCGGTAGATCTGGAAGATCTTCACAAAATCGGGCTTCTTGTGGGCACAGCTTCGGCTCGGGAATTTCACTTCTCGGGATCTTCGGGGCCTCGGGACTTGCTTCGGGTCTCGGGAATGATACCGGGGCTTCGGTATATTTCTTGCACGAAAATGGAGGAAAAACGGGAGAGAGAAAAGAGAAAATGAGCAAAGAAATAAGGCAGCCTCGCACCCTTTATATAGGGTCTGATCCTCGGACTACGTTGGGCGTAGTCTTATGTTACGTGGGGCGTAACTCGGATAAGAGGGCCACGTGGCGAGTTCTCGGTGGTTGATCGTGGCTCTCTCTCAGACCGCATAAGACCGAGGTACGTTGGGCGTACTTAAAGGTTACGCGGGGCATACCCTTCGGATCAGACCGATGACTCATCCCTTCGGATAATATCCGAATTTATATTAAAATTTAATATCTTAATTATTTAATAAACTTGAAAAATTCATATCTTCCTCATACGAACTCCATTTTTGACGTTCTTTATATCCACGCGTAGGTAAGACTAAGCTCTACAAATTTCGTTTAGACTCCATCGGCTAATTTTGAATTTATTTTTATTATTTATTTTTAGTAGGCCGGGACAAAAAAAACTCTGTTATAAATTCATAACTTCTTCATCCGACGTCCGTTTTCGTCTTTCTTTTTATCGTTGCACTACTATCAACAATATCTTCTATTCTCGTTTAGATCGCTAAGGCTAAATATCACTCTAACGTAAATTCAGTTTTTACGTCGCGCTGTGTCGTGCCGGTTCTGTCGCAAAACTTCGACAAATCGTAACTTCTTCGTTATAACTCGAATTTCGGCGTTCTTTATATGTACGGAATCCATGTAACAAATACTAAAACTTAGTTAAGATTATTCCTTCAAAATAATCTTCCATCAAAAAGTCATTTTTGGCGCTTATTGTCCTTAAATTGACTAGCCCTAATCTATGGGCGTTACACAAGCATACATATCCTATGGAAAACTCATCCGACTCGCCGAGTTGTTCTTCAACTCATCGAGTCTTATGGTAATCTTTATCGGACTCACCGAGTTGTTCATCCAACTCGTCGAGTTCACGGCCATCTTCATGTGACTCGCCGAGTCAACCTTGCGACTCGCCGAGTCCATTCAGTCCTTTTTCGATACAGGCCTATTTTTAGCCATTCAGCGGCTCCAAATCACTGATCCAAGCTTCTAGGGCATGCTTTTTACGTAAATTTGCAAACTTTACGTACATGCATAGCTATAAAGGTTCTAAATGCCAAATCTAAGCTCTTAATGGGGCTTCATGCCCAAGAGGGACCTCGATCACGACCAATACAACAACTTTATGATTCTAAAACTTAAGGAGGATCCAGATCTAAAGTTACAACTTCAGATCTAGCCCATAGCCCACCTTATCAACCTCAAAATCCATGAAAACCCCCAAAACTCAACAAAAAGGAAAAAGGGAAGTAAGGATGGCAACTTGATACCTCTAAGGGATGCTAGCTGAGCTAATTTCTTCTTCCCACACCTTCCTTGCTTCAATTCCTTTGCACTTCTATCTTTTGTCTTCTAGCCAACCTTCTTTCTAAGGTTAAGACACGCCAAAATGGAATACAACACGAATTAGGGTTTTTAAGGAGCTCTCAAAGACTACAAAGAGGCCAAAGGAGGTTGAGGCTCCTTTAAATAGAGGTGCAAACCCCGGGATTTAGGGTTTCATCTACCAGCTCCTACTCGCCGAGTCCCAATATGGTCTCGTCGAGTAGGTCACTTAACACGCGATCCCACCCCGTTGCTACTCGACGAGTAGGTCAACCAACTCGTCGAGTAGAGCTTAACCAATTAAATCTTATTTAAACAATACCTGAGAATCTGGGCATTACATTGTGGGCTAGGCTAATCTAGTCGGGAGACTGTGGACCCGGCATGCAATATGTATATTTGTTTGGTTGTGTGGTACTTTAGGAGAACTCACTAAGTTTTGGCTTAAATTTTAAGTGTTATGTTTAAGGTACATCAGATGATCGGAGCAAGGTGAAGGCTTAATCGTACACATCCTTCAGATTTTATGAGATTTGAATTTAGGATACACTGATTTGCAATTTTGACCTTTGGAAACTATGTTTTGTAATCATTTATGGTTTTTGTTTTGGTTTTGAAAAATGAAAATTTTACCTTGGTTCTTGGGATGTTACAAGTTGGTATCCGAGCCCTGGTTTGAGAGAATTGGATGAACATTCGTGTGAATCCATACTCAAACTAAGGATCTACAAAGTTTTCAAAATATTTTCAAAATTGTTTTCAAAAGTAACCAAGGAAGGATGAGATGTGTACGATCAACCGAAAGAAGGAAGTATTCCCCAAAATACCCACACTGTTGTTTGCTTATGATGAATATGATTGAACTGCATGTAGAATATGGATCTTCAGGAATTGCATGATAGAATTGCCTAAATTATGATGCCTTATTTCCCGTAGAGTTTTTCTGCTTGAATGTTGCTTGCTTCGTGCTTAGTTGGACTCTTTCAGGTGTTAATTAACTACTAAATGAATACGTTAAGTCACATGCTGCAAAGGTTAAATAATATTAGAGTGAAGGATTTGTTCCTATTGCGCAGCTCTCGTATGAATCCAACCATTGGAGGATTGAGTTTTTTAATCTAAGATTATTTAAGTTATATTTGATGTGATTGTAGTAATGAAGTAGTTAATTGGCACTAATGGGGATCTTTCAGTAGCTGGTGATAGGGTGAGGTAAGGATCCTAGGAGATCCTAGGAAGTTTTTTAGTGTGGTTGCTATGTTGTTTAGCGAGATTTGGGAGTAATATTATGAGTAGGTGATTTAGAGGACTCGGTGTGCTTCTTGAGGAAAGTATGGATTGGTGTGAAAGGTATTGTTAGGCCTGAACTAATGGAAGCACAGGATCCATACTCGAATCGGGGGAAGTCATGAGGATTGTAAGGAGCTGGTTGAGGGTACATAACATGGTTTGATAATCATGATTCGTGGTAGTGTTTCCGTACCTATCAATATTTTCAATATGGTTGTCCAGGTTGATGATGGGTATGGTAATTGTTTGGGCCTTAGTGGACATGTCAGGTTGGGTTTGAATGGTGTAGACCTAGGTAAGTTAGTTGATTTTGAGGTCTCGAAGGCCTTACTCGAGGTAGTGTCAATTGAGTCTCGGGACTCAAGAAAGAAGTGATTGTTACGATCGAAGGCCTAGGAATATAGTCGGAGGCTGAGTGATTGGCAGATGGATTGGAATGTCACTATCTATGGAGGAGGCAATGTTCTTCCAGATTTTTGTGTTCATAGAGGAGAGAGAGAGAGAGAGAGAGAGAGAGAGAGAGAGAGAGAAAGATCAGACATTTGATTTTTAGAGTTAGGATGCAGACCCAACATGCGGCTAGATGACTACATTTTTGGCGGCAATATGGTAGTGTGGGAATTCACAAGAAGATTCTTGTGGATGCTTGCCTTGAGATGAGATCAAGGGTCTACTTTCTCGGGATATAAGCAACTCAGGTGCTAGTTGATGGTTACAGGCAATTAGGGAAGTGAATCAGGAGCGACAACTTTTGTTGTCTCTGATGTATCCTGACTATGAGAATGATGCCTTTTGTATTTATGAATGATTCTTGTGACTAATTAACGATTGGGATTTGCAGGCAAGGAGTGTCGTAGTCTATTTGTTTCTAGATAGGAAGTTGGTGTTATGAATGGACTGTTATAATTATTGATGTGCATCTGCATGGAATTTTTGATGTTAGAGGCAGTCATGATTGGGGAGTTCCCGAGGTCTCCATATGAGATTCAGAATCTCTTTGAGTTTGCTTGCTATTTATCCAGAAGATCATCTTGTGTTGTGTTATACATTCAAAGGGTTAGGGATGTTATGTATCTGGGCGAGCAGGTTTGAGTATTGGCCTGTTTGCAATGTCAGTTGGTGGTAGCTCAGACCCTGGGTGGGGGAGAGTTCAATATTTTACTTAGAGGATCATCGATATGTTCGAGTTCTGGTTTCATAAGAATGGGTCATAGGGATTTGCGATTCGGGTATGCGAAACTTCGGTGCAAGATTTGGTCGAGTTGGGGGTACAGAGCAAGTTTCCACCAGATGTATATGTTCAGGAATGCAAGATTCGTCTTCGCAGCAAGAAGCTGTTGGACAAGGAGCTTGTTGTAGCAAGTGGTTCCTTTCAGGAACGTCAAGGAATATTTCAATAGGAATTTAGGTCACTCGGGTTGAGTATCGATTGTTGAGGAATTTTTCAGCTTGTTGTTGTGTGTGTCTATATATATATATATATATATATATATATATATATATATATATATATATATATATATATATATATATATATATTCTAGGATGGGCAGTTGTTGATCGGTCAATCAGTTTCAGAGTTTGGTATGTTTAGTTCATCATGGGCTTTGTCCAATAATGATTAGACCAATGGATTAGTGGTCAATGCACTCTCGATTTTCGGTCTTTTCGTTCACTGTCAATAGAAGAGGTTCTTCGGAAATTTCGAGTTGTATTAGTTGGAGTTCAATGGAAACGTTAACCTATTGTCAAAATTTGTACATTGTACATTTTGGCTTTTGGGTATAGGTACCCTCAATGGTTGGTTGTGAAATTATTGTTCATAGTAGGCTTGAGTTTGGCAGATCCCCTTGGTTATTGGAAGTTCAGATATTAGGGCAGCATTGTTTAGTTTTTTAGGTGTGGCTTTGGATCGGCGCAAAATCCAATTTGGGCGTATTGCGTCGGCAGGGTTGGTATTTAGATTGACCCGACCAGGGTTTTGACAACATTTCTGATGGCTTTGGAAGTTTTATCGAGCTAATTGCATATTGGTAGGATCTATTAGGCTTCAATCAAGGTGTGGGATCTTAGGTTCGGCCATTCATGAGGATGTTTCTGCTAGCGATTGAGTTTCGTCATTTTGGTTAGAATGAGTGTAGTATATATATAGGGTTGGTTATGTGTTTTCCATTGGAGATATATGTAGGCTAATTAAGATAGTGTGAGAACACTTGGCTCGAGTTATTGGCATGGTTCTTAATTGGTTTGTAGCCCTTAAATTAGAACAAGAGTGCAACCACCTATCTTATTCTTTGGTTATGTGTGACCATGTTTTTGCCTGATTTTGCCTTGGTAGCAGCATGTACCTGTACTATGAAATGAATTGTGTGTGATAGAAGGGTATAACATGTATTGTGTTCGGTTAGCATTGAGAGGGATTTTGATTAGGTTCCTGTAAGTCGTTGGATTGATGTTGGGTATAATTAGGCCCATGTGGTGTTGGTTGTGAGTCTTCAGGCCATTGATGGGATGACAGCAAGATCGGCATAGTACCGTGAGCTTATCATTAAGTGGTTAGAAGGTGTCACGATGTATCGTGAACCAGTGGTTGTATGATTCATATCAGTGGGACCCGACAGTCATTTGATTGAGACTCTTAGGTCTCGGATCATTAGTTTTCTTGGCATGTTTGGGTGTTAGTGTATTATGGGAGTCAGGCGACATAGTGACCTGCTTATTTAGATCATGTGTGTAGTTAAAAGTTGTTAGGAGTAATACTTGTGCATCAGAAGTCTCTTGTGGAGTGTTTTCATTATGAAATACGTTTTCTTGCGGGCTATTTATTAGGAGTTTGGTTACCAATGTTGGGTATCGGTTATGGAATCTCGAGTCATGAAGTTCATTTTGAATGTCTTGGGTGATTTGTCAGGTGGAGGTACACCTGAGTAGATAAGGGATTTGGATGCAACATGGAATTCTTGGATGGACCATCATTATGCTCGTGGGAGCAGTGGGTTGGTGATGGCTTCTCAGGAAGTCAAGTGTGTATTTAAGGTTTTTGGGTACAATTTCCGGATATGGGATTGGGTGAAATTCGCAATCAGTATGTTTTGAGTATTATTTCTGCATGTTTTGGTGGTGTTCCTAGTCAGGGACTAGGGATAGGTTCGAAAAATGGATGATCATAAGTCTTAGAGTATGGTTTCTAAAGTTTAAAACTGATGGGTTCCCGGTTCCAAGAAGTATATTGATGGAGTTAGTTTCTGGTTGTAGCTTTGAGAGTTCCCGGTTATGTGTTTCTCACTGGAAGTTGGGTCTTACATTTAAGGAGAGAAAGATAGTCGTTGTGATTAAGTATTAACAAGTTATTGGGTTGTTTGTTGGCAGTTGTGGGTTTCCGAGTGGTCTCTTTAGTTTTCATTATAAGATGCCTTGATTTAGAAGCGGTTAAATGGAGTTTGTAGAATGTGTTGATGTTGTTTGTTTTCCACTACATCGGTTATTTAACTGAGACTCGTGTTGGGAGTCGCCTTTGTTTTCAAATGGAGGGTTCAACAGTAGTGAATTGTCAGAGGTTTTGTTTTCTAATGGTATCAAAAAGATAATTCGGGGTCGGAAGAGTTATGTATAGGTCGGGTTGTGAAGTGAAGTCAAAGGATTCATTATTAGTCAGGGTATGTAAGTTTCACTAAGATTGGGTTTTGATTTTAGTATGGGAAGGCAGTCATTTGTATGAGTTGACTTCTTAGTTCAGATCGGGGATGTGGAATAAGTGTCCAAGATGTCAGGTATGTATGGAAAGTAGTAAGGAGTGATTTCAAGGACAAAATATAATCTAAGTGGAGGAGAGTTGTAACAACCATTTTTCCACGATGGATCAATTTAGGGTTTCAAGGAGTCAAAAGGTCGACTTTTGGAAGAAATAGGGTCTCACGACGTGACCTTTAAATGGTCACGACGTGAGGAGGGTTAATATGTAAATTATGCTCGAACTTATTTATTGACATGGGTCATAGAGGCTCACGACGTGAGAATTGATGCAGCCCAAGCCCATGATCTTTTAGGGTTTCTTTCGTATTTAAGCCCCTTTAAACCCATTTTAGGGTTCATCAGCCTCCAAACCCCCCTTTCACCTTAGAAAACCCTAGCCTTCATTCCTTGCTTGATTCTTGGTCTTTTTTGAGCATTTCTTCGTTTGAAGAAGAAGAGAAGAAGAAGGTGATCTTTTGGTGAGGCTTGCAAGGAATCATTATCATTACTTCACATTGTTTTTGGACCCTTGTAAGTGTCAAAGATTCCACCTTTATTATTGTTTGTGTCTAGATCTAAGTTTTGTCCCACTTTTCTCCTTGATTCAGCAAGTTTGAATGAGCGGAAACCCTAAAGTTGGCAACTTTATGGGTTATAAGGGTCTTTAGAGTGTCATGAAGTTCTGATCTAGTGAATGGTTGAGTTTTGGATCCTTGCATGAAAGTTGATGACCTTTTCCACATTCTTTGATCCAAATGAGATCTAGACGTGTATTGGGCATACATATCCATAAAGCATCGACATTTAAGTGTATTTTGGAGTTATAGGACCTTTTGGAACGTTAGAGCAAAAGGATTAACGGAATAAGGACTTAAATATTCGGATTTTGGCTTGCTCACAACATGAGACAAGAGATCTCACAATGTGAGATTGGAAGATCCCCATTTTCTGTTGATTTATCTAGGGCTCACGGCATGAATATAGGCTGCTCATGTCATGAGGTTAGCTCATATGGTTTTTCCTTGACTGAGTTGGCTGGTTTGGGTTGAGGCGAGTTGGAATTGGACCGAGTGGACTCTCACGACGTGACCAAGGGTTGGTCATGACGTGAGGCTGAATAGTTAACGTTGTGGGCTATTGATTTTGACTTTAATTTTTGACCTGGGTTGACTTTTGGTCAAGATGGCCGATTTTAGTGTGTAGTCTAAGGTTGGACCTTGTATGTTATGATAGGAGTGTTGTAGCAGTTGTTGCGAGGCTTTGAGTTGTGTTTTACCTGACATGTGAGATAGGTGAGTTTCTCCTCACTGTACTTGTAGGTGGGTTAAGGCCGTACTGCTTTGTGCTATCGTCCAACAAACCCGAACAATCCAATAGGGAGATTGTAGGCCAGTGTAAATCCAATCAGGAGATTATAGGCCAGTGTGGCAATCCAATCAGGAGATTGTGGGCCGGTGGCAATCCAATTGAGAGAATGTGGGCTAGAGTGGCAATCTAATCGGGAGAATTTGATCCACAGTAATCCAGTTGTGAGACTGTGGACCCAGCGTGCAACATCTATATTTGTTTGGTTATATGTGGTCCTTTGGGGGAACTCACTAAGCTTTGGCTTACAATTTAAGTGTTATGTTTTAGATACTTCAGATGATCGGGGCAAGACGAAGGCTTGATCATGCATATCCTTCGGATTTTATGAGATTTAAATTTTGGATACTCTGATTTGTGATTTTGACATTTGCAAACTATGTTTTGTAAACATTTATAGTTTTTGGTTTGGTTTTAAAATATGAAAATTTTATCTTGATTTTTGGAATGTTACAATTAATTTGAGATCGGGTTATCATCAGATGAAGTTCACAAACGAGGATGTTTAGATAATGACCTTCAAGACTCATTACGACCATTATGAGTTTATGGTGATACCATTTGGACTCACCAACGCATCGGCAATGTTTATGGACCTCATGAATCGGGTTTGCAGGCCGATATTGGATCAGTCGGTGATTGTATTTACTGATTATATCTCTGTCTTTTCCAAGACCAAGGATCGGCATAAGGAGCATTTGAGAAAGGTTCTCAAGACTTTGAGGAGGAATAGATTTTATGAAAAGTTCTCCAAATGTGATTTTTGGTTGCATGAGGTTTAGTTCTTGGGTCACCTCATCAACCAGAATGGTATTTTGGTCGATTCGGCCAAGATTGAGGCTATGATGCAGTGGGAGGTCCTGAGGTCTCCATCTGAGATTCAGAATGTTCTTCTAGATTTTTTTGTTCATAGAGGAGAGAGAGAGAGAGAGAGAGAGAGAGAGAGAGAGAGAGAGACAGAGAGAGAGAGAGAGGAAGAAAGAGAGAGAGAGAGAGAGAGAGAAAGATCAGACATTTGATTTTTAGAGTTAGGATGCAGACCCAACATGCAGCTAGATGACTACATTTTTGGCGGCAATATGGTAGTTTGGGAAGTCACAAGAAGATTCTTGTGGATGCTTGCCTTGAGATGAGATCAAGGGTCTACTTTCTCGGGATATAAGCAACTCAGGTGCTAGTTGATGGTTACAAGCAATTAGGGAAGTGAATCAGGAGCGACAACTTTTGTTGTCTCTGATGTATCCTAACTATGAGAATGATGCCTTTTGTATTTATGAATGATTCTTGTGACTAATTAACGATTGGGATTTGCAGGCAAGGACTGTCGTAGTCTATTTGTTTCTAGATAGGAAGTTGGTGTTATGAATGGACTGTTATAATTATTGATGTGCATCTGCATGGAATTTTTGATGTTAGAGGCAGTCATGATTGGGGAGTTCCCGAGGTCTCCATATGAGATTCAGAATCTCTTTGAGTTTGCTTGCTATTTATCCAGAAGATCATCTTGTGTTGTGTTATACATTCAAAGGGTTAGGGATGTTATGTATCTGGGCGAGCAGGTTTGAGTATTGGCCTGTTTGCAATGTCAGTTGGTGGTAGCTCAGACCCTGGGTGGGGGAGAGTTCAATATTTTACTTAGAGGATCATCGATATGTTCGAGTTCTGGTTTCATAAGAATGGGTCATAGGGATTTGCGATTCGGGTATGCGAAACTTCGGTGCAAGATTTGGTCGAGTTGGGGGTACAGAGCAAGTTTCCACCAGATGTATATGTTCAGGAATGCAAGATTCGTCTTCGCAGCAAGAAGCTGTTGGACAAGGAGCTTGTTGTAGCAAGTGGTTCCTTTCAGGAACGTCAAGGAATATTTCAATAGGAATTTAGGTCACTCGGGTTGAGTATCGATTGTTGAGGAATTTTTCAGCTTGTTGTTGTGTGTGTCTATATATATATATATATATATATATATATATATATATATATATATATATATATATATATATATATATATATTCTAGGATGGGCAGTTGTTGATCGGTCAATCAGTTTCAGAGTTTGGTATGTTTAGTTCATCATGGGCTTTGTCCAATAATGATTAGACCAATGGATTAGTGGTCAATGCACTCTCGATTTTCGGTCTTTTCGTTCACTGTCAATAGCAGAGGTTCTTCGGATATTTCGAGTTGTATTAGTTGGAGTTCAATGGAAACGTTAACCTATTGTCAAAATTTGTACATTGTACATTTTGGCTTTTGGGTATAGGTACCCTCAATGGTTGGTTGTGAAATTATTGTTCATAGTAGGCTCGAGTTTGGCAGATCCCCTTGGTTATTGGAAGTTCAGATATTAGGGCAGCATTGTTTAGTTTTTTAAGTGTGGCTTTGGATCGGCGCAAAATCCAATTTGGGCGTATTGCGTCGGCAGGGTTGGTATTTAGATTGACCTGACCAGGGTTTTGACAACATTTCTAATGGCTTTGGAAGTTTTATCGAGCTAATTGCATATTGGTAGGATCTATTAGGCTTCAATCAAGGTGTGGGATCTTAGGTTCGGCCATTCATGAGGATGTTTCTGCTAGCGATTGAGTTTCGTCATTTTGGTTAGAATGAGTGTAGTATATATAGGGTTGGTTATGTGTTTTCCATTGGAGATATATGTAGGCTAATTAAGATAGTGTGAGAACACTTGGCTCGAGTTATTGGCATGGTTCTTAATTGGTTTGTAGCCCTTAAATTAGAACAAGAGTGCAACCACCTATCTTATTCTTTGGTTATGTGTGACCATGTTTTTGCCTGATTTTGCCTTGGTAGCAGCATGTACCTGTACTATGAAATGAATTGTGTGTGATAGAAGGGTATAACATGTATTGTGTTCGGTTAGCATTGAGAGGGATTTTGATTAGGTTCCTGCAAGTCGTTGGATTGATGTTGGGTATAATTAGGCCCATGTGGTGTTGGTTGTGAGTCTTCAGGCCATTGATGGGATGACAGCAAGATCAGCATAGTACCGTGAGCTTATCATTAAGTGGTTAGAAGGTGTCACGATGTATCGTGAACCAGTGGTTGTATGATTCATATCAGTGGGACCTGACAGTCATTTGATTGAGACTCTTAGGTCTCGGATCATTAGTTTTCTTGGCATGTTTGGGTGTTAGTGTATTATGGGAGTCAGGCGACATAGTGACCTGCTTATTTAGATCATGTGTGTAGTTAAAAGTTGTTAGGAGTAATACTTGTGCATCAGAAGTCTCTTGTGGAGTGTTTTCATTATGAAATACGTTTTCTTGCGGGCTATTTATTAGGAGTTTGGTTACCAATGTTGGGTATCGGTTATGGAATCTCGAGTCATGAAGTTCATTTTGAATGTCTTGGGTGATTTGTCAGGTGGAGGTACACCTGAGTAGATAAGGGATTTGGATGCAACATGGAATTCTTGGATGGACCATCATTATGCTCGTGGGAGCAGTGGGTTGGTGATGGCTTCTCAGGAAGTCAAGTGTGTATTTAAGGTTTTTGGGTACAATTTCCGGATATGGGATTGGGTGAAATTCGCAATCAGTATGTTTTGAGTATTATTTCTGCATGTTTTGGTGGTGTTCCTAGTCAGGGACTAGGGGTAGGTTCGAAAAATGGATGATCATAAGTCTTAGAGTATGGTTTCTAAAGTTTAAAACTGATGGGTTCCCGGTTCCAAGAAGTATATTGATGGAGTTAGTTTCTGGTTGTAGCTTTGAGAGTTCCCGGTTATGTGTTTCTCACTGGAAGTTGGGTCTTACATTTAAGGAGAGAAAGATAGTCGTTGTGATTAAGTATTAACAAGTTATTGGGTTGTTTGTTGGCAGTTGTGGGTTTCCGAGTGGTCTCTTTAGTTTTCATTATAAGATGCCTTGATTTAGAAGCGATTAAATGGAGTTTGTGGAATGTGTGGATGTTGTTTGTTTTCCCCATTTTCTGTTGATTTATCTAGGGCTCACGGCATGAATATAGGCTGCTCATGTCATGAGGTCAGCTCATATGGTTTTTCCTTGACTGAGTTGGCTGGTTTGGGTTGAGGCGAGTTGGAATTGGACCGAGTGGACTCTCACGACGTGACCAAGGGTTGGTCATGACGTGAGGCTGAATAGTTAACGTTGTGGGCTATTGATTTTGACTTTAATTTTTGACCTGGGTTGACTTTTGGTCAAGATGGCCGATTTTAGTGTGTAGTCTAAGGTTGGACCTTGTATGTTATGATAGGAGTGTTGTAGCAGTTGTTACGAGGCTTTGAGTTGTGTTTTACCTGACATGTGAGATAGGTGAGTTTCTCCTCACTGTACTTGTAGGTGGGTTAAGGCCGTACTGCTTTGTGCTATCGTCCAACAAACCCGAACAATCCAATAGGGAGATTGTAGGCCAGTGTAAATCCAATCAGGAGATTATAGGCCAGTGTGGCAATCCAATCAGGAGATTGTGGGCCGGTGGCAATCCAATTGAGAGAATGTGGGCTAGAGTGGCAATCTAATCGGGAGAATTTGATCCACAGTAATCCAGTTGTGAGACTGTGGACCCAGCGTGCAACATCTATATTTGTTTGGTTATATGTGGTCCTTTGGGGGAACTCACTAAGCTTTGGCTTACAATTTAAGTGTTATGTTTTAGATACTTCAGATGATCGGGGCAAGACGAAGGCTTGATCATGCATATCCTTCGGATTTTATGAGATTTAAATTTTGGATACTCTGATTTGTGATTTTGACATTTGGAAACTATGTTTTGTAAACATTTATAGTTTTTGGTTTGGTTTTAAAATATGAAAATTTTATCTTGATTTTTGGAATGTTACAATTAATTTGAGATCGGGTTATCATCAGATGAAGTTCACAAACGAGGATGTTTAGATAATGACCTTCAAGACTCATTACGACCATTATGAGTTTATGGTGATACCATTTGGACTCACCAACGCATCGACAATGTTTATGGACCTCATGAATCGGGTTTGCAGGCCGATATTGGATCAGTCGGTGATTGTATTTACTTATTATATCTCTGTCTTTTCCAAGACCAAGGAGCGGCATAAGGAGCATTTGAGAAAGGTTCTCAAGACTTTGAGGAGGAATAGATTTTATGAAAAGTTCTCCAAATGTGATTTTTGGTTGCACGAGGTTTAGTTCTTGGGTCATCTCATCAACCAGAATGGTATTTTGGTCGATTCGGCCAAGATTGAGGCTATGATGCAGTGGGAGGTCCCGAGGTCTCCATTTGAGATTTAGAGTTTCCTATTTTAGTAGGGTATTATTGGAGATCAATTAATGATTTCTCTAATATTGCAGTTTCTTTGACTCGTTTGGCAAAGAGGAATGTCACTTTTCTATGGGGGCTTGAGCAGCAGGCAACATTTGAGAGACTGAGACGAAAGCCATGTGAGGCTCCGATACTGACCCTTTCGGGGGGTGTGGATGATTTTTTGGTTTATTATGATGCGTCGGTTATGGGTTTGGGTGCAGTGTTTATGTAGAGGGTATAAGTAATCGCATTCGCTTCAAGGCAGTTGAAGCCTCATGAGGCGAATTATCTTACGCATGATCTGGAGTTAGGTGCTGTGATTTTCGCCCTCAAGATTTGGCAGCAGTAATTGTATGGGGTCTGGTGTACCATCTACACGGATCACAAAAGTTTGAGATATTTGATGGATCAATAGAACCTGAATATGAGGAAGCACAGGCGGTTGGATGTGGTGAAAGATTATGATTGTAATATTTAGTATCATCCTAGGAAGGCCAACGTAGTGACGAATGCCTTGAGTCACAAGGCGGCTAGTGCTCTTATCAAAGACCTATGATTGAGGATGACTATCACTTCACTACTATTGGATTTAATTGAAGAGGCGCATATTGAGGGGTTACAGGAAGATAATCGAAAGAGAGAGAAGATCAGGAGTCAGATTTCTACATTTGTCATGGATATTCAGGTTTTGTTGACTTAGTGCGGTTGAGTGTGGGTTCCTATTTCTGGTGGTCAGAGCGAGAAGACCTTCCAGACTCTTGAGGATATGCTTCGAGCATGTGTATTGGATTTTGGTGGGAGTTGAGATACTTATTTTCTTTTAGCTGAGTTCTCCTACAACAAAACCTATCACAACACTAGTATGCCTCCCTTTGATTTTCTTTATGGGAGAAAGTGTAGGACCTTAATTTGCTGGGGTGAGGTTGGCCAGCGAGTGACAGTGAGCATTTCGGTAGTGCCTAAGATTACGAAGTTGATACAATAAGTGCGTAGTAGACTGTGTACCACATATAGTACACAAAAGAGTTATGTTGATCGGTGTCATTTCGACCTCGAGTTCCGGGTTTTGGATTTCGTGCTTCTGAAGGTGTCACTATCATCCGGTTTCGTAAGCGGGGCAAGTTGGGCCCTAGATACATCGTTCATTTTAGCGTTATTGCTCGGGTGGTCAAGGTTTCTTATCGGTTGGATCTTCATGTGGATCTTAGTCATATCCATAACATCTTTCATATTTATCAGTTGCAGAAGTGTTTAGATGATGATTCTACAGTGGTACCCTTGGATGACATTCAGGTTGATGAGTGTCTGAATTATATAGAGTGACCGATTTCCATTATCGACAAGAAGACGAAGACCTTGCACAAGAAGGTGGTAGGTTTGATCAAGGTGCAATAACAACACCGGAAGGGTTCCGAATGAACTTGGGAACCCGATAAGGAAATGAGAAAGCATTACCTTAGTTATTTGCAATAGCGGATTTTAAGGACGAAATCTGATTCAGGTGGGGGAGATTTGTAACATCCGGTATTAAGGTATGAATTTTGGTGTTTAATTTTTGTGCAATTTGGTGGCCACGTCGTGGTGGGGAAGATCACTACGACATGGCAAACACTTCTGGGCTGCAATCATTTTTTGTGGCCATGACGTGGTCACGTATTGGCCACGATATGGCGACATCCCAAGATCAAACCATAATTTTTCGGGCTTAAGGCCTATTTAAAGGATGTGATGGCTAGGGTTTCGTCCACCCTTAGCCTCCGTTACCCTCCAAGTTCATAAATCAAACCCAAATCCCTTGATTCCTCGTTTGAGCTCACTTTGGTCTTCTTGGTGATCCTTGAAGAAAGAAGAAGAACTTTTTGGTTAAGGGAACCACTTGGAAAGCTTAGAGATTTCATTAACTTATGTACCTTTGTAAGTCTTCTATTTCAGATCTTGATGATTGGTTTCTTATAGGAAACCTCATGGTGAAGTTTGAATGGTTGGTTACCCTAAATTTTGCAACTTTATGGGTCTTGGAGTCCCAAATGCCTTATATGTTTTAGATCTGAACTCTTGTGAAGTTTTAGTGCCATGCATGGAGTTTGGAATCCATTCCTCAAATTTTTTATCTACTTTGAGTGAAGGACATGAATGGGTCATACATGTCTATAAAGTTTGGATTTTTATGAACCGTTAGGTTCCCAAGAAGCCTTTCCGGAAAGTTTGAGCAAAGGGCTTAACAGATTCAAAGCTTAATCAATTAAGCCAGAAACCATGACGTGACATATTGCTCGCTACGACATGGTGGGGGGTTTTCACGATTATTTTTCCAAGTTGTTGCCATGGCGTGGCGACATGCTTGCCACAAAGTGGTGATGGATTTGGTCGCGGCTGTCTTGTCGGAGAAGCCACGATGTGGCAAGTAATTAGCCATGGCATGGTGAGCATTGATCGTTGACTTTTTGACTTGGTTGACTTTAGGTCAAATTGCTAGTTTTAGAGGGTAGACTAAGGTTTGACCTTGAATGTTTCCTTAGGTGGTGTGTAGCACCATCTTTTGGTTGTGAGAGCTTTTGTATTACGTCTTCAACTGAGAGGTAAGTCTTCTAAATATACTATGTAAGATGTTAGTTGTCTTTGTGATCCTTGGATGAAAGACTAGGATCTGGCCCCTGACACTTATATTAAAGACCAGGATCTGGCCCCTGGCAAATGCATGAAAGATTAGGATATGGCCCATGACACTTGTATGTAAGACCATGATTTGTCGCATGGCAGGAAGTGATTGTAAGACTATGATTTAGCCCATAACATTATGTTAATATGTGAGTATGAAGTACATTATGTTTTGATAAGTTGAATAAGAATTATCTTTAGAATATGTGTTATGTACGAGATCCACATTTCATAAGTCATTCTTACAGATTGATTTATTTTTAGAGTGGCCTTGAATGAAAACACACTGTAATTTTGCATGTAGTATGAAATGAATTTGTGGAGTATTGTTGGTGAAAGTAAAGGAGTAAATGTATAGGTTTGAAAGTTGCCCGTCCAAGTCGAATCAATACGAAATGTTGGAAAATATGTCTATATAACTTGGAACACGGCTTGGCAAGTCGCCATAAGTTGTTTTGCCATATAGTAAGTTTCCACTGGATTTTTATGACTTTAGACATGATTTGGCATATCACGTAAGCGTAATTCGTGAGATACAAAGCAATTTGAAAGTCATCCAGCTTGGTTAATAGTGTCCGGTGGTATCTATTACAAGAGTTTTCTCATCTATTTTACAACAGTCTTATAAAGAAAATTTGGGGACCAAGATTGGAACCTGTTAGAGACATTAAAAAGGCCTTATCATTTCATTATATACTTATAAATCTTGTATTTTTTCTTGAACCACATTCATTTGAAACTCCCATGTATTTTTTCCTTTCACCACATTCATTTGAAACTCCCATGACTTTTCAATTTCGTTCTAATAATTATTATAAGTTGGTTAATAAGGTTAAATAGATATCAAACCTAAAGTGTAATCATATATAAACTAAATTACAATATTAAAAACATATATTGTCTTCTACTTATAAAGTTTGTTTTTAACTTTTAACATGTTATACTTAATTTATTAGGTTTAATATGTTGTATGTAAACCATTATCATTTTAAAGCTACAACTTTTGATCAATTTGTATAAAATACTTAAATTGTTAATTTAAATATAACCTTATATGATCAACTTAAATATAAAATTTAGTTCAAATTAAACAACCCAAAAAATATTTTGTAAATAGTTAATAGTGATAAATTATAGTGTCTTTCTAATAATGATTATAAATTGGTTAATAAGGATAAATAAGTATCAAACCTAAAGTGTAATAAAAAATAAACTAAATTTCAATATTAAAATAATATTTTTACTTCTACTTATAAAGTTATGTCTTTAACTTTAAACATATTATACTTAATTTATTAGATTTAATATGTTGTTGTATGTAAACCATTATCAGTTTAAAGCTACAACTTTTGAACTGTATGGACAAAATACTTAAATTGTTAATTTAAATATAACATTACAGTGTCAACTTCAATATAAATTTCAGTTCCACTTAAAATTACCCAAAGAATATTTTGTGAATAGTGAAAGTGATAAATTTTAGTTCTAAATGCAGAAACTAAATTGTAATATCAATTCACTAAAATATTTCTAAATATATTTTTATAATCGTTAAAAGTTTTGAAATAAGTAGCTTAAAATAACTTATAATAACAATAGTTAAAATAACTCTATATAAATGATTATATTGTTATCTTTAAAATAAAAAAAAAATTGTTTGATGTTTTAAATAATTAAACTAATAAAAATTAAAACGTTATCAAATAAATTTTAAAAATGAATTAACAATAACAATAACTATAAATAATGTTAAACCATATATTATATTTAATTTTATTCATGAATAACGCGCAGGTAGATGTCATTCAAAAGATTGGGATTATGCAGTTTTAATAAATGTATATATATTATCATATAATTCAAAATAATCAATATATTATATCAACTAAGTATACGAATTATTATATCAAATTTAACAACGGCATTATTTTTATATTTAAAAAAAACATATATTTGTAAAAATTTCAACTATATAGATGCTTCTGCGTAAGGGCGTTCGCCTAGTTTATTATAAACCTCTTAAAAACTAGTGATTTTGAATTCTATAAGGCGGAATACAATTGGACTGAACAGAACAAGTTCAACCTTTGATCAAGCCCAAATTCAATTGGACTGAACAATGAACACAACAACATGGACCTTTGATGAAGCCCAATAGGACTAATTCTTCAAATTTTATCCACCCTTCACCCCTTATTTTCGTTTATGGCTTCTTTGGCTTCATAAGTAAAAAATAAATAAATAAATAATGTATCACCTCTATCAGAAAAAGA
This sequence comes from Lactuca serriola, assembly GCF_051521515.1. Classification (NCBI taxonomy): domain Eukaryota; kingdom Viridiplantae; phylum Streptophyta; class Magnoliopsida; order Asterales; family Asteraceae; genus Lactuca; species Lactuca serriola. Next base: position 186,172,496 of record NC_136416.1, on the reverse strand, counting down.
TTATTATGTAAGTACTTTAGAAATAGACTAGGATTTGTGTAATCCGTTTAAAAAAATAATAATAATAATAATAACATTCAAAAGTCTAATATGAATTCTTATGGAGCTGGTTAATATGGATAGCCATTTCAACCTTCAAGTGCATAAAAACGGAATTCAAGATTTTTTTACGTAAAATTTAGAGTTGTAAACTTATTCCACACCAACTTTACATGGATCACTCCAATTAATTTTGTGATATTATTCACTTGTTATAACTATCTTCATTGATACTATTCACTTGTTTTATTTGCAATCCAAAAAAAAAATGAGCTCATCAATTATACTCGTTTCAAATTTATTTTGAACACGAAATACCAAACCCTAAACCCTAAATACAGATGAATCGATAAACATAGCTCATCTAATGAAGAAAAATTAACACAAAAACATGCTCTCAACTAGAGAGCTAAGCATATCTACACAAAATACAAATACAAATTTCTCATCCGTATTATGCTATAAATCTTCATCCACAAACTTTACACAAAAGCAACTAAATAAAAATCGACACAAAAGATACACAATATAAGACCGAATTCTTTTGCTAGTTTTGATTTCTAAATAAAAACAAAACAAAAGGACACGTTTGCTTGCGGATATGATGTATCAAACATCTGGAATCCTGATCAAGATCCACTGGGGAAAAGCTGATCAGGACTGAAGATGTCAGACTTTTCCCCCTACCCACCCACCCAGTGAGGTGGGGTGGATCAGATCAGGGTTCTAGTTTCATGGAAACTACCCGTGATTGTCTGTTACGCTTTGCCACCCTCACAAAGACTACAGATAAACAAGATGGGGCCCACCATGGTCGCCGAACCTTTTGCTCCCCCTTCAAGCAAGCCACTAGAGGATCATCAACACAAACCTAATCAATTTCTTTACTACAAAACATTCCAAAAATCGAAACTTTATGCTAATGAGATACCACATTTTAGTATTGTAAAAGCCACCATTCAAGATTATAAAAACTATAATAAAGGAGCTTGTAAGAGCTAAAGAGAAACTAATAAAACATATTATAATAATAATAATAATAAAAGTATTGCAAGAAAGAAAGTTTAAAAGATATATAACCTTTAATCCTTCTGAGTTCTTTGCATAGCGTTATAAAGTCACCCCATTTCATGTGACAACGTCGAATAAACCTAAGAATTTGTTCTGTTGTAAACATGGACATGCCTTCAAGATACTCTCCATTAACACCATTTTCTTTAAAAGTTTGGCGATACCCTCCAAGATTTATTTCCTCCAACCAAAGCCCAACATCCTGTCAAACAAATTTTGACCACAAAAAAGTCAACCACTAACCCACTAAATGCAATTGCGAAGGCCTTGTTGCATATAAAATGGAAATTCGAATGTAAAAGAATAGGATTATGAGCAAAAATAGAAATCAAGAGCAAGTATAGACTATAGAACACAAAGACGTATTGATATGTCTTAATAAATTTGGGAGAATCATACGAGCACCAAAGGGATGATGGATCAAAATTGGGTGTCATTTAGAATAAATTTGGTTGATTTATGGGTATGGTAGGTATGCTGAATTGACTATTTGATCCTAAGCACATGTGGAGTATCTGTAAAAAGAAACCTCAAACATGATGATGTAATTTGATGCTTTCAGTGAGCATGATTCTGAGAAGGAATGGTACGACTGGAATTATAATTTATCAGAAAGGATGTGTAATTGTGCACAGTTTGTGTAAACCATACAATCGCTTGCAGAAAACGAAGAACATGATCCCAAAAGGGCTCGACAATTTCAATTTCCCTCCCACATTTCTCGATTAAAACAACGAAATGCCCAATTAACACAAAACACAATTGAACCACGAGATCTGTAGATATAAAACAAGAAGTGATTAGGCATACCTCAACCGTCCAAATGAAGAAATCAAGCGGCTCCGGTGGCCGTTCTTTGCTCATCTCACAAAATCTCCACTCCCGAAACAAGAAAACGAACCAACCAAAACCCTACAAAAAGTTTCAAAAGTCAAAATCGCAATTCAGTCGATAAGATCACGAATTGAACGAATCTTGGAATAGAAAACAACAGAATCGAAGAGATTTACCAAGAAAAAGGTGTTCCGATGAGGTTATTGATTCAGTTCATATGATAGCGAGAGAGAACATAATGCCCTTTTTCAGTGTGTGTTGTGTGTGTGAGAGAGAGAGAAGGAAGAAGGCAAGTTGAAAGCTTGAAAGGATGGTTCTTTGTAGTTTGCACCGAAGCTTGTAGTGTGTGACCCAAAGTCTCTTTTTGTTTGTCAATATTGACATGTGGGCCCACCCTCGTCATTTTGCTTTAGTATTTTCTATTTTGTCACCTTTTTAAATTTTACTTGTGGTCTAGCATGCTTAAACATAATATCAAATCAACTTTTGAAGTTAGAATTTGACTCAAATGCATTCCACTCAAATTTGATCGAACTAAAACTCAAGTCTAAGTATAATACGAATGTGGAACATAGAATTTGTGTCTAAGAGGAGAGACTAATTGTCACAATCTAGCTAAATATTTAATTTTCCTAATCAGACTAGAGGTGTAACTATTAGATGGCCAATGGAAGAAAACTCCATGGGTTTCTCACTTTTCATGTCTACTTTAAGCAGGAGAGGAGAAAGAAAAACAAATGATTTTTAGGGACGGAAAAAATACTAGAATTTCATGTTTTTGCGACAAAGAAATCAAGAGTAAACAGTAAGTAAATCTCTCTTTTACTTGTCTTTATTATTAGGGTTTATGAACCTTAGGTAAAAACCAAGTGTTCGGTTTCATTTTTGTTGAGTTTTTTGGGTTAGATCTAATGGGTTTTATAGGTTACAAAATTATTTGCACAACATATTTTTACATAAACATTTATGGGTACATGCAACCTAGAACTCTGGCATTTTCTCAAGTTATAACAACATACTTATTGAACAATCATTTAACCTATATTATATCAAAAATCATATGGTTAGAATACATACCTTTTGTTATAATCAAATATAACAACTCATATATTCAAATCTTCTAAAGTTCTATGGAAAGCGAACAACTAATAGTATGAATGTCTCTAATGGTTCACACTCAAAACCCTAGTTACCAGACAGACAAGTAGAGAAAAGAGATGATGATAAATTCATATTTCTCATCCTATAAGGTATTAACCATGACATTGTGATGCATAATGGTCATATTTATAGTTTAGGTAACTTGCAGATAAATTCGGATTTGAACAATTAAATATTAGAATTAATCCCCAATTCAATTCTTTTCCTTATCAGATGCCAGGAGGCATCCCGAAATCCTAAAAGCCCTTTAGAAACCGTCCATGCATTTGACCATTCTAGAATTGCCTCTTTTGTTATTGAACAATTATAATTCAACACGTGCACATTTAAGTAATTCCAATTAATCCCGAATTAATTTAGAATAATTATGATTAATAATTAATCAATTCCAACTATTTCTAATCAATTTATTAATCATATAATATATTAATAAAATATTTTATCTATCTCTTAAAGTCATTTCTAGATATTTCTAGCTTTTGAAGGTAACCCAAAAAGGATTTTACTTTTATTGACTAAGACTATACCAATTTAGTTAAGACTTTAAACACCTTAATCAAGCAGTCTTCCACTTAAATAAGTCGCCAACTACAATATCAAGTATATGCTTTGAATAACCAATAAAGAGTGCTTTCCATAACCACTACCGAACTCTAATTAAAATCAAATGTTGGCCCTAAGATAAGTGATAAACTATTCCTTCGTTCTTCAAGATATTGTATAGATATGAAACATATATATAAATCAATCTCATAGCCCAAGATTATGTTTCTCGATTTTCGGTTTATGATGACTGAATTCAGACTACTAATTGAACACATCAATTTAGTCCGAGCTAGGCCTAACACATGAATGTCAACATCAAATCACCGAGGGCCCCTAAATATATCACTTTTCTTGCTAAGGAAAATGGAACGGATAAACTTTGACTATATAATCATACCCTTTACTCACTATGCCATACATGGAATTACATTTTATAACATCCATTTATAGATGCGTTGATGTAAAACCAATGCACAACAGACTTGCAAACTATGTCTTATACATCTTTGTTTCAAGAATAGAAGATATTATTGTCTTAGAATTACTCATGATTGAATCCATGAAGTAATCTCTAATCGCAGGTTTAACCAATCCTCAAAATTCTTATTTCCAAGTACTCATGAATAGTGCAACAATCCTTATGTAATGTCTAATCACCATAGACAATCTATAAATATTTCATGACAGTCTTAAATCAATACTTATTCCCAGAAGTATGACTGACTGTGGTATTTCGAATAAAGTAATATTTAGGAAGTAACATGCAAACTGAAACACAATAATAAACTAATTGTATATGGTATCGTACCCCTGAATATAAATAATTCTCTGTTATTTAATCACCATAAAATTACCAATTTATGAGTATAAATGTTTTGGGATAATTGACTTAACAACTAAACTTTTCATCATTTTTCATGCTTATGCTCTTAGCATGCACATCATGGTTTCATGTGTTCCTCAGTATTGTGAACGAATCATCAAGAACATACTCACTTCACAACTAGATCTCCATCCTCAAATTTATCTTGGATGTAGTGGAATTTCCTCTTTCTATGCATTAACCTTCTGCAATCTCAAGAATCCTTAGTCAACATAACTGCACTTTCATATAATATTTCTAATGGCAGTTTGTTACTCAAAACAACTCTAAGTTCAACCATGAAGCTTTTTATTCCATGTACGCTCCTTGGATACTTGATTCACACTAATGTAGTCTGACCCATATTGGTGAATCTACCACTAGATCTTACATGAAACATTTCATGTTATCACACTACAATTCAAAATGAATATTCATTTAGACTATGACTCAAAGTCATCCCTAAAAATTTATGCTACATAGCTCTTCTTAATCATGTTCTCTACTGTCTACAAGTAATCAGTCCTTGGTATTTCTTAAATACCTCAAAATGTTGTTAATAGTTGCATAGTGATTCAATCAAAAAAATTTCTGACACAATTTCATGGTGCTCAAAACATTTGAGACATCATAATAAGCACAAGTCATAACATACATGATTGAGTCTATATATGAAGCATATAGGACTCGTCTCATCCTATCATTTTCATGAATAGAACAAAACTTTGGGATTCACTCAAGTGAGAATGTTTCCTCATAATCAATTTCTTGATTCTGAACGAAAACCTTTTCCAACGTACTAACTTTGAAATCGTGTACATTCATGTCCATGTTAGTCTTCATATCGAAGATCTAATTGCAACCTACTATCATATGACTAGGCGTTGGATCAACCAATTTCAAACTTGGTTATATTTTATGGATTGAATTTCTCTATCCTTAGACTTTTCTCATTGGAAGCCTAAGGGCACGACATTGCTTCCTAGTTGCTATTAGCTTATCCTAGTTGATCATTATTTTATTATCACTAATAAATGTAACTCCTTCTACGGTTAGATGAAACTTATAAAGCTTGGGAGGTGAGCTAACTCTACTAAATCGACGAAGAGGAAAGGCAATATCGTTTGACTCAACTAGTACTTCGACCTCAAGTTGAGAGCTAGTGCCCATATAGGTTCATTATCGGTCATATCTTTAATTTCTTCAAGGTCAATATGACTCCCACTAACTTCTTGATATATATATATATATATATATATATATATATATATATATATATATATATATATATGTGTGTGTGTGTTCTTCCCTCAAGGAACACATCTTTTGAGTTATAAACACCACATTCTCATGGGTATTTAAAAAAAATATCAAAAGTCTTTAGTGAATACCCAACAATGTAACACTTCTCATATCTCAATTCAAGTTGGTCATTGGTTTTATGTCTAATGAAAGACCTCACAGCACCAGACCTAAATATAAGGGGACTTTCCAATTCCATATTTCATGAGGTGTCTTCAAAACCTATTTAGTTGGTTACAATGTTAAAAAGTGCTCTATTATTACACATGTATGTGTTGGATTAGGTGTCTAAGCCCATAACTATAATTGGTATGTACTAGACCCGAGAGTAGCATGATCGATTTCGGGTTGCATATCACCAGGACAATTTGTGGATGGATATTTGAGTAAGAGGTTATTATGATTTATTAATATATTATAAGTTCTAATATATTAATATGAAATCATATTATTTAATTAGCATTGATCAAGAATTAATTTGGAATTAATTTAGTGATCAAAAGAGACTAATTAAATTAACAGTGAATGATTATGTAAATCAATGATATATATATATATATATATATATATATATATATATATATATATATATATATATATATATGGTTTGGGCTATTGATCCATGATAGGCTAAGCTTATGTAAGTTTCCATGAAGAGTTAGCCCACATGAAATATGGATCATAACCCAAAGTGTATGGATTAGGGTTTACCCATTACTCTTGGATTCCTACATATATATAATATAACCCCATGGCTAAAATCGGTTACAACAAGTGTTCTTGGAGTTCATAACCAATTTTTGTGCCTAGTAATCTCTCTCAAGTCTTCTAATTGTTCAAGGGTGTGTTGTGAACCATTTGAGGCATCACACTTGGGGTGCTAAGTTCTTAAAGGCCAAAACTACAAGCTACAACAAGAGGTAATTCTATAACTCACTTTTATGTTTTTTTATGTCAATTGTATGCTAGTTTTAGGCTTAATGTTTTGTAAACAATATTGCATGTATAATTAGAGAAAAATATAGATCCAAAGTATTAGGGTTGTATGTGCACGATAGGATGTTGTAGTATACTAAAACCCAACAATGGTATCAGAGTCTGGTTTGTTTTCTGTTATATTTGATACATGGCTTAATTTTCAAAGTTGCAAAAATCGATTTTCTGGCCTCTGAATGATGAACTCGCCGAGTCCACTGGCTGACTCGATGAGTCCACTCAGTATAAGGTCAACTCAGCGACTCATGTTCATGTACTCGATGACGAGTTGATGCTTCTTATGGCAGATTTTCGAGTTTTTTGGCCTGTTTTCGATTAGGATCATTACCACAAAATGTTTTAGTTCATAAAATTTGATTTTGTTGATATGGTAGTGATCATGCTTATCCAACTTTAAAGATAATTGTCAAAATTTTCAAGATTTGTATTAGTTTATATGATTAGGCTAATTTCTTGCAAATTTTTTATATGAATTATTTTGACTTATGAGTTTAACTAGATCATAGATAAATTATTTGATTATTTTGTTAATTGAAATATTTGATCTTAAATGTTTTTAAAGTCCTCCATAACTTGCCCTCAAGTTTTGGTATTCAAAAAGTCTCAAATAAGAAACTCTTGTAATTAAAAAGTGTAACTCTTGGGTTCATAAATTAAAAAATTAATTAAATAGTTTTTAATTTTGAATTTTTATTTAGAACATTGATGTCTTAAATAGTTTAATCACACCTTATGAACTTTATTAAATTAATTAAAGTGTTTAATTAAAAGAGATTAATAATTCCATAATAACATGGTTTAAATTAAATTGAATTAAGAGTATAATTTATTAATAAATTAAACCATCTAGTATTTTAAAATTTTAAAATACACCCTTATACTATTATAATATTAAAAATTTAATTATTATATATATGTATAAGACAAGTCAGTCTTACCATTAGTAGGCCTCATTCATGAATCCTGTCTGTAAGGGAGGTATAAGGTTATTGCCTATAAAATAATGGTTTAATGGGTGTCCACTCTCTCCCACCGCTTCCTTGACTGGTGGAGGGTCGTTAGTTGAACGGGTATGATAGGACATTAATTCTCATTAAAAGTATAATGAAAATACCAAGTAACTAAACACTTAGAAATTCCCAATCTTAGTTACTTAGGAAAAATGTGAATTTGGTGCTAACCCATTAAATTGTACTTTGCACCTTGTTAAGTCGTTAGTGGAGCGCGTGTGGTTAACTGGCACACTAATTTGGGGCTGACAGTGTGTAGCAAAGGGTAGCTTGATGTTAATCATAGATCAATGGAGTGTGTGTGGTTAACCGGCACATTGATTAGTTGATCTATAACATTAAGAGTACCAAGCACATTTGCATGGTTATTCAGACCTTGTTTGTGATCATCGACATCCCAGTCACAAACTTAAAGGGTACAATCGAGATTTAAACGTGCCATTGATCATCGGCATCCCATTATCTAACTCTATTAAGTTCATATTTGGAGATTCTTAATACATGATGTAATGTAATTACATTTTGATGTTTTGTAGAATCAAAGAAAAGAAAGGGAGCTTAAAGAAAGAGTGATTCTGATCGTGAAGAGATGAATTTCGATCGCATGGTTTGATGATTAGAATTTTGAGCTGCTGCTTAAGAGTTATGATAGATTGCTTAGGAATACATAACAACATAGTTTTCATATGTATTTGCATTGTAAGGAAAAGTTTTCTGCAATTTTAATAAATAAATTTGATTTATTTTATTTTAAGTTTCCTTACAATTGAATTTGTGAAAGTTGTTGTTTATATGTTTCCATTGATAGCAATATTGGAAAATGGATTTGATTCTTTCGTTTGTGGTAGAGTCAAAATTTACCAAATAAGGAAAGATTCTCATCACCCAAGTTTCAGTTGGATATAAACTTGGAATCATGCAACTAGTATCGTGTGATGAATGAGAACTTCATCTTTGGGAAATTAAGACTAATTCCTTGCTCACATATATATGTGAGTCAAGCGAAGGACTAGGGGATCGAGTACACTTGGTTGCACGTTGATCAGGTCCACCATAAAGAAAGGTAAGACTATTCGTTATAATTTACTAAAGTTTAGTAACTATGGTTATACTTACAAGATTAAGTATAATTCTGAACCATTAAAAAAGTTTCAATGTATGACAAAACGAATAAGAAGAATCAAATTAGGTAGAAAGATAAAAGTTTCTCCAATCTGAGAAGAAGGGAGAGTACTTGAGTATCGTGTTTTATGATTATCTTAGTGATTATGAAACCATATCACAATTGATCCTCTAAGGACATATCAGTGCATTTGTATGGCTAAGAAGAGGTATTGTGAATTGTTGAAAGGGTTAAGTCAAAAAGAGAATCATACTTCCAAAATCAAATCTTAGAGTCACACTCCAAGATTGTGCCTTGGGTGACATAATCTTAAGAAAGGTTTATAACACTTATCAAATGTAGAGTAAAATGTTTTCTACTCTTGTACATTTGAAATTGGTAAGTTGTGATGTTTTGGATAAAACAAAGACCAACTAAGACAAATTGTGTGAAGTGTTTGTCTTGATAAGAAACCGCACTAACTCTTGAATATTTGTTTGTCAAGTACTGTTTCTTGACAAAGAGAATCTTATATGTCAAGAGGTCAGTGGGAGTCTTGAAAATCTTGAAAAGTTTCAAGAACTAATCAAGAGTCAACGTATTGTTAATCACTAGCACACGACTTGAGGTTTGCAACCTATCGTGTTGACATATTCTTATTTTTGTGCCCATTCCAGTTCAAGTTGGCTATGCATGTGAGTTCTAAGACTACTCAATTGTATGTATAACTACTTGGAAGCAATGGTAGGCCCTTGTGCTTCCAGGTGGCAAGAAATTAAGAATGAACAAGTTCAATCCATATAAGTTTGGATTTGTCACTAACCTTGTCTTGTGATTATGGTTTTGACAAATTCACATGGATAAGAACACATACACGATAAAAATCTAAGTGTCATAAGGTTTCTCTCCATTTCATGAAAATGATTGTGAGGAAACGCTTTCACTAAGTAGATTTTAAGAAGATAGCCTTTGTGATATTTGCATTCTCAAATTCGATTATGATTACCGCATCCCTCTTCATAGTTCGAATTGTAAGAAATGGCAAAAGGTCTAAACATTTGAGACTTATTGTTGTAAGTTCTAAAATTGTTTAGACACACATGTGAGCTATCCAAGGAAAGATGTATGAGTTTGAGAAGCCTAGATAAAGTCTTATCAAAGCATCTCGTGTCGGAAATCTGAACTTTGGTAAGGGAGTCAATAAGTATTGATTTCTAGAAGTCCAGCTGATTTCTGGGTACATGTCAAAGCTAGTGGGAGCATAAGTGTTATGCTAATAAGAGTGTAATTATTATGCTAGTGGGATCACAATTATTACGTTAAGAGTTGCGAGTTAGCAATGTTAATTATAACAAAGGTTTCAATTTGCAAAGATGCAGGGTTTGAAAGGTTGTTTTGCTATAATTAAGGGAGAGGAATTCATACTTCATTTCAAATCTAAAAGCTTAGATTGAGATTTTGGTCGAATTTAGTCATTGACATATGTGAATGTTTTGTTGAAATGATTCAACATAAGGAAATTCTATATGTGGAAATAGTATAGCAAGAGACTGTTAAAGTATCACGTCTTTATGTGAAACATTTTGTATCGTATCCCATATGCTTCAGGTATAGGATTGACTACATATGTTATAACATTAATATGTTCTAATTTTCCAAATGCCTAGGGCATTAAGAGGGAAAAAGGACTAGAACGAGATATGACTAAAATGGTTAAGCAAGTTTCGAGGATAATCTGAGTTTTTACCAAAGATTGGTTGCTTATGGACAGTTGGAAGTATGTTCTGAATTTTGGAAGGGTCATGTTGACAATGAATAATGTGTAATCAATATGGTGATTAAATAAAAGGTGTTTTATTTATATTCATAATTTCTAAGACCATATTGGATTCAATTATTCTTGTGTTTCACTTTGCATGTTTTGATTTCCTGATTAACTAGGTTATTCAAACTATCCACAGTCGATCATACTTTAGAAGTAGGTATTGAGGCAAGACTGTCATGAATCTAAATGTATATTGTCTAGGTGTTTTAGACATAGCAAAAGTTTGTTGCAGTGTTCATGAGTACTCCTGGAATGAGATTCGAGTATTGGATTAAACCCACGCTCACCTAAATCACTTCATGGATTTTATCACGAGTGATTGTGAGACGATAATATCTTATATTCTTGAAACCAAGACATGTGAGTTGTAGTTTACAAGTCGGTTGCACATTAACATATGTAAATGCACCAGTAACTTGGTGTTATAAAACATATTGTTGTGTGTGATTTGATGAGTAAGTACAAGCAAGCATTTGAGTCAAAGTTTATCTATTCCTTTACCCTTAGAGGGATAAAAGCGATATTTTTGGGCCCCTCGATGATTTAGTGATGACAACCCTAAGTGTTTGGCCAAGGACTGATTTGATTTGTTAAAATAGTCAGTCGTCATAAATCAAAAATTAAGAAACATCAAATGGATAGAGAGAATGATTATAATCCATGTCTCATGTCCATACGATATCTAGAATGGAGGAATATATGATCCCTTATCTAATGGATGCGTCATTGACTAGGTCAGAGTTCGACAGTGGCTTTTAAGAGCTACGATTGCTAGTCGGGTTGTGGATTCGTACTTGCAATAATAGTTATTAGACTTATCCAAGTGGGAGGCTGTTGGATCAGGTGTCTAAGCCCATAACTATAATTGGTATGTACTTGACCCGAGAGTAGCATGGTCCATTTCGGGTTGCATATCACCAGGACAATTTGTGGATGGATATTTGAGTAAGAGGTTATTATGATTTATTAATATATTATAAGTTCTAATATATTAATATGAAATCATATTATTTAATTAGTATTGATCAAGAATTAATTTGAAATTAATTTAGTGATCAAAAGAGACTAATTAAATTAACGGGGATTGATTATGTAAATCAATGATATATATATATATATATATATATATATATATATATATATATATATATATATATATATATATATGGTTTGGGCTATTGATCCATGATGGGCTAAGCTTATGTAAGTTTCCATGAAGAGTTAGCCCACATGAAATATGGATCATAAGCCAAAGTGTATGGATTAGGGTTTACCCATGACTCTTGGATTCTTACATATATATAATATAACCCCATGGCTAAAATCGGTTACAACAAGTGTTCTTGGAGTTCATAACCGACTTTTGTGCCTAGCAATCTCTCTCAAGTCTTCCAATTGTTCAAGGTTGTGTTGTGAACTGTTTGAAGCATCACACTTGGGGTGTTAAGTTCTTAAAGGCCAAAACAATAAGCTACAACAAGAGGTAATTCTATAACACACTTTTATGTTGTTTATGTCAATTATATGCTAGTTGTAGGCTTAATGCTTTGGAAACAATATTGCATGTATAATTAGAGAAAAATAGATCCAAAGTAGTAGGGTTGTATGTGCACCATATGATGTTGTAGTATACTAAAACCCAATGATATGTTCCCTAAAAACATAATTGGTAGTGAAGCATGATTCATCATAGATCGAACCATATAACATTTTATTCTTCTTTTAGAAATACCATTATACAATGATGTTCTTAGAGGATCCAATTGGGAAACTATTCCTCGATCTCTATGGTGATCACTGACCTTGATACTAAGGTTGTGACATACCTAATTTCACGGCCAGAAAAAGACCGAATTATTTATGCTTACTGAAAATCAGAGTATCCTTTTTAAAAAATAATATTATGGAATTTGATCCCCTAAAACATGATAATGATATTATCAAAGCATTTCCTAATAAATGTATTTTATTTATATAAAAAGTGTTGGGATGTCATCGTCAATACAATACATAAGCATAAACGGAAATATTGTTGGCCTTACAAACATTAATTATTCTATCGACATATAGTCCACAAATATCTCATCACTCATCACACATGTGCTCTCGTGTCACTACCTATAATATAAGAAACTGAGTGGGTCAGGCTTGGGAGCATGGTGAGCACATAGGGTCTTCAACCCACAATTATATATTTATTTTCATCAAATCATTCAACCCGATTACCCATTCCCGTTATCCTCACTCTCTGTCCCTAAATCATCTAATTCGAGGGACTTATCCTAAGAATTATCTTCAGGATAGTCAACAATGCTCAAGGGATTCCTTACCACTACATGTCAATAAGGAAACCGTTGGGAGGATGGAGTACACCCGGTCAACACTTAGTTTAAAAACACCTACAGGTTGTGAGCCTGTTAGCGTTCCACTAGACTGTCTAGAATAGTATGTGGTCGTCATCTATAACCCGCTACATGACTGAACTATCTTTAAAGTCAAGGCCTCTTATCATCTATTTCATCTTTCATCTTTCATCATCTATATTACCTTTCATCTACCCATCTCTACCCAATATATTTATATGTGTAAAATACATATACAGTTTAAATCAAGTAAAACATGTATAAATCATTCGTCTAGTATAGATACAAATGATATGTAAATATTACATGTAATTATCTTAAATATTTTATATCTATGTGTAAGATGAAAGTAACTATGCACTCACTTATTAAATTGGATGACTAAAAAGTAGGACAACACTTCGATTCAGCACTTGACTTTTCCTTAAATATGACCTAGGTTCAGTTATCTATAAGTCTTAGTTTATTATCTCTTATGGCTATTTTAATTTTATCAACAATCCCAATGTCTACTGATCTATATCTGATAAGAGACAACTAGTTAGGATCATATCAGAGGAAGGGTTCGTTTAGTATACATAGTATACTGTTTGGAAATCCCACTTTAAACACATCACTAAATCCAGCCTAGACATCATCTCTATAAGTAGATCAATCAGTAATATGACGTTGGAACCACTGACATATCTTATTTATAAATTCATAAAGACTATGAATTTTAAATATAAATTACACTAAAATAGTATAGAGTGTAATTTAACTTAGAGAGATTCCTTAGATAAAAGTCTGGAAATTGTATTGGCAGAGTTCCTACTTGATGGCTACTACTTGTCGGACACTCGGGGATTGTAGGACTTCGTCGGGATACTAACTCTAAGGACATTTTGGGATTAAAACTGAAAGAAATCGAGAGAGAACTGTATGGACGGTGTGAGGAAGAATGAACTCGCACCAGCTATTTATAAAGCCAAAATTCATATGTGTGTCGTGCGTAGACCAGATGCGCACCGCACACTGGCGTGGTTGGCCCTCTTTACAACTGACACGTGTCCAATTTTAGCTGGATCCATGTCGCCTCCTTCTAGATGGTATGCGCACCTCGCACGCACGTGTGATGAATTTCAGAATTTCAAAGTTGCATAACTTCTTCATATGGACTCCGTTTTTTTACTTACTATATATCCACACATATCTATAAAGGAGATCCACAACTTTCATTTAGACTCTATCGGTTAATTTTGACTTTATTTATTTCACACAAGCTTAGACTGTTAAAGTCCGTGTAAAATGCATAAATTTATCATCCAACGTCCGTTTTCAACTATCTTTATATCGGTGAACTCCTGTCAACGAGATATTCAACTCTCATTTAGATTATTTTGTCTAAAAATCGATCGATCTAAAATTCGATTTCAGAGTTGTATACAGCTACGTGAAGTCAGATTTAGATGTTCTCTATATGCATGCTCTCGGTTTAACGACTATTATGACTTTCATTTAGATCACTAAGGTAAAAAGTAATCTAACAAAAAAAAATACTTTTTACAATGCGCGTTTTCGTATTGGTTTTAATTGCAAAACTTCAACGGATCATAACTTCTTCGTTATAAGTCTGATTCAATCATCCCTTATAACTCCATAATCCTTGTTACGAGTACTTTAACTTTCATCAAGGATATTTGTCCTAATTATTATTCTTTTTAGATGTGTATTTTATTCTTATTTTATTATATTGTTATAAGCACGCATGCTACAAATATTTACACATAGAACATGTAGTCTTCACAAAATCTTCTTTTATTATATCGAATAGGTTATAATTGTTGACCCTAACTATTATATCATCTTATTAATTGTCTAGCGGGAAATGCGGGCGTTACAATTCTCTCCCGCTTAGGATGATTTCGTCCTCAGAATCATGCATCAATAAAAAGATGTAGAAAGCGATTCTTTATCTCGCTTTCTTTTTTCCCAGGTGAGGTTCGACCCATTCGAATGTTTCCAACACACTAGCATTAATTCGACCATCTTACGTTGTAACTTCTTCGTCTTTCGTTCAAAAATGGTTTCAGGTTCTTCGATTAACTTCTTGTCTTCATCAATCCTTATCTCCGAAAGTGGAATTATATCGGGGACTTGTCCCGATAACCTCCTCAAATAACACACGTGGAAAGTGTCTAAATGTCATCCAGCTCTTCTAGCAATTCCAACTTGTAAGCTTGGTTCCCATCTCTCTGAAGAACCTTAAATGGTCCAATAAATCTTGGAATCAGTATCCCTCTCTTTCCAAATCTGATAATTCCTTCCATGGCGACATTAAGCAACACCAAATCTCCAACTTCGAAGGTCATTGGTCGCCGCTTCTTGTCAGCATAGCGCTTTTGACGATCTTGATCTGCTATCATCGCTTCTCTAATTACTTTTAGCTTTTCAGCAGTCTGATGGACTATATCCGGTCCCATAAATTGCTTTTCTCCAGCTTCAAGCCAACAAGATGGCGTACAACATTTTTGTCCGTACAAGGCTTTATAAGGTGCCATCTTAATGCTTGAATGGTAACTACTGTTGTAGGAAAACTCTACTAGGGGTATATGCTCGTCCCAGTTACCTTTGGAATTCTAGGGTACATGCTCTCAACATATCTTTCCAGTGTTTGAATTGTCCTTTCACTCTGACCATCAGTCTGTGGATGGTAGGTTGTACTCAAACATAACTTCATACACATTTCTTCTTATAGGCTCTTCCAAAACCATGAAGTGAAACGACTATTGTGATCTAACACAATCGTTAGGGGAACACTGTGAATCCTTATTATCTCTTTCACGAAGACATCTGCAAGCTTATCCATAGACCACCTCTCATTGGTCGCTATGAAGGGTGCACTTTTTGTGAACTGATCCACAATTACCCAAATTAAGTTGTGACCATTCTTCGTCATAGGTAGTTTAGTCACAAAATCCATGGTGATGTCTTCCCATTTACCCATGGGTACATGCAAAGGCTCTAACCTCCCATACGGTTTCTGATGTTGCGCTTTAACTCTTGCGTAGGTGACACACTCAGTGTAACATCCCAAGAATTCAGATAAAAATTTTGTTTTTAAATCATTCTCAAACATACAATAATCATGTCAAATCAACCAAAAATATCATAGCAAAAATATCATCAGAGTATAAAATCCCAAAATCACATAATGCGGAAACACATGGGCGGATGCGGTGCGATCAAGTCGGGCTCTTCCCTTTTGAGCTGGAAGAGCTGAAACATAAACTGAAAACCGTAAGCACAAAGCTTAGTGAGCTCCCCAAAATACCCCATACCATACATATATAACAGTCAAAACATAATTGGGTCTATTTTACCCCCTTCGGTCTCTTTCAACTAGTACTGGGTCTATTTCACCTCCCCCCTTCAGTCTCTTTCAACCAATATTGGGTCTATTTCAACCCCCTTTGGTCTCTTTTAACCGTTACTAGATCTATTTCACCCCCCTTCGATCTCTTTCAACCGACATCACGTCCATTTCACTCCTACAGATAGCATACAATCATAATAGCAAGAGTCACAGAGACAACAAGCAAAAATAGGCATAACAGGAACTTATGACGAAGACACTTTCATCCTATAAACATAAACTAGTGGGTTGGCATTGGTGCCTTTGACCCACGAGTACAGTAAAGAAACTCACCTTGCAAATCAGCTAAAAAGTCAACATTCCCTCAAAATCCGACAACAAGTGCTAAACGCCACCTAGATAATCACACAAGGTCGGACCATAATCTACTCATTAGGACATTAATATTTGAACAAAAATCCACAAGTAACAAGTCAACCCTCAAGGTCAATGTTCAAAGTTAACAGTCAATGTTAACTCCAGCCGACCGTCATGACGAGGTCTTCCTTGGCCACGTCGTGGCCTGCATATGACCAAATAGTCAGGAAATTCTCAGCCACCATGCCGTGGTAACCGAGGTTCCAACATCTTAATGAATTAAGCAGTTCTCTTAGATTCCAAGAGTTCCAAACCTCGGATCTTATTCAAAATGTGATCTAGAAGGCTAATGTTTCTAAATTTATCCATTAGGACCACCCCAAAAGGTCCAGAACCCAAATCCCTATGTTCCAAAAGGTTTAACAATGCAAGAACCTAACCAACAAGCACTATTCAATATAGTATGAAGTCTATCCTTTCTAGAAGTGATTCTAGCACCAAAACTAACCTAAAAGTTGGTTCTTCATAGACATGCATGTCCAATGCATGTATTGGAGCCATAATAGGTCAAAATGAGGGTTTATGACCTAAATCTCATGCATGGATTGAAAACCCAACCAAACTCCAGATCCAAAGCACAAACTACACAAAATGCCCTAGAGAGTGATAAAGTTACCAACTTTAAGAGATCTCACCACCCCAACCAACAAGAACAAGAAGTTTATGGGACAAAACTCAATATCTAGCAACCTATCATGATAAAAATCGAGTCTTGGACACTTATAAAGGTCCAGAAGAGTGCCAAGCTGAAGAATAGAGACTTGCTTGCTTGATCTTTGCTTCCTTCTTTACCTTCAAGGAATACCAAAAATAGCTAAATAATGGAGGAAAGTGATTAGGGTTTCTTTAGGGCTTGAGGGGGCTAATGGAGACTGAGGATGAGCAAACTCTATCCTCCCCATTCCCTTAAATATGGAGCAAACCTGGAATAATAGGGTTTTCATGTCAGCCGTCCACCACACTGTGGTCAATACTACCACGCCATGCTGGCTTAAATAAAACACTCGAACCATTCTTGCCTCGTCACATTGTGGTGGTGTCTCTCTCCACCACATCGTGGCAATCCTCAAAATGATAATTTTATTACGAATAAACTACCTCAAGATTCGACCATTACAACTCTCCCCTACTTGAATTAGACTTCATCCTTTATTTCTGCCACCTCAAACAACTCAGGGTAATGCTATCTCATCTCTTCATGCGGCTCCTACGTCCATTATGAACCCTTACAATGCTTCCACTACACCTTCACGAGATCACAACCTTGTTTAACAGAGTCTTCGTCCTCTTGTCAAGGATCGTCACTGGTCTCTCTATATAATTCAGTTGTTCATCCACCTGAATGTCCTCCAATAGAACCACTGCGGAATCATCAATAAAACATTTATTTAACTAAGAGACATGAAAAGTGTTATGAATCTGACTGATCTCCTCGGGAAGATCCAAATGATACGCAACCCTGCCCACATGGGCCAAAACCTTGAAAGTACTAATATACCTGGGGCCTAGCTTTCCCCGCTTCCTGAATCGAATGACACCTTTCCAAGGTGACACCTTCAGGATTACCATGTCCCTAACTTGGAACTTTAGGTCTGATCGGCATCTATCTGTGTAACTCTTATGTCTGGTCTATGCAATCTGAAGTCTGTCGTAAACCTATTGGATCAGTTTCATCATCCGGAGTAGCACCTCTGTACTACCCATAACCCGTTGACCGACCTCGCCCACACATATTGGGGTCTTGCAGTTCCTCCCGTAAAGCATCTCAAAAGGAGGTCGATCAATGATAACATGATAACTGTTGTTGTATGAAAATTCCGCCAAAGGAAGAAATGTATCCCAACTCTCGCCAAAATCGATTACACATTCCCGCAACATGTCCTCCAATGTCTGGATAGTCCGCTCACTCTGACCATCAGTCTGCGGGTGAAAAGCCATACTGAAATGCAGACGAGTACCTAAATCCTCGTGGAATATCTTCCAAAATCTGGATGTAAACTGAACATCTATATCGAAAACCACAAAAATTGGCACCCCATGTCATGCTACTACATCTCTAATGTAAATTTCGGCCAACTTTTCAGCCGAAATACTCTCATGGATCGAAATAAAGTGTGAGATCTTAGTCAATCGATCCACGATGAACCATATCGAATCCACTCTGCACGCCGTACGAGTTAAGTTTGTGATAAAATCCATCGTAATATCTTCCCATTTCCAAACGGGAATTCCTAACGGCTCCGTTTTGTCGTGTGGTCGTTGATGCTCGACCTTGACTTTCCTACAAGTCAAGCACACCTCTATTGGGTTATGAGCATACTAACACTCCTATGGTGTACATGCAACCCTAAATACCTTGGATCTATGTTTTCTCTATTATACATGCAAATATAAATTTCCAAGGTATTTATCCTAACTAGCATATTATGAAGTACAAGTAATATAAAAATCTAGTAGAATTACATACCTCTTTGTTGGTGCTTGATTCTATGGAGCTCAAGAGCCTAGTGCCCCAAATGTGACACCTCAAATGGTTCACACAACACCATGAACATTTGGAATAACCATGAGAGAAGATATGAGTCTTATTAGTCTATGAAATCGGCTTGCCCTCTATGTTGTACACTAGTGCCGATTTCACCAACAATGGGGTCTTTATATAGTGTGCACATTAGGGTTTCACCATGTAACCCATGACTTTATCCATTCCTTATGCTCCATGGGTTTTAACCTCCATGGAGTATCCATAGGCCACCACATGGGTTAAAGCCAACATAAGGAATCATGGATCATAAGCCCACATATATAAGAATCAATGATTTACACAATCAATCCTCATATATTTAATTACTCTATTTTTTTATCACTAAATTAATTCTTGATCAATACTAATTAAATAATATGATTCCATATTAATATATTAGAACTTATAATATATTAATATGTCACAAATATCTTCTTCTCGTTAAAAGGTCTACCCAAATGTTCCGATGCCATGCAACCCAAATAGACCATGCCGGGTCGGGTCAAATATATATCAATTATAGTTATGGACTTAGACACTAATCCAACAATCTCGACATACCAGACCATATCCCGCATCATGCATGGCCACCAATAGTCAGGTCGGAGATCTCTATACATTTTTGTCGCTCTGGGATGAATAGAGAACTTCGACTTGTGCACCTCCTCCATCAGAACCTGACGTTCTCCAACCAAATACGGAACCCACACTCTCCGATGAAGGGTCAATAATCCCTCTCAATCACA
The DNA here is from genome assembly GCF_051521515.1 of Lactuca serriola. Taxonomy (NCBI): domain Eukaryota; kingdom Viridiplantae; phylum Streptophyta; class Magnoliopsida; order Asterales; family Asteraceae; genus Lactuca; species Lactuca serriola. The sequence goes on along the minus strand of NC_136416.1, from coordinate 186,152,343 downwards.
ATCAAAGGAAGCCACTTGAACCACTATATGCTTACTCTTTCGGTGTTCTTCCTTTATAGCCTCAACCTGACCCTCTCAGATCTGCTCCAAGAGTGGGGTAATCACAGTGATCCTCAAACATACATCCATGATTGGTCTAGTAGCTGCCTTGCAGCTGAGAGCATTGGCCACCATGTTGGCCTTCTCTGGTTGATAAAGGATCTCACAATCACGATCCTTAACTACATCCAACCACATACGTTTCCGCATGTTCAGATTCAACTGATCCATCAGATACCTCAGACTCTTGTGATCCATGTAGATAGTGCAATGGACCCCATAAAGATAATCTCCAAATCATGCCTAGGATAATTTTCCTCATGAGGCTTCAGCTTCCTCGAATCATAATCGATCACATGACCCCGCTGCATCAAAACTACACCCAAACCCACGATCGACACGTCACAGTATACCACCAAATCCTCTACACCCTCAGGCAGGGTCATAATCAGCGCCTCACAAAATCTCTGCCTCGGAGTCTCAAATGTTGCTTGTTGCTCAGGCCCCCAGCAAAAAGTGATGGTCTTCTTTGTCAATCGGGGTCAAAGGAACCGCTATGTTGGAGAAATCCTGAATGAATCTCTGATAGTAACCTGCCAATCCAAGGCAACTCTGAGTCTCAGATGGAGACCTCGGAACCTCCCACCTCATCATCGCCTCAACCTTGGCCGGATCGACTAGAATACCGTTCTGGTTGACAAGGTGTCCCAGAAACTACACCCCACGCAACCAAAACTCACACTTGGAGAACTAGAGAGTTTTTGGATTCTAGAAATCGAATTCATCTTTGATTCTATTCATAATTCGATTTTCTTCACTAGAATTCAAGTGATTTTTACTTTCTCTTGCTAGAAAACCCATTCAAAATCAATTTCTCTCTCTAGAAATCTTCAATTTTTTGTGATCATGGTGAATTTGCCGTACAATTCTTGGATTGTGATCGTTGAAGATATGAAATACAAAGTCAATAAAGATCAATATTATGGGTTGGTGTTAAACAATTTGATTAAATGGGGAACTATGGTTTCTTATGGAGGATCGAAGGATGATCATGGAAGCTTGATATTTCAACCACTTTGTGAGATTAAATGGTTAGCTGAAATTACAAGGTCCATATTAACACGTAGTTGTGATAAGAATGGAGAAGAAAAATATTTGTTCAATAAGAAATATGTTTCTCTTATTGAAGACCCAAATGATCTTCGTGCTCTTAAGTTTGTTGAAGTTCAAGACAATGGAGTTCAATGTGATGTTCTTGATGTTCTTGAAGTTCATGATAAGAAGATTCAAGTTGATTCTCATGATGAAAAAAGTTTTTTGCTCGATTGGAGTTCAAATCGATGATATTTTGTGTTATTTTGATTCGTTTGAAGGAATGATTCCTTATCAGAAGCCGGTGATCCAAGAAATTCACAAGTATCAAACTCCAAAAGAATTGATTCAAACTCACAAAGTTCAAGTTGTGGAAAATTGGTTTGTTCATGAAGTCAAGTCTTCAAGATGCAAAAAGATGAGAAAGAAAAAGAAGAAGAAGATCAATTGCAAAAACAAGCGGGTTTACTCACAAAAATCGTCAAATGTTGTGAAGCCGAAATCCGTGAAACAAATTTGGGTTCCAAAGCAACAATCTCCAAAGGTTGCATTGAATTTGAAGTCAAAACTCAAATGTCTAGGTGGTTCTTTTGAAGATGTTCTTGGTTTGATGAAGAACATGAAGAACACGAAGAACGAGTTGTACATATCGTATAATGAATGGTACAATGTTCAAATTGGAGATTTTCTCATTCCAACTAAAGAACCAAGATCTTCTAAATTTGATTCGCTCGTTGCAAACGGAAATCGATTCGTCAAAAAGGTATCTCAAGTTCTCAAATGGATTCCAAAATGTTCTTAATTTCGATTCGCACGTTGTGTTTTTCATTTTTGATCGATTTGCCTTATTGGATCAAATCCGTTTCAACCCCGTTGATTGAATCAATTTTTTTTTAAGATCAAAACATCAAAATTTAAAATCATTTTCTAAATTCATTTAATGTTCAACATTGTTTCAGCCCAATAATTCAAAATCCAATTGTGATAAAATCACTGTTCATTGAATTAATTCAGTCCAATTGGTATGATATGTTACTCTTCATGATTTCTTTTACAGATCGTTATTGTCTTCCTGATACTCAACTTTTTACTTTGTTCTTCAAATCTCACAGTTGAAATTCAAAATTGATTCTAGTCTCTTCTCAATCGTTTGATTTGAGTCTCACATGTTTGATTGGCATTTTTGAGTCGAACTAATTTGACTGATGTCGGTTTCGATTTTAAAATTTTTATTGCTTGGATTATCGTTGAATCTTAATTTGAGTCTAAGTCAAAATTGAAGTTGTTATCAATGGTATTGAGTTCAAGTAGACTATTGAGTTTTGAATGATAATACTTGTTCACGTTAGGATCGATCTGTGATTGTTCTCTTGGAATCGATTCAAAAGAGAAGTCAAACTTGAAAAAGTCAAAATCTGATTTGGAAGAGTCGATTGTTTGATATTTGTGTCTTGGGCTGATAACTAAAATCAAAGAGTTGTTTAGTAATTTCGAAGGTTTGGAGTAGGTTGGAGTTGATTGATGAACGAATGGAGTCAAGAAATCGATGTTGGTTAACAATGGCTTGATAACGAACAAGATGAAGCAATTTGATTGTTGATTTCGAAAGTTGATTTGTTAAAAAGAGAAGTCGATATTTGGAGTTGATGTATTGATGTCAATGACTGATTGTGAAAAGCGAAGACTGGAATATTGAGATCGACTTAGGAGATTTCGATTTTGAAGTCGATGATTGAAGAACGAACTCGGAATGGGTTGCTATTGATTTTCGAATGAATAACGAAAGATTGAGTTTGATTTGTTGTTACTGTTTTGATAACAAAGAAGGTTTTGTAGCGACTAAAAAATTCTGTTACGTGTTTAACGAAGTGAAAAGAAGAAAGCACAAATGTTCGAAATCGGTCCCTCAACTTTTAACAAAGTGGCAGAAAATGTCCAACTTCGTCATTGGAGTAAAAATTTGTGAAGAATGGCAGAATTCCTCATTTAGCCCCTGTAGTTTCGAAAAGTTGGCAGCAAATACCCAACTTCGAAATTGGGCTAATTTTCTGAGAAATTGAAGAATGTTCATTTCTGGTCCCTGTAGTTTGCGTGAATTAACATTTTCTACCCAGTTTCGCAAATGGGGGAGAATTTCGCATATTTGGCTATTTTTGGCGCAATGGGTCCCTATAGAATTATGTTATTGACAATTTTTACCCTGATTTTGAAAAATCTTGCAACTTTCACCCAAAAAGTCAAAAATTTTCACAAATTTGGAAATTTTTTGAGGCTTTTTCGTGATTGTTTTTTTGTGCAAGATTTTTGGTGATTCATTTTTGGTAGATATCAAGGGGGAGTATTGTGAAGTTTATTCCTTGGGCACTTCTCACCCTTAATGGGTTTTATAATACCTTTTTTGATTATAAAAGGGGGAGAATGATGGGTATTCGAAGCGGGTTTGTTGGATATTCATTTGCGAATTTGAAGACCGGTGTTACTTCGAGGGGGAGTTTGGTCTTGATCGTGCTAGCTCGTTGGAGACTGAAGCCGGGACATACAATCCTAACTTTGAGGAGGAGAATGTTAGGGTACAAAGGCATTCTTGGATGTGGAGTCTTAGGTTTTACCCCTTTGTATGTGTAAATGGGTTGAGTATTTCCTATAAATAGGAAGTGAGTGACTCCCATTATGTAAGGGATCATTTTGGAGTGTTAGACTAGAGAGAGAACTTTGTACAAACCCATTTGTGTATCATTTCTAGATCTAATATGAGCTTACACATATTTATTTACTCCTTGTGTTCTTGAGTTTACATGATGATTCACTAGATCTTTTCTTATTCTGCACATGCCATCATAATCAACACCACTACAGATACCCGAGCCCGAACCATATCCATATCCTGAACCTCCTTCCCCACCGCATGTCATCACTATGCTGAAACATAACACATATTCAATCAGTATACACATGAAGAGGTTCACACTTTAAAATTTTCCTGAGTTCATCATGGCCTTCCTTGTCTTGGGTGTAGATCTTGTGCTTCCAATAATACGGGCCCAATACTACCTTCCACACCTATCTATACCCTCCCCAAGGACTGTCTCGAGTCATCCAAGTCACTTCCTTTCTATCTATTATTCCTCTCCTACTATAGAGCGCTCTATGCGCCAAGACATATACTAGGAACTCCCTAGGGTTCCTTTCCTTATTACTCTATGCTATCAACTGCGTAACGAACTCCCCCTAATACCATCTAACTACCACACGATTACAATTACATACTATCGGTACTATATAATTCTTCGAGTGAAAGGTCTCACACTACAACGGTTGGACTTAGACAAGATCTGTGCAATAGAGTTAAACCTAACCCTCTAAAATTACTTAATCTCGACTTTATGTAACCAAGCACATTCGTCCAACAGTTAGCTGATATTACTGAGAATTCCTAATAGCATAAAGCCCGCAACATTCAAGCATTAAGCAATTCGAGTATGAACATAACCTAATTAGGTCATCCTATTAGGTAACTGATCTCATACTAGCATGCAAATATATAAGCTCATACGATAGGCATATAAAGGCATCTTTACTAGCATTCTATCATGCAATCCTGAGCAAACCCTTAGCCCTAATCTAGCATGCGATTCTTATATCATAATGCAAAACATATAACATGTATGAGTATTTCAGGAAGACTTACTTGAGCTCGGATGATTGAACATATCATACCCCTTTATTTTATTGGAAATCCATTAATAAAATGTTCTTTTTATGAAAAATATACCAAATCCTCAGTTTGAGTTCAGGCACACCTGAGATTATGCCTAAATCCCTCAAACCAAGGCTCTGATATCAACTTGTAACATCCCAAAAATTCAAATAATTTTTTTAAATCATTCTTAAACATCCAGTAATCATGTCAAATCAACCAAAAATGTATCATAGTGAAAATATCACCAAAGTATAAAATCCCAAAATCACATAATGCGGAAAACATTGGCAGATGGGGTGCGATCAAGTCGGACCCTTCCCTTTCGAGTTGGAAGTACCTGAAACATAAACTGAAAACCATAAACACAAAGCTTAGTGAGCTCCCCAAAACACCCCATACCATACATACATAACATTCTAAACATAACTGGTTCTATTTCACCCCCTTCAATCTCTTTCAACTGGTATTGGGTCTATTTCACCCCCCTTCGATCTCTTTCAACTGATACTGGGTCTATTTCACTCCCTTCGGTCTCTTGCAATCAGTATTGGGCCTATTTTACCCCCTTCGATCTCTTTCAACCGGTATCGGGTCTTTTTCACACCTTACATCTCGCATAAAATCATAATAGCAAAAGTCATAGAGACAACCAGCATAAATAGGCATAACAAGAATTTGTCATGAAGACACTTTCATCCTATAAACATAAATCAGTGGGTCGGAATTAGTGCCTTTGACCCATGAGTAAAATGAAGAAACTCACCTCGCAAAGCAGCTCAAAAGTCAACATGCCTCAAAACCCACAAGAGGTGCTAAACGCCACCTAGATAATCACACAAGGCCGGACCTTAATCTACTCATTAGGACATTAATAGTTGAACAAAAGTCCACAAGTAAAACGTCAACCCTCAAGGTCAATGGTCAAAGTCAACAGTCAATGTTGACTCCAACCGACTGTCATGACAAGTTCTTCCTTAGCCACGTCGTGGCCCGCATATGACCAAATAGTCAAGAAATTCCCAGCCATCACGTCGTGGTAGCCGAGGTTCCAACAACTTAATGCATTAAGCTATTTTCTTCGATTCCAAGAGCTCCAAAGCTCGGATTTGATTCAAAATGTAATCTAGAAGGCTAAAGTTTCTAACTTTATCCATTAGGACCACCCCAAAAGGTCCAAAACCCAAATCCTTAAGTTCCAAAAGGCTTAACAATACAAGAACCTAACCAACAAGCACTTATTCAATATAGTCTGAAGTCCATCCTTTCCAGAAGTGATTCTAGCACCAACACTAACCTAAAAGTTGGTGCTTTATAGACATGCATGTCCAATGCATGTATTTGAGCCATAATAGGTCAAAATGAAGGTTTATGACCTAAATATCATGCATGGATTGAAAACCCAACCAAAGTCCAGATCCAAAGCACAAACTACACAAAATTCCCCAGAGAGTGATAAAGTTGCCAACTTTAAGAGATCTCACCACCCCAACCAAAAAGAACAAGAAGTTTATGGGACAAAACTCAAGATATAGCAACCTAGCATGATAAAAATCAAGTCTCGGATACTTACAAAGGTCCAGAAGAGTGCTAAGGTGAAGAATGGAGACTTGCTTTGTTGATCTTTGCTTCTTTCTTCCTCTTTCTTCCTTCTTTAGCTTCAAGGAACACCAAACTAGTTCAATAATGGAGGAAAGTGACTAGGGTTTTCTTTAGGTCTTGAGGGGGCTAATGGGGGCTAGGGATGATCAAACCCTAGCCTCTTCATTCCTTTAAATAGGGAGAAAACCTAAAAAAATAGGGTTTTCACGTCAGCCCTCCATCACGCCGTGGTCAATACTACCACGCCGTGGTGCCTTAAATAAAACATGCGAACCCTTCTTGCATCACCACATCATGGTGGTGTCTCCACCACGTTGTGGAAATCCTCAAAATGATAATTTAATTACGATTAAAGTACCTCAAGATCCGGGTGTTACACTCAACCACATACTTAGAAACACCGAGCTTCATCAATCATCCCCTATTCCCCAATTCGATTTGATCCAGGGCAGGAGCAGGTTGTGTCGTCGGCTACCAGTAATAAGGTTTAAATACATATACATCTTGGTGCTTCCTGGATGAACCGAGTACATGGTCTTGTGAGATTCTTCCATCAAAATATCTCTCATTCCTCCCATCTTAGGTACCCAAATCATGTTTTGGTATACCTGAAATCCTTGGCCTTTTGTACCGTATTCCAATGTTTTTCCCAAATGCTGTTCTTTTCGGTTATCTCCTTCTATGGATTCTTCCTGAGCTTTCTTAATACTTTCTACAATTCTTGAGACAATTTTAATCCTTACCGCTCTTGGCATTTTCCTTTCTAGGTTTATTTTTCTTCTCATAGCATCTGCGATGGCATTCGCTTTACCAGGGTTGTAAAGGATCTCGCAGTCATAATCCTTGAGTAACTATACCCAACGTCATTGTATCATATAATTCCTTTTTACCATAGAGATATTGGAGAATCTTATGATCGGTGAAAATCTTACACTTAGTGCCATAAAGATAATGTCTCCATATCTTTAGCACTAAGATGATTGTTTCTAACTCCAGATCATGAGTGGGGTAGTTCTTCTTGTTTTCTTTCAGTTGTCGAGATGCATAGGCGATTACTTTCTCTCTCTGGGTCAGAACAGAACCTAACCCAACTCCAGATGCATCACCACAAACTACGAAGTCTTCAACTCTATCAGGTAAATAAATAATCGGTGCTTTACAAAATTTCTTCTTTAATTCTTCGAAAGCTTCTTTGTGCTTTTCACTCCATGTATATGTACCTCCTTTATGGGTCAAAGTTGTTAATGGAGCAACTATTGAAGAAAAGCCTTGGATAAACTTCTGTAATATCCAGCTAATTTTAGAAAGGTTTTCATTTTTGTGGGACTTTTTGCTCGTCCCACTTCATTATAGCTTCGATCTTTACTGGTTCAACCATTATTCTTTCCTGGTTAACCACGTGACCCAAGAATTGGACTTCCCGAATCCAAAATCACACTTGGAGAAATTTGCATACAACTTCTCCTTTTTCAGGACTTCTAACACCTCGTGCAAGTGTTTGCCATGATTATGCTGACTCTTCAAGTATACGAGAATATCATCTATGAACACTATTATGGATTTGTCGAGGAAAGGTTTATAGTCTGTATTCATCAAAACCATAAATGTTGCTGGAGTGTTGGTTAGCCCAAACGACATAACCAAAAACTCATATTGTTCATATCTCATTCTGAAAGTAGTCTTCTCTATATCCTGCTCTCTTACCTTTAGTTGATGATTTCTTGACCTAAGATCGATCTTCAAAAAATAGCTCGCATCCTGCAGCTGGTCGAACAGGTTGTTAATCCTTGGAAATGGGTACTTGTTCTTCACCTTTGCCTTGTTCAACTCTCTATAATCTATGCACATCCTCATTCTCCCGTCCTTCTTCTTTACGAATAACACTAGATCTTCCCAAGGTGATGAACTAGGTCTAATGAAACCCTTGTCTAACAACTCCTGAAGTTGTATCATTAGCTCCTTCATCTCTGTTGGCGCTAATTGGTAAGGTGCATTCACTATAGGTGCGGTTCTTGGTAACAAGTCTATCCTAAACTCTACTTGTGTATCAAGGGGTAATCTAGGAAGATCTTCGGGAAAGACTTCTGGAAAGTCGCACATCATGGGTATCCTTCTTCTCCTTCTATGCATCACGAATGTCAAGTATGATGTACATCCTTTGGACAAACACTTTATGGCTTTCATTAGGGAGATGATTCCAGAAGTTACTCTATGTTTGTCCCCGTACACCATAAATGGTTCTCTTCCAAGAGGATTTACTCTCACCATCTTCTTCCTACATACTATCTCGGCATCATTCTAACTAATTCAATCCATTCCTAATACTATGTCGAATTTGTTTAACTCAAGGGACAACAATTCCTCGTGGAATTTATTTTCATTCAAGTCTATGATGTTGTTCTTTACGCAATCCCTAATAGGTATGAATTTGCCACTAGAAACTTCTATTACTAGAGCACTATCTAGTTTCTCTACATGCAATGCTAGTCTTATACCAAATTTATATGATATAAAGGAGTAATTAGCTCCATAATCAAAAAGTATATTTGCAGGTAAATCATTTACAAGAAAGGTACCTGAAGCGACATCTACTTCCTCCCTTGCTACTTCCCGTGTCATCTGGATAACTCTCTCCTTTGGCCTAGGAAACACATTGGTCTTTGAAACTTCGTTCTTCTTTGGGCAGTCCTTTGCGATATACCCTTCTTCATTACATCCGTAACACACGTTTTTGTTGGATGTACACTCATTGGCGTAGCGACCAATCCTCCCACACTTGTAACAGGTCAAATCCTCGCCACATTTCCCATAGTGCTTCTTCTTGCAATTCTCGCACCATTTTGCTTCTTTTCTACCTCCAAAATTTTTGGAACTAGATTTCAAAAATCCGCTCTTCTTGTTGGACATTGAAGATCCATCAAAATTAATTTTCTCTCCAACCTCCATTCTCTCTAGACCCTTCTCCCGAAGTTGGGTCTCCACATTCTTGGCTGCTCTGACGGATGCCTTCAAAGTGGTTGCCATCTTTACCGTTAGACCAAAGTCTATTGGCAATCCATCAGCAAACTTCTCTATCTCAAAGAGTTTATTAGGCACCAAGTAGGGTAACAGCTTCATTTTTGCAGTGAATGCGGTGACATACTCATCAATGCTCATATTCCCCTTCTTCAGGTTCTGAAACTCGTTGTTGAGGTCTATGAGATCCACCTCCGAGCAGTATTGCATCTTCAACTGCTCCAGCAATGCTTCCCAAGACATCCTCAAGGCTTCTCCCTGCAACATTGTATGTGCTACCAACTTCCACCAACTTAAAGCCTCGGTCTTCAGCTATCTAACTGCAAGAATGGTTTTCTGCTTGTTGCTACAGTTACAGCTCTCAAATACCATCTCCATCTCGGAGATCCAATCCATAATCTCTATTGGCTTTGGACTTCCAGATAGACTTGGTGGCATGGTATCCATGAAGTCTTTATACTTACACTCATGTCCATCATTTCCTTCATTATACTCTCTCAGGGTTATCTATTCTAACCACTTGAGGTTCTGCTCAACTAACACTCCTGCTATAATTTCCTTCCTCAGACTGTTCTATATTCAACTCAGGTTACTAAAAAAGCGATGTAGGCTCTCTACTGATCTCACGGTTTAGCTACCTCATTTCCTCTTTTTGTTCGGCTAATAGATCCATAAGTGTTGCCATAGTGATAGGTTTGGCACTTCTTCAGGTGCATGTTTAATCACTCATGGCTCAGGGTGCTGATTTCCATTAGCGTTTCCTATACCGTTGCGTGTTCTTACCATGATGTTCTATACACCAAACCAGACATTCAGTGTATAGTGACGATAATTAAGGTATGGAAAGCTCTGTTTAAGATAGACGTATAAATCTCCTTAACACTCTGAAAAATTATATGTCGGCTCTAATATCGTTATTAAACTTTTAAAAACCTGAACACATAAAATTTTCAGATCTGGTCGGCAATAGACCATAGATTCGGTCAAATAATAGCATCCTAAAGCATATAAGTCATATTATAGCTATAACATAAATCATTTAGCACATACAAGCATTTTATCCATCTTCCCTAAAATAAGCTAGTCCTCGTGTCTATTCAGGCATACTTCCTAAATCTAGCAGATACTCATCTAACAATCATCTCTTATAATTTTAAGTTTAAGTCTAGAAATCCGACAAATTTCTTCTGCGCTTAAACTAATGCTCTGATACCAACTGTGATATCCCCGATTTCACGGCCAGAAAAGATTGATTTATTTATGCTTATTAAAAATCAGAGTATCATTTTTAAAGAATAATATTGTGGAATTTGTTCCCAAAAACATGATAATGATACCATTAAATCATTTCCAATGAAATTTATTTTATTTATATTAAAATCGTTGGCATGCCATCGTCAATACAGTACATAAGCATAAACAGAAATAATACATGCCTTACAAACATTTATTATTCTACTTGCCTATATTCAGTAAATCTCTCATCAATCATCACACATGTGCTCTCGTTCCACTACCTATAATACAAGAAACTAAGTGAGTTAGGCTTGGGAGTCTGGTGAGCACATAGGGTTTTTAACCCACATTTATATATTTATTTTCATCAAATCATTCAACCTGATTACTCATTCCCGTTATCCTCACTCTCTATCCCTAAAGCATCTAATTCGGGGGACCTATCCTAAGGATTATCTTCGGGATAGACAATAATGCTTAGGGAGTACACCTGGCGAACACTTAGTTCAAAAACACCTATAGGTTACGAGCTTGCTAATGTTCCACTAGACTGTCTATAATAGTTTGTGGTCATCATCTATACTCCACTACACGACTGGATCATCTTAAATGTCAAGGCCTCTCATCATCTATATCATCTTTCATCTCTGATCATCTATATTATCTTTCATCTACCCGTATCTACCCAATATATTTATATGTGTAAAATACATATACAATTTAAATCAAGTAAAACATGTATAAATCATTCATCTAGCATAAATACAGTAATAGGCACATATTACATGTAATTATCTACAATATTTTATATTTATGTGTAAGATGAAAGTAACTATGCACTCTCTGTAGCACCTGGTTCCTGGTATGTATTTTATTTAAGTATTTTTCATTTTTGGCCTAGGACAAGGCGAGTTGAAGGCCCAACTCGTCAAGTAGAAGCGGATTTGATATGGGATTTAAATGACGGACTCGTCGAGTCGGCTCCCAGACTCGACAAGTAGACTCTGACTGGACAAAACCCTAATCTAAGGGTTTGCACCATATTTAAGCATCTCATCCAGCCACCCTTCATCCCTATTGCTTCCAGAACCCCCCCCCCCCCCATTGCAAACCCTAACCGTTTGTGCAAAGAGCTAAGGCATTTTTGGTGCTTTTTGGTGATTTTGAACTCAAAGAAGAAGGAAAAGCCTAAAGGAATCAAGAGAAGACTAACGGAGTTCAAGTTTGTGCATCATTTACAGTTCCCAGAAGGTATAAAGTCGATACCTTGCTTGGTCATTTGCTAGATCCATTTTTGGGGAGATTTAGGGCTTTTATAAGCCATTCTTGGTAACCAACCATGATTGCAAGCATGGTTGGGGTTGAGGCTTCGGATCTAGGTCCATGAAGGAGTTATAAGGCAGAAAAGAGTTGCTTTTGCACCCATGGAAGCCCCTATGCAACTTAAGAGTCTCTTTTAGAGCCTTTTAGGCTCAAAGTCCCATGCATGCATGTAAAGTTCGTAACTTTACGTGCTAGATCGAGTTTAGGAACCTAGATCTATCATTTGGACATGAGTTGTACACCAGAAATCGAAGAAATAGACTTGGACAATATCGACTTGGCGATTCGTTCTTGGGACTCGGCGAGTCCGAGGTTAGACTCCCCTTTTCTATTATGGGTTAAAGAGACTCATTGGAGTGTTGGAAAGGTTTTAGAGGGTCCGGGGGAGTGACCCAACGTATTTGGATAAGCCATAGTCCTAGAGTTCATAGGACTCGGAGAGTGCATGAGCAGACTTGGCGAGTCCAAGGCAATCTCCCAACTCTTGAAGACGAACTCGACGAATTCTTCATACAACTCGGCAAGTCGAGGGCAGGACTTGTTCATAGGATGGAGATGAACTCGACGAGTTGTATATACAACTCGATGAGTCAGATGAAGGTTCATTCGGGGTTGTCTTAGAAGGAGAACTTGTCGAGTCGTTGCCAAACTCGACGAGTAGAGGCATGAAGAAGGACAGATGAAAGGATAGGGACTCGACGAGTTGGCGGCCCAACTCGGCGAGTCGGGTCAACTGGAAGTTGACTTTGACTTTGACTTGGACTTGGTCAGGGGTAAAATGGTCATCTTACCCTAAGAATAAATATCAGACTCTGACTAAGTATTTTTGTGGGAATTATAGCCGGAGGATTTCTGGAGCAGCAGCAGACAAAGATTTCCCACACAGATTATCAGCAGCTACTTGTTCAAGGTGAGTTACCTTCCGGTAGCGGTGGGTCTACGATCACAATGCCGGTCCATCTGTAGGAGTTGTATGTTAGATGATCGTATTTTTGATATCATCTAGGTTTGCTACTACCTGATATGTTATATGTTGGCATGATATGTTATATGTAACAGTAGTAGAGTTCGGTTGTTATGACCGAAGGGTAGGTCAGGCACCCCAGATATGTCTGACCGTATGTGATGATCTGTGTTATATGCTGACATGATATGTTATATGTGACAGTAGTAGAGTTCAGTTGTTAGGACCGAAGGGTAGGTCAGGCACCCCAGATATGTCTGACAGTATGTGATGATCTGTTTATATGCTAGTATGATATGTTATATGTGATAGTGGTAGTAGGAAAGGAATAGTCCCAAGTTCGGTTGTTAGGACCGATGGGTATTTCGGACACCCTAGATATGTCTGATAGTATGTTTATGTTATGATTTATGTGATAGTAGCAGTAGGGGGTGGAATAGTCCCCAAGGGTCGGTTGTTAGGACCGACGGGTAGGTCAGCACCCCAGAATGGCTTGACACGGGTTGGTCAGCACCCCAGAATGGCTTGACATGGATAGGTCGGCACCCCAGAATGGCCGTACCAGGTAGGTCGGGCACCCCAGAACTGCCCGACAGTATGTATGCTATGTGATTGTATGGTATGTGGTACGATGGGTGAACTCACTAAGCTTTGTGCTTACTGTTTGCAGTTTTGGTTTCAGGTACCTCTTCAGCGAAGGGGAAGGAGCTGGCGCGGTATCAGCACATCATACACACACACATTGATTTTCCGCACTTGAGATATTTTGGGATTGTACTCTGACATGTTGCTATTTTATGATTTGGGTTTTCAGACATGACATGTTGATTTACGAAACGATATATTTTTACGTAGTTTTCTTATGAATGTTTTTATACTTAGTTAATTAAAATGAAATTTTTTAACTCGAAATTTGGGATGTTACACTCTCTTGTTAAAGTGGATGACTGGAAAGTTAGACATCGCTTTGCTTTAGCACTTGGCTTTTCCTTTAACATAACCTAGGTTCAATTATCTCTAAGTTTTAGTTTATTATCTCTTATGACTAATTAATAGTTTAAATTTCTCAACAATCCCGATGTCTATTGATCTATAGCTGATAAGAGACAACCAGGTAGGATCATATCGGAGGTAGGGTCCGTTTGGTGTATAACGTATACTGTTTGGAAATCTCACTTTAAGTACCTCACTAAATCCAGCATAGACATCATCCCCGTAAGTATACCAGTCACTAATATGACGTTGGACCCACTGGCAAATCTTATTTATAAATTCATAACAACAACTATAAATTTTAAATATAAATTACACTAACATAATATAGAGTGTAATTTAACTTATAGAGATTCCCTAGACAAAAGTCTGGAAATTGTACTAGCAGAGTTCCTACTTAATGACTACTACTTTTCTAACACTTAGGGATCGCAAGGCTTCACCGGGATACTAACTTTAAGGAAATTTTGGGGTTAAAACCGAAAGAAATCGAGAGAGAATTGTATGGAGGGTGTGAGGAAGAATGAACTCACACCAACTATTTATAAGGCCAAAATCCATATGTGTGTCGCATCTAGACCAGATGCGTGCCGCAAACTGGCCTGGTCGGCCCTCTCTGCAGTTGACATGTGTCTGATTTTGGCTGGAGCCATGTTGCCCCCTTCTAGAAGGTATGCGCGCTGTGCATGCACGCGTGATGAATTTTAGAATTTCAAAATTTTATAAACTTCTTTGTACGAACTCCATTTTTGACGTACTTTATATCCAGGTATAGATATTGACGAGATTTACAACTTTCATTTAGACTCTGTCAGCTAATTTTGACTTTATTTATTTCACATAGGCTTAACTGATAAAGTCCGTGTAATATGCATAAATTTGTTAGCCGACGTCCGTTTTCGACTGTCTTTATATCGTTGAACTCCTATCAACGAGATCTTCAACTCTCATTTAGATTGTTTCGACTAAAAATTGACCGATCTAAATTTCGATTTCTGAGACGTATACTGCTACGCTGAATCTTAGAAAAATCGTAACGATCTCTGATGAAGTCAGGTTTAGACGCTCTCTATATCACGCTCACGGTTTAATGTATAATATGACTTTCGTTTAGATCACTAAGGCCAAAAACTAATCTAACAAAAATTTACTTTTTACGACGTGCGTTGTCGTATTGGTTTGAATCGTGAAACTTCAACGGAGCATAACTTCTTTTTTATAAGTTTGATTCAAGCGTTCCATTTTTGACGTACTTTATATTGCTATAAGCACGTATATTAAAAATATTTACACATAGAACACGTAGTCTTCACAAAATTTTCTTTTATTATATCGAATATGATACAATTCTTGACCCTAACTATTGTATCATCTTATTAATTGTCTAGCAGGAAATGCGAGCGTAACAAAGGCGTTCTCCTTTCCTTTTGGATTGAAGATCCTTTATCTTCCTGCCCAATTGATTCCCTACTTTTTTATGATACTCTTTCAGTTTTTCAAATTATCAAACTTATGCCCAATCATATAAACATAATCACATCTACTGAACCTATCATTAAATATGGCGTAGTAGTGTTTGTTTTTCCTTGTGGTGGATATGAACGGTCCACACACATTAGTATGTACAATATCCAATAATCCTTCACCTCATTAACATATCAATGTGAATGTTGATTAAGTCACCTTGCCAACATACAAGATTCACATACATCATCCAACCCAAAGTCGAATGATTCCAAGTCTGGTCCAATTGGAGCTTGGTGGTGCGATCTTACTATATGTGGCCATGATGCTTCTACCACAAGTGTGCTCTTTTCAAATCTATTAGAGGAATCAATATTAAGTCAACCTTACTATTATTAGAAACAAAAACTATAATTTCATGAATACCAATTGTAAGATGGTGTTTTAAATATAAAACAACCATCTTTATAAACTAGAATATCACTTTTCCATTATGAAATAGATATTCATGAGTATGCAAAACATAAAATGAAAATTTTTCTTTCCAGACTCCGAAGAGTAATAGCAAATAACTAGATTTATCCTAACTCCACTATTAAGCACAAGCTTGAAAGACTCAATCACCAAGACATGTGACATTCATCCATTTCCACGATTGGATTTAGCTTTTGATGCATAGCTTCCTTATTTCCTTTAGGTCCTACAGTGCCATCCAAATGTGATTACCAAATCATGTATCAAGGAACCACAAATTAGATGTATTTGAATTTTGATTATTTAAGTACTTGATGTAGAGACAAACATATGACTTTATCATATCCAAGTACTTAGGGCAACTTTGTTTCTGTAACGACCCAATTTTCATGACAAAAAATTTTGTTTTAAAAACATTACTTTAGAAAATATTAATAACTACAAACATTGTCTGATCAAATCATAACACAAAGTGAACAATGTCTAAAAGCCAATTCATACATTCAATCAAAATATCAGAGTACAAATCCCAGTGAAGCTCGAAAATGCGGAAACCGGAGAGTGTGTGTGTGACATGCTGCTACCGCGCCGGCTCCTTTCCCTTAGCTAAGGAGGTACCTGAAACCAAAACTGAAGACTGTAAGCACAAAGCTTAGTGAGTTCCCCCATCGTACCACATACCAAATAATCTCATAACATACATATATCGTCAGGCATATCTGGGTGCCCGACCTTCCCCTTCGGCCCTCTCGACCGGACATTGCCTAGCATATCTGGGTGCTGGCCTCCCCTTCGGTCCTTTCGACTGGATACTGCCTAGCATATCTGGGTGCTGGCCTCCCCTTCGGTCTTACAGACCGGATACTGCCTAGCATATCTGGGTGCTAGCCTCCCCTTCGGTCCTACCGACCGGATACTGCCTAGCATATCTGGGTGCTGGCCTCCCCTTCGGTCCTACCGACCGGATACTGCCTAGCATATCTGGGTGTTGGCCTCCCCTTCGGTCCTACCGACCGGATACTTCGGGGACTATCTCCTCTTTACTGTCACTAGCACGTAGCATCATAACATACTAGCACATAACATAACGCAGGCAATACCTAGATGAATATCACAGAGACAAACATCTACGAATAACTCCTACTGGTGGGCCGACATTGTGGCCGTAGACCCACCGCTACTGGAAGGTAACTCACCTCGAAGTAGCTGCTGATCTGATCGGGAACTGACTGCCTACTGCTGTTGCTGCTGCTCCGGAAATCCTTCGGCTGCAATTCCCACAACATACTCAATCAAACATTGCTCACTGACCTTTGGGTAAAATGACCATTTTACCCCTGACCATGTCACAACTGAAAATTTTGAGCTATGTAATCTATACATTCAAGTAAATGTGAATCAAAAACTTCAATCAAATACATCATACAAGTACTACAAGTAGTCATCAAACAATTGGAAAACCCTAGAAGTTCTTGTTAAGTCTATTTTGGACTAGAACTTCCTTATTGGATCCAAACGGACCAATAAGCTTCCAATTAGACTATCATGGGCTTAGAACCCTAATTGGGCTCTAATTGGACCCACACTAATTTATTTCAACATTTTGGGTCATGTTGGGCCTATAATGAAATGAATTGAAAGCTTTGAGCCATGAATAACCTAAACTAGTCCAATAAAAATATAAAAATCATACTACATTCTTTTAAGCATAAAACACACTCTAACTAACTCTAATTTTGGGCTTAAGGGAAAAAGCCCAAATTTTTCTTTTCCCTTTCAAAAATCTCGGCCCAAAGGCCCAAATCCAAGAAGATAAGGAAGAGTTGACTTAAGTATGCCACCTCATTATTGTCCATAGGATCTCCATGCAAGATATTTCCTTTTCCCATGCAAGTATCACTTCAAAAATCATCTCACTCCTTCCTCTCTCTCACTCTCGGCCATACACCCACACACACACACAAAAATCTCTCAAATCCTCTCTAGATCACTCAAGAACAACTCTCCCTCTCCACTCAAAAATCTCGAGTTCTAGGAAGCATTCAAGAGGAAATCTCCACAAAATTCTTCATCTAAGGTAAGATTATGCATAGATCTATGGTTTAAATTCTTTTGTTATCAAAATCCTTTCCTAATCTATGCAAAAATCGTGATCTTGCATCCTAGAACCATCTCAAAACTCGAGATCTTCATCAAAGGGAGCTAAGGCCAAAAACACTTCATTTTCCTTCCATTTTTCCTTGCAAAACCGAATCAACACCCCAAGGTGAGCTTCATACCCCCTATTTTCTGTTTTTATGAGTTTTGTGGGGGGGGGGGGGAATACAAGTGAAAGTGTAGATCTATATGTGTTTGTATGCCTTGTATGATTTCCATGCTTATATGTATGCTTTTATGTGTTTTAATGTTGGATCTAGCCATAAAACCCCTCAAAACCGAGATATATCTTGTGTTAAATGATTTTAGCTTCAAATATATTTCTAAATACAAAGTGTTTCAAGAAAGATAGCTAAATGGTTTAGTAACAATTTTCTTTAAGCTAAAAACACAAATTTTGGGCCAAAAATGTGAAAAATACAAAATTAAGGGCCCAAATTGACATTTCACAGATTCTGATGGATGAAGTGTGCCAAAAAAGTTTCCATAAAACTATTTCTGGAATTATACTCAATTAGAGGATTAAAAACATGAATTTCAAGCTTAATGGGCTAAAAATGGAAATTTCGGCCCAATGAGGCCCATTATGCGAATTTTTCTGTTTTGGAGGGCCAAAACTGTGATTTTCTGTAAAACAGTGGACTATAAGTGTTCCAAATCCTTTTCAAAGGTTTAAAATGCTTTTTAAATTTAAAAAGGACCAAAGTTGCAAAAATTTTCCAATTTGGGCCAAAATTGTCAAAGTTGCGAAAAGAAGGGATTAAAACCGAGAAAACTGCATTTTCAGGGACTTAAACTGTTTTCTATGAAAAATATGCTGAAAAATATTAATTTCAATAATTTGTGGTGTTAAAATGTCAAGAAAATTAGTTTAAGGACCAAACCGGGAAGTATTTAATAAAAGGGTTGAAAGGTTAAATTTTACAAATAATGAGGGGCTGAAAACAGAAATATTTCAAGGCTAATTCAATATACACAATTTGATTAAACAATAGCATCGCGACTATCGACGAAATACAACACATTACAATACCAAAAGTCGTTGTTAAACGAATTGGCTCGGTCTCGAGCCAATAAAAATCTACAACTACTAACTCTACAACACTACGGTTCATATAAATAACGTTTGGGAACTTAGCTTACATACGAGTGTGCACAGACGTCTACGCACCATCTTCGGGCCCCAAAAGTGTAAAATCTTGCTGGTTGGGCCTAGCTAGCCCAATGACCTGATCTTAAGGCCCGAAGACGCATATTTTCTACGAAGTGTTGAGTTTCACCGACTCGGCACAACGTAGAGGGACTTTCAATGGCTTGTATACCACTGGTCCCCAAGGGTCCTTGGTATTGCTAGAAAAGTCTGCATATTTTACGAGGCGGGTCGGGGACCCCTCGCACGCATATTATCCCCAACCGATCAATAGAGTCATCGAGGCCTTCGTGTCCTCTTACTCTTCGGATGTGGGACGACACCTAGTCAGGGCGATTGGATAACGCGATTAGTACTGACGACGCCTTCGGAGTCGTTAGTATAACTATAAACTGGGCGTTTGTGTAACGCGGGTTTGTAGTAAATAATCCTGCTCGAGAACCTTCCAACGTCGCCTGGGACTGACACTATACGCTATACAATGGTTGCAATGTAACTTCATACAATTCAAGGAACTAGGAGAACATCGGGTTTTCCTAGGGTTTTCAATACATACAGATTTGAAATGCATACAACTTAAATGAAATTTTTTTTTAAGTATAGAAACAAACAAGCATACCTATGGATCTTCGCAAACGTTTTCAAAAGCTTTTCTTTTCAGAAAATATCGGATTTTCTGGCGGTTTTTCAAACAATACAAACATTCGATTTCAACCACTACTTATGAACTCACCAACATTTCATATGTTGACGTTTTTCAAAATACTTGTATTCTCAGGGAACCAGTGAATCAAGGGAAATCATATTCAGTGACGGTTGCAGTTTATTTATGTACGAATCAAACAATTTAATTTTTGGGAATGTAATGTTTAAACAATGTATGACATGTAAACACTGCTGGTTGTAATATATTAATACACGGTGACGAATGTTGTTATGTTTCATATATATTCAATGTTATGGTATTCAATTGAGTCACGACAAGCCCCCGGACGTTTCCGCCGTCTGGTTCGGGGGTGTGACAGGTTGGTATCAGAGCTTTGTTTATAGTGAACTAGCATGTCGAGCCATACATTGATATGCAACTATAAACCAAAAAGAGGGACTAACATAACTCTGAATAGAACAAGTAAATAAAACACACTTGCTTGCATTAGGAATAAAGATCTAACGCTGAATCAAACACAATAACACTGGTATCTCGGTTAATTCGGGACTGTTCTTAGTGATACCAAGGAGTGAATGTAGCCTGATCAACTACATTCTCTCCAAGGTAAAATTAACACACGTCTTGATGAGATCGGGATAGCCAGGGAACCTAAAACTATACCCTTTATCACCCAAAAAGAGAATGTTTGCTTAGTATGTATAATAGTCATAGTACCCTAGGAATAATGTTAGCATATTCACGTACTCGCGCAGACAGCATGGCTGGTTTTCATCACCCTGGAGACCCCTACTTCCCTAATCAGGGAAACAACGGGTGGCTAGAGGAGGAGGAGGAGCCTGAGGAGGAGCAGCAGGGTATCCAGTATCATCAGGCCTTAGTAGCTCACGGGATGCTTGTGGATGAGCCAGGAGAGAATCCAGGTGAAGCACACGATGTCGGACCCGACGAATACGTAGACACTGACTACGAGTTTGGAGGAATCGACAGTGACGACGAGGAAGGTCAGGCTGGGGACCAGGACCCCATCCCGCCATATGAGGACGTAGCACAACCCGATCACCCCGCTCCATCAGTGAACCCCCCAAGAGAGAACCGTTCCCTCGAAGCTGAGGTCGTCGCACTGCGACAACAGCTGTATGCTATGGAAGCTCGGGCAGTGCGAGCAGAGCATGAGAGGGATGAGGTTATTGGAGACATGGCAGAAATGGCGCAGTTACTGGCGCAACATTTCGGCATGTGACTTCGGCACCACCTCCTGACGCAGCTCATCGTGGTTAGGGATAGACTCGTCGTAGTAGATCATTAGGAATTATGTTATGTACTCCGGCTCTATGTTTAAGTGACTACACTACTCATGGAGCCGTTATGCTGTCGGATTAGTGTCTCATATGTATGCTCCTACGAGCAAATTTTCTTGTATTACATGCGGATAATATTAATAAACTTTGTGCGTTTTGTTATGATATTACTAGTTGTTATGTGTTGAGACGTTATGATTGTATGCTCGATGGTAGTACTGCTTAGGTTTGTATCATACGTCTAGTTAGTAGGATCGCAACCTCACAGAAACCACGTGCACTCAACATCTTTCCGTTTCATGACAGAAAGATGCCTCGCCCAGCTACTCGCGGAAATCCCGAACCAACCCCGCCCGAAGTTGACTCCACTGCTTTTCAGGCAGCCGTGTCTGCTGCGGTCACAGCAGCTATGGCACAACTTCACCGAGGGAACAACGGAGGAGGTAACGGGCAAGGATCCGGAAGTTCGAACAACGGGACGAACCAAGGACTCACTAAAACGTGCACCTACAAGGACTTTGCGAACGCTAAACCCCGAACTTTCAACGGCACTGGAGGAGTGATCGCCCTAAAGCGATGGATCGAGAAGATAGAGTCGGTATTCGAGATATGCGAGTGCCCCGAGCAGATGAAGGTGAAGTTCGCGGCCTGCACTTTTGTGGACCAAGCACTTACTTGGTGGAATGGACACGTAGAAGCTATGACGCTCCCTGTTGCCAACTCTATTCCATGGGCAGAAATGAAAGAGATGTTAAAGGCTGAGTACTGCCCCCGAGGCGAAATACAGAAGATGGAACAGGAGCTATGGAATCTCACGGTGCAGAATGGTAACATTGATGCTTACATATCGAGATTCAGCGAACTATCTCTGTTGTGCCCGGGTATGATCACATCAGAAGGAAAGAAGATCGAACGATTCATCTGGGGACTGACACCTCCCATTCAGGGGAATGTGATAGCTGCAAACCCTGAAACGTTTGACAGTGCAAAGAGATTGGCAAAGAGGCTATATGATCATAACCACAAAAAGGGCGAGAAACCGGTAGAGACTGAGAAGAAGAGGAGAGTGATGGTAAGAAAGGATGGAACAACAAGAGGAAGGGGCGTCAGGGCCCCGAGACCTCTAAAAAGCAGCAAACGGTGGCAGTTAACGCTGTCACTGCGCCGGTTCCAGCCACACCACATGCTCCAGCCTCAGCTGTTTCAAATGCTTCAAGACCCTATTCCCGTAATTCTCCCAAGTGTAATAAGTGCGGATTCCATCACCATGGAGAATGCAAGGAGTTCCATTGCACCAGTTGCAACCGAAGGGGACACACTGCAAGGTTTTGCAGGACTTATTCTTCTCAGAACCAGAGTCAGGGAAACAACCAGAGCAACAACAACCCCCGCAATAACAACAACACCAATGCCGGTAGCAACAATGCAGGGCCTAGCCACACCTGTTTCGGGTGCGGAAGGACGGGACACTTCCGTCGGGATTGCCCTCACAACAACAACTCAGGAAACAGAGGAGCAGGAAGAATGCTGACTATGGGTCAGAGTGACGCAGTTCAGGACCCCGCAGTTGTGACCGGTACGTTTCTCCTAAACCACACTTATGCATGCATCTTATTTGATACCGGAGCAGAGCGAAGTTTCGTAAGCGAAAAGTTTAAACATTTACTAAAACAACAACCCCAGAAGCTAAATGAAACCTATACGGTGGAAATGGCCAATGGGAAAACCGAATCCACTAGGGAGATCTACATCGGATGTACCCTAACCCTCAACCAACACGTCTTGCGAATAGATCTGATGCCAGTATCAATTAGGAGTTTCGATGTGATTATCGGCATAGATTGGTTAAGCCCCCACCATGCTGAGATTATGTGCCACGAGAAGGCCGTTCGCCTTCGTCTCCCAAATCACGAAACCCTAGTAATTTACGGAGACAAACCCAGTACGAACCTTCGTCTCATTTCGTGCATCAAAGCACAAAAACAGCTGCGAAAGAACAATTTGGCATTCTTGGCCCACATAGTGGACAAGACCAAAGAAGAAACTAACGTCCAAGATATTCCGGTAGCGTGTGAATTTCCAGACGTGTTTCCCGAAGATCTTCCAGGAGTACCCCCAGAGAGACAGGTTGAGTTCCGAATCGACCTCGTTCCAGGAGCAACTCCTCTCGCTAAATCACCATATCGACTGGCTCCTGCTGAAATGCAGGAATTGTCCAGCCAACTCAGTGAGCTTCTGGACAAGGGATTTATCCGACCTAGCTACTCGCCATGGGGAGCTCCGGTACTCTTTGTCAAAAAGAAGGACGGATCTTTCAGAATGTGCATCGATTACAGAGAATTAAATAAACTCACTGTTAAAAATCGCTACCCACTTCCGCGAATCGATGATCTATTCGACCAGCTCCAAGGAGCTAGTTATTTTTCTAAAATAGATTTACGATCCGGATACCACCAACTCAAAGTCCGAGAAGAAGATATTCCTAAAACCGCTTTCCGAACCCGCTATGGACATTATGAATTCGTCGTAATGCCCTTCGGACTAACAAATGCACCCGCCGCATTTATGGACCTAATGAACCGAATCTGTCGACCGTTCTTGGACAACTTCGTCATTGTGTTTATCGATGACATCCTCGTCTATTCTCGAAGCAAAGAGGAGCATGGCCAACATCTCCGACAAGTCCTAGAGACGCTGCGATCGGAAAAGCTTTACGCCAAACTCTCTAAGTGTGAGTTTTGGCTACGGAGCGTGAATTTTCTAGGTCACGTAGTAAGCCATGACGGAATTCATGTGGATCCTTCTAAGGTCAAAGCTGTGGAAGGATGGGCAACTCCGACTACGCCCACCGAAATTCGTCAGTTCTTAGGCCTAGCAGGCTACTATAGGAGATTCATCCAAAACTTCTCTAAAATCGCCAAGCCACTTACCTTGCTTACGCAAAAGAGCGTGCCATTCAAGTGGACAGACCGACAAGAGATTGCGTTTCGAACCCTGAAGCAAGCTCTCTGTAGCGCTCCTGTGCTATCTCTACCCGAAGGAACGGAAGATTTTGTAGTCTACTGTGACGCGTCAAATCAGGGCTTAGGTTGCGTTCTCATGCAACGTGGAAGAGTGATAGCATATGCGTCCCGCCAACTAAAGACGCACGAAGTAAATTACACGACCCACGACCTAGAACTGGGAGCTGTGGTCTTCGCTCTGAAGATTTGGAGGCGCTACCTGTACGGTACAAAGTGCACCATCTTCACAGACCACAAGAGCCTCCAGCACCTCTTGAATCAGAAGGAGCTGAACATGAGACAACGAAGATGGGTGGAATTGCTGAATGACTACGAATGCGAGATCAAGTACCATCCAGGCAAGGCCAACGTGGTAGCTGATGCATTAAGTCGGAAGGAGTACTCTAATCGCCGTACGAAAACGCACTCGATAACCATTCAGTCTCAGCTGGCCACTCAAATTGCATCAGTCCAGGCAGAGGCTATGAGAGCGGAAAATAGAACTAGCGAGGCATTACGCGGAATGGAGAAGAACCTAGAAGTCAAGGAGAATGGAGTATACTACTTCATGAACCGCATTTGGGTTCCAAAAATCGGAGGATTTAGAGAGACCGTTATGAAGGAAGCCCACAAGACACGATACTCCATTCACCCTGGTTCGGACAAGATGTATTTGGACATTAAACAACACTATTGGTGGCCTAACATGAAGGCGGAAATCGCGACCTATGTTGGTAAGTGCCTTACGTGCGCCAAAGTGAAAGTGGAGTACCAGAAACCTTCCGGATTGTTACAGCAACCGGCAATCCCTGAGTGGAAATGGGAGGGAATTTCTATGGATTTCGTGACCAAGCTGCCCAAGACGTCGGACGGACTGGACACCATATGGGTGATAATCGACCGACTGACGAAATCTGCCTATTTCCTACCAATCAAAGAGTCCTACAAGATGGAGAGACTGACGCGGTTGTACCTACGAGAAATCGTAAGACTCCATGGAGTGCCAAAATCTATCATCTCGGATAGGGACAGTAGATTCACGTCGCGCTTTTGGCAATCGCTCCACAAGGCAATGGGTACTCATCTTGATATGAGCACCGCATATCACCCACAAACGGACGGTCAAAGCGAACGAACCATTCAGACGCTTGAAGACATGCTTCGTGCTTGTGTGATAGACTTTGGAAAGTCTTGGGATACCCACCTACCGTTGATCGAGTTTTCATATAACAATAGTTATCATTCGAGCATTAAGGTGGCCCCTTTCGAAGCACCGTACGGGCGTAAATGTAGATCACCGTTATGTTGGGCTGAAGTAGGTGACACCCAGCTAGCAAGAACGCATACGTCAGATAGGGCAATAACAGGACCGGAAATCATTCGCGAGACCACAGAAAAGATTGTCCAGATCAAAGCTCGATTACAAGCATCGCGTGACCGGCAAAAGAGCTACGCTGATAAACGGCGAAAGCCCTTAGAATTCCAGGTCGGTGATCGAGTATTGTTGAAGGTCTCACCCTGGAAAGGGGTTATACGTTTCGGAAAACGGGGAAAGCTGAACCCGCGATACATTGGACCTTTCGAAATCGTCGCCCGAATAGGTCCGGTAGCCTATAGACTACAACTACCCGCGGAACTAAACGGTGTACACCCCGTGTTTCATGTCTCTAATCTGAAAAAGTGTCTATCAGATGAAACTCTTGTCATTCCTCTTGACGAAATCGAAATCAATGAGAATCTCCTGTTCGTCGAAGAGCCAGTCGAAATCATGGACAGGGAGGTGAAGCGTACTAAGCAGAGTCGCATCCCGATCGTGAAAGTACGGTGGAACGCAAAGCGTGGACCAGAATTCACTTGGGAACGCGAAGATCAAATGAGACAGAAGTACCCTCACCTATTCTAGCATTCTCAAATCTAGCTTTCAAACAGAATTTCGGGACGAAATTCCCTCTAACGGGGGGATGATGTCACAACTGAAAATTTTGAGCTATGTAATCTATACATTCAAGTAAATGTGAATCAAAAACTTCAATCAAATACATCATACAAGTACTACAAGTAGTCATCAAACAATTGGAAAACCCTAGAAGTTCTTGTTAAGTCTATTTTGGACTAGAACTTCCTTATTGGATCCAAACGGACCAATAAGCTTCCAATTAGACTATCATGGGCTTAGAACCCTAATTGGGCTCTAATTGGACCCACACTAATTTATTTCAACATTTTGGGTCATGTTGGGCCTATAATGAAATGAATTGAAAGCTTTGAGCCATGAATAACCTAAACTAGTCCAATAAAAATATAAAAATCATACTACATTCTTTTAAGCATAAAACACACTCTAACTAACTCTAATTTTGGGCTTAAGGGAAAAAGCCCAAATTTTTCTTTTCCCTTTCAAAAATCTCGGCCCAAAGGCCCAAATCCAAGAAGATAAGGAAGAGTTGACTTAAGTATGCCACCTCATTATTGTCCATAGGATCTCCATGCAAGATATTTCCTTTTCCCATGCAAGTATCACTTCAAAAATCATCTCACTCCTTCCTCTCTCTCACTCTCGGCCATACACCCACACACACACACAAAAATCTCTCAAATCCTCTCTAGATCACTCAAGAACAACTCTCCCTCTCCACTCAAAAATCTCGAGTTCTAGGAAGCATTCAAGAGGAAATCTCCACAAAATTCTTCATCTAAGGTAAGATTATGCATAGATCTATGGTTTAAATTCTTTTGTTATCAAAATCCTTTCCTAATCTATGCAAAAATCGTGATCTTGCATCCTAGAACCATCTCAAAACTCGAGATCTTCATCAAAGGGAGCTAAGGCCAAAAACACTTCATTTTCCTTCCATTTTTCCTTGCAAAACCGAATCAACACCCCAAGGTGAGCTTCATACCCCCTATTTTCTGTTTTTATGAGTTTTGTGGGGGGGGGGGGGAATACAAGTGAAAGTGTAGATCTATATGTGTTTGTATGCCTTGTATGATTTCCATGCTTATATGTATGCTTTTATGTGTTTTAATGTTGGATCTAGCCATAAAACCCCTCAAAACCGAGATATATCTTGTGTTAAATGATTTTAGCTTCAAATATATTTCTAAATACAAAGTGTTTCAAGAAAGATAGCTAAATGGTTTAGTAACAATTTTCTTTAAGCTAAAAACACAAATTTTGGGCCAAAAATGTGAAAAATACAAAATTAAGTGCCCAAATTGACATTTCACAGATTCTGATGGATGAAGTGTGCCAAAACAGTTTCCATAAAACTATTTCTGGAATTATACTCAATTAGAGGATTAAAAACATGAATTTCAAGCTTAATGGGCTAAAAATGGAAATTTCGGCCCAAGGAGGCCCATTATGCGAATTTTTTTGTTTTGGAGGGCCAAAACTGTGATTTTCTGTAAAACAGTGGACTATAAGTGTTCCAAATCCTTTTCAAAGGTTTAAAATGCTTTTTAAATTTAAAAAGGACCAAAGTTGCAAAATTTTTCCAATTTGGGCCAAAATTGTCAAAGTTGCGAAAAGAAGGGATTAAAACCGAGAAAACTGCATTTTCAGGGACTTAAACTGTTTTCTATGAAAAATATGCTGAAAAATATTAATTTCAATAATTTTTGGTGTTAAAATGTCAAGAAAATTAGTTTAAGGACCAAACCGGGAAGTATTTAATAAAAGGGTTGAAAGGTTAAATTTTACAAATAATGAGGGGCTGAAAACAGAAATATTTCAAGGCTAATTCAATATACACAATTTGATTAAATAATAGCATCGCGACTATCGACGAAATACAACACATTACAATACCAAAAGTCGTTGTTAAACGAATTGGCTCGGTCTCGAGCCAATAGAAATCTACAACTACTAACTCTACAACACTACGGTTCATATAAATAACGTTTGGGAACTTAGCTTACATACGAGTGTGCACAGACGTCTACGCACCATCTTCGGGCCCCAAAAGTGTAAAATCTTGCTTGTTGGGCCTAGCTAGCCCAATGACCTGATCTTAAGGCCCGAAGACACATATTTTCTACGAAGTGTTGAGTTTCACCGACTCGGCACAACGTAGAGGGACTTTCAATGGCTTGTATACCACTGGTCCCCAAGGGTCCTTGGTATTGCTAGAAAAGTCTGCATATTTTACGAGGCGGGTCGGGGACCCCTCGCACGCATATTATCCCCAACCGATCAATAGAGTCATCGAGGCCTTCGTGTCCTCTTACTCTTCGGATGTGGGACGACACCTAGTCAGGGCGATTGGATAACGCGATTAGTACTGACGACGCCTTCGGAGTCGTTAGTATAACTATAAACTGGGCGTTTGTGTAACGCGGGTTTGTAGTAAATAATCCTGCTTGAGAACCTTCCAACGTCGCCTGGGACTGACACTATACGCTATACAATGGTTGCAATGTAACTTCATACAATTCAAGGAACTAGGAGAACATCGGGTTTTCCTAGGGTTTTCAATACATACAAATTTGAAATGCATACAACTTAAATGAAATTTTTTTTTAAATATAGAAACAAACAAGCATACCTATGGATCTTCACAAACGTTTTCAAAAGCTTTTCTTTTCAGAAAATATCGGATTTTCTGGCGGTTTTTCAAACAATACAAACATTCGATTTCAACCACTACTTATGAACTCACCAACATTTCATATGTTGACGTTTTTCAAAATACTTGTATTCTCAGGGAACCAGTGAATCAAGGGAAATCATATTCAGTGACGGTTGCAGTTTATTTATGTACGAATCAAACAATTTAATTTTTGGGAATGTAATGTTTAAACAATGTATGACATGTAAACACTGTTGGTTGTAATATATTAATGCACGGTGACGAATGTTGTTATGTTTCATATATATTCAATGTTATGGTATTCAATTGAGTCACGACAAGCCCCCGGACGTTTCCGCCGTCTGGTTCGGGGGTGTGACAGACCACGCCCTAAGTCAAATTCAGAGTCAACTTTCAGTTGACCCGACTCGCCGAGTTGGCTTTCCAACTCACCGAGTCCCTACCCAAACGACTGCCCTGAATCCCGATCCTACCCGTCGAGTTAGGTGACGACTCGACGGGTTTACCTTCTTAACCAATATTCAAGTCCTTCATCCTACTCGCCGAGTTGTATGAACAACTCGTCGAGTTCATCTTCATCCGATGAACACTTATGCTAAGACTCACCGAGTTGTATGAACAACTCGCCGCGTCTGTTCTTGATCTAAGGAGATTGCCTTGAACTCGCCGAGTCAGGGCATTGACTCGCCGAGTACCTCCATATATGAGTTTAGCTTCTGACTCACTAAGTCACACCCCGTGACTCACTGCTCACTCGACACTACGAAAAGGGGACAAACTCGGAGACTCGCGAACAGACTCGCCGAGTCACATGAACGACTCGCCGAGTCGTTGCCATGCACCCACTAAATACACAGATTTGCTCGATTCCAGTCCATTCCATTCACAGATGTGGACTTCCAGGACACGAATCACACGTAAAGTTTCCAACTTTACGTGTGGATATTCACCAATATGGATTTTAGGGCTCAAAATGCCTCAAAAGGGTAGATCTAGGGTGAACAAGCAACATGGGGCCATAAAGCTAACAGATCTGAGCTCTTGGAGCTCAATCTTGCCTAGATCTAAGGGCTAATCAGCCTATTACGAAGTAATTTGCACATACAACTTGGGGTTTGGCTCAAGAATGACTTACATGAAGTAATAAGCATAGAAACAGGGGAAAAACGGATTATACCTCAAAGGAACTGCTGAAAGAGTGCAAAGATGCCTGGATTCCTTTCCTTCCTCTTGATCTACTTCCCCTTTTTCCTCAAAACCTTCAAGAACACACACAATAGCCTCAAACTCTCAAGGAACAAGCTTAGAACGATGGTTGGGAGCTCTGGGGAGAGAATGGGGGCTGGCCTGGGCAGACAAGTCCTTTAAATAGGGTGCAAACCCCTGAAACTTAGGGTTTCATCCAACAGCTGTGACTCGCCGAGTCCAGGATATGGACTCGCCGAGTCGCCAACTTAAACGTGTCCCGGGTCCCGCATCCACTCGGCGAGTCGGACCTATGACTCGCCGAGTCCAAGGCTAAAAGAAAGGAAATACTCAAATAACATTTACGTACCAGGAACCGGGTGCTACAAATCTCCCCCACTTATTTTAGACTTCGTCCTCGAAGTCTGCTGCTCGATCCTGAAACAGCTCGGGATAATGCTCCATCATCTCGTCCACCGGCTCCCAAGTCCATTCCGAACCCTTGCGGTGCTGCCATTGCACCTTCACTAGCTCCACCTTCTTGTTCCTCAAATCCTTCGACTTCCTGTCGAGGATTGCGACTGGGCGCTCAATGTAATTCAGGCTGTCATCAACCTGAATATCCTCCAAAGGTACTACTACAGAATCGTCCACTAGGCACTTTCGCAACTGAGAAACATGGAAAGTGCTGTGGATCTGACCGAGCTCGGCTGGCAGATCCAACCTATACGCTATCTTGCCCACCCGGGCTACGACCCTGAACGGTCCGATGAATCGCGGGCCCAACTTGCCCCGCTTCCTGAATCGAATGACGCCTTTCCAGGGCGACACCTTCAGGAGAACCATATCCCCGACTTGGAACTCCAAATTGGATCGTCGCTTGTCGGCATAACTTTTCTGTCGACTCTGAGCAGTCTGAAGCCTGCTTCGGACCTGCTGGATCCTCTCGGTCGTCTTGAGCACCACTTCGGTGCTCCCCATGACCCTCTGGCCAACTTCACCCCAGCATATCGGGGTCCTACACCTCCGTCCGTACAACATCTCGAAGGGAGGGCGGTCGATACTCGCGTGATAGCTGTTGTTGTAGGAGAACTCGGCCAGGGGAAGATAGGTATCCCAACTACCACCAAAGTCTAGCACGCACGCCCGCAACATATCCTCCAGAGTCTGGATGGTCCGCTCGCTCTGTCCATCCGTCTGCGGGTGAAAGGCAGTGCTAAAATGCAGACGAGTGCCCAACTCGTCATGGAATCTCTTCCAAAATCTGGAAGTAAAACACACATCCCTGTCCGAGATCACCGATACTGGCACCCCATGTCGTGCCACAATCTCCCTGATGTAGATGTCGGCCAATTTCTCAGCCGATATGCTCTCCTGAATCGGAATAAAGTGAGCACTCTTGGTCAATCTATCCACGATGACCCAAATCGAATCCACTCCACGTGCGGTCCTGGGAAGCTTCGTGATAAAATCCATCGTGATATCTTCCCATTTCCACAGTGGAATATCCAACGGCTGCATCTTGCCATGCGGTCTCTGATGTTCGGCCTTGACCTTCCTGCAGGTCAAACATCGCTCGACATACCATGCCACATCCCGCTTCATGCAGGGCCACCAATAGTCTAGACGAAGATCCCTATACATCTTCGTCGCCCTGGGATGAATAGAGAATCGGGACTTGTGCGCCTCCTCCATCAAAATCTGGCGCACGCCTCCGTGATACGGAACCCACACCCTACGGTGTAGTGTCAATAGTCCTCGGCTATCATAATTAAAGGAGGAAACCTGACCCACCACACGCTCGCTCTTCCGATGCTCCTCCTTGATAGCCTCCTGTTGAGCCTCCCGAATCTGCTCCAACAGGGGAGTCACCACGGTCATCGTCATACAAACGTTCCTGATCGGCGCCGCCTTGCGGCTAAGCGCATCGGCCACCATATTGGCCTTCCCCGGGTGGTAAAGGATCTCGCAATCATAGTCCTTCACCACGTCCAACCATCGACGCTGCCTCATGTTCAGATTCGGCTGATCCATGAGGTACCTCAAACTCTTGTGGTCCGTGTAGATGGTACATCGAACCCCGTAGAGGTAATGCCGCCAAATCTTGAGGGCAAAGACCACCGCCCCGAACTCCAAATCGTGCATCGGGTAGTTCGCCTCGTGAGGCTTGAGCTGCCTCGAAGCGTAGGCAATGACATGCCCCCTCTACATCAGTACCGCGCCCAACCCAGAAATGGACGCATCACAATAAACCACAAAATCCTCTACGCCCTCTGGCAGGGCTAAGATCGGCGCCTCACACAATCTCTGTCTCAGCGTCTCAAATGCAGCCTGCTGCTCGGGTCCCCACCGAAAAACCACGACTTTCTTCGTCAGCCGCGTCAGGGGTACGGCTATCTTGGAGAAATCCTGGATAAATCTCCGATAGTAGCCTGCCAATCCCAGGAAACTCCGAATCTCAGATGGAGACTTCGGAACCTCCCATCTCATCACGGCCTCGACCTTGGCCGGATCGACCAGAATCCCGTCCTGGTTGACGAGGTGTCCAAGAAATTGCACCTCGCGCAACCAAAACTCACACTTGGAGAACTTGGCATACAAGCTCTCCCTCCTCAGGGTCTCTAACACCTCTCACATATGCTCCTCATGTTCCTCCCGAGTCTTGGAATAAACCAAGATATCATCGATAAAGACTATCACAAACCGGTCCAGCATCGGCCTGCATACGCGGTTCATGAGATCCATGAACGCGGCAGGAGCATTGGTGAGCCCAAACGGCATCACCACGAACTCATAATGGCCATAACACGTCCGAAACGCGGTCTTCTGCATATCCTCCTCCCTGAACCTCATCTGATTTCCGTTTCCGGACGGCTCCAAATCTATCTCCCTCTCCCTTGCCCTGGCAAGCATAGAGTCCAAGGTAGGGCAAGCCGAAAAGCTAACATGCTTCCGGATGTCAGCTCGTAGCATATCATGATAACGAGTCCTCTTCATGTCCTCGTCACCAGCATACTGGGGCACCAATAAAGCCCTCTCCCGGAACTTGGCGGTGATCTCCGCCACAGTCTCCGTCGTCTGCCTCATGTCTAGAAACTCCCTGGCCAGCTGCTGAAGCTCGACAGCCGGCACAAACTCTGCCCTGAACCTAGTCACAAAGTCCGACCAGGTCATAGCCTCGATAGCTGAGGCTCCCAACGAGTCACCCACTGACTCCCACCAATCCCGGGCTCGGTCCCGTAAACACCCTGCTGCATACCTCACCTTCGACCCCTCGGGGTAGAAGCTAGTCAACTGGGCAGATTCGATGTCTATAATCCATCACCTGGCAGCAATGGGGTCTTTCACCCCATGGAAATCCGGCGCACCACTGCCCCTGAAGTCCTTGAAGGACAGTGTGCGAGATCCTGACTGGCTAGATGCCATATCACTCCTGAATGCCCGAAGGCGATCCTCCATCAACTCCATGATCCCTTCCTTGATCGACCCAAAGATAATGGGGGTCGACTCAAGGATGCCTCTGGTAATCTCTGACGCGATGAACTCGCGCAGTCCCTCATCAACCGGCTCGGAACCTGATCCCAAACCTGACCCCTCTCCTGAACCGCCATCTACCGGCCTCGATCGAAGTACCACCATTCTTCAATACATCACAATAATCATTAGTGATACTGATACTTCCTGGGGAATTACAACTACTTACAAGTTCCCTGGTCTTATCTTGGCCTTCCTTGGTTCGGGTACGGATCCTCTGCTTTCAGTAGTACGGGCCCATACTACCTTCCACATCTATCCGTACCTTCTTCAAGGAATGCCTCGACTCCACCAGATCCCTTTCACTACTGCTGATCACTGCTATACTCATCCTAGGCTTGCCCTAGGGAAATCTCTAATTCCACCCTAACCAGTCCTCAGCTGCTGCAGGCCTCCTTGTAATGCCAATTAGCCATTACCCGAATACCATCACATGTGACGAGGCTCAGATAATCCTTCGAGTACCCGACTCGTCCCTACAACGGTTGGACTCAAACAAGAGCTGCGCAGTAGGATCAAATCCGACACTCTAAGATTATTCAACCCTGATCACATGTGACGTGACGCATTCGCCTAATGGCTAACTCCCATTATTCAGAGTCCCACGTAGCACGAAGCAAGCAGCATTCAGATAAGGGTAACAACTTCGATTAACTCTATCTACTTTCAGGAACTGAGCTAGCATAAAGTGCTAAGCTCATACTACCAGGCATAACCTAATCAGGCTATCCTACTTACTGTCTACTCAATAACTAGCATGCAAGTTCTCATACAACTGAAACACATTAAGCAGGCACATAAGGCATCACTCCTAGATCCTTAGTCCTATTCTAGCATGCTGTTCTACAAAAGCTGATAAACATAACATAAACTTGTATGGGTACTTTGGGGATACTTACTTGAGCTCGGCCGGTCGCGCACATCACACACTTCGTTCTTTCTCAAAACTCTTTCCTCAATTTTAGAAAACATTTTTCCTTTAGAAAATCTTTTAATCCCTCTATTTCAGTTCAGACACTCTCGAGGGTGTGTCCGAATCCCTCAAATCAGGGCTCTGATACCAACTTGTAACGACCCAATTTTCATGGCCAAAAATTTTGTTTTAAAAACATTACTTTAGAAAAAATTAATAACTACAAACATTGTCTGATCAAATCATAACACAAAGTGAACCATGTCTAAAAGCCAATTCATACATTCAATCAAAATATCAGAGTACAAATCTCAGTGAAGCTTGAAAATACGGAAACCGGAGAGTGTGTGTGTGACATGCTGCTACCGCGCCGGCTCCTTTCCCCTAGCTGAGGAGGTACCTGAAACCAAAACTGAAGACTATAAGCACAAAGCTTAGTGAGTTCCCCCATCGTACCACATACCAAATAATCTCATAACATACATATATCGTCAGGCATATCTGGGTGCTGGCCTCCCCTTCGGTCCTTTCGACCGGATACTGCCTAGCATATCTGGGTGCTAGCCTCCCCTTCGGTCCTACCGACCGGATACTGCCTAGCATATCTGGGTGATGGCCTCCCCTTCGGTCCTACCGACCGGATACTACCTAGCATATCTGGGTGCTGGCCTCCCCTTCGGTCCTACCGACCGGATACTTCGGGGACTATCTCCCCTCTACTGTCACTAGCACGTAGCATCATAACATACTAGCATATAACATAACGCAGGCAATACCTAGATGAATATCACAGAGATAAACATCTACGAATAACTCCTACTGGTGGGCTGGCATTGTGGCCGTAGACCCACCGCTACTGGAAGGTAACTCACCTCGAAGTAGCTACTGATCTGATCGGGAACTGACTGCCTACTGCTGCTGCTGCTGCTTTGGAAATCCTCCGGCTGCAATTCCCACAACATACTCAATCAAACATTGCTCACTGACCTTTGGGTAAAATGACCATTTTACCCCTGACCACGCCCTAAGTCAAAGTCAGAGTCAACTTTCAGTTGACCCGACTCGCCGAGTTGGCTTTCCAACTCACCGAGTCCCTACCCAAACGACTGCCCTGAATCCCGATCCTACCCGTCGAGTTAGGCGACGACTCGACGGGTTTACCTTCTTAACCAATATTCAAGTCCTTCATCCTACTCGCCGAGTTGTATGAACAACTCGTCGAGTTCATCTTCATCCGATGAACACTTATGCTAAGACTCACCGAGTTGTATGAACAACTCGCCGCGTCTGTTCTTGATCTAAGGAGATTGCCTTGAACTCGCCGAGTCAGGGCATTGACTCGCCGAGTACCTCCATATATGAGTTTAGCTTCTGACTCACTAAGTCACACCCCGTGACTCACTGCTCACTCGACACTACGAAAAGGGGACAAACTCGGAGACTCGCGAACAGACTCGCCGAGTCACATGAACGACTCTCCGAGTCGTTGCCATGCACCCACTAAATACACAGATTTGCTCGATTCCAGTCCATTCCATTCACAGATGTGGACTTCCAGGACACGAATCACACGTAAAGTTTCCAACTTTACGTGTGGATATTCACCAATATGGATTTTAGGGCTCAAAATGCCTCAAAAGGGTAGATCTAGGGTGAACAAGCAACATGGGGCCATAAAGCTAACAGATCTGAGCTCTTGGAGCTCAATCTTGCCTAGATCTAAGGGCCAATCAGCCTATTACGAAGTAATTTGCACATACAACTTGGGGTTTGGCTCAAGAATGACTTACATGAAGTAATAAGCATAGAAACAGGGGAAAAACGGATTATACCTCAAAGGAACTGCTGAAAGAGTGCAAAGATGCCTGGATTCCTTTCCTTCCTCTTGATCTACTTCCCCTTTTTCCTCAAAACCTTCAAGAACACACACAATAGCCTCAAACTCTCAAGGAACAAGCTTAGAACGAGGGTTGGGAGCTCTGGGGAGAGAATGGGGGCTGGCCTGGGCGGACAAGTCCTTTAAATAGGGTGCAAACCCCTGAAACTTAGGGTTTCATCCAACAGCTGTGACTCGCCGAGTCACCAACTTAAACGTGTCCCGGGTCCCGCATCCACTCGGCGAGTCGGACCTATGACTCGCCGAGTCCAAGGCTAAAAGAAAGGAAATACTCAAATAACATTTACGTACCAGGAACCGGGTGCTACAGTTTCCTATGATCCTTGTCATTTCATTAATCGCAACTTGCCTCTTTTGAATCATGGTCACGTGGAATAGAGGATACACCGATTCCATTCCTTCATAATGGGGAGTTCCAACCGAAACCGTAATTTCCGTTTAGGATTCGAACATTCCCTCTTATTTGTAATAACATTCAGAAAGGTGATAACTGGAATTGGATAAGAAGTCTAATTCCCTTCCAGTTTCCCCAGTTTGGAGAGGGTTTAAGAATTTCATCAATGTTTTTCTTCATACTATTTATATGATAAATCAAGTCGAAATTATCATAAGAATTATTGAAATATCCAAGCACAAGATCTATTGAAAAATACTCTTATCAGGGACAACATTGAGATTCTTGAGTTTGTCAATGTAGCTCTCATTGAGCTCATATATGTGACAACCGTCAATTTTTGGTCAAGTCAAAATTAAATAAAGTCAACAAGTCAAACCGGTCAACTAAGCTAACCCTCGTATATTAGGGTTTTCATTATGTTTCCTGTTGTACAACTCGCTATGTTAATATAAAGTATCACTTAGAAGTGTCATGTGTTCAGAAATTTTAAACCCTAATCGGGGTAAGTGATGAAACCACTCGATAAAACATTATTCCATACCCCTCAGGGGCGTATAACAATCATAACGAGGCTTAACGAGGTGTACGAACCTTGCCTTACGAAGCCAAACACTCAAAAAGGTCACAAACATAGTCTATCTCAATCTCTCTTTATAAATCTCTCTCTCTCTCACCCAAATCTCTCCCGAATCTATCTCAAAATCTCTTTTAACTTTTTATAATCCTTTGGGTCATCCCAAAACTTAACTCGGTGAAAAACCGCTCGAAACAGGAAGATTCCTTGAAAAATAGCCTTATAGGACCGAAGTCCCTATTAGAACCGAAGCCTTCCTCTAGAACCGAAACTACACCTTTTGGACCGAAGCCATGAAGAACCGAACCCTATTTGGACCGAAACTACTAAGAACGAACCGAACCTCGGAGGACCGAAGGTCCTTTCGGACCGAAACCTCCCTTCGCTCCATTTCGCTTTCGGTTCCCTACGACCAGCTTCGCCTTCGGTTCTGACTGCTGACCGAACCTTCGGCCCAATGCGAGCAACTTCGCATGAAGCTCCTTTTCACCCAGTTTTCGACCCTGACTTCATTTTAAGCTCCTTTTCGATGATTTTTGCACATGATTTTCGTATAAATCCATATTTTATTATTTTCAACCTTCTAAGATCATAAAATATGCATATTCTAAGGATTCCATATTAAAATCCACACATTCCTTAAGAGCAAAGGCAAAGTACAAAAAGTGATCCTTGACTTTTCCACAAAACTATGACACAAGCAACCTCCCATACCTACTCTATGACCACTCTTGGTCACTATTCACATCATCCTTTCCCACTCATTGTACTCTCACCTTTCCCCCATAATTTTCCTTAAACCAATACACACAAAGAAACTTTACTACTCATCCTCCCTAGATCACCAACACTTCACAAAAAGCAAATACACTTTTTCTCTCTCACTTCCTCTACAAGATTTCGAGATTCTCCAAGAGTTTTGAGCTCTTAATCCTCTTTTAGGTAAGCAACTTCATCTTTCACTTGATTATCTTACACCCTTTTCACTCAAATCATGGATTCCTTACACAAATATCATCATATTTGTTCATAGAATCTACGAATCTTCAAGCATCTCCAAAGTGTTCTTGACTTGGAAACTCCTTTTTCTTCATCATCCATCTACTGAAATCAGTTAAGGTGAGTTCATAACCCCACATTTTCATGTTTTCTTCAAGTTTTAGGGGGAGAATACAAGTTAAATTACCAAAAACTTAACAAAACTCAAACATCAACTTTCCACAGAAAAGTTCAGTTCCATTCACGGACTGTTTTGACCGACTTAAACTTAAAATCTTTCAAAAATGTTTAATATTCAAGTAGTTCAGGTTAATAACTTTAAAATGACTACTTGCACATCTCCATTCGATTTTTCTACAATTTATGGCCATTTTTACAAAACAACCTATCATTTTAGAAAGCACTCCGGACCAGTCTGTGAAGTTGGACATTTTTACACAAGTTAAATGTCACCAAAAATCATGATAAAATTATGAGTAAAATAGACACATTTTCAAAGTCCTCAGAGTTTACGGATCTAAATTTCGACCTCTGGTGATTTTTCTATAAATTTTCCAATAGCAGGAACAAATAATTATAATAACTTATAATAAGTATAGTTAAGTCTATTATACACCACAAACAAATATGCTAAACTGTAATAAGTATAGTTAGGTTTCATATACAATACAAACATTATGATAAACTATAATAGGTATAGTTTATGCTTCATTTACATTTCGAACTCATTACAAAAGGTTTTCATACAAAAGGGATACATTACAAAGTACCGGGTTTTCATACAAAAGGGGTACATTACAAAGTACCGGGTTTTCATATAAACGCGGTACGAATACAAAGTACTGGGTTTATGCAAAAGGGGTACATTACAAAGTACCGGGTTTATAAAAAGGGGTACATTACAAAGTATCGTGTTTTCATACAAAAGGGGTACATTACAAAGTACCGGGTTTTCATTTCATATAAACGAGGTACAAATACAAAGTACCGGGTTTATACAAAAGGGGTACATTACTAAAGTACCGAGTTTTCATATAAACGGGGTACGAATACAAAGTATAGGGTTTACACAAAATGGTTTTTATGATATTAAAAATACGTTTCATCTAGAATTGTTAGTTTTTAGCTATAATTGCTAAGTGTACATGTTGGAGTTATATATGAATTTAGTCGCAATCGACTTAGAATTAGTGAGCCCGCCTTACTTTCTGTTCCATGTTTGGTTGTGGACCTAGGGTAGACCCATTATATTCGACGGTTTATTTAAATTAAATTTTATATAAGTAATATACATTGGGTGATTATAGAAGGAATCTGCGGGTCTTTGTAGGATACATTCTAGAATCATACTCAGTCACTTTTACAAGGAAAACAACATCTTTTTTCAAATAAAACTCTTATGAACTCACCAACTTAATTGTTGACACTCTTTCAAAACTACTTGTATTCTCAGGAAATCAATAAACAGGTAACCACAAGCTTTTGAGGATGGAACGCTACAGCGTTTAACAATTATTTTGACATCATGTTGTAAACAACTATTAAAACATGTAACATTTGAAACTATGTAACTTTTTCGATTATATTTATGATTGGTTGTATTTACTTTGAGCACTATTATACTCGTTGTTATGATACTATACATGAAGTCCTCCACCCCCGGAAGTTTCCACCATCCTTGGTTTGGGGTGTGACAATATAAAACTCTTTCCTTTAGCTTGCATGAAAATAAGGAACTTTGGATGATTTTCAAATCACTTTTGCCTTTCCTTTTTGTGAAACATTTCACTCAGTTGCAAATTCATTATGTTCACATGTTCACAAAATATCCTTTTGGAACATCCAAGATACCTTATTTGAAAGGTTGACACATGATTGATTTTAGAGATATGATCATTGTGGACATTTTTTCCAACATCAAAATCGAGGAAGATCCTATAACAAATGAGCCATTCCCAAAGGAGAACATAGCAGATCTAAAATTTGAAAGATCGCAAGGAAGTGGGAGAGGA
The DNA here is from genome assembly GCF_051521515.1 of Lactuca serriola. Classification (NCBI taxonomy): domain Eukaryota; kingdom Viridiplantae; phylum Streptophyta; class Magnoliopsida; order Asterales; family Asteraceae; genus Lactuca; species Lactuca serriola. The sequence continues at coordinate 186,112,064 of NC_136416.1, read as the reverse complement.
TTTCCTAAAGGAGAAAGTTTAAAGAAGTCGATTTATTCCTTAATTATTAACCTAATTTTAAATTAAGGTTAGGATCCATATTTTTGATTCGTAATACGAAGAGGGATGTCGTAGTCACATTAAGAATCTATTTTAGCTAGGTAAAACACTTTACAAATTTCAATCACAATGAAACTCCTAGATCTTTTTAGATACATTAAACTATCAACAACGTGTTAATCTCGGATTATGCTCTTCCATTTGTAACTGGTATATCGAGTATCACAAACAATATGTGAATAATTATGTAAACTCGTGTGACATCCTCAGTGTCATTTATGATCTAACATTGACATATCCGTTAACAACACATGCTCCATCAACAATCATAAATTCCGAGTACGTACCATCATTACAATTTTGTATTCCGCAATTAGTGTGTCGGTTAACCACACACACTCCACTAACGAATCACAAAGAATTGATGAGCGTTTCCGTGGATTAACATACAATTTCACAATCTTCTTAAAGTAACTAGAGTGAGATTTTATGAATGTTCTAATACTTTATGTCACATTTTTAACGTGATTTATGTCCCATTAGAACCATTTTGGCTAACAATAATCCACCATACAAAGAAGCAGTGAGTGAAAATAACACTCATTCAACGATTATTTTATAGGCCGTTTCTTCATACATCACTTATAGTGTGACTTTATAAATGACGCCTAATCTTGATTCGGACGACTTAATGTTTTCCATATAGTATTATAACTCTTTTATATATATATATATATATATATATATATATATATATATATATATATATATATATATATATATATATATATCAACGTTGTAAAAATCGCACGACGGTAGGTTGGCGATTGACTGACGATAAGCGAATAATTGAATTTCTTAAATATTTCCCGTCTATGACCGTCGAGACCACCAAGGACCGCCAAATCCGAATTTGACCGATTTTCACCAATTTCCGTCAAGCACCCTAATCGTATCGGTTCAAGGCCCCCAAATAATTAATCGCCGATTAATCGTCCGCCAATGCCAATTTCTAAAACACTGATATATATATATATATATATATATATATATATATATATATATATATATATATATATATATATATATATATATAGAGAGAGAGAGAGAGAGAGAGAGAGAGAAAAGAGTCTCTTATCTCAATTTTAGCACACCAAGAACTTTACATGTACCACATTGTTTAAGATAATTCATATATATATATATATATATATATATATATATATATATATATATATATATATATATATATATAGAGAGAGAGAGAGAGAGAGAATAGTACACTTTTGGCTTTTCAGATTTTCGCCAACAAACTTTTCTGTTTTTAAACTTTTGACACTTTATTTTCATTTCTTTGCGTTGGCCACATAACTTTCTTGATTTGGCATTTTGGTCCCAATGTATATATTAAAAAAGTCTCGAGTTAGGAATAGTAATATTGTATGCTTTTTATCAACTTTGCCCCTTATTTTTTTTTAGCAATTTTGACATTTTGGTCATTGCTATAAAAATTTTTACATTTTTTAGAAACCTTTTAATATTCGAAGTTTGGCCACAAAACATTAAAGAATTGACAGCTTTCGTCCCTTTTCTAAAAACTTGTTGTTTCCAACCCCTTAAATTCTTTAGTCATTTTGACACTTTTTGTCCTTACAGTCAAAACTTTTATATTTTTTCATAAAAAATACTAAAAACGGTCTGGGACTTTCTGTTGTCTTTCATTTTCTTATTTTGGTATATATTTTCTATATTGGTCCTCATATTTAATTTTTTTTTGTTTTTTCTTATCTTCTATATATCCATCTCCATCTGTAAAAATTAGGGGTCGAAGTATCCCACCAGCATCTTTTAACAAGAACAACACTCAAATCAGACGCACACGGCCCATGCGGAGCATGGACAACATATCTAATATATATTAATGGACAAAAGCTTAAGCAACAGTAACTTTTTGCAATTCATAATTTTACCACAATAAGTTCCAGCTTTTTACACATTGCCACAAATTTCTTTTAGCTTGACATTTATGGTCCATTTTTTGTATTATTTCATGGGTTATTGTCATAAAAACCCAACAACAAAAGCGTTTGGTTTTAAAAGGTCCTTAAACTAATTTTTGTTCCTTCTAAACCATTAAAGTAAGAAATGACTTGTTGAAAAGGGGAAATTCAAAATTTTTATCTGGTTAGCAAGTTAATTTGTACTGTCGACGCAAATGACAGAGACAAATATAGACACATAGACAACAAGGGTGGACGTGGCATATATAGTCATTTATTTTTGCCCTTTTTCAAACGTGAGGGACCCCTACTGCTAAATATTGGAACATGAGGTTAGGAGCTAAAAATTTGACGATGATACTATCCTGTATCTACTCAATCTCTCACTTTCGTTATCCTTCACACTTACGAATTCTTCCTTGGTGCATGATAATTTATTACAGAGATGGCCGATGCATGATCTGCAAAATCAATCCATCGGTGGAAGAGATGCTTACTTGTAACACTTGTGTTACTCCTTGGCACCTCAATTGTTTATATGATCGTCTACAAACCCTAGTTGATGTTGCCCAATGGGAATTTCTAGACTGTTCAATTTCCATCTCATCCCACCCCACCCCTTTCATCAATGGTCACATCAGGATCTAAACCATCAATTGTGTTGATTGCAGCTATCCCGCCATCGAATCCAATATATCGCTCTCTGACTAAATCAAGGCCAAGAGACAGACATGGCGGTGGATGAGGGAAGTAGATCATAAATGCCACATGGAAAATTTTTATGAGTTGAAAGCTTAGTGAAATCGCAAAAGGAAACACATTGATAAACTCATCGGTGCATCAAAGGTAAAAGAACAAATCATGAAGAAGTCTGTAACGTCCCAAAAATAATGACAGAAAATTTTTGTTTTTAAATTAATAAATCGTTAATACATATCATTTCCATAAGACCAAGGTAATCAAGATTTATCAAAACATCATCAAATCAGAGTAATCACAGAATGCGAAAACATGTGGTGTGTGCTCTGCAATCATCCCGAGCTCTTCCATTTGAAAACTGAAGTACCTGAAAATAAACTGAAAGCCGTAAGCATAAAGCTTAGTGAGTTCCCCAAGATACCTCATACCATACATAACTAATCACATAATGGTCCCTGCCCCAATAAGTGTAACGGGCCCCGCCCACCCTCGCATATCGGGCCCCGCCCAGACTCGCATAACGGACCCCGCCCACCCTCACATAACGACCCTACCCACACTCACATAACAGACCCTGCCCAACATGAAAACACATAATCCTACCAACACATGCGATAATCAGAAAGAGAACAGCATATAATACAGTCTTCGGGCTTAGCCCGACATTGAGCCCCGCTCGGCATACATACCAATACATACACATGCAAGAGTCACACATACATATGGCATCCTAGCATATTAAACCATGGGTCGACATTAGTGGCTTCGACCTGCTAATCATAGTGAGGAGACTCACATTGTACTGCCGAATCACACAAATAATCCCTGGCTACTGGCTGACCGATCCCCGAACTATCAATATCAAGACAACACCCAATTAACAATTGGGTTCCAATCCATAACCATAAATCCATACTTGGGGTAAAAATACCATTTTACCCTTGACCTAGATTGGTCCAAGACTAAGGCCCAAACTCACAATCTGAAGGCCCAAAAACCAATTAATCAACCAAGGCCTAATTTTCCAAATTGGGCCCAAACCCCTTACATGGGCCTTACCCTAAAGCCCAACCATGTTTTCTAGTCCAAACCACTTGTACTCAGATGGCCCATTCAGAACTCAAACACCCAAGTCCAAAAGAAAGCCCAAACTTGAAGCCAAATATGCAAAATCCCACCTGACCGAGTACGCGAGGTGTACTCAGCTGTACGCTAAGCGCACACACTATTTGGCTGTACGCTACACGTACAAACTTGTACACCCAACATATTCCTCCATTATGCCAAACTCTTCAATAAGCTCTTAGTGCTTAAGTCCAAAAGTCTAAACCACATATCTGAGTCTTAATAAAACTCTCGAACCATAAAGTCACTGACTTGGTGACTTTACATGCCCCAAAAGAACCTAACTTCAAGATATAGCATTATACTTTCACCAAATGGACACACTCTCATGCATGGGGGATTTAAACCCTAAAGGAGACAACTTTATGAATCTAGAACCTCAAAAACACCAAGAGTGGCAACTCATAGCTCCTGGAGTGGTATCAAACCACTAGATCTCATTCTTGGGGCCAACAAGGAACCAAAACTCATATATAATAGATCTAAGCCATCAATGAACAATTTAATAGCTTTTTACCTCAAACAAGTTGGAAATAAAGTAGAGAATTAGGATCCACAAGCTCTTCTTTGATCCACAACCTTGCACTAAACTCCATCTTCTTGAATAGGAACCAAAACACACCAAGATGCACACAATGAGCTCAAAAACAACATCATTGAGGCTAAGGGACGATTTATAGGGTTTTGCGGACTTGGAGGCTGGTAAAGAAGCCAGCCCTAAAGACTTAAAGTGCTTATATAGGTTACAACATCATAAATTAAGGTTTTCATATACACCTTGTACGCCCCATGTACTCCTTGTACGCCCAGCGTACAAGGTCTCGCACCCCCGATCCCTCCTTCGTAGTACGTTAAGCGTACTCCACATTATGCCTCACGTACTACTATTTGCATCAGTACTCCCCGTGTACTAGGGTTTCTCCTTAAACCCTAAAGCACTCCGAAGGCCACAACTTCTTCGTTATAAATCCGATTCTGACGATCCTTATATCCATGAAAAGGTAAGAAGAATCTCTATGCTTTAATAAACTCATACCCGAATTATAATTTCCCGAAAAAACATCCAATTTCCATAAAAGCCCAAGCTGACATATTACCAAAATACCCTTTGGCTCCAGAACACAAACCGAACATCCGGATCATCCAAATACATCATCCACCTCCAAATGAGTCCAAATCTCAATTCTTCAAGGGTCCTAAGTCTGCTAATACTCACTCCTTTGATCACCACCCCGAAATGGGAAACGTCTCCAAACTGGGCGTTACAAAATCAATCTTCTCAGTCTTCTCGCTTTTGGAGCTAACGTTTCACAGATCCTCAATTCTTTTCTCGATCAACACCTTAGTCACATTCAAGCCCACAAGCTACACTCACCCATCACACACACATATTGTATTTTATTGGAAGGTGTAGGTGATTGATTACTAGCGATGAAGATACATGTGAGAGAGCAACACTACTAGAGGGAGGGTGTAGCCACAGGAGACAGACGATGCGTAACCCTAATTTCTTCCCCATTGACTGTAGATGGAATGAGATGGTTGGTCATGGTTGGGAATACCAATGTATCAACTTTTTATTCAACGACTCTAAAAAAACCTTATGTTTTGCTTTCTTTTATAAATTGCTTCATAAAACTACATAGCCAAATCTTGTTCGGACTCATCCAAACCTAAGCCAAGAGTGTGCAGGGTCTTCCTCTAGTTTATATTAATCAATATAAACCAAAGGTCTTTTACTAAAAAATAAATATTTAATGACGTGAAAAATATTAAAGTAGGACTAAACTGTTATTAGCAATAATCATTTAGATTTAAGTTATAATCTTATTAGGTAATGTAATTCGATTTATTTATGATTAATTATATTTATTTTAAAAATAATTAAATATTATTTGCTAAGAATTTGTGATGTGGAAGCATGTCCCAACCACTACATCATGTCGAAAATGGTACAAGTGTAGGTATGTAATTGGACCTACACATATTATTAGCAATATTAACAATATGAACTTTAGAAATGATACATTTGCCATGTCACTATCTCCAAACATGGGTTTAGAAAGTATGTGATTTGAATCTTATAGATGTATTAACTTTTCAAAGCTTTTATATATATATATATATATATATATATATATATATATATATATATATATATATATATATATATATATATGAGAGGAGAGGAAAGTGGTGAATTAACTAATTTTATGGTATTCAAAAAAGGAGAATGAAATACGCAAACTAAAAAAAATCTAAAGAAAGAAAGCAAATGACATAGGTAGTCTTAAGGTATGTCAAGGATGACACATATATATATATATATATATATATATATATATATATATATATATATATATATATATATATATATATATGAAGTTTAGGAATAATAAACTTGATATTTTTTTGGCAAAAATGGTCCCTGCACTTTGCTCCTCATTCTTTATCTATTTTGATAATTTTGGTCATTGCAATCAATATTTTTACACTTTTTAGAAATCTTTTAATATTTAAAGTTTGGCCACAAAACTTTAACGGTTTGCCAACTTTGATCAATTTTCTAAAAATTTGCTAATTACTACCCCTTTAATTCTTTAACCGTTTTGAAACTTCTGATCCTTGCAGTAAAAAATTTTACATTTTTTCATAAAAACATGAAAAAAACGGTTCGGGGCAAACTCCGGGCTTTTCATCCTTGCACTTTCTACGTCTGTCATATTTATCGATTCGGAAATAATATTGAAAACTTTTGGCCCCTGCATAACGGGGTAACCTTTCTAGTTATAATCAAAGGATGAAGTTAATAAAGGAAGATGATGTAGTCGCTTTCCTACTTTATGTAACGAGACAATAATACATGAGAGTGATAGGAATTTGGAGGCTATAGAAAAGAAACAACATACTTACTCTACTTCTTCAAGAGCCTTTTCAAACCAAAACGTTTTGGAAAGATTGAAAAGGCTGTTAGGCGTCTTTTTTCAAACCAAAGATTTTTTTCAAGGAGTTTGTAAATTTAGTAGCTCTTGCTATGATATTTTTAAATTGACTATGGAGAGTCTCATAGGTCTTCAACCAATTATAAATAGATGAATTATACAAAAACATATAAATTAGAAAATTAGATACATTTTCGTATCGTAGAGATATAATTGAACCTTTTCGTTTTAAGCATTTTTCATGAAAATTTTCTACCAAAAAGTTTTTCTATTATGGATATTCTTAGTACTGTGATGAAGTTGCATAGTTAAACAACCATAATAGATAATCAATTTCGTGGATACATGTTGTCACACTCTCGATCACCGGCGAAAACGCCGATGTGCGCGATATAAATCAGCGATCACATTTATTAACCAATACAAAATAAAATATTTTATTATTACTGAAATAAAAATTACATTGACAGTGATTATTACTAAATCACCACACATACCTAATAGATTAGTGTTTACAATGGTATAGTAAAATAATAAAAAGTATTCTATGCAAATACTTCCAACCTTTTAATAAACCTGAAAATATATGTATTAAGATGCGTCAACAAAATTGTTGGTGAGTTCTATAGGTTTTTGACACAAGATATTTTTATAACCAAAAATGTTTTATAAAATTTAGTTGGTTGACCAACTTTTATAAATACTTATTTTCTATCAAAAGTATGAAATAAATGAGTTATAAAAGTGTACTTGGTCTCATTTAGAAACATCATTTGTTCAAATCCAGAAGTACAAAATTTGGCAAAATACATAAAAATAAGTCAGACTTATATCAAAAATTTACGGTTCTCATGATCAAAAGTGCATTTTTATATAAAGATTTTGAATATCAAATTATATAAAAATAAGGTATGTTACCCTTTGTGAAAACATAAAATAATCAACTTTACTCTTGAAGTTTCGTACAAGAAATGGTATAGTTTATATGCAGAACTCATTAGTTTTGAACTTATGATTTTTTGTAAAATCGTATCGTGGTATTAATTAAGTGTTATTTAATTAATTTGGGAACCGACACTTAACCAATAGGGCAAATTCCTCCCACATAAATATTATGTTCTTGTATAAAAACAAATGATTTATAAAAATTGTAAGTTATTAAACATTAATCAGTCATGTCTTGTTATTAATTAAGTGTTATATGGCTTAATTTCTGGTATTGACACTTATCATTATCAGTACTAAATTATCCCACTATATACACTCTCTTTCAACTAGAATAAGTGAAAAAAAACACCGTATAAACAAAATGTCGATTCTATACAGTAATAAAAAAAATCTGGGATCTATAATGAGCTCATAAGCAAACTACAACACTAGCTCCCAAAATCGAGTGTACTGATAGTCATCCTCAACGTTTTAATACGTAGTGGAATAAATAAAAAAATGAACGTCGACGCGTAATTCGTCTCGTCAGACAAGGTTGTAGCTAGCAACTCCAAGCGGGCGGTTGAACCATATAAGTCCAATAATACGGATTAACGATTATAAAAATAGAAGGTTTTCCACCAAGACACACAGTTTTAGTATACCCAACAACATAACCAAAATGGCTTAGGAAAGAACCTAACTCATATGGTTTTGGAAACAACGTGACATTTTCAGGGAGACCCTAGAGTGTTGGATACTAACAATGCATCTAAGCATCCTAATTTTAAACTTCCAATTATAAGATTCGTTGAATACGTATAATTTGGTTGTATATGAATAATATTTAACTGAAGTCTTTTAGTATTTAAGATTCGTAAGACTTAATGGATTTCTAAATTTTTATTGTCAGATATAACAGAATTTAGGCATCATAACGACTGCTTTTATAACATTTTTTCAGGTTTCAACCAACTTGAAACCAACAAATTTCATAACATTAATAAGTCACATTATTAATACGATATGGTATTTAATAATTAATGATTCTTGAATCTTGAAGTTAATCATGTTATTTTATGCGACAAACATCCGTAATTTAGTAAAAAATATATTTTTATAATTAATATAAAAATATATTAATAACTTTTACATTCATTTTTACATAACCTTATATATTAAAAGTTAAATTTGATAATTTTAACTTTACATAACCATATATATTAAAAGTTAAATTTCATAATTTTAACTTTACATAACCTTAAATATTAACATTAAATTTGAAATTTTTTACTAATAGTTATATAATTTCATAAAGTTGGTTTTTCCACCATTTATGTCCATGTACTTTCCTTTTACGCATAAATATGTTGAATAATATTATTTATTACATGATATATTTTTGTAAATTTTTAACATGCTCCAAATTATGTATTACAAATACCATAATCTCTATACATCAATAAATATATTTGCACCATTATAGCATTCTACTTGTAATCTATAATTTTTCTTAATATTTGTATTGATATTCACGACAAAGTATAAGTATATTATCATTTAGCAATATTCTTTAACTTGTATGATGGGAAGCTGTTGACGGGACTTCGGTGGTGGTTGGGAAATCACGAGAGGGGCGTTGGTAGAAAGTTGTTGTCAGTGTCTTCTCCCTTTTTTCTGATCCGATAAGCAGAAAACGTGAATGAGGAAAGATAGGCGGAGCTGATTGGCACACATCGGTGGAGATGTGATTCTGAGGCCGTGTGAGACGAAGCAAAGGAGGAAAATAAGAGAGATGACGCCCTCTTGTTCACCAGAAAAGCCCATCTCCGGTGGTGTTTGTTTGGCAGAAAAATGAAGAAGAATGGGAGGGTGAGAGCAACGATCCAAAGGGGTGTTTGGCATCTTCGGTCGTCAGGTAACAGTAGGGATAACAAGAGAGGCATGTTACCCTCTTGACTGTCGAAAGACTCTACCTCTGGTGGGGATTTTCTTGATCGACATTGAAGAAGAAGACGGGATGCAAAGAGATAACGAAAGAAAAAGCATATAGGAGGGGTTCATGGGTTTTCTCAGCAACCGGAGGAGAGTAGAGGAGGATGTCTCAGCTGGTGACGATGTCGCCAACAACCTTCTTAAATTACGGTGAAGTAGAAAATGGGAGAGAGAGAGAGGGAAGGAGTGGAGATCGATTATAACAACAACGAGAAGGGTGTTTGTTGTTGTTGTTTCTTAAAAGATTTAGGGGTGTGTGGCTTGTTGCTTTCATTTCGACAGGAGGAAGGTCTGCTGTCTTGGCAACCAGAAAACTCCCATCTCCGATGGGATGTGTCTTGCTTGAAGCTGATGAAGAGGGAGACGAGTGTGTGAGGGAAGCTTTTTTTTTCTTTTTAGTGAGAAATTGATTTAGGATCACATATAATCAAATCTTCAAAGATTTGTGTAGATTTTAAAAAAGATTTTAGTTGTACAATATTATATTTTTCAAATATATTATGGATAATAGTCAAATACAATGCATTTTTATGATGTAAATCTTATTGCTTGATTCTCGAGCCATCATACGGGTAAAAATTTTCTGAAAGTGCTTGCTTATTGTCTCGATCGTGGTGAATCCAAAAATGCAGATATAATTCAATTCGGATATACGAAACTCAGGGAATTGGCGTTTAAAGTTTCACGATTAATTGGATTCGACTCGACAGATTTTACAAATCTGATTTTTGTCGAGATTAAAAATGCCATAAAATGAAATAAAATAATAGACCTTATTCTGAGTTCAAAAACGTGCTCAGAAATAATTTATGAAGCTCGTAGCTAATTTACACGAAGCATTGTATGGTTCGTTCCAGGAAAATCAGATAAATATTGATTTTATAACTTAAAATAGACGTAACTTCTTTATACGATCTCCCTTTTGGACATTCTTTATATCCAAGAAATCAAGAGAACATAATCTGTTTAAATTTATTATCCATAGCTCTAAAGTATACTCTGTGCAAAAATTTATTTTTAACGTCACAAATAGAATTAATTTTTAGTGATTTTTGATCTGATCCTTAACGATAGATAGTTTCAACAATTTGAGATGTTTTGAAAGTAATTATGAATATAATATCTTTAATATACATTATAAATACAAAATTATCCACGATTGGTGTTCATTGTGCTTTTCAGTTTAGACCCTTGGGGGTGGAAGGTTTTGCGGATTTGGTCTCCATGGGGCAAAATTGTCAACTTCGGGGAAGTTGGAGTACGTTGGGCGTACTCATGAAGGTTGATCACGGAGCTCATCCACGTACGTTGGGCATATGTGGAGTATGGTTAGCGTACATGAGCAGTCTTGAAACCTTAGTTTAGGAGCTTGTACCCTATATAAGCCATAAGAAAGCCTCTTTTTTCCTTGTTTAACCAGCCTCCATACCCTTGAAAACCCTAATTCATTCATTAGCCTTTGTGTCATGCTTTTAACGCTCTTGTGAAGATTTTGTGGGGGATTTGGTGCATCTTGAGGGGAAAAAGAAGCTTGAAGACTCATTCTTTTGAGGAGGGCCTTGAGATCCAACTTTATCACCTTCATTTCGTGGCTTTTGAGGTATAAAGTTCAAAGTGTGTCATCTCATTTCATAGATCTACTCCTTGGCTTGTTTTTGGTCATTTTGGTCCCTTTGGTAGGTGATTGTGAGTTAAGGTTGTTTTTGGAGCTTATTAAGGGTCTCTTGGGCATAAAGGTGCAAACTTTATGGTGGTTTTGGTCTCATGCATGTGTTAAGTCATTTATTAAGCTCTTTTGAGCTCTTAAGTCCCATTAAGCCATGCATGCACATAAAGTTGGCATCTTTACATCATAAACCACCTCAAGGAAGTTAGTGTTGGGTTTTGAGCATACTAACACTCCTATGGTGTACTTGTAACCCTAGAAACCTTGGATCTATGTTTTCTCTAAAATACATGCAAATTCGATTTCCAAGGTTTATAACCTAACTAGCATGTTATGGGGTACTTGTCATACAAAACTTTAAGTAGAATAACATACTTTTCTTTTGTAGTTGAATGCTTGGAGTTTTAGAGCCTAGCACCAATAGTGTGGATGCCTCAAGTGGTGTCACAAATCACCCAAAACAACTTCGAAATATTTGAGAGAATCTAATGCTTGCTAGAATCGGCCCACCCTTTTTTCTCACACATCCAGTAGTGCCAATTCTAGAACCAAGGACCTCTTTATATACTATGGAGGATTAGGGTTACACCCTAATACCCATGACTCTTCATTTACCTAGGATCCATGGGTTAAAAGCTCCATGAACTATCCATGGACTTCCATAAACTCTTAGCCCATCCTAAATAAATCTTAGCCCAATCCATATATATGTAAGAGTCCATATTTAATTAGCCTCTTTTGATCACTAAATTAATTCCAAAATTAATTCTTGATCAACACTAATTAATTAATATATTAATGGATCATAAACATCTTATTTAGGTGAAGTGCAACCCAAATGAACCATGCCGGGTCGGGTCAAGTTCATACCAAATATAGTTACTGATTTAGACACCTTATCCAACAGTCTCCCACTTGGATAAGTCTGATAACTATAGTTGTAAGTATAACTTCAGGAACCAACCAGCAATCGTAGCTCTATTAAAACTCTGTTGAACTATGAAGCACCATTTTAGATAAGTGTGATGGGTTTTGGTCATAAGACATCCTATGTGCTCATACAAACCCTAATGCTTGGATCTAGGTTTCTCTATTGTACATGCTTTGAATCCAAGACTATAAACCCTAATTCTAGCATATGGAAATCAATATTAACATATAATTAGGTTTATGATATTACCTTGATTGTTATGTAGCAATAACAATCCCAATTCCTCCTTGAATTGACTTTGGAAGGCTTAGAGTCACAAGTGTCACTCCTCTAATGGCTTACAAACACCATAAGCAAGTGGAGAAGGTATAAAGAGAGAGGAGAGAGGTAGTAATTCGTCCTTAGGACTTCTTGGGAAGGCTTAGACGAATTCATGAGCCTTAGGGGGTTTATATAGGTGTAAAGATTAGGGTTTTAGTCCTTATCCTTATCTAGTTGCTTGCCCACCAAGCAACCATAAGATAAGTCTTAGAAACCCTTATCCTAGTCGAATTCTAAGGCATTATCTCCTTAAATTCGTTCACCCTATATTTAAGATAATCCTTACCTTATTTTGTAACTATCACATAATTACAATTCATCTCCTCTAGTTTAATTAATTATACTTGATCACAAAATTAATTCTTAATTAATTATTGATCAATATTAATTAAACAAATATGATTTCTCCTTTAATATATTATTCTTATAACATATTAATAAATCATAATAACCTCTCTCTCTATTTATTTCTCCAATCAAGTTGCTTTGGTGAAGGCAACCCAAAAGGACCATGCACCATCGGGTCAAGTACATACCAAAATAGTTATGGACTTAGACACTAATCCAACAGTCTCCCACTTGGATAAGTCTAACAACTATTCTGCGTATGACTTCGGATCCCGATCTGCAATCGTAGCTTTCCAAAGCCGCTGTCAACTCTGATCATATCAAATACGCGTGTCCTTAGATAAGGGATCATATATTCCTCCATTCTAGATATCATATGAGACATGATTTCAAATCATCCTCTTTGTACTACTTCTCGATTTCTGATTTATGACGACAGACTAATTGAACAAATCAAATTCGCCCTAGCCCGACCGAGCATTTACGTTTGTCATCACTAAACCATCGAGGGGCCCAAAGATATCGCTTTTATCCTACTTTGAATAAAAGGAACGGATAAACTTTGATACAATGCTTGCTTACACTCACTAACCAAATCACACACAACAATATGTTTTATAACACCAAGTTACTAGTGCGTTTACATATTATCAATGTGCAATCGATTCGCAAGATACAACTCACACATCTCGGTTTCAAGAATATAAGATGTTGTCGTCTCACCAATCACTCGTGATACAATTCATGGAGTGATCCAAGTGAGTGTGGGTTTAATCCAATGCTCAAATCATATTCGTAAGCACTCATGAACGTTGCAGCAAACATTTGCTTATGTCTAATACTTTTCTAGACAATCCACACACCAATTCACGACAGTCTTCATTCATATCTACTTCCAACATATGAACGACTGTGGCCCGTTCGAATAATTCGATTATTCTTAATAAACTCAATTATTCTGGAAGTCAAAACATGCAAATGTGAAACACAAGAATAATACTAATCCCATATGGCCTCAAACCTTTGAGTATAAATAAAACTCCTTTTATTTATCACCATATCGATTACTCATTATTTGTCGTTTCGGGTAATCAACTTCTTACTTGAATTACAACACTTGTCCCATGCTCCTAGCATGCACACAATGTTTACTCATGGTTCTTACTTTGTGAAATAGATCACATTGGACACATTTCCAATCATTCTCATTTCACAACTCCAAATCCATTTTTCATAAGTTTAAGAATATCAAATTCTTGCCACTTATAGAATATGTTTGATTCTAACATTCTATGCAACTATCCTTTCGTAATGTCACTGCACCAAAGTCACAAAGACTATTGCCAATGATATTACAAAGTCCTCTATCGGAGATTGTTACAAGACAATTCCTTAGATATGATGTCTCTCACTCAAAGTACATTCCTTTGAACATCCTTTTGCATAAAAGTTTCTAATCTAGTCATAGATTTTTCAATATTCAATTCCCAATATGAATACATTTCCATATTTTCCATATGACAACTTATTCTTAATAGAATCTTGTCTATTCATAATAATGTCGATATGGTCCATCCAATACAGAAACATTTCCATATTTTCCAATACTATACTTCCAACTACTCACAAGCGACCAATCCTCGTCAAACTTTGGATTGTCCTTTGATAGTTGTTTAATTATTTTAGTCAAAACCGATTCTAGTCCTTTTCCCTCTAAATGTGCTAGACATTTGGAAAAATTTATACTGGTCAAACATTAAAGCATTTGCAATCGATCCTATACCCGAAGCGTATGGGAGTCGACGCATAATGTTTTATTTGCTATGTTCTCAAAATTCGAATTGTGAAGAGGAATGCCGTAATCATAATCGAAATTTTAAGAACACACTATGTACCCTTGACTAAATTTATTAACATTCCATAACCTAAGCCTTTAGATTTGAAATGAAGCATAATATTCTCTCCCTTAATTATAGCAAAACAACCTTTCAACTTTGCAAAGTATAACTCTTGTTTTCTATAATTAATATTGCCAACTTGCAATACGTGCCTTAATAATCATACAATCATAACTTTTATGCTCCCACTATCATGATGATTATTATAAAACATAACACTGCTCCCACTAGCTTCGACATCTATTCAGAAACAGCTAAACTTCCAGAAAGATAATACCTATTGAATTTCTTAAGTCCATGTTTCTAATACTAGTGCTTTGATAATCTTTTATCAAGGCTTCTTGAACTTATACACCTTTGCCTTAGATAGTTCATATGTGTGTCTAAACAATTGCCAAACGTCACAATTCAAATTATGGAAAGGGATACCGTAACCATGATTGAATTCGAGAATGCAATTTTACTATCTTCTTAAAATCTTTCTTAGTGAAAGCATTTCTTCACAATCATTTTCATGAAGGACGAAATCTTATGACACTTAGATTTAAAACGATGTATGTGTTCCTATCCATGTGAATTTGTTAAAACCAAAGTTTACGACAAATTCAAACTCATATGGATCGAACTTTCTTAATCTTGATTTCTTGCCTTATGGTAGCCCAGCTGCCCACCATGTCTTCCAAGTAGTTAAGCAGCTCACCCTTTCCTATCAATGTACCTTTCATTTATTAAGGTGCTTTGCCTTTTATGCGTTCAAAATGAGAACTCATAGAACTCTCATGCATAATTAACTCGACTAGATTGGCACAAAACCAAAATAATGTCATCAAGATAGGTTGTAAACCTCAACTCGTGTGCTAGTGATGATCGATAAGGTTTATTTGATTTGTTCTTGAAACCTTTCAAGACCATTAAGACTCCCACTGACTCCTTGACATATAAGATTCTCTTGTCAAAACATTTCTTGACAAATAAATATTCAAGAGTTAGTGTAGCTTTTATCAAGACAAAACACTTCATAACTTTGGTCCTAGTTGGTCTTTGTCTTATCCAAGACATCACAACTTTCCACAGTTGATGAATGTTATAAACCTTACTTTTTCACTCGATGTCACAATCTTAACTTTAAGACTTGTTATTGGAACGAAGTATGATTGACTTATTGATTTAACCATTTCTTCAAGTCTTGATTCCTCTTCTTAGACATACAATTGTACTAAGACTCATTTAGAGGATCAGTTGAGATATGGTTCTTAATCATTAAGACCTATCATAAAGCATAAAAGGTACTCTCCCATCTTCTTAGAATGGAGAAACTTTTATCTTTCTGCCTACTTGATTCTTCTTATTCGTTCTGCTATCAATTCATAATTACACTTAATCTTGTAAGTATAATCACATTTACTAGACCTTTAGTAAATCATGACAAATATCTCTGTTACTCTTATGGTGGACTTGATCAACACGCAACTTTGTGTATTCGATCTCCAAGTCCTTTACTTGACACTTTGTCAATGAATTAGTCTAATTTCCAAATATGAAATTTCTCATTCATCGTGCAACCAAGTTGCATGATTCCAAGTTTCTGTCCAATTGAAACTTGGGCGATGAGAAACTCTCCCTATTTGGTAAATTCCTGACATCTCCATAAACAACATAACTAAGAATCATATCCATTTGTTGTAGAAATATGCAAACACCAATTTTCATAACGATTTCATTGCAAGGAAATAAACAAATAAATAAGTCAAACGAAAATTTATTTTATTTATAAAAGCAGCGGAAAACATTTGTCCTTACAATGCAAAATCCATTGAAAACTATGTATTTCAAAAGAAAAATTTCTAACAACTCTATCATAACTATCTAAGCTCAAAATCTAATCTTCAAGTCCATGCGATCAAGATCCATTCCTTGTGATTAGATTCATCTTGCTCTTTCACCAAGCTTCCTTTCTTTTCACCGATCCTGCAAAACATTCAAATGCAATCTTATCACATTATGTATTAAGAATCAATGAATAGGAGCTTAATGGAGTTAGATAGTGGATTTTACCTGAAGCGCAGCCATACTCTTTGACTCTCCCATCTTCTGGACTCTTCAGGCTCTTTGGGCAGACTTGTATCCAACGCCCTTTCTTTTGGCAGCAAACGCGGGTCGGTTCTCCTAGAACGTCCTCGGAAGCATGGTCGGTTGACTTTCCCAACAAATACGCTCCATTGCTTCGCCAAATCATTTCTGATTCAGCAGCAATGAGCATGTAAGTTAGGTCAATGAGGTTGTCATCATGATCCATCATATAATACTTTCTTTTGAACTCATTATATGATTCAGGAAGTGACTGCAAAACCCAATTCACAGCCAACTCATCTGGGAATGATGCGCCCAACATTATCAACCTATCAATGTGTGATTTCATTCCTAGAACGTGGGCACACACGGGTTTACCATCTTCATGTTTCATTTCCAATAGGGCTTTAGTGATATTGAACCTTTCAATTCTTCGATCTTGTGGGTTGGGGAGAACAATAGGAGGAGGAGGAGGAAGTGAAGCATGATTTCTCGTTCCTCAATTGAATCGTGGAATACCATCTTCATGTGGAATGCTTGTTCCACGGGATTTGGGAAGACCATAGTTGTCGAAATTTGACATCTACAAAACGGGAGAAAAAACAAATTCAAGTTAGTTGGTTGATTGAGTCCTTAGTAAATCACCCAAATGAGATACTAAGGCTAGGACCCAACACAATATTCTACAACTCGGGAGAGGGATGCCGTAACCCTAATTGAAGAATATTTAAAGGTAAGTGAATGACGATTCACTAATTTCCACCACGAAAAACGAAAAAGAAATTTAAGTTTTAAATCTATGAAAACTCCTAGATCCTTTGAGATTCATTGAACTTTCAATGGCATGTTTAAATCTCGATATGCCCCTCTTGTTTGTGACTGGGATGCCGAGGATCACAAAGCGGGTGTGAATAACCATGCAAACTTACATGGTGCCCTCACATGTTACAGTCACCTATTCGATGTGCCGGTAAACCACACACGCTCCACCGAACTATGACAAACATTGAATCACCCTTTGCTACCTTTGCTTAGAACCATTTAGTGTGTCGGTAAACCACACACGCTCCACTAACGTCTTCGCAAGGGCACAAAGTGTAATTTCATGGAATTGCATCAATTCACTTTTGCCTAAGTAACTAAGATTGGGAATTTTATGAAAACATTTAGTTACTTTTATACTTTATTATACTTATAATGGAAGGTTTCGTCCTATCCTACCCGTTCGGCTAACGACCCTCCACTAGTCAAGAGTGCGGTGGGTAAGAGTGGATACCCATTCAATCGCCATTTTATAGGCAATTTCCTTAAACACCCCTTATAGACCAGCTTCGTGAATGAGACGTACTAACGGTAAGACTAACTTTTACTCATACATATATATAATGTTAGACTTTTAATGTTATATATATAGTATATGGTGCATTTTAACACTTTTAAAATACTATGCGGTTTAATTTAACAATTATACTATTATTAATTCAATTAAATTGTAAACCTAAACTTTTAAGGATTTATTAAACTTCTTTTAATTATACACCTTAATTAATTAATAAAAGCATAAGGGTGTGATTTGAACCTTTTTCAAAACATACTAGAGTTTTAGAATTTAACATTCCTAATTAAACTTTTAATCAACTGTTAAATTCCAAAACTTGAGGGCAAGTTTTGAAATATTTCAACACATTAGGGATTAGAATTTAAATATGCATCAAAATTAAAATATTTAATCAAAATTTAAATTCCAAAACTTGAGGGCAAGTTTTGAAACCTTTTTTCAAAACATTAGGGTTTCAACTATTTAAATTTCAAAACTACAAAACTTTTGGGTTCAAATTTAAACTATAAAACCTAAAGGGAAAAATATGAAACTTTTCATAACAACAAGGATCAAATAACAAATAATCTAAATTAACATTTAATTACATAATTATCCATATTTGATTTATTTAATGATTTCTTGCAAAACAATTTATCAATTTACTCAAAATAATTAATCAATTATCTTATAAGGAAACAATTATCTTATTAATTGATAAATATCTTCAATTAGATCAAAAATATAGTCAAATATATCATATAATCGGATTGATATTGATCTAACATGATAAGGTAACCATCCATAAGCAAAAACAGCAAGAAATCCCGAATATACCTCTGTCTGACGCACCGACTCGCCGAGTCACCCTCTGGAACTCGACGAGTAGGGGCAACTCGCCGAGTCCATCAAGCAGAACACCAAAAATCGAATTTTTTAAACATATCAAGCATCAATACAATAGAAACCAGTCAAGGCTCTGATACCACTGATGGGTTTTGGTCATAAGACATCCTATGTGCTCATACAAACCCTAATGCTTGGATCTAGGTTTCTCTATTGTACATGCTTTGAATCCAAGACTATAAACCCTAATTCTAGCATATGGAAATCAATATTAACATATAATTAGGTTTATGATATTACCTTGATTGTTATGTAGCAATAGCAATCCCAATTCCTCCTTGAATTGACTTTGGAAGGCTTAGAGTCACAAGTGTCACTCCTCTAATGGCTTACAAACACCATAAGCAAGTGGAGAAGGTATAAAGAGAGAGGAGAGAGGTAGTAATTCGTTCTTAGGACTTCTTGGGAAGGCTTAGACGAATTCATGAGCCTTAGGGGGTTTATATAGGTGTAAAGATTAGAGTTTTAGTCCTTATCCTTATTTAGTTGCTTGCCCACCAAGCAACCATAAGATAAGTCTTAGAAACCCTTATCCTAGTCGAATTCTAAGGCATTATCTCCTTAAATTCGTTCACCCTATATTTAAGATAATCCTTACCTTATTTTGTAACTATCACATAATTACAATTCATCCCCTCTAGTTTAATTAATTACACTTGATCACAAAATTAATTCTTAATTAATTATTGATCAATATTAATTAAACAAATATGATTTCTCCTTTAATATATTATTCTTATAACATATTAATAAATCATAATAACCTCTCTCTCTATTTATTTCTCCAATCAAGTTGCTTTGGTGAAGGCAACCCAAAAGGACCATGCACCATCGGGTCAGGTACATACCAAAATAGTTATGGACTTAGACACTAATCCAACAAAGTGATCATATAATCCTCTGCTCTCAAAATATCAGCTGGACAAATACACGGAACAATGTCGTACTTATTGTCCAACAGTTTTTTCTCAATCTCTGATTTCTTTGACATAGAACTAAATTGAACACATCAATTAGGTTCTGACCGGGCCCGACACATAAGTCAAAACCAAATCGTTGAGGGGCCCATATATCGCTTCTATTGTTAGAAGGAACATATAAACTTCGACTTATATGCTTGTACTAACTACCAGTTGAATTATGCACAAAAGCACATTTTATGACATCAAGTTACTGATGCGTTTTCGTACAATCAATGGATAACCAACTCATAGTCAACGACTCATATCTCTAGGTTTGAAGATATGTATGATATCACCGTCTCACGATCACTCGAGATAAATTCCTTGAAGTGATACAAGTAAGTGTGGGTTTAATCCAATACTCAGAACTTATGAGCACTCATGAATGTTGTAGCAACAATTGCTATGTCTAACTCACCGTAGACAAATCTTACAAGCCAGATTCATGACAGTCTTAATTCAATACCTACTTCCAACATATGACCGATTGTGGAGAGTTTGAATAAAATAATTATTCTGGAATTCAAAACATGCAAAATTGAAACAATAGTAAACGATCAACATAGGATAGTAACACTTTACTCATAAATAAATAACAACTTTTATTTAATCATCAAATGTTAATTACATTTTACAAGTTTCAGAAAACTATCTAATTATTATTAAAACTAATATCGTCTCTCAGCCCGATGGTTCTCGCATGCTGCAAATGCCTAACCCTAGTCAGTCCCTTCGTGAAGGGATCTGCAGGATTCTCTTCTAATGATAACCTCTTTGCCACGAGGAGTCCTTCTTCTATTTTGTGTCTTATGAAGTGATATTTTCTGTCAATATGTCTGGATCTACCATGATCTCTTGGTTCCTTGGCTAAGGCAACCACAATATTGTTGTCATAGAAAATCTACATAGGCTCCTGTATAGCTGGTACAACTCCAAGGTCTCCAATGAAGTTCTTCAGCCATATCGCCTCCTTTTCCGCTTCACTTGCTGTTATGTACTCTGATTCACAAGTAGAATCAGCTACTGTCTCCTGCTTGGAACTTTTCCAAGTAATTGCTCCTCCATTTAGGGTAAAGATCCAGCCTGACTGAGAGTGGAAATTATCCCTATCAGTCTGAAAGCTAGCATCACTATACCCCACTACTCTCAAGTCATCACTCCCACCGAGGGTAAGAACCCGGTCCTTAGTCCTCCGTAGGTACTTGAGAATGTTCTTTACCACAGTCCAGTGAGCCTTGTCAGGGTTTGCCTGATATCTGTTGATCATGCTTAAAGCAAAGGCCACATCAGCGCGAGTACAAGTCATAGCATACATGATTGAGCCAACAGCGGAAGCAAATGGTAATCGACTCATCTCTGCTATCTCAGCCTCTATACTCGGACTCTGAGTTTTACTCAGTCTGACATTGTGTTGGATCGGTGAATCTCCTTTCTTGGAATTCTCCATGTTGAACCTTTTCAACACCTTATCCAAGTAGGTACTCTGACTAAGTGCAATTACTCTTTTACTCATGTCTCTTAGTATCCTTATCCCTAGGATATAGGTAGCTTCCCCAAGGTCCTTCATAGCGAAACACTTCCCAAGCTAGGACTTCACCTCCTGCAAAGTTGGGATGTTATTTCCTATGAGTGTTATGTCATCCACATACAATACCAAAAAACTAACTATACTCCCACTAGCCCTAACATATACACAGGACTCATCCTCACACCTTAAAAATCTAAACTCTTTGACTTTCTCATGGAAGCAAAGATTCCATCTACGAGATGCTTGTTTCAATCCATAAATGGATTTCTCAATATTACACACCCTATTAGGGTACTCTACATCGAAAAAACCCTCCGGCTGAGCCATGTAAACATCCTCAACCAACTTTCCATTAAGGAAAGCGGTTTTAACATCCATTTTCCATATTTCATAATCATGAAATGCAGATATGGCTAGAAGAACCCTAATAGATTCAATCTTCGCTACTGGTGAGAATGTCTCATCATAGTCAACTCCTAGAGATTGAGTGAAGCCCTTCGCATCCATGCCGGTCTTTTTCTTGAAGATCCATTTGCACCCAACTGTCTTACGACCTGGTACATTGTCAACCAAGTTCAAAACTTGATTGTCATACATGGACTGAATCTCGCTGTCCATAGCCTCCTTCCATTTAGCAGACTCGGGTCCTGCCATGGCTTCCTTGTAATTATTAGGTTCATCCAAATCTATCAGTGTATTGTCACTGATAAATGTATCACCTTCAGTAGTGATGTGATAACCATAATAAAAGTTAGGTGTGCTCCTAAATCTAGCGGAATGCCTCGGAGGTACGGACTTATCTATCGAATCAACAGGAGTTTCCTCCTCAGGTTGGTCGCTAGTGTTTGAGGTTCCTTCACCACTTGACTCTTGAAGCTCTTCAAGGTCAATTTGCCTCCCACTGTCTCGTTGGCTTATAAATTCTCTCTCACGAAAGACTCCTCTCCTTTCCACAAAGACCACATTCTCACTGGGTCTGTAGAAGAGGTAACCAAAGGATTTCTATGGGTAGCCGATGAAAATACACCTCTCGCTTCGCGGTTCGAGCTTGTCATGATAATCGCGCCTCAGGCTAGCCTCGCAGCCCCAAATGTTGATGTGGTCCAAATTGGGAAGCTTTCTGGTCCACATCTCATGAGTTGTTTTGGCAACCTTCTTTGTAGGGACTAGATTAAGGATATGGGCGGCAGTCTCTAAGGCATACCCCCAGAATGAGATTGGTAACGAAGCTTGACTCATCATGGAACGAACCATATCCAACAAGGTTCGATTGTGCCTCTCAGCCACACCATTCAGTTGTGGTGTCCTAGGATGTGTCAATTGTGAGACAATCCCACATTCCTTAAGATAGTTAAGAAACTCAATACTAAGACACTCTCCTCCCCGATCGAATCGGAGCATCTTGATGTTCCTGCCTAGTTGATTCTCCACTTCCTTCTTGAACTCTTTGAATTTTTCAAAGGTTTCTGACTTATGCTTGATTAAGTAGATATATCCATATCTACTGTAATCATCAGTAAAAGTCACATAATAGCGATTGGCATCCCTTGTGGCGGTTCTGAAGGGTTCACACACATCTGTGTGTATGATGTCCAACAAACATTAACCCCTCTCACAAGAACTAGTGAAGGGTGACTTTGTCATTTTTCCAAGTAAACAAAACTCACAACTATCATTTGATTTTAGGTCAAATGATTCCAAAACTCTAGCCGCTTGGAGTTGGCATATGCGCTTGTTTTTGACATGTCCCAGACGACAATGCCACAAGGATGCTTTATCAAAGGTAACCGAAGAATCAATATGAAATACATTATTCCCTAAGTTGTCTACAATCGACACAGTTTCATATACACCATCACAAGATAATGCTTTAAAATAAAACACGTCATTATAAAAAGCATCAATAGCACCAATTTTATTATCAAATGAAAAAGTGAATCCTTGCTTGTACAAACTATGAAAGGAAATAATATATCTCGCCATTTCTGATGAGTAACAACAATTATTCAAATCTAAAGTTAACCCGTTACTAAGCAATAAAGAATAAACTCCAATCTTGGTCACAGGTAATGCTTTCCTATTGCCCATGATTAAGTTTTTCTTCCCATGATCCACTTCTTCGCTACTTCTTAGGCCCTGCAAATCAGTACAATGTGAATACCACAACCTGTATCGAGCACCCAAGAGTTAGTATGCAATGAGTTTTTAGAAAATATGGTATAAATACCTACATGGGTGGGTTTAACTTTCCCATCCTTTACATCCTACAAGTACTTAGGACAGCTTCGCTTCCAATGCCCTTTTTTGTGGCAGTAGAAGCATTGTGCTTCCTTTGGGTTTGAAGAAGGAGGAATGGAACCTTTCTTGCTCCCACTTGAAGAGGAGCCATCAAGGTACTTTCCCTTGGTACCATTCGAAGGGGTCTTCCTCTCCTTCCCTTTTCTCTGCCCAATTGCCAGAACAAGGGTTGCTGTAGGAGTAGGAGTAGAAGTAACAACCGACTTACCTTTAAGGCCGCTTTCAGCGGTCCTTAAAAGTCCTTGAAGCTTGCTAAGTGTAACTTCCTCCTTGTTCATATGATAAGTCATACGAAACTGATCATAACTTGGAGGTAAGGAATGGAGAATGATATCAATCGCCATGTCCTCAGGGAAGTCCATATTAAGCTTCAGTAACCGGTCCACGAACCTTTGCATTTTCGGCAAGTGACCGGTGATGGGTTCACCATCCTTTATCCTGGCTGTTATCATGGAGGAGATGATTTCATACCTCTCTTGACACGCGATCTGATGGTACCTTTCCATCAGATCCAGGTGCATCTCATAGGGGTAGAAATCTTCATAGTATTTCTGGAGTTCGGGAGTCATAGTAGCCAACATGATGCATGACACTTTAGTAGCATCCCTCTCATGAGCAGCATACTCCGCAATCTCCTCAGGAGCAGCAGTGATCTCATTGATAACCTTAAGCTCCTTGTCAAGGACATATTCCTTGTCCTCATAGCGATTAATCATTCTAATGTTCCTAATCCATTCATTGAAATTAGAACCATCAAAAGTGACTTTCCCACACAAGTTCATGAGCGAAAAGGAGCCTGTAGGGTTTGAGCTAGTAGTAGTGTTGGAAGACATCTAAAAGAAAGAAGGACAAGTTTTGATTAGATAAGAAGTCCTTAATAAGTCACCCAAATGAAATATTAAGGCTAGGATCCCACAAACTATTTCATAACTTGGAAGAGGGATGTCGTAATCCAAGCTAAAAAATATTTGAAGGTAGGTAAATGACGATTTACCAATTTCTACCATTATAAACAAAATAAATTATTAAGTTTAAATTGGATTTGAAACTCCTAGATCTTTTGAGATACATTGAACTTTCAATGGCATGTTTAAATCTCGATTGTGCCCTCTCAAGTTTGTGACTGGGATGCCGAGGATTACAAACAAGGTGTGAATAACCATGCAAATTGACTTGGTACCCTTAATTTTATCACCTAATCGATGTGTCGGTTAACCACACGCGCTCCCCGATCTATGATAAAACTTAAGTCACCCTTTTCCACTCTTACTAGTCCTTGTTAGTGTGTCGGTTAACCATACACGCTCCACTAACGACTTGGTAAGGTACAAAGTGTAATTTCATGGGTTAGCAAATATTTCACATTTTCCTAAAGTAACTAAGATTAGGAATTAATAAAGGTTTAGTTACTTTATTATTTCATTAAACTTTTAATGAGGATTAGGGTCTTATCCTACCCATTCAGCTAACGACCCTCCACCAGTCAAGGAAGCGGTGGGTGAGAGTGGAAACCCATTAAACCACTATTTTATAGGCAGTAGCCATATACCCACTTATAGACAGGTTTCATGAATGAGGCCTACTAACGTTAAGACTGACTTATATATATATATATATATATATATATATATATATATATATATATATATATCTATATATATATATATATATATATATATATATATATATATATATATATAATTAAACTTTTAATATTATAGAAGTATAAGGGTTGAATTTTAAACTTTTAAAATTCTAAGGTTCAATTTGGAATTAAAGTGTTTAATGTGTGAGACTTTACAAATTTTAAACTTGAGGGCAAGTTTTGAAACTATTCAAGACTTTTCAACTCCATAACTTATGAGTTAATGTTTCATTAAAATGAGTGACCTTTCATTTTATGTAACCTATGTGTTTTAATATGGACTTTAAAAGAGTGACTTTTGATAATCCATAACTTGAGGACAAATTATGGATTCCATTAAAACACATAATTGATCAAGAATTAATCATTAAGCACTTCAGCAAATAATTCCTATTATCTAACAATAACTCATAAGAACATGAACATCAATATCAAAATCTCAAGAATCATATAAACACATATAAAACATGGAATTTTGATATTAGCCATTGTAAATGGATTAGCATAAACATTACACCATCAAAAACTAGTTTTAAAACACCAAAACAGTTTAGGGTAATGTTTCTAGTCCATTTCCAACAACAAAACTTGAAAAACTGCATTTTGGGTACTCGTCGAGTGCAAGAATCTACTCGATGAGTAGCATGAATTTACACATGGACTCATCGAGTCCCTCCATGGACTCGTGAGTTCATGCTGCAGAGTGCAGATTTTTGAGCTTTTTCAACAAGTTTTCATCAAGTATCAAGAAAACAAGCCTAGACACTAATACCACTGTTGGGCTTTGAGCATACTAACACTCCTATGGTGTACATACCTTTCTTTTGTGGTTGAATGCTTAGAGTTTTAGAGCCTAGCACCAATAGTGTGGATGCCTCAAGTGGTGTCCCAAATCACCCAAAACAACTTGGAAATACTTGAGAGAATCTAATGCTTGCTAGAATCGGCCCACCCTTGTTTCTCACACACCCACTAGTGCCAATTCTAGAACCAAGGAACTCTTTATATACTATGGAGGATTAGGGTTACACCCTAATACCCATGACTCTTCATTTAACTAGGTTCCATGGGTTAAAAGCTCCATGGGCTTCCATATACTCTTATCCATCCTAAATAAATCTTATCCCAATCCATATATATATATGTAAGAGCCAATATTTAATTAGCCTCTTTTGATCACTAAATTAATTTCAAAATTAATTCTTGATCAACACTAATTAATTAATATATTATAAATTATAATATATTAATGGATCATAAACATCTTATTCTAAAAAATATATCCATACAAATTGTTAGGTGAAGTGCAACCCAAATGGACCATGCCGGGTCGGGTCAAGTTCATACCAAATATAGTTATGGACTTATACACCTTATCCAACAGTTAGATCTAGGTTCTGGTTGAAGTCTTAATCGATTAAGAGCTGAAAATAGGAAGTGGGTCAAGATGGTGGAGTACGATGGGTGTACAAGCGTATATGTTGTGCGTACAAGCCCTCAAGCGAGTACATTGAGTGTACAAGTTGAGTACGCCCCGCGTACTCAGCAGGTTGGGCTTTGGTCGTTTTGGGCTCTCGCTTTGGAGCCATGTTGGTATTTTGTTGTCTTGGGCCTTGTTGGTCCATTTGAATTCTATTCTTGGGTTGTTGAGATTTTATTGGACTTTCATGGGTGAAGGCCCATGAATGGATTGGGCCCAATTTGGAAAATTGGGCCATATTTGGGCTTTAGGTGACTATTTTAGATTTTGGGCTTTTTGGAAAATTGGATTGGGCCTTGGCCTTGGGCCACGTTCAGGAAATTGTAAAAAGGTCTTTTACCCTAATTTGGACTCTTAGCGCGACTCGGGATCCAATTATTGATTGGATGTTACTTTGTGATTGATAGTACATGGATTTTAGTGAATCTATAGTCAGAGATTTATCTGTGGGTTTCAGCTGTCTGAGGTGAGTCTTTTCACTGTAGTATGGGTCGAAGGCACCAATGTCGGCCCACTGGCTTATGTATTATTGGAAGACCAAGGGGTGGCCCTTGGCATTATATGAAAGACCTAGAGGTGGCTCCTAGAAAATCTATATGTAAGACCAGGGTTCAGACCTTAGCAGTTATGTAGGTCGCTAGTTGTAGACTGTATGTTTGTTGTCTTTGTGATGCTTGCATGGAAGAACAGGAGGTGGCTCTTGGCACTTGTCTATAAGACCCAGGGTATTGTCCCCGGACATGGCAAGGAAAGACCATTATACGACTCGTGACATAATGACAAGACCATGATATGGCTCATGGCATAATGACAAGACTATGGCTGGCACATAACATTCTCTATTGTATGTATAGTATGTGGTATTTTGGGGAACTCACTAAAATTTGTGCTTACGGTTTATTGTTTATGGTTTCAGGTACTTTCGGTTCAAAAGGAAAGGGACCCAGCTTGATCGCAGTGCATACACCCATGTTTTTCAGCAACTTTGTGTTTTTGGGATTATACTCTGATAAGTGTTTTATTATGAAATACTTCTAAATGTTTGTTGTAAAGATAAATAGGTGTTTTGATTGTGTTAAAAATGAAATTTTTACCTTGAAATTTTGGGATGTTAGAAGTTGGTTTCAAAGCATTGGTTTAAGGGATTCATGCACATTCTTGGGGATGTATGAACTCAAATTGAGGAAATGATGATCATTTAAAAGAAAATGAGTTTCTAAAAAGATTTTGAGAAAAAGGAAGAAGTTACAAAAAGTATTTTATAAAGACAAAAGGCGGTGTGGTGCGTGCAATCAGCCAAACTCAAGTAAGTGATTCCAAGAATCCTATACATGTCTGTTATGATTATATGTTATGAGAATTGAATGCTAGATTAGGGCTAAGGATCTGCTCAGGATTTCATGCTAGGAGAGATGCCTTTATATGCCTGATTGTTTGAGCCTTAGGGTTGCATGCTAGTATGTTTTTCTGATAATCAGATACAATGGATTGACTAGTTGGTGAGGGAGTTTCAGGACCTTCATCAGACGATGGAGACTGTGGCAGAGATCACTGTCAAGTTTTGGGAGAGGGCTTTATTGGTTCCGCAGCATGCAGCGGATGAGGAAATCAAGAAGGTAAGGTATCATGATATGATGAGGGATGACATTAGGGAGTTCGTGAGTATTTTAGGGGTCAACACCCTAAATGACATGATTTATATAGCCCGAGAGCAGGAGATCGATTTTGAGCACTTGGGAAAGAGGGAGCCAGAGCATGAGTAGGCATTTGAGGGTCCTGAGAAGAGACCCAAGACATCAGATCAACGATTGAGGGGACAACAGGGCTAGGTTCAGTGCAGCACGTGCAGGAAGCAGCACGATGGGGTTTGTTGTTCTAGGGATATGGGTTGCTTCAAGTGTGGAAGGCTTGTTCATGTCAGTCGGGATTTTCCTCAGGGGACAAGCCTGTTATGTTTTCACTCCAATCTAGTGCGTCAAAAGAAGGCCGACTGTCCGATGTTGAGGGGTGGAGCAATGAGTGCACCTACTCTAGTTACTTTGAGGATCACTGATGGTCGTAAGGGTATGGCAGGAGCCCTAGTAGAGAGGAGCCAAGCATTGCAATGCCAGTCAGGAGAGACTAGGATTCCATCAGGTGCTATTGTAGGTATGTTATCTTTTGCTTTCTTCTTGGTTATTATCAATATTTATATTGCATTATCATTTTGTATTGGTTTGGGTAAGCATTATGACTAGTTTGGTTCTCTGTTATTGTCTGGGTTATATCATCAAGAATTGTTATATTCCATTTTGCATGTCATGAATTATTAGTGGGTTGTATCTTGCTGATCGGGTTTTAGTTTGTTCGGTTGTGTTTTGGTTCTTTGATGGGTCAATTCAGGGGTATCGATTAGAAGGACTATGGTCAAATTAGCTGGTTAGTTCTCCAATGAAGTTAAAGTTCAGTTGTGTTAGAATTTGATCAGGTGGGATCGACGGTCGTCTTTGGAATCATTAGGATTGGCTAGTGATGGAAGACTAGTATTGGTAAGCGCAGGTTGCCAACGGTTCAAATCATAAGGAGGTAAGATGGGTTGGGAATCCATCAAAATTTGTGGGTTGGGCCAACTTCGATGAATCCAAGTGAGGGAGAATCATTCAGATTTTCGAAAGCTGAATCAGGTGTGAAACTAGGATTAGTTTCACATCCCCATCGGGAGGGATGACGACTCAAGTGGGCGTATGGATTGAAGATTGTGTAAGTTAGGAGTTCAGGAAACTTCCAACACTTGGTTGGCATCTTCTTGGTGATGGATAACAGGCATCTAGATGGATCCATGTTGAGGATTGTGTTAGAGCCTCCCTGCATGTTCTTGTCTGATTAAGGGTTTGGAGTTCAAAGCATGACCCGAACACCTGGTTGGGGTATAGTGAGATGTGTGTTCAACTCTGGATGAGTATGGATGGATTGTTAGATGAGAGGTAAGACCATGGGCGGTGGCCATGGCAAAATTAGAGTGTTGTAAGATTGTGGGGTGGCCCATAACATTTACTAGGTTGGAAGATAGTGTTGGAGTGTTGTAAGACTGCGGGGTGGCCCGTAGCATGTTGGATCTATATGCCCAAGAATCATTATGGAATGATATGTCTAATAATATATGATCCTATATGGTCACACCTTTATCAAGTTGACACATTTTGTATATTTATTATTAATATGATTATTAATAAATAATATCACTTCTTGTATTTTAATTAGGGAATAATTATTGTTTTGTGAAAATAATAATTATAAGAGAGTATTACTAGTTATTATTTCATACGGTATAATTTAATAAGTCATGCACAACATTTTAGACTAGTTGGATTTTTTGTCTTTTACCTAAAGACAAAGTTTATATTTTATAAATTTGGAGTTTATAAAAAATAAAGAATCTTACTTTTTAAAAGGCATAATGATGGTGTGGGAGGTTGCTTTTCAACCTTCCACCTTTTTTTCCCATGCTTCTAAAGGTTACCATTATTTTAGATTATTTTAATGGTTAGACCTTACTTTTCATGGGCTATATAAGAGATGCATGAGGCTTGTATTTTTTCAAGAGTGAAGCTCTTCTTCCTCCTCTCTTTTCTCTCTAGAACCGTGCGTTCTTCTTCTCTTTTTCCCCCCTCTCTCTCTCTCTCTCTCTCTCTTTTAAAGTTAATTTGGTGTTTAGAAGACCTATTGAGTTGTTTCCTGTAGTGATCAATTGAGTTAAGCACTTAAAGGCTTTAGAAACTCAAGAATAAAAGAAGGAACTAGCATTCCAAGTGTCTTCCTCTTGATGGTTAATACTTGTAGAGAAGATCATACACTTTGATCTTTTGTTATCTTCATCAACACCCCGAACCAAGTGGGTTCAAAGGCTTCAAAGTTTATCTCTAAAACATCTTATGGTTAATTTTATTTCATTCTAACCTCTATAAATGGATCCATGATGGTTCGGTTTTGTTATGAACTAAAAATAAACTTGTTATTTTTAAAGTCTTCCGTTGCCGATTTTTATATAAAAAAAACAAACTTTTATTTCTTATCAAAACCCAATAGTGCTATCAGAGCCATCTTTTATATGTTAGAAGGATTTTTTATGTTTGATAATCTTTGGTTTTTGGAAAACAAGCATGAATTTCTTTTTGTTAAGAAAAATCCATATTTGTCTCATTTGGTAACTTCTTGGTTAAAATTGTTTATTTTTATATATAATCATTTTCATGCATTTTCGTTATCTAAAAGTTGTATTAGAAAAAAAAGAGTTGTTTGTAACAATATTTGATATGTTGTTGTCTATAAACAAGCCATTTGGACCTTTGTGCTGTATTTTGTTGATATTTATTTATTCATAAAATGTAATAGATAAATATATATTTTTCATTTGTTGACTTGATGTAATAAATTAGTTAGACTAGTTGTATTTACTTTAAATGTAACAAGATGAAGAAATTACCACCTTGAAGACCTTTTGAAGTGTCCCTTAAGTCATTTAGGAAAGACTTAATAATTCTTGTGATGGCTCACAAAAATTATTACTAGACATGGCTTGGTTATACACATTATAATGCATGGTTGTGATGTTTATTTTATGTTAAATGTATGAAAATAGTTTTTACATATCAATTACCATTTTTTCATACGATAATATCACTTGGAGTTTGAGTAAAAAATATTTAAAAGATAACATAAGATATTTATAAATATATATTTATAAAAACGTCTTACCGGTTACCGGTTAAAACTCAATTTTTTGTTGAAAATATTTCTATTTTAAAACTTATAAATACACAAATTTAAAATATTTGAAATGGTTTAAAAGATGTTTAAACTTTATATAAACTCCATGTCTTTATAATAAATAAGAAGTTTTTATTAAAAAGATTAAAATCGATTTATAGCTTTATAACAACAAATAATAAAACTAGTGATTATTTTTGCGTCGAAACTTAATATATGATATTTGTGTTTTAAACATAATGCAACATGTTGATATTATGTTTTATGCATGCTAGATGAGATTTAAAACATAAGTATCATCACCCAAGTTTTGATTTATCAAAATATGACTTTTATTATAAGATGCATAAAGTTGAGTTTATAAAATAGTATGAGCTTATTCTATAAATTCATTGAGTCATAAGTTTGTGATTGTTAAAAGAAGATGTAAAATAGTGATTTTATAACTCATCCAAAACTCCAAGTCTTAAGTATAAAATATAGTTTTATTAAGACTATTATCGGTTTGTAAAACCGATCTACGACTAAACTTTAAAATACTGGATTTTAGTTTATAATGATCGCGGTAAATGGCAAATAAAATGAATTTTTATTTGGAACATAAAGAACCTCATAACAAGTGATATGAATTTTACAAAAGAGTAAATGAATTGATGGATGCATGTAATATTCATAAGACCATGTTTGTATAAACTATAATTGTAAAACATATGTAAACCCATATTTCCAAAACTTCAAATCTATGCAATCCATTTAAAATTTACTTGGGATTTTTGTGCAGTTCATATGGATTTTAGGGTCACCTTATTCATTTCAGTTGTCAAAAATAGTCAATGTGTTTTTGTAACGCCCGTGTTTCGAGGCTAAACATTGATACAATGATGTAAGAGTCTAGGTCAAACATTGTAACCCATTTTAAAGTAATAAAGATGAATTACTTGAATATTATGTGAACTGGGTGTGAGACCCGTGTATTACACGAGTTGATTTAAAAAAAGATTAAAAATTAAATTAAAGTGTAAACAAAAAATATTTTTTAATTTACATCTTTTAAACTAAGAAATGAAGAAAACATATTTATTGAAATTTAATATCATATATATGATATTTAATACTTTACATATATAAATATATGGCTTTAATTTTAAAAATTGAAACAAACCAAAAATTGAGAAGTGGATAATATTTATTTCAAAAATACCACAAAATGACAAATGTCAAAACTCATAAGAGATTGACATGTGGCAAAAAAACATTCATTTATTAAGGAGGATTATGTGCTTTTGTGTGCTTATTACTTGCTTATAATAATATAATAAATAAAGGATAAAAATAAGCGTAAAAAAAATGTTAGATAAACCCGATGTCTATGAAGAAAGTTGTAGTGGTCGTGACAAAGATTCTAGGATATAAAGAACCCCCAACTCTGACTTCATATGATGAAGTTATAATTTTTCTATGTTTCGGATCGGTAGTGCACAACCCGAAGTTCAAATATTAGATCAAACGGTTTTTAGCTGACACAACCTAAACGAGAATCGAAGATCTCGTCAATAGGAGCTCAACGGTAAAAACACAGACGAAAACGGACTCTGTATGTAGAAGTTATGAGTTTTAAACGGTCGTTAAACAGTGTAATCTTCTCATACTATTAAATTTTAAATCGGTCTAGAATTAGACGACGAATTCTAAACGAAAGTTGTAAAGTACAGTCCCGCCTACGCATGGATATAACGAAAGTCGAAAACGGAGCTCGTATGCAAAAGTTATCAATTTTAGAAGTCGAGACGAGAAATGGCGAGCTGATGCGAGGGGTAAGCCCAGCGTACCGAAGTACACCCCGCGTATAAAGAAGAGTACGTTGCGCGGTTTGACTTTTTCTACGGTTCCGAAGCAGCCACGTCCCTCCATCCGAAGACTGCCACAGATGTACGAACCTCAGTGTACGTCTCGTGTACTCCGGAACTACGCCCAACGTAGTCCTCGGCCTTGGCCTATAAAAGGATGCGAGGTGCAGCCCATTTTCCTCACATTTTCTCACATCTTTCTCCCTCTACTCTCTCTCTAGACTATCCTAACTCCCCCGAAGCCTAGGAAACCTTTCTAGCACTAGAAAAAGGCCTCGGAGAGCCCAGAGTCTCCGACAAAAAGATTTTTTCGGTTTGAAACTCTGCCCGTGCAGAGCCCAGTTTTCAAGCAAACTTCCCGGTTTCGTCAAAAAGGATTATTTTAAGAAGTGAACTGCTGTCCAAATCACTCCGTATCAGGTGAGTGTATAGTGACTTTCATCTTACACATAGATATGAAGTATTTTTTATAAATTATGTGCTATGTATATATATATATATATATATATATATATATATATATATATGTTATCTGTTTACCTAAGATGTTTGTTGGATGAAAGATCCTTACTTCTTTCTTTCAGATCTGAAACTTTTTCCTTCAGATCTACACTTTCTCATCTCAGATCTAAACTTTTTCTTCAGATGTAAACTATATACTTTGAGATCTATGTTGGATGAAAGTTCCGAACTTATTTCCTTCAGATCTGAACTTTTTCTTCAGGTCTAGAACGTATATGTACTTTATGTTATGAAAGTTGTAAACATTATTTTTTTTAGATATAGACTGTATATGTATTTTATGCTATGAAAGTTATGCTGGATGAAAAATGTAATCTTTGTTTTAAAGATCTGGACCATGTATGTATTTTATATCTACAAATATGTTGGGTAGAACATGGGTAGATGAAATAGTTGGTGTGTGGTGAAATAAAATGATAAGAGGCCTCAATATTGACGTTGATCCAATCATCTAGCGGAGTATGCATGATGACCACAGACTTTTCTAGGAAGTCCAGTGGAACGCTAGCAGGCTCGCAACCTGTAGGTGTTGGTGAACGAAGTGTTCACCAGTGTACTCCATCCCCCCCCCCCCCCGCCCCCATGGTTACCTTACGGACATATATGGCTGAGGAATCCCCTTAGCAGTAGTGTCCATCCCGATGAAATTCCTTAGGATAGGTCCCTTATGATAGATGCTTTAAGGACGTAAGGTGAGGATAACGGGAACGGGTAATCGGATTTAATGATTGTTGAAAATAATAAACTTATTTATTGTGGGTCGAAAACCCTCTATGCTCACCAGTCTCCCTAGCCTGACCCACTCAGTTTTATGGTAAAAGCATAGTTGGATGACTTGACGAGAGATTATGGATTTTAGCCCAGTCGAAAATAAACAGAATGTTGTACGACCTATATTATTTTAAGGACCATTTTGTTTTATGGCCTATGATGTTTTGTTTATGCTTTTTAGCTGTATTGATGATGATATCCCAGGTTTTGTAATGTAATGAAAATACATTTTGTTTAAGAAATGTTTTGATGAATTTTTATCAAATTTTGTGTAACATCCCAAAATTCAAGACCAAAAATTTTGTTTTTAAATAAGTTAATATAAAACAATATGTAATAAAACCGTCAATAATAATGTCTCATGTCAAAACCAAAGTGTCAATATTAAAACATAATAACATAACACCATATCAGAGTGTAACCCCAAGGATCTTATGTGCGGAAATCATAGTGTGATGCGCTGCAATCAATTCGACTCCTTTCCTTTGAAAACAAAACACCTGAAACCAAAACCGTAAACCGTAAGCACGAAGCTTAGTGAGTTCCCCCATCATACCACATACCACAATATACCATCGGTATCTTTCAACCGGTATCCGGGGACTATTTCACCCTTACCACTATCACATAATAATATATCATAAACATACCGATCACCTACTAACATCATAAACAAGCTGATTACATACTAACATATTATAAACAGACAGATAAACGTTGCATGGGTTCTGTATACCCCTTCGGTATCTTTCAACCGGTAACTGCCATCGGTATCTTTTAACCGGTAAATGTCATCGGTATCTTTCAACCGGTATCCGCCATCGGTATCTTTCAACCGGTAACCGGGGACTATTTCACCCCTACCACTATCAATCATACAATGACAGGATATAATCATACTTAGCCATATCTGGGGTACTAACCTACCCTTCGGTCCTAACAACCGAGTTAGGGAAAAACTATTCCCTCCTACTACCACTAACGCACATATCATATCACATAAGCATATCTCATATCATATCACATAAGCATATCTCATGAGCATATCACATAAGCATATCTCATAAGCATGTCACATAAGCATATCTCATAAGCATATCACATAAACATACCAAGATAATTATCACAAAGACAATTATCTACCAACTACCCCTGTTGGTGGGCCGACATTGTGGCCTTAGACCCACCCCTACTGGAAGGTAACTCACCTCACACTGCTGAAGTCCCGTAGACACAATCCCGCACTACTGTAGTCCCGCAGAATCAACCCCAGCTGCTGGATGACAGGTTCCTGAACTGTCAATACCAAAATAACACCTAACTAATAATTGGGTCCCAACACATAACCATAATACATACTTGGATAATTACTACATTACCCCAAGATTGGCTTATTCAAGCCCAAGGCCCAATCCATAAGCCCAAAGTCAACTAAGAATCAAAGCCCAACACATGGCCTAATTTTTCCAAATTGGGCCCAAACCTTTATAAGGTCTTACCATAAGGCCAAACCAAAAGTCCAGTCCAACATTTGAACTTCTAATGGCCCAATGTCAAATAATCATTAAGGCCCAAACCATGGCCCATTTATGGCCCAATTTTCCATATTGGGCCCAACTCCTCATATAAGCCTTACCTCAAAGCCCATTAATTACCCAATCATTAAGGCCCAATAGAAGGACCAACAATAAACCCAAGTGGAATTAGGGTTTCTCATAAAATAATGATTAGGTTTAAGTGTTCAACTTAACTCATTAAAGACTTAATCCACTAAGGAATTAATCCATTAAGTCCAATGTTGCTTAGATTAGTTTTTGCCAATGGTTGTTATTTAATATCTCCAGTTATTAAATAATTCTCGTGTGTCCCGATTAATTTCCCTAAATTAAGGTTTTATTGGCATTAGGGCTTTCCAACTCAAATACTAGCCCATTATTAATTTGTTGGGCTTTTAGGTCAATTACGGCTTTATTGGGCCTATTAGGCCCACTAGAAAATGATTAAGCACATTAGGGTTTTATTAGGTCAATTAGGCTCCATTAAGCTTCATTGGGCCCATTAGGGCTTAAAAGGCCCATTAGGGTTTCAAGCACCCCAAACGAATCAACTCGACAAGACAAACACACTGCCACCCGACACGGCGCCGGTGGCGGCAGCCACCACCCTAAGGTGGTGGTTTACAATTTCTTTTATTATTCTATTTACAATTTATAATGAAAAATACCAAAAATAAACACACACACCCACTACACTAAAATAAACACACACACAGCCACCTTATGGTGGCCGGGGGCGGCAGATGGTGGCAGCCACCACCTCACGGTAGTGGCGGATGTTCTCAGTTTTCCGGTCATACAACGCTATACACACAAATACTCCAACAGAAACTCACCCATCAACGCTTCTATTTGCAAACATCCCGCCCGAAATGGCGGCAGCAGCGGTCAAAAAAGTGATTTGCGATGACAGCCACCACCTCACGGTGGTGGCGTGGTCTGTCTTGTTCTTCAGCCAAGCAACACGTCGACACCGGAGGAAAACGACGCGAAACAGCAGCCTTCAGCGGCAAGGCGACATGGTCACAGTGGTTTGATGGAGGAGATGGCAGCGTCGGGATGTAGGAGGTAAGGTGGTGCGGCACCGGAACCCTAAGAGGTGGGAATGGCGGTGGTCATGGCTTAGTGGTGAAACCATGAGCGACGGGAGCAGCGATGGCACTCCATGTTGCACTCCACCCATGCGTCTGTGTACGAAGCTCCAACTCCGACGGTTCTCGTTCTCTCGGATGATCACGACGTCTGGTGGTGAAATCTCGACGGTGGCGCCGGAAATGGAAGGGAGCTATAAGGTTGGAGGGTGGCGGCTAGCACGTCCTTTAGGGTTAGGGTTATGTAACGGGGAAGAAGCAGCCATCGGGTT
Source organism: Lactuca serriola (assembly GCF_051521515.1). Lineage (NCBI taxonomy): Eukaryota > Viridiplantae > Streptophyta > Magnoliopsida > Asterales > Asteraceae > Lactuca > Lactuca serriola. Next base: position 186,074,161 of record NC_136416.1, on the reverse strand, counting down.
TAAATCCCGCTTCTAACAAACCTTTGCCCATTTCTACAAGTTCGGTCCCTCCCCTTTGGGATCTTTTCAAACCAGCCCCAATAATTACAATTCCGCCCCTCCTCCACAAATTGTTCTCAATAAAGTCCCAATAATTCACAAGTTAGTCCCTTAGCCTCCAATATCTCTTCAATAAAGTCCCAGAAGTTACCATATATCCCCTACCTTCAAAATATATATACAAAACTAATCCAGAACTTACACTTTTAACCCCCAACTTCTAAAATTGTGACAATTAGCTCTTCGAGACCACATTTTATACATAATTATTTATTTTAATGCTACTATCCGTTCATTATTTTAGTTATTTAATTAATAAATAAACAGGCTTTACATTTTGTTTTGGGAACAAATTCCGCAACACTTTTCTTAAGAAGTTACTCTGATTTTTATTAAAAAGCATAAATGAAATTGGTCTTTTTTGGCCGTAAAAATGGGGATGTCACAGCTTACCATCCACAAACCGATCGTGATAGTCATTTCACGTCAAGGTTTTGGAGGAGTCTACAAGAGGAATTGGGTACAAAATTGTGTTTAAGTACAGCTTACCATCTGCAAACTGATGGTCATAGCGAAAGAACTATTCAAACGTTGGAAGATATGCTAAGAGCATGTACCCTATAATTCCAAGGTAATTGGGATGAACACTTACCTATGGTAGAGTTTTCTTACAAAAATAGTTACCATTCTATCATCAAGATGGCACCTTATCAAGCTTTGTATGGACAAAAGTGTTGTACGCCATCTTGTTGACTTGAAGCTGTAGAAAAGAAGTTTATGGGCCCCGAGATAGTCCATCAGACTGCTGAAAAGCTAAAAGTGATTAGGGAAAGGATGTTAGCAGCCCAGGATCGTCAAAAGAGCTATGCTAACAAGAAGAGGCGACCGGTAATATTCGAAGTCGGGGATTCAGTTTTATTAAAAGTCTCATCGTGTAATGGACTTATAAGATTTGGGAAACGAGGAAAGTTGAGGCCAAGGTTTATTGGACCGTTCAAGGTTCTTCAAAGGATTGGGAACCAAGCTTACAAGCTCGAATTACCCGAAGAACTAGATGGTATTCATAACACATTCCATGTGTGTTATTTGAGGAAATTCACGGGAGAAGTTCTTGACATAATTCTAATTTTAGAGTTAAGAACATATGAGAATAAGAGGCTAATCGAAGAGCCCAAGGCGACTGTTGACCGTAAGACGAAGAAGTTGCGACGCAAGATGGTTGACTTATTGCTTGTGCGATGGAAACATTCGAATGGGCCAAATCTCACCTGGGAAATGGAGAGTGACATGATGAGTCGCTATCCGCATTTGTTTGCTGATGCATGATTCTGGGACGGAATCATCCTAAGGGGGAGAGATTTGTAACGCCCGTGTTTCGAGGCTGAGCATTGATACGATGATGTAATAGACAAGGTCAACCATTGTAACCCATTTTAAAGTAATAAAGATGAATTACTTGAATATTATGTGAATTATGTGCTTCTGTGTGCTTATTACTTGTTCATAATGATATAATAAATAAAGGATAAAAATAAGCATAAAAAAATAAAATGTTAGATAAATCCAATATCTATGAAGAAAGTTGTAGTAGCCGTGACAAGGATTCTGGAGATATAAAGAGCACACAAATCTGACTTCATATGAGGAAGTTATGATTTTTCTAAGTTTCGGATCGGTAGTGCACAACCCGAAGTTCGAATATTAGATCGAGCGGTTTTTAGCCGACACAACCTAAACGAGAATTGAATATCTCGTAAATAGGAGCTCAATGGAAAAAAGACAGACACAAACGGAGTTCGTATGTAGAAGTTATGAGTTCTACACGGTCGTTAAATAGTGTAATATTCTCATAATATTAAATTTTAAATCGGTCAAGAATTAGCCGACGAAGTCTAAACGAAAGTTGTAGAGCACAGTCCCGCCTACGCGCGGATATAAAGAACGTCGAAAATGGAGCCCGTATGCGAAATTTATGAATTTTAGAAGTCGAGACGAGAAATTGTGAGCTGATGCAGGGGTACGCCCTGCGTACCGAAGTACGCCCCGCGTACGAGGAAGAGTACGTTGCGCTGTTTGACTTTTTATGCGGTTTCGAAGCAGCTACATCAATCCATCCGAAGACTGCGACGTATGTACGAACCTCGGTGTACACCCCGCGTACTCCGAAACTACGCCCAACGTAGTCCTCGGCCTCGAGCTATATAAGGGTGCGAGGTGCAGCCCATTTTCCTCACATTTTCTCACATCTTTCTCCCTCTACTCCGTCTCTCTCTCTCTCTCTCTCTCTCTCTCTCTCTCTCTCTCTCTCTTTCTCTCTCTCTACTCTATCCTAGCTCCCCCAAAGCCTAGGAAACCTTTCTAGCTCTAGAAGAAAGCCTCGGAGAGCCGAGAGTCTCCAATAAAAAGAGTTTTTTGGTTTGAAATTCTGCCCGTGCAGAGCCCGGTTTTCAATCAAACTTCCCGGTTTCGTCAAAAAGGATTATTTTAAGAAGTGAACTGCTGTCCAAATCACTCCGTATCAGGTGAGTGTATAGTCACTTTCATCTTACACATAGATATGAAGTATTTTTTATAAATTATGTGCTATGTGTGCGTGTGAGTGTGTGTGTGTGTGTATATATATATATATATATATATATATGTTATCTGTTTACCTGAGATGTTTGCTGGATGACAGATCCTTACTTCTTTCTTTCAGATCTGAAACTTTTTCCTTCAGATCTACACTTTCTCATCTTAAATGTAAACTTTTTCTTCAGATCTAGACTGTATGCTTTAAGATCTATGTTGGATGAAAGATTCAAACTTCTTTCTTTTAGATCTGAACTTTTTCTTCAGGTCTAGTCCGCATATGTACTTTATGTTATGAAAGTTGTAAACATTATTTTTTTTAGATCTAGACTGTATATGTATTTTATGTTATGAAAGTTATGCTGGATGAAAATTGTAATCTTTATGTTACAGATCTGGACCATGTATGTATTTTATATCTACAAACATGTTGGGTAGAACATGGGTAGATGAAATAGTTGGTGTGTGGTGAAATAAAATGATGAGAGGCCTCAATGTTGATGTTGACCACAGACTTTTCTAGGAAGTCTAGTGGAACGCTAGCAGGCTCGCAACCTGTAGGTGTTTGTGAACGAAGTGTTCACCGGTGTACTCCATCCCCCCATGGTTGCCTTACGAACATATATGGTTGCGGAATCCCCTTAGCAGTAATGTCCATCCCGATGAAATTCCTTAGGAGAAGTCCCTTATGATAGATGCTTTAGGGACGTAAGGTGAGGATAACGGGAACGAGTAATCGGGTTTACTGATTGTTGAAAATAATTAACTTATTTATTGTGGGTTGAAAACCCTATATGCTCACTAGGCTCCCCCCAGCCTGACCCACTCAGTTTCTTGTATTATAGGTAGTGGCAAAAGCATAGTTGGATGACTTGATGGGAGATTATGGATTTTAGTCAAGTAGAAAATAAACGGAATGTTGTACGGCCTATATTGTTTTAAGGCCCATTTTGTTTTATGGCCTATGATCTTTTGTTTATGCTTTTGATCTTTATTGACGATGACATCCCATGTTTTGTAATGTAATGAAAATACATTTTCTTTAAGAAATGTTTTGATGAATTTTTATCATATTTTGTTTTGGGAACAAAGTTTGCAACACTTTTCTTAAGAAGTTACTCTAATTTTTATTAAAAAACATAAACGAAATTGGTCTTTTCTGGCCATAAAAATGGGAATGTCACAGTTTTTGTATTTGCTTATGGGATAAAGGTCACCTAACCATTTGTGAAATAGAACTCACATGTTTTTTAAATGGATTAATTTCTTATGTGATAAAGGTCGCCTAAGCGTAAGATTTTTTATGCATGGATGGTATAAACATGTAAAGCTAAACAATACTTGTTTAGGATCCCATAATCTAGGAGTTACATATCGCATGCAATTGGTAATCGCTACCTATCGAGTTTGATTAAGTTTATGGGATAAAGTTCGCCTAACCAGTTACTTGTTTCGTTACTTGGATCATAGCCTTCAATAAATTAATGTTCGAAGAAACAATATAAGGTATTAACTTTTAACGACTAAATATTGAAAATACTAAATGAAACTTTGTTAAATTTTGTTGATACATAATTTTACTCCCTGCAAAATTTGTCTCTTGTTGAGTTTCAAGAGACAGTAACATTTGATGGTTATAATTTCTATAACTGGTATAATATCTTGAGGTTCTACCTTTAAGATAAATAGAAATTATATATATATATATATATATATATATATATATATATATATATATATATATTGAAAGATCTCATACATGAATAACCTTTGCAAACAGTTAGTCTGATCATGTTACTTTGATGAAAGTATTATTGTGATGATGTTCATGTGTCTCACATCATACTGAAGAAATTAACCTTGACTTGCAAAAAGTCTTGGATAATTATGAAACATATCAGATGTCTCATCAAGTAAAGCAGGTATTCAAACAGAACACTAGAAATAGCTTCTAGTCCATTCAAGCATTGAATAAAAGGAATTCTAAGAGATTGTGCACTGATATAGACTTATAGTTCAGTTAAGGGAAATACAACATAAACGCAGAAATCAAAAAAGGACCAAATGATTAGTGTTGTTTCTATTGTGGAAGAAACTAGACACTAAAGGATGAATTACTCCTCTCATCTCATTGAGCTGAAGAAGTCTGACTTGGACAAAACTTTAAATATCTATATGATAGAACTTTTTATTTTTTTCATCATTCACTTGAGTATGTAATACTTCATGTGACACTAGTAATTGATGTTATGTGTTGATGATTGGAAGAAATAACAAACTGATTACAAACGAATGGTATTTCGTGTTGAAGATATAACAAGTATTTACCTATCCTTATAGAGACATGTAACAATTGTAATTTATGAATAAAACTATATTACTTATCGTTTAATGGATGTTCACATTCATGTTCCGTAACGATGTATTCTATGCTAAGGAATATTTTCTCATAATGTTATTTATGAAGTAAATATATAATCTTTCATTAAATTAATAGTTCTGATCATAACAGCTAAATGATCCAATGAAATTTGATTGAAACTTATCTATGTCATAATCATCATGAGTATATAAATAAGAAATACATATACCAAGTTCAAAAGGATGGAATTTCTAAAGGCAAATGAGCTTGATTCATTTGATATGTGTGGATCATATTTATATGGGAAGATGATTCACAAGTGTCTTTATATATTAGTAGTTAAAGAACAAAAGTCTTGACAAATAGTTATACATAAGTGATGTATGTAATCTTTTTCAATCCAAGAATAGATTTGGTGATAGATACTTAATCAATTTCATTGAAAACTTTTATTCATTGTTGATGAAACCTTTTGATTTGATCAAATTTTTCATAATGAAGATTGAAATACACATTAATGAGATCATTATTCACCTTTTTTGTGATAAAGAAAATGAGTTTTGTAAATCAAGTCTTCGTTGAGCATCTAAGGAGTTGTGGAATCGATTCACAACTCATTCCGTCAAAAACACTCACTCGTCATTATTATGGTTCTTGTGTCATAGGATCGCTTGGTTACCTGAATCTATCTTTTGATATTCTAGGTAGACTTTGTATTTTATAGTGGGATAGGGTCATCTAGCCACTAGCTGAATGTCGATAGTACAAGTTTCAAAGATGATAAGGATAGACCTTTCAGTCTATTATATGATGTTTTAAGGGAACTAATTACTTTATAAATTTTTGGAATTATGCTCACTACAACAAATATATATTGAACATATATATTTTCCAACCAAACAAGTGGGTTAGGTGCATATATAAAGCTTATGTTAAACAATAAGCTCAACCACTCTAGTATCTACTAATTGCATTTATGTAGAATATCATAAATGATCGTTTAGGATGAATTTTCTACTAATCCCACAAATTGTCATTCCATGAGACAAGTGATTAGAAAGTGTTTTTCTAAGTGGGAGCAATTTGGAGATTTAAGAGCTAAAGATCCATAAGCTCAATTCATCATAGTTTGGAACTAGCAAGTTTTCAATTGTTGATGATGTTGGGTTTTGAGCATTCTAACACTCCTATGGTGTACATGCAACCCTATAAACCTTGGATCTATGTTTTCTCTATTATACATGCAAATAAGAACTTTCCAAGGCTTTAATCCTAACTAGCATATTATGATGTTCTTAATCTACAAAGTACTAGTTAGAGGACATACCTTTTGATGTAGCTTGATGTCTTCAAGCTTTAAGAGCTTAGCCCCAATAGTGTGGAAGCCTCAAGTGGAATCACAAATCACCAAGACACCTTGGAAGACTTTAGAGAATATGAATACTTGGTTCTCTCTTAGTAAAATCGGCTAGCCCTCTTAGTGTATCCACACTAGTGCCAATTTCACCAACCAAAGACATCTTTATATAGTATGGAGGATTAGGGTTAAACCCTAATACCCATGACCTTTCATTTCCTAGGATCCATGGGTTAAACACTCCATGGACTATCCATGAAAGCTTAGCCCAACCTAAATGAACTTGGCCCATTCCATATATATAAGAGTCCATATTTAATTAGTTCCTTTTGATCACTTAATTAATTATAAATTAATTCTTGATCAATACTAATTAAATAATATGATTCCATATTAATATATTAGAACTTATAATATATTAATATTAATCATAAACATACTATTCTCAAAAGATTATCCATATAAATTGTGTCGGCGAAGTGCAACCCAAATGGACCATGCCGGGTCGGGTCAAGTACATACAAGATATAGTTATGGACTTAGACATTAATCCAACAGTCTCCCACTTGGATAAGTCTAAAACTATTATTGTGTATGACTTCAAACCTAACTGGCAATCGTAGCTCTTAAAGCTGCTGTCGAACTCTGATCTTGTCAACGAACTTGTCCATTAGATAAGGGATCATATATTCCTCCATTCTAGATATCATATGGACTGAGACATGGATTATAATCATTCTCTCTGTCCATTTGTTGTTTCCCGATTTCCGATTTATGACGACTAACTAATTGAATAAATCAAATCAGTCCTGGCCCGGCCGAGCACTTCCATTTGTCATCATCAAATCATCGAGGGGCCCACAGATATCGCTTTTACCCCGAAGGTAAAAGGAACGGATAAACTTCGAATCATATGGCTTGTTCTACTACTTGTTGAATCATACACAAAGGCACGTTTTATAACACCGAGTTACCGTATGCGTTTTCGTGCAATCAATGTACTATCAACTCATAGTAACAACTCATATCTCTAGGTTTGAAGAATATAAGATATTATCGTCTCATGATCACTCGTGATAAAATTCATGAAGTGATTCCAATGAGCGCGGGTTGAATCCAATACTCAGAACTTATGAGCACTCATGAGTGTTGTAGCCTTTTGTCCAACACCTTAGACCTCTATAAGCCAACCCATGACAGTCTTAATTCATATCTACTTCCAACATATGACCGACTGTGGATGGTTTGAATAACTTAGTCATTCCGGAAGAATAACCTAGTTTATTCGGGAAGTCAAAACATGCAAAATGAAACACAATAATAATTGAATCCAATATGGTATCAACCCTTTGAACATAAATAAAACACCTTTTATTTATCACCATATGATTACACATTATTCATTGTATACTGTTTCAGCTATCAACTTTATTCTTGAATTTAAAACAATAGTTGTCCCATGCTCCAAGCATGCACACTATGTTTTCTAAACACTAGTCATGCCATACACCAAGTATGCATACTATGTTTTTCTATGATCTTTACTTTGTGAACTAGATCAATTGAACATAACTTCAATGATTCTCTTTTCACACTCCCAAATCCTTACTGCAAATGCAAGAATTCCAAATTCATGCCATTTACTGAAATCTGTTAGATTCTAAACTTATATGCATTGATCCTCTTGTAATAATTATGTACAAAGTCATAAAGACTTGACAACAACCATTACAGAGTATTCCAAAGGAGATCAGCTCCTTGGAAACATCCTTCTTGCATTAAGTTTCCTAATCTTAAACAGATTGAAAATTCTAACTTTGAAACATTTCCAGATTCCATTTTGACTATCACTTCTGAACAAGAGTTAATTATCACTATACTTCCAACTGTCCTTGAGCAACCAATCTTTGGTAAACCTTAGATTGTCCTCGACAATTGTTTAATCCTTTTAGTCATATCCAGTTCTAAACCTTTTCCCTTCTTAATGCCCCAGGCATCTGGAAAAATTTTAGAATGGATGAATATAGCACATGTAATCGATCCTATATCCGAAGCATATGGGACACGATTCATGATGTCTCACATAAAGACTAAACCAGTCTTTTGCTATAATATGTCCATTTCAATTTGCCAAGTTCTCATAATTCAGATTATGAAAAGGGATGTCGTAATCATAATCAAATTTTAGAACGCAAATAATGGACCCATATACAGAATTTCCTTATGTTGAGCCATTCCAACATGAAATTCATATATATATATATATATATATATATATATATATATATATATATATATATATATATATATATATCCTTGACTAAATGATTAAAACCTCACGATCTAAGCTTATAGATTTGAGATTAAGTATAATTTCCTCTCCCTTAATTATAGCAAAACAACTCTTTCCCAATTGAAACTTTTGTTTTCTATAATTAACATTGCTAACTTGCAATACTTATCATAATTATCATGCTCCCACTAACATGATGATTATTAGCATAACACTTATGCTCCCACTAGCTTTGACATGTACTCAGAAATCAGCTGACATTCTTACCAAAGTTCAGATTTCTGACACTAGATTGTTTTGATAAAACTTTATCAAAATCATACACCTTCCCTTAGATAACACACTTGTGTGTCTAAACAATTATGAAGAGGGATGCCGTAATCATAATGGTTAGACCTTTTGCCACTTCTCACAAGTCCAGGTTAGTGTGCCGGTAAACCACACACGCTCCACTAACGACTTTGAGAATGCAAATATCACAATTGCTATCTAGCTAAAATCTACTTAGTGAAAGTGTTTCCTCACCATCATTTTCATGAATCGGAGAGAATCCTTATGACACTTAGATTTAATGGTGTATGTGTTCTTATCCAGGTGAATTGTCAAAATCATAGTCACAAGACAAGGATAATGACAAATCCAAACTCATATGGACTGAACTCAATCTTAATTTCTTGCCACCTGGCAGCTCAAGGGCCTGCCATTGCTTCCAAGTTGTTGTGCAACAAATTGAGAACTCTAAGAACTTATATGCAAAGCCAACTTTAACTGGAATGGGCACAGAATATGTTAACACGATAGGTTATAAACCTCAAGTCGTGTGCTAGTGAAGAACTTCAGGTTTATTCTTGATTAGTTCTTGAGACTTTCAAGACCTTTAAGACTCCCACTGTCCTCTTGACATATAAGACGCCCTTGTCAAACATCCAAGAGATAGTGCGGATTCTAATCAAGACAAACACTTCACACAATTGGCCTTAGTTGGTCTTTGTTTTATCCAAAACATCACAACTTACCAATTTCAAATGTACAAGAGTTTTAAACCTTCTTTAAGACATGTCACTCAAGTTACAATCTTAGAGTATAACTCTAAGAATTGTTTTTGGAACGAAGTATGAATCATCTTCTTGATTTAACCACTTCAACAATTCAAGTTCCTCTTCTTAGCTATAAGAAGGCTCTTAGAGGATGAATTGTGATAAGGTCTCTAAATCATTAAGATGATCACAAAACTGATACGAAAGTACTCTCTCTCATCTTTTCAGATTTGAGAAACTTTTATCCTTCTACCTAATTTGATTCTTCTTATTCGCTCTGTCATACATTGAAACTTTTCCAATGTCTCAGAATTACACTTTAGCCTGTAAGTATAACCGTATTTACTAAGCTTTAGTAAATTATGACGAATAATCTTATCGATCTTTTGTGGTGGACTTAATCAGTGCACAAGAATGTGTACTCGATCCCTTAGTCCGTTACTTGACTCACACATCCATGTGAACAAGTAGTTAGTCTTAATTTTCTAATACTTGAAAGTTCTCATCCATCATGCTATACAACTTGCATGATTCCAAGTTCCGGTCCAATTGAAACTTGGGTGATGAGAATCTTTCCTTATTTGGTAAATTTAGACATTACCACAAATGAAAGAATCAATTTCATACTTCCACTCTTGCTATTAATGGAATCTTATAAGCAACAAAAATTTCCACAGATGCCATTGTAAGGATATTTTAAAATAAATAAAATCAAAAATTTTCCTTTTATTTTAAAAACTTTGCGGAAGAACTTGTCCTTACAATCCATATGAAAACTTGTTGTTATCTATTCCTAAGCAATATCTCATAACTCCTAAGAAGTAGCTCAAGAATCCGATCTTCAAACTATACGATAGAAATCCATCTACGCCATCAGATTCAGCATATTCTTTCTTTAAGTTTCTTCACTTTTCTTTGATTCTTAAAACATCACCATGTGACCCAGTCACATCATGTATCAGGAATCTCAGAATAGAAACTTAGCAGAGTTAGATAGTGGAATTTACCTGAAGTAGAGTCAAACTTATTGACTTTAACATCCTTAGGTAAATTTGGCAGCTTCGCAACCAATGCCCCTTCCTTTGGCAATATAAACATATGGAGCCTTTGATAATGGTACACGGGACTATCATAGACTTAGCTTTTCTCTTTACCATTTGGTCAACCGAGTTGACTATGGCCGATCCCTTTACCATTGGGAAGAGAATGCTTTCCTGGATTTCCTGTGTCACTATTGTCAATGTCCATCAAGTTTTAAGGAAGTTGATCTTAACAAATAAATAAGATCATTAAGGGTCTTGTCATTAAGGGTCTTGTCATAGGAAGATCTTAAATGTCTAAACCAGACATCTTTTGGGAGATATTCAAGATAGTTGATCTTAAAGTCCTTAATATGACACCCAATATGAAATATTAAGGCTAGGACCCAACAAACTATTTTATAACTCAGAAGAGGGATGCCGTAATCCAAGCTATAAAATATTTGAAGGTAGGTGAATGACGATTCACCAATTTCCACCAAGATAAACGAAATGTATTATTAGGTTTTAATTGGTTTTGAAACTCCTAGATCTTTGAGATTCATTGAACTGTTCAAAGGCATGTTTCAATCTCGAGTGTGCCCTTCAGGTTTTGTGACTGGGATGCCGAGGATCACAAAACAAGGTGTGAAGTAACCATGCAAATTACTTGGTACCCTTAAATGTTTACCCCTCAATCGATGTTCCGGTTAACCACACACGCTCCATCGATACTATGATAAACATTAAGTTACCCTTTACCTACCTTGTTAAATACGAGTTAGTGTGCCGGTTAACCACACACGCTCCACTAACCGACTTAAACAAAGTGCAAAGTGTAATTTCATGGATTAGCACGTTATTCACATTTTCCTAAGTAACTAAGATTGGGTATTATTAAGAGTTTAGTTACTTAGTATTTATCATTAATACTTTTAATGAAGGGAGAATTATAGTCATGTCAAACCCGTTCGGCTAACGACCCTCCACCAGTCAAGCAAGCGGTGGGTGAGAGTGGACACCCATTAAGTCGCCATTTTATAGGCAACAACCTTATACCCACCTTATAGACCGGCTTCGTGAATGAGGCGTACTAGCGGTAAGACTGACTTTACTCTTATACATATATATATTATTAACTTATAATATTATAAAGTATAAGGGTTGAATTTTAACTTTTAAAATTCTAAGGGCTAACTTGGAATTAAAGTATTCATAAGAGAAAACTTTACAAATTCCAAAACTTGAGGGCAAGTTTTGAAACTATTCAAAACTAATTAATTCCATAACTTATGTGTTTAAAGTAGTTTTAATCCAAAAACTCTTCAAGTTCCATAACTTGAGGACAAGTTATGGAAGACTTTAAACTAATAAAAGAATTAACTTTTCTTTATTTTATAACTTATGGAATTAATTAAGGTTACACCTTTTTTTTATTTTATTTTATTTTATTAAATGAAGAGACTCTTGGTCCTCCATAACTTGAGGACAAGTTATGAAGTCATAAAACCATTTAATTAGAACTAGACTCTTCATTTTTGTAACCTTTGCCAATTTTTTATGAGTTTTATGATTCTTAAATGTGACTTTTCATATAACTTGAGGACAAGTTACAAAAACACATTTTAGAATCAATTCTTAGATTAATTTGGATTAAAACCAACTATCACATAATTTTATTCATTAATCTAAATTCACTCATAAAACAAGGTAACACAAAAAACTTTTGGTGATCCATAACTTATTCTTAAGTTATGGAATCCTTTAAAACATTAACACCAAATTTTGTAACTCCATAAAAACTTTGAATCAATTTTTTTTAAAACCTTTTCATATCCATAACTTATGGAGGTTTCAAAAAATAAAACTCTTTAGATCAAACTTTTAAAACTAATAAAATAATCCTATCATTTTATCTTTTATTAAATTTGACCTAATTCAACTCATAAAGCAAATTATTTAAATTTTACAAATAATTAGTTTTTCACAAGAACAAGTAATTATCTTAAAATTTGACGAACTTCATGTTTTTTTTTCTTTTTTTTCCAACTTTGAAAATAAAATATTTGCATCAATATAACAGAAAACAACCTGTGGCTCTGATACCACTGTTGGGTTTTGAGCATTCTAACACTCCTATGGTGTACATGCAACCCTATAAACCTTGGATCTATGTTTTCTCTATTATACATGCAAATAAGAACTTTCCAAGGCTTTAATCCTAACTAGCATATTATGATGTTCTTAATCTACAAAGTACTAGTTAGAGGACATACCTTTTGATGTAGCTTGATGTCTTCAAGCTTTAAGAGCTTAGACCCAATAGTGTGGAAGCCTCAAGTGGAATCACAAATCACCAAGACACCTTGGAAGACTTTAGAGAATATGAATACTTGGTTCTCTCTTAGTAAAATCGGCTAGCCCTCTTAGTGTATCCACACTAGTGCCAATTTCACCAACCAAAGACATCTTTATATAGTATGGAGGATTAGGGTTAAACCCTAATACCCATGACCTTTCATTTCCTAGGATCCATGGGTTAAACACTCCATGGACTATCCATGAAAGCTTAGCCCAACCTAAATGAACTTGGCCCATTCCATATATATAAGAGTCCATATTTAATTAGTTCCTTTTGATCACTTAATTAATTATAAATTAATTCTTGATCAATACTAATTAAATAATATGATTCCATATTAATATATTAGAACTTATAATATATTAATATTAATCATAAACATACTATTCTCAAAAGATTATCCATATAAATTGTGTCGGTGAAGTGCAACCCAAATGGACCATGCCGGGTCGGGTCAAGTACATACAAGATATAGTTATGGACTTAGACATTAATCCAACAGTTGAATCTGCTCAATGATTGAACAGAAACTAATAAAACACATAGAGATGCATTCATGTATGGTAGGCTTGATTAATCTTCCTCGATATAGTTTGAATATAAAGACTAAGTGAGTTTTCAAGGGAGAAAACATACATGAATAAATATCTTTCCAACATTTAAGCTAACATCTCAAAGTAAAAATCTTCTTTCTTATAAGTGAATTACATAGTATGATTTAATTATGAATCTAGATGATTCTTGTGTTTTCTACAAAGCTAGTGGGAGCGCAGTAACATTCATAATGTTATATGTAGTCGACGTATTGATTCATGGAATAAGGGTCTGTATAGATATATCATGCAAACTTAAAGGATTAAGTAAAATTGCATTAATTGTCAAGGATCTTAAAGAACTTAAGATAAAGGACTCTGAGAGATTCATCTTGTCAAATACCATATGACATGATTTTGAGAAAAATCCTAGTGCAAATGTTTTTGAACTAAATAATATGATTGTATTATGTATGCTGATGCAATTGGATTAATCATATATGTCATGATTATGCATAAAGGCCAAATAAGTTGTATACTTAGAGCATGCCGAATGATACCAATATAATCCGAGAACAAGTCATTGTGTGGCTTATTGGAACATTCTAAAGTATTTGCGGAAACTAGAGAAATATTTCTAATCTGCGAAGTATTTGAAAAAAAGCTATGTTTAAAGTTGTTACACATGTGCTAAATTTTCAAATAGATTAAGATGACTCTCAGTCATAATAGAGCATGTCCTCATTATGAATGAAGAGATAGTTACATGGATGGTGGTTCCATGTAGATTTTAATTATATTTACACATAATAGATAGAGTACCTTGTGGTTTGGAGAACCACGTACAAAGATGCTTAATGTATAGTTCATTATGACTATGAGTAATCCCATTATGCAAGTATTGGTATCTAAGTCATATTCAAGCATCTAATTCATTCTCAATAGTTTTTCTTTATATATGAGTTATATATAAAACTGAAAATGATTGTATTCGCAAAGTTTATACAAATCAAGTTTGTCAAATCTACTTAACAAGGTTGCTTCATTAGCTAAAGCATGAAATTCAAGCTGGTGTTATAGGGCCTTGTCGATATAAGTACATGTATTGATTGAAATTTAGTATTTGGATATCGGAACAATAAAGCAACATATATTGTAATGAATGATATATTGGATGTGAGTCTTTCACTAAATAATTGTTGCGTTCTATATTAGCATGTTTAAATCCTTGAATAACTAGGTTATTCTAAATTTCCATAGTCGTTCATAGTTGTGGGAGCATCTATGAGGTAAGACTAATATGAGTGGATTGGTGGATTCTCATAGAGATGAGAATGGGAAAGAGCTGCTACCAACTTCATAGGTACTTGATTGGGAGAATAAGTATTGGACTTGACCCACATCAAAACCACTTTATGGATCGTAGTCAAGAGTGATGTTGTGATTAAGGTTGTATCCTTTTAATCTTAGACCCAAGACACATATGTGGGACTTGAGGTGTAGGGATTGTTGTGCTTAGACATGGTTTAACGTTGTTTCGTAAAAAACAGTCATAAGGGCCATCGTTGGGTATGCCATGAACTACATTGATAGGCGTATGTAGTCAAGATGATCTTTGTATTCTTAAACCTAAGATACATATATGGGACTTGAAGTGTAGGAATTGTTGTATTTAGACATGGTTTAACGTTGTTTTGTAAAAGGTGATCATAAGGGCCATCGTTGGGTATGACATGAACTACATTAATGGGCGATGTAGTCGAGATGGGATTTGTCCCTCTTATTCGCTGAGAGCATGACATCTAAGGCCTTAGTTAAAGTTGAACAGTAAATGAGATTGATCGCGATCCATATCTAATGTTCGACATGATGTCTGAGACAAAGAAATAATTGATACCACACCTTTAGTAACAATTGTAGCTTAGAGCTCCTGGAATTGCCTATTGATGAAATGACACCCTTCATATGTTGTTAGGGGCAGTAGCCCGTTGCTAGACGTCAACTACTGTCTACGTCGGTCTATAATGAATCTTGTGAAAGTGGGAGATTGTTGGATCTATATGCCCAAGAATCATTATGAAGTGATATTGCTGATAATATATGATCCTATAGGGTCAAACCTTTATCAAGTTGGTACATTTTTTTTATATTTATTATTAATATGATTATTAATAAATAATATCAATTCTTGTATTTTAATTAGGGAATAATTATTTTTTTGTGAAAATAATAATTGTAAGAGAGTATTATTAGTTATTATTTCATATTGTATGAATTAATAAGTCATGCATAACATTTTGGACGAGTTGGATTCTTTTGTGTTTTACCTAAAGACAAAGTTTTTATTTTATAAACTTGGAGTTTATAAAAAAAATTAAAAAATGTTACTTTTTAAAAGGCATAATGATGGTGTGGGAGGTTGCTTTTCAACCTTCCACCTTTTGTCTCATATAATTCTAAAGGCTACCATTACTTTATATTATTTTAATGGTTAGGCCTTACTTTTCATGGGCTATATAAGAGATGCATGAGGCTTGTATTTTTTTTCGAGAGTGAAGCTCTTCTTCTTCCGCTCTTTTCTCTCTAGAACCATGGGTTCTTCTTCTCTTCTTCCTCTCTCTCTCTCTCTCTCTCTCTCTCTTTCTCTCTCTCTCTCTCTCTCTCTCTCTATATATATATATATATATATATATATATATATATCTTGAAGTTAGTTTGGTGTTTAGAAGACCTATTGAGTTGTTCCCTTTAGTGCTTAATTGAGATAAGCACTTAAAGGCTTTAGATACTCAAGAATACAAGAAGGAACTAGCATTCCAAGTGCCTTACTCTTGATGGTGGATTGTAGAGAAGATCATACACTTTGATCTTTTGTTATCTTCATCAACACCCCAAAACCAAGTGGGTTCAAAAGCTTGAAATATTATCTCTGAAACATCCTATGGTTGGTTTTATTTCATTCTAAACTGTATAAATGGATCCATGATGGTTCGATTTTGTTATGAACTATTATTAAACTTGTTATTTTTAAAATCTTCCATTGCCATTTTTTTGTTTTGAAAAAACAAACTTTTATTTCATATCAAAACCCAACATAGCATTCATTAGGCTGTAAGATAGTGTTGGAGTGTTGTAATACTACGGTGTGACCCGTAGCATTCACCGATCCTTGAGTAGCGGTGAGGGCATGGCAAATCTATAATGTGGATTGTGGATTTCTTCAAATGGATTAGACTAGAGTAGGTTAGTTTGTAAGAATGTGGGAAGGCCACAACATTCATGGAATTAAGGGAGTGGTGGGCCGTGTGAGGCCGATTGTGATATAAGACTACAGTTGGTCATGTAGCATTCACTATTAGCATTGGATTTGGCGGCATCAGGTTTAACTATCGATTATGATTGGTTGGATCAAAAAGGTTGTTTCAACCGTAGTGGCAAGATAGCTGGGACAATTCTTGTCAGATGAGGCCTTCGTTCGGAAGTCGCGTAGTGCGACTCGTGTGTGGAGTCAATTGTTATTCGGTGAAGATGCTAAGTCACTTACATCTTGGATTAAATAATCTCAGAGTAAACGATTTGACCCTACTACGCAGCTCTCGTATGAGTCTAACAGTTGCGGGGATGTGTCTTCTACTCAAAGGTTTATCTAAGACTTTTGTCAATTAAATGTGTTCTGCAACAATGAAGGGTCAGTGATTTTTTTTTCCAGTAAAGAAATAAGATAATCAAGGGTTGGAAGTGTTTTGAATAGTTCGGAATGCAAGTGGAATAGGACTAGCAGTGGTCCAGTACGGCGGTCTGTCAGGGAGTCAGACAACTTCAAGATCTTAGATTTTAGGAAGAGTAGAAGTGGTTATGTATGCAGGGGATTGATTTAATTTGATAAAGTATTCGTTCATCATCAGGTTCTGAGAGCTCTGCTAAGTTTGGGTTCGGTTTCCTTTGGGTAGGTCGTTATATGCCCGGGGTTGTGGTTGTGTTACTCAGGCTGTCTGGCGTACCTGGTATGCATGGGATGGTAAAGAATGATTTTAAGGGCGAAATATTATTTAAGTGGGGGATAACTGTAACACTTGGTTCATTGTGCTTTTCAGTTTAGACCATTGGGGGGGGGGGGGTGGAAGGTTTTGCGGATTTGGTCCCCATGGGGAAAAATTTTCAACTTTAGCGAAGTTGGAGTACTTTGGGCGTACTCTTTTTACGTTGGGCGTACTCATGCAGGTTAATCGTTGTGCTCATCCTTGTCGGTTAGGCGTACGTGGAGTACGCTTAACGTACGTGATCAGTCTTGAAACCCTAGTTTAGGGGCTTGTACCCTATATAAGCCATAAGATATCCTCTTTTTGCCTTGTTTAACCAGCCTCCATACCCTTGAAAACCCTAATTCGTTCCTTATCCATTGTGTGGTGCTTTTGAGCTCTTGTGAAGCCTTTGTGGGGGATTTGGTGTATCTTGAGGGGAAAGAAGAAGCTTGAAGACTCATTCTTTGGAGGAGGGCCTTGAGATCCCCATTTAGCACCTTCATTTCATGGCTTTTGAGGTATAAAGTTCAAATCTTGTCATCTCATTTCATAGATCTAGTCCTTGGCTTGTTTTTGGTCGTTTTGGTCCCTTTGGTAGGTGATTGTGAGTTAAGGTTGTTTTGGAGCTTATCCTTGTAGAACTGGACATATTAAGGGTCTCTTGGGCATAAAGGTGTAAACTTTATGGTGGTTTTGGTCTCATGCATGTGTTAAGTCATTTATTAATCTCTTTTGAGCTCTTAAGTCCCATTAAGCCATGCAAGCACATAAAGTTGGCAACTTTACATGATAAACCACCTCCAGGAAGTTTGATATAGGTTTTGGTTTAAGTCTTAATCGATTAAGAGCTGAAAATAGGATGTGGGTCAAGATGGTGGAGTACGATGGGTGTACAAGCGTATACGTTGTGCATACAAGCCCTCAAGCATGTACGTTGAGTGTACAAGCTGAGTACGCCCCGCGTACCCAGCAGTTTGGGCTTTGGTCGTTTTGGGCTCTCGGTTTTGAACCATGTTGGTCTTTGGTTGTCTTGGGCCTTGTTGGTGCATTTGAATTCTATTCTTGGGTTGTTTAGATTTTATTGGACTTTCTTGGGTGAAGGCCCATGAATAGGATTGGGCCCAATTTGGAAAATTTGGCCATATTTGAGCTTTGGGTGACTATTTTAGATTTTGGGCTTTTTGGACAATTGAATTGGACCTTGGACTTGGGCCAAGTTTGGGAAACTTTTACCCTAATTTGGACTCTTAGTGTGACTTAGGATTCAATTATTGATTGGATGTTATTTTGTGATTGATAGCGCTAGAATTTTGGCGGATCTGCAGTCAGAGATTTATCTGCGGGTTTCAGCTGTATGAGGTGAGTCTCCTCACTGTACTATAGGTCGAAGGAACCAATGTCGGCCCTTTGGCTTATGTATTATTGGTAGAGCAAGGGGTGGCCTTTGGCATTGTATGAAAGACCTGGAGGTGGCACTTATCAAATCTATATGTAAGACTAGGGTTCGGACCCTAGCAGTTAAGTAGGTTGTTAGTTGTAGATTGTATTTCTGTTGTCTTTGTGATGCATGGAAGACCAGGAGGTGGCTCTTGGCACTTGTCTATAAGACCCACGGTATTGTCCCCCCGCCTAGCAAGGAAAGACCATGATACTACTCGTGGCATAATGGCAAGACCATGAAATGACTCATGGCTAGCACATAACATTCTCTATTGTATGTATTGTATGTGGTATTTTGGGGAACCAACTAAGCTTTGTGCTTACGGTTTATTGTTTATGGTTTCAGGTTCTTACAGTTCAAAAGGCAAGGGATCGGATGGATTGCATCGCATACACCCATGTTTTACCTCAACTTTGTGATTTTGGGATTGTACTCTGATAACTATTTTATTTTGAAATACTTCCAAATGTTTGTTTTAAAGATAAATAGGTGTTTTTATTGTGTTAAAAATGAAATTTTTACCTTGAAATTTTGGGATGTTACACTTGGTCTTTAATATGTAGCGGTTCGCGGTGGTTTGACTATTGAACTTTGACCAATTTTAACCAATTGTTACATTAACCCCCATTGAAAGGAATTTTGTCCCGAAATTCAACGTGTAGATAAAACATTAAAACAATTGGTGGCATTTTTGTTTTGTTTGATCCATAATTGATCCTTCTATAGTTGTTTTGAGCCGCATAGCTCTAGATTTGGTAAGCGGTCCAATAGACGACTTTACCATAAGTCCATATCCAAACAGGGAATATGAAATAAAATTGAATCAGGTATTTTAAAGGTTATCTAATCTTATATACAATTCTACTGTATGTACTTTCACAATTATGAAACCTTAGCATGTTTCCCTAGTACGCCTCATTGAGGAAGAGATAGTTAGTGTGTCGTCGGACAGACACTCAGTGAGATATGGCGCATGAAAAGTGGCATGCATGATGTTTAGTCCTCAAGACAGCTTGATATAAATAACATGACCAAATTTTGTTAAGAATTTTGAAGGTCCTTTCAGTAGCGGTTTAACTTGACTCGTTCTCTAAGCCAAATTTTAATTTTTTGTGATTTTTGGAATGTTACAAGAGCTACGTCGATGTAGGTCGTAAACCCCTAGAGTTCTAAGTCAGAGATAGGGTGATGCTCAAAGTATGTCCTTGGAAAGGAGTTATAAGGTTCGGAAAAGCAGGGTAAATTGAATTTGAGGTACATAGGACCATTCGAAATCCTTGACAAGATAGGTCCAGTTGACTATCGACTTAGGTTACCCTAAGAATATAATAGCATGCATGATGTCTTCCAAATATCTAATCTTAAAAAGTGCCTTTCATACGATACGATCGTCATTCGATTTGATGAAATATGATTAACCCTGAACTGAACTTCATTATAGAGTCAGTCGAAATCATGCACAGAGAGATCAAACAACTCAAGCAGGGTTGAATTCCTATTTTTAAGGTACGATGAAGCTTTAAGCAAGGACTAGAGTACACATGGGAACGAGATGACCAAATGAAGAACAATTACCATCATTTGTTTGAAGGAAGCCCAACAACAAAATAAAATTTTGGGACAAAAATTCCTAAATAGGGGGGAAATGTGACAACAGACAGAATTCTGTCTAAAATAGATGTAATAGTGATCGATGTCATTGTCTTGGTCAAAAATAAACCTCACACACACTAGATAGCTAGGGTAAATAAGGGTCGAATCCACGAGGGGATTTTGGTCAAACTTTGCGTTAAAATAGTCAAAAAGAAAGAACGAGTACTTGCAATTGTCACGAAAAAAATATTTAAGATGAGATTTAACTAAAAACTAGAAAGCTTATATTCCAAAGGATTACCAATGAGAAAAATAAGGTTACTTCTGGTTAAGTGTCGGATGATTAAGAGTAATGTGTTTATCTTTCCTTAAATTCCAATTTAATTATGAAAACATAACTAAGGTCAATTAATATGCAATAAATAAATTTGGGCACACAATATGTTATTCCTACTAATTGTCTAAATCCCTATTTCTAATTGTATTAGGAACAATGAGTGGCTTAGCAATATTGTGTCTTATGGTTACCTAACAATGTTTAGCAATTAAAATCACAAGTTTGGAATAGTATATGTTGATTCAACCAATCGTCTTAGTTCTAAACTATATGAACTCGGCACGATTAGTGAATTTGACAATATACTATCTTAATTGTAAAATCAAACACATGAATAATACCCAACTTCAATTATCATTAATCAAAATCATAACTTTAAGAACAAACAATAACTAAAGTTCATTGGAATAGAAGTAATAATCAAAACACATTCATCAAATAATCTGAAACATTCCCGGAAGTAACCCTAATGATTTAGTCTTCCATAAAATGCACAAAACACATAACTCTAATAAAAACAGTGAAATCTAATGTAGGATCCATAAAGAAACTAAGAATGATAAAGCTAATGATGTTTTATAATCATTAAAGAATAGAACAACAGGACCTTGGGGAGAAAGTAATCAATTATGGAACTTGATAGAATTGATGTAGATCCACCCTTTGAATGATCTTCAAATGTCGAATTCTTGTGTACTTGATGATTTCTTGGATTTGATTCAAAAATTGATGATCAAGAACGCGTTTGGAGGAGGTTTGAAAGTGTTTGGAACCCTCCAAAACTGGTGAAAATCATAGGGGAGAGGTCCAATTTCTATTAGGGTTAAATCTCCTTTAAATAGGTGCTAAAAAACAGATTTTCGGAGCTGTTTTACGCGTCGACATCATAGTGGGCTTCTTAGACGTCATATAGGACGTTTGGGCGTCCTTCGGTATGTTTTACATGTCTTCTGTCTTCCTTGATTTGCACTTGAAAACGGCCTAAAACGGGTAGGCGTCCGAGGGGGTGTCTTAGACGCGTTCTAGGACGTTCCTCATCTTTGTTGCCCCTTTTAGGTGATGAAAAAGCAAATCATGAAAGTTGTAGGAAATTTTGTTTAGTTTCTAGAACTTCTTCATTTATGTCAATCAGAGCTCTAGATCTTGAGATATGATCAAAATATTGAAGAGTGATCAAATTTCCCAGTACCATTTTTCTTCATTCTTTTAGCAATTTGTCTTCCATGCTTGTCAGCTTCATTTTGCTCAATTTTCTTGTAGGTTCCGCCCAATTTAGCACTAAGTAGTTCCATGCACATAATGTTCAAAATTTCATCATAGTAGTGCCATTCTTGGACAATTATACATCAATTCAACAGATTTATGACTATTTAGTACATTAAAAAAAAGACTTATCAAATAGCTTAGTATTGTAATATTTTACGTAATAGCTTAATATTGTAATATTTGATGTAATAGCTTAGTATTGTAGTATTTGATTTTGAGTAATAAAAATCAAATGCACCATTACATTTATTTGTTAAAACGACCATTAGGTTCGGAAATTAGCGTCTAAAAAGTTGTACCGTTTTCTAAGCTGATTAACATATTTGGAAAGTACTCGTTAACGTGGTCTCAAAGATACAAGATTAGTAAAAATCTCACTCCAAAGGAAAGAGATATGGATATTATAAAAATACAAATCAACCGCGTAATTAAAATTAATTACGTCAAAATGATACTTAGAGATTGATTGAGTTTTGACTAAAAGTGCAAAAAGGAGATCCGTAGTACTCCTTTTTTGGACAAAGAATGCCAAAAACGGGATCCATATGAGAGAGATATATAATTTTTGTAAAATTATTTATTTTTACCCATGTTAGGCACAAAAATTATAACGTCCCAAAATAATGACACAAAATGGCCATTTTTAGATTAATAAATCATTAAAACATAACAACTCCATAAAACCACGGTAGCTAAGATTTAGCAAAATATCATTAAATCAGAGTAATTCACAGAATGCGGAAACATGTGGTGTGTGCTCTGCAATCATCCCGAACCCTTTCATTTTGAAAACCAAAATACCTAAAACATAAACTGAAAACCGTAAGCACAAAGCTTAGTGAGTTCCCCAAGATACCACATATCGCACATACATAAATCATATACTAGGACCCTGCCCTCCATCGGGCCTTGCCCGATCTCAAGTACCACTCGGACTCGGACCCCGCCCGACATCGAGACCCACTCAAATTACAGATCTGTTATTCTCAGGCCTCGCCTATCCCAGGGCCTCTCCCACTATACACATACAATATATCACATAATCATTCTAACACATAAGATGATCATAAACACTAGCATATCTTCTAGTCAGCGGGCCTCGCCCGACATCGAGCCCTGCCTGGTACACACATAACCATATAACCATATAATCATATAGACATATAACCATACTAGCACATTAAATAATCACAAAGACTATAACATACCATATAATCACCGGGCGTCCGCTCAGCATTGGGCCTCGCCCAGAAATCATAAAACACATACTGATAATTAACATACGATAACCTCCTCAGGCCTCGCCTAACATCGGGCCTTTCTCGGTAAACATACTATCATATAACACATGCAAGAGTCGAACATACATCTAGCATCCTAACATAAAACCATGGGCCAATATTGGTGCCTTTGACCCACTAAACCCAATGAGGAGATTCATCTCGCACTTCCAAACACACATACGATCCCTGGCTGCTGGCTGATAGATTTTCGAACTGTCAATATCAAAACAACATCCAATTACCAATTAGGTTCCAAACAATAATCATAAATCCATACTTGGGGTAAATAGACCATTTTACCCGTAATCTAGCTTGGTCCAAGACCGAGGCCCAACTCATAACCTGAAAGGCCCAAAAGTCAAATAGCCAACCAAGGCCTAATTTCCAAATTGGGCCCAAACCCCTTACATGGGCCTTACCCTAAAGTCCAACAAAAATTCCTAGTCCAAAACACTCATACTTAGATGGCCCATTAAGAACTCAAACACCCAAGCATACAACTTATTTGGCCTTTATGCATAATCATGACATATATGATTAATCTAATTGCATTAGCATACATAATACAATCATATTATCTAGTTTAAAAACATTTGCACTAGGATTTTTCTCAAAATCATGTCATATGGTATTTGACAAGATGAATCTCTCAGAGTCCTTTATCTTAAGTTCTTTAAGATCCTTGACAATTAATGCAGTTTTACTTAATCCTTTAAGTTTCCATGATCTATATATATAGACCCTTATTCCATGAATCAATACGTCGACTACACATAACAATATGAATGTTACCGTGCTCCCACTAGCTTTGTAGAAAACACAAGAATCATCTAGATTCATAATTAAATAATACTATGTAATTAAGTTATAAGAAAGAAGATTTTTACTTTGAGATGTTAGCTTAAATCTTGGAAAGATTTTTATTCATATATGTTTTCTCCCTTGAAAACTCACTTAGTCTTTATAGTCAAACTATATCGAGGAAGATTAATCAAGCCCACCATACATGAATGCATCTCTATGTGTTTTATTAGTTTTTGGTCAACCATTGAGCAGATTCAACAACAATTGAAAACTTGCTAGTTCCAAACTATGATGAATTTAGCTTATGGATCTTTAGCTCTTAAATCTCCAAATTGCTCCCACTTAGAAAAACACTTTCTAATCACTTGTCTCATCTATGGGAACAAAAATGCACACATGCTAGAACTAAGCTAAAAATGAATAAGGTTCAAGCTTTTTACCTCAAACAACCTTGCATCAAACTCCATCTTCTTGGAAATGACCCAAAAACACCAAAATGCATATCATGAGCTCAAAATTACAACCATGGAGGCTTAGAGACAATTTATAGGGTTTTTGGGAACTTGGAGGCTGGTATAAGGACCAACCAAAAAGACTTAATGATATTATATAGTTTACACCATCGAAATTAGGGTTTTCATTAAGATGCACGTACACCCCGCGTACACCATTGTACGCCCCGCGTAAGTGCCCGAAGGTGAGATCCTGCTTCGCATATTTATGCCCTACATACACCATTATACGCCCTCTGTAACGGCTTTAGAACTAGTACAGGATGCATAAATATATGTACGCCTCGCGTACTACTTAACCCCTTAACCCTAATATACTCCGAAGTTCATAACTTCTTTGTTACCAACCCGATTTCGACGATCCTTATATCCATGAAAAGGTAACAAGATGTTAGATAAGGTGTCTAAGTCCATAACTATATTTGAGATGTACTTGACCCGACCTAACACGGTCTATTTGGGTTGCACTTCACCCGAACAATTTATATGGATAATCTTCTGAGAATAGTATAAGTTATGATTTATTAATATATTATAAGTTCTAATATATTAAAATGAAATCATATTTTTTAATTAGTATTGATCTAAAATTAATTTAGAATTAATTTGGTGATCAAAAGGGTGACTAATTAAATGTGGGCTCTTGTATTTATATAGTGTGGGCTAATGCTTATTTAGAATGGGCTAGGCTTGCATGGAAAATCCATTGATAGTCCATGGATCTTAAGGAAATGAAAGGTCATGGGTATTAGGATTTACATGAATGTAACCCTAATCCACCACACTATATAAAGGGGTCATTGGCACTTGAAATGGCACTAGTGTGTATGAGAACTAAGGTGTGGCCGATTTCTAGAAGTGTGCTACTACTCTCTCAAATTTCCAAAGTTTATGGTGATTTGTGACTTCCATTTGAGGCATCCACATTATTGGTGCTAGGCTCTCAAACTCCAAGCAATCAACCACTACTAAAAGGTATGTAATTCTACTAGTGTTTGATGATTCAAGTACCTCATAACATGCTAGTTAGGATGTAAACCTTGGAAAATTATTATTTGCATGTATTTTAGAGAAAACATAGATCCAAGGTTTCTAGGGTTGCATGTACACCATAGGAGTGTTAGAATGCTCCAAACCCTTCAGTGGTATCAGAGCCTAGGCTTGTTTTCTTGATACTTGACGCAAACTTGTTAAAAAAATCGATAAAACTGCTTTCTGCTGAGTGAACTCGCCGAGTCCATGTGATTTTTCATCCTACTCGTCGAGTTGGTTATTGCACTCGACGAGCAGGAGGCCCAGAATGCAGTTTTTCGAGTTTTTAAGTTGGAATTGAACTAGAATCATTACATTAAACTATTTTGGACTTATAAAACCTATTTTTGATGTTGTAATGATTATTCTAATCCAATTTCAAAGGCTATTATCAAAATTTCAAGTTTTGTATGTGTTTATATGATTCTTGAAATTGTTGATATGAATGTTCATGAACTTATGAGTTTTAGTAGATCATAGGAATTATTTGCAAATAGTTTGTTAGTTTAATTCTTGATCTTGATGTGTTTTAATGGAATCCATAATTTTTTCTCAAGTTATGGATTACCAAAAGTCACTCCTTTTAAAGTCCATTAATGAGCACATAGATTACATAAAATGAAGAGTCATCATTTTAATAAACTAATAACTCATAAGTTATGAAATGAAAAGTTTTGAATAGTTTCAAAACTTGCCCTCAAGTTTTGGAATTTGTAAAGTCTCACACACCTTAGAAAACTTTAATTCCAACCCTTAGAGTTTTAAAAGTTAAAATTCAACCCTTATACTTTATAGTATTATAAGTTAATAATAATAATAATAATAATAATAATAATAATAATAATATATATATATATATATATATATATATATATATATATATATATATATAAGATCAAGTCGGTTTACCGTTAGTAGGCCTCATTCACGAAGCTAGTCTATAAGGGGGGTATAAGGTTTCTGCCTATAAAATGGCAGCTTAATGGGTGTCCACTCTCACCCACCGCTTCCTTGACTGGTGGAGGGTCGTTAGCCGAATGGGTAGGACAATGACTTTAATTCTCATTAAAAGTAATGATTATTAGGAAGTAACTAAATGTTTTTATAAATTCCCAATCTTAGTTACTTTAGGAAAATGTGAAATTGGTGCTAACCCATGAAATTAACACTTTGTACTTTACCAAGTCGTTGGTGGAGCGTGTGTGGTTAACCGGCACACTAACTTGGATTAGTAAGGAAGGCAAAGGGTAACTTAATGTTTATCATAGACTGGTGGAGTGCGTGTGGTTAACCGGCACACCGTTTAGGTGATAATATTAAGGGTACCAAGTTAATTTGCATGGTTATTCACACCTTGTTTTGTGATCCTTGTCATCCCAGTCACAAAACTTGAAAGGCACAATCGAGATTGAAACATGTCATTGAAAAGTTCAATGAATCTCAAAAGAATCTAGGAGTTTCAAATCCAATTAAAACCTAATAATTTATTTCGTTTTTCATGGTGGAAATTGGTGAATCGTCATTCACCTACCTTCAAATATTTTATAGCTTCGATTACGGCATCCCTCTACCAAGTTATAACGTATTGTGTTGGGTCCTAGCCTTAATATTACATTTGGGTGTTTTATTAAGGGTTCCATATCTAATCTAAACTTGTCCTTCTTCCTTTTCAGATTTCTTCCAACAATGCTTCTGGCTCAAACCCTACCGGCTCCTTCTCTCTCATGAACCATTATGGGAGAGTCATCTTCGACGGTTCCAACTTCACTGATTGGATTAGGAACATCAGGATGGTCACGCGATATGAGGAAAATGAATATGTCCTCGACAAGGAGCTTAAGGAACTTGATGAATCGTCTACGACTCCAAAGGAGATCGCTGAATTCCGAGCACATGAGAGAGATGCCACTAAGGTGGCATCAATCATGTTGGCCACGATGACAGCCAAACTCCAAAATTCCTATGAGGACTATTACCCTTTTGAGATGTACCAGGACTTGATGGACATATACCATCAGAGTGCTCGTCAAGAGCGGTATGAAATCATCTCCTCCATGATAACAACCCGGATGAAGGATGGTGAACCCATCACGGGCGACATGCAGAAAATGAAAAGATTCATGGACCGTTTGCTGAAATTGAATGAAAACTTCCCGGAAGAGTTGGAAATTGACATCATATTGCACTCCTTACCTTCTTGTTATGATTAATTCCGAATGACATATCACAGGAACAAGGAGGAGGTCACACTCAGCAAACTTCAAGGACTTTTGTAGAACGCCGAAAGTGGTCTCAAAGGTAAAAAGTAGAGGGAAGAAGAGGAAAATGGTGGGCTTTAGTATACTACAACATCCTATGGTGCACATACAACCCTAAATACCTTGGATCTATGTTTTCTCTATTATACATGCAAATATGAACTTTCCAAGATATTACCATATTCTAGCATACAAATATCATATACTTGGGTAATAAAATAAATAGAATACATACCTTGTTGTTGTTGCTTGACTCCATGAATCTTGAGAGCCTAGTGCCCAAAGTTTGACACCTCAAATGGTTCACACAACATCATGAACACTTGGAATAACCATGAGAAGAAGACACTCCAAGCTCAAATTGACTAGACCTCATATGTGTATTACTTGTGTCAATTTCTTGAGCTAAATGGGTCCTTATATAGTGTGCACATTAGGGTTACACCATGTAACCCATGAATTTACCCATTCCTTATGCTCCATGGGTTTTAACCTCCATGGAGTATCCATGGACCACCACATGGGTTAAACCCAACATAAGGAATCTTGGATCATAAGCCCACATATATAAGAATGAATGATTTACACAATCAATCCCTATATATTTAATTAGTCTCTTTTGATCAATAAATTAAGTTCAAATTTATTCTTGATCAATACTTATTAAATAACATAATTTTATATTAATATATTAGAACATATAATATATTAATATGTCACAAATGTCCTCTTCTCACAAACGGTCTATCCAAAGGTCCTGATGCCATGCAACCCAAATGGACCATGCCGAGTCGGGTCAAGTCTTACCAATTATAGTTATGGACTTAGACACTAATCCAACAGTCTCCCACTTGGATAAGTCTAAAAATATTATTCTGTATGACTTCAAACCTAACTGGAAATCGTAGCTCTCAAAAGCTGTTGTCAAACTCTGACCTTGTCGATGAACTCTGACCTTTGTAATGACTTGTTCATTACATAAGGGATCATATATTTCTCCATTCTAGATATCATATGGACTGAGACATGGATTATTAATCATTCTCTCTATCCATTTGTTGTTTCATGATTTCCGATTTATGACGATTGACTGATTAAACAAATCAAATTAGTCCTGGCTTGGCCAAGCACTCACATGTATCATCATTAAATCATCGAGGGGCCCACAGATATCGCTTTTATCCTATAACACCCCGGATTTCCAGGTATTATTTATTCTTGTATTTTTGGGTGAATTGTGAGGAGACTCAGCGAGTTGGAGTCCAAACTCATCGAGTAGGATCACGGTTTTGGGCGCGGGTTCGCGCTTGGACTCGGCGAGTCCACGCTGTTTAATGAAACCCTAATTTCCAGGGTTTGAGACCTATTTAAAGCGGCTTATGGCCGTCATTTGCGGCCACCAACCCCTAGAGAGAAACCCTAAAGAGATTTGAGCGTTTTGGGAGAGAGAAGAGGCCATTGTTGACCCTTGAAGCTTTGTTTGGCAAGGCAAAGGAGATTCTAGCTAAGAGAAGGCAAGGGAGGTGGACATCTTTCGATTTTGGAGCTCAGAGCATCATCTTGGAGGTATATTTGGCTCTATTTTTCTGTTGTTATGTTGAACATGGGGGTTTAGGGTTTCTTGACCCCTTTGTTGGTTAGATTTGATGTCCATTTCGTCCCTATTTGTGATGAGGCTTGAGATGAGATCCATAGAGGTCCAGAGAAGCTTGATTCCTTAAGCTTTATGAGGGTTCATGAGAGTATTGACCTAGAGTTGTGAGATATGGGGCTAAAACATCATTTATGAGCAAATAGTTGTTGTGTGTGCACCAAGGTTCGGACTTTACGTGATTATCATGCCTGGGGAGGCCAGATCTATGATTGTATGGAACAGATCTGACCTCAGAAGTGAGTTTGAGTTTATGCATGGCATGGACTCGCCGAGTCTGAAGAACAGACTCGGCGAGTAGCATGAAGTTTGCCCGTAACCACTCAGCGAGTGGTCTTGCCAAGTTCAGGGGTCGACTCAGTGAGTCAGGGAGAGTCAAGGGGTGGGGCTGAGTCAAGCCTGAACTCGCCGAGTTGTTCTTGAGACTCGGCGAGTTGAGTCGTGGTGGTCCCGCGATTCATGCCAGGTGGAACTCGTCGAGTTAGGGAAACACTCGACGTGTCAAGAGAGGATCCAAGGGAGTTAGTGGACACGTATAGACTCGCCGAGTCGCCCTAGTACACTCGCCGAGTTCGGTCAAAGTTGACCGTTGACCTTGTTGACCTTTAGGGTTGAGTTCAGTTGTATTTATGGGTGTATTACTTTGTGTGATTAGGCGGAGGCTAGATCACATTTATTCCGAGACAGATATTTACCGAGACACCCGAGGTGAGTCTTCTCACTATACTTTACCTAGTGTGGTAACAGAGTTAAGAGACAGAGTATTATAGAGTTATATGCCAGTGTGATTGCATGTTATTATGTGTTGTGATTTATTGTGATATGTGATATGCATGATTCAGAGATACAGAGTTGGGACTTTCGGGTCCCTAGAGCTAGGGCCAGAGGGCCCCACTAAGACACATTGACCAGAGGGTCAACAGAGTTACAGCCTCGAGTGGCTATTATGTGATTATTGTGGTATTTTGGGGAAACTCACTAAGCTTATGCTTACAGTGTTCAGTGTTATGTGTTTCAGGTACCAGTGATGACCGTGGGAAGGCGCCGGCTTGATTCGTACACACATATGGGAATTGGATGTATTTTGATCTTGGGAGACATTGTGATTTGAAAACTTGATGTTATGACGTTTTGTGAACGAATTGTTTAATTAAAAATGTGTTTTTCAAAAGTGAAAATTTGTTTTAATTTTTACGGTGTTACATATCCCGAAGGTAAAAGGATTGGATAAACTTCGACTCATATGGCTTGTTCTACTACTTGTTGAATCATACACAAAGGCACGTTTTATAACATCGAGTTACCAATGCGGTTTCGTGCAATCAATGTACAACCAACTCATAGTAACAAATCATATCTCTAGGTTTGAAGAATATAAGATATTATCGTCTCATGATCACTCGTGATAAAATCCATGAAGTGATTCAAATGAGCGCGGGTTGAATCCAATACTCAGAACTTATGAGCACTCATGAGTGTTGTAGCACAACTTTGTCCACCAACTTGGACCTCTACAAGCCAACCCATGACAGTCTTGATTCATATCTACTTCCAACATATGACCGACTGTGGATGGTTTAAATAACTTAGTCATTCCGAACGAATAACCTAGTTATTATGGAAGTCAAAACATGCAAAGTGAAACACAAGAATAAATGAATATAATATGGTATTAAAACCTATGAATATAAAAAAACCACTTTTATTTATCACCATACTGATTACTCATTATTCATTGTTTCGGTTTTATCAACTTTATACCTGAATTAAAAACACTAGTTGTCCCATGCTCCAAGCATGTACACTATGTTTTTCTAAACAATAGCTTTGCCATACACCAAGTATGCACTCTATGTTTGCCTATGATCCTTTTCTTTGTGAACTAGATTAATTGAACATAATTTCAATGATTCTCTTTTCACACTCCCAAATCGAAATCTGTTAGATTTTAAACTTAAATGCACTAACCTCTTGCAATGAATGTGTACAAAGCCACAAAGACTTGTCAACAACCATTACTGGGTATTCCAATGAAGACCTACTCCATGGACACAAATCCTGATGTTCAAAGTATGCATTGCTTTGAACATGCTTCTTGCACTAAGTTTTTTCTAATTTTTACACAGATTGCTTCCATCTATGGAGACAACTCTATATTCCCATTTTGACTACCACTTCTGAACAAGAGTTGCCTCTTTTCAGACTATGTCAATATGGTCCTTCCAATATTAACAGTATACTTCCAACTGTCCCTGAGCAACCAATCTTTGGTAAACCTTAGATTGTCTTCGACAATTGCTTAATCACTTTAGTCATATCCAATTCTCGACACCGTTTCCCTTAATGCCCCAAGGCATTTGGAAAATTCAGAAAGGAGAAATATTATAGCACATGTAATCGATCTTGTACCCAAAGTAAATGGGACATGATTCATGATGTTTCACATAAAGACATGGTTCTAGACCAGTCTTTTGCCATAATAATTTTTGTTTGCCATATTCTCAAAATTTGACTATGAAAAGGGATGTCGTAATCATAATCGAATTTTAAGAATGCAATATATAGAATTTTCTTAAGTTGAACCAATCCAACATGAAATTCATATATAAATTCTTGACTAAAGGTGATTAAAATCTCAATATAAGCTCTTTAGAATGATTATAAACTCAATCTAAGCTTTTTAGAATTGACATGAAGTATAATTTCCACTCCCTTAATTATAGCAAAACAACTTTTTCAACCCCTGCAACCTCACGAATTGAAACTTTTGTTTTCTATAATTAACATTGCTAACTTGCAATACTTATCATAATTATCATGCTCCCACTAACATGAGGATTATTAGCATAACACTTATGCTCCCACTAGCTTTGACATGTATCCAGAAAACAACTGGACCTCTAGAAGTCAATACTTTATTGACATTCTTACCAAAGTTCAGATTTCTGATACTAGATTGCTTTGATAAGACTTTATCAAAATCATACACCTTATCTTAGATAGATCACATGTGTGTCTAAACAAATTCAGAACTATGAAAAGGGATGTCGTAATCATAGTCTCAATTGTTTAGACCTTTGCTATCTGCTTCAAATCTACTTGGTGGAAGTGTTTCCTCACCATCATTTTCATGAATCGGAGAGAAATCTTATGACCCTTAGATTTTATGGTGTGTGTGTGTTCTTATCCACGTGAATTTGTCAAAACCATAATAACAAGACTAGGTTAGTGACAAATCCAAACTCACATGGATAGAACTTATGCAATCTCAACTTCTTTCCACCTGGCAGTACAGGGTCTGCATTGCTTCCAAGTATTTGTGCAACCAATTGAGAACTCTAAGAACTCATATGCAAAGACAACTTTAACTGGAATGGGCACAGAAATAGAAATATGTCAACACGATAGGTTATAAACCTCACATCGTGTGCTAGTGTTAAACTACAGGTTTTTTATTCTTGATTAGATCTTGAAATTCTTTTTAGGATCTTTAAGATTCCCATTGTCCTCTTGACATATAATACTCTCTTGTCAAACATTCAAGAGATAGTGCGAATTCTTTATCAAGACAAACACTTCAAACAATTGGTCTAAGTTGGTCTTTGTTTTATCCAAAACATCACAACTTACCAATTTCAAATGTACAAGAGTATAAAACCTTTTACTCTTACATTTCACTAGTGTTAAACCTTCTTTAAGATGTGACACTCAAGTTACATTTGTGGTGGGCTTGATCAGTGCAGAAGAATGTGTACTCGATCCCTTAGTCCTTTACTTGAATCACAAATCCATGTGAACAAGTAATTAGTCTTCATTTTCCAACGCTTGAAAGTTCTCATTCATCATACTATACAACTTGCATGATTCCAAGTTTCTATGTAACTAAAACTTGGGTGATGAGAATATTTCCTTATTTGGAAAATTTAGACACTACCACAAATGAAAGAATCAAATTCATGTTTCCACTCTTGCTATTAATGGAATCATATAAGCAACAATTTTTTCCTTTTCACAAATGCCATTGTAAGGATATTTTAAAATAAATAAAATCAATTTTTTTCCTTTTATTTTTAAAACTTTGCGGAAAAACTATCCTTACAGTGCAAAAGCACATGAAAAACTTTGTTGTTATCTATTCCTAAGCAATATATCATAACTCCTAAGCAACAGCTTAAAATTCTGATCACAGAACCATGCGATCGAGATCCATCTTCGCAATCAGAATCAGCATATACTTCCTTTAAGTTTCTTCACTTTTCTTTGATTCTGAAAACATCAACATGTGACCTAGTCACATCATGGAAACTTAACAGAGTTAGATAGTGGACTTTACCTGAAGTAGAGTCAATCTTCTTGACTTGATCAACCTTATGATCTTTCAGGTAAATAGGCTGCTTCGCAATCAATGCCCCGTCCTTTTGCAAGAGAAACATAGGGACTATTTGGGAATGGTACATGGGACTATCGTAGACTTAGCCTTTCTCTTTACCATTTGGTCAATCTAGTTGACTATGGTCAATCCCTTTCCTTGGAAAGAGAAGGATTTTCTAGATATCCAATGTTACCATTGTCAATGTCCATGGTAGTTTGGGAAGTTGATCTACTAATCAAATTTGCTCTCCTAGTGCTCCAAATTATTGTTGATTCAGCAACACCAAGCAAATAGATAAGATCATTAAGAGTCATGTCATAGTCTGTTTCATAGTAGTCCCAAAGGAATTCACTATGTGACTTAGAAAGTGATTGAACCACCAACTTTCTCAAGAGTTTGACACCCAACTCTCCCGGCTTGTCAATATGTGACTTCATCTCCAAGATATGATCACACATAGACCTTTCTTGCCAATAGGGCTTGAGTGACCTTGAACTTGTGGGTTAGGGAGAATAATTGGAGGAGGTGGAGGAAGTGAAGTTCCAAGAGATTTGGGAGGATCATAGATGTCTGAACCAGACATCTTTTTGGGAGATATTCAAGATAGTTGATCTAAAGTCCTTAATATAACACCCAATATGAAATATTAAGGCTAGGACCCAGCAAACTATTTTATAACTTGGAAGAGGGATGCCGTAATCCAAGCTATAAAATATTTGAGGATAGGTGAATGACGATTCACCAATTTCCACCAAGATAAACAAAATGTATTATTAGGTTTTAATTGGTTTTGAAACTCCTATATTCTTTTGAGATTCATTGAACTTTTCAAAGGCATGTTTCAATCACGAGTGTGCCTTCAGGTTTTGCGACTGGGATGCCGAGGATCACAAAACAAGGTGTGAATAACCATGAAAATATACTTGATACCCTTAATATTTACCCCTCAATCGATGTGTCGGTTAACCACACACGTTCCACCGATACTATGATAAACATTAAGTTACCCTTTGCCTACCTTGTTAAATCAAGCTAGTGTGCCGGTTAACCACACACGCTCCACTAACTGACTTAAGCAAAGTGAAAAGTGTAATTTCATGGGTTAGCACCAAATTCACATTTTCCTAAGTAACTAAGATTGGGTATTCATAAGAGTTTAGTTACTTAGTATTTATCATTAATACTTTTAATGAAGGGAGAATTATAGTCCTTGTCCTACCCGTTCGGATAACGACCCACCACCGGTCAAGGAAGCGGTGGGTGAGAGTGGACACCCATTAAACTGCTATTTTATAGGCAGTAACCTTATACCCCCCCCCCTTATAGACCGGCTTCATGAATGAGGCCTACTAATGGTAAGGCGACTTTACTCTTATATATATATATATATATATATATATATATATATATATATATATATATATATATATATATATATATATATTATTAACTTATAATATTATAAAGTATAAGGGTTGAATTTCAACTTTTAAAATTCTAAGGGCTTAACTTGGAATTAAAGTATTCATATGTGAAAACTTTACAAATTCCAAAATTTGAGGGCAAGTTTTTGAAACTATTCAAAACTTTTCATTTCATAACTTATAACTTTAATGGTTCATTAAAATGAATAACTTATAAGTTTAATGGTTCATTAAAATGAAGACTCTTCATTTTTTTTTATGTAACCTCTTATTCTTTAATAGCACTTTTAAAGAAGTGACTCTTAAACATCCATAACTTCATGACAAGTTATGGAGTCATAATACTATTTAATGAAAAAGACTCTTCATTTTTTTCTGTAACCTATGGCACTTTTATGAGTTTTAAGATTCATAAATGTGACATTTTTTGTAACTTGAGAACAAGTTACAAAAACACATTTTATGAACTACCTCTAGATTGATTAGGATTGAAAACAACTAAAAAACAATTTTTTTTCATTAATCTAAACTAACTCATAAATCAAGGAAACATAAAACTTTTGGTAATCCATAACTTATGGAGTTAAATTCTTGTTTTATGATGAAACTTTTCATGTTCCATAACTTAAGAATATGTTATGGAATTCTTTAAAACATGAACACCAAATTTTGTAACTCCATAAAAACTTTGAATCAATTTTTTTCTAAACCTTTTCATATCCATAACTTATGGAGGTTTCAAAACACTTAAGATCACAACCTTAAAAAAACTTTTGAGCTCCTAAATTTTATGACAAAATTTGTAACTCCTTAAAACATTTAGATCAAACTTTTAAAAATAATAAAATTATCATATCATTTTATCTTTTACTAAATTTGACCTAATTCAACTTATATAGCAAATGAATCAAATTTTACAAATAATTAGTTTTTCACAAAACAAGTAATTATCTTAAAATTTGACAAACTTCATGTTTTTTTTTCAACTTTGAAAATCAAACATTTGCATGAATATAACAGAAAACAGCTCATGGCTCTGATACCACCGTTGGGTTTTAGTATATTACAACATCCTATGGTGCACATACAACCCTAAATACCTTGGATCTATGTTTTCTCTATTATACATGAAAATATGAAGTTTCCAAGATATTACCCTATACTAGCATACAAATATCATATACTTGGGTAATAAAATAAATAGAATACAAACCTTGTTGTTGTTGTTTGACTCCATGAAGCTTGAGAGCCTAGTGCCCCAAGTTTGAAAACTCAAATGGTTCACACAACATCATGAACACTTGGAATAACCATGAGAAGAAGACACTCCAAGCTCAAATTGACTATCCCTCATATGTGTATTACTTGTGTTAATTTCTTGAGCTAAATGGGTCCTTATATAGTGTGAACATTAGGGTTACACCATGTAACCAATGACTTTACCTATCCTTATGCTCCATTGGTTTTAACCTCCATGGAGTATCCATGGCTCACCACATGGGTTAAACCCAACATAAGGAATCTTGGATCATAAGCCCACATATATAAGAATGAATGATTTACACAATCAATCCCCATATATTTAATTAGTCTCTTTTGATCAATAAATTAAGTCCAAATTTATTCTTGATCAATACTAATTAAATAACATAATTTTATATTAATATATTAGAACTTATAATATATTAATATGTCACAAATGTCCTCTTCTCACAAACGGTCTATCCAAATGTCCTGATGTCATGCAACCCAAATGGACCATGCCGAGTCGGGTCAAGTCTTACAAATTATAGTTATGGACTTAGACACTAATCCAACAGAAAACCCCTTCGAAGGGTACCAAGGGAAAGTCTCTTAATGGCTCCTCTTCAAGTGGAACCAAAAGTGGTTCAGTCACTCCTTCTTACAACCCAAAGGAAGTTGAATGCTACTATTATCTAATAACTCACCATATTCTAATTCTTGGGTCCTCGATACAGGTTGTGGTATTCACATATGTTCTGACTTGCAGGGACTAAGAAGAAGTGAGAATGTGGAGCATGGGAAGATAAACTTGATCATGGGGAATAGGAAAGCTTCACCTGTCACCAAGATTGGAGTTTATTTTTTGTTGCTAAGTAGTGTGTTAGTGTTAGATTTTAATAAGTGTTGTTACTCGTCTGAAATGGCGAGTAATACTATTTCCTTTCTTGGTTTGTACAGACAAGGGTTTACCTTTTCATTTGATAATGAATGTGGTGGTATTAATGCTTTTTATAATATTGTTATTTATTTAAAAGCATTACCTTGTGATGGTGTGTATGAAACTGTGTCGGTTGTAGATAACCTAGGAAATAATGTGTTGTGTATTGATTCTTCCAATAGCTTGGATAATGCATCATTAAGGCATTCTCATCTTGGACATGTAAGCAAGAAACGCATAGGCCAACTCCAAAAGGATGGAGTCTTGGAGTCATTTGACCTAAATTCGGATGATAGTTGTGAATCTTGTTTGCTTGGGAAAATGACAAAGTCACCCTTCACTGGTTCTTGTGCTAGGGGTGAGGGTTTGTTGGATCTCATACATATTGATGTGTGTAGACCCTTCAGAGCCACCACAAGGGATGCTAACCACTTCTATGTGACTTTTACTGATAATTATAGTAGATATGGTTATGTCTACTTAATCAAGTATAAGTCAAAAACCTTTGAAAAGTTCAAAGAGTTTAAACAGGAAGTGGAGAATCAGTTGGGCAGGAACATTAAGATGCTCCGATCTGATCGAGGAGGAGAGTATCTTAGTATAGAGTTCCTTAACTATCTTAAGGAATGTGGGATTGTGTAACACCCATATTTTCAAAACAAAATTTTCATTTAAATTCGCTTATCTCTTTAACACTTTTCATAAAAATCTCATTTTTATTTAAATTACAATACATGAATCTTTTGTTCAATCAATTGATAAACCAGGATCCTCAAAACAAACACTTCCTCTGGTGTGTACAATCGAGCCGGTGTCGTCTTGTGATCCTGAGGAAACCTGAAACACATGACACAAAACACTGTAAGCACGAAGCTTAGTGAGTTCCCCAAAATACCACTCTAACACATATTAGCCACTCAAGGCTATAACTATGTTAACCCTCTGGTCAGTGTGTCTCAGTGGGACCCTCTGGCCCTAACTCTGTAGACCCAAAGGTCTTAACTCTGATAACTCTGAATCATGCATATCACATATCACAATAAATCTCATAAAATAAATAGCATAAATCACATAGAAATAATGCAGTGCCACATATCGCATAGATAGCATACAATAACTTTGTCACTTAACTCTGTTACCACTTTAGGTAAAGTATAGTGAGAAGACTCACCTCAAACAAAGTCGGATGAACTCTCGTGTTCAACGTCCCGACCTGGCCTCCTCCTATTAATCAAATAACATCCCTGATCAATACTCTCTCATTGTCTTAGCTCTAAGGATTGGGTAGAAGACCATTCTACCCTTCCCTGAACTCTCTTAAATCAGTCTTGACCAAAACCCTAAAGTCAACGGAAGTCAACAGTCAAACTTTGACCCGACTCGTCGAGTGCACATGGGCGACTCGGCGAGTCCACACGTGACCACGGAATCCTCCTCCTAGCCTCGCTTGACACGTCGATCCAACCCCTTGCTCAACGAGTTACATCTGGTATGAATCGTGGGGCCACCCCGACTCGACTCGCCGAGTCCCATTATGAACTCGGCGAGTTCCGCCTTGAACTCCAGTCCTCTATTTCCCTCGGACTCACCGAGTCATTCCTCCAACTCGGCAAGTTACTCACTGAGTGAACTATGGGAAAACCCTAGCCCTACTCGTCGAGTTTGTTCTTGGGACTCGGTGAGTTCATGCCATGATCAAGCTCAAATGACCTCCTGAGGTCAGATCCGCTCCTCTAACCCATAAATCTGGCCTACTTAAGCAATATAAACACGTAAAGTATGGATCTTGATGCCCATGCCAAGACCCAATGGCTCTATTTGAAGAAATGGCCTCAATATGTCACCCTAAGCTCATAATACCCAAAGTCACCCCATAAAGATCAAGGAGTTAAGGTCTCTGGACCTCTTTGGATACAAATCTGAAGCCTCAACACAAGAAGGGACCAATTGCACCATCATTCACACTCTAAATGGGCTAGAAACCCTAACTCTCAAGGATTAACACCCAAAACTGAAGAAGGATTGAATATATACCTCAATATAAAGTCCTTAGGCTCTGAAACCCACAGAATAGCACCCTCTTCAGCTCCCTCTTGCCTTGGTCACATTCTTCTTGCAAAAACACCCACACAAGGATCAAAAATGGCCTCTTCTTCCTCACAAACACTCTAGATCACTTAGGGTTTCACTCAGGGGTCTGGTAGCCGCAATTGGTGGCTATAATCCCCTTTAAATAGGTCTCAATCCCCGGGAATTAGGGCTTCATTAAATAGTGCGGACTCGCCGAGTCCACCACTCGACTCGCCGAGTCCGGTCATTAATCCGGATGGAATTCGCGACTCTACTCAACGAGTCTAAGCATCAACTCGCAGAGTCCCTCCAAAATAAAGAATAATTAATGCACATGGGAATCTGGATGTTACAGATTGTCTCACAATTGACACCTCCCAGAACACCACAGCTTAATGATGTGGCTGATAGGCGTAATCGAACCTTGTTGGACATGGTTTGTTCCATGATAAGTCGAGCTTCGCTACTAATCTCATTTTGGGGGTATGCCTTAGAGACTGCCACCCATATCCTTAATCTAGTCCCTACAAAGAAGGTTGCCTAAACACCTCACGAGATGTGGACCGGGAAGGTTCCCAATTTAGACCATATCAAAATTTGGGGTTGTGAGGCTTTCGTGAGGCGTGAGACTCACGACAAGCTCGAACCTTGAAGTGAGCGGTGTATTTTCATCGGCTACCCACAAAAATCCTTTGGTTACCTCTTCTATAGACCCAGTAATAATGTGGTATTTGTGGCAAGGAGAGGGGTCTTTCGCGAGAGAGAGTTCATAAGCCAAGGAAACAGTGGGAGGCAAATTGACCTTGAAGAAATTCAAGATTCAAGTGGTGAAGGAACCTCAAACCCTAGCAATCAACCTGAGGAGGAAACTCCTAGTGAACCAACTGACGAGTCTGTACCTCTGAGGCGTTCCACTAGAGTTAGGAATCCACCTGAGCATTACTATGGTTTCCATATTTTTGTGGAAGGTGATACATTTATCAGTGATATCACACTCGTAAATTTGGATGAACCTAACAGCTATAGGGCAGCCATGGCAGGCCCTGAGTCTGCTAAATGGAAAGAGGCTATGGACAGCAAGATTCAGTCCATGTATGACAATCAAGTTTGGAACTTGGTAGAAAATGTACCGGGTCATAAGACGTTCAGGTGCAAATGGATCTTCAAGAAGAAGACCAACATGGATGAAAAAGTGCACACTTATAAGGCGCGACTAGTTGCGAAGGTCTTCACTCAAACTCAGGGAGTTGATTATGATGAAACCTTCTCACCAGTGGCAAAGATTAAGTCTATTAGGGTTATGCTAGCCATTGTTGCATTTCATGATTATGAAATATGGAAAATGGATGTCAAAACCGCTTTCCTTAATGGAAAGTTGGTTGAGGATGTTTACATGAGTCATCCAGAGTGTTTTGTCGGTGCAGAGCACCCTGATAGAGTGTGTAAGCTTGATAAATCCATTTATGGATTGAAACAAGCATCTCACAGTTGGAACCTTTGTTTTAATGAGAAAGTCAAAGAGTTTGGCTTTTCAAGAATCGAAGATAAGTCATGTGTGTATGTCAGAGCTAGTGGGAGTATAGTTAGCTTTTTGGTAATGTATGTGGATGACGTACTACTCATGGGAAATGACATCCCAACCTTGCAGGAGGTTAAGTCCTGGCTTGGTAAGTGTTTCACTATGAAGGACCTTAGAGAAACTGCCTATATCCTAGGGATAAGGATATTGAGAGAAAGGCGTAAAAGACTAATTGGACTTAGTCAAAAACACCTATGTGTACAAAGTGTTGAAAAGGTTCAACATGCAGAATTCCAAGAAAGGTGACTTGCCGATCCAGCATAATGCCAAACTGAGCAAGGATCAGAGCTTGAGTACAGAGGATGAGATAGCTAAAATGATTCGATTACTATATGCTTCCGCTATTGGCTCGATCATGTTTGCTATGACTTGTACCCGCCCTGATGTGGCCTTTGCTTTGAGCATGGTCAGCAGATATCAGGGGAATCCTGGCAACGCTCACTGGATTGCGGTAAAGAACATTCTCAAGTACCTGCGGAGGACTAAGGATTGGATCATTACCCTCGGTGGGAGTGATGACATGAGAGTAGTGGGTTATAGAAATGCTAGCTTTCAGAATGATAGGGATAATTTTCGCTCTCCATCGGGCTGGGTCTATACCATGAATGGAGGATTGATTACTTGGAAAAGTTCCAAGCAGGAGACGGTAGCTGATTCGACTTGTGAATCAGAGTATATAGCAGCGAGTGACGCGGCAAAGGAGGTGATATGGCTGAGGAACTTCATTGGAGACCTTGGATTTGTACCAGCTATAAAGGAGCCTATGGATATTTTCTGTGACAGCAATAGTGCGGTTGCCTTAGCCAAGGAACCGAGAGATCATGGCAGATCCAGACACATTGACAAAAAATATCACTTCATAAGACATAAGATAGAAAAAGGACTCCTCGTAGCAAAGAGGATATCATCAGAGGAGAACCCTACAGATCCCCTCACGAAGGGACTGACTAGGGTTAGGCATTTGCAGCATGTGAGTCGCATCGGCCTGAAGGACGATATTAGTTTTACAGATCAGATAGCTCTGAAACTTGTAAAATGTAATTGACATTTGATGATTGAATAAAAGTTGTTGTTTATTTATAAGTAAAGTGTTGCTATCGTATGTCAATTATTTACTATTGTTTTAATTTTGCATGTTTTGACTTCCAGAATAATTTATGTATTCAAATTCTCCACAGTCGGTCATATGTTGGAAGTAGGTATGAATTAAGACTGTGATGAAGTTGGCTTGTAGATGTCTAAGGTGTTGGACATAGCAAGAGTTGCTACAACATTCATGAGTGCTCATAAGTTCTAAGTATTGATTAAACCTACGCTCACTTGTATCACTTCATGGAATTTATCTCGAATGATTGTGAGATGGTAATATCATATAAGTCTTCAAACCTAGAGATA
Source organism: Lactuca serriola (assembly GCF_051521515.1). Classification (NCBI taxonomy): domain Eukaryota; kingdom Viridiplantae; phylum Streptophyta; class Magnoliopsida; order Asterales; family Asteraceae; genus Lactuca; species Lactuca serriola. The sequence continues at coordinate 186,031,367 of NC_136416.1, read as the reverse complement.
TGAGTTGTTGCCTATGATTTGGTTATGCATTGATTGTACGAAAATGCATCAATAACTTGATATCATAAAACGTACCTTTGTGTATAATTCAACAAATAGTAGAACAAGCATATGAGTCAAATTTTATATGTTCCTTCTAGGATTAGAAGTGATATTTGGGCCCCTCGATGATTTTGTTTTGACCCATGTACCGATCCCGGTCAGAACTAAATTGATGTGTTCAATTAAGTTCTATGTCACACAAATCGGAAATCGGGAAACAAACTGGTGGACAATAAGTACGACATTGTTCCATGTATTTGTCCGGCTGATGTCTAGAACAGAGGATTATATGATCCTATATCTAAAATGGCGCTTCATAGTTCAACAGAGTTTTAAGAGCTATGATGGTCGGTCGGTTCCTGAAGTCATGCTTGCAACTATAGTTATTAGAATTATCCAAGTGGGAGACTGTTGGATTAGGTGTCTAAGTCCATAACTATATTTGAGATGTACTTTACCCAACCTGGCATGGTCCGTTTAGGTTGCACTTCACCCGAACAATTTATATGGATAATCTTTTGAGAATAGTATAAGTTATGATTTATTAATATATTAATATGAAATTATATTATTTAATTAGTATTGATCTAAAATTAATTTAGAATTAATTTGGTGATCAAAAGGGTGACTAATTTAATATGGGTTCTTGTATTTATATAGTGTGGGCTAATGCTTATTAAGAATGGGTTAGGCTTGCATGGAAAGTCCATGGATAGTCCATGGAGCTTTAATCCATGGATCTTATGGAAATTAAAGGTCATGGGTATTAGGGTTTACATGAATGTAACCCTAATCCACCACACTATATAAAGGGGTCCTCGATACTTAAAATGGCACTAGTGTGTATGAGAACTAAGGTGTGGCCGATTTCTAGAAGTGTGCTACTACTCTCTCAAGTTTCCAAAGTTTGTGGTGATTTGTGACTTCCATTTGAGGCATCCACATTATTGGTGCTAGGCTCTCAAACTCCAAGCAACCAACCGCTACTAAAAGGTATGTAATTCTACTAGTGTTTTATGATTCAAGTACCCCATAACATGCTAGTTAGGATGTAAAACTTGGAAAATTATTATTTGCATGTATTTTAGAGGAAACATAGATCCATGGTTTTTAGGGTTGCATGTACACCATAGGAGTGTTACAATGCTCTAAACCCTTCACAAGAACCTCTACACTTTAATCAAATCATACTTGCCTTACCATTTCCTAAACAACATTCGGTTTCCATAAAAGCCCGAGCTGACAAATTACCGAAATAGCCTTTGACTCCAAAACGTAAACCGAATACTCGGATCATCCAGTATACATCATCCACCTCCAAACGAGCCCAAAAATAACTTCTTCAAGGATCCTAAGTCTGTTAATACCCAATCCTTGATCATTACCCCGAAATGGAAACGATCTGAAACAGTGTGTTACAACTCTTCCCCACTTAAATTATATTTTGTCCTCGAAATCATTTCTTACTAACCCTCGCATGCCTCTCCAACCCGAAAATGAACGAATCCTTTCACCTCCTGAAAAAAATCCCTTTCAAAATAACCACATTTACACAAACTGAGACATGAAGTCTCAAGATGGTTTGACTCCATGACAGACCGCCCATACAAAACCATTGCTAAATCCATTCCACTTAGGGAGATTTGTTAGGTTCATTTCTTGGGAACAAGAAAGGTTCAAGCTTGGGTAGATTTTTAGGTGCATTTCATGCAACCATTTTGTAGTTTTACATCATAAAAATTTCATTGCATCTACGCTTAAATTCATTCATCTTACATGTTTTTCAGGATTTTCCATGACATTATTTCACTCATAGACTTTTGTGATATTTCAGAGACTTTTGGGGGTAGGATCTCATTTGGAGAGGTGAATAAGAGATGTAAACAAGATTGTAGAGCTTGCAGAGCACCGGGGATGAAGATATTGAAGAATTGAAGATTTTGGCAATTTAGGGAATTACGCGGACCGTGTAAACTATAGCCTTGAGTTTACACGAACCTTGTAAATGAGGATACTTCAGCAACGCACTTTCAAGGCCCAACCAGTCTAAGCAGTCTACTTTTTCAATTACACAGGCCGTGTAAACGACAGTGTTAATTTACACGGGCCGTGTAAACGTCGTTGTGGGTTAAAAATCAATTTTTATTCTTTCTTAAGAAGTGCAACCGATTCATTTGGTAGTTTTTCGATTTTGGGAGCTTTGTGGGTGATTTTATAGAGGATTTTGGAGTCAATTAACACTTGCATTTCATTTGGATTTCATTTTCTAAGAACTTTGACTTCATTTTCTAGATTTGTTTTCCTGTTCTAGTTATGTGTGGCTAGAACCCTAGATTCTCCAACTTTATGTCTTGATTTTTAGTTCTGATTTCAATCATGTGATTTGATGTTTGTTCCAATATCTATCTAGTGAATTTGATTTTGTTTCAATTGAATGTTTGATTTTAATTTTAGTTCTCTTAACATCCATAAAATATACATAAAATTTAAACTTTTCAAAAAACCCTTTTTCTATATAAGTGTTTACCAAACCCATTAATTCCAAAACGTTACTATAAAATCAGAACCTTTCTCAACATAGTTTTCAAAACATTTACATTATCAGAGTTTCCCTGAAATCATAAGTCCAAAACGTGAGGATGTGTACGGTAATGCCTTCACCTTGCCACGATCCATTGAAGTATCGGAAACCATAAACCAAAACTATAAGCACGAAGCTTAGTGAGTTCCCACAAAGTACCAACACCATACAAATAACATATACAAATAACAGCATGTATACAAAGCCTTCAGCATGTCAGGACCGCCTCACCGGGCCTACAGTCTGTCTGGACCGCTCCTGAGCCTTCGACATGACTGGACCGCCTCGCAGGGCCTACAACCTATCCGAACCGCTTCGGCATGACTGGATCGCCTTGAAGGGCCTACAGTCTATACAGACCACTCATCAGGCCTTCGGCCTGACTGGACCGCCTCGCAGGCCTTCAGTCTATCAGGACCGCCCTAGGTCCGTTAGCCTTCAGCACAAAGCAGGACCGCCTCAACCCAACCACACACACATGTCGACATATATATATATATATATATATATATATATATATATATATATATATATATATATATATATATATAACAATTAAACACATAACCAGTCAATAGACAAACAAGCAAATCTTACAGATCACCAAACATGGCAGCATCCTATCTATCAAGATACAGATCTAACAGATCATAACAACATAGCAACATCCTATCTACCAGGATGCCGATCTAACAGATCATTAAAGCACTCAATCATAAGATAAACCAGGATAGCTATCCAACAGCATCGACATTGGTGCCTTCAACCCATAATTACAGTGAGGAAAACTCACCTTGTACTATCGAATACACAGACGATCCCTGCCCGCTTGCTGCCAGATCCCCGAACTGCCAGCATCAAGACAGCACTCCATCAGCAACTGACTCCATGAAAAATCTCTTACTGCAGATCCACTATCACACGCACGCTAACAATTACCAAAATGACAATCCATCAACATCTAGCCACTGACTCATACTATGAATCCAATTCAAGGTAAAAGACCTTTTTACCCTTCCTCAAGCATGGCCCAAAGCAAAGGCACAACTAATGACAAAAGGCCCAACATCAAAATAAACTCCTTAAGTTCGATTATGGCCCAATTTGCCAAATTTGGCCTAATTCCTAACATGGCCTTCACTCAAGAAGATCAGTAAGCCAAAATCCCAAACCATAAAATCCCAGACGACCCAACACAATCCAATGCAAACCAAACGTGAATCTTGATCTAAAAAGGCTCAAATTACATCAAGGCCCACACTTGGCCTAATTTTCCAAATTAGGCCCAACTCCTTATTGGGCCTTATCCAAGGTATGATCCTCTAATTAGCCCAAAACACACTTATCCAAATTGTCCATTAGGGCCCAAGTATCAAAGCCCAACAGAAGGCCTAATATCCAATGCAAAAAGCACAGGAGCCCAAAATAGTTGTGTACGCGAGCCGTACGCCGGAGGTACGCTCAGCGTACACGAGACCTTGCATTGACCAAGTTATGAAGAGGCTGACCGAGTACACGGGGTGTACCCTCGCAGACCTAAAACTATAATATGTGCTTAATAGCTTAAGCACTTAAGCCCAAATTGTAGATCCATGGTCCAAATGCACAATAGAGTCATAAAGTCTCCAACTTTATGACTTTGGATATCCAAAAGTTCTTAATACAAGGTCTTAATCCATTAATACCTTTCTACCAAATGCATGGGACACTTCTATCCATTGGAACCTCATTTTTTTATTACGGGCCCCTCCAAGAGTCTGAAAGGACAGCTCGATTCATCCAGAACATGCCATGTTCAAAATGGAGGATTTTGGACCAAAAAGGAAGCATAAAAAAAACCAATAAGAGATATAGAAAAACAATCATAAAGGTATGAACTTTATACCTTTGGATGATAAAAAAGGAAGCCTAAACTCTAGAACCAAGCCTTGCTTCACGTTCCCAAGCTTCTTGATGCAACTTATTCCTCTTCGAACACACAAGGATCACCTCTTAGCTCACAACACACACTTATGGAGGTTAGGGTTTTGCCAAAATGACCCAAGGACTTGGAGGCCAGAAAAAAGATGGGAGAAATCGTCCATAAGATGCTTAAATACTCCATAAACTCTAAGAATTAGGGTTTTAACCCAGACACACCTACACCCAGCGTACTAGGAGTGCCCTAGTATGCTGAACGTACACACATGTACGCCCAACATACAAATCCTGCTCCATAAATTACAATTTTGCCACTACAACTTCCCTTGGCCAGTTCATTCCAATCCAAGGACCAAAAGGGACATAATTAAAACTCAAGGGATGGATTTGAAATTATTTAAAAATTGTGGTGTTACAGTTCTTGTTGACCATTTGAATTAGGGTTAAATCCTTCAAGTTATCTATTGTGAAAAATGCATAATTGTTTTGTAAAATAGAGCAAGTAACAAGCACTAAATTGATTTTTTTAGAATAAATCTAGTGTAAGTCATATTCATACATTCTTACGCTCCCGGACTTGTGAGGACTATTGAGTGTTGTTGGGAGCATTCACATAAAGTTTAAGGCAATCTTTCAACCTAACTCTAAGAGATTATTTAGATTAGATTGGTAAGGTTAGGATTAATCAAAGAGCTTATTTTGGTTAATCAATGTGGTGAATGGGAAGTGCTAGAGCTTGTTAGCATTTCCAAGTACCAACTTAGATAAAATTGAACAAATATCATTTCATCCATGGAATCACATTGCTAATTTGTATTGCATAGATTTGGAGTACTTACAAATCTTGAACTTATTTAATTTAATCAATCATTTACTTATTACTTTAGTCTTTTGCTTAAACAGCGCATATAACCCCCCCCCACCCCACCCCACCCTATTTTTGTGACCACATTTGTACCTGACGCAAAAAGGTATAAGCACTTGTTCCTTGTCTCTTTAGATCGACCCTGCTTATCTTGTATTACATTTTAGTGCAAAGTAACAACGTTCTTTGAGTCATTTTGTACCCCTTTATTTGTTGGGTTTGACACACCTAACAATGTTAGTCACCTACCTCATGAATAAAATCACATGCAACAAATCTTAGATAATCCTTTAAGTAATAGACTCATCCCTACAACGGTTAGACTAAGACAAGAGTAGCGCAATAGGGTCAAATCCATCACATGAGATTATTCAACCCTTATCACATTTAACTTGACATATTCACTTAGTAGTTAACTCCCATCACTTAAGAGTTCCACAAAGTACAAAGCAAGCAACATTCGAGAAGTAGCACTCCCATCCCACACACTAAAACTCATACAAGGAGCTCTCACTCCCGCTACTGGTTGACATATGCATACAAATCATACCCAATTCAACATCCCATGCTTTCTAGGCTACCAGGCATCACATATCAGGCCAACCTATCACAGTCTAATCAGAACTAGCATGAAAGTCTACAAGCTCATACAATAGGCATACAAAGGGATCTCTCCTAGCATTGTATCACGCAAAAACTAAGTTGATCCTTAGCCCTAACTAGCATGTGATTCCACATATTCACAGATCAAATCATAACAGATAACACGTACGGGTATTTTGGGAAAACTTACTTGAGCTCGGCTGATTGCATGCACCATACCCTTTTTTCTTTTAGAAAAATCCCTTTCTATAATATATTTCTTTTTTGAAAAACTTTACCAAATCCTCATATGGATTTCAGACACACCTGATAGTGTGCCCGAATCCCTCAAACCAAGGCTTTGATACCAACTTGTAACGTCCCAAAATAATGACATAAAATTTCCGTTTTTAGATTAATAAATCGTTAATACAAAACAAATCCATATAACTAAGGTAGGCAAAATTTAGAAAAATATCATTAAATCAGAGTAATTCATAGAATGCGGAAACATGTGATGTGTGCTCTGCAATCATGCCGAGTCCTTTCATTTTGAAAACCAAAGTACCTGAAACATAAACTGAAAACTATAAGCACAAAGCTTAGTGAGTTCCCCAAGATACCACATACCACACATACATAAATCACATAATAGGCCCCCACCCTCCATTAGGCCTTGCTAAGTCTCAAGTCCCACTTAGTCGTGGGCCCCACCCGACATCGAGCCCTGCTTGGATTACATATATGTTATTCTCAGGCCTCGCCTGTCTGCGGGCCTCGCCCATTATACGCAGACTACTGAGACTGTGGCGGAGATCACCGCCAAGTTCAGGGAGAGGGATCTTCTTGTACCGCAGTATGTCGCGGATGAGGAGATGAAGAAGGCTCGGTACCATGAGATGTTGAGGGATGACATCAGGGAGTTCGTGAGCAGATCCAGCTGTAAGACGCTGGAAGATATGATTTCTCGGGCTAGAGAGAGGGAAATTGATTTGGAGCAGATCCGGAAGAGGAAGCCGGATGAGGTTCAGGTAGCTACGAGTTCGGGCAAAAGGCCCAAGGGATCGGATTCGAGATCGAGGGACCATCAGGACCGCAGTCGGTGCGAAAAGTGTGGCAAGGCGCACGGGGGCGCGTGCAGGAGTGGTAGCGGTGGTGAGTCTGGCTATTTCAAGTGCGGTCGGACTGGTCATTTCAGCAGGGATTGTATTGTTACCGCCGCGCAGGGGGAAAACTTGATATGTTTTCATTGCAACCAGCAGGGACACAAGAAGGCCCAGTGCCCCAGTTTGTCTTCGGCAGGACGGGTGATGGCACCCGCCCCTGCAAACTTGAGGATCGCGGATGGCCGTCAGGGCCGGGTAGAGGCACCTGCAGCAGGGAGCAGGGCTTTTCAGATGACGACCTTGGAGACGCGAGCATCGCCGGACGTTGCAGGTATGCAATTTCCATTTTCAGTTCTTTTATTTGTGCATGATTATATTGTTATGGTTCCGCATCATTTTGGTATGAATATTTTGTTTTGAGTGGGTGATTGTGATCGAGTTATATGTCATCTGCATACCTTGGATATTTGTATGGTAGTTAGGGGATGTGCTCTATTGAAGAAGGTTTCGAAGGATGCAGTAACTGTAGCATGCTTGGGAGGGATTTGGTACGTTTCGCTAGTTCAGAGTGGTGCAGTGATTGTGATGGATTGGCTAAATCCCTAGCTATGGCGGGCTTGGGTTCCTCAGTAGATGGGTTATGGAATGGTAGCAAAGATCGGGATCTCTTTGAGTATTGAGCAGCAAAGGGTAAGCAGGATCGAAGTGGGGGAGAATCCTCCAGGTGTGCCCAGAGAGGAGCAGGCAGACCGAGAATGAGTACGTGACCTCCGAGAGGGAAGAGAAGTAGTTCAGCGTTTGATGGAGTGAGGATTTCAGGGTTAGGAGTTTGAGAAACTCCACATCAGCTAGTGCGTGTGATGGTAATGGTTAGTTATGGTTGAGAATTCAGGTTGTGGATCGCCCGAAGGACTCGCGGGAGTCAAAATAAGGATCTTGAGAAGCTGATGGCACGTGGGTGCCTTCGTATTAGCAGTCAGTAGTGGAAGTGTTGTAAGACTACAGGGCAGCTGTAGCATTCACTAGAGGTCAGCAATGGATGGTGATGTAAGCCTATGGGTAAGCCGTAGCATTCCTTAGTAGTCCCGTTAGTGGAGTTGGGGTGAGGCCCTTATCTCCTAGTGATCAGGTAGGGATCAAGATTGAGTAGTGGATGAGAATGATAGGGAGTTGCCTGTATAGCTCTAGAGAGGTGAGACCTTAGGAGAGGCCGCTCCAGGATATAGTTGGGTGAGACCTGTGGGCGAGGCCCGTATGAGATTAGCAGTGTAGATGAGACCTGGGAGTAGGGTTGCTCAGTAGTATGTTTGGGTGAGACCCGTGGGCTAGGCCCGAGCGAGAGTGACTAGACTAGTGAGACTAGAAGGATAGAGGCGGGTGGGACCCGTGGGCGAGGCCCGTGAGATTTTAGCAGCGCAGGTGGGACCTAGTAGGGACCTTAGTGTCAAGATTAGGGGATCGGGGATCCCAGGTTTGTAGTGCCTGGATGGCAAGATTGATTGAGCAGTTATAGGTGGTCGAGGTTTCTTTGGAAGTCGTTGAGAGCGACCAGTGATGGTGTTGGGACTAGCTACCGGTGGGAGTCGGTAATCCAGTCATTGATAGGTTGGTAGGGACCAGGGCGGTCCCAGTTTATCAGGGAGTCAGACGAGGAATAGCAAAATTGCCAGTCGGTGGCAGTGCGAGTATGCAGCGTATGGTGGAATTCAGTTAGTTGAGTCGAGGGGTGCTCGACACCAAGTGTTGGCAGAAAGGAGTGTCAGTGAGTACTGACGGTGATGACCCGTTCTGGGAATAGCGGGGGGGGGGGGGGGGGTGATGGAGTTAGTGAAGGATAGGACCTTCACAGTGTCAGAGGAAAAGTCGGTTATGAGGCTTTGCCTTGGGAATGCAAGGAATTGCGCCAGGAAAGTAGTGGAGAACCTCTACGGGTTCAGTGCAGTACTCGGTGAGTACCAGAAGGATTATCGGTTGAGTAAGTTCTGTTTCTAAGTTGTTCAGGGTCAGGTTTGACCCGAGGTTTACCCGCGAGGTTGATGTTAGTCAGAATGACCAGGTGGAAGACCAGCGCAGGTAGGCGGCTGGTGTTGGGTATTGGAGGCAGATCGCAGGCGGTGGGCCATGGTAAACTTCGAGGACGAAGTTAAGTTTAAGTGGGGGAGAGTTGTAACACCCAAGATCTTGAAAGACAAGAAAGTAAAGGAAACCCTAAATTTAGGAGGGACTCGGCGAGTTCAAGGAAGGACTCGGCGAGTCGGAGCGGGATCCGGGTCGAGGAGTAAGTGACCAACTCGGCGAGTCGGCCAAGTGGACTCGGCGAGTCTGGTCTGTGCGAGGAAAACCCTAAATCCGGGGCTTGGGGCCTATTTAAACGTCTCAATCTTCTTCCTAGGGCTCCTTTACTGCCTCTCACACCCAAAACGCCGCACCCTAAGCCTCCATTGTGATGATTTATTCTTTTGGCCATTTTTGAGTGATTTAGAAGAAGAAGAAGAAGTGGGAATCTTTGAAGCATCAAGGAGTGACTTTGGATCTGAAGTTTGGGGAGCATTTCAGAGCATTGGAAGGTATCAATTCGTTTCCCTCCTTTAGATCTTCTTTGGTTATGAGTTTTGGGTCTTTTAAGCCATGCCTAAGATCAATTTCAAGCTTGAGGTCCAGATCTGAGGTTGCTACCTCAGATCCATGCTTGTGTTGGTTTAGAATCCCGTAAAGTATTAGCCATTGGGTGGATTTTGGAGCCTCTTGGTCTTTAACCCTAGTTATTGGTGCATTTTGCCTAGATCTCCCTCTCTACACGTAAAGTTTGCAACTTTACGTGGGGAATAGGCTTGGGAAGGGTAGATCTACAGTTTGGAGTTCATGCATGACTCGGAAGTCCTCTTCATGTAAGTGGATCTTATTGGACTCGGCGAGTCCTTCGAGTGGACTCGGCAAGTAGCTTGAAGATGAGGAGGAACTCGACGAGTGGGATGAACAGCTCGTCGAGTCGGATGAAGATAGGCATGAACTCGGCGAGTTGGATGAACAACTCGGCGAGTTGGATGAAGATTGTTGTGTGCTCGGCGAGTCTGTTCTTAGACTCGGCGAGTCAGGTCGCGTGGTCCCAAACCCTTCGAGTTAAGTCTCGAGTCAGCGAGTCGAGCCAGGACTCAGTGAGTTGGACAGGATAGGAATCGGGAATCAGTAGACTCGGCGAGTCAGGGGCTGACTCGGCGAGTAGAGTCGCGAGTGGAAGGACTCTGGACTTATGAACTCGGCGAGTCAGTAGGGTGACTCGACGAGTAGGGTTGACCTGGAAGGTTGACTTTGACCAGGATGTTGACTTTGACTAGAGTTGAGATGGTTGACCTTTGAAGGTCAGTTAGACTAAGTGTTATGTTGATATTGGTAGCTCGGGGAGCTAGCGGAGCAGCAGTCCGGAGTCAGTGGTCAGGTAGCGGTCAAAGGGGTTAGTAGCAGCAGTTCAGCAGTATCAGGTGAGTTTCCCTTTGTATGAATGGGTCTACGGCCACAATGCCGGCCCATGTAGTTATGAGTAGAAGACCTGGGGGTTAGCCCTAGGCACAGTATGCTAGTATGATATTCGGACGAGGTCCAATGATAGAGGGCGGGTGCCCAAGGAGCGGTTTATGTGATAGTTTATACTTGTTGTCTGTGTGATACTTGTATGTGCCTGGTAGGGAGGTGAGTGTGGGCGAGGTCCCGTATCTCACCAATAGCAGAGTGTGGATGGTGTTCCACATCTCAGTAGCAACAGAGCAGGGGCGAGGCCCAAGTCAGGAAAGGAGTGAGGGTGGGTTGGGCCCGTATCTCACTATCAGCAGGAGTATGGACGAGGTTCCATGACTCATCAGTAGCAGGACTCGGGCGGGGCCCAGAGATAGGCGAGGCCTTAGAGCAAGAGTTGTTAGTATATGTTTAGTTTATGTAATGTTATGTGATATGTTTATGTGCTATTATATGTTAGTGGGCGAGGCCCTGTGACAGGCGAGGCCTAAGTGAAACAGATCTGTATCCGAGCGGGGCTCGAAGCTAGGCGGGGCCTGGAGCGGCGGGGCCGTTGTAGCGGGCGAGGCCCGAAGTAGAGGGTGAGGCCCAGGATAGCGGGTGTGGCCCAGTATGTGAAGTATATGGTTTTGCATGGTATGTGGTAAGGTGGGGAACTCACTAAGCTTCGTGCTTACGGTTTTCAATTTTATTTCAGGTACTTCCGGTAGCAGAGGGAGGAGCTCGGGGTGATCGCATGGCACACACCATAGATTAGTCAACCTGGGAATGTTTACTCTGATAATAAACATGTGTTTTGAAAACTTATACTCAGATTATGTTTTGGAATGATGTCTTTGGTTAAAGTAATGTTTTATTGAAAAGAAATTTTTGGTCTTGAATTTTGGGATGTTACAGTCGCGTTAAGTGAATCATAATCCTGAAATCGCGACCCAACTTGTCGATTTCTTTCACAACTCCTCGAGTTCCATCTATCTACAGAATGGGGACTTCCCCAGTCAACTCATCGAGTTTTACCCTTTTCAATATCGGGACACTTCGACCCAACTCGTCGGGTTCAACTATGGACTCGACGAGTTGTTCAGTCTGATAAACCATCTTAAGGGATTAAGTTCTTATCCATCATATCTAAGCTCTATACTCCCACTACAAATTGAAAACGTCCTTTTTAAGAGTAAAGTTTCCACCTTTACCCGTTAATACTCTTCCTTAAGATATATAGCTCAAACCCTAACTCTTAAGCACCTAGATATTGGTCCACAAGCCATCAATACTTCAAGATAGGGTGCACAAACAGAGATCTGGACCTTAGAGACAAAATGAACACGTAAAGTCTCCACCTTTCTCTCCATGCATGGCCTTTTGGAGCTTAAAAGGCCAAAATAACATCCTAAAGTTTGCACCTTTATGCCATGAAAGCCCTCCATGGTTCCAGATCTAATGATATAATCACTTGGGATGTTCAAGTCCCAAAAGCTAGCATTCTTGGACTAAAACATGGAGAAATCACTCTAAAGCTAGATCTAAACATTGAATAGACAAGATAGGATCTTTATACCTCCAATGAACCAGAATTGAGGTTAGACTTCTGGATCTACTCTTCTCCAACACTTCCTTGCTCCTTCTTCAAGTGTCTTCTTCTTCAAAAGCACAAAGAATGCACCAAAATGACTCAAAACTCTCAAAAGTGTGCTAGGGTTTCGTAGTTAGGGTTTGGGATAATGGAGGTTGTAAATGAGGCCAACCTTTGGAGGTTAAGGTGTTTAAATAGGGTGTTAAACCCTGAAAAATAGGGCTTCACTCTGGCAGCCCTACTCGTCGAGTTGAGGCCATCGACTCGTCGAGTAGGCTTTAAATCTCGCGACCAATTTCCATTCCTACTCGACGAGTTTGGGGACTCCAGCTAGTCGAGTTCCTGTATAAAAATGAATAATTGATTTAAAATACACACCAGGAACCAGGCGTTACAAATCTCCCCCACTTATTTTAGACTTCGTCCTCAAAGTCTGTTGCGCCTGGAAATAACTCGGGGTGGTGCTCCCTCATCTCATCCTCCGGCTCCCATTTCCACTCTAGGCCCTTGTGGTACTACCATTGCACCTTCACCAACTTTACCCTCTTGTTCCCCAGATCCTTCATCTTCCTGTCGAGGATGGCTACCGGTCTCTCGATGTAGTTCAGGCTATCATCCACCTAAATATCCTCTAGAGGCACCACTACGGAGTCATCTACCAAGAACTTCTGCAGTTGGGAGACATGAAAGGTGTTGTGGATCTGGCTAAGTTCAGCTGGCAGATCCGGTAGATACGCAAATCGGCCCACCCGGGCCAATACCCTGAACGAACCAATGTATATGGGTCCTAGGTAGCCCCGCTTCCTAAATCGGATGACACCTTTCCAAGGTGACACCTTCAGGAGGACCATATCTTCTACCTTAAACTCCAGGTCTGATCGGCGTCTGTCGGCGTAGCTCTTTTGCCGACTCTGGTCCGTTGGAGTCTACTTCGGACCTGTTGGATCTTCTCCGTCGTCTTAAGTACCACTTCGGTACTCCCCATGACCCTCTGTCCTACTTCACCCCAACATATCGGGGTTCTACACTTCTTCCCATAAATCATCTCGAAGAAAGGACTGTCAATGTTCGCGTGGTAGCTATTATTGTAGGAAAACTCTGCCAAGGGAAGGTAGGTATCCCAGCTACCACCAAAGTCTAAGGAACACGCTCGCAGCATATACTCCAAATTCTAGATGGTTCGCTGACTCGAACCATCCATCTGCGGGTGAAAAGTCGTGCTAAAGTGCAGACGAGTACCCAACTCGTAATGAAATTTCTTCTAGAATCTGGAAGTAAACCGTACATCTCGATCAAAAATCACGGAAACTGTGTGACATCACCAAATTTATGGTCATTTTAAAAAATTTATTTATGCTTATTTTAAAATCAGAGTATCAATTTTAAAGAACAATGTTGCGGAATTTTGTTCCCAAAAAACACGATAAAGGTTTTATCAAAGCATTTCCGAAGGAATGTATTTTATTCATTTTAAAAATTTGGATGTCATCGTCAATACAGAAACATAAGCATAAACAGAACATACATTCATTTACACTAGTGATCTACATCTATTAAATCTATTGGTGTAGGTTAGCTTCCTATCGACACCTTTGATACAAATAAACTGAGTGGGTCAGTTTGGGAAACCTGGTGAGTATATATAGGGTTTTCAACCCACAATAATAAAGTTATTATGTTTAGTCATCAAACAATAAACCCATTTACCCATGCCCATTATCTTCTTTATTATTAAGTATCTTCTCTATGAATCATCATCTACTCCTTGTTATTTATTCCTAAGGATTTTCCTAAGGATTAGGCACAAAGTCCATCATCGCCAGGGTTCGTATAACAGGCACTAAGTCCATAGTTGCCAGGGTTTATAAAACAGGCACTAAGTCCATAGCTGCCAATGCTCGTTCGTAAAGAAGTAATTCCATAGCTGCTAAAGTTCATTCATCGGGCACTAAGTCCATAGCTACCAGCATTTATCTAACATGTACTACGTCCATAGCTACCAACGGTTCTCTAATAGGTACTAATTCCATAGCTACCAGTGTTTATCTAATAGGCACTAAGTCCATAGTTGCCGATGTTATTTATTAGTCACTAAGTCTATAGTTACCAATGTTTACACATACCATCTTTCATCTCTCATCGTTCATCAACCCATGTTTTACCCAACATATTCGTAAATATAAAATACATATACAGTTTAAATCAATTAAAACATGTATAAAATCATTCATCCAACATAGAAAGCAAGTATTCAAACAATATGCACACACAGCACATAATTTATATAAAATACTTAATATTTATGTGTAAGATGAAAGTAACTATGCACTCACTTGTTAAAGAGATGATTCCAAACTCGGACAGCGCTTCGCTTCTTAACAATATAATTTCCTTCGATGAAACTTAATATTATTACCACTAGATTTTAGTCTAATATTTATTGCGACTAATTATTAATCTAGATTCATCATTAACTCAAAGTCTACTTCATGATCTATCAAGTGAGGATCAGCCAGGCAGGACCATTTCGGCATATAGTTTTTCTGAAATCCAACAACCAAACCCAACGTGACCATTCTAGACACCTCTCCCGTAAGTAGATCAATCAGTATAACGACTTTGAATCACTATTAAGTTTTATTTATAGGTACATAATAACGATATTATAAGCTATATTTAAAGTAGGGTAGCATAACTTACTTAGCAAGGAGTCGGGCTCTGCAAGGGTAGAACTTCATTGCTGAATCTTTCTAAGAAAGATTCTTGCAGCGTTTCAGCGCTCACCTTACTATAGTAAGAACTACAGAAAGAGAAGTCGAATCACGAGGGACCGAAATGCTCGGGGGGATAAGAAGAGAAAGACTCTTGAATCAAGAGAATGGTGTATGAAATATGAGAGGCTAGAGACTCTTATTTATAGTAATTGAATTTTCAAAAACCACCCTCTATATTTACTTAAATGACTAAACACCCATTTATAATACTTGTTGATAAGTATCAAAATCACTCTCTTTGTTTCTCTCTTTGTGTGATTGGGAAAATTTGGCTTTTAAGGAACAAAATCAACTTTTGGATTTGTTAGAAATGATTGAGCATATGATGTATCAGCTGTTGTTTATTCACTTCAGACCTTGAATGATTTGATTGAGATGAATGTTGGGTTTTTGTTGAAAAAGAGGAATTCTTAGCTTTGAAAACATTTTTGGTTGATTGTGATTCAGACATCTTTTGAGACTCAACATTTTGCCAAAATATTTTCTTTCTTGCTTGTCTTCACGAAATGTTGTTTTCCTTCGAAGGTTTGTCAATTTGATCTTTAAATTCCTTAGAGTTTAGTTTGACAACTTTTTCATTTTCTTTTTCAACATGTTTTGTATTTTCTTTTTCAATTTTTGATTTTTCAACCCATTGTCTTTGTCGTTTTTGACGTTGGAACACATACGATTTTTTTGTTAAGTTGTTTTCAACTGTGCTTTGATTTGAGAAAAAACCTTCTTCAGTTGTTTTTGAATTATCCTCCTCAACCAGCTTCTTTAATTCTGGTTTGATATTTTCAACATTTCCAGTAGTTACGAAAACTTGATTTGGAAAAATGACATCATATGTGCATTTGAAATTTGGATAAACCGTTGTATTCATTTCAGGATAATGTTCACCTTTTTCATTCATTACTTTTTCGAACTTTTGTGTATCACCATACACTTGATCAACTACTATTCGAGGAATTGCTTCTTCTTTTGTAGTTTCCTTTTCCTTCGAAATTTTCTCTTTCTCTTCATTATCACTATCATCAGTTTGACTGTCTCTGAGATCCATGAAGTTCATATCACAATCTTTCGAAGTTGAGGGTATACCAGTTTCATTTTCAACCAACAAATTCTTAACTTTTTCTTTCCCTTTAGATGTTGAAGAAACATTAACAACAGACAACTGAGAACAATCAACATCTTCAAGTTCACTAATTTCACTAATATTGTCAGAATTATCTTCAATATCCGCAAAATTAGATTGAGATTCAGATGTTGAATTCTCGGTCGTTTTCAAAATATGAATTTGTTCAGATTTAGTCAAAGTATCATTCACAATGTTAACTAATTCATTCGTATCAAGACATTCATCAATTTTGACAATTCCATATTTATATCTATCATCAGGAACTTTGTCAAAATCAGCAATTATTTGCTCACAATCATACGAAATATTATCTACCTTAGCTCTTTCAAATGCTAAAAACGGCAGTAATTTTCTATGCTGTTCTTTACTTATGTCACATGAATGATGTAAATAAGTTAATTTGCTATAAAGTCTTTTTGCAGAATTACAATAGATGTTTCTTTGTGCCAGCAAAAGTTTGACATCCTTTGTTAATTTATCCCTATCACACATAATATTTGTAATTTGTAATTCCAAACATTTAATTTTGCTTATTTTCAAGTCTAATTTCTTTTTGGTCTCTAACAACTCCATTGACAACTTTTTGGCCTCATTGCTAGCAGACACAACAATTGAATCAAATTAAGTAACAGTCTCATCAAAAGAAATTAGTTCAGAATCATAAGCATGTGTAGGAATATTAAAAGATTCAAGAATTTTACATGCCTTTGTTGTCATTGGAGATTTGTCTGTCGTTTTGGATACGAAGCATCGTCCTTTCACTTTGAATTCCTCATCCTCTGAGTCCTCCATTTTCGCATACATCGCTCCATGCATTGGATTTCTTATTTCCTCATCATCTGATCCAGATGACCAGATTTGATAAGTTCCTTCTTCATCCTGATGTTCACCTTTTGCAACCAAAGACAAGTTCTTGGCTTTCGCATGAACCACCTCAAGCTTTTCTGCATAGTACGCCTCATCCTTGACATTATTCGTCCTCTCATCCTTCTTTCGAAGCATACAGTCATTTGCAAGGTGATTAGCACCATTGCAGTAATGACAATCTATTCCAGCATCACCTTTCAGCTTCTTCTCACTCTTTCCTTCAACTATTTTTGAATCTTGCTTCTCAACTTTCCTTCTCTCCTCAACAACATTTTTACTCACAAAAATTCCTTTCACTTCAGCAAGCTTAGTTTTCGAATTAAACGGCTTATGGAAGAATTTCTTAACATGATTATTTGAGTAAAATGTTATTGCTTCATCATCTGAATTCATGATGAATCCTTCTTCTTGCTCAGAATCACCACTTTCAACTTCTTTCTCCAAATTTTTTGACACAAGAGCTAATTGACCTCCCAAATTCAGCTTCGATTCCTCAGCTATTTCATTTACTTAAATTTCGTGTGTTTTCAACTGATTGTACAAATCATTGAGAGTTGATGTAACACCGTAAATTTCAAAACAATTTTTCGCATTTTATAAAAGCATAGTTCATTTAGTATTCATAAAAACATCAGTGTTTGAAACTCAAATCCATAACATATAAAAATCCCAAGATCTCATAACATAAAAATCCCGTGTGTTTACTAATTAGGCCGGCGCCTTCCCGCGGTCATCACTAGTACCTGAAACAAATAACACCAAACACTGTAAGCACAAAACTTAGTGAGTTCCCCAAAATACCACACATAGCACATATTAGCCACTCGAGGCTATAACTCTGTGGGTCCGTGGACCCTACTCTGTGAACCCTGTGGTTCTAACTCTGTGAACCTTCCGGTTCCAACTCTATAAACATGCACAACATAAATCACATAGAAATAATGCAGTACAACACATAACATACATATAGCATACAAATACTCTGTCACATAACTCTGATTACCTACTCAAGGTAAAGTATAGTGAGAAGACTCACCTCGCGTATCTCGATAACTCGTAAATCCCTGAAATCACTAGTGCTCGATCTCCCGAGCTATAGTCCTCCTATAACACAATACATCTCTAATTAACACTTTCCCAACTAAGGTTGACTAACCCTATCAAGTCAACACTGGTCAACTCTGGTCAACGGTCAACGGTCAACTCAACTCGCCGAGTCTAGCGTGGACTTGCCGAGTCTCTACGAGGACCCGATTCCTCTGAGTCCCTTCCGACTCACCGAGTCACTCACCCGACTCGGTTACTCAAACCCTGGTTCGAAATCACTGAACAACCCGCACCAACTCGTCGAGTCTGGGAATGGACTCGGCGAGTGCATTCCATGCACAACCCAAAACGACCTTCTAAGGTTAGATCTGCTTCACTAACTCATAGATCCAGTCCTTCCAAGCTTATTCATCACGTAAAGTTCATGTCTTGGCGCTCATAACACACCTAATGACTCATAAATGGTGTTTTGACCTCAAGCACAAAGACCCCAATCCAAAACCTCCATGGATTCATAAAAAGCTTGGACAAAGGGACACTCTGGACCTCCAAGGGTCCAGATCTAGAACCTAACTTGCTTAAGGGACCAAGGAAGCACTAGATCTAACCACAAAAGGGCTCAATAAGCCCTAAATCAACATGAACATCCCCATAACAGAGAATGGTTCGAAAATAGTACCTCAAACGTGATGTTCTAGACCTCAAATCTTCAGGAAGTTGATCCTCTTGTTTCCCCTTGGCTATTGCTTCCTTTCCCTTGCTAGATAATACCTCCAAGGTCAACAATGGCTCCTTATCCCACTCCAAATGCTCAAGCTCACTAGGGTTTCACTCTGGGGACTGGTGAGCACAAATGACGGCCATAAGGCCCTTTAAATAGGCCCCAAACCCGAGAAATTAGGGTTTCATTAAACAGCGCAGACTCGCCGAGTCCACCAATGTGACTCGTCGAGTCCGGTCATTAATCCGGGTGAGAAATCGCGTCTCTACTCAGCAAGTCTTCGTACCAACTCGCCGAGTTCTTCCACAAAACTCAAAATAAAATGAATAAATAAAATACCTGAAATTCCAGATGTTATAATTGATGTTTCAAAACTTTGTTGATTCTTCACCATCATACTCAGACTTCTCCATTCTTTTCGAAGCCCCATTACAAAGATGAGATTGAATTCCATTGATGTCCTGGTAATTCCATATTGATTGCAACGATATATTAACTCATTCAGACGATCATAGTAGACTTCGATTGTTTCTCCTTCTTTTTGTTTGAAATCTTTCAACTCAACCAAACACTATTTGACATAATTGATTTTTGTCTTCTCACTTCCTTGAAACTTATCTTTCAGATTGTTCCATACCTCCTTTGCAATTGTACAACTCCTAACGTAATTGTACACAACTAGAGGTAAAGCACCTCTTAGTTCCCTCATATTTCTTTTCTCCAGTTTCTTCAGACGATCACCTTGATTATCAACACCATAATTTGTCGAAGAGGATCCAATTGGTTGAACATCACTGGAACATTGACAATTCCAGTAATACATGTCCATAATTCTACATCAAGACCATTCAGATAATCCTGCATCCGATCAGCCCACTGATCATAATATTCAGGAATTAGCATTGGAATTTTGGTCAATGATCCTAACAGATGAGAGAACGAAGTCATTGAATTGAGATTGAATCTCGCCATTGTTGTACGGAAGTTGTTTTTGAAAATTCTAAAGAAAATTTGAAGATTTGAAACACAAACTAGCTGAATCAAATCGGAATTATAAGAAGAACACTCGATTCTACAATTCAAATGCAGAATCAAATCACAAATTGAAATCTAGACAACTTTTTCACGATAAAAAAAATGCGGAAACTTTTGAACCAAATTTTTTATTCAAAAACTTTTTGAATGGATGAAAATCAGATCACAGATGTGATTCCTGCTCTGATACCAATTGATGAATTAATGAATTAACCAGAGTATGAATTCAAGTAAGAATGAGAGATTTAGACACAGGATGTAAATATGATCAGTTTCGCTCTATTACGCTTTCGAATTCTTTACAGAGAAAAAGAGACAAGTTTGTAAAAGTTCTTATCTAACTCTAGTAAATAACCCTATTTATAGGGAACTAAAAGTGTACAAAAAATAATAAGGCATTGACTCTAACGCTTCGAATAAAAGTGCCCTAGTAAAATACATTACAAAAATGTTCGAAGAGTACAAAACATACTTCGACTAATTACAACAATTCGACCCTTACACACCCTCTATATTTACTTAAACGACTAAACACCCATTTATAATACTATTTTAAATAGATTTAATGATATGTCTACTAAACTAATGTCGAAAGTACTCTGCACTAGTCTAATAACGACCGCATCGTCGATACCTTTATAACGATATATACATATGCATATATATGTATACGTATATATGATTTACACTTTATTTTAATACATAAATGTGCTATTAAAAATTATAAATCGTTCATACAAACTCCGTTTTTGACGTTTTTTATATCCACGTGTAGCTATCAACAATTCAAGTTCCTCTTCTTAGTCATAAGAATGCACTAAGATTTCCTTAGAGAACTAATTGTGCAATGGTTTCTTAATCATTAAGATGATCACAAAACTGATACTAAAGTACTCTCCCATCTATCCAGATTTGAGAAACTTTTATCCTTCTGCCATTTTGATTCTTCTTATTCGCTCTGCCATACATTGGAACCTTTTCCAATGTCTTAGAGTTACACTTAAGCTTGTAAGTATAAGCATATTTACTGAGCTTTAGTAAACTATGACGAATAGTCTTATCAATCTTTTGTGGTGGACTTGACCAGTGCACAAGACTATGTATTGGATCCCTTAGTCCATTACTTGACTCACACATCCATGTGACCGAGTAATTAGTCTTAATTTTCCAATACTTGAAAGTTCTCATTCATCATGCTATACAACTTGCATGATTCCAAGTTCCGGTCCAAATGAAACTTGAGTGATGAGAATCTTTCCTTATTTGGTAAATCTAGACATTACCACAAATGAAAGAATCAATTTCATATTTCCACTCTTGCTATTATTGGAATCATATAAGCAACAATTTTTCCTCAAATGGCATTGTAAGGATATTTTAAAATAAATAAAATCAAAAATTTTTCTTTTATTTTAAAACTTTGTGGAAAAACTTATCCTTACAATCCATATGAAAACTTGTTGTTATCTATTCCTAAGCAAAATCTCATAACTCCTGAGAAGTAGCTCAAGAATCCGATCTTCAAACTATGCGATAGAAATCCATCTACGCGATCAGATTCAGCATATTCTTTCTTTAAGTTTCTTCACTTTTTCTTTGATTCTTAAAACATCACCATGTGACCCAGTCACATCATGTATCAAGAATCTCAGAATAGAAACTTAACAGAGTTAGATAGTGGAATTTACCTGAAGTAGAGTCAAACTTATTGACTTTAACATCCTTAGGTAAATTTGGCAGCTTCGCAACCAATGCCCCTTCCTTTGGCAATATAAACATATGGACCCTCTGATAATGGTACACGAGACTATCACAGACTTAGCTTTTCTCTTTACCATTTGGTCAACCGAGTTGACTATGGTCGATCCCTTTTCACTGGGAAGAGAGAGCTTTACTAGATATCCAATGTCATCATTGTCAATGTCCATAAAGATTTAGGAAGTTGATCTTAGCAAATAGATAAGATCATTAAGGGTCTTGTCATAGTCTGTTTCATAGGTGTCCCAAAGGAACTCACTATGTGACTTAGAAAGTGATTGAACCAGCAACTTTCTCAAGACTTTGACACCCAACTCTCCCGGCTTGTCAATATGTGACTACATCTCCAAGATGTGATCACACCTAGACCTTGCCTTGCCAATAGGGCTTGAGTGACCTTAAACTTTTCAAGAACTTGTGGGTTAGGGAGAATAGTTGGAGGAGGAGAAAGAAGTATGATATCCATGGGGCATCATCTTCATTAGGAAACCTTGTTTCAAAAGATTTGGGAAGATCATAGGTGCCTAAACCAGACAACTTTTGGGAGATATTCATGATAGTTGATTTAAAGTCCTTAATATGACACCCAATATGAAATATTAAGGCTAGGACCCAACAAACTATTTTATAACTTAGAAGAGGTATGCCGTAATCCAAGTTATAAAATATTTGAAGGTAGGTGAATGACGATTCACCAATTTCCACCAAGATAAACGAAATGTATTATTAGGTTTTAATTATTTTTGAAACTCCTAGATCTTTGAGATTCATTGAACTGTTCAAAGGCATGTTTCAATCTCGAGTGTGCCCTTCAGGTTTTGTGACTGGGATGCCGAGGATCACAAAACAAGGTGTGAAGTAACCATGCAAATCACTTGGTACCCTTAATAAATTACCCCTCAATCGATGTGCCGGTTAACCACACACGCTCCATCGATACTATGATAAATATTAAGTCACCCTTTACCTACCTTGTTAAGTCCAAGTTAGTGTGCCGGTTAACCACACACGCTCCACTAACGACTTAGACAAAGTGTAAAGTGTAATTTCATGGGTTAGCACCTTATTCACATTTTTCCTAAGTAACTAAGATTGGGTATTATTAAGAGTTTAGTTACTTAGTATTATCATTAATACTTTTAATGAATGAGAATTATAGTCTTGTCAAACCCGTTCGGCTAACGACCCTCCACCGGTCAAGCAAGCGGTGGGTGAGAGTGGACACCCATTAAGTTGCCATTTTATAGGCAACAACCTTATACCCACCTTATAGACCGGCTTCGTGAATGAGGCGTACTAGCGGTAAGACTGACTTTACTCTTATACATATATATATATATATATATATATATATATATATATTATTAACTTATAATATTATAAAGTATAAGGGTTGAATTTTAACTTTTAAAATTCTAAGGGCTAACTTGGAATTAAAGTATTCATAAGAGAAAACTTTACAAATTCCAAAACTTGAGGGCAAGTTTTGAAACTATTCAAAACTAATTAATTCCATAACTTATGTGTTTAAAGTAGTTTTAATCCAAAAACTCTTCAAGTTCCATAACTTGAGGACAAGTTATGGAAGACTTTAAACTAATAAAAGAATTAACTTTTCTTTATTTTATAACTTATGGAATTAATTAAGGTTACACCTTTTTTTATTTTATTTTATTAAATGAAGAGACTCTTGGTCCTCCATAACTTGAGGACAAGTTGTGGAGTCATAAAACCATTTAATTAGAACTAGACTCTTCATTTTTGTAACCTTTGCCAATTTTTATGAGTTTTATGATTCTTAAATGTGACTTTTCATATAACTTGAGGACAAGTTACAAAAACACATTTTAGAATCAATTCTTAGATTAATTTGGATTAAAACCAACTATCACATAATTTTATTCATTAATCTAAATTCACTCATAAAACAAGGTAACACAAAAAACTTTTGGTGATCCATAACTTATTCTTAAGTTATGGAATCCTTTAAAACATTAACACCAAATTTTGTAACTCCATAAAAACTTTGAATCAATTTTTTTTTAAAACCTTTTCATATCCATAACTTATTGAGGTTTCAAAAAATAAAACTCTTTAGATCAAACTTTTAAAACTAATAAAATAATCATATTATTTTATCTTTTATTAAATTTGACCTAATTCAACTCATAAAGCAAATTATTCAAATTTTACAAATAATTAGTTTTTCACAAGAACAAGTAATTATCTTAAAATTTGACAAACTTCATGTTTTTTTTTTTTCAACTTTGAAAATAAAATATTTGCATCAATATAACAGAAAACAACCCGTGGCTCTGATACCACTGTTGGGTTTTGAGCATTCTAACACTCCTATGGTGTACATGCAACCCTATAAACCTTGGATCTATGTTTTCTCTATTATACATGCAAATAAGAACTTTCCAAGGCTTTAATCCTAACTAGCATATTATGATGTTCTTAATCTACAAAGTACTAGTTAGAGGACATACCTTTTGATGTAGCTTGATGTCTTCAAGCTTTAAGAGCTTAGCCCCAATAGTGTGGAAGCCTCAAGTGGAATCACAAATCACCAAGACACCTTGGAAGACTTTAGAGAATATGAATACTTGGTTCTCTCTTAGTAAAATCGGCTAGCCCTCTTAGTGTATCCACACTAGTGCCAATTTCACCAACCAAAGACATCTTTATATAGTATGGAGGATTAGGGTTAAACCCTAATAGCCATGACCTTTCATTTCCTAGGATCCATGGGTTAAACACTCCATGGACTATCCATGAAAGCTTAGCCCAACCTAAATGAACTTGGCCCATTCCATATATATAAGAGTCCATATTTAATTAGTTCCTTTTGATCACTTAATTAATTATAAATTAATTCTTGATCAATACTAATTAAATAATATGATTCCATATTAATATATTAGAACTTATAATATATTAATATTAATCATAAACATACTATTCTCAAAAGATTATCCATATAAATTGTGTCGGTGAAGTGCAACCCAAATGGACCATGCCGGGTCGGGTCAAGTACATACCAAATATAGTTATGGACTTAGACATTAATCCAACAGTCTCTCACTTGGATAAGTCTAAAACTATTATTGCGTATGACTTCAAACCTAACTGGCAATCGTAGCTCTTAAAGCTGCTGTCGAACTCTGATCTTGTCAACGAACTTGTCCATTAGATAAGGGATCATATATTCCTCCATTCTAGATATCATATGGACTGAGACATGGATTATAATCATTCTCTCTGTCCATTTGTTGTTTCCCGATTTCCGATTTATGACGACTGACTAATTGAACAAATCAAATCAGTCCTGGCCCGGCCGAGCACTTCCATTTGTCATCATCAAATCATCGAGGGGCCCACAGATATCGCTTTTACCCCGAAGGTAAAAGGAACGGATAAACTTCGACTCATATGGCTTGTTCTACTACTTGTTGAATCATACACAAAGGCACGTTTTATAACACCGAGTTACCGTATGCGTTTTCGTGCAATCAATGTACTATCAACTCATAGTAACAACTCATATCTCTAGGTTTGAAGAATATAAGATATTATCGTCTCATGATCACTCGTGATAAAATCCATGAAGTGATTCCAATGAGCGTGGGTTGAATCCAATACTCAGAACTTATGAGCACTCATGATTGTTGTAGCCTTGTCCAACACCTTAGACCTCTACAACCCATCATGACAGTCTTAATTCATATCTACTTCCAACATATGACCGACTGTGGATGGTTTGAATAACTTAGTCATTCCGGAAGAATAACCCAGTTTATTCGGGAAGTCAAAACATGCAAAATGAAACACAATAATAATTGAATCCAATATGGTATCAACCCTTTGAACATAAATAAAACACCTTTTATTTATCACCATATGATTACACATTATTCATTGTATACTGTTTCAGCTATCAACTTTATTCTTGAATTTAAAACAATAGTTGTCCCATGCTCCAAGCATGTACACTATGTTTTCTTAAACACTAGTCATGCCATACACCAAGTATGCATACTATGTTTGTCTATGACCTTTACTTTGTGAACTATATCAATTGAATATAACTTCAATGAATCTCTTTTCACATTCGCAAATCCTTACCGCAAATGCAAGAATTCCAAATTCATGCCATTTACTGAAATCTGTTAGATTCTAAACTTATATGCATTGATCCTCTTGTAACGATTATGCACAAACTCACAAAGACTTGGCAACAATCATTACAGAGTATTCCAAAGGAGATCAACTCCTTGGAAATATCCTTCTTGCATTAAGTTTCCTTAATCTTACACAGATTGAAAATTCTAACTTTGAAACATTTCCAGATTCCATTTTGACTATCACTTCTGAAAAAGAGTTGCCTCCTTATAGATTATGTCAATATGGTCCTTCCAGAATTATCACTGTACTTCCAACCGTCCTTGAGCAAGCAATCTTTTGTAAACCTTAGATTGTTCTCGACAATTGTTTAATCCTTTTAGTCATATCCAGTTCTAAACCTTTTCCCTTCTTAATGCCCCAGGCATTTGGAAAATTTTAGAACGGATGATTATAGCACATGTAATCGATCCTATATCCGAAGCATATGGGACACGATTCATGATGTCTCACATAAAGACTAAACCAGTCTTTTGCTATAACATTTCCATTTCTATTTGCCAAGTTCTCATAATTCAGATTATGAAAAGGGATGCCGTAATCATAATCGAATTTTAGAACGCAAATAATGGACCCATATACAGAATTTCCTTATGTTGAGCCATTCCAACATGAAATTCACATATATCCTTGACTAAATGATTAAAACCTCACGATCTAAGCTTATAGATTTGAGATGAAGTATAATTTCCTCTCCCTTAATTATAGCAAAACAACTTTTCCCAATTGAAACCTTTTGTTTTCTATAATTAACATTGCGAACTTGCAATATTTATCATAATTATCATGCTCCCACTAACATGATGATTATTAGCATAACACTTATGCTCCCACTAGCTTTGACATGTTCTCAGAAATCACCTGGACTTCTAGAAGTCAATACTTCATTGACTTTCTTACCAAAGTTCAGATTTCTGATGCTAGATTGTTTTGATAAAACTTTATC
This sequence comes from Lactuca serriola, assembly GCF_051521515.1. Taxonomy (NCBI): domain Eukaryota; kingdom Viridiplantae; phylum Streptophyta; class Magnoliopsida; order Asterales; family Asteraceae; genus Lactuca; species Lactuca serriola. The sequence goes on along the minus strand of NC_136416.1, from coordinate 186,004,735 downwards.
AAAATCATACACCTTCCCTTAGATAGCACACTTGTGTGTCTAAACAATTATGAAGAGGTATGCCGTAATCATAATGGTTAGACCTTTTTGCCACTTCTCACAAGTCCAGGTTAGTGTGCCGGTAAACCACACACGCTCCACTAACGACTTTGAGAATGCAAATGTCACAGTTGCTATCTAGCTAAAATCTACTTAGTGAAAGTGTTTCCTCACCATCATTTTCATGAATCGGAGAGAAACCTTATGACACTTAGATTTAATGGTGTATGTGTTCTTATCCATGTGAATGGTCAAAATCATAGTCACAAGACAAGGATAATGACAAACCCAAACTCATATGGACTGAACTCAATCTTAATTTCTTGCCACCTGGCAGCTCAAGGGCCTGCCATTGCTTCCAAGTTGTTGTGCAACCAATTGAGAACTCTAAGAACTCATATGCAAAGCCAACTTTAACTGGAATGGGCACAGAATATGTCAACACGATAGGTTATGAACCTCAAGTCGTGTGCTAGGGAAGACCTTTAGGTTTTGTTCTTGATTAGTTCTTGAGACTTTCAAGACCTTTAAGACTCCCACTGTCCTCTTGACCTATAAGACTCCCTTGTCAAATATCCAAGAGATAGTGTGGATTCTAATCAAGACAAACACTTCACACAATTGGCCTAAGTTGATCTTTGTTTTATCCAAAACATCACAACTTACCAATTTCAAATGTACAAGAGTAGAAAACTTTTACTCTTACATTTGACAAGTGTTTTAAACCTTCTTTAAGACATGTCACTCAAGTTACAATCTTGGAGTATGACTCTAAGACTTGTATTGGAACGAAGTATGACTCATCTTCTTGATTTAACCACTTCAACAATTCAAGTTCCTCTTCTTAGTCATAAGAATGCACTAAGATTTCCTTAGAGAACTAATTGTGCAATGGTTTCTTAATCATTAAGATGATCACAAAACTGATACTAAAGTACTCTCCCATCTATCCAGATTTGAGAAACTTTTATCCTTCTGCCATTTTGATTCTTCTTATTCGCTCTGCCATACATTGGAACCTTTTCCAATGTCTTAGAGTTACACTTAAGCTTGTAAGTATAAGCATATTTACTGAGCTTTAGTAAACTATGACGAATAGTCTTATCAATCTTTTGTGGTGGACTTGACCAGTGCACAAGACTATGTATTGGATCCCTTAGTCCATTACTTGACTCACACATCCATGTGACCGAGTAATTAGTCTTAATTTTCCAATACTTGAAAGTTCTCATTCATCATGCTATACAACTTGCATGATTCCAAGTTCCGGTCCAAATGAAACTTGAGTGATGAGAATCTTTCCTTATTTGGTAAATCTAGACATTACCACAAATGAAAGAATCAATTTCATATTTCCACTCTTGCTATTATTGGAATCATATAAGCAACAATTTTTCCTCAAATGGCATTGTAAGGATATTTTAAAATAAATAAAATCAAAAATTTTTCTTTTATTTTAAAACTTTGTGGAAAAACTTATCCTTACAATCCATATGAAAACTTGTTGTTATCTATTCCTAAGCAAAATCTCATAACTCCTGAGAAGTAGCTCAAGAATCCGATCTTCAAACTATGCGATAGAAATCCATCTACGCGATCAGATTCAGCATATTCTTTCTTTAAGTTTCTTCACTTTTTCTTTGATTCTTAAAACATCACCATGTGACCCAGTCACATCATGTATCAAGAATCTCAGAATAGAAACTTAACAGAGTTAGATAGTGGAATTTACCTGAAGTAGAGTCAAACTTATTGACTTTAACATCCTTAGGTAAATTTGGCAGCTTCGCAACCAATGCCCCTTCCTTTGGCAATATAAACATATGGACCCTCTGATAATGGTACACGAGACTATCACAGACTTAGCTTTTCTCTTTACCATTTGGTCAACCGAGTTGACTATGGTCGATCCCTTTTCACTGGGAAGAGAGAGCTTTACTAGATATCCAATGTCATCATTGTCAATGTCCATAAAGATTTAGGAAGTTGATCTTAGCAAATAGATAAGATCATTAAGGGTCTTGTCATAGTCTGTTTCATAGGTGTCCCAAAGGAACTCACTATGTGACTTAGAAAGTGATTGAACCAGCAACTTTCTCAAGACTTTGACACCCAACTCTCCCGGCTTGTCAATATGTGACTACATCTCCAAGATGTGATCACACCTAGACCTTGCCTTGCCAATAGGGCTTGAGTGACCTTAAACTTTTCAAGAACTTGTGGGTTAGGGAGAATAGTTGGAGGAGGAGAAAGAAGTATGATATCCATGGGGCATCATCTTCATTAGGAAACCTTGTTTCAAAAGATTTGGGAAGATCATAGGTGCCTAAACCAGACAACTTTTGGGAGATATTCATGATAGTTGATTTAAAGTCCTTAATATGACACCCAATATGAAATATTAAGGCTAGGACCCAACAAACTATTTTATAACTTAGAAGAGGTATGCCGTAATCCAAGTTATAAAATATTTGAAGGTAGGTGAATGACGATTCACCAATTTCCACCAAGATAAACGAAATGTATTATTAGGTTTTAATTATTTTTGAAACTCCTAGATCTTTGAGATTCATTGAACTGTTCAAAGGCATGTTTCAATCTCGAGTGTGCCCTTCAGGTTTTGTGACTGGGATGCCGAGGATCACAAAACAAGGTGTGAAGTAACCATGCAAATCACTTGGTACCCTTAATAAATTACCCCTCAATCGATGTGCCGGTTAACCACACACGCTCCATCGATACTATGATAAATATTAAGTCACCCTTTACCTACCTTGTTAAGTCCAAGTTAGTGTGCCGGTTAACCACACACGCTCCACTAACGACTTAGACAAAGTGTAAAGTGTAATTTCATGGGTTAGCACCTTATTCACATTTTTCCTAAGTAACTAAGATTGGGTATTATTAAGAGTTTAGTTACTTAGTATTATCATTAATACTTTTAATGAATGAGAATTATAGTCTTGTCAAACCCGTTCGGCTAACGACCCTCCACCGGTCAAGCAAGCGGTGGGTGAGAGTGGACACCCATTAAGTTGCCATTTTATAGGCAACAACCTTATACCCACCTTATAGACCGGCTTCGTGAATGAGGCGTACTAGCGGTAAGACTGACTTTACTCTTATACATATATATATATATATATATATATATATATATATATATATATATATATATATATATATATATATATATATTATTAACTTATAATATTATAAAGTATAAGGGTTGAATTTTAACTTTTAAAATTCTAAGGGCTAACTTGGAATTAAAGTATTCATAAGAGAAAACTTTACAAATTCCAAAACTTGAGGGCAAGTTTTGAAACTATTCAAAACTAATTAATTCCATAACTTATGTGTTTAAAGTAGTTTTAATCCAAAAACTCTTCAAGTTCCATAACTTGAGGACAAGTTATGGAAGACTTTAAACTAATAAAAGAATTAACTTTTCTTTATTTTATAACTTATGGAATTAATTAAGGTTACACCTTTTTTTATTTTATTTTATTAAATGAAGAGACTCTTGGTCCTCCATAACTTGAGGACAAGTTGTGGAGTCATAAAACCATTTAATTAGAACTAGACTCTTCATTTTTGTAACCTTTGCCAATTTTTATGAGTTTTATGATTCTTAAATGTGACTTTTCATATAACTTGAGGACAAGTTACAAAAACACATTTTAGAATCAATTCTTAGATTAATTTGGATTAAAACCAACTATCACATAATTTTATTCATTAATCTAAATTCACTCATAAAACAAGGTAACACAAAAAACTTTTGGTGATCCATAACTTATTCTTAAGTTATGGAATCCTTTAAAACATTAACACCAAATTTTGTAACTCCATAAAAACTTTGAATCAATTTTTTTTTTAAAACCTTTTCATATCCATAACTTATTGAGGTTTCAAAAAATAAAACTCTTTAGATCAAACTTTTAAAACTAATAAAATAATCATATTATTTTATCTTTTATTAAATTTGACCTAATTCAACTCATAAAGCAAATTATTCAAATTTTACAAATAATTAGTTTTTCACAAGAACAAGTAATTATCTTAAAATTTGACAAACTTCATGTTTTTTTTTTTTCAACTTTGAAAATAAAATATTTGCATCAATATAACAGAAAACAACCCGTGGCTCTGATACCACTGTTGGGTTTTGAGCATTCTAACACTCCTATGGTGTACATGCAACCCTATAAACCTTGGATCTATGTTTTCTCTATTATACATGCAAATAAGAACTTTCCAAGGCTTTAATCCTAACTAGCATATTATGATGTTCTTAATCTACAAAGTACTAGTTAGAGGACATACCTTTTGATGTAGCTTGATGTCTTCAAGCTTTAAGAGCTTAGCCCCAATAGTGTGGAAGCCTCAAGTGGAATCACAAATCACCAAGACACCTTGGAAGACTTTAGAGAATATGAATACTTGGTTCTCTCTTAGTAAAATCGGCTAGCCCTCTTAGTGTATCCACACTAGTGCCAATTTCACCAACCAAAGACATCTTTATATAGTATGGAGGATTAGGGTTAAACCCTAATACCCATGACCTTTCATTTCCTAGGATCCATGGGTTAAACACTCCATGGACTATCCATGAAAGCTTAGCCCAACCTAAATGAACTTGGCCCATTCCATATATATAAGAGTCCATATTTAATTAGTTCCTTTTGATCACTTAATTAATTATAAATTAATTCTTGATCAATACTAATTAAATAATATGATTCCATATTAATATATTAGAACTTATAATATATTAATATTAATCATAAACATACTATTCTCAAAAGATTATCCATATAAATTGTGTCGGTGAAGTGCAACCCAAATGGACCATGCCGGGTCGGGTCAAGTACATACCAAATATAGTTATGGACTTAGACATTAATCCAACAAAAACAACCTCCCCAACTCCAGTTCGTGCGTCGGGTAGTTCGCCTCATGAGGCTTCAACTACCTCGAGGCGTAGGCGATGACGTGCCCTCTTTGCATCAACAATGCGCCCAAACCCGAGATAGACGCATCGCAGTATACTACAAAATCCTCCACGTTCTTTGGTAGGGCTAAGATCGGCGCCTCGCACAACTTCTGCCTCAAAGTCTCAAACGCTACCTGCTGCTCAGGCCACCAACCAAATACAACGGCCTTCTTCGTCAGTCGGGTCAGGGGTACTGCTATCTTGGAGAAATCTTGAATGAATATCTGATAATAGTCTGCTAATCCAAGGAAACTCTGAATCTCAGATGGAGACTTCGGAACCTCCCATCTCATCAAGGCCTCCACTTTGGCCGGGTCGACCAAAATACCATTCTGGTTGACAAGGTGCCCCAGAAACTGCACCTCGTGCAACCAAAACTCGCACTTGGAGAATTTGGTGTACAAGCTCTCCCTCCTCAGGGTATCCAACACCTCTTGCAAGTGCTCTTCGTGCAGCTCCCGCGTCTTGGAGTAAACCAAGATATCATCAATAAAGACTATCACAGACCGATTCAGCATTAGTCTGCATACAGGGTTCATGAGGTCCATGAACGCGACGGGGGCATTGGTGAGCCCAAAGGGCATCACCATAAACTCATAGTGGCCATAGCGAGTCCAGAAAGCAGTCTTTTGTACATCCTCATCTCTGACTCTCATCCGGTGATTGTTCGGTTTTGAGCATTCTAACACTCCTAAGGTGTTCATGCAACCCTAAATACCTTGGATCTATGTTTTCTCTATTATACATGCAAATATGAACTTTCCAAGTTATTACCTATAACTAGCATACAATTGTCATATACAACACAAGAATCTAGTTAGGATAACATACCTTATTGTGGAGCTTGAAGTCTTGATGTATCTAGCCTTAAGAGCTTAGCCCCAATAGTGTGGAAGCCTCAAGTGGAATCACAACACATCATGAATAAAGGATGAACTTGAGAGAGAATCTCCATGTACCCAAAAGCCACCATGAACTCCAAGAATGCACTAGTAGTGGTTTTGGGAAATGAATTATGTATTTATATGTGGAATTTCTAGGGTCATGGTTATAACCCAAATCCGTACCCATGGGTCTTATGATCCATGTTTCATGTGGCCCAACTCTTTATGTATCCATACATAAACTTGGTCCAACATGAATCATAAGCCCAACACATATAAATATAACTAATTAACACAATTAGTCCCCATAGATTAATTAGTCTATTTTGATCACCAAATTAATATCTAAATTAATTCTTGATCAATACTAATTAACTCATATGATTTCATATTAATATATTATAACAGATAATATATTAATAAATCATATATAATATCTTCTCTCAAAAGTCCATCCTAACAAATTGTCTTGATGATATGCAACCCAAATGGACCATGCTACTCTCGGGTCAAGTACATACCAATAATAGTTATGGGCTTTGACATCTAATCCAACAGTCTCCCACTTGGATAAGTCTAAAACTATTATTGCAAGCATGACTTCATAACCTGACTATCAATCGTTGCTCTTAAAGCCGTTGTCGAACTCTGAACAAATCAAATGACGCGTCCATTAGATAAGTGATCATATATTCCTCTATTCTAGATATCATATGGACTGAGACATGGATTATAATCATTCTCTCAGTCCATTTGTTGTTTCCCGATTTTCGATTTGTGACAACTGACTAATTGAACAAATCAAATCACTCCAGGCTTGGCCAAACACTTAGAGGTGTCATCACTAAATCATCGAGGGGCCCACTGATATCGCTTTTATCCTTATGAGGTAAAAGGAATGGATAAACTTCGACTCATATGCTTGTACTAACTACTTGTTGAATGATACACAAAGGCACATTTTATAACATCAAGTTACTGATGCATTTACATACAATCAATGTATAACCAACTCATAGTCAACAACTCATATCTCTAGGTTTGAAGAATATAAGATATTATCGTCTCATGATTCACTCGTGATAAAATCCATAAAGTGATTCAAATGAGCGTGGGTTTAATCCAATACTCACAACTTATGAGCACTCATGAATGTTGTAGCAACCATTGTTATGTCTAATGCACCTTAGACAAATCTTACAAGCCAGATTCATGACAGTCTTGATTCATATCTACTTCCAACATATGGTTTGAATAACTTAGTTATTCGGGAAGTCAAAACATGCAAAGTGAAACACAATAATAATACTAATCATATATGGCCCCAACACTTTGAGAGTAAATAAAAACACCTTTTATCTAAGCACCATATTGATTACTCATTATTCAATGTTTCGATTTTATCAACTTAATACTTGAATAAAAACAATAGTCATGCTATGCACCAAGCATGCACACTATGTTTACCTATGGTCCTTTCTCTTGTGAAATAGATCAATTAAACATGACTCCAATGATGCTCATTTCACAATCCAAATCCTTTTTGTAAATGTAAGAATACCAAACTCTTGCCATTTACTGTAATCTATTAGATTCTAAACTTATATGCAATGATCCCCTTATAATGACTATGCACAGAAGTCACAAAGACTTGGCAACAGACATTACAGACTATTCCAATGCAAATCAATTCCATGGAAATGAAGTCTCAAATTCAAAGTACATTCCTTTGAACATTCGTCTTTGCATTAAGTTCTCTAATCTTACACAGATTCAAAGAATAACTTCCGCCTATGGAAACAATTCCATATTACCATTTTGACTTTCACTTCTGAACAAGAGTTGCCTCCTTTTCAGAATATGTCAATATGATCATTTCCAAACTTTACATTATACATCCAATTGTCCACGAGCAACCAATCTTTGGTAAACCTCAGATTGTCCTCGATAATTGCTTAATCATTTTAGTCAAATCCAGTTCTATTCCTTTTTCCCTCTTAATGCCCTAAGCATTTGGAAAATTTAGAATGGATGTAATCGATCCTATACCCGAAGCATATGGGACACGATTCATGCTATCAAAATTTTTATTTTCCTTGTTCTCAAAATTCGAACTATGAAGAGGGATGCCATAGTCATAAACGAATTTTGAAAACGCAACATATATAGAATTTCCTTATGTTGAACCATTCCAGCATAACATTCATATATATATATATATATATATATATATATATATATATATATATATATATATATATCTTGACTAAAGTTGATTAAAATCTCAATCTAAGCTTGTAGAATTGAAATGAGGTATAAAATCTTCTCCCTTAATTATAGCAAAACAACTTTTTCAAAGCGAATTGAAACTTTGTTTTCTATAATTAACATTGCTAACTTGCAACACTTAACATAATAATCATGCTCCCACTAGCATAATGATTGTTATCTTCCTAGCATAACTCTTATGCTCCCACTAGCTTTGTCATGTACCCAGAAATCAACTGGACTTCTAGACTTTCTTACCAAAGTTCAGATTTCTGATACGAGATGCTTTGATAAAACCTTTATCAAAATCATACACCTTTCCTTAGATAGCACACATGTGTGTCTAAACAATTTTGCTACTATGAATAGGGATGTCGTAATCATAGTCTTAATTGTTTAGACCTTTTCCATTCCTCACAAGTCTATGTTAGTGTGTCGGTTAACCACACGAGCTCCACTAATGACTTTGAGAATGCAAAGATCATAATTTCTATCTACTTAAAATCTACTCAGTGAAAGCGTTTCCTCACCATCATTTTCATGAATCGGAGAGAAACCTTATGACACTTAGATTTTTATGGTGTTAGTGACAAATCTAAACTCGTGGACTAGTGATAAACAATACTCTTGATTAGTTGTTGAAACTATCTAAAGGACTTTTAAGACTCCCACTGACCTCTTGACATATAAGATACTCTTTGTCAAGAATTATTCCTTGACAAAACAAATATTCAAGAGTTAGTGCGGATTCTTATCAAGGTAAACACTTCACACAATTGGTTTTAGTTGGTCTTTGTTTTATTCATAACATCACAACTTAACAATTTCAAATGCACAATAGTGAGAAAGCATTTTACTCTACATTTGACAAGTGTTACAAACCTTCCTTGAGATTATATCACTCAAGTTTCAATCTTGGAGTACAACTCTAAGACTTGACTTTGGAACGAAGTATGATTTATCTTCTTGATATAACCATCTCAGCAATTCATGATTCCTCTCCTTAGCCAAACAAATGCACTAAGGTTTTCTTAGAGGATCAATTGTGATATGGTTCCATAATCACTAAGATAATCATAAAACAAGATACTCAAGTACTCTCCCATCTCTTCATATTGGAGAAACTTTTATCATTCTGCCTTATTTGATTCTTCTTATCCGTCCTGCCATACATTGAAACTTTTCCAATGTTTTAGAATTACACTTAGACTTGTAACTATAACCATATTCACTAAACTTTAGTAAATCATAAAGAATAATCTTATCGGTCTTTGTGGTGGACCTGACCAGCGCGCGACCAAGTGTGTCCAACCCTTTAGTCCTTCACTTGACTCACACAAGCATGTGAGCAAGGACTTAGTCTTAATTTCCCAAAGATGAAAATTCTCATTCATCACACAGTACAACTTTCATGATTCCAAGTTTCTATCCAACTGAAACTTGGGTGATTAGAATCTTTCCTTATTTAGTAAACTATCACACTACCATAAATGAAAGAATCAAATCCATCTTCCAATATTGCTATCAATGAAAACATATAAACAACAATTTTTCACAAATGTCATTATAAGGATACTTAAAATAAATAAATCAAAAATTATCTTTTATTTTAAAACTTGCAGAAAAATATTATCCTTACAATGCAAATACATATGAAAACATGTTATCTATTCCTAAGCAATATATCATAACTCTTATGCAGCAGCTCAAAATTCTGATTATCGAACCATGCGATTGAAATCCATCTATTCGCGATCAGAATCAGCTTACTCTTTCTTTAAGCTTCCTTAATTTTATTTGATTCTACAAAACATCAAAATGTAATTAGATTACATTATGTCTTAAGAATCTCCAAAAAGGAACTTAATAGAGTTAGATAATGGACTTTTACCTAAATCAAAGTCAAACCTTTTGACTTTCACCATCCTTATGAACTTTCAGGTATATTTGGCAGCTTCGCAACCAATACCCCTTCTTTTGGCAAAAGAAACATATGGACTCTTTGGAAATGGTATACGAGACTATCTCAGACTTAGCCATTCTCTTTACCATTAGGTCAAGTGACTTGACCATGGCTAATCCCTTTCCATTGGGAAGAGAAAGCTTTTTTTGGACTTCTAATGTCACCATTTTCAATGTCCAACTGGGTTCAGGAAGTATATCTTCCAATCAAATTTACTTTATAAATGTCGTAAATCATTGTTGATTTAGCATTATCAAGCAAATAGGTAAGATCACTAAGGGTCATGTCATGATCTGTCATCAGGGAGTGACTGAAGAACCAAGTCGACAGTTAGCTACCTCGAGACTTTGACACCCGGCTCTCCCGGCTTGCCAATAGGGATTAAGTGACTTAGAATTTTTTAAAGTATTTGAACTCGTGGGATAGGGAGAATCATAGGAGGAGGTGGAGGAAGTGAAGCATGATTTTCCAGTCCCATTGATGCACAACAAAGGGATCGATCTTTCACCTTGATTTCCATTTGGGATATCATCTTCATTGGGAAATCTTGTTCCTAAGGATTTGGGAAGACCATAAATCTCTTAACAAGACATCTATAATGGGAGAAATTCAAGTTAAGTTGATTTAAAGTCCTTAACATAACACCCAATATGAAATACTAAGGCTAGGACCCAACAAACTATTTTTATAACTTGGAAGAGGGATGTCGTAATCCAAGCTATAGAATATTTGAAGGTAGGTAAATGACGATATACCAATTTCCACCATGAAAAACGAAATTATTCATTAATTTTTAATTGGATTTGAAACTCCTAAATCTTTTGAGATACATTGAACTTTCAATGGCATGTTTGAATCTCGATTGTGCCCTCTCAAGTTTGTGACTGGGATGCCGAGGATCACAAAAAAGGTGTGAATAACCATGCAAATTGACTTGGTACCCTTAATTTTATCACCTAATTGATGTGCCGGTTAACCACACATGCTCCACCAATCTATGATAAAACTTAAGTCACCCTTTGCCACACATTGTCGGTCCCATGTTAGTGTGTCAATTAACCACACACGCTCCACTAACGACTTAACAAGGGTGCAAAGTGTAATTTCATGGGTTAGCACCAAATTCACATTTTCCTAAGTAACCAAGATTGGGAATTTATAATAGTTCAGTTACTTAGTATTTATCATTATACTTTTAATGAAAGGAGAATTATAGTCCTTTCCTACCCGTTCGGCTAACAACCCTCCACCAGTCAAGGAAGCGGTGGGTGAGAGTGGACACCCATTAAACTGCCATTTTATAGGCAGTAACCTTATACCCCCCCCCCCCCCCCTTATAGACCGGATTCGTGAATGAGGCCTACTAACGGTAAGACTGACTTTGTTCTTATACATACATACATACATATATATATATATATATATATATATATATATATAAGTATTAACTTTTAATATTATAATAGTATAAGGGTGTATTTTAAACATTTAAAATACTTGGTGGTTTAAACTATTAATTAAACTATACTTTTAATTTAATTAAACTTAAACCATGTCTTTATGGAATTATTAACTCTTTTAATTAAACACTTTAATTAATTTAATGAAGTCCATAAATTTTGAATTTTAACTTTTAAAATTCTAGGGTTTGGAATTAAAGTGTACATGGGGGGTGACTTTACAAATTCCAAAATTTGAGGGCATGTTTTGAAACATTTCAAAACTCTTGGATTTTCATAACTTATGAGTTTAATTAAAGTTGAAAAAACCTTAATTGAAGAGACTATTGGACATCCATAACTTGAGGACAAGTTATAGAGTCCATAAAAACTATTCATAAGAAAATGACTCTTCATTTTTGTAACCTAAGGCATTTTTATGAGTTTTAAGATTCATAAATGTGACTTTTCATATAACTTGAGGACAAGTTATAAAAACACATTTTATGAACAATTTTAAGATCAATTTGGATTGAAAACAACTCACACATATTTTTCCATCAATCTAAAATAACTCATAAAACAAGATAACAAAAAAAAACTTTTGTAATCCATAATTTGAGGACAAATTATGGACTCCATTAAAATACATTTAGATCAAGAATTAACTAAAAAACACTTTTGTAAATAATTCCTATGATCTACCAAAACTCATAAGCATGAACAATCCATATCAACAATTTTCAAGAATCATATAAACATATATAAAACTTGAAACTTTGATAATAACTTTGAAATTTGTTTACCATAATCATTACCACCTTCAAAAACAGGTTTTATAAGACCAAAATAGTTAAAGGTAATGATTCTAAACAAATTCCAACACCAAAACTCAAAAATCTGCACTCATGAGCACCAACTCGTCGAGTGCATGAACTGACTCGGCGAGTTGGTTGAAGATACACATGAACTCGTCGAGCTCCTTCATGGACTCGGCGAGTCCACTGTCCAGTGAGTAGTTTTTCGACATTTTTCAGCAAACAACATCAAGTATAATTGAAAACAAGCCTAGGCTCTGATACCACTGTTGGGTTTTAAGCATTCTAACACTCCTAAGGTGTTCATGCAACCCTAAATACCTTGGATCTATGTTTTCTCTATTATACATGCAAATATGAACTTTCCAATGTATTACCTATAACTAGCATACAATTGTCATATACAACACAAGAATCTAGTTAGGATAACATACCTTATTGTGGAGCTTGAAGTCTTGATGTATCTAGCCTTAAGAGCTTAGACCCAATAGTTTGGAAGCATCAAGTGGAATCACAACACATCATGAACAAAGGATGAACTTGAGAGAGAATCTCCATGTACCCAAAAGCCACCATGAACTCCAAGAATGCACTAGTAGTGGTTTTGGGCAATGAATTATGTATTTATATGTGGAATTTCTAGGGTCATGGATATAACCCAAATCCATACCCATGGGTCTTATGATCCATGGTTCATGTGGCCCAACTCTTTATGTATCCATACATAAACTTGGTCCAACATGAATCATAAGCCCAACACATATAAATATAACTAATTAACACAATTAGTCCCCATAGATTAATTAGTCTATTTTGATCACCAAATTAATATCCAAATTAATTCTTGATCAATACTAATTAACTCATATGATTTTATATTAATATATTATAACAGATAATATATCAATAAATCATACATAACAACTTCTCTCAAAAGTCCATCCTAACAAATTGTCTTGATGATATGCAACCCAAATGGACCATGCTACTCTCGGGTCAAGTACATACGTACCAATAATAGTTATGGGCTTAGACGTCTAATCCAACAATAGCATGAGCGCAAATCGATCTTGGAAAACCAAGATGCCTCTTGAAGTTGATCGAAGAGATCATCAATCCTCGGGAGTGGGTAACGGTTCTTCACCGTTACCTTCTTCAACTCCCGGTAGTCTATACACATCTGATGCGACTCGTCCTTCTTCTTTACAAACAGGATCGGGGCTCCCCAAGGCGTACTGGTCGGCCTGATAAATGCCTTATCTAACAGCTCCTGCAGCTGTGTAGACAACTCCTTCATCTTGGTAGGAGCCCACCGGTACGGTGCCTTCGCTAACCGAGCCACACCAGGGACTAGGTCGATCTTGAACTCCACCTGTCTCACCAGAGGTATCCCAAGCAACTCCTCCAGGAACACATCCGAATACTCCCTCACAACTGGCAAATCGCTCAAATTCCCTTACCCGCCTACCGGGTATCCATGACACAGGAAACGTAACGTGCATAACCCTGCTGAAGGTAGCGCCTATCCCTCGCTGCTGAACATAAAGCTTGTTCACGGTGCGGCCTCTCACCCTGAATCACCAACTCTCCCCCACTTGGGGTCCTGACGCATACCAACTGTTGCGCATAGTCGATCACCGCCCCATTAAGTCTCAACCAATCCATGCCTATGATGATCTTGTTCCCACGCAAAGGAATGGGAACCAAATCCACAAGGTAACGCTCATCATACATCCTCAAAACACAATCTATGAAGACCTCAAATGCCCGAACAGACCGGTCATCAACAATCTCAACCTCTAAAGGACATTCCAACATTCCTTAAGACTCAGCAAACCTATTTCTAAGTGCAAGAGATACGAATGATTGGATAGCCCCTGAGTTAAATAACACCTATACTGGGATGCCGTTCACATGGAACGATCCTAAACGAAAAGCATAAAACATAAATATCAAAACTGACATGCAATAAGAGTTGGGGAGAAGAACACATACCCGTCACCACATCTGGTGCGGCACGCGCCTCCCCGACGGTCAACTGGAAGGCTCGGCTCCTCATCACTGGAGCATATGTCTTGCCCTGTCGGCCATCCATGATCCACATGGTCGTTAGAGCTGGAACCACCACTAGTGCTCCTGATGTCAATTTCGGGCAGTTGGCCTTTTTATGGCCCTTTTGATTGCAATGAAAGTAAATCAGGTCTGATGTCTGAAGGGTGGGGGATTCTAAGCTCTAAAGGTGCCAACTTTATGAATCTAGGACCATAGAAACACCATGAGTGGCAACTCTAAGCTCCAGGAACGGTATCAACTACTAAATCTCATCCATGGGACCAAAAATGAACCAAAAACTCACACATGCTAGAATTAAGCTAACAATGAACAAGGTTCAAGGTTTTTACCTCAAACACCCTTGCATAAAACTCCATCTTCTTGGAAATGACCCAAAAACACCAAAATGCACATCATGAGCTCAAAATTACAACCATGGAGGCTTAGAGATGATTTATAGGGTTTTTGGGAACATGGAGGGTGGTATAAGGACCAACCAAAAAGACTTAATGAGATTATATAGGGTACATCATCGAAATTAGGGTTTTCATTAAGATGCGCGTACCCCCTACGTACATGCCCGAAGGCGAGATCTTGCTTTGTATATGTATGCCATGTGTACACCATTATACACCCTTTGTAACGGCTTTAGAACTAGTACACCATTCATACATATATGTACGCCCCATGTACTGCTTAACCCCTTAACCTTAATATACTCCGAAGGTCATAACTTCTTTGTTACCAACCCGATTTCGACGATCCTTATATCCATGAAAAGGTAACAAGAACCTCTACACTTTAATCAACTCATACTTGCCTTACCATTGCCCGAACAACATTAAATTTCCATAAAAACCCGAGCTAACAAATTACCTAAATACCCTTTGACTCCAAAACGTAAACTAAATACCCGGATCATCCAGTATACATCATCCACCTCCAAATAAGCCCAAAAATAACTTCTTCAAGGATCCTAAGCCTGCTAATACCCAATCCTTGATCACCACCTTGGAATGAAAACGATCTGAAACAGGGTGCTACAAAAATGAAAGTCAAAACTAGCTAAAGTAACCTAAAGGAGAGTTGTAGTACCCATTGAGATCATCACATAGATATAAAGAGGGCTTAGAACGGAGATTGCACGAAGAAGTTATGATTATTGCAAAATCTTTTTGTATGCATGAGGCGATCGCCTGTGCCTGTCGCGCACCTGACACTGGATTCAGGCAGATTGCAAGTTACGTGACCAATTTGGGAAGTGACATGTAGCCTTATCTGGATAGACCCACGATGATCAAATGTGATGTGCATAGATATTTGTGTTGCTTGCACCCCAAATCCATGACTACAAATTGAAGGCCATGCATATCACTTCTGCACACCTTCCAAATTCACTTTCTCTGAAGTCTCGAAGTTGCTGCCCTTGGGGCGGTCCCCGGCATCCCGAGCTCGATTTAACCCTACACCAATGGTCTCATGCGACTAGGGTTAGTTCACAACCCCAATTTCACTATTTTTAATGTTTTACCTTGGGGGGGATACATGCTTATCAAATTTATTAATATATATATATATATATATATATATATATATATATATATATATATATATCAATCGTTTTATAAAGCTTAAAGCCTTAGGATAATGTTGATATTGGTATTATGCCTAGTTGTAAGCTATGATATTATATCTAAGAGTTATGATGTCTGATAATCTAGGAAGAGGTAATACCTAGATGTTATAATGGCCAATTCCTAGGATATTGGTACCTAGAAGTAATGTTGGTTAAATATAGGGATATGCATTGTACCTAATCGTTACTTTGCATATATATCCAGTTAACCATAACTATGGTGTGTGTGTGTATATATATATATATATATATATATATATATATATATATATATATATATATATATATCGCAAAATAAAATATATACATATACATACAAAATAATTATGAGATCTTATAGAAATAAGTATCAAATTTAAAATTAAAGGGGTTTATATTATGATAATTATAGGAAATCGATAGGAGAGATTAAACACAAAAGATAAAAGATAAAATACCAAAGGTTAATGCGTTAGTGAGCTGTTAATATTTATCCTTGGTCTGATTAAATTCGGCTACCTGATACCGGTAATCGTTAATCTTGAGAGAGTTAGGAAGATACGTATAGATCTATATGGGGATTGACACCCCCATCTGTGATTGCTAGCTACAATCACGACATGATAACTTTCATATTGATCACTATTCAACGTCCGATGAAGCGTCATGGCGGGGAAATCACTAGTCAAACAGCGTCGATTATGGGAGATCATGGTAATACATTATAACCACCTTAGATATCCGACTATCGTTACGGACGCCTTATGATGGTAGATAAAATACGTTAGGATTAATAAAACATCCTAAAAGATAATAAGATAGGATCGTTAGATATCCTCAAAAGAAAGTAAGCGAGGGTTGATAAAAAAAATTTAAGAAATGATTTTCTAAAAGAAAAAGGATTCTTAATTTAATACACCCAAATAAACTATAAAACATGTGCACTCACGAACATTATGTTGACGTTGGCAAAAATACATGTATTCTCAATGAGATGAATGTGGAGGATAGTCGTGCCGAGGAGGAGGTTTTCAAGGAAGCTTGTTAGAGTTTAGTTTCGTTTTTTTTTCTTTTCTAGTTATGTTTAGGATGTGAGTTTGACCCTTACAAGCAATGTAATCACAAATAGATTATAATAAATAAAAGTATTGTTTGTGATATACTTTTGTGTTATATATATATATATATATAGAGAGAGAGAGAGAGAGAGCTAAGTTCAAATGTTTCTCACGTCTATTATGTGCTAAAATGCACCAATAAGAATTTAGTAAAAATTAAATTATTATTTAATCAAATAAATATAGATATTAAATGATATCCATAATTATAATTTCTTTTTTATAGAAACTAATTAAATTTGTCATTAATATTACAAATAATATTCTTTCAGAATGAATTCGCATCTAGTTTTTCATGTATGGGTTCGTATTTTGTTTCATGACGCACTCACTCAAAATACAATAAATTTGCCTAGAACATGGAAAACGAAAGTGTATTCTAATAGAATGAGAGTTTATTCTAGAAGAATGAGAGTATATTCTAACAGAATAAGAGTGTATTCTACTAAAATACACTCTCATTCTTCATATTCCATGCAACTTTGTTGTATTTTAAGTGAGTGGGTTCATAAACAAAACATGAATCCATACATGAAAACCTAGATACGAATTCATTCTGAAAGAATGTTATTGTTGACATTAATGACGAATTTAACTGGTTTCCATAAAAAATATAATTATAATTATGGATATCATTTAATATACATACAATTATGGAAATCATTTAATATCTATATTTATTTAATTAAATAGTTATTTAATTTTACTAAATTTCTATTGGTATATTATAGCACACAATAAATGTAAGAAACACATGAACCTAACCACATATATATATATATATATATATATATATATATATATATATATATATATATATATATATGTCTCGATCTAATTTCTCCTATGCCGCACCGCCCGAAATTTCCACCGTCAGCCGGGTGTATGACGTTATGGGTGCTAAACTCCATAAAAAACCTTGTGCCACAACGCGGCAAGCCAATTTTAGGAACGCGTATTTAGATGGCCACCAAGACATAGCAAGAAGTAGGACACAACGTTGCAGCTGCTGCAACCCAAGCTCGCAACTTTTAGGGT
This sequence comes from Lactuca serriola, assembly GCF_051521515.1. Classification (NCBI taxonomy): domain Eukaryota; kingdom Viridiplantae; phylum Streptophyta; class Magnoliopsida; order Asterales; family Asteraceae; genus Lactuca; species Lactuca serriola. The sequence goes on along the minus strand of NC_136416.1, from coordinate 185,986,502 downwards.
TTTCTCCATATTTAAAGGCCTTAACTCTATGTTTAGGTCATTTCTCTCATCCTTCACCCTCCTATCTCAAAACCCTAGCCTCTCATCTTGTATATTGATCTCCTTGTTGGTGTTTTGGCCATTTGAAGGTTGAAGGAGGTCCTTGTTTGGCAAAGGATCAACTAGCATCTTGTCTCCATCTCTTTGTGCACCTTTTGGGTTTATGTAAGTCCCCAAATTCTTACATTTATGGTTCATCCTTTGTAGATATGGGTTTTGTGCTCATTTTCTTCTTGATATGTTGGCATGAATGGTTAGTTTTGATAAAGATTGCAACTTTATCACTTCTTGAGGTCCCTTGGTCATCCTTTGTTCCAGATCCAGATTTTCATGTTGTTTGGTGCAATGCATGGAGTTTTAACTCCATTTCTTACCCTTTTGACCTAGTTTTGGGAGTGACATGAATTGGACATGCATGCCTATAAAGTAAGGATTTTTATGGTTCATTTGAGGGCAAGAAAGCCCTCTGGAAAGTTAGAGCAAAGGAATTAATGGATTAAGTCCTTAATGAGAGAAGAATGATTTCTGGTAGTGGCCACGATGTGGCCAAAGAACGACCATGTCGTGGTAGAGTCTCGCTTCGTGATTATTTTGGTCCTAAGACTCTCACGACGTAGCTAAGGAAGGCCCACGACGTGGTAATGTCTTGCATATAGATTGTTTTGCCTGGACATTCCCACGACGTGTCCAAGAGGTCACCATGTCGTGATGGCTCTTGACCTGGTTGACCGTTGACTTTTGTTGACCATTGATCGTTGATTTTTGACCACTGACTTGGGGTCAAACTTGAAGGATTTAGATAGTTGATTGAGGCTTTATCTCTTTTGGTGCTAGTCAGTTCGCAGGATTGATCAGTGCAAGGTATAAGAGTGTTGTTGTGTTTCTTTGGTTCTTCAGTTCAGTGGAGTTTTTCACTATGACACGTCTCCCATTGTATATCGTTTGCATGATAGGATATAAGTATTGTTAGAGTACAAGTATGCTATTTGACTAGGACAACTCCTTGATATGCATGTGCAGTTTAGGATGTTTGGTGTCTTGGTATGCTAGACTGGCAGGGCCTTGCCTATTGAACATATGATATTTTTAGGAGTTAAGTTTGGTTAGGATAACTGGGGAAGGCCAGTTATCAGGATTATATATGTTTGACCAGCAAAGGACTTGATTGAGAAGTAGTTAGTGGTAGGATAACTAGGGAAGACTAGTGGCTAAGGGTATGTAATATGCTAGTATATGTTATGTTTTATGTTACATGATTATGTGATAATGATATAATCATTTATATGTAGTTTAAGTTGGATAGCTTGAAAAATCTTGGTCTAATGCCTGATTACGATGTTATTGTCTAATTGTTCGCTCTCGAGTGGACCATCTGTTCGACTGTCTATCTGATCTCTGACTACATATGACTTTATGAATTGCATGTAAGACCAGGATCTGGCCCCTAGCAATTGTATGGAAGACTAGGATCTGGCCCCTATCAGTTGCATTTAAGACTAGGATCTGGCCCCTGGAAATTGTATGGAAGACCACGATTTGGCCAAAGCTTAGTGAGTTCCCCTAAAATACCCCACACAACAATACACATATAATGTATGCACACATAAGCCTACATTCTGACTGGACCGCCTCACATGGCCTGCAGTACACTTGGACTGCTCTCCTTGGGCCTATAGTCTGATTGGACTGCCTCGAAAGGCCTACAATACACCTAGACCACCCAGGTATCTTGGCCTACAACACAAAGCAGGACCGCCTCAACCTAACCACAATATGTCGACATATACAAACAAACAAACAAACAATAACCAACAATACAGGTAATCATAATAGATCTAGCAATCTAACAAATTACTACAACATATCAACATCCTACACACAAGGATACATACTATGATACAAAGTAAAATGAGAAATTTTATTATGGTTTTTGGGACATTACACAATGAAGATAAGTATAACTTATAGTTTGAGTAAGAGTAATTAACTTCAACTTAATTTCAAAAGGGCCTAAACCGTCAAAAACTTATTGCCCAAGTTCCAAAGTAAGCTTCCTCTTCTTGGGATTAGGACTTGTAGGCTTTCCCTCTACCTTACTTGGACCTTGAACATGTAGATTTTAGATTTTCGCAAGGTCACCACTAGAAAGAAAGCCCTCGACATTGAAATAAGAGAATGACAAACCTGGTCAAGTAAGCATGAAACCTGAAGAAGAAGAAAATTACATCAAAAACAAATCAAAAAGTAAGAAAGGAACAAGTTAACATACCAGTAGACTATTGATGGGCTCTAGATCTCTAATAACCAAAGATATGTTAAGATCCTTATCCTAAGAACACTCCAAGATGACTTTGAAAACCCTATTCTCTGCAAGAATTGCCATTAAACTTTTAACCTTTTTCCTTAGTTTCTTCCTTGGGAGGAAATAGTTTCTCAAACTGCGGTACTGTTCAAGATAAATCAAAAAACAAGAGTCGACTTTTAAATAAAAATAATACAATAAACTGTAGAAATAAGAATCTTACCCGTAGTAACCCAATCACTTAGCAAGAAACCTGCAAGAGACTGTTTGTTGATGAAAAAAATACTTTCTCTTCCATCCGACATCGTGAAAGGAAGTCTTAAGGATCAAATGGATTTTTCCAGGTTTGATCTTGAAGATAATACGATAAGAACCAAAGTTGTGGAAGTCATAGACACTAGCAATCCCGGACAAACCAAGATCTAGGTTTTCAGATTCATTAAGGAAGACAACCCAGAACAAAATATGTCAAACCATGGGCATGATTTGGGCACAAGAAAATTGGGGAACCTCAAAAAACATAGAAATCAAAGGAAGAAAGGGGAATGAAATCCAAATAGAAAACGGAAAATCATAAAAACAAACCCAAATAAAGAGATATGAAACCAGGCTTCAACCTAGTGTCGAAATCCCTTAAGACTGTCAAAAGGAAAATTTTCGTATGATCGAAGTAACTTGATATCAGAGTTCAAGAAAGCACAACTTTCACTTTCATCTCGAGGCAATATACCTAAGTCAGTGAAATTTTCTAACACAGGTCCCTCAACCCTAGATTTTGATCTGGTGAGTTTTTTTTACCTATAATGATAAAACGAAAAGAAGAGGAACGATAAAGAAAATGGAGAGAAAACTTTACCTAAGGCGTTGAACAATCTTCTTGACTGCAAGTATTTATATATATGAACAAAGTTTGAATTTATAGGAAGATTTGAACGAAAATATCGACCTTTGAAAATTTGAATTTCCTAGGAAGTTGAACGGATGGGATTTATCTAGATAAAAGTTTCACGTCCCATCACCGCCTAATGACATGATTTCAAGTCTAGAAATCTCCGTCTTCCAAGATCTTGAAAGGAAATTTTTCAGGGGCAATTGTTATGGGTAGTATTTTGTAGTTTTATATTTATGCTCAACATCTTGAATATTGACTAATATATTGAATGGCCCAAGATCCTAAATAACCAGTGTATTGGTATCACCATTGTATCTCTTGTATTTTTGTCATGCAGGTTTAAACGACTACTTCATATGACAAAGACTAAGTCAATTATGCATGTGATCAACAAAATTAGACGTCGAGTCTTCACAAAATACTTGGTCAAGCAAAGATATGTGAAGATACAAGATTTTCAGCTTAATTAGTTAGATCATTAATGTATAAAAGACAAGTCGGTATACTCTTGCACACACGTACACTCCATCATTCTTACTAGCTCTCAAAAACATTGCTCAGAATCAGCTTGCACTTGTAAAACGCACTCCTCTTTTTAATAATATTTTTAAGCAAAGTAACTTTAGTCACCTCCCGAGGTTTTAAGTTAGAGATCTTGAATGATTAAGGGCTTTCCTCGTAGATCTCTTGTTGTAGCTTTGATATTTACATTAATATTTCTCCATTATTTCAACTGCCAGATGTTTTAACACATTCATACTTACATACATTGGTACATAATAAGATCAAGATCCTTCTCATGGAAAAGAATCCTAATCGACCACCTGTGTTTTGAGAAACAGGGAGTTCCCCAATTGACCAGTCAAAGACTTTTATTAATGCATTCCCAAAAAAATAAACAACCCTATGGAGCATTATTTATAATGTCTTGCTAATCTATTTAGATACCAAAACCGAATCCTAGAATATAGGAATCCTAACTGAAGCAAACTAATATTCTGATTACAAGGAAAAACTAAATAAGAGAAAACAATTAAATTATCTTTTGAATTTTGATGCCTATCTCCTGCGATGATAGACTTGACCAAAACACCCTTGGGTTGTATCATTATTCCCCTCCCAAACACGCACCTTGTCCTCAAGGTGGAACTCAGGAAACTACACATCCATTTCCTCCAGATTTTCCCAGGTAGCTTCATACATTGGCAAATCCTTCCAACAAATCAAAACCTCTCGAACCATGACTCCATCGCGGACACCTTCCACTTGGTCGGGTTGCAATAATACTTCCATGTCATCGGTCAAAGTAGCAGGCAGTTGTGTAAATGCTTCACGATTCCCTATTGCCTTACGTAGCTGCGAGACATGGAACACGTCATGAATACGAGCGGAGGGGAGAAGCCGTAACTTATATGCTACCCTTACTATACATGCGAGAATTTCCAAAGGACCAAAATAGCGGGCTGCCAACTTTTCATTTACACGCTTAGCCACCGATTGCTGACGATATGGTCGTAATTTTAAGAAAACCCGCTCCCCAACTGCAAATTCCACCTCCTTTCGATGCTTGTCTGCTTGAATCTTCATGAGTTGTTGAGCCTTTAACAGATCACCATGTAATTCCAACAAAACACGATCCCGTTCTTGAAGATACTGACCAATGGTACTAACTGGCGTCCGTTGGGTCCCGTAATGTAACAGATGGGGAGGATCACGACCATATAAAACCCGAAAAGGGGTAGTGCGAGTGGAAGTATGAAAGGTGGTATTGTACCAATACTCGGCCCACGATAGCCAGCGAACCCATTTTTTTGTTGAATTAGACACAAAGTAACGAAGATAAGTTTCTAAACAATGATTAACCACTTCATTCTGCTCGTCCGTCTGTGGGTGGTAGGTTGTGCTCCTTTTCAAATGAGTACCCTGCAAATGAAAAAGTTCCCGCCAAAATAAACTTAAGAAAACCTTATCGCGATCAGACACGATAGACTCCGGAATGCCATGTAACCATGCGACCTCCCGGAGAAAAACAGTTCCAACTGTCAAAGCAGTGTAAGGATGTTTTAGAGGAACGAAATGTGCATATTTACTCACACGATCAACCACCACAAAAATAACCGTAAAGCCATTTTGACTTAGGTAAACCATCTATGAAATCCATGGTCACTTCAGACCACACTTTATTGGGTAATTCAAGGGGTTGTAGACCGTTAGGCGTCATGGTGGAATACTTGTGACGTTGACAAACATCACATTCCGCCACCATTTTCGCCATGCCACTCTTCATTCCTATCCAAAAAACTTCCCGTGCCATGCGATGATACGTCTTCTGCACACCCGAATGCCCCCCAACCACACCATAGTGAAATTCCAGAAATAACCTTGGAATCCAGCTTGACTGCTGATTAAGAACCAACCGCCCTTTATACAATAGACGATTGTTTTTAATCGAATACCCCAACGTTCCCGGCTGACCAGACAAAACGCAATGCTTGATGACCTACAATTCTTCATCATGTTCCACTTCTTTCCACAACTCATGCCAATTGATATTGCATGTCGACGCTATGGTCCAAAGTTGAACTGAAACTTCTCTGCAAGACAAGGCGTCAGCCACACTCTTCTCCTTCCCCGTCCGATAAACAATATGGAAATTATATCCCAAAATTTTTGACAACCATTTTTGATGGTCTTCCGAGACAGCTCGTTGCTCTAATAGATATTTGAGACTGCGTTGATCATTCCGAACCAGAAACTTCATCCCAAGTAAGTAGGGACGCCACTTTTGAATAACAAAGACGATAGCCATGAGTTACCGTTCGTAAACCGACTTCATCCTGGCACGAGTTCCTAATGTATGCCTATAAAAAGCTATCGGTCTGTCATCTTGCATCAAAAACGCCCCAAGACCAAACCCTGACACGTCTGTCTCAACAACAAAAGTCTTGTTAAAATCAGGTAAAGCCAAGACAGGTAACTAAGTCATCGCTTTGTGCAACATCTGAAAAGCTTTGGTGGCTTCTTTTGTCCATTTAAAACTATTTTTTTTTTAATTGATATGTCAATGACCCAACCATGGCGCTATACCCTTTCACGAATTTTCTATAATAGCCGGTTAAGCCTAAAAATCCTCGTAGCTCCTGAAGCATAGTAGGGACCGGCCATGACAAGATTGCTTCAATTTTAGCAGGATCCGCCACCACTCTATCACACCCCAAAACCAGAACGGCGGAAACGTTCTGGGGTGGATGACGTCATGTCAAGTATCACAACACATGCATTATAGTATTCAAAGTACAAAAAAACATTGCATTAATGGTAATAGTTTTACATGGTTTACATTACAAGGTATCAAAGTATACAAGCAAATATAATAAGTACAGCAAGGTACTAAGCTATCTTCATCAACAGCTCCGGGAATGTACTTGTCTAATGCTGACCTGAGAATACAAGTTATTTGAAAAGCGAGTATCAGCATTTTTACAAATGCTGGTGAGTTCATAAGTGATTAGTGACATTTTATTCAAATAACTTTATAATGTAGTAGTTTAAGAGTTTACAGTGCATTAGAGTTCTTTCCAGAAAATCCTATATTTTCTTTAATAAAAGCAGCCTTCTACCAAGACTGGACGGAGTTATGTGGTAAAAAGTAGTTTTCCCTTAACCGCTATCATTATCAAAATACTAAAATTGATTATTAAAGAAAGCAAGAGAAGTCAGGGAAATAACATATGCCTCAGCAGTGAGGACTGCTGACTAAGGCAAAGGAATCATAGATTCCAAGAGAGTATCGAACGAACGACACGCCTGGTTCGTCTAACAAATGGAGACACAGACCCCAGAAGGTACCAAATGAAAGGTACAGCTGGTAAGGTCTAAAACAGTGAATACAGACCGCAGACAGTATCAAATGAAAGATACATCTTGCAAGGTCAAAACAGAGAATACAGACCGTAGACAGTATCAAATAAAGATACATCTTGCAAGGTCAACACAGAGAATACAGACCGCAGACAGTATCAAATGAAAGATACATCTCGCAAGGTCAAAACAGAGAATACAGACCGCAGACAGTATCAAATGAAAGATACATCTCGCAAGGTCAAAACAGTGTGACTCTGAAAATGAGTTACCAGCATACAGTGTAAATTGCCGGTGAAATACCGTTACCTTAAGACCATGAATTATAAGGTAACCCGGGATACTCGTAACCATGCTAACCGACACTAGAGTACCAGACGCCCTACAAGCGTCTAGAGAATATGACATTTGTCAACCCTTGGCTTGGTAGGCCGTGGACTGTAGCTAGCAGTCAGGGTACGGGGGTGTCAATCCCGTATAGATCTATACACACAATGTCCGCTCTCCCTACAGGAGACTCTGGTTACCAACTAGACGACGGAGAAGGCTGTGTCCTGAAGATGCATACCAAATAGTGGGTAGAGACTTCCAAATAGTGGGTAGTGGGTTTCTAATGTAAATGTTGAACTAGAGGTAGAGACTCATAACTGAACTGACTGAAGTAAACCCATATGTCTATGCTTGTGTACATAGTATATAACTAATGAATCAAACGACCTTCAGAGGGACATCCGATCCCACCAGACCACATCTCAACGAAGAAAAGGAAATAGGGCGGACAAGCCTTCCTAAGTCCTTCAATCATTATTTATATGCATCTATACAAGCACAGACATACATCTAACTACGCTTGAGTGTGTATCAAGTGGAATCATATCGTGAAGTATAAGTGTATAGTGAAATATTCGAGTCATGAAGTATAACCGTACAGTGGAATATCCGAGTCGTGAAGTATAAGTGTACAGTGTGGGATAATCGAATCATGAAGTATAAGTGTACCAAGTATAAGTGTATCACGAAGTGGAAACGACAACTGGTGAAGTAAAAGCGTCTATCATGTATAAGTGGCTACAAGTATAAGCGATATAGAGACAATAACCGGTATAAGCGTATCACGAAGGAAATGCTTATTCAAGTAGGAGTTTTAAATAAGTAAAAGCGAAGCAGCAGTAACTAACAAGTAAAAGTATACGTCGTGAAAGGGAACTTCGATGAAAACCTTGGAAAAACCTTTATACTCCGGGAAAATCACATTTGGTATTCTTTGGTAAAATACGTTTGAAAAACTTTATAAATCCTTGGAACCTTTATAAACCAGTTTAAAGTGAATTTAGATAAAACAGTATAAGTAAGAGTTTTGAAACAAATGAAAAACCTTTTTGAACCCATCATAGTATCCTACTCGGTAAAACAGTGTACAGTGTGGTAAAATCTTATGCATGTGGGCTATCAATCACATATGATTGACATGATAACTGGCATGTCTAACTTGTATTCCCCCCCCCCCCTATAAAATGTATAAAAACATTTAAAAGGTTCATTCGGGGTATGAACTCACCTGGCGTAAGTGGATCCGACGAAGGTGCTGGTTGGGTGTTCGGTGTCAAGCAAAGACTCGAACACACTCGATGACCTATTTAACATATGATGACATATGTTCACATACAATTAGTATATTTAATACTAATTAAACACGTATACGCACTCAAAGGAGCGGAAAACACTTTGGTTAAGTGTTTGAGGTGTCCCGGGTAGCAACTAAGGGCTCAAATGGCTTAGGAATGGAGTTTACTCTCCAAGAGTAAACTCTAAACTTAGATTTTACGGCCCTGGGACAACGCCCATGAGTTTACGGCCGTAAACTCATGGTGAGGGGTTCTAGGATGTTTTAAGGGTTCAATATTGTTTGTGGAATTCCTCTAGGTCCAAATCCAAAAGGTATGAATGAGTTTAGGGTCTTTAAGGGCACCATTATGGAGTTTACGGCCCATGAACCATCCTTAAGGGAGTTCACGGTCGTGAACTCTCATTCCTTGAGTTTATTGAAGTTTCAAGCCCTTATTACACTCCTAGCATTTTATAGTAATAGTCTAAGGCCATTTGGGGAATAAAAACCAATATTTTTGCATGTTTGAAGGTGTTTACGGCCTTGACACATGTCTGGGCCGTAAACTCCTTTTACCCCTTCATTTCATTGTGTTTAATTGATCTAAACCCGAAATAGCAAGTCCCTAAATTATGTATTAAGCCTAAGGGTGGTTTAGGAGTGTTTTGGGGCATTTTGACAAGTTTAAGGGGTGTTTACGGCCTAAGCATGTGCTTGGGCCGTAAACTCTCTTTTATGCCTCATTTTGATGGTTTTAAATGATCAAACACTCCTAGGCTAAATCCTCAATTTATTTCCAAGCTATTAGGGACATTTTAGGGTCATTTTGGCCTCATTTAAGGGGTTTACGGCCTAAGCATGCTCTTAGGCCGTGAACGCCTTTCCAACAGCTTAAATGGTCGAATTTTAGGCTATAAACACGAATCATAATGTTTAGAACAAGCTAGGATAAGCGGACTTACGATTTGGAAGCGTTTGGTTGCAGTTTTGAGTCGAAAACGAGTCTAGAGAGAGAGTATAGAGAGAGAGAGAGGGTGGAAAAGGCTCAAATGGGGTTTACTCCCCCTTATATATGGGTGGGAGTTGGAACTCAGTGGAATTCTACCCGATACTGCCGTTATACGGGGCTTTTGGTCGCACCCGATTTAGGGGTCGTAATAATAATAAAAACTAACTTTTCCAATTAAATGGAAATGTGTATTACGAGTTTTTATCTCTCTTATCACGACTTAACGACATAAAGATATAAATAAATGAAACATTTATTTATTTGACGACCTCTAATTAACGGTACTTTTATACAGTGGAATATTCTGTTAACGGTAACGGGGAAATGTGACGGAACAACTTGGGTTGTCACACACTCCTTCTGCTGAAACAATTATGCGTAGGGATAACAGTAAGGATGAACGTTAATGGATGAGGTACCTTCGTGAAGAGTAATTGTGTGCTCATGGCAGCGGTGAGGAGGTAAACCAGACGGTATATGAAAAATAATTTCAAATTTATTAAGAACTTCTTGAATAGTCGGGGGTGGTAGCGATGTTGGTGACCCAATTACTGTCGAATTCATGTGAACTAACCTCGCATCCTCATTGTGGCATAGCTTGAGCATTGACTTACAAGAAACCAATGTTCTTATTAGACTTGGATCCCCCATAATAGTAATTTGACAATTTCCATCCCAAAACTTCATCCATAACTCCTGCCAATTTACCGTTATGTCACCAAGGGTTTGTAACCAGGTAATGCCCAAAATAACGTCTGACCCCCCTAAGTTTAAGGGATAGAACTCTTCAAGATCCTTCTCAGGGAAAAGAATCCTAATCGACCACCTGTGTTTCGGGAAACAGGAAGTTCTCTAGTTGACTAGTGAAAGACTTTTATTAATGCATTCCCAAAAAAATAAACAACCCTATGGAGAGTGACATCCCCAAATTTCACGGCCAGAAAAGACCGGTTTGTTTATGCTTTATTTTAAAATCAGAGTAATCGTTTAAAGAAAACGGTTGCGGAATTTGTTCCCAAAACAAGATATGATAAAAACTTATCAAAACATTTCTCAAAGAGAATGTATTTTCATTAAATAATAAAACCTCGGGATGTCATGTTCCGATACAGACACAGAAGCATAAACAGAACATACATTCATTTACTCTAGTGATTTACATCTCCTTTAATCTCTCAGTGCAAAGCAGCTTCGTATCAATACCTGTGATACAATTAAACTGAGTGGGTCAGGCTTGGAAGCCTGGTGAGCATATAGGGTTTTCAACCCACAATAATATAATTATTATATTTAATTATCAAATAATCAATCCAATTACCCACCCCCTTTATCTCCATTTATTTTTTAAATATTTATCCTAAGAACCGATTACCCTTCTCCCATTCATTCCTAAAGATTGCCCTAAGGAATTGGCACAAAGTCTAGTGCTGCCATGGTTCTTGGATCACCTCTGGTGAACACGCAATTCACAATAATTAATGGACACCTAGTTTAAGAACACCTAAAGAACATTTAGTTCCAATATTACCCAATGAACCTAATTATCTAAGGAACATAGAGTATGAAAGCTCTTAATTCAAATAACGTGATAATAAAGTATATCTCGATCCTGCAAAACCACTGATATTATGAACACATATTATATTTCTAAAACAACATATCCCATCCCGTCGATCCCCACATACTGACCCTATACAATGATCTTACGAGATCTAGCCTAAGGATTCGATATGAATAACAACTGACGAAGCTGCTTCGGAAATTCCCTGGCAGCAAACGAGGATCAATAAAGACATCAAATAAGGTGAATGGAATAAGTTTCACCACGAACCTTCGTTCGTAAAAGAAAGAACCACAAGACATTTTAAGTCAGGGGTAGTTATCTAGATAACAATGCCTAGGCGTGGTCCGACTATCATGAGGTATTATACCCCCAGACTCTACCTATCCCAGCAATATAACACCAGACATACCTAGCAGTGGTCTATTACCGAAGCACTTTATTAGGTAGTCTACGAAGTTCCCTTAATTACTTCATGAAAGAAAACGCTGACATATGAAGCTCGGTCGATCACTTCATAAAAGAAACGCTGACTCCAAAGCTCTCTCAAAATAAAAGTATGGGGAAATACGAATAGAGTATTCCCGTACGCTCCCGTAACCGACACACAAAATTGTCAAAAAAACTTTGTACAAGATAGTACTTCTTGCACATTATAGTACTCTGGTATGCGAAACAATCGTACCTGAGAACATAATAGTACCCTGGCACAAGCAGCACCCAAGACACAGAGCTTTGAAAAATACTTCGTACATAAAATGTACTTTTGTACGTAGGACGTACTCCACCGATCATCAATCTCACCCCACACGTACTCTTAATAAGAGACTACCCAAATCCCAATCCTAATTGAACTAAACATCCCATTTAAGTCTTAACCCATCACTAGGCAAACCTACAATGTTTTTAATCAATTTTTTTTATACTATCTCCGTTTAGGAAACGCTAACTAGTGTATACTTAACACAAGGTTTTTAAGTAATAGTATCATATATACACATCTTAACACATATTGAACCATATCTGATTCGCACGTTGTATATTATCAAATATATCTAACACGTATTTCGGACAATGACAAATACTTCACATACATATGTATATTTCATATTATAATCAATACTCGTATTTAAAATCACGATTCCTAAAAGGGACTATACACATGATACCTTATCGAATGAATACGTAGTTCTAAAATACATAATCCGTACTCCCGGATCTTAAATTTTCCTCATTACCTAATCCATATTTATGGACCTAAAACTAACCTCTTGATCTGATCCATACCCTTGGATCTAAAACTAACCTCCTGCTCTGATCCATACTCTCGGATCTAAAACTAGTTTATCTCTTTATCCTTTTATCTCATGGTCCAACCCACCTTTTATCACCTACCAACAACCTTATCTACTCATGTTCTACCCAACATATTTTTAGATACAAAATACATATATAGTTTAACTCATTAAAACTTATATAATTCATCCATTCCACAATCATCTCAAATAAACAACAATATATTATACACATAGCATGTATTTCATAGCAAATACTTAATATTTATGTGTTAGAAGAAAGTGACCACACACTCACTTGATCAGAAGATGATCGGGCAACACTACGGCTTGTAGAAATAGTATCCTTCAGTGAAACTGTGATCTCTTCACACACCGGACTTCTCACGGGTAGAGCTTCGGCTCGGAAACTCTTTTCTTCTCGGGATCTTCGGTGCTTCGGGACTTTCTTCGGGTCTCGGGGTTGATACCGAGGCTTCGGGATATTTCTTGCACGCAAATCGAGGTAAAACGGGAGAGAGCGAAGAGAGAATGAGCAACCAAACTCGACTGGCCCTTCAAATCTATTTATAGGGCAAAACTGGCCCTTGCCACGTCGTGGAACCTTTTTCCACGTCGTGGGCTTGGTCGTCACTGCATGCGTCATCGCAAGTTGCATCTGGGGGACTCTCGAAGGTGTCAGAAGACTTGCCACGTCGTGGCACTGCTTGCCACGTTGTGGTCTCTGACAGTTTTGGGGTTTCGCGCCCCAAACTTCAGAAACTCATAACTTTCGCATACGAACTCCGTTTTCGATGTTCTTTATATCGACGCGTAGGTAAAAACAAGATCTACAAGTTTCATTTAGACTTTGTAGGCTAATTTTTACTTTATTTTTAATATATTAATAATATACTATTTTTAGTAGGCCGGGACAGGAAAACTCTGTTCGAAATTCATAACTCCTTCATCTGAACTCCGTTTCCGTCTGTCTTTTTATCGTTGGACTACTATTGATGAGATCTTCAATTCTCATTTAGAAAGTTTTGGCTAAATATCACTCGACCTAAATCTCGAGTTTCGGGCTGCATACTGCTAATGTTGAAACTTCGAAAAATCATAACTTCCTCATACGAAGTCAGATTTAGACGTTCTTTTTATGCACGCTCTCGGTTTAACGTATTCTAAGACTTTCATTTAGATTTATAAGGCCAAATATCACTCTAACGTAAATTCACTATTTACGTCGCGTTGTGTCGTGTCGGTTCTGTCGCGAAACTTCGACGGGTCATAACTTCTTCGTTATAACTCAAATTTCGGCGTTCTTTATATGCACGGAAACCTTGTGACATATACTACAACTTAGTTAAGATTAATCCTTCTAAATAATCTTCCATCAAAAAGTCATTTTTGATGTTTATCATCTCTAATTGACTAGCCCTGATCTACGGGCGTTACATGGAGCATTATTTATAATGTCTTGCTAATCTATTTAGATACCAAAACCGAATCCTAGAATATAGGAAATCCTAAATAAGCTAAAAATTCGGTTGTGGGTGACTGTATGGTTTGTCTAGAGGGTTGAGTGCTCCTTGTTAACAAAACATCAAAAATAGTGTCTAGTTTCTCTTCATATGACGAGTTTGCCATACTTTTCCCTTCGTTTTTTCCTTCATTATTCCCTTCAAATTTTCTTTTGTTGTCACGCCTGGGAGTTAACTTCTTTCCCTTCCTTTTCATACTAGAACTATCATATGTGAGAAAATGATCAACATCTTCAAATAAGCGGACTCCGTCAGTATCCATTTTTTCATCCGTAATATCCACATATTGTACATCAACCGGAGTGCTACCGGTGCCAAATTCGCAAGGTACCTTAGCCTTGTCTCCAACAGCTACAGTATCTCGAAATAAAGCCTCATAATATGTCTATGGCTGATACACCTCCAAATTCTTATCCTTAAACTTAACATACTCTTTATCTTCCTATATGTACAAAATGAAAATGTCATCAAAAACACAATACAAATACTATATTGTTAGATACATTTTGTAATTATTACCTTTATTTTTTCATCCCACCATTCCTTTGATGCTGAGATTATATTTTTCGTGGGATCAGTTGAAATTCCCGTTTCTAGTCTTGTTAAACGGTCATAATATTTGAACTCTTTCCGCATTATGTCTCATTTGTTTTTCATTTGATTTATGTCCAATTCTTTACCCGTTCGTTCCAAAAGCCTCTTACATATATTTTGGCACGCCGCTTATTTGAAATAAGTACTTGTCCTATTTCCGTTATTTAGCTCGGTCATACATTCCTCAAGAAATATCTTGAATGTATGAGGATCCCAATGAAACCTATTTGGAACTTTCATTTTGGGTGTATCAATATCCACATCATGAACATTGATAGTGTCCATTACCTATATTGCATCATCATAAGGAATGAAGAAAATTCTAAAATTCAAGGTAATGTTGAATCA
This sequence comes from Lactuca serriola, assembly GCF_051521515.1. NCBI lineage: Eukaryota > Viridiplantae > Streptophyta > Magnoliopsida > Asterales > Asteraceae > Lactuca > Lactuca serriola. The sequence goes on along the minus strand of NC_136416.1, from coordinate 185,971,472 downwards.
AAACAGGAAGAAAAAAATAACCACGAGTATGAAGAAAATTCTTAAATACAAAAAAAAAAAAAAAAAAAAAAAAAAAAAAAAAAAATCAGTACAATCATGTGGAACAAATAACCACAACAATAATGAAGTAAAAATAAAAGCATATCAGGGAAATTTATGATCAAACATCACAGGTGCAATTCACTGCATGTTGAAGGAAAAAAACAAAGAAACTACATGGCTATCTACAGCAATTCACAGTTCAATTAACAGTGCAATAACAGGGCAGCGCAATGGGAATAGCTAATAACAACGACATTCAAAGAATGAAGAAAAAAGAGGAACAGTCAAGAAGTTCAACTGCTTGATCGATCACAGAAAAAGGGAAAAAAACGCATACATGGCTGCTTGCTTGATCGATTTCGTTACCAGGCGAGAAAAAAAAAGGAAGAAGCAGATTTCTTACCGGTTGATCGTTGATGGCTGCTTGCTTGAAGATCGGCGATGGCAGCGCAATGGGAATAGCTATCGACAACAGATGATCGATTGAGCAACGAGGGTTATGGGTTTGTGTCGTTGGTTTGAAGGGTATTTATGTAATTTTCGAAATCATTAAAATTAAGCAATAAGAAATAAGCATTACCCCCCTTGCTTATTAAAATCAGCTTATTTAGCTTATTCCCACCACAATAAGCTGATTTTTTAAGCATCTTATCCAAACACTTAAATTAGCTTATTGTGGTGAGAATAAGCAATAAGCAATAAGCTGGCATTTTTTCCCTATCCAAACACCCTCTGAAACAAACTAATATTCTGATTACAAGGAAAAACTAAATAAAAGAAAACAATTAAATTATCTCTTGAATGCTGATGCCTATCTCCTGTGATGATAGACTTGACCAAAACGCCCTTGGGTTGTATTAGTACAATACAATCATTATAAAGTGTCTCGAGCATCTTTGCAGTTTTTCACGTATGGAACATTTTTTTGGCATATTCAACATATTTTTAACATCAACATTTTATTCTTCTCTTTTAATAAAATATCTACAATAATCTCTTTTCATATTTCGGATACAATTAAGATTCTGAATATACTAAGCACATAAAACCCATACAACACTTACTTGCATTTCTGTTTTTAAGATCCTTATCATATTCAAGATCTACAACGCTTTTAAACATCTTTTACTTTCTTTGAACCTTCACACAAAACATCACATCACACATGTTAATTTGATTACAAAGTTATTAAATTGATTTTTGACCAAAACATAAACGAACTTGGTTTGGGCAGAATCAGATTATATCCTATTTTTGCAAAATGATATGAATTTACCCTATTTTTTGCAAAAGTTTTTATTAGTTTACCTTAGTTTTGCAAAAAGCTAAACCTTTTGTTTGGAGATAAAATTGTCTACATGTAACATCCTTCACCCCATGTCTACATCTAAACATCTTTTTGAGTACATATCATCCAGCTAATGCTGATGTGGCAAATCAAATAACAAATGAATGTCACAAACATACATAAGAGCTAAGACAACCTCATATAAGTTACCTTTCAAATGTTACAAACACAAAAGTGAAAACAAATCAGTGTATCATCTCCGGAATCACTCATTCCGGTTTCCAAAACGAAATCCAAAAAAGAGAAGATCAAACAAACAAACAAAAGATTGCTCAGAATCCACCAGCGGAATTACCGTTTGAATTTAAAGATCCTCCTGATTCCTTTTTGCTAGTTTTGCTAATAATCCCTTTTCCAAAGTACTCAGCAATCACTGAAAATCCATCTTTTGTGAATTCTTAACTTGCTTGAAAAACTGATCTTGATTCTTTGAATTTTGTTCCAAGTTTCTTTTCATTTCAAGAACAGATCTGTACTCAAAGGCACATTCGGGGCATTCTTTTTCATTGTCTCCAAGACAACGTTGATGAAAAGAATGCATACAAATGAAGTGGACAGCTGGCAGATCGAGTGTGAAAGTACATGCAGTACATTTGCTTAATCTCACCAAATTAATCTCACCATCTTCACTTTTGATGAAAACATTCAACTTGTCAACATCTTTCAATTTGGTGGAACAGTTTAAGAGAAGGGTAGTATGGTCTTTTGACGCGAGACCCTTTTCGTGTAGCTTCTCGAGGTAATTTGTAAGGTTGTAGATTCTTTGTGCATCTAGGAACTTCTGGATGACATAAGAAGGTTCAAGATGACCAATTGTATGAATGTATTGACTCATGGCTTCATCAAAATCTTGCTTCATGTATAAATGATCACCATATTTTCTTAAAACTTCAGCAGTTGCAGCTGCATCAGCTTGTTGAGTTTGAACAAGATTAATGGCGACTGTGTAAAGGTTTTTTTTGAAAAGCATGTCGAGTTTGCTTTCCATGTCTTTTTCTCCAATACATAAAGCCGATTTATCGTTCATGATAAGGAGGATGCTTCCCCATTCACAAAGCATGTGGGAGACTTCTTTGGTGACTATACTGTGTGCGATTAAACGGTTTTTGAGGTCATAGATGTTGAAGGTGTTTGAGCCACTTCTTTGGTCTGCAATTACACATAAGAGGTATCCACGAAACCACCCGAGTAACTTTTTTTCTCCTTCAAAAGCCCAACATGGACCTCTACCATCAACTTCATAGAAATATATTGCCTCAGGTCGACCAATGATAAGCTCCTAATTAACACCAAATTGCAATACTTTTATGCTTTAAAACGATAAACAATAATAATATACAGATACTAGCAATAAAGCAGGAAGCAGATACTAGCAATAAAGCAAGGGGCAGATACTAGCAATAAAGCAGGGGCAGATACTAGCAATAAAGCAGGGGCAGATACTAGCAATAAAGCAGAGAGCAGATACTAGCAATAAAGCAGAAAGCAGATACTAACGATAAAGCAGAAAGCAGATACTAGCGATAAAGCAAGGGGCAGATACTAGCGATAAAGTAGATACTAGCAATAAAGCAGGGAGCAGATACTAGCAATAAAGCAGAAAGCAGATACTAACGATAAAGCAGAAAGCAGATACTAGCGATAAAGCAAGGGGCAAATACTAGCAATAAAGCAAGGGGCAGATACTAGCGATAAAGTAGATACTAGCAATAAAGCAGGGAGCAAATACTAGCAATAAAGCAGAAAGCAGATACTAACGATAAAGCAGAAAGCAGATACTAGCGATAAAGCAAGGGGCAAATACTAGCAATAAAGCAAGGGGCAGATACTAGCGATAAAGTAGATACTAGCAATAAAGCAGGGAGCAAATACTAGCAATAAAGCAGAAAGCAGATACTAACGATAAAGCAGAAAGCAGATACTAGCGATAAAGCAGAAAGTAGATACTGGCAATAAAGCAAGGGGCAGATACTAGCAATAAAGCAAAAAGCGGATACTAAATATAAAATAGAAAGCAGATACTAGCGATAAAGCAAGGAGCAGATACTAGCCATAAAGCAAGGGTCAGATACTAGCAATAAAGCAGAAAGCAGATACTAGCGATAAAGTAGATACTAGCAATAAAGCAAGGGGTAAACACTAGCAATAAAGCAAGGTGCAAATACTAGCAATAAAGCAGAAAACAGATACTAGTGATAAAGCAGGGAGCAAATACTAGGAATATAGGCAGGAAGCAGATACTAGCAATAAAGCAAGATAAAAGTAAAGAGTAAAGAGAGGAGGGGAAGAAATAGCAAAAGGGTGATACCAGGCGATCATTCATGGCGACACTATTGACATTACTCCCAATGTGATCTAGGGTTTGTCGACCAGCTGGCTGAGTCTGCAAGTTAAATAAGCTTACAGAAGTTGGAGTAACTGCAAACAAATGAAAAGCTTTCCCATCAACACGAAAACCCATTCCAGTAATACCACATTCGGATTTATCTTCACTTTTCTCCACTTGAAGCATGAATCGTTTGATACGTTCACGTGCAATATCACCTTGGATGCAATAAATGCAACCATTGTCTAGTCCAATAGCTATCAGCAATATTGGTGGAGCTTCTTCTACAACTAGAAACGATGTTATCTGAAGAACAACAACAGAAACAACTCCAATTACATTTACCCATAATGTTTACAAGAAATGTTGCAAGTATAAAACTTCAACCTTTGCTTCTGGGAATTGATTAGTGAATATTCGCAGTATTTGGATACAATCAGGATCTGGTTGAGTTTTATCTAGGTCAAAAACTTTGAGGCATACAGACGATAATTGTGGAGATATTTGTTCGTCTTCTCCAACAGTTAGTAGGAAGTTGCGTTGCTGGTCAATTCAGAATAAAAATGGAAAAAGATTAAAACTTTCAAGTGTTACAAACCTAATTTCATGTCATTCTGTATAGGAAAACCTAGAATCGTAATTCTGCACAAATGTGTTCTTAAATTGCTAAATTCACGTACAACGTGATCAACAATGGGGAAACGGGTAATTAGGAATTATAGACAGACAGAGAGCGATGAAAAAACCTTGAGTTGTTGAATGAATAAAACAGAGGAAGTGTGAGCTTGGAATCCATAGCTGAACTTAAAACCTCGATCTAGTAAACTAACAGTCCCATCTTCACATCCCACCGCGATTTTCCCCCTTCCGCTGGAGCAACACTCGATTTTTCCGGCGACTTCATCCGGGACCAAACATTTTCCGGCGTATTTCTCCTCAAAGAACTCGAATTTCCTCCATTGATACATGTTTCTTCAACGTATTGAAATCAAATCGGAGCCCAGATTAGTCTACGCAATTGTAATCATCTCAATCTGTACAGAATGCGCAATGGTTGAAGAATATGTGATCGATCACAAGGAAAATTAAATTAATTTTTCTTTGTGTAACATAACCATCTAACTTGCCTCTCAACAAGATGTGGATAATCTATACTTTGCTTGAATCCAACCAAAAAGATGTAATCATCACAACCTATAAAAATTCACCAAATCTTTATCACCAATACCAGAAAACTGAACTTTGATTATCATTAAAAAAAATTAACAAGTTGAAAAACTAAACATAAGTAAAAAAAAAGTATAAAGATTCAGCAATTCCACTTTGTTGCCAAATAAATAATCCAGTAAAAAGTCTACAAGTGGATGATCTAAAAACCTTTAGATAAAACTTACCGAGAGATGCTTGTATGCATAGATAGCTTTAGGGTTTGACTTGCGGATGGAAAGAAGGATCGGTGGAAGAACTTCAAATTGATTAAAACGAAAGTTGCAATTCAAACTTTGATTCTTGGATTAATTGGAAAGATAAAGGTCCACCTCTTGATAAGGCGGTGACAGGCGGTATTGGCTACCCAGGAATGCGGCAACTCAGTAGGCCCAATTTGCGATGACGTCAGCTATCCATAGCCAAAACAAAAATCGTATCCTTTAATATGCGTGTGAAGGAAGGAGATGACGACTCATACCATTGAGGTATGATGTCACTTGTCATTTTATTAATTCTCTATTTTAAATTCATTAAACCTCTTAATTAATGTGATGTTATTTGTCAATCTATTTATTCTTTATTTTAAATTTTAAATTTTATATTATTGTTTTCATTAGTTCACAAATAAAAAGAGTCTAATATATATGATAAATTAACTCCACATATTTATTTGAATCAATAATTATAATTTTACATAACTAATAAAAAAATCTCTTAATTAATAATGTATTTAAAATTTTATATAAAATAATTGATTAATAATTTTGAATTTTTTACTATGAATATTTAATTAATTTTGTAACCGTGGTTTCCACGGGTTATAAACTAGTATATATATTCTTTCTTATTCTAATAAATGAATAGGTTTATTCTCTTATTGACAAGTGTCATGCTATTTGAACTCCTCATTAATATTAGATGTCACCTATCATGCCACTTGTCATCCTCTTAATTATCAATTTCAAATTTAAAATTTTAAATTTATCACTTTAATTACATTAAATTAATAACTGATTCTCCATTTTAAATTTTAAAATTGTTTACTCTAATTATAATAAATTAATAACATTAGATTAAAAAATAAAATAAACTTAATACAAATTATAAGGTGATATAACTTCACGTATTTATTTAAATCAACGATTATTATTTTATATAACTAAAAAATAACTCTTAAGTAGTAATTTATTTAAAATAATTGGTTAATCTTTTTTTATTTGTAATATGAAAGTTTAATTCCTTTATAACCGTGGTTCTCACGGGTTATAAACGGGTGTGTGTGTATATATAGGGTGAGGTTCAATAGATAACCATAATTAACCAATGAATCAATCGTGAGCGTCGGAAATCATAACGATCAACGGGCAAGGAAATAGATGTACACTTTTACATTGGACGCACACACACCGGATTATACCAAAAACTCACCATTTACAAAAAAAACTCACTACTTTTTTCGTTTAAAAATTTTTTTAGACCATGTTTTTTATCGAAAAAAAAAACTGAATATACCGTTGCTTACGATTTTTCGTCCTTTTTCCATACGGATTCATGATAATATATAAAAAAAGAATTTTTTTTTTCGAAAAAAATCCACTTGATTTTTTTTGATGAAAAAAGTTAAGGTCTATTTTTTTATAGAAAAAAAAATTAATAAATATATCAAAATCTATATTTTTTGTACTTCTTAAACATAGATTCATATTCATGTTAAAAAAACAATATTTCAGTTCAGATTCACATTGTAAACATGTTCAGATTCATATTGTAAACCTGTTCAGATTCACATTGTGAACCTCCTTAGATTCACAGTGTGCATAATAATAAGTCAGATTAACAGTGTGAATCTGAACTGATCGGAGCTTTTTCACATTGTGAATGTTAAAATTTGAAATATTTACAGTTTAGATTCACAGTGTGAATCTACACTGATCGATGTTTTTTTTGTAAACCTTCTCAGATTCACAGTGTGCATAATAGTAATTTAGATTCACAATGTGAATCTGAACTGATCGAGATTTTTCATATTGTGAATGTTAAAAATTGTAATATTTACAGTTTAGATTCACAGTGTGAATCTATACTGTTCGAGTTTTTTTTTAATCGGTGTTGATGTTTATTAATAGAGTACAATAAATTAATACTTTTGGTATAATTTGTTTTTTTTTTTTTATAAAAATAAACTTAAATATTGAAAAAACTAAGAAAATTAAGTGGGTTTTTTTCGGAAAAAAAATCATTTTTTATAAATCATCATGGATCTCTATGGAACAAGGACGAAAAATCGTGAACAACGGTATATTCGGTTATTTTTTTTCGATAAAAAACTTGGCCTAAAAAAATTTTAAATGAAAAAAGGAAGTGAGTTTTGTTATAATCCGGTACATGTGCATCCATTATAAAAGTTTACAACCCTTCCTTTTGTCGTTGATCGCTTTAAATTCCGACGCTTTGGATTGGTTCCTTGATTCCGTGATTGATAATGGTTCTCTATTGAACTTTTCCATATATATATATATATATATATATATATATATATATATATATATATATTACAAGTAAAATGATAAGAGTTTTTAGAACACGAAGACTTTTAAAAATATGTTATCATTTTTATAGATATTTATCTGTATAAATCATGATCATGTTGCATTCATTTATATTGGGATATGGTTGAAGAGGTTAGTATGTTACGAATACTTAAATGAGATTCCAATCAAAATTTATAAAAGTTAGGGTTGACGTTCTAAAAAGGCATTCACAATGTTAGGTCTTGCAAACCTTTCATGTGATGGTTCATATGTTATGTAACTTAAAGAAATTTGAGCCTCTTCTTAATCGGTAATACTTTGTGCTAACCATGATGAAATCTTCTATCTAACCATCTTTCAATAGAGATATGCCTTAGGAGTCCTATAAGAGTGGAGTTACATTGCATCATATTTCATACATTATACAGATAATGTATGTTCTTTGAGTTTGTTCTTTATTAAAGTGTTTGAATTATGTGCAATATTTTTTTCTTAAAAGAAACTTAAATATGTTTAAAGAAATTTAAATAGGTTTAAATAAGTTTAAAAGCACCCTAAAAGAAGTTTTGAAATGAAGAATGGGTTGTTTTTTAATATATAATTTTTGGTTCTATCTATACATTATTTTTAAAGATTTCTTACATATTTGTAACTTACAATGCTTCATAACCTAACGTATTATTTTAACATGTAAGTAAGAAGCATGTATCATAGTGGGGTTTGACAAGAGGAAATAGTCAAAACAAACTTCAAGAATGATGACTTTGGACTTGAAATAACTCATGCACTTATTGGATAAGTAATTGTCTATGTATTGATTTTAATTGCCTTTATATACTTTTCAACAATAACTTTTGTTTTAAAAATTTTGATAAGTTAGTACTACCGATTTATATTAAGAACATATTAATGTATTTCAAAATCACCCTACAAAAAGGGTGTTACATCATACAATGTATTGTAAAATCTCATATCCTTGATATCATCATATTTTGCTTAAATTTTTCATTTAAGCGTTATGCTTTCAATTCTATGTAACTTAAGTATTGTCAATTGTCATTACTTAAGATCATGATGAAACATTGGTTCATATCCCTTACATATTACATGTTTTGATCATTGTTGTACACAAGGTATAAAATATTTAATGCTTAGTGTATAGTTTATAATTACATAACCATATTGGAAGTACCATTTTAGGAGGTCATATATTGTCGGCGTAGTAACAAGACCAACGGTTGTAATATATATATATATATATATATATATATATATATATGTGTGTGTGTGTGTGTGTGTGTGTGTGTGTGTTCGCCGGTTCGATAAAGGCCACCTGGTGTGGGAATTTTAGGGGTTAATAATTAAAACCTATGAGCAAATTATACCTTAGAAGTATCAACTAGCTAGAATTTGGAATATGATGTTTCACAACTTGATTCATCGACTGACGTAGTATTAATGAGGATGAAATTCAATATGGATGTTGATGGTAATGTGGGAGCTTATAAATATTAAGTTTGATTGTCTAAAAATTGAGATGTATATTTTTAAAGTACAATGCCATTATGGAACATGAGGATTATATGATAGTTGAGGAAGTTCAATGGACATGGAAAAGTAAAATTTCAGGTAGTTTAAGAGGTAGGGTGATATATTGGGATTGAATAGTGATTTGGTTATGAATCACCATGGTTGATAGTTTTTTTCTCTTTGAGGTTTCAATGAGAGGTGAGTGGTTATATGATGGTGAATTTCGAAATTGTATATACAATGTATATCTTCAAGATGATATGTTACATTAAAATCATAATCAAGATCAAGCGGTGTACCCTCATTGGGTTATTAATTAGATTCATATATAGAAGTTTGTCAAGATAGAGCGAATTGTAACATCAATATTTACAAATAAAATATACCTTATATGAGATGTAATATACTTTTGTAGTTTTAAATATTATAGGATGATTAACTAGAAGATTAAATAATAAAAATCCAAAATGTGTATCAGTATCTATAGAGAAAAAGTATTGTATATGGGATATATAATATAATTTTGGTATTTAAATCTTATGGGAGGATCAACTAGAAGATTAAATCCTCCTTAATCATATCATACTATATTATAAAGGAAACATTTTTCCTTTCACCACATTCATTTGAAACTCTCATATATTTTTCTTTTCACCACATTCATTTGAAACTCTCATGACTTTTCAGTTTCTTTCTAATAATAATTATTATAAGTTAGTTAATAAGGTTAAATAAATATCAAACCTAAAGTGTAATCATATATAAACTTAATTTCAATATTAAAATAATATTTTTACTTCTACTTATAAAGTTATTTTTTTTAACTTTTAAAATGTTGTACTTAATTTATTAGTATTAATATAGTATTGGATGTAAACCATTATCATTTTAAAGATACAATTTTGAAAGAATTTGTACAAAATACTTAAATTATTAATTTAAATATAACATTATAGGGACAACTTAAATATAAATTTTAGTTTAACTTAAACAACCAAAAAATATTTTATAAATAGTTAAATATGATAATTTGTAGTGTCTTAAGGAAACAGTTTTTCTTTCACCACATTCATTTGCAACTCCCATGACTTTTCAACTTCTTTCTAATAATAATTATTATAAGTTGGTTAATAAGGTTAAATAAATATCAAACCTAAAGTGTAATCATATATAAACTTAATTTCAATATTAAAATAATATCTTTACTTCTACTTATAAAGTTATTTTTTTTAACTTTTAAAATATCGTACTTAATTTATTAGTTTTAATATAGTATTGGATGTAAACCATTATCATTTTAAAGATACAATTTTTGCAACAATTTGTATAAAATACTTAAATTATTAATTTAAATATAACATTACAGGGTCAACTTAAATATAAATTTTAGTTTAACTTAAACAGCCTAAAAAATATTTTGTAAATAGTCAAATGTGATAAATTGTAGTGTCTTTCTAATAATGATTATAAGTTGGTTAATAAAGTTAAATAAATACCAAACCTAAAATGTAATCATAAATAAACTAAATTTCAATTTTAAAATAATATATTTACATCTATTTATAAAGTTATGCCTTTAACTTTTAATATATTATACTTAATTTATTAGATTTAAAATGTTGTTGCATGTAAACTATTATCAGTTTAAAGCTAAACTTTTGAACAGTTTGGACAAAATACTTAATTTATTAATTTAAATATAACGTTACAGTATCAAGTTAAATATAAATTTCAGTTCTACTTAAAAAACCAAAGAATATTGTGTAAATAGTTAAAAGTGATAAATTGTAGTGATAATTGCAAAAACTAAATTGTAATCTCAATTTAACTAAAATATTTCCTAAATATATTTTTATAATCGTTAAAAGTTTTCAAATTAGTAGCTTAAAATAACATACAATAACAATAGTTAAAAATAACTCTATATAGATGATTTTATTATTACCCTTAAAATAAAATAAAAAACAATGTTTGATGTTTTAAAAAATTATAATAATAGAAATTTAAACATTAAACAAATAAATTTTAAAAAATTAATTAACAATAACAACAACTATAAATAACAATAAACCATATATTATATTTAATTTTATTCATGTGTAACTCGCGGGTAGAAGTCATTCAAATGATTGACTAAACTACAATATTAGAATCTCATATTACATTTTTATTTATACTTAATGTATTAGATTTAATATGTTATTATATGCAAACCATTATCAGTTTAAAGCTACAACTTTTGAACAGTTTGGATAAAATACTTAAATTTTTTATTTAATATAACATTACATGGTCAACTTAAATATAAAATTTCAGTTTCACTTAAAAAATACAAATAATATTTTGTGAATAGTTAAAAGTGATAAATTGTAGTGTTAAATGTAAAAACTAAGTTGTAATCTCAAATTAACTAAAATATTTCCTAAATATATTTTTATAATCAGTTAAATTTTCAAATAAGTAGCTTAATAACTTACAATAACAATAGTTAAAACTAACTTTATATAAACGATTATATTATTACCTTTAAAAACAAAAAAAAAACAATTTTTGATGTTTTAAATAATTATAGTGATAGAAATTAAAATGTTAAACAAATAAATTTTAAAAAAAATAATTAACAATAACAAATAACATTAAACCATATATTAATTTTTATTTTCGTTAATGAGTAACCCGTGGGTAGAAGTCATTCAAACGATTGAGATTATGTAGTTTTAATAGATGTATATATTATAATATAATTTAACATAATTAATATATTATATCAATTTCGTATAAGAATTATTATATCAAATTTAACAACAATGTTATTGTTATATTTAAGAAAACATATATTTGTAAAGATTTTAACTATATAAGTATTTCTGCGCAATGCACGGGCATTCACCTAGTAAATAAAAATAATTTTGCCACTTTTCAATCTTTCATGAGTTTTGACACTTGTCATTTCTGGTATTTTTGAAATAAATATTATCCACTTGTCAATTTCTGGTTTATTTCGATTTTAAAATTTAAAGTCATATATTTATATATGTAAAGTATTAAATATAATATATATTAAATTAAATTGCGATGAATACATTTCTTTTTTTCTTATTTTAAAGTTTTACATTAAAAAATATTTACTACTTACACTTTAATGTTTAATTTTTTTTAAAAATTAACTCGTGTAATATATGGGTCTCACACCTAGTGATAAAAATCTATAATACATTTTTGTTTTTTTTTTGGAGTTTGTAGGTAACTAAATAATTTCAGAAGAAGGGATTTAGATGGCATATCAATACCCCGTTTCATCATAGGACCATGTCTCCTTCATTGTAACAATACACTCATTTCATATTAAAATTAAGATAAATAAATAAAAAGACGCTTTTAAAGAGGGTTTCAAGGATTTTGTTCATTTTCATGGGAGGCAAAATTGGGACGATTTTCATCATCTAAACATCAAGATTCCAACATTTGATTATTGGAAACAAAACTAAGGCATTATTAGCTTTATATTCTCTACTAATGTTCTTGATTTGAAAATCCATGGTTTAGGTTGAAAATCAACCATGTTAAGGTTTTGTTATAGGGATAGAAAATGGTATATGTCTATGTTGGGATTATTTGTTATTCATAACTATAAAACATGTGGATTTATATACATTAATCCCTAAACACCATTGTTACGGTGTTCTTCACGCTAGGGTTTTGCCATAGCTTGGAGTTTTAAAGGGAAAGCAAGATTGGGGCTTTGGTTAGTCATTTTTTTTCTTAAATCAGCTAACGCACACTGAAATATACATATTTTTCTATCATAGACCGAACCTTCAACCAATTGTATGATATTGCTAGATCATAGAACCTTTGATCTAAAACTTTTGTTTATCTTTAGATGTCGAAATATTTCTTGGGTTTATAACTTATTGTGCTCTTTGAAATGAAACTCAACAGGTCCTCGTCCTCTAATTTTGCATTAATGTTTTCAAGATCAATAATATGTTTACTTAAAATACATCATGTTTTTCCTCAATAGGCTTATCCTCACTCATTTTAAACAAGTACAATGTATTTACAAGTATAAAGAGTGTGATGTATGCAATGCAATTGTAACATAAGAATGCACAAACCATCATGTTCAATTAAAAAAGGATTAGTTTTAACCAGGATTCAAATCAGATTCTCAGGAACATATGTAAAAGATAATACATCACTCACTTGTACACAACACTTAGCTGATTTGTACCCTTGCATTCATCCTTCACTTTGACAATCCAATGATAAGCAGACACATCATCTTATTTACATGATGTGGCAACAACCAGCTGACCGGACTAAAACACAAAAGTCAATAATTTAATTTCAAGTTGTTTTTTAGTTAACTTTTTTCAATATTTATGGTAGAAATACTAAACTTTTAAATACTAAAATTTGATTTTTTTTAAACGTTCTTATAAAAAAAAGTTGTACATGTATATAACTATTTATAACTATCTTAATGAAGTGTTACTCATTTTAAGTTAAACACTTATTTTATTTTATTTTATTTATTAATTTTTTAATGATTTTTTATTATCTAAAAGAACAAATATATCAAAAATCATAAGTTTTATTCTCTACAATCATATATCAATATCTCGATATGTTTTTAAAACAAAAAACTATGTTACATCTCCGTTTCGATCCATTCACATTTATATGATCATAGATTTTTTTCAAATAATAATCAACACATGTTCATCATTCACATTCACATGAAAATTGTGATGATGGTTCTTAGCTAAATATGTCACCTTGTATGAAAAAAAATCATCATTTTAACATCTACTAATATAATATGTTAAAACTTAAAGGGGCCAATTTGGACACGCTTCTTTAAAAAAGGGCCGACTTGAATGATATTTTATCTTTGCAATGGATAAAACTCAAAAATCTTGGCTAAAAAGGAAATGGATTAAGTGGGTTGAAAGAAAGTTTGAATCTCAGCATATATAAATAGTTTCTTCTTCTGTATCCTCTTCAAGAGGATACTCTTGTATAATCTTTTGCATTAGTGAATGTATAATGATCATCATCATCAGAAAGAAAGTTCACTAATAGGCAAACAAACAAAATCCTTAGTTCCTTACTATGCAGTAGGAATCTAAAAATCTTTTACAATATATAAATTGTTTAGAAAACGCCTAATACTAATACTCCCATCCATTCCAAAACATAAGAGTAGTATGGGCCTCTGTTTTTTTTTCAAAATAAGTAGCACATCCAAAACCACTTGTAGCAGAATTGAGTGAGTAACAAAGTTAAAGGTTTGTTTGGTTATGATGAGTATTTCCAACATTCAAATTAGTCCAAAGTGAACAAAGATAACCGTCATGTATATTCACTTACCTTTAAAGAAACTTCCTACAAATGATAAAAAGATCAAAAATGAAAGAAACTCGCATAAATAGTTGATATATATGAAGAGTTGCAATTCCAGAAACCCAAAAGAGGATCATCTATAGTACCATTTTAATATGTATGCATAGATGTTTCTATATAGAAATAGAAACAATCATGTCAGCAACATTGGATTTTTTAGATGAGTGGAAGTAGCAGTGTTTAATAATCATGTATTTAAGTTGATGATTCTACAAAAGTCGAGAGTTATAAGATTCAAAAAGCAGTGTTTAATAATCATGTATTTAAGTTGATGATTTTACAAAATTCGAGAGTTATAAAATTCAAAAAGAAATCACTAACAGTGCGGTAAGTTCCTCTGATAGAAGTTCGCCGTCGACACTATTGATAGAAGTTTGATCAGAGTGCGCCACGCGCCTCCTTGAGCCACCACGCTTCTTTTTGGAACGATCAATGATGGCCTATGTTTCATTCTTTTCGACTTATTATAAGCAATCATTCATGCCAATTCAAAGAAATCAGTAGCAAACCCCAACTAATAAACAAATTTTGGAATGATTCGCCGCCAAGTGCAAAGCTAAACACTTTTGGTACGATTGACTTGGGGTTCAAATAGACTTTGTTTGGACTTTGGAGTAGATAACTTTGTTTAATTTGGTCATTTGTAAGATAACCAATTTTTTTAAAATGTAATGTTTAAAACATATATTATTTTGACCATCATGGTCCAATCTTGATTTGGGATCTAATTGATGAGTTAGGATAGGGTCTCGTCATCTTTCTCATTTAGGGTTATTTCGTTCAAATTTATATTCTTCAAGTCTTCTTCTCCTAACCTTTCCAACTCCACGACATGACCAGAAGATAGACATCCTTGTTAGTGTAGGTTTTATTCTCGAATATGGACATCATGGATGAACAGTGACATACCTTAGTGGGAATCTGAGATAACGTGCTACCCCTCAAATTTTTTGGTGCAATAGAAATTTTTTGAGAAATTATTCGATATAATGCAATTTTTCCAACGTACTTTACGTATGTTACCCCATGACATTTTGTTTTGGATCCTCCACCATGGATAACTCTAAAAGAATGTTTAAAATAGATCATGGATTAAAAGAAGATTTAAAGTAAAAAAAAATGGCAATTATGTTATCTTTGTTGTTGCTTCATTATTTTATGTCTTCTTTCTTATGGAGGGACATATTCAAGTCCTAATTATGTCATTTTCATATTTTGATAAAACATCGTATTCATGACAAACATTGTCATATAGAGGTTTCTTCCATTGTGATAATTTGTTTCCTCCTAGCTATTTGGTGGGGTCTACAACTCCCGTATTCGTTCCTTGGTCAGATACAATTGTGATGATGGGTGGGCAAACGAAGGCTTTTGAGGCTGTTGTGTTGACTTCGTTTTGCTATTTATGGAATTTTTGTAATTCTATTCTTTTTTTGGGGCAATGTTATCTATGAAATCTTTGATTTTTGATGATGTGGTTGATATAGCGTTTTTTATTTCCAATATGTGTAGAAAAATTAAGTTGGTATGGACTCTTTAGCTCTATAATCCAACATTAGCTTCTATTTTATTGTAATGGTCTTTTTCCAAGCGTTTTTAAATAAAATCATTGTCGTTCCCAAAAAAAATGTTTCTTTGAAACTTCTAATGGACGTTTGGTTCGTAAAATGTTTTTGGAAGGAATGAAATCCAGAAAGGGAATTAGAATATACACATTTGGTTGAGATGGAATGAAATATATTTTCTGTTTGGTTTGCAGATTTATCAGATGAATTAGAAAGTAAATTATATAATATGACTAAAATATTGTTTTTATTGATTTTTGTAACTTATTATTAATTTTAGTAACTAAAAAAATCAAACTTTTATTAAGTAAACTCTTACACACTCAAACTTGTGTAGTTTTGTAGATGTGGGTGTAAGTATATGTGTGGGAGTTGGTGGGGTGTGTGAGTGGGTGTGGATGTTAGGGGTGGGTGGTAGGGTAGGGGATTTGTGTAGGGTGGGGGATGGATAGGTATAGGGTAGGGTTATGTATAAGGTGGGTGGATGGGTGTGTAGGTGTGCGAGTGTGGATATAGGTGTAGGTGTGGCATGGGTTGGACATCGACATCGATGTGGGTATGTTAGTGTGGGTATGGGTGTGTGATGGGTGTATGTGGATAGGATGGGGGTGGGTACGTTGCAGTGAGGGAGATCAGTACTAATTCAAACTATAAACCATTTATATTAATTATGTTGTCACTATTGATAGAGTATTATTTACTTATGTTAATTTTCATGTAATCTCATAAGACTAAACGGTGGGATGGTTTTGTCATTTGCTAAAGCCTATGTGGTACTTTTAGTAGTGGTAAACACCACATTCTGCCTTTTTTTGCCAACAATAAATCTTATTGGTGAAGTTCCATTGATGACAAATCTCAATGATAAAGTTTTTTTATTTCCTGATTGGTAATTGTAATTTTTTTTTTCTGTGTAACATAAATATCATTATATATACCATTGGTAAAAAAAAAACATCACACCGCATTCATAGGCAAAGTGTGACAAAAATTATAAAAGTTTATGTACTATTGACAAAAATATCATCACACTCTTTAGCCTAAAGAGTAAAATCAATTATATTACATTTACCATGTTTGTATCCGGTTAAATGCTAAATCTATAAATGTTTTTCTTTTATGATATTCAAATTTAGAATATTTATCAATATATGATTTTTTAATTTATTTGAATATTTTGACCATTTAAATATTTGAGAGAATATTTTTTATTAAGCTATAAGTATGTTGAAAAATAATGTAAGTGATTTAAAAAAAATTAACCTATTTATTTGTGAAGCATGAAAACCTAAAAAAAAAAAAAACTAAAAATATTAGCTAACTTATAATTTAACGTGACAAACATTTACAAGTGACTTATGTCATATGTGCTGGAAAATAAGGATATAATATCAAACAAAACTCACATAACTTCAAGGATTGTGTGGAAACACTTTCCATATATGTTATGGTAATATAACTATATAAGGTGTCAACAAACTAGAATTGAAATAAACTATTAAATAACAATTTAGATTTCATGCCCAATTCTGGATTTCAAAACATATAGAAACGGTAGTTATTTTTTTATTATAATTTGGAGAAAATTCGTGTATGTTCGTGTTCCCAATATGCATTATAGTTGGTTTTTTAGCTGGAATTCAACTTTGGGTATATCTAATGTTCTAAATAATGTGAGACCCATCATGACGACAATATCAAGTCTCAAACTTTATGAGACGTGAGTCGTGACGAGTCACAATGTTTATTAAGGCGTGATTTAAGACAACAATTTTATATATAATTAATAATTATATATTTTTTATTATTATTATTATTATTATTATTATTATTATTCATTTTTATATACAAATATAACATCAAGTACAAGGATTGGAGTCATAATATGTCATGACAAGTTTGTTAAAACCATAGATATATCATTTACACCCGTTCTGGAGTTCAATTTAAAGAGAGAAAAGAAAAGAAATGAATGGAAGTGAGAGGAAAGTAAAAGAATTTGATGTTCCTGTTTTATTAAAGGAATGAAATGGAGGGATCACTTTTCCTCCTAACGTTTCCTTCCGATTTGGAAGGATTTGGAGAGATCGAACAAAATGTCTAACTTTACTTTTACTTCTTTTCAACTCGGAAACACAAAAGACAAATTTATTTTCATTTCTTTTATTTCTTTACTTTCTTTTCTTTGCTACAACTCGACTTTGATAGGGACACTATCAACCGTATTATAGATAAAGTTGAATTCGATTTGTGTTGGGCAATCGGATAGTACCAAAATTACCAACCAAATGTTAAAATTAGGGAAAATGACTCTTGAGGGTAATTAACTTTTGCGTTTGTACTCATTTGGTCCCTTTTTTTTGTATTCAATATACCATCGAACTTGTTGTTGGTGTTTACCATAGCCTTTTTGACCGGCTTTTGACCTGTGATAGCCGGTCAAAGGGTTATGGTGAACACAAACAACAAGTTCGATGGTATATTGAGTACAAAAAAAAAGGAAAGGGATCAGATGAGAACAAACGCAACAGTTGGTTACCCTCTTGCTTCATTTTCCCTTTAATCATTTACAACAAATCCCACATCATCTCCTACTGATATTAATGACTTAATGAGATTCATTATTGCTTCTCTTCAAAACATAACCTACGAAAGGACATTATTCATACATGTACAACTTTGTAATGCACTTGAATATTTATTAGGGAAATCTTGACTAAGCAGACGCATTTCATGACTACATTTACATTTCCAATCAAATGATTTATCGTATCATGGATTCTAGACAAGTCTACAAACGAGTGGAATCACAAGTGCTATGATTTTTGAGTTTACTTAGCTTTAAGATCGAACTCATGGGATAAGATACAACATCAATATGTACAATATCATGCTGCTTTTGTAGACACAAACATATTGATGTTGTATCTTATCCCATGAGTTCGATCTTAAAGCTAAGTAAACTCAAAAATCACAGCACTTGTGATTCCACTCGTTTGTAGACTTGTCTAGAATCCATGATACGATAAATCATTTGATTGCAAATGTAAATGTAGTCATGAAATGCGCCTACTTAGTCAAGATTTCCCTAATAAATATTCAAGTGCATTACAAAGTTGTACATGTATGAATAATGTCCTTTCGTAGGTTATGTTTTGAAGAGAAGCAATAGTGAATCTCATAAAGTCATTAATATCACTAGGAGATGATGTGAGATTTGTTGTAAATGAGTAAAGGGAAAATGAATCAAGAGGGTAACCAACTGTTGCGTTTGTTCTCATTTGGTCCCTTTCCTTTTTTTGTACTCAATATACTATCGAACTTGTTGTTTGTGTTCACCATAACCCTTTGACCGGCTATCACAGGTCAAAAGCCGGTCAAAAGGGCTATGGTAAACACCAACAACAAGTTCGATGGTATATTGAATACAAAAAAAAAGGGACCAAATAAGTATAAACGCAAAAGTTAATTACCCTCAAGAGTCATTTTCCCTTAAAATTACGAGGACTTAAATATAAAATATCTGGAAAAATAAAAAGAATTACACGGTTACCCATCATTATCTCCTAAATTCACCAAGTAAAAATCAAAACTTTCAGCAATAAATCAAGATTCAGATTCAAAAGATCCCAAAAAATCCTCTTAAATTGCCACCCCACCACCTCCGTATAATTTCTTGAACATTTCAAATTATTTTTCGAACCAGTAACTTTAGTCAAAATAGTATATTCAAAGCTGTAACTTCCTCCTGATCTCTCTCCCCTTTTCGATCCAATTTTGTATGTAAACAATGTGGCCAAAAACCCATTTGATTTAAGGAAAACCCCCATTTCAGTTGTCTTTTTTCCCAATTTCTTTTTGTTTTTACTGACAATTTTTTCTTTAGAATTTAACACTGTATGTGTTCTATAAAATGGAGTATTCGAGGGGGTTGAACTAGAAAAAATAAAAATAAAAATAAAAAAGGCGCGTCATTTTCAGTATTCTTTTAAGAATAGTGTCGTTTGTGGGGAGAATTGAGGGCATAGTTTATATATAGATTGATTTTATTAAAATATTAGCAACAACAACAAGAGCAAGAGAGAAAGTGATATAGATATAGACACATATATAGATAGAGAGAGAATGTTGTATCCAATCAATCATGAAGGAGTTTTGAGGCCATGAGTAGGTGGTTCTTCTGACCTTGTTCTCTGTTCAGAAGGCTATTAAATTTGGTGGGTATTCAAATTTTTTGCTTTAAATTGTTTTATTCACCATAAATTTTCATGAATTCTTTTAACTTCTTGTTCTTCACTCGTTTACGAAAGGAAAAGGCTTGGATTTTGACATGGGTTATTTTATTTACATAAAAGATTACTATTATCGTATATTTCCATTGTAAGTTTGCATGATTTAATTTAATGCTGGAAGCTTGGAGTTCTTCCATGAAAAATGAACCAGGGTTGTTTCTGAAAACGAAAACGGGAAACTTGTGTGAAATTTGTAGTCATACACAACCTGTGTTCTTCCTTTTTCGTGCCCAAAGTGTCAATTTTCATGCTTGAACATAAATTCGCACCCCAATGTTTGTTGAAAAGCCGAAAAGAGCACACATTAGCCATGTCGAAGAAGACCTTTTTATTTATCCTCTTCAATTACTTTCTTTTCTTCAATTTCGTTTTACTTTTGTAGTAATATTTATGGTTATAACATTGGATTCATATGTAGGTTTAAAAAAAATCGAAGATGGACTTCTCAGAATCTACAAAAATCGTATACGATAGGATCCAAAACCTAGAACCCGAAAAAGTCTCAAAGATTATCGGGTATCTCTTGTTACAAGATCATGGTGAAGAAGAGATGATAAGATTAGCCTATGGACCCGATAATTTAATCCACTCTTTAATCAATAAAGCAAAAACCCATCTCAATTTACCCTCCAATTCCACTTCTCCAACACCAATTTCAAATTCTATGACGGATTTGCCCCTAAAGTTCTCGCCTTTCTCTCCTAATCCCCAATCTTTAACGCTTTATCCATCTTCATTCCCTGAAGATTACCACTTCCAAAACCAACTTCATTTCCTCCAGTTAGACAATCAGATTGACCCTTCAAACTGCTCAATTTACCATTCTGCCCCTACATTCTGTCCTAGAATCAGTCAAAGGTCTCCCGAATTCCCAATCAAGATTTGTCATTACTTCATGAAAGGTTGTTGTAGACATGGAAACAACTGTAGATACTCTCATAGTATTCCCACATCCGAAACTTTTTCCATCTTTACCCCTGAGGACGATAACGTCTTTTCACCTGGGTCACTCAAGAAACTAGAGATTGAACTCACTGAACTTTTGAAATCAAGAAAAGGGTACCCTGTTTCCATAGCTGCTTTACCATTATTGTATTATGAGAAATTTGGAAAGACGCTTCAAGCTGAAGGGTATTTGACCGAAAGTCAAAGACATGGCAAAGCTGGTTATAGTTTGACCAAACTTCTTGCTCGTCTCAAGAGAATATCTCTCATCGACAGGTTTTATAATTTACAGTTTACAATTTATAATTTACAATTTACAATTTTTGTATCCTTTAACTTCGTATTTCTTGATTGTTTGATTGAAAATAGGCCTCATGGGCAACATGCGGTAATTTTAGCGGATGAAATTGCAAAATATACGGATTACAGGGATAGAAATGAACAAGGTGGAATAGTTGCAGGGTCAAGGCAAATATATTTGACTTTTCCTGCTGAAAGTACTTTCACAGAGCAAGATGTTTCAAACTATTTCAAGTAAGATGTTACATACACATAAAGTTTACATATTTATATAGGGATAATCCTAAAGAATAACGATTTGCTTTACTCTTTTTATATTTTTTTTTTCAGAAAATTTGGTCCTGTTCATGATGTGAGAATTCCATGTCAGCAAAAGAGAATGTTTGGTTTTGTTACTTTTGTTTTTGGAGAAACAGTTAAGGAGATTTTAAATAAAGGCAATCCTCATTTTGTTTGTGGTGCACGAGTTTTGGTCAAACCATATCGTGAAAAGTCAAGGGATGATAGGTAAGATTACATGCACAAAATAACAATGTAATTTCATTTATTTATGTTATAGAATTGTGTTTTTGATTTTATATATAATTAAGTTATTGTGGTTTGAAAAATCTACTCGATTATATCATTCTAAAATTGTCACCTTTTTTTGTAGGAAAATTGGAGAAAAGTTTCGGCATAACATGTACTATGGACCCCACAGTTTTGAAGCTGAATCCGAGCTTCAATTAAGTAAGAAATATAAAACTAAATAAAAAAATGATCTTTGTTTTTTGGTTATTGGTTGTAGTTAATTTGAATTTTTATAAAAACTATGTAGTGCACAGAATATGTGATAATAATTCATCGTCATTAAAGAAACAAATGATTTTTGAAGAACAACAAGAGCATGAACTTGAGTCAGAGAGATTGCGATTCTCTGAGATGCAGTTATCAGAGGGGCCCACAAATCGGTTGACATGTTTTGGGTACTCATTTGAAGAGTTGCAGTTATCAGAAGGTTAGGGTAAAATTAAAATTGTTGAATTATTTTTTATTAATTTATATATTTTTGATTTTGTATGTTGAATTGATAGGTCATAAAGGGCAGATGAATTTGTCTTCCATGGAGCGATTTGGTCATCTTCTTGATGTTTTCAACAATGGATCCGTTGGGGATGAAAAAATTAGGCACATAAATACCAAATGCAATGATCAAGAGAAGTAAGTTATACTGCATTTGGCATGCACTGGACTGTGTCCTTGTTACTGACACTGTGACTGATAGCCAATGGGACAAATTCACAAAAATTGCAATTTGTTTGTCCAACTTAGAAAGGTGTGATAGAGACCTTTTGATCTTCTATATGTGCAAAAGACTTAAATATCATTTTATCCCCACTCATTTTTGTTCCATTTATAAAAGTGGGACATGGACTTCTTGATCATTTGTGTGTGCAAATGACAGAAATACCCTTCTTATCCACATCATCGAAAACAGCGCTAGAAAGTTTGTCCAGTCTCATCCAATCATTTTTGTCCTACTAAAAAAGTGGGACAGCGTGCAAAAGACATAAATGTCCTCTCATCCTTATAATTGAAAATAACCCTAGAAAGCTTATCTAGTCTGATCCAACTTTATTTTCTTGATTTTGGTTGCATTATTTCAAGATTTTTGTTTTCCATCATTTTTTTATTCACTAAATCAAATAATTTTGGATAAATTGCAGCAGCCAGGGATTGAATCTTCCGGATAGTCCATTTGCATCTCCATTAAAGAATGGAATATCAACAGCCACATGAGTTTTTTTCGAAGGATTTAGTGAAAAAGGAATGAAATATTCACAAAATGATCATCAAATACTTTGACGTCAAAGTTTATAACAAAAAAAGATTCGGTTTTTAGTGTTTTTAGGGCGACAAACCATGTTGCAATGGATATAAGGTATAGAAAAAGTTTACCAATATACCCTTTTTAGGTTCTATAAAGGGTCGAGAATGAATACAAGCAAGAAATATAGCTTGTTAGTTCTTCTAATTATAAGTTTTAGAAAGAAGAAAAGAGTGCAATTGTAGTGAGGAGTTGAAAGATCTTTGTGTTTCTTGAAAGATATATACAAATGTTATTTAATAAAAGCTTAGTTTATATAAAGTTTCAGTTTTCACGCTATTTTTTTTACTTCATTATTGCTTGATATTCTTATCATGTATATTAAATAAAGTAATTAATTACTCTAAAAATAATAAAGATTAAAAACTTACGATAAAAGGGTATATGATATTTTATTATACTATGTTTGGGATATAAATAAGATTATAGAAAAATTATAAACTCAATTCTATTGCTTCATGTTACTACATTTTGAATTTCCAAACATGGGTGTTTAATTAATGGTTTGAATTTTATACAACAGAAGTTGCAATCATTGCAAGATCAATCACGATTCATTAGCTGTGAAGCATGAAGCATAAATGATTGATTTAAACACACTTATAGTTTGTTTATACAAAAATATCTAGTGGGGTCATTTAAATAAATTCTTTTTGTTTGAAAAAACTTTTCCCACATGTATGCTCCCTTGATAAGGGAATTCGATTTAAAAGTTTGGTTTGTGTGGGGATTTGTGTTATCATGGTGTTTCTTACACTTATCTCATTGATCATATTTCTTTTCCTTAGTTTAAATGAAAATTAGTTGTGATATAGATTTGTTTTTTTATGTTAATTCTTGATAAAAAAAAGATAATACAATTATTGTCTATGTGGTATATTGTGAATTATATATGAAAAAGAGTCTTAGAGCATGAATAAAATTTTGGAGAGATGAGGGAATATGGGGAACCAATGAGAGAACTGACTTTTGGATAAAATACATCTTTTTTGTCAAGTTGTCACATGTTTTATCTAATCTTTTTTTTTTCTTCATTTATTTTGGATGGATTACTAATCGTGTTTATGTA
This sequence comes from Lactuca serriola, assembly GCF_051521515.1. Lineage (NCBI taxonomy): Eukaryota > Viridiplantae > Streptophyta > Magnoliopsida > Asterales > Asteraceae > Lactuca > Lactuca serriola. Next base: position 185,947,039 of record NC_136416.1, on the reverse strand, counting down.
AGTAAGTTATATAAATTTTACTAATTTACATATAGAAATAGACATTTTGTTAATGAAAGTTATATAAAATTTTCTAGTTCACATAACGAAATAGACTTTTTATTAACTTTTACAGTAATTTTTAAATTGTTATCACTTTCTGGTTTGTACCTACATGAATTGATAAGAATTTAAAAACGGATTAAAAAGTATAACTATATAAAATAGTAAGCAAATGCAAATCAGTTTATTTGATAACAACATATAAAGTTATTAATCTAATGATTATATAGTAATTATAATTTGAGGTGGGTGGGTGGGCTATGCAAATCTACGTCGAGATTTGTGGATCCCATAATTGGCCACTTGTTAAATTCCTTACGAAGCTTAAAATTATGATGTGAAATGTCACATGAACCCATCGAATACCTTGATTGTTATACCTTTCACAGTCAAGTAGGATAATTTGATATTTTTATGTTGTTGTCTACGGGACCATAGTCTCACCTTGTCATACGATTAAGTTGAGTTGGACCACAATAATAGTGAACACTGTTTTTTTATTTTTACTCCGTACAAGAGTTAATCAGGGCCGGCTCAAAGGGAGTTCATAGTGTGCCTTTGAACAGGACCCACTAAAATCTAGGGCCTATTTTTTGTATTGTGTGTTATTTTTTTTGGCCCAAATCATATTAAGTTAGGAATGTATCAGACATGAGAGTAATCAGGAACGACGCAAGATGAGCGGGAATCAGAAATGACGGAAAGCAAGAATCATAATTTCAGGAGAAGTAAATATCGCTTTGGTTTCTACATTCTCGCGAATTATTGATGGTTGGTGAATTCTCTAGACTTTATGGGAGTAAGAGTCCCCTTACTTCCTTCTTCACAAGCTTTATGTTTTTATTTTTTTTTCCTACCCCTTTCTTCATCAATCCTCAAAAACGAGTGAATAAAAAAAATCGGGAAGCCATGTTACTTCAAAAATTGAAAATCAGAACTTCACAAGCAAAATAACGTTTACTTCAAAAATAAGTGAGCCATAATTCAAAAATTGGATAATATTCTTATTCCTAATAACTTCTTTATAATAAGTAGATAAGTTTTTTTTTATCTCTTTCTTGAATTTAAAAGATTTGAGGTTTTGAAAATCAGAGTCAATCAAAATTTCAGAAGAAAGCAATCCTCTTGAGATGTTGAATATATGAAAGTATATTCATAAGTTTTTATCAAAACTTTTTTATGAGAACGAAATCAGAGTATTTCTTTTCCGAGAATGTCATATATATATTTTTTATCATATTTTTTTTTTTATCAAAAGCAAATCAGAGTATTTCTTTTAGAAGAATGTAATATAACTTTTAATTTCTTTTTTTTTTCTTTGTAATCTGATTTTTACTTTTTGGTTTATGAGAATGTAATAATGGCATAGTGTAATCTGATTTTTTCAGAGTATAAACGTTTTATACTTTACTAATTGAGTTTCAGAATCAAAACCAAGAAGAAAATCTTTAAATTGATCGTCATGGTTGAAAGCAACATTTTGTATAAAGTTATTTATGAAGATGTTGAAAAGTTTATTTCAACGGATATTATGCCCGTTTTTAAGTAGAAACAATATATATATATATATATATATATATATATATATATATATATATATATATATATATATATATATATTATTTAGTATGAAAATTTTAATTTATGTTTTCACAAATTGTTTTGCTTAAATTTCAGATCTTTCAAGTTTTAGGGCCTATTTTTTGTTAAATTGCACAGGGCCTCCGAAATCTCGGAGCCGACCCTGGAGTTAATGACTTATAAAGGTAACATATATAAGGTTTTGTTATATTTAGTATCTTAAATTTCTTTTTGTCCAAGTATTACAATTTCACTTTACATCTTTATGATTGTTTGGTGAAGATAAGATAGTTTAGGTTTTGTTCACATTTATTTCTTTAAGTTTTTTTGTTCATATATTACCATTGAATTTGTTTGGAATGTTCAACATTACATCATCATGAACTTGTTTGGACTATTTACGTTACATCTTTATGACATGATTGTTCTGATCATCTTCCATGTTTTCCGTGTTAATGCACAATTTGTCATCTTCCATGTTTTCTGTTTCAGCATAATGCACAATTTGCCATCTTTCATGTTTACTGTATGTACTTCATTTTAGGCTATAAAAACACATTATTTGGTTACATATTGATTGACTTATATGTTGTGGAACACGGAGTATCAAATTTTAATTGTTTTGTTTCGGTATTATACACAATCTATTCCTCTTTTTTAAATTGTCATAATGCATTCGTTTGGAGTCGGAATGACATGATTTTTTTTTTCAACATGTAGTTTTCTATTTGTACTTCATTTTAGTTTAACCAGGTCCGGTTATCGTGTAACATCCATAAATTTTACGCCAAATTTAAACTTTTTCAATCATAAATAAAAATCAAATAGCATTGTTTACAAAAATGTTTTCAAATCATTATCCATCAGAGTGTCCCAAAATCATAACATAAGGATGAGGAGCGGTACGGTCACGCCTTCGCCTTGCCATGATCTCCTGAAGTACCTGAAACAATAAATTGAAAATTGTAATCCCGAGGGCTTAGTGAGCTACCCCCAAAATACCAATATCACACTGACAAAACCATATCAACAATAATCAAACAATCAACATGCATATTGGGCCATCGGCCTGACTGGACCGCGCTACAGGGCCTACAGTCTATCTGGATCTATCCCGAGCCTTCGGCATGACTGGTCCGCCATGTAGGCCTACAGTCTCCCCGGATCGCTCATAGGGTATGTTGGCCTTCAGCACAAAGCAGGACCGCCTCAACCTAACCAACAAGCAACTAACCATGTGCGCATAACTAACATATATTGGCATACACAGACATCAAACATATCTATCCCACTGATCATCAATCATAGAATCCTCTTGTAACTAGAGTACCGACCTAGCAGGTCACTAACATACCAATCCCTACGGATCATAAGAGCATAGCATACTGTCTACCCTGGTTCCGATCTAACAGATCGTAACCACATGTAGCATCCATAACAATAACAACTAAAGGGTCGGACTTGGTGCCGTAGACCCTATCGATATAGTGAGGATAACTCACCTCGCAGATGTCGACTCGGAAGGTAAACTCCAACTCTCGGATCACTTGACACAGGCTCCACCACCTATTATCATAGTACAACATACTCATAAGTCCTTAACCTTATAAGGTACTCCATAACCCACTAGTCAACCCCTGGTCAAAGTCAAATTCCTCAGTCAAGGTCAACAGTCCATGTTGACTTCAACTCGCCGAGTACCCTCGGCTACTCGTCGATTTCCTTGAAGCACATTCCAACTCGCCGAGTCATCGGGGTGACTCGTCGAGTTCCTTCGATTCTCGATCAAACTTTAAGGCCACCCGTCGAGTTTCCTCCTTGAAACTCGACGGATACACACGCATACATATCCTGGAGAAAACTCATCCGACTCGCCGAGTTGTTCTTCAACTCGTCGAGTCTATGGCAATCATCATCGGACTCACCGAGTTGTTCCTCCAACTCTTCGAGTTCACGGCTATCTTCATGTGACTTGCCGAGTCAACCTTGCGACTCGTCGATTCCATTCAGTCCTTTTTCTATACAGACCTATTTTTGAGCCATGCAACGGCTCCAAATGATAGATCCAAGCTTCTAGGGCATGCTTTTCACGTAAAGTTGCAAACTTTACATGCATGAATAGCTACAAAGGTTCTAAATGCCAAATCTAATATCTTAATAAGGTCTCATGCCTAAGGAGGGCCTCATTCATGACCAATACAACAACTTTATCATTCTAAAACTAAAGGAGGGTCCAGATCTGAAGTTACAACTTCATATCTAGCCCATAGCCCACCTTATCAACCTCAAAATCCATAAAAACCCCCCAAAAACTCAACAAAAGGAAAAGGGGAAGTAAGGATGGCAACTTGATACCTCCAAAGTATGCTAGCTGAGGTAAATTCTGCTTCCCACACCTTCGTTGCTTCAATTCCTTTGCACTTCTAGCTTTTCTCTTCTAGCCAACCTTCTTTCCAATCTTAAGACACACCAAAATGGAATACCACACGAATTAGGGTTTTAAGGAGCTCTAAAAGACTGCAAGGAGGCCAAAGGAGGGTGAGGCTCCTTTAAATAGGGGTGCAAACCCCGGGATCCCACCCCGCTGCTACTCGAAGAGTAGGCAACCAACTCGTCGAGTAGAGCTTAACCCAATAAATCTTATTTAAACAATACCTGAGAATAGGGGCGTTACAACTCCCCCCCCCACTTGAACTAGACTTCACCCTCGAAGTTCGCTGGAATAAACAATGTCGGTTAATGCTCGTGCATCTCCACCTTCGGCTCCCATGTCCACTCGGATCCCCTCCGATGCTCCCACTGTACCTTTACTAAAGGTATTTCATTGTTCCGCAGAATCTTCTTCTTCCTTTCCAAAATAGCCACAGGCTTCTCCACATAGTTCAGGCGCTCATCGACTTGAATATCATCCAATGATAACACTGCCTCCTGGTCCATAATGCATTTTCGCAATTGCGAAACATGGAATGTGTTGTGGATCCGGCTGAGCTCCTCCAGAAGCTCTAGCCTATAAGTCACCCTGCCCACCCTGGCAACAATCCTGAACGACCCAATATAACGGGGACCCAATTTTCCCCTCTTCCTGAAGTGGATCACACCCTTCCAAGGTGAGACCTTCAGGAGAACCATGTCACCCACCTAAAATTACAGCTCAAATCGGCGTCAGTCGACATAACTTTTCTGCCGACTCTGAGCGATCTGCAGTCGCTGTTTAATCTGTTGTATCATCTCGGTAGTTTGTAGAACTACCTCTGTCCGACCCATCACCATGTGCCCAACCTCGCCCCAGCAGACTGGGGTCCTACACTTCCGCCCATACAGCAACTCGAAAGGCGAGGCGCCAATACTGGAATGATAGTTGTTGTTGTAGGCAAACTCTGCAAGCGGTAAGTGGGAATCCCAACTCCCACCGAAATCAATGACGCACGCCCTCAACATATCCTCGAGGGTCTGAATGGTTCGCTCACTCTGCCCATCAGTCTGTTGATGGAACACTATACTAAAATGCAGTCTCGTACCCAGTTCCTCGTGGAACTTCTGCCAAAAACGGGAAGTAAACCTGACATCCCGATCGGAAACAATGGAAACTGGGACCCCATGGCGAGAGACAATCTCACGGACGTACAGGTCGGCCAACTTCTCTGCCGACGAACTCTCCCGTATGGCTAGAAAATGGGCACTTTTGGTCAGTCGGTCCACGATGACCCATATAGCATCGAACCCCCTTGCCGTCTTCGGCAACTTCGTGATGAAATCCATCGCGATCCGTTCCCATTTCCACATGGGAATCTCCAGAGGCTGTAGCTTACCATGCGGCCTCTGATGCTCGGTCTTGACCATCCTACAGGTCAAGAACCTCTCAACAAACCAAGCGATATCTCACTTCATACCAGGCCACCAATAACTCGAACTCAAATCACGGTACATCTTGGTGGCTCCCGGGTGAATAGAAAAATGAGACTTATGAGCCTCCTCCATCACTGTCTGTCGGACCCCTCTGGACATCAGAACCCAAACCCGACCGTAACAGGTCAACAATCTGAGGCTATCCTGAACAAACCGGGCACTTTCGCCCTTAATCCTTTCCAACTTCCAGTTCTCTGGTCTCATACCATCAATCTGAGCATCCCTGGCCAAACCCACCAGCCGGGAATCCGCCGATATCCTCATGCACCTCGCCGGGGTAGAGGACCCAGCTGACTTGCGGCTCAAAGCATCCGAAACTACATTCGCTTTACCGGGATGGTAAAGGATCTCACAATCATAGTCCTTGACCACATCCAGCCACCTGCGCTGCCTCATATTCAGGTTAGGCTGATCCATGATGTGCCTCAAACTCTTGTGATCCGTATATATAGTACATCAGACCCCGTACAGATAATGCCTCCAAATCTTGAGAGCGAAAACCACCGCTCCCAACTCAAGATCGTGCGTAGGGTATCTCGTCTCATGCGGCTTCAGCTGTCGCGATACATAGGCTACCACCCGTCCTCTCTGCATGAGGACTGCCCCCAAGCCTGTGATGGACGCATCACAAAATACCACAAAATCCTCAAATCCCTTGGGGAGTGTCAACACCGGCGCCTCGCATAAACATCGCCGAAGGGTCTCAAATGCCCTCTGATGCTCAGGGCCCCACCAGAAATCCACCCCCTTCCTCGTTAGACGAGTGAGGGGTACGACAATCTTGGAGAAATCACGAATGAATCTCCGATAAAATCCTGCTAAACCCAAGAAACTCCTGATGCATGAGGGAGATTTTAGAGTCTCCCACTACATAACCGCCTCCACCTTGGCCGGATCGACCAAAATCCCATCCTGGTTAACGAGATGTCTGAGGAACTGAATCTGTCGTAACCAAAACTCACACTTCGAGAACTTGGCATACAACCGTTCTCGCCACAGGACCTCTAGCAGCTCCCTGAGATGCTCCTCGTGATGCTCCCGGGTCTTGGAATACACCAAAATATCATCTATGAACACAATGACCGAGCGATCGAGCATCGGTCTGCAGACTCGGTTCATCAAATCCATAACACTGTTGGCGCATTGGTGAGCCCAAACGACATCACCACGAAGTCGTAATGACCATAACGAGTCTGAAACACGGTCTTCTCCATGTCCTCTTCCCTCACCCTGACCTGGTGATACCCTGATCTCAAATCAATCTTGGAAAACCAAGATGCACCCTGCAGCTGATCAAAAAAATCATTTATCCTCGGTAGTGGATAACGGTTCTTCACCGTTAATTTGTTCAGCTCCCTATAGTCAATGCACATCCTGTGCGAACTGTCCTTCTTCCTGACGAAAAGGATCGGTGCTCCCCAGGGTGAACTACTCGGACGAATAAACTGTTACCCGTGACAACCCAAGTTGTTCCGTTACATTTCCCCGTTACCGTTAACGGAATATTCCAAGTTTATAAAAGTTCCGTTAAATGGAGGTCGTCAATTAAATAAACATTAAAATTGTTTATGTTTTATAGGCCGTTAAGTCGTGATGAAAGGAAATAAAAACACATAACATACATTTCCACTTAATTGGAAAAAGTTAGTTTTTATTATTACGACCACTAAATCGGGTGCGACCAAAAGCCTCGTTTAACGGCAGTATTGGGTAAAATTCCACTGAGCCCCGACTCAAAACCATATATAAGGGTGAGTGGAGTCCATTGGAGACTTTTTACACTCTCCAAACTCTCTCTCTCTCTCTCTACAACTTTTTCCCGAGCCAAAAATCGTCCGTTTCGAGCCCCAAACGAGTAGGTAAACTATCCTAACTCGTTGTATAACTTATCTAGCGTACAAATTCGAGTTTAAAACATAAAATAGGGACAACATCATGAGTTTACGGCCCAAGAACACTCTTGGGCCGTGAACACCAATTAATGGGGTTTTTAAGCCCCAAAACCCCTCCAAATTGTCCCTAAGGCTTGGATATGACTTGTAGGCTTATGGAATCGGACTTAGAACACATTGAACTAGCATTTTGAAGAGTAAACAAGAGTTTACTGCCCAAGAACATGCTTGGGCCGTAAACTCCTCTTCATGGGGAGTAAACTCTATTTTGTGTGTTAAAAATGCCCTTAAACACACCAATGGCCTTAGATTAAATTCTAGAATTGACCAACAACAAGCTAGGGACCTTAAATGCAATTAAAACAACTCCATAAGGAGTTTACGGCCGTAAACCCCTCATGGAAGGTTACCTGGGCCGTAAACTCCCACAAAGGGGTTATTTGGTGCCCTAAACTCCCCATTTGACTTGGAAAAATTCTTAGTAAATTACCCACTACCATTTAAGCCCTTAATACACCAAAAGAAAGAGGGTATAGGAGCTTACGGCCGTAAGCTCCCTTGCTTATGGCCGTAAACTCCTCAAAGGGGCCATTTCATGCTTAAACTCATTCACACTTTATGGTTTTGGACTTAGGATAATTCCATGAGCAAGTAGAAGCCTTAAAACACCCAAGGAATATGTCCCTAGGAGTTTACGGCCATAAACTCCCTTGATTAGGGCCGTAAACTCCAAGTTGGTCCATATAGGTGCTTTAAACCCATTCACACACTTGATATTTGAGTTTAGCAAAATTCCACAATTGATATGAGACACTTTAGCACCCTAGAACACCCTCATCATGAGTTTACGACTGTAAACTCATGGTGAGTAGTCCCTGGGCCGTAAACTAGGTATTAAGGGTTTACTCTTGGAGAGTAAACTCCATTCCTTAGCCATACACACCCTTAAACGCTACCCGGGACACCCAAACACTTAACCAAAGTGTTTTCCGCTCCTATGAGCGCGTATATTTGTTTAATTGGTTTTAAATATACTAATTGTATATGAACATATGTTATCATATGTTAAATAGGTCATTGTGTGTGTTCAAGTCCTTGCGTGACACCGAACGCCCAAACGACACCTTCGTCGGACCTACTTACACCAGGTGAGTTCATACCCCTGAATGAACCTTTTAAATGTTTTAACATGTTTTATAGAGGGGGGAATACAAGTTAAACATGCCAGTATCATATCAATCACATGTGATTGATAACCCGCATGCACAAGATTTTACGACACTGTACACTGTTTTACCGAGTAGGACACTATAATGGTTTTCAAAAAGGTTTTTCGTTTGTTTCAAGACTCTTATTTATACTGCTTTATTTAAAACTCACTTTAAACTGGTTTATAAAGGTTTTACAAGATTTTAATCAAAGTTCTCTTTCACAACGTATACTTTTACTTGGTTGTTACTGCTGCTTCGTTTTTACTTAATTAAAACACCTACTTGATAACGCATTTCCTTCGTGATACGCTTATACCGTATTTTTGACTCTATATCGCTTATACTTGTAGCCACTTATACTTGATAGACACTCTTACTTCATTTATCGTCGTCTCCACTTCGTGATACACTTACACTTGGTACACTTATGCCTCACGATTCGATTATCCCACTCTGTACGCTTATACTTCACGACTCGGATGTTCCTCTGTACGCTTATATTTCACGACTCGGATGTTCCTCTGTACGCTTATACTTCACGACTCGGATATCTCACTGTACACTTATACTTCTCGATATGATTCCACTTGATACACACTCAAGCGTAGTTAGATGTATGTCTGTGCTTGTATAGATGCATATAAATAATGATTGAAGGACTTAGGAAGGCTTGTCCGCCCTATTTCCTTTTCTTCGTTGAGATGTGGTCTGGTGGGATCGGATGTCCATCCGAAGGTCGTTGATTCATTAGTCATATATTATGTACACAAGCATAGACATATGGGTTACTTCAATCAGTTCAGTTATGAGTCTCTACCTCTAGTTCAGCACTTGCATTAGAAACCCACTAGTTGGAAGTACCTACCCACTATTTGGGATGCATCTTCAGGACACGGCCTTCTCCGTCGTCTAGTTGGTAACCAGAGTCTCCTGTAGGGAGAGCGGACATTGTGTGTATAGATCTATACGGGATTGACAACCCCGCACCCAGACTGCTAGCTACAGTCCCGGCCTACCAAGCCAACGGGTGACAAATGTCACATTATAGACGCTTGTAGGGCGTCTGGTACTCTAGTTAGTATGGTTACGAGTATCCCGGGTTACCTTATAATTCTTTGGCCTTAAGGTAACAGTATTTCGCCAGCAATTTACACTGTATGCTGGTAATTCATTTTCAGAGTCACACTGTTTGACCTTACAAGACGTATCTTTCATTTGATACTGTCTAAGGTCTGTCTCCTCTGTTTTGACCTTACAAGACGTATCTCTCATTTGATGTTGTCTGGGGTCTGTATCCACTGTATTCACAGAATCCACTGTATTCACTGTATTCGTTGTGTTCACTGTTTTTGACCTTGTTAGACGTATCTTTCATTTGATACTGTCTGCGGTTTGTATTCACCGTTTTGGACCTTACCAGTTGTATCTTTCATTTGGTACCTCCTGGGGTCTGTGTCTCCACTTAATTAGACTAAACCAGGCGTGTCGTTCGTTCGATACTCTCCTGGAGTCTATGATTCCTTGCCTTAGTCAGCAGTCCTCACTGCTGAGGCGTATGTTATTCCCTGATGTCGTTGCTTTCTTTAATAATTAAATTTAGTATTTTGATAATGATAGAAATTTAGGGAAAACTACTTTTTACCACATAACACTGACCAGTCTTGGTAGAAGACTGCTTTATTTAAAGAAAATATAGGATTTCCTGGAAAGAACTCTATACACAGTAAACACTTAACTACTACTTCATAAAGTTATTTGACAAAATGACACTAAATACTTATGAACTCACCAACATTGTAAAAATGCTGATACTCGCTTTTCAAATAACTTGTATTCTCAGGTTAGCATTAGACAGGTACATCCCCGGAGCAGTTGATGAAGACGGCTTAGTGCCTCGTTGTACTTACATATATCTGTTCTGTATTACTTATATTACTTTGGTGTTTTGTAATGTAACCATGTAAAACTATTACTATTAATGCAATGTTTTGTTGTACTTTGATTACTATAATGCATGTGTTGTGATACTTGACATGACGTCATCCACCCCAGAACGTTTCCGCCGTTTCGGTTTTGGGGTGTGACAGATTGGTATCAGAGCATTGTTTATAGTGAGCTAAGTATATCAATTCATAAAAGATATACAACCTATAAACACAAAGGGATAAAACACTCTGACCAAGAATTATACTTTAAAATATAACCATATTTTACCAAAGTATAATAACATCCAAAATCTAAACACTCTAACAAAAGTATCACAAGAAGAACAATAATAAAAGTCTTCGGATGTTGAGCATTACCGTCAAACCTGGGCAGTTATGTAATCGTAAGCTGGGATAAATGTAACCTGATCAACTACATTTATCCGAGATGCGATGAACGTGTGCTTGGGAGTGATAGTGGTGTGCAGCAGGTCTGAAACTTACCAACTAGGAATGCTAGAGCCAAACATAAAGTTAAAATACTATAGGAGTATTTTAGGACACTAAAAGATCCACACTAATCCTAGAATGAAACTCAGAAGATAAGAATCAAACAAGAATTAAAATACCATAGGGGTATTTTAGAATCCATAAACAACCTTGCGTGAATAACTAAAAAGATCCTTATTGATATACCTACAACTACAGAGGGTGTACTCCCAAGGTTATATATAATAAGGATCCCATAGGCTAAGAATGTGTGGTTTCGCTCTATTTCCTTTTCCTCGTTGGGATGTGGTTCTAGAGTAGTATCACATATTCGAAGGCCTATCGGATCTAAGCTATATATGATTTGTATACCCTGTATAATCGTAGCAGGACTCGATATGGATCATTTAGTGGAATGTTAATAAACTCTTAGGATTCTTTAGACATTTCCATTCTTGCGCGAACCCTGTAGACAACCCTATCCACTTCAGTGCTCGGCAGATGAGTTGATTCAGACCTGGAGAAGGTTCATTGAGAAGATTTCCTGTTCGGAAATAAATGAACTGGGTCGAGACTATTGAATGCACCAAGTGCCCATATTCTTTTAGGGACAGTGGTGAGAGATTCGCCTAAACTTCGGAGATTCCCAGTCATCCATCATGAAGTGATGACACCCAGAGTTGGAATCAGAAGGAAGGCGGAGTAGAAATTCAATATGTCCATACGAGAAGAGAACCCTAGGAAACTACCCGAAGGAAACCAACGCCGATTCCAGTCAAAGATACGAGGCAGACCGAGGGAGCCAATACATGGAACCCCGGAATTGTCTTTTCCTCGTGTTCGTCACGCTAATACACCCATAAAATAATACAATTTAGTGAGTTAGTGGTTACACTACTCACGCTATGTGTTAGGAAAATCGTCGTTTCCCGTTGCCAGATACACGATTAGGGCAGATCCCCGCATCTCTATTTGAGAGAATTTTAGCCATTTGCCCTTGTGAGCCTCTCTTTCCGCAGTTTCGTTCCGAACCGTTCTCAAATCTCTCCAAGCCGGAGAGTGAAACCTTTCCCAGTATAAAGGTAACTTAGTAGGAACGACTCGCATCTTATGGCCTTTTTCCGATACTCATACACCCACTTCGATTACCAGGACTACATCATAGGGATGTAGGTCGACACTCAGACGACCAGTACCCGAGGCACGGGAAAATTTATGCCTAATACGTTCAGGACAGAAATGTCCAGGGTTAACCATCGTCTGTCATTACCTTGTATTCCTTTCCGTGTAGGAAAACCGTGCCACCGAAGAAGCGTAACCAATCCACAAGCAAGAAACCTACTCTCTTATTTGATGAAGCTACGTTCCAAGCTGCAGTCTCAGCAGACGTAGCAGCTGTCATGGCTCACCTGAATGCTAACACCGCCAATGTTAGCAAGGGCCCTGTCGGGATTTCCAATCCTGGCAATGGAAAGCAACAACCAACACTTCCATACTCAGCCACCCAAGAACCTCCACTGAACCCACTAAAGAGAAAACTCAAGATAGAGGAGGGAAGTACCTCGGCTCAAGGACCTTCCGATGGGCAACGAGCTGAGGCAGTCTATACCCCTGTCAATCCTCCCCTCCCGACTCCAAGAAGACCGTACCTAGGAGACCTTCCCTACTGCAGCAAGTGCAACTACCATCATCATGGTGCCTGCCGGGAACTCTATTGTTCTAGGTGCCACATGCTGGGGCATACCGCTCGCGTCTGCAGAACCCCGGTGGAGTTCATTACATCAACAACCAATGTGTCGACCCGCACAGTTTGCCACATATGTGGTGAAATGGGACACTTCAAGAAGGACTGCCCAACCGAAGGAAAGACAAAGACACAGGAGGAGCCTAACTCTACTGCTTAGGGAGAAGCATCAAGACACTCGTTAGATTTTGGTACGTCTCTCGATCTCAGATAACTAAACTAAATACATTAAAAGATTAATTCAAAATGTAAATTCTCCCCAGTAAGGCGAAAGTCGCAACACTATTATAAGATTTAAAAATTCATCAGGTAAAACTATAATGGCTAAACATATACGTTATGGCCATGTATATTTAAGATGGACAGACCTAGAGTGAGCGAATGCCGCCTCATTTCCTGTTCCTCGTTTGGTTGTGGATTTAGGGCGGGGTCGCTCAGTCAACAGTCCTCCCCACCCTAAATATACATGAATAGTATATGTGAGGCGATTATAGAAATGCCTTGTGAGAATCCATTCATGAAAAGATACTCTACTCAGAAACACTTAGGACTCTCTATAGTTCTGCGTCGACTCTATTGGTCCAAGTATCCGCGGTAGTGATACATAGGACGGAACCCGAGACGCTTAGAACTTGTGTGCCTGTTCGGCACATGACTCTATCAACCTTCATTATATATCATGTCGGAGTGTGCCAACTCCGACGACTCTATTGATCATGGGTTGACTTCGTGCAACCATGTGTACATTCTTAGTGCTGTGTAAAAAGAACTTTCTCCATAGCCATGTCGGCAAATAAAAGTTCTCCCGAACCTAAAACCTAACACAAATAATCTAACCTAATGCGATCCGTCAATCGTCCCTCTTATCTCAAACCTTCCGAAGTACCCAAGAGAGGGTACCATGCGCTGTCGACCGACCCCTCGTAGTCAGATGAACACCGAAGTGAACGACATTGTAGATACTCCAGAAGACAACAACCAACCGAAGCATACTTCGTAGATTCCCCAGAAAGACCCCTCGCACCTCGCACGTCAGGTTCGTAAGCATAGAGATTAGAACTCATGAGACTGACCACTATAATTAGGTATATGCGTAAAGGTGGCATATAATTGAGATCAAAAAGATTTAAGGTGTGTGTTTCCTCCCTATTCCCTGTTCCTCGTTGGGTTGTGGGTTTGGGGTGGAGTCGCACAGCTGAACATCCTGCCGACCTCAATTGTATACTGCCTGCATACACCCGGTATTTGTGGTTAGGCGAAGCATGAGCTCTACCACGAACCTCATCGCCAGACACTTTCACCCTATTCCATAACATAGGAGCCGAAGTCAAGATAATCACTGCGGGTTAAGCTAGTAAAGTTCCGAGTGATGAGACCCTATACTCACTAGAATTGACCTAGACCGAGAAAACTCAAAACCTTCGGAAGAGTAGTTGCAGTAGATGTTCGCACTACTCAGGCACCTCGTCCACCCAGTTATAGACAAGTGGTGCTTATCATCCTCCACCCTCTCGCAAGGAGGAAATCGCAGTCGCCCGGTAGACGAAGAATCACACTTTCCGAAGTAAACACTAGAATACCGAGAACCACAGGATAACCTTCGCAGCCAAGAACCCCTGATCAAAGTGCGATAGTAGTCGCGTTGAGCCTCATGACCCAGATCCCGAAGAGGTTATAGACTTGACACCAGCCTTGGTGTTAGTCGAAGGGTTATGCAGGTACAGGCGCTCTTCGCGCTAGATCAAACCAAAGTCTTAGAGATTCATGGGACTATTAGGTGTTCCACGAATACTATCTCACGCAGAGATAGTAGAACCACCTCCCCGAGATAGTCCAACGCTCGTCTGGTGAAACCTTATATTCCCGACCTTCAGGGTTTCCGCATCTCAAGCTTCGTTAGTGCAGATTCCTTTTGCACAAGCTTGAGATAGACACTCTACAGCAAACCGATAACCATAGCCGCGCAACCCACTCGACGATCTAGAAAGTCTCTATCAACCAGTTGACAGAAAACACGAAACCAAAGACCACTCGAGATTCCTAAGAACCAACCTGAAGGACTACACGCACAGTACGAGTGAGAACGTTAGGAACTTCGGAATGGCGATCACGCCAGTGATGATCTTACCATAGAAGTACACTATGTTCTTGGTACTGAAAAGCTCTACCATTTCGAGAGCTTAGGACCATATGAGAATCCTCATGGAGACTCGGTCCAACCCTTTTCCGGCCGCCACTACCTTCGGATATACCACAAGATTCACACCCGGTCGATCCACTTCTTAGACTTGATATGTGATTTCCCGACAACACTCTTCGTGCCTCACTCATCTTGATAGAATCCATTGAGAACTCTAACCCTGTAGATACACCGGTTGGAACCCACTAGCTACACGAGACGGAATCCGCATCCCGTACATAAAGGTCTGTGGGAATGACAAACACAGACTAGAGTTCGCTTGGGAATGCGAGGACAACCGTATAGGAAGTACTCCCTTACCTCTCTACTTGGCCATTCATACCTACTTCCTTGCCTAGACCTGAATTTCGGGACGAAATTCCCTCTAACGGGGGGATGATGTGACAACCCAAGTTGTTCCGTTACGTTTCCCCGTTACCGTTAACGGAATATTCCAAGTTTATAAAAGTTCCGTTAAATGGAGGTCGTCAATTAAATAAACATTAAAATTGTTTATGTTTTATAGGCCGTTAAGTCGTGATGAAAGGAAATAAAAACACATAACATACATTTCCACTTAATTGGAAAAAGTTAGTTTTTATTATTACGACCACTAAATCGGGTGCGACCAAAAGCCCCGTTTAACGACAGTATTGGGTAGAATTCCACTGAGCCCCGACTCAAAACCATATATAAGGGTGAGTGGAGTCCATTGGAGACTTTTTACACTCTCCAAACTCTCTCTCTCTCTCTACAACTTTTTCCCGAGCCAAAAATCGTCCGTTTCGAGCCCCAAACGAGTAGGTAAACTATCCTAACTCGTTGTATAACTTATCTAGCGTACCAATTCGAGTTTAAAACATAAAATAGGGACAACATCATGAGTTTACGGCCCAAGAACACTCTTGGGCCGTGAACACCAATTAATGGGGTTTTTAAGCCCCAAAACCCCTCCAAATTGTCCCTAAGGCTTGGATATGACTTGTAGGCTTATGGAATCGGACTTAGAACACATTGAACTAGCATTTTGAAGAGTAAACAAGAGTTTACTGCCCAAGAACATGCTTGGGCCGTAAACTCCTCTTCATGGGGAGTAAACTCTATTTTGTGTGTTAAAAATGCCCTTAAACACACCAATGGCCTTAGATTAAATTCTAGAATTGACCAACAACAAGCTAGGGACCTTAAATGCAATTAAAACAACTCCATAAGGAGTTTACGGCCGTAAACCCCTCATGGAAGGGTACCTGGGCCGTAAACTCCCACAAAGGGGTTATTTGGTGCCCTAAACTCCCCATTTGACTTGGAAAAATTCTTAGTAAATTACCCACTACCATTTAAGCCCTTAATACACCAAAAGAAAGAGGGTATAGGAGCTTACGGCCGTAAGCTCCCTTGCTTATGGCCGTAAACTCCTCAAAGGGGCCATTTCATGCTTAAACTCATTCACACTTTATGGTTTTGGACTTAGGATAATTCCATGAGCAAGTAGAAGCCTTAAAACACCCAAGGAATATGTCCCTAGGAGTTTACGGCCGTAAACTCCCTTGATTAGGGCCGTAAACTCCAAGTTGGTCCATATAGGTGCTTTAAACCCATTCACACACTTGATATTTGAGTTTAGCAAAATTCCACAATTGATATGAGACACTTTAGCACCCTAGAACACCCTCATCATGAGTTTACGGTTGTAAACTCATGGTGAGTAGTCCCTGGGCCGTAAACTAGGTATTAAGGGTTTACTCTTGGAGAGTAAACTCCATTCCTTAGCCATACACACCCTTAAACGCTACCCGGGACACCCAAACACTTAACCAAAGTGTTTTCCGCTCCTATGAGCGCGTATATTTGTTTAATTGGTTTTAAATATACTAATTGTATATGAACATATGTTATCATATGTTAAATAGGTCATTGTGTGTGTTCAAGTCCTTGCGTGACACCGAACGCCCAAACGGCACCTTCGTCGGACCTACTTACACCAGGTGAGTTCATACCCCTGAATGAACCTTTTAAATGTTTTAACATGTTTTATAGAGGGGGAATACAAGTTAAACATGCCAGTTATCATATCAATCACATGTGATTGATAACCCGCATGCACAAGATTTTACGACACTGTACACTGTTTTACCGAGTAGGACACTATAATGGTTTTCAAAAAGGTTTTTCGTTTGTTTCAAGACTCTTATTTATACTGCTTTATTTAAAACTCACTTTAAGCTGGTTTATAAAGGTTTTACAAGATTTTAATCAAAGTTATCTTTCACAACGTATACTTTTACTTGGTTGTTACTGCTGCTTCGCTTTTACTTATTTAAAACTCCTACTTGATAACGCATTTCCTTCGTGATACGCTTATACCGGATTTTTGACTCTATATCGCTTATACTTGTAGCCTCTTATACTTGATAGACACTCTTACTTCATTTATCGTCGCCTCCACTTCGTGATACACTTACACTTGGTACACTTATGCCTCACAATTTGATTATCCCACTCTGTACGCTTATACTTCACGACTCGGATGTTCATCTGTATGCTTATACTTCACGACTCGGATATCTCACTGTACACTTATACTTCACGATATGATTCCACTTGGTACACACTCAAGCGTAGTTAGATGTATGTATGTGCTTGTATAGATGCATATAAATAATGATTGAAGGACTCAGGAAGGCTTGTCCGCCCTATTTCCTTTTCTTTGTTGAGATGTGGTCTGGTGGGATCGGATGTCCATCCGAAGGTCGTTGATTCATTAGTTATATATTATGTACACAAGCATAGACATATGGGTTACTTCAGTCAGTTCAGTTATGAGTCTCTACCTCTAGTTCAGCACTTGCATTAGAAACCCACTAGTTGGAAGTACCTACCCACTATTTGGGATGCATCTTCAGGACACGGCCTTCTCCGTCGTCTAGTTGGTAACCAGAGTCTCCTGTAGGGAGAGCGGACATTGTGTGTATAGATCTATACGGGATTGACAACCCCGCACCCAGACTGCTAGCTACAGTCCCGGCCTACCAAGCCAACGGGTGACAAATGTCACATTATAGACGCTTGTAGGGCGTCTGGTACTCTAGTTAGTATGGTTACGAGTATCCCGGGTTACCTTATAATTCTTTGGCCTTAAGGTAACAGTATTTCGCCAGCAATTTACACTGTATGCTGGTAATTCATTTTCAGAGTCACACTGTTTGACCTTACAAGACGTATCTTTCATTTGATATTGTCTAAGGTCTGTCTCCTCTGTTTTGACCTTACAAGACGTATCTCTCATTTGATGCTGTCTGGGGTCTGTATCCACTGTATTCACAGAATCCACTGTATTCACTGTATTCGCTGTGTTCACTGTTTTTGACCTTGTTAGACGTATCTTTCATTTGATACTGTCTGCAGTTTGTATTCACCGTTTTGGACCTTACCAGTTGTATCTTTCATTTGGTACCTCCTGGGGTCTGTGTCTCCACTTAATTAGACTAAACCAGGCGTGTCGTTCGTTCGATACTCTCCTGGAGTCTATGATTCCTTGCCTTAGTCAGCAGTCCTCACTGCTGAGGCGTATGTTATTCCCTGATGTCGTTGCTTTCTTTAATAATTAAATTTAGTATTTTGATAATGATAGAAATTTAGGGAAAACTACTTTTTACCACATAACACTGACCAGTCTTGGTAGAAGACTGCTTTATTTAAAGAAAATATAGGATTTCCTGGAAAGAACTCTATACACAGTAAACACTTAACTACTACTTCATAAAGTTATTTGACAAAATGACACTAAATACTTATGAACTCACCAACATTGTAAAAATGCTGATACTCGCTTTTCAAATAACTTGTATTCTCAGGTTAGCATTAGACAGGTACATCCCCGGAGCAGTTGATGAAGACGGCTTAGTGCCTCGTTGTACTTACATATATCTGTTCTGTATTACTTATATTACTTTGGTGTTTTGTAATGTAACCATGTAAAACTATTACTATTAATGCAATGTTTTGTTGTACTTTGATTACTATAATGCATGTGTTGTGATACTTGACATGACGTCATCCACCCCAGAACGTTTCCGCCGTTTCGGTTTTGGGGTGTGACAGATTGGTATCAGAGCATTGTTTATAGTGAGCTAAGTATATCAATTCATAAAAGATATACAACCTATAAACACAAAGGGATAAAACACTCTGACCAAGAATTATACTTTAAAATATAACCATATTTTACCAAAGTATAATAACATCCAAAATCTAAACACTCTAACAAAAGTATCACAAGAAGAACAATAATAAAAGTCTTCGGATGTTGAGCATTACCGTCAAACCTGGGCAGTTATGTAATCGTAAGCTGGGATAAATGTAACCTGATCAACTACATTTATCCGAGATGCGATGAACGTGTGCTTGGGAGTGATAGTGGTGTGCAGCAGGTCTGAAACTTACCAACTAGGAATGCTAGAGCCAAACATAAAGTTAAAATACTATAGGAGTATTTTAGGACACTAAAAGATCCACACTAATCCTAGAATGAAACTCAGAAGATAAGAATCAAACAAGAATTAAAATACCATAGGGGTATTTTAGAATCCATAAACAACCTTGCGTGAATAACTAAAAAGATCCTTATTGATATACCTACAACTACAGAGGGTGTACTCCCAAGGTTATATATAATAAGGATCCCATAGGCTAAGAATGTGTGGTTTCGCTCTATTTCCTTTTCCTCGTTGGGATGTGGTTCTAGAGTAGTATCAAATATTCGAAGGCCTATCGGATCTGAGCTATATATGATTTGTATACCCTGTGTAATCGTAGCAGGACTTGATATGGATCATCTAGTGGAATGTTAATAAACTCTTAGGATTCTTTAGACATTTCCATTCTCGCGCGAACCCTGTAGACAACCCTATCCACTTCAGTGCTCGGCAGATGTGTTGATTCAGACCCGGAGAAGGTTCATTGAGAAGATTTCCTGTTCGGAAATAAATGAACTGGGTCGAGACTATTGAATGCCCCAAGTGCCCATATTCTTTTAGGGACAGTGGTGAGAGATTCGCCTAAACTTCGGAGATTCCCAGTCATCCATCATGAAGTGATGACACCCAGAGTTGGAATCAGAAGGAAGGCGGAGTAGAAATTCAATATGTCCATACGAGAAGAGAACCCTAGGAAACTACCCGAAGGAAAACAACGCCGATTCCAGTCAAAGATACGAGGCAGACCGAGGGAGCCAGTACATGGAACCCGGGAATTGTCTTTTCCTCGTGTTCGTCACGCTAATACACCCATAAAATAATACAATTTAGTGAGTTAGTGGTTACACTACTCACGCTATGTGTTAGGAAAATCGTCGTTTCCCGTTGCCAGATACACGATTAGGGCAGATCCCCGCATCTCTATTTGAGAGAATTTTAGCCATTTGCCCTTGTGAGCCTCTCTTTCCGCAGTTTCGTTCCGAACCGTTCTCAAATCTCTCCAAGCCGGAGAGTGAAACCTTTCCCAGTATAAAGGTAACTTAGTAGGAACGACTCGCATCTTATGGCCTTTTTCCGATACTCATACACCCACTTCGATTACTAGGACTACATCATAGGGATGTAGGTCGACACTCAGACTACCAGTACCCGAGGATCGCTGATCATCAGAATATGACCCTGTCGTCAACCTCCACCAGTCCTTTGCCCTAAGCCTCAGTAGGTTCAGGGCACACCTGACCTTTTGGTCAGCAGGACATGAACACGTGAAGAAACATCCCTCCATCTCAGATAACCACCTCATAGCCCTGATCGCATCTTGCGTACCATCAAACGTCGGGGGCTTCGTATTATCTAAGTCCCGGTGCTGGAAAGCCCTGTTGGCTCCTCCTCTAACCCCTGCCGCAGTTACAGCCGAAGTGGCTGCAGCGGCAGCTATCTCTGTTAGAGCTGCATATCGCTCATCAAAGTACTCAACCATCGCGGTCTTAATCGAACCAAACATCTCTGGCAACTACACTTTGAACGCCGCAACAATCTCGTCATGCATAATCTCCCTGATCCTGGCATCCAACTCCTCGGTCCCTATATGTACCACGGGCTCAGGTGCTACCGGCATCTCCAACCCTCCGTCTCCCGACCCCGATCCTAATCCTGATCCATATCCGGATCCATAAGCAACACGTCTCGTCACCACCATACTGAAGTATATATACAAGTCATCAGATAAATAATATAATATCGGGAGACCAAAACCCACAAACCCTAGGGGTTGTGATTTCCTTGCTACGCATATGGGTCTTGTGCTTTCAATAGTACGGGCCCATACTACCTTCCACACCTACCCATATTTGTCTCAAGTATCACCACGACGCCCTAACAATATCATCAACATAGAAATGCGCTCAACCCTCACTTTGTCACACCCCAAAACCATGAATGGCGGAAACATTCTGGGGCGGAGGACGTCATGTATAGTATCACAACAATGAATAGTAGTAAACAAGCAACAGCATCATCCATTGCATTAATAATATAATTTCATACATGTGTGTTTTGTCAAAGTTATAGACACCAAAAATATACATATCAAAATAAAAGATGAGTCTTGAACAAACTCCATCTTCTCAAAAGCCTGGCACCTATACATTGATGGGTTTTGGTCCTAAGAACATCCTATATGCTCATACAAACCCTAATTCTTGGATCTAGGTTTCTCTATTGTACATGCAAGTTATCCAAGGCTATAAACCCTAATTCTAGCATATGGGAATCGATATTAACATATAATTAGGTTTAAGATGTTACCTTGATTGTTATGTAGCAATAACAATCCCAATTCCTCCTTGAATTGACCTTGGAAGGCTTAGAGTCACAAGTGTCACTCCTCTAATGGCTTACAAACACCAAGAGCAAATGGAGAAGGTATAAGGAGGGAGGGGAGGTATTGAATTCGTTCCTAAGAAGCCTTAGGGAAGGTCTGGCCGAATTCATGAGTCAAGGGGTGTTTATATAGGTGTAGAGATAGGGTTTCAGTCATTATCCTTATCTAGTTGCTTGTCCACCAAGCAACCCATAAGATAATCCTTGAATCCTTATCATAGTCGAATTCTAAGGCCTTATCACCTTAAATTCGTCCAACCTATTAATAAGATAATCCTTACCTTATTTTGTAACTATCACATAATTACAATTCAGCCCCTCTAGTTTAATTGATTACATTTGACCACAAAATTAATTCTTAATTAATTATTGACCAATATTAATTAAACAAATATGATTTCTCCTTTAATATATTATTCTTATAACATATTAATAAATCATAAAAACCACTCTCTCTCTCTCTATTTATTTCTCCAATCAAGTTGCTTTGGTGAAGGCAACCCAAAAGGACCATGCACCATCGGGTCAAGTACACACCAAAATAGTTATGGACTTAGACACTAATCCAACAGTCTCCCACTTGGATAAGTCTTAACTATTCTGCGTATGACTTCAGATCCTGATCTGCAATCGTAGCTTTCTAAAGCCGCTGTCAACTCTGATCCTATCAGATACACGAGTCCTTAGATAAGGGATCATATATTCCTCCATTCTAGATATCATATGAGATATGATTTCAAATCATTATCTTTGTACTATATCTCGATTTCCGATTTATGACGACTGACTAATTGAACAAATCAAATTAGCCCTAGCCCGACCGAGCATTTACATTTGTCATCACCAAATCATCGAGGGGCCCAAAGATATTGCTTTTATCCTACCTTGGATAAAAGGAACGAATAAACTTTGATACAATTCTTGCTTGCACTTACTCACCGAATCACACACAACAATATGTTTTATAACACCAAGTTACTAGTGCATTTACATATTATCAATGTGCAACCGATTTGCAAGATACAACTCACACATCTCGGTTTCAAGAATATAAGATGTTATTGTCTCACCAATCACTCGTGATACAATTCATGGAGTGATCCAAGTGAGCGTGGGTTTAATCCAATGCTCAAATCATATTCATAAGCACTCATGAACGTTGCAGAAAACATTTGCTTATGTCTAATACTCTTTTAGACAATCCACACACCAATTCACGACAGTCTTCATTCATATCTACTTCCAACATATGAACGACTGTGGCCCGTTCGAATAATTCGATTATTCTTAATAAATTCAATTATTCTGGAAGTCAAAACATGCAAATGTGAAACACAAGAATAATACTAATCCCATATGGCCTCAAACCTTTGAGTATAAATAAAAACCCTTTTATTTATCACCATATCGACTACTCATTATTTGTCGTTTCGGGTAATCAACTTCTTACTTGAATTACTACACTTGTCCCATGCTCCTACCATGCACACAATGTTTACCTATGGTTCTTGCTTTGTGAAATAGATCAAATTGAACACATTTCCAATCATTCTTATTTCACAACTCCAAATTCTTTTTCATAAGTGTAAGAATATCAAATTCTTGCCACTTATAAAATATGTTATATTCTAACATTTTATGCAACGATCCTTTCGTAATGTCACTGCACCAAAGTCACAAAGACTATTGCCAATGATATTACAAAGTCCTCTATCGGAGATTGTTACAAGACAATTCCTTAGATATGATGTCTCTCACTCAAAGTACTTTCGTTTGAACATCCTTTTGCATAAAAGTTTCTAATCTTAGACATAGATTTTTCAATATTCAATTCCCAATATGGACACGCTTCCATATTTTCCATATGACAACTCATTCTTAATATAATCTTATCTATTCATAATAATGTCGATATGGTCCATCCAATATGGAAACATTTCCATATTTTCCAATACTATACTTCCAACTACTCACAAGCGACCAATCCTCGTCGAACTTTGGATTGTCCTTTGATAGTTTAATTATTTTAGTCAAAAAAGATTCTAGTCCTTTTTCCCTCTAAATGCGCTAGACATTTGGAAAATTTTAGAATGGTCAAACATTAAAACATTTGCAATCGATCCTATACCCGAAGCGTATGGGGCACGACGCATAATGTTTTATTTGCTATGTTCTCAAAATTCGAATTGTGAAGAGGAATGCCGTAATCATAATCGAAATTTTAAGAACACACTATGTAACTTTGACTAAATTTATTAACATTTCTCAATCTAAGCCTTTAGATTTGAAATGAAGCATAATATTCTCTCCCTTAATTATAGCAAAACAATTATTCCATCCTCACAACTTTGCAAAGAATGACTCTTGTTTTCTATAATTAATATTGCCAACTTGCAATACTTTCCTTAATAATCATACAATCATAACTTTTATGCTCCCACTATCATGATGATAATTATAAAACATAAAACTTATGCTCCCACTAGCTTCGACATGTATTCATAAACATCTTAACTTTCAGAAAAGCAATACCTATTGAATTTCTTAAGTCCATGTTTCTAATACTTAATGCTTTGATAATCTTTTATCAAGGCCTCTTAAACTTACACACCTTTGCCTTAGATAGTTCATATGTGTGTCTAAACATTTAAGACTAATTGCCAAACCTCACAATTCAAATCATGGAAAGGGATACCGTAACCATAATTGAATTCGAGAATGCAGTTTTACAATCACTATCTTCTTAAAATCTTTCTTAGTGAAAGCATTTCCTCACAATCATTTTCATGAAGGAGGAAATCTTATGACACTTAGATTTTAAACGGTGTATGTGTTCCTATCCATGTGAATTTGTTGAAACTAAGGTTTACGACAAATTCAAACTCATATGGACCGATCTTTCTTAATCTTGATTTCTGGCCTTATGGTAGCACAGGTGCCCACCACGTCTTCCAAGTAGTTAAGCAGCTCACCCTTTCCTATCAATGTACCTTTCATTGATTAAGGTGCTTTGCCTTTTATGCGTTCAAAATGAGCACTCATAGAACTCACATGCATAATTAACTCAATTGGAACAGCACAGAAACAAAATAATGTCAACACGATAGGTTGTAAACCTCAACTCGTGTGCTAGTGATGATCGATAAGGTTTATTTGATTTGTTCTTGAAACCTTTCAAGACCATTAAGACTCCCACTTACTCCTTGTCATATAAGATTCTCTTGTCAATAAACATTTCTTGACAAACAAATATTCAAGAGTTAGTGTAGTTTTTATCAAACACTTCATAAATTGGTCCTAGTTGGTCTTTGTCTGATCCAAGACATCACAACTTTCCACATTTGATGAATGTTATAAACCTTTTCATACTTGTCACTCATTGTCACAATCTTAACTCTAAGACTTGTTTTGGAACGAAGTATGATTGACTTCTTGATTTAACCATTTCTTTAATTCTTGATTCCTCTTCTTAGACATACAATTGTACTAAGACTCATTTAGAGGATCAATTGAGATATGGTTCTTAATCATTAAGAACTATCATAAAGCATAAAAGGTACTCTCCCATCTTCTTAGAATGGAGAAACTTTTATCTTTCTGCCTACTTGATTCTTCTTATTCGTTCTGCTATTGATCTAAACCCTTTAATCAATTCAGAATTACACTTAATCTTGTAAGTATAATCATATTTACTAAACCTTTAGTAAATCATGACGAATATCTTTGTTACTCTTATGGTGGACTTGATCAACACGCAACTTTGTGTATTCGATCTCCAAGTCCTTCACTTGACACTTTGTCAATGAATTAGTCTAATTTCCAAATATGAAATTTCTCATTCATCGTGCAACCAAGTTGCATGATTCCAAATTTCTGTCCAATTGAAACTTGGGCGATGAGAAACTCTTCCTATTTGGTAAATTCTCGACTTTTCCATAAACACCATAAATAAGAATCATATCCATTTGTTGTAGAAATACGCAAACACCAATTTTCATAACGATTTCATTGCAAGGAAATAAAAAAATAAATAAATCAGTCAAACGAAAATTTATTTTATTTATAAAAGCAGCGGAAAACATTTGTCCTTACATTGCAAAATCCATTGAAAACTATGTATTTCAAAAGAAAATTTTCTAACAACTCTATCATAACTATCTAAGCTCAAAATATAATCTTCAAGTCCATGCGATCAAGATCCATTCCTTGTGATTAGATTCATCTTGCTCTTTTACCAAGCTTCCTTTCTTTTCACCGATCCTGTAAAACATTCAAATGCAATCTTATTACATTATGTATTAAGAATTAATGAATAGGAACTTAATGGAGTTAGATAGTGGATTTTACCTGAAGCGCAGCCATACTCTTTGACTCTCCCATCTTCTGGACTCTTCAGGATCTTTGGGCAGACTTGTATCCAACGCCCTTTTATTGGCAGCAAACGCAGGTCGGTTCTCCTAGAACGTCCTCGGAAGCATGGTCGGTTGACTTTTCCAACAAATACGCTCCATTGTTTCACCAAATCATTTCTGATTCAGCAGCAATGAGCATGTAAGTTAGGTCAATGAGGTTGTCGTCATGGTCCATCATATAATACTTTCTTTTGAACTCATTATATGATTTAGGAAGTGACTGCAAAACCCAATTTACAGCCAATTCATCTGGGAATGACACACCCAACATTATCAACCTATCAATGTGTGATTTCATTCCTAGAACGTGGGCACACACGGGTTTACCATCTTCATGTTTCATTTCCAATAGGGCCTTAGTGATATTAAACCTTTCCATTCTTCGATCTTGTGGGTTGGGGAGAACAATAGGAGGAGGAGGAGGAAGTGAAGCATGATTTCTCGTTCCTCGATTGAATCGTGGAATACCATCTTCATGTGGAATGCTTGTTCCACGGGATTTGGGAAGACCATAGTTGTCGAACTTTGACATCTACAAAACGGGAGAAAAAATAAATTCAAGTTAGTTGATTGATTGAGTCCTTAGTAAATCACCCAAATGAAATACTAAGGCTAGGACCCAACACAATATTCTACAACTCGGGAGAGGGATGCCGTAACCCTAATTGCAGAATATTTGAAGGTAATTGAATGACGATTCACTAATTTCCACCACGAAAAACGAAAAGGAATTTAATTTTTAAATCTATGAAAACTCCTAGATTCTTTGAGATTCATTGAACTTTCAATGGCATGTTTAAATCTCGATATGCCCCTCTTGTTTGTGACTGGGATGCCGAGGATCACAAAGCGGGTGTGAATAACCATGCAAACTTACATGGTGCCCTTACATGTTACAGTCACCTATTCGATGTGCCGGTAAACCACACATGCTCCACCGAACTATGACAAACATTGAGTCACCCTTTGCTACCTTTGCTTAGAACTATTTAGTGTGCCAGTAAACCACACACGCTCCACTAACGTCTTCGCAAGGGCACAAAGTGTAATTTCATGGAATTGCATCAATTCACTTTTGCCTAAGTAACTAAGATTGGGAATTTTATGAAAACATTTAGTTACTTTGATAATTCATTATACTTATAATGGAAGGTTTCGTCCTATCCTACCCGTTCGGCTAACGACCCTCCACTAGTCAAGAATGCGGTGGGTAAGAGTGGATACCCATTCAATCGCCATTTTATAGGCAATTTCCTTAAACACCCCTTATAGACCAGCTTCGTGAATGAGGCCTACTAACGGTAAGACTGACTTTTACTCATACATATATATATATATATATATATATATATATATATATATATATATATATAATGGTTAGACTTTTAATGCTATATATATAGTACAGGGTGTATTTTACACTTTTAAAATATTAGGTGGTCTAATTAAACAATTATACTTTTAATTCAATTAAATTATAAACCTAAACCTTTTATGGATTTATTAAACCTCTTTTAATTATACACCTTAATTAATTAATAAAACCATAAGGGTGTGATTTGAACCTTTTCAAAACTATACTAGAGTTTTAGAATTTAACATTCCTAATTAAACTTTTAATCAACTTTCAAATTCCAAAACTTGATGGCAAGTTTCGAAACATTTCAACACATTAGGGTTTAGAATTTAAATATACATCAAAATTAAACTATTAATCAAAATTTAAATTCCAAAACTTGAGGGCAAGTTTTGAAATCTTTTTCAAAACATTAGGATTTCAACTATTTAAATTTCAAAACAACAAAACCTTTGGGTTCAAATTTAAACTATAAAACCTAAAGGGGAAAATATGAAACTTTTCAAAGCAAAAGGATCAAATAACAAATAATCTAAATTAACATTTAATTACATAATTATCCATATTTGATTTATTTTAATGATTTCTTGCAAAACAATTTATCAATTTAGTCAAAATAATTAATCAATTATCACATAAGGAAACAATTATCTTAATAATTGATAAATATCTTCAATTAGATCAAGAATATAGTCAAATATATCATAAAATCAGATTTATATTGATCTAACATGATAAGGTAACTATTCATAAGCAAAAACAGCAAGAAATCGCGAAATACCCTCCATCTGACGAGTTGACTCGTCGAGTCAAGCATGGACTCGTCGAGTCTGCATGGACTCGGCGAGTTCAGCTATGGACTCGGCGAGTCCAGCCTCCAGAACATCAAAAATCGAATTTTTTGAACATGTAATGCATCAATACAATTGAAACCAGTCTAGGCTCTGATACCACTGATGGGTTTTGGTCCTAAGAACATCCTATGTGCTCATACAAACCCTAATGCTTGGATCTAGGTTTCTCTATTGTACATGCAAGTTATCCAAGACTATAAACCCTAATTCTAGCATTCAAGTAATCATATTAACATGAGAATAGGTTTAAGATATTACCTTGATTTTTATGTAGCAATAACAATACCAAAAATATACATATCAAAATAAAAGATGAGTCTTGAACAAACTCCATCTTCTCAAAAGCCTGGCACCTATACATTGATGGGTTTTGGTCCTAAGAACATCCTATGTGCTCATACAAACCCTAATGCTTGGATCTAGGTTTCTCTATTGTACATGCAAGTTATCCAAGGCTATAAACCCTAATTCTAGCATATGGGAATCGATATTAACATATAATTAGGTTTAAGATGTTACCTTGATTGTTATGTAGCAATAACAATCCCAATTCCTCCTTGAATTGACCTTGGAAGGCTTAGAGTCACAAGTGTCACTCCTCTAATGGCTTACAAACACCAAGAGCAAATGGAGAAGGTATAAGTGTTGGATTAGTGTCTAAGTCCATAACTATTTTGGTATGTACTTGACCCGATGGTGCATGGTCCTTTTGGGTTGCCTTCACCAAAGCAACTTGATTGGAGAAATATATAGAGAGAGAGGATAATATGATTTATTAATATGTTATAAGAATAATATATTAAAGGAGAAATCATATTTGTTTAATTAATATTGGTCGATAATTAATTAAGAATTAGTTTTGTGATCAAATGTAATTAATTAAACTAGAGGGGCTGATTTGTAATTATGTGATAGTTACAAAATAAGGTAAGAATTATCTTATAAGTATGGTGGACGAATTTGAGGTTGGAAAGCCTTAGAATTCGAGTATGATAAGGATTCAAGGATTATCTTATTGGTTGCTTAATGGATAATCAACTAGATAAGGATAATGACTGAAACCCTATCTCTACACCTATATAAACAACCCCAAGGTCATGAATTCGTGTATCCCTTCCCAAGAAGTCTTAGAGACGAATTCTAACCTCCCTCCTCTCTCTTTATACCTTCTCCACTTGCTTATGGTGTTTGTAAGCCATTAGAGGAGTGACACTTGTGACTCTCTGCTTTCCAAGGTCAATTCAAGGAGGAATTGGATTGTTATTGGTATATAACAATCAAGGTATGTTCTTAAACCTATTTATATGTGAATTATGATTTCCATATGCTAGAATTAGGGTTTATGGTCTTGGATTCAAAGTATGTACAATAGAGAAACCTAGATCCAAGCTTTAGGGTTTGTATGAGCACATAGGATGTCTTATGACCAAAACCCATCAGTGGTATCAGAGCTATGATTGGTTTCTATTGTATTGATGCTTGATATGTTTAAAAAATTTGATTTTTGGTGTTCTGCTTGATGGACTCGGCGAGTCCCACTGTGGACTCGGCGAGTTGCCCCTACTCGGCGAGTTTCAGAGGGTGACTCGGCGAGTCGGTGCGTCAGACAGTGCTTATCTCGGGATTTCTTGCTGTTTTTGCATTGGGATAATTACCTTATCATGTTAGATTAATATTAATCCGATTATATGATATATTTGACTATAATTTTAATCTAATTGAAGATATTTATCAATTAATAGGATAATTGTTTCCTTATAAGATAATTGATTAATTATTTTAAGAAAATTGATAAATTATTTTGCAAGAAATCATCAAATATGGATAATTATGTGATTAAATGTTAATTTGAATTATTTGTTATTTGATCCTTGTTGTTGTGAAAAGTTTCATATTTGGCCCTTTAGGTTTTATAGTTTAAATTTGAACCCCAAAAGTTTTGTTGTTTTGAAATTTAAATAGTTGAAACCCTAATGTTTTGAAAAAGGTTTCAAAACTTGCCCTCAAGTTTTGGAATTTAAATTTTGATTAAATAGTTTAATTTTGATGCATATTTAAATTCTAAACCCTAATGTGTTGAAATGTTTCAAAACTTGCCCTCAAGTTTTGGAATTTAAAAGTTGATTAAAAGTTTAATTAGTAATGTTAAATTCTAAAACCCTAGCATAGTTTTGAAAAAGTTCAAATCACACCCTTATGGTTTTATTAATTAATTAAGGTGTATAATTAAAGGAAGTTTAATAAATCCATAAAAGTTTAGGTTTACAATTTAAGTGAATTAAAAGTATAATTGTTAAATTGAACCACCTAATATTTTAAAAGTGTAAAATACACCCTATACTATATATATAACATTAAAAGTCTAACATTATATATATGTATGAGTAAATGTCAGTCTTACCGTTAGTAGGCCTCATTCACGAAGCTGGTCTATAAGGGGTGTTTAAGGAAATTGCCTATAAAATGGCGATTAAATGGGTATCCACTCTTACCCACCGCACTCTTGACCAGTGGAGGGTCGTTAGCCGAACGGGTAGGATAGGACGAAACCTTCCATTATAAGTATAATGAATTATAAAAGTAACTAAATGTTTTTCAAAAATTCCCAATCTTAGTTACTTAGGCAAAAGTGAATTGATGCAATTCCATGAAATTACACTTTATGCCCTTGCGAAGACGTTAGTGGAGCGCGTGTGGTTTACCGGCACACTAAATGGGTCTAAGCAAAGGTAGCAAAGGGTGACTCAATGTTTGTCATAGTTCGGTGGAGCGTGTGTGGTTTACCGGCACATCGAATAGGTGACTGTAACATGTGAGGGCACCATGTAAGTTTGCATGGTTATTCACACCCGCTTTGTGATCCTCGGCATCCCAGTCACAAACAAGAGGGGCATATCGAGATTTAAACATGCCATTGAAAGTTCAATGAATCTCAAAGGATCTAGGAGTTTTCATAGATTTAAAACTTAAATTCTTTTTCGTTTTTCATGGTGGAAATTAGTGAATCGTCATTCACTTACCTTCAAATGTTCTGCAATTTGGGTTACGGCATCCCTCTCCCGAGTTGTGGAATATTGTGTTGGGTCCTAGCCTTAGTATCTCATTTGGGTGATTTACTAAGGACTCAATCAATCAACTAACTTAAATTCGTTTTCTCCCGTATTGTAGATGTCAAAGTTCGACAACTATGGTATTCCCAAATCCCGTGGAACAAGCTTTCCACATGAAGATGATATTCCACGATTCGATCGAGGATCAAGAAATCATGCTTCACTTCCTCCTCCTCCTCCAATTATTCTCCCTAACCCACAAGATTGTAAAATTGAAAGGTTCAATATCACTCAAGCCCTTTTGGCAAGTAAACATAAAGAAGGAAAGTCGGTGTGTGCACACGTCCTAGGGATGAAGGCGCGCATTAATAGACTAAGAATGATGGGATCCGTTGAGATGGCTGTTGATTGGGTTCTTCAGTCACTTCCCAACTCATATAGTGAGTTCGTAAGAGAGTACTATATGACGAACCACAACGTGACCCTTATAGATCTCACCTATATGCTTATTGCTGCCAAATCAGCAATGGTTTGGCGCAATAGAAAAGCAAAGTTGATTGGTGAATCTGCCTTCAAGACCTCTATGGATATAGACAATGGAAATGAAAGACATGCAATGATCGAAAAGTTTGATCATAAGAGAAAGGCGATGTCTGAAGTAGGTCCATGTGTTATTCCAAAAGAGTCAATTTGCTTTTATTGCCAAGAGAAGGGGCATTGGAGACGAAGTTGCCCTAATTACCTAAGAGATCTAAGAGATGGGAGAGTCAAAGGTATGACTGCGCTTTAGGTAAAAATCCACTATCTAACTCCATTAAGTTCCTATTCATTGATTCTTAATACATGATGTAATAAGATTACATTTGAGTGTTTTGTAGGGTCGGTGAAGAGAAAGGAAGCTTGATAAGAGAGCAAGA
This sequence comes from Lactuca serriola, assembly GCF_051521515.1. Taxonomy (NCBI): domain Eukaryota; kingdom Viridiplantae; phylum Streptophyta; class Magnoliopsida; order Asterales; family Asteraceae; genus Lactuca; species Lactuca serriola. Next base: position 185,914,623 of record NC_136416.1, on the reverse strand, counting down.
TGAATCTAATCACAAGAGATGGATCTCGATCGCATGGACTTGAAGATTAGATTTTGAGCTTAGAAAGTTATGATAGAGTTGTTAGAAATTTTCTTTTGTACATAGTTTTCAATGGATTTTGCATTGTAAGGACAAATTTTTTCCGCTGCTTTTATAAATAAAATAAATTTTGTTTGACTTATTTATTTGTTTATTTCCTTACAATGAAATCGTTATGAAAATTGATGTTCGAATATTTCTACAACGAATGGATATGATTCTTAGTTATGTTATTTATGGAAATGTCAAGAATTTACCAAATAGGGAGAGTTTCTCATCGCCCAAAGTTTCAATTGGACAGAAACTTGGAATCATGCAACGTGGATGCACGATGAATGAGAAATTTCGTATTTGGAAATTAGACTGATTCGTTGACAAAGTGTTAAGTGAAGGACTAAGAGATCGAGCACACAAAGTTGCGTGTTGATCAAGTCCACCATAAGAGTAACAAAGATATTCGTCATGATTTACTAAAGGTTTAGTAAATATGATTATACTTACAAGATTAAGTGTAATTCTGAATTGATTAAAGGGTTTAGATCAATAGCAGAACGAATAAGAAGAATCAAGTAGGCAGAAAGATAAAAGTTTCTCCATTCTAAGAAGAAGGGAGAGTAGCTTTTATGCTTTATGATATGTCTTAGTGATTAAGAACCATATCTCAATTGATCCTCTAAGTGAGTCTTAGTACAATTGTATGTCTAAGAAGAGGAATCAAGAATTGAAGAAATGGTTAAATCAATAAGTCAATCATACTTCGTCCCAATAACAAGTCTTAAAGTTAAGATTGTGACAATGAGTGAAAAGTATTAAAGGTTTATAACATTCATCAAATGTAGGAAGTTGTGATGTCTTGAATAAGACAAAGGCCAACTAGTACCAATTTATGAAGTGTTTTGATAAAAGCTACACTAACTCTTGAATATTTGTTTGTCAAGAAATGGTTATTGACAAAAGAATCGTATATGTCAAGGAGTCAGTGGGAGTCTTAATGGTCTTGAATAGTTTCAAGAACAAATCAAATAAACCTTACCAATCATCACTAGCACACGAGTTGAGGTTGACAACCCATCGTATTGACATTATTTTGATTATGTGCTGTTCCAATTGAGTTAATTATGTATATGAGTTCTATGAGTTCTCATCTTGAATGCATAAAAGGCAAGGCACCTTAATCAATGAAAGGTACATTGATAAGAAAGGGTGAGATGCTTAACTACTTGGAAGACGTGGTGGGCAGCTGTGCTACCATGAGGCAAGAAATCAAGATTAAGAAAGTTCGATCCATATAAGTTTGAATTTGTCGTAAACGTTGGTTTTGACAAATTCACATGGATAGGAACATTTACACCGTTTAAAATCTAAGTGTCATAAGATTTCCTCCTTCATGAAAATGATTGTGAAGAAATGCTTTCACTAAGAAAGATTTTAAGAAGATAGTGATTGTAAAATTGCATTCTCGAATTCAATTATGGTTACGGCATCCCTTTCCATAATTTGAATTGTGAGGTTTGGCAATTAGTCTTAATTGTTTAGACACACATATGAACTATCGAAGGCAAAGGTGTATAAAGAATCCTTGATAAAAGATTATCAAAGCACTAAGTATTAGAAACATGGACTTAAGAAATTCAATAAGCATTGTTTTCTGAAAGTTAAGATGTTTATGAATACATGTCGAAGCTAGTGGGAGCATAAGTGTTATGTTTTATAATAATCATCAAGATAGTGGGAGCATAAAAGTTATGATTGTATGATTATTAAGGAAAGTATTGCAAGGTTAGCAATATTAATTATAGAAAACAAGAGTCATACTTTGCAAAGTCGCAATAGTTGAAGAGTTGTTTTGCTATAATTAAGGGAGAGAATATTATGCTTCATTTCAAATCTAAAGGTTTAGGTTGAGAAATGTTAATAAAATTTAGTCAAAGATACAAAGTGTGTTCTTAAAATTTCAATTATGATTACAGCATCCCTCTTCACAATTCGAATTTTGAGAACATAGAAAATAAAACATTATGTGTCGTGTCCCATACGCTTCGGGTATAGGATCGATTGCAAATGCTTTAATGTTTGACCATTCTAAAATTTTCCAAATGTCAAGCGCATTTAGAGGGAAAAGGGACTAGAATTGGTTTTGACTAAAATAATTAAACAACTATCAAAGGACAATCCAAGTTCGACGAGGATTGGTCGCTTGTGAGTACTTGGAAGTATAGTATTGGAAAATATGGAAATGTTTCCATATTGGATGGACCATATCGACATCATTACGAATAGATTAGATTCTACTAAGAATGAGTTGTCATATGGAACATATGGAAGTGTGTCCATATTGGGAATTGAATATTGAGAAATCTATGACTAGATTAGAAACTTCTATGCAAAAGGGTGTTCAAAGAAAGTACTTTGAGTGAGAGACATCACATCTATGGAATTGTCTTGTAACAATCTCCGATAGAAGACTTTGTAATATCATTGGCAATAGTCTTTGTGACTTTGCTGCAGTGACATTACGAAAGGATAGTTGCATAGAATGTTAGAATCTAGCATATTCTATAAGTAGCAAGAATTTGATATTCTTTAACTTATGAAAAACAGATTTGGAGTTGTGAAATGAGAAGGATTGGAAATGTGTTCAATGTGATCTATTTCACAAATTAAGAACCATAGGTAAACATTGTGTGCATGCTAGGAGCATGAGACAAGTGTTGGAATTCAAGTAAGAAGTTGATTACCCGAAACGACAAATAATGAGTAATCGATATGGTGATAAATAAAAGGAGTTTTATTTATACTCAAAGGTTTGAGGCCATATGGGATTAGTATTATTCTTGTGTTTCACATTTGCATGTTTTGACTTCCAGAATAATTGAGTTTATTAAGAATAATCGAATTATTCAAACGGGCCACAGTCGTTCATATGTTGGAAGTAGATATGAATGAAGACTGTCGTGAATTGGTGTGTGGAATGTCTAGAAAAGTATTAGACATAAGCAAATGTTTGCTACAACGTTCATGAGTGCTTATGAATGTGATTTGAGCATTGGATTAGACCCACGCTCACTTGGATCACTCCATGGATTGTATCACGAGTGATTGGTGAGACGATAACATCTTATATTCTTGAAACCGAGATGTGTGAGTTGTATCTTGCAAATCGGTTACACATTGATAATATGTAAACGCACCAGTAACTTGGTGTTATAAAACATATTGTTGTGTGTGATTCGGTGCGTGAGTACAAGCAAGCATTGTATCAAAGTTTATCCGTTCCTTTTATCCAAAGTAGGATAAAAGCGATATCTTTGGGCCCCTCGATGGTTTAGTGATGACAAACGTAAATGCTCGGCCGGGCTAGGGCTAATTTGATTTGTTCAATTAGTCTGTCCTCATGAATCAGAAATCGAGATATAGTACAAAGAGAATGATTTGAAATCATATCTCATATGATATCTAGAATGGAGGAATATATGATCCCTTATCTAAGGACACGCGTATTTGATATGATCAGAGTTGACAGCAGCTTTGGAAAGCTACGATTGCAGATCGGGATCCGAAGTCATACGCAGAATAGTTGTTAGACTTATCCAAGTGGGAGACTGTTGGATTAGTGTCTAAGTCCATAACTATTTTGGTATGTACTTGACCTGATGGTGCATGGTCCTTTTGGGTTGCCTTCACCAAAGCAACTTGATTGGAGAAATATATAGAGAGAGAGGATAATATGATTTATTAATATGTTATAAGAATAATATATTAAAGGAGAAATCATATTTGTTTAATTAATATTGGTCGATAATTAATTAAGAATTAGTTTTGTGATCAAATGTAATTAATTAAACTAGAGGGGCTGATTTGTAATTATGTGATAGTTACAAAATAAGGTAAGAATTATCTTATAAGTATGGTGGACGAATTTAAGGTTGGAAAGCCTTAGAATTCGAGTATGATAAGGATTCAAGGATTATCTTATTGGTTGCTTAATGGATAATCAACTAGATAAGGATAATGACTGAAACCCTATCTCTACACCTATATAAACAACCCCAAGGTCATGAATTCGTGTATCCCTTCCCAAGAAGTCTTAGAGACGAATTCTAACCTCCCTCCTCTCTCTTTATACCTTCTCCACTTGCTTATGGTGTTTGTAAGCCATTAGAGGAGTGACACTTGTGACTCTCTGCTTTCCAAGGTCAATTCAAGGAGGAATTGGATTGTTATTGCTATATAACAATCAAGGTATGTTCTTAAACCTATTTATATGTGAATTATGATTTCCATATGCTAGAATTAGGGTTTATAGTCTTGGATTCAAAGTATGTACAATAGAGAAACCTAGATCCAAGCTTTAGGGTTTGTATGAGCACATAGGATGTCTTATGACCAAAACCCATCAATAAGGAGGGAGGGGAGGTATTGAATTCGTTCCTAAGAAGCCTTAGGGAAGGTCTGGCCGAATTCATGAGTCAAGGGGTGTTTATATAGGTGTAGAGATAGGGTTTCAGTCATTATCCTTATCTAGTTGCTTGTCCACCAAGCAACCCATAAGATAATCCTTGAATCCTTATCATAGTCGAATTCTAAGGCCTTATCACCTTAAATTCGTCCAACCTATTAATAAGATAATCCTTACCTTATTTTGTAACTATCACATAATTACAATTCAACCCCTCTAGTTTAATTGATTACATTTGACCACAAAATTAATTCTTAATTAATTATTGACCAATATTAATTAAACAAATATGATTTCTCCTTTAATATATTATTCTTATAACATATTAATAAATCATAATAACCTCTCTCTCTATTTATTTCTCCAATCAAGTTGCTTTGGTGAAGGCAACCCAAAAGGACCATGCACCATCGGGTCAAGTACATACCAAAATAGTTATGGATTAAGACACTAATCCAACATACATGTCCAGTGGTGACCTGAGAATACAAGTTATTTTGAAAGCGAGTATCAGCTTTAAAGCTGGTGACATCATAAGTATATTAGTGTCTTAGTTTGTATGAAAGCATTTGTAAGATGTTTGTAAGTTGTAATGTATAAGTTTTGTAAAGTTTGTGTTTGTTTGAACTATCCTAGAAAACCCTATGTTTCCTACTAAGAGTATCCTTTTCCCAAGGCATCTAGTAACTGTGTGTGTGTCTCTTGTAAGAGTGTGTATTTTCCCAAATCCGACTATCATTAACCAAAAATATAGTTTTTACATTACCGTACATCGTGTGAATGTTCACGAAGTGAATGTAATGGGATAAATATTATAGTACCGTAGTGTTGTATTAAGTAACTACTGTTGTACTAACTACCTTAAACCAATTGTTACTTAAAGTACAATGTGATCGGCATGTACCCTGCTACTGACTCAATAGTAAAACGACGATGTAAGACGCCGTAAGAAATGACATTTGGCACCCGTAGACTTGCAAGTCTCACTGTAGCGAGCAGCAAGGTGTAGGATAGTCAATCCAGTATAGATCTATACGCAAACTCATACGCTCCCCAATTAAGGAGATTCTGGATACAAAAACGGTCATGGCAGGTAGTTCCATGACCCGTTTAATGGCTCACATAACTGAATGTAATGTATATGTAATGTATGTGCTAGCTGTATTGTGTGTTCTTCCTCTGTCTAGCATGTATGTTTGTTTCTCATCACTATGTATTATGTTTGTTTCTCATCACTGTGTATTATGTTTGTTTCTCATCACTATGTATTATGTTTGTTTCTCATCACTATGTATTATGTTTGTTTCTCATCACTATGTATAATGTCTGTTTCTCATCACTATGTATTATGTTTGTTTCTCATCACTATGTATTATGACTCATGTATGAACTAACTCTTTGTATGATTCATTGTTCTTGTATTAGTATTAGTAAAACCCTAAACTACGCCTATTGTAGTTTACTAGTAATATAACTTGTACGTATGAACATGGAAGTATACCCTTGCTACCCAAGGGTATTTGAATTGACTGGAAGGACCCTTTTATGACTATATATGTACACATGATATATAACTAATATTTAAACGACCTTCGGACGGATACCCGATACCCCACCAGACCACATCTCAACGGCGAAAAGGAAATAAGGCGGATAGCTTTCCTGAGTCCTTTAAACATTTCTTATACAACTATACATAGATAGGCATGCAATTGATAATAAGTATAACAGAGTTTAAGTAAATGTATTTGATAAGTAAAAGAGTTTGTAAAATAGTTTGAAGCAAAACAGTTTGAACAGTAAGAAAATCATTGGTTTTGTAGTTATTAATCACATGTGATTGATGTAATAACTATAAGTATTTGACTTGTATTCCCCCTCCATAAAAGCATTTAAAAAAATTTAAACCATTGATTAAGGGGTATAAACACACATGTAGTGAGTGGTACGGATGAACTGAAGATGTAGGATTGCTAGGTGTCAAGTGAAGTCTTGAACACACTCTATGATCCTAGTTAACATATAATATCATATATATGTATCCAATTAGACTTTAAACAACTAATTGATAATGATAAGACCTCCTAGAACATGCTAAACACCTTACATAAGTGTTATTAGCCCTAAGGATGACATCTAAGTTGTTGTAGGTCAAGGCTAGGGGTTTAGGGTTCCAAAGGACCCCATTCTTGAGTTTACTCTCCAAGAATCATCACACAAGGAGTTTACGGTCGTAAACCCTTGATTTTATGGCCGTAAGCTCCTAAGTCTTAGGTTATTTGTTGCTTTGAAGCTTTACATGTTCCCTAGAAGCATTTCTGCTTGATGGTTTAATCCTTGGAAGGGTTTAGGGCATTAATCCACTCCTTTGAGGAGTTTACGGCCCTGGGACCAATTCCCTTAGAGATTACGGCCGTAATCTCTCACGGGGATGGGTTTTTTGTGATTTCAAGTCCTTAATTTAACTAGGAGTGAATCTTGGCTAATGTCCAAGGCTTTTGGAGGGTTTAAAACATCTTTTGGCCCTTGAGTTTGGAGTTCACGGTCCAAGAACTTCTTGGGCCGTGAACACCTTACTCTTGGTGTTCTTGGGTGTTTTCTAGTCCTATACACACTAAGATACAAGCCTAACATAGTTTCATTGCACAAGGAAAGGACTAGGCACACAATTTCCCCTTAAAGAAGGGTTTACGGTCCAAGAACTTCTTGGGCCGTAAACTCTTAAATCTTGATGTTTTGATATGATTTCTAGGTTATTAAGCACTTAACAAGCTATATAATACAACTAGATAGAAGTACTCACGTTTTGGGACGAAAGTCCGAAGATCCGTGAGAGAGAATTTGGCTTTTCTCTAGTTGGAAATGTAACTAATGAATAATTATGGCTCAGAATCATATATATACTCCTGGGGTTTTTGGCAGAAAATATTTTATTCAAGAAATGAACTCTAATATCATAGAAGTTTATAACTAACAGAGTTGCACAAAATCCTAGTGCATCCTCTCTCCTGATATCTCTTTAAGTGTAAATCCTGAAATACTCAAACTTATACTAAAAAGTCTGAAAATTTACTGCAACTATTCTGACTTCTATTGAAGTGCTATTGTTTATACAGAATAGAATTTCGGGTTGTCACACACTTCTAGAGGAATACCAACTATCTCGCATCTAGCCTCACCACTTCTCATGACTTACATATCCATGAAACTTCCATCATCCCCTGCAGCGCTAGTGCATGCTAGCTGCACATAACGCTGGACCCAATAGACTTTCGAATATCCATTCCTACCCGAAGGCCGAATCAACATTCTCAGGCTATAAGGTCTTTATTATGCACTGTCGTGATGCATACACTAAACATCTACAGTTATGATGTCAATTCCATATACAAGAAACCCTAGGCTAATAGGCATCATATAATCAGGCAAATCTATCATGCGATTCCTGAAGACCCTTAGCCTAGCACTAGCATGTTGTTCTAACATATCAGAATATCAAATAACTGTATGGTATTTTGGGGTTACTTACAGCTCCGGCTGATTGTACCCTCTGCATCCTCCATCCTCTATTTTGAAAACCATTTTTTAAAACAAAACTTACTTTCCGAAAATCTCCTTGATTTGATACTGGATCCACACGAGGCTCTGATACCAACTTGTAACATCCATAAATTTTACGTCAAATTTAAACTTTTTCGATCATAAATAAAAATCAAATAGCATTGTTTACAAAAATGTTTTCAAATCATTTTCCATAAGAGTGTCCCAAAATCATAACATAAGGATGAGGAGCAGTATGATCACGCCTTCGCCTTGCCCTGATCTCCTGAAGTACCTGAAATAATAAACTGAAAACTGTAAGCCCGAGGGCTTAGTGAGCTACCCCCAAAATATCAATATCACACTGACAAAACCATATCAACAATAATCAAACAATCAACATGCATACTGGGCCATCAGCCTGACTGGACCGCCCTACAGGGCCTACAGTCTATCTGGATCTATCCCGAGCCTTCGGCATGACTGGTCCGCCACGTAGGCCTACAGTCTCCCCGGACCGCTCATAGGGTATGTTGGCCTTCAGCACAAAGCAGGACCGCCTCAACCCAACCAACAAGCAACTAACCATGTGCGCATCACTAACATATATTGGCATACAAAGACATCAAACATATCTATCCCACTGATCATCAATCATAGAATCCTCTCGTAACTAGAGTACCGACCTAGCAGGTCACTAACATACCAATCCCTACGGATCATAAGAGCATAACATACTGTCTACCCTGGTTCCGATCTAACAGATCGTAACCACATGTAGCATCCATAACAATAACAACTAAAGGGTCGGCCTTGGTGTCGTAGACCCTATCGATATAGTGAGGATAACTCACCTCGCAGATGTCGACTCGGAAGGTAAACTCCAACTCTCGGATCACTTGACACAGGCTCCACCACCTATTATCATAGTACAACATACTCATAAGTCCTTAACCTTATAAGGTACTCCATAACCCACTAGTCAACCCCTGGTCAAACTCAAATTCCTCGGTCAAGGTCAACAGTCCATGTTGACTTCAACTCGCCGAGTACCCTCGGCTACTCGTCGAGTTCCTTGAAGCACATTCCAACTCGCCGAGTCATCGGGGTGACTCGTCGAGTTCCTTCGATTCTCGATCAAACTTTAAGGCCACCCGTCGAGTTTCCTCCTTGCAACTCGACGGATACACACGCATACATATCCTGGAGAAAACTCATCCGACTCACCGAGTTGTTCTTTAACTCATCGAGTCTATGGAAATCATCATCGGACTCGCCGAGTTGTTCCTCCAACTCTTCGAGTTCACGGCTATCTTCATGTGACTCGCCGAGTCAACCTTGCAACTCGTCGATTCCATTCATTCCTTCTTCTATACAGACCTATTTTTGAGCCATGCAGCGGCTCCAAATGACAGATCCAAGCTTCTAGGGCATGCTTTTCACGTAAAGTTGCAAACTTTACATGCATGCATAGCTACAAAGGTTCTAAATGCCAAATCTAAGCTCTTAATGGGGTCTCATGCCCAAGGAGGGCCTCATTCACGACCAATACAACAACTTTATCATTCTAAAACTTAAGGAGGGTCCAGATCTGAAGTTACAACTTCAGATCTAGCCCATAGCCCACCTTATCAACCTCAAAATCCATAAAAAAAAAAACCCCAAAAAACTCAACAAAAGGAAAAAGGGAAGTAAGGATGGCAACTTGATACCTCAAAAGTATGCTAGCTGAGGTAAATTCTGCTTCCCACACCTTCCTTGCTTCAATTCCTTTGCACTTCTAGCTTTTCTCTTCTACCCAACCTTCTTTACAAGCTTAAGACACACCAAAATGGAATACCACACGAATTAGGGTTTTAAGGAGCTCTAAAAGACTGCAAGGAGGCCAAAGGAGGCTGAGGCTCCTTTAAATAGGGGTGCAAACCCCGAGATTTAGGGTTCCATCTGTCAGCTCCTACTCGTCGAGTCCCAATATGGACTCGTCGAGTTGGTCACTTAACACGCGATCCCACCCCGCTGCTACTCGACGTGTAGGCAACCAATTCGTCGAGTAGAGCTTAACCCAATAAATCTTATTTAAACAATACCTGAGAATCGGTGCGTTACATATCGATTCTCATTATGGGTCTAAATCGGTTCTGGTTCCAAACCGGGTTCAGACTGGTTGTTGGACCTAATTCTTCCAACTAAGAATCATCTACTTGGTCAGCCTTTACCTGACCAACTACCTAATATTACACAGGCTCATCAAACGGCGAGGCTGGCCCTAAAAAGACTGGATCGTTTCGAAACTGGTTTGGAACCGCTAATATGCAGGTCTAGATTAGAGTACTAAGTACCTCTTCAAAAACTATTCTCATTGGGTTTAATATGCCTAAACTCGATATATATATATATATATATATATATATATATATATATATATATATATATATATATATATATATATATATATATATATTACAAGTTTTGTCTAATCTTTTTTGGGTTAATGACTTTATAAGGATAACATAGTTTAGATTTTGTTCATATTTATTCTATATGTTCTTTTTTATTTGCATATTACCATTGAACCGACTAAAACCGACTAAAACCTACACAACTTGTCATGAAGATATAATGTGAACAGTTCAAACAAGTTTAATGGTAATATGTGGAAAAAAATAACTTGAAGGACTAAATATGAGCAAAACCTAAAATATGTTACCCTTATAAGTCATTAACCTCTTGTTAAATTCCTTACCAAGCTTAAAAGTATGATGTGATATGTTACTTGAACCCATCGAATACCTTTCACAATCAAGTAGAATTATTTGATACTTTTTTGTTGTTAGACTATAAGGTGTTGTTTCATCGTATCTTACTGTGAATTGGGTTGGACAGTAGTAAGCCAGTAAGGCACGGTGAACACCACACTCGTTTTCCTTTACTTGTGAGAACTCATCTCTCTCTCTCTCTCTCTCTCTCTCTCTCTCTCTCTTTGTGTGTATGTGTGTGTGCGCGCGTATAACATCCTTAATGTGTGAGGAGTGAGAGGTAATCATTTGCCTGGTAAAAGGGGCGTTAAAGAGGAAGATATGAAGTGACGTGATGCTAAGATTAAATGAAAAAAAGTGAGAGATGTGGGAAATTAAGATATTACCTTTGATCATTTTACATTTTGCAGGATGTTGATCAAAAGATCCTACCAAGATAAACAAGGCTTCAAGTTTGCTTGTACTTTCTTGTTTGTTATGTGGAAATTATATCTAGATGTTGATTAAAGCATCAATGGTGGAATAAACTTTAACTTTTTAAGCAATAACCATAAGTCTTGTAGATGCAAAATGCAACACATACGAAGAAAACACCTTTAGTGTAACGAGAAACAAGATCATTAGACATTATACAACTAAAGAAGCAATGTAGGATCATATGGACGATTGGCAGGTGAGGAATATGAATAATAGTGAAGATAATCAAGAAATATGACTAGTCAAAAGATAATGTATAGATAAAAAGAGAGCTAAAATATTAAATGAAGAACAAGTGGCCAGGGAATGAAATTCTTAGTACACACTCTCTATACTAATAACTACGTCATAAGGTGCACCACATACAAATGAACGTTCGCCAATTTTATATACCCATGGAAGGAATATACTTTTACATACAAAGACATATTCTAATCTAACTATCACCCATCATTGTAAAGCATTTCCAACTCAACACCCAAGTTTACAAAGGAACTATAATGCATCATTACATGTCCAGACGCTCTACCTAATTTGAAATGATGGATGAAGTTTTGTTTAGAAAAAAATAGATGGATGAAGTTGTGATGCATTATAAGGCTTCTTGCGATTTGTAACGTTGGAGTTTGAGTTGAATAGACAAACTTTTGAGGCTTGATTTCAAGATCGATATAGTAAAGCGTTTTTAAGGGTTAAGGTTGATCATTAAACATTGTAATATTTATAAAGCCCCTTTAACTTGTTTATTTAGTATATATTACATCCTTATGACCTATTATAACAATAACAAGTTCCTAAAGATTTCTAAGGTCCTCAAATTTTTTTTTTTTTTTTTTTTGGCATTCTAAGGATCCTAATATTTTCTGTGTTTCTTAGGTCCTTTAATTTGTTTATTTTTCATTTTTCATATGTTTTTTCACAAATTCATCTTTTATTTCACCTTTTCAAGCTTTTTTATAATTCGTTTTTACATGTTTTTATTACGTTTTTGCAACTTAATATTTATTTTGTTTTTACATTTTTTCACAAATTGTTTTACAACTTCATTTTTTCACATGTTTTTTCACAACTTCATCTTGCATAACTCTACCCGTTCACTATTATCAAATTGTCCTCCAAGATTGCAATCACTTTAAAATTTTCAAACTTTGTATCGCCACCAAAACGAAGTTATTAAAAACATATAAAATCCAGTAAAATAAAATGTAAAAACGCATTAGAAAAGAAAATGTAAAAACAATGTAAAAAAAATAATGATGTGTAAACGGATAGTGAAAAATAAACATGTGAAAACAATGTAAAAAAATGATGTTGCAAAAGCGTATGATCAAAAAACATATAAGAACAAAGTAAAAAATGAAGTTTCGAAAAACAGAAAAAATAAATAAATAAATAAATAAACGGCCTAAGAAACCAAAAAAATAAAAGACCATAACAAAAAACGAAAAATAAAGTCAAAAAACCTTAGAAGTCTTAAGTGATAACTAGTCATTAGAATATAATATACAAAAAATAAACAAGTTAATGAACCTTTAAAAATACTTTAAGAAAAACTCATGACTAAATACCTACGCAGAAGTTTAAGAACCAATTTCAATATTAACCCTTTTCAAAAGACATTAATTCAAAAAGATTTAATAAGATACTATGAAAATTACATTCTTATTAAAATAACAAGTATTATATTACTAAATAAGTGTTTAATACAGACCTTAAAGCAAAATAAAAACTAACTTATGGAAACATCATATAACAATAACAAACATTTCCATACCTTTACTTTCATTTGTTTTCGGTTGTGGTTGTGGATCATCACCATCACCATCACCATCATCATTATCATGATCATGATCATTACCATCATCATCCATTGTGCCATTGTTGTTTTCCTTCACGTTTTGTGTAACATTTCTGATTCCAGAAGGCATGTCATGGTCATGGCGACCCTCATAAGTTGTAATCACCACTTTTTCATCATGCGATGCTCTCTCTACATGTTTCTTCACTGGGCACCCAGCATTTGAACACCGATAGTAACTCCTAAACAAACATTAATCACTTCACTTTAAACTAATGCACACCAACTGTTCGATAAAATGTCACAACAGTTTCTTTGTTACTAGTTAAACTAATGCACACCAACTGTTTGATAAAATGTCTCATAAGGTAGTTTTGACTATATTCATATATCATTGTAAAAGATTCATACATCGATAATGTGAATTTAAAAAGCACCTTGGATAAGGACTGTTTTTAACCATTTTCTGCCCATATTTCCGCCATCTGTATCCATCATTCACAATATCAACCACACTTTTTGTCTCAACAACTACACGTGGCTCATAATTTGTCTTTGTCACAACATTATCACTCTCTTTCTTCCTGTAAAAAACTTAATAATTACCTCATTCCAATTCACAAAATAGGAAACAAACATATTAAAATTACTATAGTGCATTAACATACTGTCTTTTCAGTTGTGGTGCATTATTGTCAACACCAATTTCTGTTTCATTAGTCTGCAACATTTCAAATTCCACAAAATTTTCATTCAAAGCTGCAAAAAGATATTTACAAGTTGTTTAGTGAAACAATAAATGGAAAATTTTGGGAATTGGGAATTGGGAATTGATTGATTACTTTCAGATGAATGGTTAGGTTTTGGATGTTGATGCTTGCATAAGTAATTTATCTCTTTGATATGTCCATCATGTGAATGTTCAACTTGCTTTCTAGCTGGACATTTAGCATATGTACATTTGTAATAGCTTCTTACAAATGCATTATCTCTTACTAGTTTTTGACCATATTTTCTCCAGTTAAAGCCATCAACTGTAGGTTTTTCAGGTGACTTTGATACATTGACAACAAAATTTCCTTCTTTTGGAGAAGGATTTTGCTCTGAAGTGGCTATAGTTTTTTCTTGATTTACAGAGATGGGACTTGAACTTCCGTCTTGGTTGGAGTGTAATGTGTGGGTCCCACTACCAAGATGAATATCATCTGAATCCTTGGTCATTACAGACTGAAAGTTTCTTTCTTGATCTGATAATGATGCTTGATTTTTACCATAAGAACCACCAGTCAACTTTAGATAACCTGATGACTTCAACATTGCAGAATGCATCATATGTTTCCTCCCATTTAATTAGCTTGATCAAATAACTAAAAACAACGCAAATAGGAAATGATCAGGAAACTAACAAATAAATCCTTAATGCGATAATTATGTTTCCCGGGTAAATAGACAGCAACAAGAACGAAGATTTCATGTGAATGCTAAAGTTTACGACTTCCGTGGAAGCGGTGAAATATAGAAGTAGCAAATATTTGCAACGGAAATCAAATAAGTCAAACATTCTAACAGTCAACAACATCGAATTGAAAGGTTGACTTAAAAATATGTAACTTGATTTACTGAATTACATGTTCATATGAGTAAGAATCGATAAAAAAAAAAAAACGAACGAACGATTAAAGCAGTAAAACTGGTGGAAATTAAAACTAACAGAAACCCTAACATACCTTTTTTGGGTGAATTTAGTGGTGCCGAAGTGACAATCGGAGTTGTGTATCACACCAACTAACTCCGGCAAGATTTCTCAGCGAGTTCTGATATCTCGTATGTAGATCGTTACAGTAGAATTGGGGGTAGATTGTTGAAAATAAAAATAAAAAGTAGGATAGGATCGATCGGAGGAGGAATAGAGGGAAGATGAGTTCATATGTTGTGGACTACTGTCAACTGTGCAGCGAGGAATCTGATGATGTGTTCGGTGGCCTCCATGCGAAATTACGTTAATGTCCCTATGTGCTTTCATTAGTCAATAATGTTTCGCCGATGACAATTTCAACGTACCTATATTTAGGTCTGATAATTGTGGTTCAAGCTGGTGGGCCATGAATTTGAAGATAATTTCATCTTACTACAATACATTGAGCTAAATGATTTTTTTTTTTTTTAACATTTCACATTCTCAAATATAATAATTATAATCAAATGTTATTTTGTGGTTATTTTTGATTAATTTTTTTCCACGTGTCATTTTGTGTCATTTTATGGGTTTTTTTATTTTAATAAATTTCACATAATACTTTAATATAATAATTATAATAAATATAATAATAAATGAATATCAATTTCTTTAATGGAATTAGATTCTTATTTCAAAACTCTCAAATTAAAGTTTATTAGTTTATTTTGTTTATTTATTTAAATTTAAAGTAAAAGTCAATTTTACTAATTTGTTATTTTTTTATTTTCTTATAAATATAAAGTTCTTAAATATTTAGACTTTTATATTTAATTTTTTTAATTAACTCATATAATACATGGGTGTTACACTTAATATATAGTGGGTGTTTGGGATAGCTTTTTAGCTTTTTAAAAAGCTAATAAGCTAAAAAAGTGTTTGTCTATTTAAAAAGCGCTTTTTAAAACAACTTTTGGATAGGAAAAAATAAAGCTGAAAAATCCTAGCTTTTTAGCTTTTTAACCATTTTACTCCTGAAAAAGCAGCTTTTCGCATCCAAACACTTTTTAAAACCAGCTTTTCCTAAAAGTCATAAGCTAATAAGCACTTTTCTTAAAAATCACTTTTGACATAAAAAAGCTAACCCAAACATACCCATAATATATATAGGTTGTTGGATTGAAAACATCAGTTCGACCCATAGTATGTGGGTTAGTAGGTTGATTTCGGGTCAAAGAGTCGACGGGTCATTTTCGGGTAACTTTTTCATGTTAATTTATACGGATTATATATGTCTTTAAATTAATTAATAATTATCATTTTACATTGACTAGAATGAAATGAACAACTAAATATCAATCTAACAAAATAACTTAATAAGCAACAATCTCTTATGTTTGGATTGAGAATTAGATTTGGGATTAACAGCGTTACGACTTAAGGCATGTCGTATATTACATTAATTCATATGTAACATCCCGATTTCCAGGTATGAAATTTATTCCTTAAGAGGCAAGTTTCCCCTTGGAACTCGTCGAGTTAATGGTCTCAACTCGACATGTTGGAAAGCTTTTGGTCGCGTATCTTTTTGGACCAACTCGACGAGTTGGTAAGGAAAAACTCGACGAGTTGGCGGTTGGAAGAGAAACCCTAAAATGTGCACCCTATATAACCTCCTTAAGTCTTTAAGGCTAATCTTTTATCAGCCTCCAAACCCTAATATCGACCTTGTGAGCTCTAAACTTCATTTCCTCTCATATTGTGAGTTAGTGTGGCATTTTGGAGCAAAAGAATGAGAAGATTGTGAAAAGAAGGCAAGGAACTAGCAAGAAAAGCCTTTAGTCTTCAGTTTGGCATTCTTGTGGACTGTTGTAAGTATTCAAGATCCGATTTTTATCTATATATGTAGCTAGATCTTGAGTTTTGCCCCTTTATCTTCCTTATTCTTGGTTGTTGCATGGATAGACTTCATAAAGTTTGCAACTTTACGAGTCTCTAGGGCAAGATGGCCTCATAGTGGGTTAGATCTGCCTTTTTGTCAAGCTTTGATGTCATGCATGGATGTTTGGACATATTTCCTCATTTTGGCCCATTTTGGCTTCAAGACATGCATTGGACATGTATGTTTATAAAGCATCAACCTTTGGGGACGTTTTTGAGGTTAGAATATCTTCTAGAAAGGTTGGGTTCCATATCTCTTGGGTTTTGGGCTTAATGGTTAAGCCTTTGAGTTTTCAAGCCTTGGATAAGAGCCTTTGAGCATTTGCGGTGGTTCCAAAGGATAAAGTTGGAAACTTTATCTTTATAGAAACATTTGGAGTTCAGATCTAAGCCGTAGAGTCCCTAGAATCGAAGAATCATCTGAATGTGTTAAACAGGGGGAAAACTCGACGAGTTGGCTGGGGTTTTCCCGACTTTCTGAGTATTAAAGGAACTCGACGAGTTGGTGGGTGCACTCAACGAGTTGGGTCAACATGGACTGTTGACCTTGACCTTTGACCTTTGACTTTGACCATGGTTAACCAAGTTGTACTTTTGAGGGCATTTTGGGTATTTCAGGATTTTGATGGAATTGGTCACATATTGGTTGTAGGAATTCGGGTCGGAAGGTAAGTTCCGAAGTTAGAGCATTATCAGTTCAGCTGCTTGTGAAGTGAGTTTTCTCACTGTACTTGCGGGTTGAATGCACCAATGTCGGCCCTTGGATTGATGTCATGTTATGCACGTTATGTTATAGTGATCTGGTAGATCAGTATCCTGATAGTTAGGATGATGTTATGCTTTGTGATTTATAAGATATGTTTATTTGTTTGCTAGCTGGTTAATAGTATGGTTATATGTATTATGTGCACATGATTGGTTGGTGGTTGATGCTTCACTGCTTTGCGCGTAAGCCAACAGGCTGGGGCATTCCAACCCGATGGTTGAGGGTCAGGGGAATTCCATCCCCAGGATGATTGGACCTATAGTATCTTGACATTCCAACCCGACGGTTGAGGGCCTGGAGCATTCCAACCCGATGGTTAATTGGACCCATAGTATGTTGGCATTCCAACCCGATGGTTGATTGGGCACATAGTATGCTGTTATTATATATGTGCTACTTGTTATGTATTGGTATTTTGGGGAAACTCACTAATCTTTGGG
Source organism: Lactuca serriola (assembly GCF_051521515.1). NCBI lineage: Eukaryota > Viridiplantae > Streptophyta > Magnoliopsida > Asterales > Asteraceae > Lactuca > Lactuca serriola. The sequence continues at coordinate 185,896,732 of NC_136416.1, read as the reverse complement.
CTTACAGTTTTGGATTATATTTCAGGTACTTCAGAGGATCACAGGAAGGCGAAGGCGTGATCGTGCACCTCCTCATGTTTTGTTTTACGATTTTGGAATTTTTCTGATATAAAACTTATTTTGAGAACAATTTGTAAACAATGATGGTTTGTGGTTTGTTTTGAAAAGTTTAAATTTTCGAGAATTTTATGAATGTTACATCATAAATAAAACTTTAATTTTTATAAATATAATATATAGTCGGGTTGGCGGGTTGGCCGGTGAACCCAAACAAGGAACCCGACCCAACTCATTAAATAAATAGGTTGACGGGTTGGTGGGTCAGAAATCTCAACTCAAACCCGTTTATTTTCGTGTCGGGTTACGGGTTGGGTCGAGAATTGTCACCCTACCTATATTTAACTTTTGTTGGTTTATTACTTATTAATAAGACCATTTCCAACCAAGCTATCCTTTAGCCCATACTAGACCCAGTCGAATCCATGACTTTGAATAGTAATTACGCGGATCGATCAGTTATGTCTGTTTCAGTAGGTTTTGTCCAAGATAATTTTCGATTTATTCAGGATCGATAATCTTTTTAGGAAACATTTTATAGAAATATATCCCAAGTGGTTAAGTCCTTAACATTTAAAATTTATCAAAAACATACAAGAGTGGAACAAAATAATTAAATACAGGTGAAACAAACAACTTACAAACATTAAAATCTCATTACATCATCTAAATATTTAAGAGCTAAATTTGTTTTCAGTATTCACTAAGTCTTCCAAACTAAATATATGTCAAAATACAAGTGTTAGGTTCGAAAAGCCTAATGAATATACATGGGCCAACTTTTAAACACAATCGAGGTCAATCTAATCTCAAAATACAACCCTAAAAAGTTTATAAAACCTCAAAAGTACAACAAGCTCATGATTTAGGGAAAGAAGCATTCTAAAAGTAGCATTATTAAATTTCATCAAAACATCAAGAATAAATCAACAACATCAAATATGAAATGCAATGTAAATGTTTCTACACTGATAAACCAAGTCCTCATAGTCTACAACATCACTCACCTCAATATTAGGATAGCTTGTGTTAAGGTAGCACATAGTACACTAAACACATAGGCTTCATCAAAATTAAAAACATATGTTCATCACACATGAAGCTCATAAGAGGTAACTAGCCACAAGTGCAAATGAGGCTTGTCTAGAATGTCATCACACGTCAAAGTCATCGAGATTTTGGTATCCGGTTATAAGGGGCCACATAGTCTCACATTACCATGAGTGGGTACATAGTTGTGACCTCCCCATTTTTACGGCCAGAAAAGACCGATTCGTTTATGCTTATTAAATCAGAGTATTCTTTTAAAAAGATTGATTAAGTGAAATTTGTCCCCAAAACATGATAATTGTAACGTTCCGTTTAAATTAAATAAATAATTAACCCTAAACCCCGAGATGTATAATATATTTTATTGTAGCTCTAAATCCATAATATCTTAGCGGGGTGTTGGTCTTCGGGAGTTAAAAGTCATAATCGAGAGTTTGGGGGTTAAAATGTAATTTTCGGATTAATTTGTAAAGATTTTTGAAGGTTGAGGGCTGATTAGTAAATTATGGATTTAATTTGAAAAGGATTTCAGAAGTCAGGGTGTGTTTGGTAAATTATAGACTTATTATGGAAAGATTTTGGAATGTGCAGAGCCGAATGGTAAATTATGTACCTAAGTTGAAAATAATTTGTCATGGAGGGGCTATATGATAACTTATGGAGCTGATCGAAAAGAATCGAGAGGGAGGGGTAGGAAATGTAACTATGAGTCAAGTTTTATAATTTACGGGCTTAAACCCGTCACCCTCATATGAAGCCTTCATATATAAGCATTGTGAAACCCTAACCCTAGCGACTTTCTTTAGCCGCCACCATATTCCCAGAGTCGTCTCAGCCGCCACCTCCTCACCGTTTCTTGCACCACCCTCACTACTGTCGCCGATGAAGTCAAGGACGAAATACAACCACCGATGCATTCATTCCATTGAAGACGAAGACCACCCCTTGGTCGTTGGGGTAGTGGGCGATTAGAAGAACGTGATTTGTAGCTGCTGTCGTTCGCCATTCGGGGTCGCGAACTCCTTTCCTTCCCCGTTCTTCTGTTGTTGCGTTGTCACTGGACCGCCACTTCCGGTTCTCGTTGTTTCACATTCGTGGGTTCTCTGACCGCCACCTTCCTCCGATGGTGAGGTTGTTGCTCCGTTGGTGTGTGACTTCTGACGTATGAGTCAAGTTTTATAATTTACGAGCTTAAACCCGTCACCCTCATATGAAGCCTTCATATATAAGCATTGTGAAACCCTAACCCTAGAGACCTTCTTTAGCCGCCACCATCGTCCTAGAGTCATCTTAGCGGCCACCTCCTCACAATTGCTTGCACCACCTTCACTACTGTCGTCGGCGAAGTCATGGACGAACTACAACCACCGTTGCATTCATTCTGTTGAAGACGAAGGCTGACCTTGGTCTTCAGGGCAGTGGGCGATTAGAAGAACGTGATTTTTCGCTGCTGCCATTCACCAATCGGGGTCGCGACCTCCTTTCCTTCCCCATTCTCCTGTTGTTGCGTTGTCACCGGACCGCCGCCGCTGCTTCTCGCTGTTTCATATTCGTGGGTTTTCCGACCGCCGCCTTCCTCCGACGGTGAGGTTGTTGCTCCGTTGGTGTGTGAATTCCGACGTATGGGTGTCAGTTTCAATCCATGTCGCTGGTGTGAGTGTGTCTAAGTGGCCGGAAAACGTGTATAACCACCATAGCAGCCAACCATGGTGGCTGCCGCCCATGCTACTCCTTCTGCCGCCACCAGCCACCGTGAGGGGTGGTGTGTGTATGTTTTTGTGTGTGAGATAGTGTATTGTATGGGTTTTGTGAGTATGATGTTGTATGTATGATTCTTGTCCGGAAAACCAGTCACCACCACCGTGAGGTGGTGGCTACCACCTCACGCCGCCATTCTTCCGCCACAAGCCACCATGTTGGGTAGCGGTGTACATTCGTGTGTGATTGGATTATTTTTTAGATGATTGGACAAGTTTTGGGTTTAGAATCATAACCACCACCACCACGAAGTGGTGGTTGCCGCCGTGAGCCGCCACCGACCACCACCGCCTGAGGTGGCAATGGGTGGTGTCCGGCCTAATGAAACCCTAATCAACCGATACTTTGGAACTTTGTTGGCATGTAATTGGGTTGGAAGCCTAATAAGGGTTTAGAAAACCCTAATTGTGAATATGTTAGTTTGGAATTATCGGGACCTGCATTTTGGGCCATTGGAAATTGAATAATGAATTACGCATGACCACACCGTATGAGTTACCTAGTAGAATGATGGACTTAATGGAGTCCTTAATGGGGTAAGTGTTTCTAATTAACCATAATCGTCATTTTGTGTGAAAACCCTAATTTTGTTTGGGCCTTTGAGTTGGGCCTTTCTTTTAGGCTTTGGTGATTGGGCTATTGATGGGCCATCCAAGAACAAGTACATGGACTAGAATATTTGGATGAGCTTTAGGGTAAGGCCCATGTGAAGGGTTTGGGCCCAATTTGGAAAATTAGGCCATAAATGGTCCATATGTTGGGCCTTGATTTATTATTTGGCTTTTGGGTCTCTAGAGTTTGAGTTTGGGCCTCGGCTTTGGACCAAGCTAGGATAGGGGTAAAATGGTCTTTTTACCCCAAGTATGGACTTATGGTTATGTATTGAAACCCAAATGGTTAACTGGGTTTTGTTTTGATGTTGACAGTTCGGGGGTCTATCAGTCAGCAGCCAAAGATTTATTCGCGGGACTTCAACAGTGCGAGGTAAGTCTCATCGTTGTTTGTATAGGTCGTAGGCACCAATGTCGGCCCATTTAAATCAATCGTGGGATGGTAAGAAGGATTGAGAATCCTACCAGTATTTTGTGTTGTGGGATGTTAGTTGAATCGAAGTGTGGAAGAATCGCCCAAGGATTCAGAAGCAGGAACAGTTTTGAAACTGGGATAAGTTTTGCATCCTTTTCTGAAAGGAAGACAACCCATGTGACTGTATGGTTCGAGGATAGTGTGAGATGGAAGTTCGGAAAAACTTGCCAAAGATGAGATCACGTTCTCGGAATGTTTGCTAGCAAGCCTTAGGGAATTAGTTTGGGGATTCCAGTCGGGACATGGGTCCAGTTTTGGATATTAGGTCGTGTGTCTCCTCGACGTCGGATGTGTTCGGATTAGTAATCAGCGAATGCGATAATGTGAGAAAGTGTTGTAAGTCTGTGGGTATAGCCATAGCATTCACTAGCAGTCAGATAGTGTGAGGAAGTGTTTTCACTGGTAGTCAGATAGTGTTAGAGTGTTGTAAGTCTGCAGGTGTAGCCGTAGCATTCACTAGCAGTCAGATAGTGTTAGAGTGTTGTAAGTCTGCAGGTGTAGCCATAACATTCACTAGCAGTCATATAGTGTTAGAGTGTTGTAAGTCTGTGGGTGTAGCCGTAGCATTCACTAGCAGTCAGATAGTGCTAGAGTGTTGTGAGACTGCGGGCGTAGCCGTAACATTCACTTAGTTGATAGATAGTATAAGCACGTTGTTAGGACGCAGAAGGAACAATAGTACCCACCAGTTCGGGTGCAACAGTGAGGATATGGAGATCCACAAGTCAGATATCAGAATTATCCAGATGGATTAGATTTGGTTGAACCAGTGATAAGACTTTCGGAACGTCACTGCAGTCATAGGATCAAAGAAGCAATGGACCATTTAAGGTCGTTGTAATATAAGGCTACCATTGGTCGTGTAGCAATCACTTTTAGCCCTGGATTGGTAATGTCGGAATCCGACGTATGGAATCAATCAGTTAGATCATAAGGCCACTAGGGCCACAGTGACAAGATAACTAGTAGCAGCTAGTTCCAAAGAAGGATTTCGTTCAAAAGTCGTATGAAGTGACTAAGTAGGGAGTCCTTTGGCTCCGCAGCCGGGCTGGAACCCGGTATTTTCAGATGACTGATGAGCAATTTGAGACCAGGTAGGGATGTCAACAGGGGCAAACGGGACGGGGAGTACATCCCCCGCCCCCGCCCCCAAAATTCTCCCGTTGCCCCGCCCCCGCCCCCAAAATTTTTAGCATTGTCATCCCCGCCCCCGCCCCCGAATTCCTTGTTTACCCCGTCCCCGCCCCCGTTTCCCCGACCCCGTTTCCCCGACCCCGAAAAAAAAACACTATAAATTCAAAGTTACAGCTTACAAACCAAAAAAATCAAAGAAACAAGAATGATTATGATAAAGTTCCAAAAACCACAATATATCCAAATCTATCGACTCGACTGATTAAAGTTCCAAAAAAGCTCAATAAATCCAAAGTTACAAACCAAAAACTAATGTACGGTTACGATAAATTCAAAGAAACATCAATGATTACTATAACACAAAATCATTCTACTTCCCATCTTTCTTTTCATCTTCATCAACATTTAAGTCATCGCCACCATCCACAAGACTACCTATAAAAATGTTATAGTAAGCAACAATTAATATGGAAATGATATAACAAACAACAAATAACAACAAAATGCATACCTTTTTTCCCGCCAGATAACCAATTTTGGGTGCATATGATAGCTTCAATTGTTTTTGGAAGAAGTTTACTACGATGTGGGCCAACAATTCTACCACTAGTAGAAAAGGAAGACTCTGAAGCAACGGTAGAGATGGGAATAGCCAATATGTCTCTTGCAATCACACTCAAAGTAGGATATTTAATAGCATTTAGCTTCCACCAAGCTAAAATATCAAAATCATGACTCTTCGGTAAAGTTTTTTCTTCTAAATACAATTCTAGCTCTGTTTTTCCACAAAAAACACTACTAGAAGAATTCCATGAAAAAAAGCATCTAACGATTCTGTCTCAACACTGGAAGTTGCATTTTGAGTACTAGAAGTGGGGACACTATCATCACTGCTTGTTTGGCTTACACATCTTGAATCATATTGTTGATATATACCCTCACAAATTGTTTTCACATTCAATAGATGAACTTTTGCTTTATCATCTCTATAGATAAGAGGGAAAAAGTACTCTAGGATTTTCATCTTAAACCTAGGATCCAAGATAGTAGCCATAGACATCACCCCATAACTGTCTTCCCAATACTTATCAAATTTTGTAACCATACTTGATGCCATTGTACTAACTTCATTGAACTTGGAGTCATCCCATTTCTTTAAAGCTAACTTTATTTCGCAAATTTTAGGGAAAAAATGTTAGTGGTAGGATATTTTGTTCCCGAAAACAATTTTGTAACACTATAAAAGATCTTCAGTCTGTCGCAAAGTTCATTAGCCAAATCCCAATCACTTTCATTAAGTAAGCTCTTATATTGGGGCTCACGATTTTTTAACCTGGAGAAGACTTTTTTGTATTTCACGGCAGTAGCAAGCATCAAGTATGTAGAATTCCAGCGTGTTTTGCAGTCAAGGGCGATTTTTTTTCCAAAATTAACACATGATTGTTTTGCATTCTGTTCAAATGTCTCCATTCTTTTTGGTGTTTCTGTCCAAAAAGAAACACTCTCACGAACTTTCTCAATCCCCTTAAAGGAATCCAACCCACTTCTCATAATTAAGTTTAAAATATGCGCCGCACATCACATATGGAACAACTCTCGACCTAAAATCAACCCATTATAAGGCATTTTTTCTATCATCAGTTCAATCATGCAATCATTTGTTGAACAATTATCAACAGTTAAATTTGATAATTTTCTATCTAAATTCCATTCCATCAAACAATCTAACAACACCTCTGATAGCTTCTATGCAGTGTGAGGACACGGCACATATATAAACCTACCAATCAACAAAATAAATTCAATTTAATAATGAAAACATATTATATTAAGCATATATAGCTATAAATTAGTAATTACCTCAAAAGTCGACTTTGCAATTTCCATGAATCATCAATGAAATGGGACGTCACGGTCATGTATCCTTTTCTTTGGTTGTTGCAAGTCCACATATCGGTAGTTATTGCAATACGACCTTGAATACTCCCCAAGAATTGCATTAGCTTTTCCTTTTCTTCATCGTACAATTTCAAGATGTCACTCCTAGCCGTGTTTCTACAAATAGACTTAAATAATGGTTGAAGCCCTTGAAAAAAAACTCTAAAGCCTTCATGTTCAACAATACGGAGTGGGTAGTCATGTTGTGCTATCATCCTAGCAAGATCCATTCGTGAATCCTCATAATTAAAACAATGGGTTGCTAATACCGATCCCTCACTTTCGTCCATCTTAGACTTTTTTCCAACTAAACGGCTTTGGAAATCGTCAATTCTTTTTTAATATTTCCCTGCTTTACATGTGTTTTGGTGACCCAACAAACCTTTTGTTCCGGTGTTGCTATGGTAAGTTAACGCCTTTTTGCAATAAATGCAAACCGCCTTTTCGATTCCTTTAATTTTTTTTCAATTCGTAATGAGCCCATACTGGGGATCTTAGTTTTCTTTTTTATCATTTTCTGCAGCCTGATCAGTAGCGTTAGCAGTACCATGAAACGCATTTGAATCATGTGGTTGAGTTTGATCAGCTGAAGACATGATATTTGAATCCTGGAATTGATTTCACAACATCAGAAAACATTCAACAAATTAAACACAACTAACACTAAAACTAACAAACTTCAAGAACATATTGCAGGAACACAATAACACTAATAAATTAATTGTATTTGAATGAGAAAAATGAACAGATTACTGAAACATACTAACACAAACATTAACAAATTAACCACTACTTACACTAACACTAACAAAGTTCAAGAACAAATTACATGAACACACTAATACTAACAAATTAACTGCATTTAAATCAAAAAGATGATCAGGACCATACTAACACCAACAAATTTCAAGAATTTAAAAGAAAGTAATGTTTATATTCAATGAAATAGATGATCTAGTGAACATATGAATCATATATCGAGCAACTAATTTTAAAATAATAAATTTTCATAAGATGTTATGTTCAATCACAAAGAACCGATGTTTCATGTCTACTGAAGTAAATAACAATTGATGAGATGAACTGATAAGACAAGATCAGAAGATGATATACAATGTTATACGAACCTGACTTGAGTGAGACGAGAAAGAAATTGCACGCTAAGGAAGCGCTGATGAAGGGATCGATGCCTAAGGAGTCGACGGCTAAAGAGTCGGCGACGACTGGTGGGCTTACGACGACCGGCGAAGACGTGAAGGTGAATCACTGAAATGATGATGAACGATTGAAGGTCCACGGTCGCTTGGAGTCTCGAGAGAACGGGAGGCAGAGTGACGAAGTCTGAACTCAGAAGCGGGAATTGGCCACTCTGAAGGATCGATCAACAAAGAAAAGAAATTGAAGCGTCATTACATGATTTACCCTAAATGGATTGATAACTACAAAACCGTAAATACAGTAAGTCAAATAGTCAATATCTATGTAAATATGTAATTAATATATATAGAATTATAAATATTATATATATATATATATATATATATATATATATATATAACATATTAACGGGGACCCCATGGGGTTTTCGGGACGGGACTGCCCACCCCCGCCCCCGCCCCCGAAATCAAAACGGGGTTAACTTTACCCCTGTCCCCGCCCCCGTCCCCGAATTTTTTAAGCAACTACCCCTCATACGGGTTCGGGGCCCCACGGGATCGGGGTCCCACGGGACTTTTTGACATCCCTAAGACCAGGGAGGTCTTGGTAGATTTTGGAAGGCAGCCAGGGCGCAACATACTACTTCGGACAGTTCAGTGTCTCAAGCAGTAATGGTATTTTAGGATTTCATGTATGGTTAGAGTCACAGATAGCTTGGGATATGCTAAGTCACTTATAGCGGGATTATTTGAGTTTTGGCCAAGTATAAGTGAATCACAGGGATAAGTGGATATGTGATTATGATTTTCTAGCGGGAACCTTGAGTTATCAGGAGATGAGTAGGCAGCTGAGAGACAAGTGGACTGAATTTAGCAATAATGATTCAGTAAAAGTGGCCTGTCAGGGATCCAGACCATCTCGAGACAGCAAAATTTAGATGAGCAGATGTGATCTTGTTGCGAGGAATTAGTTCGCCTGTAGATTTTAGGGATTTTTGAAGATTGATCACAGCCACCCTGGGAAGGCTAGGGTGTGCCCAGGATAGTGACCATGTTACTAGAGTGGTTGTGCATGTAAGATATGGTAAGGAATGATTTCGAGGACGAAATCTAATTTAAGTGGGGGAGAGTTGTAACACCCCGTTTATAAAATAAATAAATAAAGGTACGAAAGCCCTGAAATCAATAATAATTGATCAAGACGTTAGTTTCGAGGAGTTAAAAGTCATAGTTATAGAAGTTGGGGGATTTATTGGTAAGTATTAGACCTAATGTGAAAGGATTTATGAAAGCAGGGGGATAAAGAGTTAATAATGGACCTCATTTAGAAATAATTGGAGAATGAGGGGTTACTTATTAAAATATGGGACTTATTTTGTAAGGGATTTCCATGGATGGGGTTGAAATGGTAAAATAAGTACATAGTTTGAAAGAAGAAGAAGATGGAGGGGATGGAAGTGCCATTATGGCAAAGATTTGAGATTGGATGGGAGTATATAAGGCATAATTGCCTAACCCTAACCCTAATACTCTAAGATATTCCTCAGTCGCATCTCTTCACCCTTATATCTCCCCCGACGCCGCTACCCTTCTATTTTCGATTAGCCGCCGCCGACAAGGACCCAAACCAACCGTCGTGCCCCATCCTATCAACCGGAAGATCCATTGGTGATCTAAATCGTAGCAAGGAAAGTCGAAATGAAGGTTGAGATCACCGCTGCCACCCTTAGGCCTCCCAGCCGCCGTCACCACCCGTTCCCTCTCGTTTTCCGGCCAACAAGGTGTCAAACGACCACCGCCATCCACCCGGTCGCTCTCCGACCACCTAATAACCATCGAGTGACGTTGTAAACCGTATGGGAGGGTAATGAATCTGCATTAGTGAGGATCGAGGAGGGTGACGTCGTGATGGCCACCGTCCGTGACTCTCCACCGTCGTCGCGCCTCCGCTGTAGCTGGTCATCGAACTCTTTGCCACCACCAGCCACCGTGGAAGGTGGCTGTGTGTGGGTTTGGCTATTTTTAGGTGTGTGTGGTTGTATTTCCATTAGCAACATGTGTGTTTGGGTGTTGTGTTTAGCCGGAGTTCACGAAAAAGCCACCGCCACCACCGTGAGGTGGTGGCTACTGCCATGAGCCACCATCAGCCACCACTAGGGTGGTTGTGTGTGTGTGTGTGTTAGAATAGTTAGTGCGTGTGTGTGTGTTTATTTGTGGATTAAAAGCTTGTAATTGTATTTAGCAAAAGATGTAATGAAAAGAACCATAACCACCACCGTAAGGTGGTGGCTGCTGCCGCGAGCCGCCATTGACCACCACTATCAAATGTGGTAGTGGGTGCTGTCCCACTTGCAAAACCCTAATGCACCTATCAGAAACCTAATAGGCTTAAAGATTAATTTTAGGCCAATTGGGCCATGTTTGGGTGGAAACTCTAATTAGGGTTTAGAAAACCCTAATTGTGAGTATTTGGGCCTTGGATTTAGTAGGACCCACCTTTGGGCCATTGGGATTGGATTGTGTATTAAGTCCAAATTATTCCATATCATTTATCTAATAGAGTAAAGGACTTAATGGATTAATTCCTTAATGGGTTAAGTAAGAAAACTTAACCCTAATCGTCATTTTATGTAAAACCCTAATTTCACTTGGACCTTGAGTTGGTATTTGCTATTGGGCTTTGGTAATTGGGCCAATATGGGTCATCCAAGAATAATCTTATGGACTAGAATAGTTAGATGGGCTTTGGGGTAAGGCCTATATGAGGGTTTGGGCCCAATTTGGAAAATTGGGCCATAGATGGGCCTAGATGGTTGTATGATATTGGGCCCTTAGAATGAGATATGTTGCACTGGATTGAGCAATTAGGCCTTAAGGGAAGACCATGTAAAGGTTTGGGCCTAATTTGGAAAATTGGGCCATATGATGGGCTTAGGTTCATTATTAGACTTTTAGGTCATTGGATTGGGCCTTGGGCTTGAATCAAGCTAAGTTATGGGTAAAGTAGCCTTTACCCAAGCATGGACGTATGAGTATATGTGATGGAACCCAATTATTAATTGGGTGTTATTTTGATATTGATAGATTTGGGAATTTGTCATCCAACAGCTAGGGTTTTGTCAGCGGGACCTCAACAGTGTGAGGTGATTTTCCTTCTAGTAGGAACAGGTCGACGACCATAATGTCGGCCCGTTTAGATGTTAGTAGTTCCGTACTTTGGTCCGATGCCAGGGGGTTAGCCCGATGCAGTTTACATGTTTCCAGACTTCTGTCCGATGTCGGGGTGGTCCCGAGAAGTAGTTATGTATGCTTGATGTCTTCTTGATTCATGCATGTTTATGATATGTGTTATGTCACACCCCAAAACCACGAACGGCAGAAACATTCTGGGGTGGAGGATGTCATGTAATGTATCACAACAATGTAAAGTAGTAAACAAGCAACAAGATCATCCATTGCATTAATAGTATAATTTTAATTACAAGTGTTCTTTCATAGTATAAGACAACATAATGAATAATCAAAATAAAAAGAGGAGTCCTGACTGCTCTGTCTTCACAAAACCTGGTCGTCGTAGCTGTCTATTTGTGACCTGAGAATACAAGTTATTTTGAAAGCGAGTATCAGCCAAAAAGCTGGTGAAGTCATAAGTATTAATGTGTCTTTGATTTGTAAAAACTTGTAATGAAAGACTTGAAATTGTTTTGAAAGAAAGTTCGTATAAGTATGAAAATGTTTGTAAGTAGTTACAAGTGTTTGAAAAACCCTAGAAATCCCTATGATTCCTATTAGTATAGATGAAATCTTCTACCAAGACCTAACTGTTTTGAAAGTAGCCTTCTACCAAGACCCGACTGTTTTGAAAGTAGCCTTCTACCAAGACCCGACTGTTTTGAAAGTAGTCTTCTACCAAGACCCAACTATTTTGAAAGTAGCCTTCTACCAAGACCCGACTGTTTTGAAAGTAGCCTTTTACCAAGACCCGACTGTTTTGAAAGTAGCCTTCTACCAAGACCCGACTATTTTGAAAGTAGCCTTCTACCAAGACCCGACTGTACGACTATTATTATTAATATAAGAAATTGTATCCTTTGATACTAGGACACACAAATATAATTCACCTCATCGGTTATGTGAATGACTTACAAGGTAAAGGTAATAATATAAATAACTTAAGTATTATCCTTTTGTACTAGGATAACTAACAGTGTTAACTGAAGACATCCGTATATGTATATTTACCTCTGTAGCTAACAGCTGGGTGTAGGAATAGTTAGTCCCTTAAAGTACACCTATAATGGTATCAACCGAAGACATCCGTAGATGTGCATTTACCTTTATAGCTAACAGAGGTTCTAGGAATGGTTAGTCCCGCAAAGTATCCTTTGGAACAAGGATATAAAGTCCAATCTATCTCGTCGATTATGTGATTGTATCACAAAATAAAGATAAGAAGGATAATTATATAACAGTATCTACACATATAATATGTAATAGTAACTCATCATATAACATTTACGTAAAAGTATTCATGTAAAAGTATCCATGTAAACGTACACATGTAAGCGTATCTATGTAAAAGTATTCATGAATGAACTGACCCTTGTGTGATTCCTTGTACTTGGAATGGTAAGTAGTATCTCCTAACTATACCTATAATAGTTACTAATGGTGTACATGTATAAGTGAAAGTATGCCTTTGCTACCCAAAGGTACTGAACTGATTGGAGGACTTTTATGTCTATATATGTATACATAATATATAACTAATAGATAGACGACCTTCGGACGGGTAGCCGATGCCCTAAAGCCACATCCCAACGAGGAAAAGGAGATAAAGAGAGCTAGCCTTCCTAAGCCCTTTACGCATTACTTATATAAATATACATACATAGGCATGCATTTGATAATAAGTATAAAAGAGTTTAAGTAAAAATATTTGACAAGTAAAAGAGTGTGTAAAACAGTTTAGTAAATAGTTTGAACAGTAAGAAAACTCCTGGTTTGGTAGTTATTAATCACATGTGATTGATATAATAACTATAAGTATTCAACTTGTATTCCCCCATAAAATCATTTAAAAACATTTAAACCATTGATTAAGGGGTATGAACTCACCTGTAGAGAGTAGTATGGATGAACTGATGAAACCGGGTTGCTAGGCGTCAAGTGAAGACTTGAACACACTCTATGATCCTAGTTAACATATAATACCACATATATGTATCAAATTAGTCTTTAAACAACTAATAAACAAATTTAAGACACCCTAGGACATGCTAAACACCTTATACAAGTGTTATAAGTCCCAAGGATTGCATCTAAGTCTTGTAGGGAAAGGCTAGTGTGCATGGGGTTCAAGGAAAACTCCATTTGGGAGTTTACGGTTTTGTGGTCACAACCAAAATAATTTGCGGTCGTAAACCCTTGAGTTTACGGCCGTAAGCTCACACACTTTTGACTATTTGTTGTTTGAAGCCTTAAAAGTCCCTAGAAGCTTTTCTACTTGAAGTATGTGTCTAAGGAAGGAACTAGGGCACCATTTCACTCCTATTTGGAGTTTACGGTTCCTAAAACATTTTCCTTTGAGTTTACTACCGTAAACTCATAAGGTTTATGGTATTTTGGGGGGTTTTCAAGTCCTTAGCTCATCAAAGAATGGATCCATGTTAGTTACTAAGGCATAGGAAGGAATATGGGTCATTTATACACACTATGGGGTGTTTACGGTTTTGGGAGATCCCCAAACCGTAAAAACATATAAATGGGGTTTTATGGTGCTTTTCATGTGCTAAAACCATCAAGGAAGGTTTCCATACTAGTTTCTAAGCATAAGGGAAGAGTTGGGGGCACTTTGGCACCCAAAATAGAGTTTACGGTCCAAGAAGATCTTGGACCGTAAGCTCCTTTTTTCTTGTGATCCTTGAGTGATTTCTATGATATCTAAACATATATTAAGCTTTAAAACACTCTAGAGTAGAAGTACTTACAATTTGGGGCAAAATATTGAAGATCCTTGGGAGAGAATTCGGGCTTTTCTCTAGTTGAAATGGAAGAAATGAACTAAAAATGGCTAAGTGCCCTTTATATAGTCCGTTGAGTTTTTGGTCCAAAAATATCATTTGAGCCGTAAACTTCAAACTCTTGGGGTTTTGAAACTTATAAGATGCACAAAATACTTTAGGGCATCCTCTCTCCTGATATCTCCTAAAGTGTAAATCCTGAAATACTCAAACTTATTCTAAAAAGTCTAAAAATTAACAGCAACTGCTCTGACTTCTATTGACCTGACATGTTTGTACAGAATAGAAATTTCGGGTTGTCACATCATCCCCCGGTTAGAAGTAATTTTGTCCCGAAATTAGAATTTAGGTAAGGAAGTAGGCATGAATAATCAAGCCGAGAAGTGGGGATACTTCCTAAATGATTGATTTTCACGCTCCCAAGTGAATTCGGGTCCTTGGTTGGCATCCCATCGGACCTTTACTTAAAGGGAAACGACTATGAATCGATCACATGACCTCTCGGTCCATGGTCACTACGGTTCTTCCACGTAGGTGAGGCTCTTGTGGGACTCGATCTCTTCGAGTGGGATTTCAAGAGTCTCGTTGGATCGATACTTTTTACAAGTTCGAGACGTGAAGGGTAGAATGTACGTTACTAAGCTCGCGGTGTAGGTCTAGTCTGTGAGATACAGGACCGATTCCGGTAAGAATCTCGGAGGTCCTGACTATCTTGGATTTAGCTCTCCACGCTTTCCGAAGCGTATCAAGCCATTCACAGAGTGAGATTTCCTAAAGAATTTGGTCTCTCACTTGGAATTTCAAGGTTTCTTTTTCTTTCTTATCTTCCCAGTCAAGGGCCACTCCCTGCTGGGTCAAAATCGTAAGGGTTTTTGTAATTTGCGAGGAGTTCTAAACGAACTATGATAGTAGGTCTGCAAGACCTAGAATTTGGCGAATTTTTGTCGGCGTCTTTAGTGCCGACAAATCCTCAATGGTTTTGATAAATTGAAAGAGTTCTCAAGGATTTCCACATCACTAATAGTGTGTATTAGGAATTTGACTCTTCAATTCCAAAACTCGCGTTTAGAGAACTTCGTGCAAAGCTTCTCTGATTGTCTTGTTTCCATGGCTTATTGTAGATGCTCCTTATGATTCCCTACTTGCTATGGGAGTAGATAAGTAAGTCATTTACAAAGAGAATGACGAACTCATCCAAGTAAGAATTGATGGGTTTTAGCCATAAGAACATCCTATGTGCTCATACAAACCCTAATGTTTGGATCTAGGTTTCTCTATTGTACGTGCAATTCATCCAAGACTATAAACCCTAGATCTAGTATACGATAATCAATATAACATATGAATTAGGTTTTAGATCATACCTTGATTGTTATGTAGTAATAACAATCTCAAATCCTCCTTGTAATGACTTTAGAAAGCTTAGAGTCACAAATGACACTCCTCTAATGGCTCACAAACACCAAGAGTAAGAGGATGAAGAGGAAAAGAGAAGGAGGCTGCCCAAAACGTGTGAAAACCCTAGAGAACAAGTTCACCACGTTTTTGGGGCTTAAGGGTCCTTTAAATAGTGAGGCTATTAGGGTTATCTAACAAGGAAACCGTAATTTGGATGCTTAGGACCTAAGCAACCCATTGACTCCTTCCTTAAAGGTCTAGGACGATTTCTAATGGGTTTTCACATAGAATTCGTCCACCCCTTTAATATGGAGTCCATTAGCTCAATATTCAACTATCACACAATTGACAGTTCTTGTCCCTTAAGTTTAATTAATTTCTTTTAGCCACAAAATTAATTCTTATTAATTCTTGACTAATATTAATTAAACAATATGATTTCTCCTTTAATATATTATTCTCATAATATATTAATAAATCATAATTAATCCTTTCTCTCCATAATTCATCCTATCAAGTTGCTTTGGTGAAGGCAACCCAAAAGGACCATGCACCATCGAGTCAAGTACATATCAAAATAGTTATGGACTTAGACACTAATCCAACAGTCTCCCACTTAGATAACTCTAATAACTATTCTACGTATGACTTCAGATCCTGATCTGCAATCGTAGCTTTCCAAAGCCGCTGTCAACTCTGATCTTATCAGATACGCGTGTCCTTTAGATAAGGGATCATATATTCCTCCATTCTAGATATCGTATAGATATGAGACATGAACTTAATCATTCTTTCTATACTATTTCCCGACTACCGATTTATGACGACTGATAACAAACTACAATTTGAACACATCAATAGTCCCGGCTTGGCCAAGCGCTTAGGTGCCATCACTAAATCATCGAGGGACCCAAAGATATCGCTTTTATCCTACTTTGGATAAAAGGAACGAATAAACTTTGATTCAGTGCTTGCTTGCACTCACTTACCGAATTACACACAACAATATGTTTTATAACACCAAGTTACTGGTGCATTTACATATTATCAACGTGCAACCGACTCGCAAGATACAACTCACACATCTCGGTTTCAAGAATATAAGATGTTATCGTCTCACCAATCAATCGTGATACAATTCATGAAGTGATCCAAGTGAGCGTGGGTTTAATCCAATGCTCAAATCATATTCATAAGCACTCATGAACGTTGCAACAAACATTTGCTTATGTCCAACACTCTTTAGACAATCCACACACCAATTCATGACAGTCTTCATTCATATCTACTTCCAACATATGAACGACTGTGGTCTGTTCAAATAATTTGACTGTTGTGAACCAATTAATTTATTCAGGAAGTCAAAACATGCAAAGTAAAACACAAGAATAATACTAATCCCATATGGCCTCAAACCTTTAAGTATAAATAAAACACCTTTTTCCCTCTAAATGCGCTAGACATTTGGAAAATTTTAGAATGGTCAAATATTATAGCATTTGCAATCTATCCTATACCGAAGCGTATGGGACACGATGCATAATGTCTTACATAAAGATTTGATACTTTATCAATCTTCTGCCATAATATCTTACGTGTCACATTCTTATGATTCGAATTATGAAGAGGAATGCCGTAATCATAATCGAAATTTAAGAACTCACTATGTATCCTTGACTAAGTTTATTAACATTCCATAACCTAAGCCTTTAGTTTTGAAATGAAGCATAATATTATCTCCCTTAATTATAGAAAAACAACTATTCAACCCTTACCACTTTGTAAAGTATGACTCTTGTTTTCTATAATTAATATTGCTAACTTGCAATACCTGCCTTAATAATCATACAATCATAACATTTATGCTCCCACTATCATGATGATTATTATAAACATAACACTTATGCTCCCACTATCTTTGACATGTATTCAGAAACAGCTTACCTTTCAGAAAAACAATACCTATTGAATTTCTTAAGTCCATATTTCTAATACCTAATGCTTTGATAATCTTTTATCAAGGCTTCTTGAACTTATACACCTTTGCCTTAGATAGCTCATATGTGTGGCTTAAACAATTCAGATAAATTGCCAAATCTCACAATTCGAATCATGGAAATGGGATACTATAACCATAATCGAATTCGAGAATCCAATTATCACAATCACCATCTTCTTAAAATCTCTTTTAGTGAAAGTATTTCCTCACAGTCATTTTCATGAAAGAGGGAAACTTATGACACTTAGATTTTAATGGTGTATGTGTTCTTATTCATGTGAATTTGTCAAAAACAAAGTTTACGACAAATTCAAACTTATATGGACCGAACTTTCTTAATCTTGATTTCTTGCCTTATGGTAACACGACTGCCCACCATGTCTTCCAAGTAGTTAAACAACTCACCCTTTCCTATCAATGTACTTTTCATTGATCAAGGTCCTTGCCTTTTATGCATTCAAATGAGAACTCATAGGGCTCACATGCATAATTAACTTAATTGGAACGGCACAGAAACAAGATAATGTCAAAACCTCAACTCGTGTGCTAGTTATGATCGATAAGGTTTATTCTTGATTAGTTCTTGAAACTTTTCAAGACCATTAAGACTCCCACTGACTCCTTGACATATAAGATTCTTTTGTCAATAAACATTTCTTGACAAACGAATATTCAAGAGTTAGTGTAGTTTTTATCAAGACAAAACACTTCATAAAATTGGTCCTAGTTGGTTTTTGTCTTATCCAAGACATCACAACTTTCCACATTTGATGAATGTTATAAACCTTCTTAAGACTTGTCACTCAATGTCACAATCTTAACTCTAAGATTTGGTTTTGGAACGAAATATGATTGAATTCTTGATTTAACCATTTTTTCAATTCTCGATTCCTCTTCTTAGACATACAATTGCACAAAGATTCACTTAGAGGATAAATTGAGATATGGTTCTTAATCATTAAGACCTATCACAAAACATAAAAGGTACTCTCCCTTCTTCTTAGAATAGAGAAACTTTTATCTTTCTGCCTACTTGATTCTTCTTATTCGTTCTGCTATTGATTTGAACCTTTTCAATCAATTCAAAATTACACTTAATCTTATAAGTATAATCATATTTACTAAACCTTTAGTGAATCATGACGAATATCTTTGTTACTCTTGTGGTGGACTTGATCAACACACAACTTTGTGTACTCGATCTCCTAGTCCTTCACTTGACACTTTGTCAATGACTTAGTCTAATTTCCAAATATGAAATTTCTCATTCATCGTGCAACCAAGTTGCATGATTCCAAATTTCTGTCCAATTGAAACTTGGGCGATGAGAAACTCTCCCTATTTGGTAAATTTTCGACATTTCCACAATTATCATAATTAAGAATCACATCCATTCGTTGTAGAAATATGCAAACATCAATTTTTCATCACAATTTTATCGCAAGGAAATAAATAAATAAATGAGTCAAACCAAAATTTATTTTATTTATAACAGCAGCGGAAAACATTTGTCCTTACAATGCAAAATCAACTGAAAAACTATGTAATCAAATATTCCCAACAATTCTATTATAACTTTCTAAGCTCAAAATCTAATCTTCAAGTCCATGCGATCAAGATCCATTTCTTTGTGATTAGACTCATTTTGCTTTTCCATCAAGCTTCCTCTCTTTTCACTGATCCTGTAAAACATTCAAATATAATCTCATCACATTATGTATTAAGAATCAACGAATAGGAACTTAATGGAGTTAGATAGTGGATTTTACCTGAAGCACAACCATACTTTTTGACTCTCCCATCTTCTGAACTCTTCAGGCTCTTAGGACAGACTTGTATCCAACGCCCTTTCTCTTGGCAGAAAACGCAGGTCGATTCTCCTAGAATGTCCTCGGAAGCATGGTTGGTTGACTTTCCCAACAAATACACTCCATTGCTTTGCCAAATCATTTCTGATTCAGCAGCAATGAGCATGTAAGTTAGGTCAATGAGGTTTTCGTCATGATCCATCATATAATACTTTCTTTTGAACTCATTATATGATTCGGGAAGTGACTGTAGAACCCAGTTCACAGCCAACTTATCCGGGAATGACGCACCCAACATTATCAACCTATCGATGTGTGATTTCATTCCTAGAACGTGGGCACACACGGGTTTACCATCTTCATGTTTCATTTCCAATAGGGCTTTAGTGACATTGAACCTTTCAATTCTTCGATCTTGAGGGTTAGGGAGAATAACGGGAGGAGGTGGAGGAAGTGAAGCATGATTTCTTGTTCCTCGATCGAATCGTGGAATATCATCTTCATGTGGAATGCTTGTTCCACGGGATTTGGGAAGACCATAGTTGTCGTACTTTGACATCTACAAAATGGGAGAAAACAAATTCAAGTTAGTTGATCGATTGAGTCCTTAATAAATCACCCAAATGAGATATTAAGGCTAGGACCCAACACAATATTCCACAACTCGGGAGAAGGATGTCGTAACCCAAATTGCAGAACATTTGAAGGTAAGTGAATGACGATTCACTAATTTTCCACCATGAAAAACGAAAAACAGATTAAGTCTTAAATGTATTGAAAACTCCTAGATCCTTTAAGATTCATTGAACCTTTTCAATGGCATGTTTAAATCTCGATATGCCCCTCTAGTTTGTGACTGGGATGCCGAGGATCACAAAGCGGGTGTGAATAACCATGCAAATCTACATGGTGCCCCCACATGTTACATTCACCTATTCGATGTGCCGGTTAACCACACACGCTCCACCGAACTATGACAAACATTGAGTGACCCTTTGCTACCTTTGCTTAGAACCATTTAGTGTGTCGGTTAACCACACACGCTCCACTAACGTCTTCGCAAGGGCACAAAGTGTAATTTCATGGAATTGCATCAATTCACTTTTGCCTAAAGCAACTAAGATTGGGAATTTTATGAAAGCATTTAGTTACTTTTATACTTCATTATACTTAAAATGGAAGGTTTCTGTTCTATCCTACACGTTCGGCTAACGACCCTCCACTAGTCAAGAGTGTGGTGGGTAAGAGTGGATACCCATTCAATCGCCATTTTATAGGCAATTTCCTTAAACACCCCTTATAGACCAGCTTTGTGAATGAGGCCTACTAACGGTAAGACTGACTTTTACTTATACATATATAGAATGTTAGACTTTTAATGTTATATATAGTATAGGGTGTATTTTACACTTTTAAAATACTAGGTGGTCTAATTTAATAATTATACTTTTAATTTAATTAAATTATACACCAAAACTTTATGGATTTACTAAATCTCTTTTAATTA
Source organism: Lactuca serriola (assembly GCF_051521515.1). Lineage (NCBI taxonomy): Eukaryota > Viridiplantae > Streptophyta > Magnoliopsida > Asterales > Asteraceae > Lactuca > Lactuca serriola. The sequence goes on along the minus strand of NC_136416.1, from coordinate 185,875,817 downwards.
TACACTTTAATTAAATAATAAAACCATAAGGGTGTGATTTGAACTTTTCAAAACAATACTAGGGTTTTAGAATTTAACATTCCTAAATTAAACTTTTAATCAACTTTTAAATTCGAAAACTTGAGGGCAAGTTTTGAAACATTTCAAAACATTAGGGTTTAGATTTTAAATATTTCAAAATCAAACTTTTCAATCAAAATTTAAATTCCAAAACTTGAGGCAAGTTTTGAAACCTTTTTCAAAACATTAGGGTTTCAACTATTTAAATTTCAAAACTTTTGAGTTCAAATTTAAACTATAAAACCTAAAGGGGAAAAATTGAAACTTTTCATAACACAAGGATCAAATAACAAATAATATAAATTAAATAATTTATTTTATCATTATCTATATTTGACCTAATTTCAATTTCTTGCAAAGTAAGTTACCCAATTAATACAAATAATCAAACTTTATCATATAAGAAAGTTATTATCCAATCAATTGGTAATTATCTTTTGTTTAATCAAGGATATACTCATAAATATGTATAAAATCGGATTTTAATGATCTAAAACAGATATGGCAAGTATCCATGAGTAAAACAGCAAGAAATCCCGAAAATAGCTTCATCTGACGCTCGAACTCGCCGAGTACCACACTGGACTCGTCGATTTGAGGCCTATTCGCCGATTACACTGTGGTACTCGCCGAGTTCATCAGGAAGGGAGCTCAAAAAACATTTTTGCAACTTGAACAAACATACAAGGCATCAATACAATAGAAACTAATCAAGGCTCTGATTGGGTTTTAGCCATAAGAACATCCTATGTGCTCATACAAAACCTAATGCTTGTATCTAGGTTTCTCTATTGTACATGCAATTCATCCAAGACTATAAACCCTAGATCTAGTATACGATAATCAATATAACATATGAATTAGGGTTTAGATCATACCTTGATTGTTATGTAGTAATAACAATCTCAAATCCTCCTTGTAATGACTTTAGAAAACTTAGAGTCACAAATGTCACTCCTCTAATGGCTCACAAACACCAAGAGTAATAGGGTGAAGAGGAGAAGAGAAGGAGGCTGCCCAAAATGTGTGAAAACCCTAGAGAACAAGTTCACCACGTTTTTGGGGCTTAAGGGTCCTTTAAATAGTGAGGCTATTAGGGTTATCTAACAAGGAAACCCTAATTTGGATGCTTAGGCCCTAAGCAACCCATGGACTCCTTCCTTAAAGGCCTAGGATGCTTAGGCCCTAAGCAACACAATTGACAGTTCTAGTCCCTTAAGTTTAATTAATGTCTTTTAGCCACAAAATTAATTCTTATTAATTCTTGACTAATATTAATTAAACAATTTGATTTCTCCTTTAATATATTATTCTCATAATATATTAATAAATCATAATTAATCCTTTATCTCCATAATTTATTCTATCAAGTTGCTTTGGTGAAGGCAACCCAAAAGGACCATTCACCATCGGGTCAAGTACATATCAAAATAGTTATGGACTTAGACACTAATCCAACAAGAATGGCGTACCCTATTCATTAAGCTCATGAATACTCGGGCGTATTGGTCCTATCTAAGGGGTATCACTACGGACTCGAAGTGTCCGTATCGAGTTCGGAAGGTAGTCTTCGGGACATCCTTTGCTAACACTCGAAACTGGTGATATTCAGATCTCAGGTTCATTTCCGAAAGGTAACTCGTTCCTCGTGTTTGCTTAGCTCACACATTCATGTGAGGCAGAGATAATGATTTCCCATTGAAATCTTGACAAGTCCCCGATAGTCGAGGTACATAAGATACAATCCGTCTATTTCATGAAGAATAAGACCGGAGCTCTCCAGGGTGAGAAGCCTGGGCTTCCAATTCTATTGTTGAGTAGTTCGCTAAGTTGTTCGGACTGTTCTTGTCTCTCTGTGGGTGTTTAAACTGTAGGGCAATCTGGTTACAGGAGTCGTATTGAGTTCTAAGTTTGTTCGCATGACGATGCGATCACTCATAGTCTTGGGCAATCTCCGTCCTGAAGTTCATATTAGAAGTCATACATGGTTCATCAATCGCAGTCTCGTGTATACGATTCGTATATAATTAAGATTGAAAAGGTAGTCGAATAACTGATTCCTCTTCAAGCTCACATCCCAACGAGGAAAAGAAGTTAAAGTGGAATCATCAATTCTAAACATGTAGAACCTTGATTATATACCATCCCTATGTATACATTCTTCAGTGATAGATCGACCGTATGGATCTTTGGATTGAACTTGACGTACTGTATGAGTGGTACTCCGGGGAGGTTTGCTGAGGTTTCTTCGGAAGGGATAAGAAACATGAGGTACTCTAAGTAGGAGTACTTCCGAGTTTTGAAATGACGGCTTCGTTAAAAAGACGTTTTCGGAGAAGGAGATGTACTTATGAAGCTGGTATTGTGCGGATCAAATTGAATCAAGTTGTATGATAATGTCGGAATCATAAGGGAATTTAAGACATTAGATTTGAAAATAAGGCATTACAGACAAAGCACAACAATGCAATCTTTAACGGAGTTACAGTACTTTAGATTTACAACAAGACTACTGTTGCGAACAAGGTATACTACAAAAGGCAAGTATACGCAGCATGAGGGTCCCTTAACTGACGGGATCTCGCAAAATATAAGACTCGATTTGCACTAGTTTTAAACATGTTTTAAAAGCATACAAAATAATGACGATTAGAAGCGAACCTATACTATAGTAAGGTCCTTCGTTGCCTCTTTCCATTCTGAGGTCAAACTCCTCCGGATTCGCCGTCGTTCTTCTCTGCTGGACAGTCCCTCTTGAAGTGCCCTATTACGCCACATAGGTGGCATATCCGAGAGATTTGGACATTGGTGGTTGAAGTAATGTGTTGGATCCGGGTCCTGCAGTAGCTGGTAGTATGTCCATTTTATTGCACTTAAAGCAGCGTAATGGACGACAACTACCTAGATGATGGAAGCTAAACTTATTGCATTTTGGTAGGTTTCCGGCATACTGCCTGGCTGGTGTAGGGACATTTGGGATACCAGTAAGGATGGTAGTAGGAGGTACAGATGTCGTGGCTGTGAAGGTTGCCACAGGTTGTTGTCTTTTGCTCACCCCTTGAGGTGATTTGCCTTTAACCTTAGCCCAGAACTTTCGTTTGTTATTCTTGGGCTTGGGATTTGGGGTGTCGTGGTAGTGTGTTGCTCGTTGAGGTACTTGATTGTTACCTGGTTTGGAATTATTGTTAATAATCCCGCTAACATTTGCATTGTTAGCGTTAAGGTGGGTCAGAATAGCTGTCACGGCAGCCGAGACTGCAGCTTGAAAGGTAGCTGCATCAATCTGAAGAGTTGGTGTTTGGTTGATGGGTTGATCGTTTTTCTTCGGCGACATGATTCTGTTACACGGAAAGAAAATGAATTTGTGAGTGAGTGTGGTTGAACCTAGACGTAGTTCGATCATTCATGTAAAGAATAGAAGTATGATCTCGTGGGTTCGACCTACATCCCTATGATGCAGTCCTAGTAAAGAGTGGAAGTAAGTTCGTACAATGGTCTCAAGACGTTTGTCGTTTAAGCCGAGGCATCATTGCTTGGTGAATAACATGATTCAACCTTTAAAAGAGGCTTGAAATGATGCTGGAGTTAAATTACTATAGTCCAAAGACTTGACCAAAGTAAGTTTCAAATAGACTCCAATGAAGGTATGACGAAAGTTTTTGAACAGAGAGTGACACGAAAGTTAGCCGTCTGTCAATATCATCGATGTTTAAGATGTGATAAGTTCGGTAAAATTGACCTTGTAGTAGGTCTTACATCATATCTGGAGTAGAAAAGTTTTGGCCGTATCAGGCCTAACTAAAAGTACTTACAGTACCAGAAAGTTACATAGAAAATGTCATATAGGAAATAAACAGGAACACGGTTCTTTTAAAACAAGAAGGAAAGTAAAGCATTTCCTACTTGTGACGATCATCCCTCTGGTGAACTCTCAGCTCAGCCAGTTGACGTTCCATATCAAGTAGGTGTCTTTCATACACCCTCTAGCGTACTCAGAGTTCTATGACTTCGGCTCGTGATTCAGTCAATGCTTGAAGCAGGGCTTCATGGTCTCTTTCAGATCTCTCACGAGCATCTTCCAGATGAATGGTGTGGAGGGTATGCATTCTCGCATTGGTGACAACTTCTGTGATCTAATGTAGGGCTGTCCTGCCTTGAATCTCATTTCGAGCCACTCTGCGGACCAGGATTGGCAAGATTCTGTCTGCTGAGCCCCCATTGCTTAGGTCGTAAAAGCTTCGGTCACCATTAAATGGCATGGGCTGATCTTGTCCTTGGCTCCATGTTTCCAAGCATTCCACCCATGGAGGCGTCGGGCCATGAAAAATCGGACTATTAAGTATTTTAGTGTTGCGTCTTGGGCTTTTGAGTTTTGTACTCGGATTGGGCTTATCCATCCGTATTTATCTAGATTAGTTTCATTGTTATCTGGATAAGTTGTTAGGGTTATAATATATATATGCATGCATGTATGCGTATAAACTAGAATAGTCTATTACGTTGATTCTTGTAACCCTAAAAACACCTCTACAGATTGAAGTTCTTTACCGAGCTCTTCTGGGGTGTTATTGCATTAATCATTCGACATATTTAGTGCAATACTTGTATTCTTTAATTCGTTCTTATTTAATATCTTGCTTAGAATCATATGATCCTGAAAGAACATTGTTCTAACAATTGGTATCAGAGCGGGAGACTGTGTAATCAATACACATTACTTCTGTATTCGAAATCCTTTAGGGTTTCCACTTTTATCGAAGCCGTCGTCTTCTTAACGATGACTACTCTGTTTTTGATAAAACCCTAATCTCAAGTTTACAGGTTAGATTCTAGCAGCTCACCATGTCTCACGATGATACGCATACAAACCCGATTAACATCTCAAACAGCATCGAATCAACAACCAGAGTACCCATACTCTACACTCAAGACTACGAAGTAGGGGCTCATCACTTTGAAGATTACGTGGTTGGATCTGAAGACAATGGCTATCTCATCTGGGAAGCTATCACTCTTGGACCGTTTGTTCATTCAGAGACAAACACGATTGTTAAGACACAGAAGGATTACAACAAGTTGGTGACAGATGCTCAGAAGATGCCACAGGATGAGAAGGACAAGATCTTGTGTAATGTTAAAGCCATGTGAATGATAAGATTCGCCCTGCAATCTGACACCTTTCGGCTTGTAGGTTCATGCACAACTGCTAAAGAGATCTGGGATAGGTTGAAGGAACTTTACTCAACTGATGAAGATCTGGAACACTCCATTCAAACTTTGTTGTTGTCAGAATTCGGATTTTTCGAACAGAAACATGAAGAAAAGCTCATACAGACCTTTGATCGGTTCAATCATCTCTTAAGTAAGATGATCAAGCATGGGATAGAAAGGAAGCTGATCGAGCAGAAAGTTACATTCATGAACGAGCTAAGACCAGAATGGATGGTTGTGGTTTCCACTGTGAAGGCGCATGAACAGTTCAAATCCTACTCACTGGCGAAACTAGTTGGGATACTGAAGTCCCATGAAAGTGTTGTAACTAAGGAAGCAAAAGTGGTCTCTGGTGTGGGATCGCTGGCTCTTGTCTCTAAAGGAAAAAGTACAGTTGAGGAAGAAGAAGAATCAGACATATCAGAGTGTGACCTTACAAGTGAGGAGTATGCTTTAATGATCACAAATCCAAAGAAGTTCGCAAGAAGAAAATTTCCCACCAACAAGAACCGAAATTGGCAGGGAAGTTACAGTTCTGAGAAAATGAAGGATGAACCGAAAGTCTCTTCACTGAAGGTTGAAGAAAAGGAGAACAAGCTTGCAGGAGACTCTGGATAAGACTGCAACTATTGTCACGGCAAGAACCATTTTTCCAAAGATTGCATGTTGAGAAAGATAGCTGAGAAAAGAGAGGGTGAAGATGACGAAGCGTATTATATGCGCAAATTAGAAGAAGTCAAGAAGAAAAAGACATCCAACAGCTCAATGAATGCATTAATTGTACAAGAGAATGCAGGGGAAGATGAGTTCGGTGGTGTAGAAGTCTGGTCAACTGACTCTGAAGACGAAGAGGTTAGAAGACCCACTCATGGAAAGGCGTTTGCGGCAAAGAATGAAGGTTCTGGTGGAAAGTGCTTTATCTTCACCCATGGTCCATCAACCGAAAATGCAGATACGGAACCGAACCTGACTAGATAACAAATGTTTTGTAGCCAAGCCGGTGAGTGAGAAGATCAACGACTGTGATCGATTGATCAAAAAGGTACATTCTACCCTTGAGTCTCTTAAAATTCCCAAAACTGAATATTTAGAAGAATTAAATGAATTAAACTTTAAATTTTCCAACCTAAGTAGTAGCCTCATGCAAACCCGCTTAGCAAACTCTAACCTAACTGACCAACTCGGCAGGATGTCTTCAAAAAGTGAGGAAAGGAGGATCTGGATTGAGCAGAAGGAAGCAGACTTAGTTAGGGCTAAGGATGAAAGTATTTATTTGCAAAGAGACAATTTAAAATTGTTAAAACAAAGAAATGTTTTCTGTTTAATTGCTAAGCGTCTTTATACTAATATTGCTCAATTACATCTAAATTGTGAGATTGGAAAGAAAATACATAAAATGATTTTACCCTTTCTTGAATTTAAGGAAGATGATGTTATAGCAGAGTGTGAATCAGAAGTATCCTCTGAAGAAACATCCATGTCGTATAGGCTAGGTTTGGATAAGATAGAAACTTTCATCGATTCTAAGGAACATAAAAGTATGTTAAAAGATATCTTAGATGAAAATGATAGGTTAAAGATTAAAACTGAAACTATACAAACATTCGATGAGTCGAATGCCAAAATTGTTAAAGATAACAAAATAAACTTAGATAATTCATCTGAATTTGATGCGGAGAGTGAAACGAGTGAAATCTCAGTAGAGGATGTCGTTGATTGTTCTAAGTTTGTGAAAAATGAAACCAAGAACGAAAAACCTCTTATTTCAGAAAACTCGGTTGAGTTTGCTCGTCTGTCAAAAGAACAGAAACCGAAACTCAAGGAAAAAGCGTTGGTCTATCAAAAGGTCCAGCCCGTGCCAAATCAGGTTTATGCTGTAACTGGAGTCACTCAAAGACAAACAGCAGAATTAAGGATAATGGTTGACGAGGATAACGCTGAAGGATGCGAAGACTATTTCTGGTCTGCTCCCATTGATAATGCAGATGAGACTGTGGGACTGTCTGAGAAAACCACGTGGAGAGTCAAAGGAAGATACATACCAGAACCCATCAATAAGCCTTCCAGTTTCGATATTCCCAGCACAAGCGGAACTAAAGATGTTCCTGAGGAACCATTTGATGAACCCGGTGTTCCAATCAAGAGGGAAGAACCGAAAGGTCTACTCAAGTGACAGGAAGCACCGAAAGTTCAAACTAAGGAGAGTATAGAGGAAGGTAAGACAACTGCAACTCGGAAGGAGAAACCACAGGCCAGCTTCAATGTTCACAAATCTCAGAAGGAGCTAGCCAAACAGAAAAGACTCAGAAATCAAAGATATGCCTCGAATCTGAATGAATGGAAAAGGCATTGGAATTCTCAAAATCCTAACTATAAGCCTCCTAGAAAAGAAACCATGGACAAGGGAAAGGAAAAGATGAAGGAAAATTTAAGCCCAAATTCATTTTATTCCAAGTCTCAGAATCAAAAGTCGAGTCTCGGTGCAGAACATACTTTCGGTCCCAAAACCAGATTCGGTCCTCGACCTAGTTTCGGTCCCAAAACCAGATTCGGTCCTCGACCTAGTTTCGGTCCCAAAACCAGATTCGGTCCTCAACCTAGTTTCGGTTTTAATTCTGGTTATGGATCCTCCAAGTCTCAAGATGAAACAAATTCTTTAAAGGACATCAAAGGAAAAGGAAAGTTGGAATCAGACTCCGAGAAGGAAAATAATAGATCTTCCACTAAACCTAGGAATCAAACGAAAAACACTAAACCATTTAAAGCAACACCAAAAGATACACTAAAATTGTCACAACTGTAAATTTTGAGCCATGTAATCTATATATTCAAGTTAATGTGAATCAAAAACTTCAATCAAATACATCATGCAAGTACCACAAATAGTCATCAAACAATTGGAGACCCTAGAAGTTCTTGTTAAGTCTATTTTAGACTAGAACTTCCTTATTGGATCCCAATGGACCAATAAGCTTCCAATTGGACTATCATGGGCTTAGAACCCTAATTGGGCTCTAATTGGACCCACACTTATGTATTTTAACATTTTAGGTCATGTTGGGCCTATAATGAAATGAATTGAAAACTTTGAGCCATGAATAACCTAAACTAGTCCAATAAAAATATAAAAATCATACTACATTCTTTTAAGCATAAAACACACTCTAACTAACTCAAATATTGGGCTTAAGGGCCAAAAGGCCCAAAAATCTTTTTTTTCCTTCACATTCTCGGCCCAAAGGCCCAAACCCAAGAAGATAAGGGAGAGTTGACTTAAGTGTGCCACCTCATTATTGTCCATAGGGTATCCATGCAATATAGTCCATGTATCCATGCAACATCACTTCAAAATCACTTCTCCCTTCTCTCCTCTCTCACTCTCGGCCATACACACATACACCCACCAAAAATCTCTCAAACACTCTCTAGATCACTCAAGAACATCTCTCCCCCTCCATCCAAAATCTCGAAAATTAGGAAGCATTCAAGAAGGTTCTTCCACAAAAATCAACATCTAAGGTAAAGTTTTGCTTGGATCTATGATTTGTATTCCTTATTTATCAAACATCTCTTCCTAATCCATGCAAAAATCATGATCTTGCACTCTAGAAACCCCTATAATCTCGAAAAGTTCATCAAGGAGTGCAAAGGCCAAAAATCACTTCATTTCTTCCAATCTTTCTTCAAAAACCGAATCAACACCCCAAGGTGAGCTTCATACCCCCTATTTTCTGTTTTTATGAGTTTTGTGGGGGGGGGGGGGAATACAAGTGAAAGTGTAGATCTATATGTGTTTTGTATGCCTTGTATGATTTCCATGCTTATATGTATGCTTTTATGTGTTTTTATGTTGGATCTAGCCTTAAAACCCATCAAAACCGAGATATATCTTGTATTAAATGATTTTAGCTTCAAATATATTTCTAAACACAAAGTGTTTCAAGAAAAATGGCTAAGTGGTTTAGTAATAATTTTCTTTGGGTTAAAAACACAAATTTTGGGCCTAAAATGTGAAAAATGCAAAAATAAGGGCCCAAATTGACATTTCACAGATTCTGATGGATGAAGTGTGCCAAAACAGTTTCCATAAATAAATTTCTGGAAATATACTCATTTAGGGGATTAAAAACATAAATTCCAAGCTTAATGGGCTAAAAATGAAAATTTCGGCCCAATAAGGCCCATTATGCGAATTTTTCTGTTTTGGAGGGCCAAAACTGTAACTTTCTGTAAAACAGTGGACTATAAGTGTTCCAAATCCTTTTCAAAGGTTTAAAATGCTTTCCAAATTTAAAAAGGACCAAAGTTGCAAAAGTTTCACAATTTGGGCCAAAATTGTCAAAGTTGCGAAAAGAAGGGGCTAAAACCGAGATAATTGCATTTTCAGGGACTTAAACTGTTTTCTATGAAAAATATGCTGAAAAATATTAATTTCAATAATTTTTGGTGTTAAAATGTCAAGAAAAATAGTTTAAGGACCAAACCGGGAAGTATTTAATAAAAAGGGTTGAAAATGTAAATTTTACAAATAATGAGGGGTTGAAAACAGGAATATTTCAAGGCTAGTTCAATGTACACAATTTGATCAAATAATGGCACCGCGACTATCGACGAAATACAATACATTACAATACCAAAAATCGTTGTTAAACGAATTGGCTCGGTCTCGAGCCAATAGAAATCTACAACTACTAACACTACGACACTACGATTCATACAAGTAACGTTTGGTAATACATATACATACGAGTGTGCACAGACGTCTACGCACCATCTTTGGGCCCCACAAGTGTAAAATCTTGTTCGTTGAGCCTAGCTAGCCCAATGACCTGATCTTAAGGCCCGAAGACATTTTTTTTTACGGAGTGTTGGGTTTTACCGATCCGACACAACGTAAATGGACTTTCAATGGCTTGTATACTACTGGTCCCCAAGGGTCCTTTGGTATTGCTAGTAAAGTCTACATTTCATGCGAGGCGGGTCGGGGACCCCTCGTACATTTTATCCCCAACCGGCTAATGGAGTTACCGGGGTCTTCGTGACCTCTTTCTCTTCGGATGTGGGACTACACCTAGTCAGGGCGATTGGATAACGCGATTAGTACTGACGACGCCTTCGGAGTCGTTAGTATAACTATAAACTGGGCGTTTGTGTAACGCGGGTTTGTAGTAAATAATCCTGCTCGAGAACCTTCCAACGTCGCCTGGGACTGACACTATACGCTATGCAATGGTTTCAATGTAACATCACGTAATTCAAGGAACTAGGAGAACATCGGGTTTTCCTAGGGTTTTCAATACTTACAAATTTGAAATGCATACATTTTCAATGAACATTTTTTTTACAAGTATAGAAACAAACAAGCATACCTATGGATCTTCACAAATGTTTTCAAAAGCTTATCTTTTCAGAAAATATCGGATTTTCTGGTGGTTCTTCAAACAATACAAACATTCGATTTCAAACACTACTTATGAACTCACCAACATTTCATATGTTGACGTTTTTCAAAATACTTGTATTCTCAGGGAACCAGTGAATCAAGGGAAATCACATTCAGTGACGGTTGCAGTTTATTTTTGTATGAATTGAACAAATTAATTTTTGGGAAATGTAATGTTTAAACAATGTATGATATGTAAACACTACTGGTTGTACTATGTTGATGAATGGTGACGAATGTTGTTATGTTTCATATATATTCAATGTCATGGTATTCAATTGAGTCACGACAGCCCCCGGACGTTTCCGCCGTCTGGTTCGGGGGTGTGACAAAAATTTAAAGAAGATAAAACAAAAATCAAGGTGTTTACCATCAAAAGAAAAGATCAAACCACTCTTGTTAAACGAACTTATTTAGTTGATGCTTCTATATTCATTCCTTTCTCTGTGAAAAACTCACCAGGACCCAAGAAACTTTGGGTTCCTAAATCTGCTTGAATTTGCAGGTAATCAGTGACATGCAGTTTGACGACGAATGGTATATAGACAGTGGCTGCTCGCGGCACATGACAGGGAGAAAGGAGGAGCTAAGGGAGTTTCGGTCTCTAAAAGATGGTGGATCTGTGAAGTTTGGAAACAATTCCTATGGCACAATCAAAGGATATGGGATGATAACTAATGGAGACTTCTCTATCAGAAAGGTGGCTTATGTAGAGGGATTGCAGCACAACCTCATCAGTGTATCACAATTAGTTGTGGGCACAGGTTTGAAGGTATCATTCGATGATGAGGGGTCTGAGATATTTGAAAAACAAACCAAGAAGGTTCTACTGAAATCTGCACGAAAAGGAGAAATGTATCCTCTGAATCTTAATCTAATTCGGGGGACACCAGCTATCTGTCTGCTGTCAAAGGCAAACACCGATGAAAGCTGGTTATGGCATTGACGTCTATCTCACCTCAACTTCAAAGATATCAATAAATTAGTGATTGATGATCATGTTCGAGGTCTTCCTCTTCTTAAGTTCGATAAGGAGCATTTATGTGCAGCAGGTGAGATGGGTAAGCAGAGCAGAAAAAGCCATCCTACACGCATCAATACTAAAATAGTGGAAGCACTTGAGCTATTACACATTAATTTGTGTGGACCTTCTGCTATAGAAAGTATAAGTGGAAGTAAGTACATTCTGGTTATTGTAGATGATTTTTCACGCTTCACTTGGGATTTCTTTCTTAAACAGAAATCAGATGCAACTCCCAAGCTGAAGATGTTCATAAAGCAAGTGGAAGTCCAATTAAAGAAGACAGTAAGAAACATCAGAAGTGACAACGGGCTGGAATTCAAGAACAAGGATTTTGAAGACTTTCTGGCTGATAAGGGGATCACTCACAATTTTTCGGCCCCTTATACACCACAACATAATGGGATTGTTGAAAGACGAAACCGCTCGTTGTGTGAAGCAGCCAGAACCATGCTAAGTTACGCTTCTCTACCTTTATACTTTTGGGCTGATGCCATTGTTGCTGCTTGCTATACTCAGAATCGGTCCTTGCTCAATAAGAGATTCTTCATAACTCCATATGAGATCTTAAACAATCAGAAACCGAACGTCAAGTTTTTCCATATTTTTGGTTCAAGGTGCTTTATCTTTAATTCTAAAGAGAACCGAAATAAGTTTGATGTTAAAGCTGATGAGGGCATATTTCTGGGTTACTCTCTGTCATCAAAAGCATACCGGGTGTTGAACAAGCGTTCTAAAAGAATAGAAGAGACTTATTATGTCACCTTTGATGACAATTATATGAAGAAGGTTCAGAGGACAGAAAGTGCTTCAGAAGACATATTCCCAGAATTCGGACAAGTTTCGGTTCCAATATCCAAACTGTTTGAGGAATACATTCGGTTATTCGATGAACCAGAAAAGGCAATTAATTCAGAGGCAATAGCAGCAGGCAACAAAGTCGATAATCTAAAGAAGGTCATAGACGAAGCTGCTAAAACGATGGAAAGCGAACCACCAACTCCTACGTCATCAACCAACTCTTTAAACAAAGATTCAACGTTCTAGGGAGAGAGCTTTACCACTTCAAAAATATCCAAAGTTCCTGTTGAGGGTGAGAATCCAAGTTCATCCCTAAAATCTAAAAGTTCAGATGATACAGAAACAACTGATCCAAAACTAACAAGTGAAATTCCAGTCGAGGGGGAGATACCCACTGCAGACTCTGCTGAAGACAAAGGTTTCACTTCGCCAATTGAGGGGGAGAAAGCAAGTGATAGTTCTACTGACGAAGGTGAAGGAGGTCAGTCAGATGTTGAAATTGAAGTAGAAACGGAATTGAATCGTGAATATGATCCAAACTATCCTCCATTAGTTAAATGGACAAAGGACCATCCCAAAGAGCAAATTATTGGTGAAACTTCCGAAAGTGTTCTAACTAGATCTCAACTGAAGGCGAAACAAACTGCATTATTCTCTAAAGTGGAATTTTGTATGTTTAATTCATTTATCTCCAAAATAGAGCCGAAAACTGTAAATGCTGCTCTTGATCATTCTGATTGGGTTCAAGCAATGTAGGATGAGCTTCATGAGTTTGAACGCAACAGAGTTTGGAGGTTAATTCCTACACCAAAAGATGCCTCTGTTGTTGGTCTGAAATGGGTATTTAGAAACAAGCTGGACAAAGAAGGGAATGTCATTCGTAACAAGGCTCTGTTGGTTGTAAAAGGATATTGTCAAGAAGAGGGGATAGATTATGAAGAAACTTTTGCTCCAGTGGCAAGGTTAGAGTCTGTTTGAATTTTTCTTGCATATGCTGCTCACAAGAACTTCGAAGTTTTCCAAATGGATGTCAAATGTGCATTCTTGAATGGAGAATTAGAAGAAACCGTCTATGTTGAGCAACCGCCTGGCTTTGTGAATGAAAAATACCCAGATCACTGCTATGTGCTGGATAAAGCTGTCTATGGGCTAAAGCAAACACCGAGAGCCTGGTATGAAACGCTTACTCGATTCTTAAAATTGTCAAAATTTAAACAAGGTTCGGTTGACCCAACCTTCTTTCGTAAGAAAGAAGGCGAGCATTTGATGATTGTTCAGATTTATGTTGATGATATCATCTTCGGCTCCACGAATCCTAGCTTAACAGCTGAATTCAGGAAGTTGATGGAAACTAAATTTGAAATGAGCACAATGGGTCCAATTAATTTTTTCCTTGGTTTGAATATTAGACAGGGACCAGAAGGTATCTTTATAAACCAGGAAGCATACACTAAAAATTTACTGGCTAAATTTGGAATGAAGGGTGATTCAAAAGTGAAGGTTCCTATGGCATTCGGCACTAAGCTAACTCCATCCCTGGAGAAACCTGCTGTTGACATAACCCTTTATCGACAAATGATAGGATCTCTTATGTATCTAACAGCTAGTAGACCAGATATCATGTTTTTTGTTTGTTACTGTGCCAGGTTTCAATCCAATCCAAGAGAACCTCACATGCTTGCTGTGAAGAACATTTTTCGATATCTGAAGAAAACTTCATCTCTCGGACTCTGGTATCCCGCAAGATCTGGATTCTTCATTCAAGCCTTTTCTGATGCTGATCTAGGAGGATGTGGACTGGACAGAAAAAGTACTACAGGAGGATGTCAATTCCTTGACGGAAAACTTGTCAGTTGGCAATCTAAGAAACAAACCTGTGTTTCCTTATCCACAGCAGAAGCAGAATACATTGCTGCCGCATCTTGTACCTCTCAGGTTGTTTGGATTCAAAGTCAATTAAGAGATTATGGGCTTAGCATGAAAAAGATCCCTCTCTATTGTGACTCGGAAAGTGCAATTAGGATTTGTCATAATCCGGTGCAACATTTGAAAACCAAGCACATTGCACTTAGGTATCATTTCATCAAGGACCATGTAGAAGACGGGAACGTAGAAGTACACTTTGTTCGTTCTGCTGATCAACTGGCTGACATCTTTACTAAAGCCTTGCCAGAAGCAACCTTTAACAAAATCTTACAAGGCTTGGGCATGATGGAAGGAGAGTCGGTACCGAATCCTTAAAATTCTCATTTAGACAACCGAAATAGACAGACCGCTCGGTCTATCTCTGCTCCAGATTTTTAGGGAACTGAAATGGACAGACCGCTCTGTCTATCTCGGCTCCGTAATTCTCAGGAACAAAAATGAACCGAATGATCAATCTATTTTGCTTCACTCATTAAAAGATAAGGTTTCGGTTGTATATTATGTACATATTTTATCTTTCTGTTTTTATTCTTTTTCAGAAAATTTCAAAAATCCAAAAATATTTTATCTTTCTGTTTTTATTCTTTTTCAGAAAATTTCAAAAATCCAAAAATATTTTATCTTTCTGTTTTTATTCTTTTTCAGAAAATTCCAAAAACCCAAAAATATTTTATTTGTTTCGATTGCTTGTTTGTTTTGTTTGATGTATTTCTTAAATAGGCAAACACAAGTATAACCGACTATGGATCTAAGGCAGGTATGTTTCAAATTTAACACAACCTAGTTAAGATTCCCTAGAAGCATGCTGCTGCATATTGTCTTAAGCCTCTACGATCTTGAGTAGGCCTTACTGATTTGATCGATACCCATCGTTTCTTCCAAATCAGGCTATTCTTCATCACTCGGTCTAGAGCTACCTTACTCTTCTCATATGAGTTAAGAGTTATTCTGCTCTGTCATGATTATCTAACAGAAGGTACATTCGGTTCTTAAGCCACCTCCTTATATTCTCCATCTACATTCGGTTCACTAACGTAACCCTTGAGACTCTCGGTCTTTACCACCGAGGTTTATGGTTACACAACATTTGCGTTTATGATCTTGGATATGTTTACCATGTGCTAAGTGAAACCCAAAATCCAACACCAAAAATGAATTGACGGTGAGTGATATACTCAAGAATTTACTGGTTACCTAAGGAAATCTCTTTTTATTTTTTATGCGTGATCTTTTATGAAATTGTCTACAGCCAAGACATTTCTTCCCAAAGAGATCGAGTTTGTTTTTTTGAGATTTCAGCTTCCTATACGTCATTAACATAATATATCCCACCTACCTGTTCAACAGATCACATTGGTCTCACAGGTACCTCTACCAACAATCGGTTTTATGTTAAAGCTCGATGTTTGGTCGGAGGAAAGCTACCCTATGCCTATGCTTAAAATAAGCCTTTCAATGTTTATTAACAAACAGTTGATCGTATTTTTTGGGAAACCACATAAGCACTTCAAGTCTCTCTTGACTTTGAAGGAAGTGATTCTTGCATGGAATCCTCTGCTTTCGGTCTTATAATAAGACATCACTCACATCCCATACACTCTTGATTTATTTCTCTATCTTTCACACTCTTATGCACGAAAATTTATATTTTCCAACATTCTTATTGTTGTTTGGTATCAGTTTTGGTTATCGATTGTAACCAAACACGGGGATATTTGGAATTTCAAACGTTAAGTGAAGATAAGATTTAGGCGCGTGATTTTAATCTGTTTCAAAATTCACGCGTGCTGACGCATTCCTGGGATTAACCACACTGTCACATCGCGCTTTTTCAGGCGACGCTTTAGCAACCTCATCATCACGACTTTCTCTCTCCATGCAATGGTATAAATAGGGATGAACGTTTTATTTGTCTCATACCATTCTTGAGTTCTCTCAATCCTAAAAGTTCAGCAGCTGATAAGAAGTACTTCACTGATATCCTTCGGTGGTATATTACATTTCGACATCATGTTTTGGCCATTATACCGAGAATATTTGAAATAGTGAAGAAGTTCTCTGTTGTGAAAAGAGATTGAAGTTTCTGCTCCAAGGACGCAAAGGGGGGGATTGTTAAGTATTTTAGTGTTGCGTCTTGGGCTTTTGAGTTTTGTACTCGGATTGGGCTTATCCATCTGTATTTATCTAGATTAGTTTCATTGTTATCTAGATAAGTTGTTAGGGTTATAATATATATATATATATATATATATATATATATATATATGCATGCATGTATGCGTATAAATTAGAATAGTCTGTTACGTTGATTCTTGTAACCCTAAAAACACCTCTACAGATTGAAGTTCTTTATCGAGCTCTTCTGGGGTGTTATTGCATTAATCATTCAACATATTTAGTGCAATACTTGTATTCTTTAATTCGTTCTTATTTAATATCTTGCTTAGAATCATACGATCCTGAAAGAACATTGTTCTAACACGGAAGAGGGTTAGGATTTGGAAAGGGAGCTGCCTGGGGTAGGTTCTCCACCTCGGGTTCGGAGTTAGCACCATCCGAAAGATCTTCACCTTGGTGATCATTCAATGGGATTAGATGATCATTCTCTGGTTCTTCTCCAAACCATCCAGCAATGACTTCGTTCGGAAGGTACGGGTTGCCGTGGGGATGGAGTCCCGCCATGTTACCTACGCGAGAATTAGGGTAAGAAAATAATTATTAGACGAACTATCTAGATAATTATTAGAAAATCTTCATTAGTTACATCACTATTTGTGAAGTGCATACCAGTTATATGTAATCAAAACAGGATAGGCCTTCGAATAAGTGACCTTAACTCCAAATTTACAAAGAATAGGGGTAAAGCAAAATTTTCACAGATTCTAAGTCTATGACATCCTAGTTACATATAGCCTTAGTGTATCCACTTAGCAACTATCAACTTAGTAATGAAGATGATTTTTAGTTCTCACGCATAACGTACTTATAGTAACACCAAATACCCCTATGGTATTTCATTGTGGTAGTGTTGGTAAGTTTTTAGACTTGTTGCCATATCACAACCATTCTTGGGCATATGTTAATCACTCCTCGGACCAACATAGTTGATCAGGCTATGCCACTCTCAAGACTGACCATACATCCCCGAGCTTACCTGTGATATCCAACAATCGTAATACTTTTGTTCTTGTCATTGTGACACGAATTTTAGTATGAATGCAGGCACGTATACTTAATCAAATATTTTATCATTTTAATGTATAAACTCTTGGTCAGAGTATTTTTAATCCCTATATATTTATAGTTAATATATCTTTTATGGGTTGATATACTCAATTCACTATAAATTCATAATGATCATAGCGAGTCCTAAAAGTTGATATACTCAATTCACTATAAATTCATAATGACACGCGGTTCATGTGGTCCATGAACGCGACTGGAGCATTGGTGAGCCCAAACAACATCACCACAAATTCATAATGACCATAGCGAGTTCTAAAAGTTGTCTTCTGCACATCCTCGTCTCTGAATCACATATGGTGATAACCCGATCGTAGATCAATCTTGGAGAACCAAGATGCACCCTGTAACTGGTCAAACAAATCATTTATTCTTCGGAGGGGATAACGGTTCTTCATCGTTACCTTATTCAACTCCCGGTAGTCTATGCACATCCGATGTGACCTGTCTTTCTTCATCACAAACAAGATCGGGGCTCCCCATGGAGAACTACTTGGCCTGATAAATCCCTTATCTAGCAGATCTTGTAGCTCCGTAGACAACTCCTGCATCTCGGGAGGAGCCAACCGATATGGTACCTTGGCTATCGGAGCTGCACCAGGGACTAGGTCAATCTTGAACTCAACCTGTCTCTCCAGAGGTATCCCAGGAAAATCCTCCGGGAATACATCCGGGTACTCTCGCACGACCAGTACATCATCCATTGTCGCCTTACCCTTATCTCGGGTATCCATAACGTAACACTAGTCAAAAGTAGGTCAATAACAATCACATGTGATTATACCAATCATGTAATGTGATTTTGTTAAACTAGTAATGTAGTAAACTCACTATGTATTTCTTGATAATTCTAATATAAATATGAACTTTCATACATACTTTATGGTATAAATCCAAGTATACGTCCATACGATTTCAAAAATATAGAGAACATCTAAATCTGACTTCGCATGAAGAAGTTATGATAAACCGAACACTATAAAATCTCTATAACATAAGGAATTTAAAATAGGCTTAGAATTAGCTATTGGAGTCTAAAAGAGAGTTGTAGTGCTTGTAAATACCTACGCGTGGATATAAAGAATGTCAAAAACGGAGTTCGTATGCAAAAGTTATGGCATTCCAAAGATTTAGCTTTTAAAAACCCTAAACTAGCTAATTCACGACGTGAGTTTTATGACGCTCACGACATTCTATCATAATTCGGAATCTAGAAGCTGCGAGAGGATAAGATCCAATTCACGACGTGATATTTATGACGCTCACCCCGTGAGTGTCATAAAATATTACTATAAATAGCAAGATCGACCCATTCACTTCCTTACACCATTTCCTTTCTTCCTCTCTCACTTGTTGAAGCTCTCTTGCATCCCGAGCCCCGACGAACTCACACGTTGACTGTTTCACTTAGATATCATAAAAATCACGCTACTAAGGTGAGTTTCACGGCCCCACTTTCTAATATTTTCGGGGGAAAACGCATGCTAAATATTGAATAAAAGTTAATATTATGTTTTATATGATAGTATGTTCATATCAACATATATAGTTGAATTAACCATGATATAGTTGTTTTGCCTCATATATACCTAAAGTATATATGATATTTTTAAAACATACAACTATCGTAAACTTGTTAGCATGTTATTATACTAATGTAGACCTTGAGTTATACTCGGGAGTTCTATATATACTATGTGTGATATAGCCTCGATGCTATACTCGAGAGTTATATATATTGATTTCTAAGTATGTTATTATTGTTGGTTTTATGTCAAGATAAAACCTAGTGTGTTATATGTTATTATTGTTGGTTTTATGTCAAGATAAAACCTAGTTTTACTTCAAGTTATAACTGTTATACTGCCTAAATGTTATGAAATTAGGAGTAATGTTTAAAAGCAAAGTCTAGTAACTTAGGGTTTTAGACATGAAAATGCTTTTGTTGTTAGAACTATAGAACGTCGTCAAATTCTACCTGAGCTACTGTATTCATCATCTAAGATTGGGGATCTTAGTGAAAGTCCTCTAACCTGTATTCGTTAATCCCATGTGAGCGAGGAAGTCGTGTATAATTAGTACACGGGTTGACCACCCCACTTGTGACTGTTAGCTATAGTCAACCAAAACCGAGTGATGAACTATCCTTTTATTTGTTATTGTTCCGGAGTCGATGAAACGTGCGGAAACTACCGCAAGGTGTGATCCTTGTACTACCACAAGGTGTAATCCTTGTACTACCGCAAGGTGTGATCCTTGTACTACCGTAAGGTGTAATCCTTGTACTACCGCAATGTGTGATCCTTGTGATAATAATAGGAGGTATATGACTATGTCATACAGTCGCAACTACAGACTCATGGTAGCACAACTTTAGAAGCATTATACTTTGTCGATATACAAGTATGAATGTTAAGTATAAGTTTCCCAAAGACTTATACTCTAAGTATAACAATCTAGTAGGTATATTATTTGTATATTAAGGAGACCACTATACCTATCCTACATACTCGTATAGAATTGAAATAGATTTATACGTAGCGGTTTTACTCGTATAGAATTGAAATAAGATTTATACGTAGCCACTTAGTTTGTATGGAATTACAAACATTTATACTTATACTCTAGGTTCAAGGATTGTTTAGCTATAACACTTATTCGGTAAGTAAACCATTATACCTAGGATATATATACTAAATGTTTGAGAGTCAAAATTATACTTTCAAAACTATACTTTTGAACTTGAGAAAAAGTGTTATTTTTATATGGAGTCAAAACCTGTGAACTCACCAACTTTATGTTGACGTATTTTAAATTGCATGTGTTTTCAGGAAGTTGATAACTATGATACGAGAAATGACGTTACACTGCCCGATGTTTCCGCCGACGGCCGGGGTGTGACACATAACATAGGCGACATACCCTGTGAAACCCTGCTGAAGGTAGCGCCTCGTTCTCGCTGCTGAACATACAGTCGGTCCACACTGCAACCTCTCTCCCTGGATCACTAACCCTCCCCCACTAGGAATGTGAACCCTCACTAGCTGCTGCTCGTAGTCAATCACTTCCTCATTGGGGCTCAACCAGTCCATATCCACTATAACCTTATTCCCTCGAAGGGGAATATGGACTAGATCCACATTAAGCTGCTCATCAAACAACTGCAGTGTAAATCCTCGGTGAACCCTCGCAACCCTGACGGTCCTATCATCGGATATCTCCATGTCAAGTGGGCAATCTAGCTCCCTCGGAGCTCCTACAAATCGCTTGTTAAGAACGAACGATACAAGAGCAGATATACCGTTCACAAGGAACGATCCTATCATAAAACACAGAAACATAAGCAATATTCAATATAAGTAAAGAGATAAGGAGATGATACATACTCGTCACCACATCGGGTGTCACGTGTGCCTCCTCCGTTGTCAACTGGAAGGCTCTGCTCTTCGCTACTGGTGCATCCGCCCGACCATGGTGGCCGTCGGTAATCCTCGATGTTGTAGGAGAGGGTGCCACCACTCGTCCTGCTGATGCTGCTAAACTCGGATATTGGGCCTTCTTGTGGCTCATCTGATTGCACTGAAAGCAAATCAGATCAGATATTGCAGTGATGGTGGTGGTGGTAGTAAAATCCCTGCACTTAAAGTAGCCCAAACTACCTACCCTGCATGCCCCATCATGTGTCTTGCCACACTTGCCACAATGGCCTCGACCCTACTCGCACTTCCCTCGGGAATCTACCTTGGGATTCTTACCAGAACCCTCTACACCAGACGCAGCATCTGGTTTCCTCTTCCTCTCTATCTTTAAATCAATCTCTGTCTCTCTAACTCTCGCTATCATATCCTCCAGCGTCTTGCAGCTGGATCGACTCACAAACTGTCGAACATCACACTGCAACATCTTATGATATCGATCCTTTTTCTTCTCTTCGTCCGCCACGTACTGCAGAATGAGAAGGGCCCTCTCCCTGAACATAGCGATGATCTCAGTCACCATCTCAGTCGTCTGTTGGAGATCCTGTAACTCCCTGGCAAGCTGTTGCACCTCAATCATAGGTGCAAACTTGGTCCCGAGCCTGGCCGAAAAGTCACTCCAAGTCATAGTATCAAGATCTGCATCATCACCAATGGCATGTCTGACCTCCTCCCACCAGTCATATGTCCTGTCCTTCAGAAGATAGGATGCAAGTCGGACCTTGTCCCCCTCGGGACATCGGCTCATACGGAAAGAATTCGTGACATCCGCCGACCATCTGCTGCTAGAAATGGGGTCCCGAGCCCCATGATAGTTTGGACCTCCGCAAGCTCGGAACTCGTTGAACGTTAGTGTGCGTGAACCCATCATGGCTGCCACATCGGTGCGGAAAGCACTCAGTCTCTCATCCAAAAGATCCATGATGCCCTTATTGGTCGTACCGAATATCATAGAAGTTTGGTCTAAACTACTGCACGTGATCTTAGACAAAATGAACTCTCTCATCTGCTCATCGAGCTGCCCAGCTCTAGAGCCCTATCCTGATCTCTCACCGGCTCCTGAAGTGCTGACTGGTCTAGTGCGTAGCATCACCATACTGAAAATACACCATAACAAACATCATTATACATATAATAACTCGAGGGATCTCACATACTACAAGTTCCTTGGATTCATCTTAGCCTTCCTTTATTCGAGTACAGATACTCTGCTTTCAGTAGTACGGACCCATACTACCTTCCACATCTATCCGTACTTTCCTCAAGAACTGTCTTGACGCCACCAAGTCCCTTCTACTACTACTATTGTTCTCATGTTAATCTCATCCTAGGATTGCCCTAGGGTAATCACCAACCCACTCTCCGCTATCAGTTGCATAAGAAGTCCCTGTTATCTCCCCTAACTAGCTCGAGAATACCATTACATATCACTAAGACTAGATAATTCTTCGAATGAGAGATCCTACCCTACAACGGTTGGACTTAAACAAGAGTTGTGAAATAGAGCTAGACCTAATCTTCTGAAATTATTTAGTCCTCGCAATATGTAACATAACATATTCGTTTAGTAGTTAGTAAAAGACAACCAAAACTCCTGAAAGCACAAAGCAAGCAACATTCGAGCATTAAGTAAACATAATCAAGCGTATCTCATTCAGGTCATCACTGACTAATCTATACTAGCATGCAATTCATAAAGCTGATATACATATAACAGGCACATAAGGCATCCTTCCTAGATCCTTAGCCCTAATCTAGCATGCAGTTCTCATAAACATATCATAACATAAACTTGTATGGGTAATTTGGGAGTACTTACTTGAGCTCGGCTGATTGCATGCACCACACCCTTTTCTCTTTTTCAAAATTCTTTTCTCTTTTCAAAGTTATTTTCTCGTTTAAATATTCTTTTTATAAAAGTGATTTTCTTTTAAAATTTTCATACCAAGTCCTCAGTTTGAGTCCAGACACACCCGAGAGTGTACTCGAATCCCTCAAACCAAGGCTCTGATACCAACTTGAAACATCCCAAAAATACGGTCCAAAAATTCCGTTTTAAATCATTATAAAATCATAGTAATCCAATCATCACATAAAAACATAAGTGGTAATATCTCAAAACATCATGTCAAAACACTGTATCCAAATCATATATCAAAACATCAGCGTAAATCCTCCCTGGCTAAAACGTTGTGGTGTGTGCAATGACGTCATCCCGAGCTCTTCCCTTTGCTACCAGAAGTACCTGAAACCAAAACTGAAAACTATAAGCATGAAGCTTATTGAGTCTCCCCAAACTACCACATACCATACACATATCATATAACATACAACTAGGAGATACGGGCCTCGCCCACACTCAACGAGATACCGGTCCCCGCCTACACTCGACTAACTATGAGATACAGGCCTCGCCCACACTCAACTATCTTAGAGATACGAGCCTCACCTACATTATGCTAACTAGGAGATACGGGCCTCGTCTACACTTTGCTATCCGGAGGATACGGGACCACGCCTACACCCCACTACCTAAAAATACATACAAGTATCACATAGACAACAAGTATACCATAATCTACTAATTCATAAACATACTCATATAATACTAAGATACGAGCCCTACCCACACTTAGCTACTAATCATAAACAAGTCCAAGATACGGGCCCGACCCATACCTAGCTACTAATCATAAACAATTCTAAGATACGGGCCCAACCCACACGTAGCTACTCTACACAGACTGACATTGGTGCCTTCGACCCGTTCCTACTGAAGGAAACTCACCTCGCAAAACTGGCTGTGAAATCTCGTGGTGAGGAATCTCTGACGGTTGCTCCAACGACTCCCCGACTATCATTATCACAATATCACTTAGTCAAATATATGATAATCCTGTTTAAGGTTAAATGACCATTTTACCCCTAGTCAAAGTCAACATTCTTGGTCAAAGTCAACATCCTGGGTTGACTCCCTGAAATCGCGATCCAACTCGTTGAGTCATCCCCCTGACTCACCAAGTTCCCTGGCTACTCATAGTCGCGATTTGGCGAATCAACTCGTCGAGTCCCTCTCTTGACTCGCCGAGTTCCCCAGTTTGATTGAGCCATCTTAATAGATTAAGCTCCTATCCTTCAGATCCAAACTCCCTACTTCTTCTACATACTGGAAATGCCCTTTTAAGGGTAAAGTTTCCAACTTTACTCGTTATTAGTCCTTCTTAATGGTTTTAGCTAAAACCCTAGTTCTATAGGACATAGATCTTGGTTTAAAAGCCACAATACTTCAAACTAAAGCATAAACATAAATATAGGCCTTAGACATCATTTGAAGACGTAAAGCTCCTAACTTTCCTTCCATGCACGACCTTTTGGGGCTTAAAAGGCCGTAATAACACCCTAAAGCTTGCATGGGGCTTCCATGGTCATAAAGTTTGTACCTTTATGCCATGAAACCCCTTTTAGACCCCAAATCTAAAAGGCAGATCACTTGGAACGTTCGTATCCCAAGGGCTAAGCTTCTTGGACCAAAAACCCCATGAAATGATAAGAAAGAGATCTAACAAGCTACTAAGCAAGGTTAAGGCTTGTTTACCAGAAAATGAAGAGGATGAGATGTTGCTTATGGATCTATAATCTTCTCCTAGAATGCTCTAGCTTCTTCTTCTTCTACAAGCTTCAAATCACACAAAGTTCACTAAAAAAACGGTTCACAAGCTCACACAAGGCTCTAGGGTTTCGTGGATTAGGGTTTGGGACTTGGAGGCTAGAAATGAGGCCATAAAGTGGGGATTAAGATGCTTAAATAGGGTGCAAAACCCGAAATTAGGGTTTCATCCTGACAACCCTACTCGTTGAGGCTTCTCAACTTGTCGAGTAGGCGACTTAAATCCCGCGTCCAATCTCGTTTCTACTCGATGAGTCTGGGGCTCCCAACTCGTCGAGTAACTCTTCAAAAATGAATAAATTATAATAAAATGCGTACTAGGAATCAGGCGTTACATTATGAACCTATAAACAAGATTTATCAGCGATTCCAAGTCGTTATACCGATCGATCTACTTATGGGGATGATGTCTAGGCTGTGATTTAGTGATGTGTTTAAAGTGAGATTTCCAAACAGTATACTTTGTATACCAAACGGACCATACCTCTGATATGATCCTACCTGGTTGTTCATTACTTGATAGATCATGAAAGTAGACTTTGATTTAATGATGAATCTAGACTAATAATTAGTCACAATAAATACTAGTAAGACTTAGCTATAATAGAGCTAGATTATGTCAAAGAAAGAGACATTTGCTAGAAGCGAAGCGTTGCTCGAATTTCGAGTCGTCACTTTAACATGTGAGTGCATAGTTACTTTCATCTTATACATATATATGAAGTATCTAATATAAATTACATGTTATGTGTGCATATTATCTGTGTACTTGATATCTATGCTGGATGACCACATTACACATGTTTTATTCGATTTAAAGTGTATACGTATTTTATACCTATAATTATGATGGGTAAAGATGAGTAGATTAGAGATGAGATGAGATGAGAGATGAAAGATGAGATGAATGATGAGAGATGAAAGATGATACATATGATGAGAGGTGAAAGATGATGAGAATCCTTGACCCAAAAACGATGGCCCAACCATCTAGCAGAGTATAGATGACAACCACATACTATTCTAGACAGTCCAGTGGAACACTAGCAGACTCGCAACCTATAGGTGTTGTGAACGATGTGTTCACTAGATGTACTCTAAAAACCCTGGCAGCTATGAAATTAGTGCCTCATAAACAAACATTGGCAGCTATAGACTTAGTGCCTTAAGAATGAACGTTGGTAGCTATGGATTTGGTACCCTATAGATGAACATTGACAGCTATGGATTTAGTGCCTAACAGATAACTTTGGCAGCTATAGACTTAGTGCATGTTAGATAGACCCTGCCAACGATGGAGTTCATGCCTATTCCTTAGGATAATCCTTAGGAATAAATATTGACGAATAGATGATTCTTAGGGAAGATACTTAAGAATAAAGAAGATAACGGGGATGGGTACTTTGGTTAATTGTTTGATGATTAAACATAATAATTATATTATTGTGGGTTGAAAACTCTATGTACTCACCAGGTTTCCCAACCTGACCCACTTAGTTTATTTGAATCATAGACGTCGATACGAAGCTACATTACACTGAGAGATTAAAGGAGATGTAGATCACTAGTGTAAATGAATTTAAGGTCTGTTTATGCTTATATTTTTGTATTGACGATGACATCCCAAAGTTTTAATATAAACAAAATACATTTCTTCGGAAATGCTTTGATAATGTATTTATCATGTTTTTCTGGGAACAAATTCCGCAACATTATTCTTTAAAAATGAATACTCTGATTTTCAAATAAGCATAAATAATTTTTTTAAAATGACTGTGAATTTGGGGATGTCACAATTTCTGCCAATATCTTCAAATTGTCATAACTTCCTCATCATAGGTCCGTTTCCAACGAACCTTATATCCACAGAAAGGTGGCGAGAAACCCTACGCTTCTAACAACACACCCAATTAAAACTTCCTGAACAAAACCCAAAATTCATAAAAGACCGAGTTATCAAATTACGATTATACCCTTGGCCTCCGAAGACACAATCGAACACTTGATCACTTAAACCATAACACTCACATCCGAAAAGACTAAAACCTTTCTTCCCCAAGGCCCTAAACCTCATGACAATTGAACATTGGGCCGCAACCTCGAATAATAAAACAAATCTGAAACCGAGTTTTACAATAATGATGTTTATATAGTGTCCACACACTTGAAAATCAGGGTTTTCATTAAACCATGCGTACGCCCTGCGTATAAGGCTGTACTCCCGCATACGCATTTGGAACCTAGTCTAAGCCTTCACATGAGTACGCTAAGCGTTCTATTTGGTACACCCTACGCACTCGCTTTACAACTAGTAAGCTAAGCGTACCTTGTGGTACGCCCCGCGTACAACTCAAGGACTAAAATGCACAAATAAACTCAACAAGGGCAAAAGAGAAACTTATCAGGATTCAAGTGTTACAATCTAATCATAAATTCCGTCATAGATTTAAGATTTGGAACAAATTATAACATCTATACGACAACAAAGGATATAAGACTACCTTAAGAGCTTCACAACTTGGAAATTGACTTTACAACTTTAATACTTCACTAGTCTTTCTTCAATATCATTTTTTCTAAGTGTGAAATTTCTTCTAACAACCTTATAAGATATCATGTTTTTATTTAAAACCAAATAGAACATCTAAAACATTTAGGCTTTGAAATAATTCAACATTGAATCATTATACCATCACTTACAAAGTTTGACACCATAATATTTCTACACATCCATAAAAAAATCTTGCGAATTGCCTTATACTTATACAAATAGACTAAACTATCTTCACGAAGAATACCTTATGCAAATACTTCAATGCATTCTTGTTGAAGTGTACAATTCTAACCGAATATTATTATAACCCATTACCTATGAATTCCACATAATAATCAAAATCCACGTAAAAGAAAAATTAAATATATATTTCTATTCATATATAGTGGACAACAACAATTCTTTCTTTTAATCTCACATCTTAATCTTCACATTAGTATATAGGAAAAAAATAAAATGATACTTGATTTCTTCATAAAAAAATATGGATGTTATTCTTCATTTTCAATATGCTTATCTGCTTTATACCGTATATAGGAAGTTTTACTATTAAAATTTGAAAATCAAATCAAAGTTTAGGTCCGTGATTTGATTCAACTTCGAATCTAGTCCGGACACTTCTGCTCTCCGACTCTCGAAATTTCTCCAACTTTTGCCACCATTTCTCTAAAACCCTAAACCTCTTCATTCAAATCAATCGATTCAATTGCTTTCGTTTCTCCAGTCTTCTTCCGTAATGTTTTCTCCAGGGACCAAGAAATCCAACTTCAGTTCTAGAAAGGATCGAACAGTTCGTGAGCATCCGCCTCCTGTAGGCAATGGTTCTCCGGTCACTCCTCCTAGTGAGAACAGAAATCCGGTGACGGAAAATACTATTCCGGAGCGACCGAGTACCGGCACCCCCGCTCCCTGGGCATCTCGCTTGTCTGTACTTGCTAGGTAAACTTTTGAACTCAGTTGATTATATATTTTTTGTAGATATTTTGGATGCTTTATCATCTGTAACTTTCGTAAGTTGTTAATTCCGCTTTGATCACATATACACAAATAGAAGCCGATCGTAGAGAAACGACGCGCAATGCACTTCATGTGGAAACATTATGTTCGTTTTGGGATGACGTTGGATTGCTAGTTTTGGATAAATTGCGTCCATTCTCTTTGTTTACTCATTCGATTCACAATAGGTGACCTGATTTACTTCTAAGAGTCTAGATCACTCTCTGATTTCGTGTTTTGCTTCGATAAGAACGAATAGCTACATTAATCCTATTTTATGCATATATAATGGTAATTTTGGTGTCAAATCTGGATAGTTAGTGTGGAGGGAGTAATTTTATTAGCACACTGCATATTTATCTGAATCGAAGCTTGAGTACATCATGCATATGGAGTTTGCTGCAATGAGTTTATATAACAAAAGCTTGTGAAGTATGGGGTTTTGCTAGAGACCACAGCCATCAAATATAGAGCGAGAATTTACCTTGTTATACATCATATGCGAAACATAGGACTCAGGAGTCATGAAGTTTTCTGAATCATACTTAAATCTAGGGTTTAAACTACAAGTACTTGATAGAGTTCATCTCTAAATGCTCTTTAAGCATCAATGTATATGCATGTAAATGGTTCACACTTCACACAGTGTACCGATGTTTACACTGTTTTT
Source organism: Lactuca serriola (assembly GCF_051521515.1). NCBI lineage: Eukaryota > Viridiplantae > Streptophyta > Magnoliopsida > Asterales > Asteraceae > Lactuca > Lactuca serriola. The sequence goes on along the minus strand of NC_136416.1, from coordinate 185,846,749 downwards.
GTGTTCAATTACTGTTTGTTATAGAATCCATGTTGTACATATAGTTACTAGGCTTTGTTTTGGACATATTTAGTGAATGTGATGATATTGATGGGTTTTATATCACTTAGAATCCCAACTGTGAAGAAAAGCGACAAAGTGGATGATGTGGACCCCATTCAACCTGTATATGCTGGAGAAGTTCCACAAGTAGTTCGTGATGAACAAGCTAAAATGTTGCAGAAACGTGCTTCTGGTTAGTAAACACTACACTTTGTTTCCAACTTCTTAAAAAAAGCTATTATGCGGTTTCATAAGATATCATGTTCACCTCATATTGACAGGTGATACAAACACCTATGGTGGAATGGACAAAGAAACCTCTCTAGCATGGATCATATGTGGAAGCAGGCTTTTCATTTGGAGCTACCTATCATCAGCAGCTTCAAGAAAGTGTATCACTCTGGAACTTCCTTCAAGCATTCTAGAAGATGGAGATATCAACAAGAATTTAACCAGTCCTTGGTTGCTTTGTTTTCTTGATTGGGATCACACACAGAAGGTTCACCAACAAAGAACTTCTACTGGTGTTCTTTTATGCAATAGGAAAACTCGATCCCTTATATATTGGCCCAACATTTATTCTTCCATTCCTTCAGTCACTCATATCGATCGATCAAAGTCAAATTCCTACAACTCTTTGATTGCTTCTGCTATACTCGAGAAGCAAAATTCCTGCATTGCCCTTGCATGTAGCTCTCAGGGTCAACTCTCTAAATTCATTTGCACGCCAGCTGGCATCCATTGTCAAGAAACCATAACTGTTGGACAAATTCCTAGTCCGAAAGGGTATCCTAGGTCATTAATTTGGCATACACCCTATCTGAAAGAGTCAAAAAGAAAGTTCCTTTTGTTGACAGATCATGAAATAAGTTGTTTTTCAGTTGATCTTTTTCAAGATTTTACCATGTCAAAGATGTGGGCCCATGAAATAGTAGGAGATGATGGTGATGTTGGTATACAAAAAGGGTTAGCAGGGCAAAAAAAAATTTGGCCACTTGACATGCAAATAGACAATAATGGGAAAGTAATGACTGTTCTTGTTGCCACTTTTTGTAAAGACAGAGCCACAAGCTCAAGCTACACAGAATACTCTCTTCTCACAATGCAATACAAATCCGGTTTTGAAAAAGTTTTGGAGAAAAGATCACCCATTGAAGTGATAATCCCAAAAGCAAGAGTAGAAGATGAAGACTTTTTATTCTCCATGAAGTTAAAAGTTGGTGGCAAACCTTCCGGATCTTCTGTTATACTTTCAGGTGATGGAACTGCAACAGTCACACGATACTCACGAAACACCAGCCGTCTTTACAAATTTGATTTGCCATATGATGCTGGGAAAGTTCTAGATGCTTCTGTCTTCCCTTCTGACGATGGTGAGGATGGTGCTTGGGGTGTTCTCACCGCGACAGCTGGCGTGTGGGCCATCCCTGAAAAGGCTGTTCTGCTTGGTGGTGTTGAGCCACCTGAAAGAAGCTTATCGCGTAAAGGAAGCTCTAAAGAAGCTTCTACACATTTCTCACATTTTGCTCCTAGAAGGGTGAGTTCCGAAGCACGTGACACCGGAGATAGACAGCGGGCGGCGGTGTTCGCCGGAGTTACTCACCGGACCGCCCAAGATGAAGAGTCTGAAGCTCTGTTGACACAGTATTTTCATGGTTTTCTTCAATCTGGTAAAGTTGAAGGTGTAAACGATACACTTCAAAAGAAAGGAGTGTTTGAAAGAGATGGAGAGATAAATGTTTTTTCTAGGGTTAGCAAATCAATCGTTGACACATTGGCAAAACATTGGACAACTACTAGAGGGACAGAGATTGTGGCTTTAGGTGTTGTGTCTACACAGCTTTTGGATAAACAGAAAAAACATCAAAAGTTTCTTCAGTTTCTTGCTCTTTCTAAATGCCATGAAGGGTTATCTTCTCAACAGAGTATGATTCCTGATTCCTGATCAGTTTTGGTTTACTAATTAGTAATTACAGTTTACAAATTTCATCTTGTAACAGGGAAATCATTACAGATCATAATGGAACATGGTGAAAAGCTTGCTTCCATGATTCAACTCAGGGAGCTTCAGAACATGATTAGGAACCAGAGCTCAACCGGAATCCTGTATTCCAATTCCGATTCCATCAACGAGCTTTCCGGTTCCATTTGGGATCTGATTCAGTTAGTCGGTGAGAAATCCCGCCAAAATACAGTTCTTTTAATGGATAGGGACAATGCAGAAGTGTTCTACAGTAAAGTGTCTGAATTGGAACAAGTATTCCACTGTTTGGAAACAAAATTAAGTCTCATAATAAATGAAGAGATGCCATTCCCTTTTCAAATCCAAAGAGCATGTGAATTGTCAACCATGTGTGTCACAATACTAACTACATCAATGAACTATAAGGATGAGAATCACATGTGGTACCCCTCACCAGAAGGATTAACCCCATGGTATTGTCAAACTGTTGTAAGATCCGGGATGTGGACTCTTGCATCCTTCATGCTTCATTTGTTAAATGACATGGGTACCCTTGATAGATCTTCAAAGCTGGAGTTCCATTCTCATTTTGAAGTGTTTGTTAAAGTTTTACTCGAGGCATATTCAGGTGCTGTTACAGCTAAAGTTGAACGTGAAGAAGAACATGGTGGTTTATTGGAAGAGTATTGGAATAGAAGAGACACACTTCTTGATTCACTTTATCAACAAGTCAAAGTTTTAACTCAGGTAAAAAAATTAATCCAAATTACGATTTGTAACTTTAATATTTGATACTATTTTTGTTCTTAGGGTTTGGTGAAAGAACAAGAACAAGAACAAAACAGTGAGATTTCTCAAAAACTTTCGTCTAATTTACTTGCTATTGCTAAAAGGCATGAAGGATATCAGACTCTTTGGAATTTGTGCTTTGATCATAATGATTTGGAACTACTCAGATCTCTAATGGTATGTATGTAGACAAGTTAACTTAACAGTTAACACACATTTTTATTTATTTGTTTAATTTGATTTTTTTTTTTTTTTTTTTATTAAATGAAGCATGATAGCATGGGTCCAAAAGGAGGGTTTAGTAACTTTGTATTCAAACAAATGTACAACAACAAACAGTTCTCCAAACTCATGAGACTTGGTGAAGAGTTTCCAGAAGAATTAACTATCTTTTTAAAAGATCATCAAGATCTCCTTTGGCTTCATGAAATATTCCTACATCAATTCCCTTCAGCTTCCGAAACCCTTCACGCCCTTTCACTTTCAAATATTGACAATTCCACCCCTGAAGTCAACCAACCAACTTTGACCGACAGAAGGCGTCTCCTTAACCTCTCAAAGATAGCTTCCATGGCAGGAAATGATTATGATTATGATTACAACACAAAATTGAAACGGATTGATGCCGATTTAAGACTCCTGAAATTGCAGCAAGAAATACTGAAACTCCTTCCGGAAGAAAAAGACGAAATCGCCCATAAGCTTCTCCCATCGGCGGACCTCATCCACCTATGCCTCGGGATCCAAAACAAGAAGCTCGCGTTATACCCTTTTGAAGTGTTCGCGTGGAGCAGCGTATCGTTTCTCAAGGGCAATACGGGTATTTTGGAAGAGTGTTGGAAAAATGCTGCGAATCAAGACGATTGGGAGGCTATAAATGAAATGTGTGTGACGAAAGGGTTGAGTGATGAGGAAATAATGGAGGTTTTGAAAGATACGACGCTTTTTGAGGCGTCGCGAAAGTGTTATGGAAGTGAGAGGAGTTGTTTTGAAAGTGGAGGATTTGAAGATGTGATGCCTTTGAGACAAGATGGGGTTGAAGGGGCTTCTGTTGAAGGGATATTGATGCAACATAGGAGTTTTCCTGATGCGGATAAGTTGATGGTGATGGCGATTATGTTGGGGAGTGTTGTGGGTGATCATCATGATGATGGTGGAGTGGGAGATGCAATGTGTGATTGATTGATTGATTTTTTTACTGTTGGGTAAGATGTAATTTTGATTGATGGCGTTTTTTTTTACTGTTGAAGGTGAAAAAGTGTAACAAACGGTAAAATGACGTGGCTAATAGTAACACTATGAATTTGTTGGGTTAATGTAGCAAAACGGAGTAGAATTTTAAAAGTAAAATTTTTTTTTCTTGCAATTTTGGTTTTTATTTCGAGGTAAAACGTACTTGGTATTTTGAATATATATTTGTTAACTAAATGTTTTTAAATATAATTATGGGGATCATTATAACGTTCATTTGACTCTAGAAAGGTTTTATGGTTCTATATATACATACATTCTTCGGAGGATGAATTCTTTTGTAAGGATGCTACACGATTGTAGGTGGTAAATCTTGTTGATGAGCAAATTATGCTATGTAAAGAATTGATGAAGAAGGTTTGGATATGAAGAGGTGAAACAAATGATTTTTCTTCATAGAAAAAAGATGATTTGAATAGATGATGCCATGATGGGGTAAGATAACACAATAGTTGTTGATGTTGATGAATCTTTGGTTCAAGAATGACATAGCCCGTATAAAACTGTCCAAGAAAGGCCCGAATACATGCCAGCCCATTACGTAATGCTCATGACATGATTGATTCATGAACAGCTAGGCTGTTAGAGACCAATGTTAGTCTAGTGGATCTTCTTGTTTGATCGAATGTAGATTAGTAGAGGTTGCAATCGACAATCGTGTCGTGTAGGGTTCGTGTTGTGTCGAAACACTAAACGGGCTGAAAGTGCTTGACCCTAACCCAACTCATTTAATTAACGTGTCGTGTTGTGTCAACCCGTTTATTTTCGTGTCAAGTTCGTGGCAGGTTTCGGGTTAGGGTTATACATTGAAATATGTCATGTCATATGAGGTTAAAAGATTGAGCATGTTGAAAGAGTAGGAGTTTGGTAGCCGGAAAGGAAAAACTAATTGTTTGGAGACAGAATAGATGAAGTCATAGCAAGTTCAGATGACAAAATTAAAAGAATGAGAGTTGGGAGACGGATGACAAGGTCATGACTCATGAGGATGTGAGAGTGGGGAAAGAGACTGAGTAGTTTGGGAGAGAATGGAAAAACTGAAATGAAATCTTGATCTAGACGGCTAAGTTATTTCAACATTATAAACAACTCAATTCGAAGGTTTTCTTTTACTTATGCTTTTGGTTTTATATCTTTCTAGTTTATTTAAATAATTCAAAAAACTTGCATATAAATAAACGGGTCATTTTCGAGTCATATTCGAGTTGAAATTCTTAACCCTAACCTTACCCATTTAATTTTCGTGTTATGTCGTGTCAACTCGTTTATTTAAACGGGTTGAAATATCTTACCCAAACCCGTTTATTTCGTGTCGGGTTTCGTGTCGTATCAATTTTGCCACCTCTATAGATTAGTGGTTGTTAATGTTTATGTGCCTAAGGATCTACAGGCAAAACGCAGAGTTACTATGTTGCACGGGTAGCATGAGCTACTCTTCAAATTTTCTTATCAAATATAAATTTAGTGAAAATTCGTCAAAATCCGTCACAAATCTGTCACGGAGCTGTTGACAATCCATTACAAATATGATAATTGTGAATTTAATGTAAATTCTTCAGTTAATTGACGATTTGGTAATAGAAACTGCTTTCAGAAATGAGTTTTTTCTAGTAGTGTAACTCTTAAAAAATTTATGCAACCCCTGATTTTTTTCCTGATCCGCCATTGGCAAAACGTAATTACAAAATACGTTAAGACGATATTTCAATCACTTTAGGTATTTTGATTGTCTTTGCGACTTTAATAAGGTTCTTATGCCGAATGAGAGGTTCCAATCTTTTTTTTTTCTCATAATAATGGTACACTTTTTACTTATTTTATTAGGAATCAGATTTAGTTAATATACCATAATTTCACATGATTTTTTAATACATTTTAGCCGAATAATCATATGACGCCTATGAAAAACTTTGTTTAGATCATTATGGATTCTAAAATAACATGTTAAATTTGAACCAAAATTGTTTTAATTCTTCTCTTTGAGGTTTCAGATAGAAGATTTGAAGATATTTTTCTATCTAATTTATTTTGGATGTTGTTTCACAGGGTCATCCAAGTGTTCTTTATAAAAAAATCTTTAAATGGTTAAAATTTTTAATTAAAGATCTTATAAGAAGCATAAAGTGGATGGAAAGTGAGAAAACAAATGATAAGATTGACCATGCCATTGCTTCAAATGATCAAAGTATATATATATATATATATATATATATATATATATATATATATATATATATATATATATATATATAGTATCTAATATTATATTGGTGATTTTAGTGTCAAAGTTTATTTCATTTTAGTACGATAGAATTTACAGATTATTGATGGAGTTTATTTCTTAATTTGATTTTAGACAAGTTAAGTGCCGTGAAGTGCACACTTGAATAAAACAAATTCGATGCCCCCTTGTGCAAAAATTAATATTGTTAAGAAAATTGTTATGAAAAATATTATTTTTCGAATATATTTCTTATACTTACCTTTGAAACCGCTATCCTTTATTTATGTGATAAAATCAACATTTAATGTTTACTGATGCTTATCTTTAGTAATGAGAAGAATTCAAATCCAATATAAATCTTAGTTTGTCGCCTTATATCGATGCCTTGATTCGAATCAATCTTAGTTCGTGGTTTATCTTTATGGTCTGCCACGCGAGACCTACAAAACACTTGGAATGTCCGGGTATCTTGGCCTACGTCACAAAGCAGGACTACCTTAACCCAACCATAATATGTTGACATATGCAATCAAATAAACAATAACGAACAAACACAGGTAATCATATAGATCTACCAATCTAATATATCACTATAGCATACAACAACCTACACACAGGGATACATGCTTCAGTACAAAATATAATGAAAAAACTTACTCGTAAGCTAACAGATATCAACACCACCCACACAAAGGCAAGAACCGACACTATAAGCCACCTATACATCGAATATAGGCAAATCCTCAGTCTATGGCCTTAAAACCCTCAAGTTGGTCAAAAGTCAATGGTCAAAGTAAAAGTCAACATTCAAAAGTCTCACAGCCCCTTGCCACGCAGTGGAAACCTAAATGAATACACGTTTCATTTGGCCTTGACCACGTCGTGGTGCATCCTTTTCCACATCGTAGTCACCTCAAAATTCATTATTAAAGACTTGAATTACCAAAACTCAAAGGTGTTAATTACCTGGAACTTGGGATGCTTATGATGGAGGAACATTTCATGAGGAAGTAACTCGTCTCTTGTCACTATGGGTGTGTCTAAAAAGTGTCCAACTGCATTCGCCTGAAATAAATCATGATATGCACCTTCTAATCTAGTTAAAGAAAAGTTTATTTTTCGAACCTTTAATGTTTACAACTATACTAACATTTTTATTCAAATGCTAAAAAAATCTAATAATATATATCATGCTTTAAAAATATTGTAACAAATTATCGAATATGACATGCCATTTATGACTGTACAAGTCACTAATACATGAGGTATGCATTAACAACTTATACCGTTTTAAAGCAAATCACGGGTGATAGAGAGATCACAAGTGTACAAGTCATAATGCACGAAATACAAGTAACTAAAGCACAAAATTGAATGTGACACTCCTCGCTTGCGATTTCCTCACTAAATTTTCCAAAACGTGCTATTTTTTACGCAAAACTAGTAAAAGACTTTTCCTACTTCGCTCTCGAGTTCATTAAAGGAAATAACATAAAAGAAAATGAAAAAAAGAAACAAAAAAGGATGATCTTCTTTTTCTTTCTCTCCGATTCCTCCCGATTTGGGAGGACAATTTATAAAGAAGATTAATAAAAATCTTATTTTGTTTCCATTAACTAAACTATAAATTCTTCCGTTTCTTTTCTTTTTTCTCTTTAAATGAAAGGAGCAATATGTAAATGCATGAAATCTAATAAAAAAAAGATAATTTACAAAGTTATAGGAGGGAAAACCTTTTTGAGCCATCGGAGAGAGTAGAGAATTTATTTAACCTGAAAGTATGAAAATTAGGATACATTTCTAATTTTAGGAGTTAAATACTATGCGCTATGTATCAAAATCATAACCCATTTTCTGAAATCAAAGATAAGAGGCATGAAATCACATCGTGGCCACCTATAATTTTGATGGCTATTCTTAAAAAAACGATTAATTTTTGGTTAAAACTTGAAAAGTCAATCACAAAAATGGCTAAGGCTCTTTTTGTGATTTTTCAAAAAAATAATACAAAGTACAATGATTTGTTTCTATTACATTTTGCGAGTTTCTCCAAGATAGTTTGTTATTGCAAATTATAGAATTTCTTTTTAGCATCTTTGCGAAATAATGAATTCATACGGAATATCATATGAAATGCAATAGTTTCTCGACAAAACAGCTTCATTTCATCTTGTAATGTTGCATAACAGTTATCGAATTTACGAAGGATTCAATTTACACTCATTTTCCGGGCACAAAGTTGGTAGCATAAGCCCAAGCATTGTTAGCAACCGGGTCAGCAAGATGGTCAAACAAATTCTCAATCGGACCCTTCCCTGTAACAATAGCCTGAACAAAGAATCCAAACATAGAAAACATCGCCAATCTTCCATTTTTAAGCTCCTTAACCTTCAATTCAGCAAAAGCTTCCGGGTCATCCGCCAATCCAAGCGGGTCAAAAGACCCACCCGGATAAATCTTATCAAGGCCTTCACCAAGCGGACCCCCACCAACCCGGTATCCTTCAATGAGTCCCATGAGGACAACCTGAGATGCCCAGATAGCAAGAATGCTTTGGGCATGTATCAAATTAGGGTTTCCAAGGTAGTCAAGACCACCTTCTGAGAAAATCTGGGAACCCGCCTTGAACCAGACTGCTTCACCGAATGTGACACCGTTTTTGGAGAGAAGCTCGGGGAAGACGCACCCGAGTGCACCCAGCATGGCCCACCGAGAGTGGATCACTTCGAGCTCACGGTTCTTGGCAAATGTCTCCGGGTCAGCTGAGAGTCCGGCGGTATCCCACCCGTAGTCACCGGGGAATTCACCGGTCAAGTATGATGGGGTTTGCTCGGAAAATGGACCCAAGTACTTTGGACGATCTGGTCCATACCTGTTTAAAGATGGTGATTACAGTTAGTTAGTTCTGGTAGCGATATATGAATTTGGAAACAAGAAGAACATCGATTTGTGAATTTTACCAAATGCTTTGTGGTGCACTTTTGACTGTGCGGCGCATGGTGAAGCGGCCACCATTGAAGCTGCCGGTCTTCTTGACAAGTTCGCTTTGTGGCTTCAATGTTGCCTGGCCGGCGAATGCTGACTGTTGGATTGCGGTGGTTGCCATTTCTTTGAGGGGTATGAAGAGGATGATTGTAGATGGTAGAGGATTGGAGCCTTGGAGGGTTATATATGGAATTTACAAAGACTGATGGATTAGGATGAGTACACGTCAGCATCGTTTTATTGGTGTACTGGATTTAGTTTCTGATTTTGAGGGTGAAATGGGTTCTTCTTTTGCCATGTGGGTCTCGAATTTCTTGTGCGTTGATTTGAGCCACAAAAAATTAAAACGAGAAATAATAAAGCAAATTACAAATATGATCTGTTTAGCTATTATTTATTAAGGTTTATTATTATTTTTTTGCGAGTTTTGTCATTATTTCATTGTTTTATAACATTTTTGGTGCTTATATTATGAAATTTAATATGAGTAAACATTATGAAAGGTCATGTTATGCACTTTTGTTGGTTTTGGCATTCTAACATTGAACTCTATACAATTTAATGGATTACCACATCATGAATTTTACTTTACATTTAACTTTATCATCTTTTTCAACTCTATAATTTTCAACTCTATAAAGTTTAATGAAACATATTTAAGAAAATTCAATGATGGTTGAACTTCAAAAGTGACATCCAAGAATTGTTGAAGTTCAATGCTCTTAGTCAAAATAGAAATCTTATTCTAAGAAAGGTGCTTATTTTTAAGCTTCATTTCATATTGCCTATTTAATTTTGGTTGTAAAGTGCCCTCACACAAAATGTATGCTAGGGTAATTTTGTCATTGCACCCAAAAATTTCTTTTACTTTCCATTTTGGTCATCCAACTATAGACTCACTACCTTTATGTCTTCTCCACATCTTTCTTCTTCTTCCCAAAGCTTCACTGTGCCATTATCAACAATGACAATTTGTTCACGTTGTATATTTGACATAATATAAACATAACGTGGACTTCTCAACACCTACAAAGGTGATTACGTGGTTGCCTAAAAATGTATTCTATTTCACGTATCAAAACATATAAATCACAGTGTAACATCCTGAGTTTAGGAGTGCAAGTTCAGGGTTTAAAGTGAAAATGTGAATGGTCAACTCGGCGAGTCCATGGGTGGACTCGGCGAGTAGGGTCACGATTCTGGTTGCGTGTTAAGTGGCCAACTCGGCGAGTCGGCGGCTGGACTCGGCAAGTTGGTGTTGTGTGGAGAAAACTCTAATCCCAGGGATTGAGCCCTATATAAAGAACATAATATCCTCTCCCCAGCCTCTTTGCTCCCCCTTGAAGTCCAGAAACCTTAATTTTCGTGTGTGAGAGAATTAGAGAGCATTTGGGTCTTGAGGGAGTGTTGGTTGAAGAAATCTTTGAAGATTAAGAGGCTTGGAGCAAGGGGCTTTGCAAGGTTTTGGCTTATTCTTTTGTTGGAGTCTTCTTTGGAGGTAAGGATTCGTTGCTTGAGCTGTTATCTATCTAGATCTATCATTTGTGGGATTTTTGGGAATTTATCTAGTGCTATCTTGAGTTTGAAGGTTAGATCTGAGGTTGCTACCTCAGATCTAGAGTAGTGATGATCCAAAAGAGCATAAAGTCCCTGTTCAAGAGCTGTTGATGAAGCCTTTTAGTCACAAACCTTAGCCAAGAGTGTATTATGCTTAGATCTCCTTGGATTCACGTAAAGTTTGCTACTTTACGTGATGGATGGCTTGTATAAGAGTATATCTATGGATTTGAGACCCTGCATGGCTTGGAAAGCCTCTGTATGGGTTAAGAGCTAGTGGTACTCGGCGAGTCACATGGGTGTACTCGGCGAGTTGCATGAAGATGGGCAGCAACTCGACGAGTTGGAAGAACAACTCGGCGAGTTGGTTGAAGATAGCCTTGGACTCGGCGAGTCTGTTCTTGGACTCGGCGAGTCTGGTCGTGAGGTCCTAACCTTTTCTGGTTAAGCTGTGAATCGGTGAGTCAAGGGATGACTCAGTGAGTTGAGTTCGGTTAGACTCAGAGTTATGGGACTCGGTGAGTCTTGGGGCGACTCGGCGAGTTGAGTCGTGTTATGGGAGTTTCAGAGCATGGGGACTCGACGAGTCAGCAGGTTGACTCGGCGAGTAGAGTCAGCCAGGAGGGTTGACTTTGGCTGAGGACTTTGACTTTGACCAAGAGTTGACCAGTTGACTTCCAGGGGTATTTTGGTAATTATGGGTATTTATTGAGTTCAGTCTTTTGGTATTGATCAGTGGTGGAGTTCGTGTCGGAGGTTGGGGCAGCGTGATCTTATCCTTTTCAGTCAGCAGTTGCGAGGTGAGTTATCCTCTCTATATCAACAGGGTGTAAGGCACCAAGGCCGACCCTTTATCTGATTGTAATTCGGGTATTGTTGTTATGTTAGTGCTTTGCTATGTTTGCATTCTGGTAGTTAGGATGGTATATGTTAGAGACCTGGTTAAGGTCGGTATCCTGGTATATAGGATGATGCTATGCTAGTGACCGGTTAGGTCGGTATCCTGGTTAGGATGATGTTATGTTATGTGATCTGCTAGATTGGTTTGATTGGATGCGTATTGTTATATGATTGTATATTTATGTGCACATGGTTGTTGGGCTGGAGTTGGGTTGTGGCGGGTCCTGCTTTGTGTTGTAGGCCAACATACCCAGGGTGGACCGGTTATCCCGCAGGCCCAGCGAGCGGTCCGGATAGGCTGTAGGCCCCACGAGGGCGGACCAGATGTGCCGAGGCTCGGAGAGTGGACCAGGCCGACTGAAGGACCGGTGCGGGCGGACCAGTCATACTGTAGACTCAAAGAGTGGACCAGGTGGATTGAAGGCCCGGTGCGGGCAGACCAATCACACTGTAGACTCGATGTATATGGCTAGACTCGTAGGGTGGACCGGGTGGACTGTAGGCCGGTACGGCGAACCAGTCACACAGTAGACCCGAAGTGCATGGCTGTTCTGTATCGGTTATATGATATGGTTATGTTTGTATGGCGTTGGTATTTTGGGGGTATCTCACTAAGCTTTCGGGCTTACAGTTGTGGTTTAAATGTTTCAGGTACTTCAGGAGACCGTGGCAAGGCAAAGGCATGATCGTACCGCTCCTCGAGTTTTATGTGTTTACGATGTGGTTTCTGGGAAATACTCTGATAATAAATGTATTGAAAACCTTTTTGTAATAACTTTATGAAATTGGGTTGTTTTTGAAAAGTTTAAATAGGTTGGAATTTTTAGAGTGTTACACACAGACCCAAAAAACCTAATTTTCCTATATACACCGATTTCAATCGAGGTTGATGCTGAAGCTAGAAATTTGTTTGTATGTTGTAATGATTTATTTTGTGTACTTTGCAAATTTACCTAAATGAGCTATAAAGATCAATTTCAACATTTTTTTATGTGGAACCTACAGTCTCCCTTTTTGCCATGTTGTAGCAACCATTCTCCTTAGCAACCTACTTTTCCCACTACACCATGATGCCCATACACCACATCGCGGAGCAAAGCTCGTTGCCCACGACTTATGACAGAGAAACACCAAAATTACTGCCTCACTCACCGTGCCGTGGTGAGGCTGGAAACAACCTTTCAATTCCATTTTTAATACCTTTCAATCCCAATCTCATTTATGTCAACTCTATTCCTTTCATCAACCAACATAACACATTAGACAACTTCTAAACATATCATAAACCCATCTAGTACACATAATATCATCCTACAATTTTAAATATAATCAAAAGGACCAAAATGCCCTTTACATAAAAAATATCATTCTACAATATAAATATCTAAAAAATATCGGTTCTTATAGTATCTCTAAGGCTCCGTTTGTTTACCTCTTAATTAAAAACTTAAAAGGTAACCTCTTAAAAATTCAGATGTAGCTCGTTTGGTAACCTCTTAAAAATACATCTGAATTGGATAAAAGACTCTTAATTTTTCAGATTTATATCCGCGTCTGAAAAAAAAATAACGGAACTGACCTAATTCACGTCTTTCTTTTCTTCTCACTAGAACGCCTCCACCTTTTTCTTTTTCATCGATGGACACTGCCAAATCCTCCATCACCATCTGTTGAACCTTCATTCCTCCCTGCCATCTCCGTCGCCGGTGTCGTCTCCGTTCCTTACTGCAATCGTCGTCTTCGTCGGATCCGACTGCTGCTCCACCCCTGCATCTTTGACGTTGCATCTCGAACGTCAAAGGACTGATGTCGGCGTCCCTCAGGTCTCCGCACACCTCCTCCGTTGAGCATCTCTGTCATACAACACTTCGCACAGCCGCAACACACCTAATCTTCTGAAATCGGTATTCTTCTTTATAATCTCATGTTTTCTTTTGATTTTCTTGCTGAAACTGGTGAAATGGCCTTAAAATCGGTCGTAAAATGTTTTTTTGGAAAAGAGGAAAAACCTCCATGTAACATCCAGATTCCCGGGTATTATTTTCATTCTTTTATTTTTGGGTGTTGTGAGGAGACTCGGTGAGTTGGAGTCTAAACTCGCCGAGTAGGGTCATGGTTTTTGTATGCGGGTTCGCGTCTGGACTCGGTGGGTCCAAGAGTGGACTCGGCGAGTCCACGCTGTTTAATGAAACCCTAATTCCTCGGGTCTGGGGCCTATTTAAAGGGGCTTATGGCCGTCATTTGTGCTCACCAGCTCCCAGAGCAAAACCCTAGTGAGCTTGAGCGTTTGGAGTGAGAGAAGGAGCCATTGTTGACCTTGGAGGTGTTGTCTAGCAAGGGAAAGGAAGCTATAGCCAAGAGGAAGCAAGAGGGTTAACTTCCTGAAGATCTGAGGTCCAGAACATCACGTTTGAGGTACTATTTTCGAACCCTTTTCTGTTGAGGTGATGTTCATGTTGATTTAGGGCTTATTGAGTCCTTTTGTGGCTAGATCTAGTGCTCTCTTGGTCCCTTAAGCGAGTTAGGTTCTGGATATGGACCTTTGGAGGTCCAGAGTGTCCCTTTGTCCAAGCTTTTTATGAATCCATGGAGGTTTTGGTTTGGGATCTTTGTGCTTGAGGTTAAAACACCATTTATGAGTCATTAGGTGTGATATGAGCACCAAGACATGAACTTTACGTGATAAATAAGCTTGGAAGGACTGGATCTATGAGTTAGTGGAACAGATCTGACCTCAGAAGGTCGTTTGGGGTTGTGCATGGAATGCACTCGCCGAGTCTATTGGCAGACTCGACGAGTTGGTGCGGGTTGTTCAGTGATTTCGAATCATGGGTTGAGTAACCGAGTCGGGTGAGTGACTCGGTGAGTCGGAAGGGACTCAGAGGAATCGGGTCCCCGTAGAGACTCGACAAGTCCACGCCAGACTCGGCGAGTTGGGTTGACCGTTAACCATTGACCAAAGTTGACCGGTGTTGACTTGATAGGGTTAGTCAACCCTAGTTGGGAAAGTGTTAATTAGAGATGTATTTGTGTTATAGGAGCACTATAGCTCGGGAGATCGAGCACTAGTGATTTCAAGGATTTACGAGTTACCGAGATACGCGAGGTGAGTCTTCTCACTATACTTTACCTTGAGTAGGTAACTAGAGTTATGTGACAGAGTATTTGTATGCTATATATATATATATATATATATATATATATATATATATATGATATGTGTTGTACTGCATTATTTCTATGTGAGTTATGCCGTGCATGTTTATAGAGTTAGAACCGGAAGGTTCACAGAGTTAGAACCAGAGGGTTCACAGAGTAGGGTCCACAGACCCACAGAGTTATAGCCTCGAGTGGCTAGTATGTGTTACATGTAGTATTTTGGGGAACTCACTAAGCTTTGTGCTTACAATGTTTGGTGTTATTTGTTTCAGGTACTAGTGAGGATCGCGGGAAGGCGCCGGCCTGATCAGTACACACACGAGATTTTTATGTTATGAGATCTTGGGATTTTTTTTTTATGAATTTGAGTTTCAAACAATGATGTTTTATGAATAATGAATGAATTGTGCGAAAATTGTTTTTGAAATTTACGGTGTTACACTCCAGTAAATGCATTAAGGAAAAAAAAAACTTATACAGTACAAGATACAAAGGGAAACACCCTAATAGGAGGACAGGCCATTAGTTGGTCCTCGAACTGTAACATAAGTAAGAAAGTTACACAGAAAAATACTGATACTCATAAAGCCCACAAGCCAAAAGACCAGAAAGTCGCATAGGCACATCCTCCCATAAGCGTTATTAAGCAACATGATCACTATCATTGATTGGAGGCCAATTGCTAGGCCTTGGGATTTTCCAATTTTTATACACTTCTTCCACCAGGATAGACCATTTGAGAGGAACTCCACATAAACGAGCTTTCAAGTTATTGAAGACTTCATTAGCAAGTTTAGCGTGGGGAATTCTATTGCCATTATGATAGCGAGAGTTCCTCTCCTTCCATATAAAATATATCATGGCAGCCAGAGTAAGTATCTCAATATCTACTTGGATGTGTTTTTTCTGGAGGCGAGGGATTTGATACTCAATTATTTGTTTCAATCTGAAGTCCGGGATTAGGATGTTACACATATTACACACTTTGTTCCAAACCTCTCTTGAATACTGACACTCAAAGAATAAATGGGACGTCGAGTCAGGCACTATCTTGCAAAACAGACACTGCATATTTGCCGAATTTTGCTATAGATTCATTCGCTCCTGAGTCATCAATCTGTCATGTATGGCTAGCCAGAAAATAAAAGCATGGCTTGGAATGTTGAGCTTAAACCAAACCACCTTATACCAAGGAACAATCGGGATAATTATTCTAATATCCTGCCAAACTTGAGTAGGAGAGAACTTAACTTTCCTTCCTTCATGGTCCTGCCAATAAACCCCATCGTCTTTGTTGTGTTGAAGATTAGGGATATTCTAAAGTTTGAGATTAGGAAACCGCAATTCCCATCCCCAAGGCAACCACGAACTATGATTACTGCAAAATTGTTGCAAGGTGAGCTCACTTGAGAGTCCATGAAGGTTCCTCTCATCTGTCGGGATAATGTTAATCAAAGGGCCACCTGCATGCCAATTATCATACCATAGGTTGATGCTAGTTCCATCCCCGGGTATTCGCCATATGTGTTTCCAAATCTTGTCGTGCAAGGAAAGCAGGTTAGACCACGAGAAGCCCTCGAGATCCTTGCTTTTAACCTCCCAGAACGTTTGGTTTATAAGATGGTGGATTTTTACCCAATCGACCCAAAGAGAGTTTTTTGCAGTAAATAGTCTCCAAATTTGACGAGATAAAAGAGCTTCATTCCAAGTCTGCAAATTGCAGATTCCCATTCCTCCTTCATCTTTAGGTCTACACACCATTGTCCAAGCAATCTTAGCACTTCCTTTCTTCAATTCACCTCCACTCCATAGGAAACCCTTAAAGACTTTTTCGATATCTTTAATGGTTGTTTTAGGAAAGAGGAGGACCAAAAACCAATAAACTTGGAGGGATTGGAGCACCGAGTTAACGAGTTGTAATCTTCCCGCAAAGGACAAAGCTCTATGCTTCCAATTCTGAATTCGCGCTTTCACTTGCTCCACAAGTTTATTACAGTCCTTGTTAAGCATTCTTGTACCAATCAAAGCAATACCGAGATATCGAACATGGAGTTTTTCTTCCTCAAAACCCATAATATTCGAAATTTGGGTTTTTAAAGCATCATTGATCTTGCCAAAAAAAAACCGAACTTTTTTGAGGATTAGGAATCAAACCCGACACTGCCTGGAACTCTTGTAAAGAGTCTTTGATCACCTGGACAACTTGAATACTCCCATGGCTGAAAATTAAAAGATCATCTGCAAAACAAAGATGTGTTAGCTTTTGTTTCCCGCACCTCCAATGATATTTGTGTTTTGGGTTCTGTTGTATGCGCCTTTTGATCATAAGGTTAAAAACCTCCATGATTAAAGTGAAGAGATAAGGCGACATTGGATCACCCTGTCTAAGCCCCCTTTTCCCCATGAAATACCCTTTATTTTCTCCATTAATGCTTATGGAGAAAGAGGTGGTCGAGACGCACTTCATTATCCATTGGAACATTCTATGGTGGAATCCGAAACCCCATAGAATTTGTTCCAAAAAACTCCAGTTTACAGTATCATATGATTTTTGGATGTCAACTTTAAGAGCACATCTGGGGCTTCCATGTTTACGATTGTATCCTCGCATCAATTCCTGTGAAAGAAGGATGTTATCAGTAATAGCTCTACCCGGAATAAAGGCGGATTGGTTCACATCAACCAAATTGTGAAGAAAAGGGGCAATTCTGGTCACTATGATCTTTGTGATGCATTTGTATATGACATTGCAGCAAGATATGGGGCGAAAATCCTTCATGGTGTTGGGGACTTCCACCTTTGGGATGAGGGATAAGATCGTATGATTAACAACTTGTAAAAGTTGACCATTGAGAAAGAATTCTTTGACTGCTTTGCACATTTCTTTCCCCACTATATGCCATGTCTTTTAAAAAAACGTAGAAGTATACCCATCTGGTCCTAGTGCTTTGTCATTCCCAATGTCAAACATGGCTTGTTTGATTTCTTCATCACCAATTGGTCTAACCATCCAGCTAGCATCCTCATTCGTTAGAGTATTGCTGAAAAGGTCGTTAAGGGAGATCATAGGATCAACATCTCTAGCTTTCCCAAGGAAATCAGAGAAATGAGCAATAGCAATATCAGCGACCTTATCAGCCCCATGCATCACACCATCACCATCAGTAATAGAATTGATTTTATTTTGGCTTTGTCTCTCTTTAATGACTTTATGGTAATATTTGGTATTCCAGTCTCCTTGTTTAAGCCAATTAAGTTTCGCTTTTTGTCTTAGGAGGCATTCTTCTTCACATAAGGCTTTGGTGAAGTCTTCCAAATACTTTGCATGCTCAACACTAACCTCTTCATTATCGGGGTCTCTATCTAAATGTTCTTGGGCTCTTTCAAGTTCGACTCTCAGTGCTTCCACCTTGTGAGAAGGGTTTCCCATTTGTTGACCAAGCTTACGTATGGGGGGTTTGAGTTTCTTTAGTTTTTGAACAACCGAATACATGGAGTGACCTTCAACCCTATTTCCCCATATTGATTGCACCGTATCATGAAACTGAGGATGATTGGTAATATTATTAACAAACTTGAAATCATAAGACTTTTTCGATTTGCCAATTGGGAAGTTTATAAGGGTAGGGGAGTGGTCCGAAATGCCATACGGCTTGTACATAACATGAAGTTTGGGAAACATAGATAAGATGTTGGTGTTACCCATAGTCCTATCTAGTTTCCTAAGAAGCCCACCAATCCCACGAGGTTTCTCGTTCCAAGTATAATATAGGCCAGTGGCATTTATATCGACAAGATTAGTATCATTGATGCATCTCTGAAAATCAGTCATAAAGTTATCAAAGGAGCTTGATCTAGTAGATTCACTCGGCTTAAGAACTTGGTTAAAATCACCTGCAATTAACCAAGGTTCATCTTTGACTAGGGATTGATGAATCCGCAGGTAGTCCCAAAGTTTTCTTCTATCACGATAGTCATTATCAGCATAAACAAAGGACATGAAAAAAGTGTGGTTAGAGTTTTTAGAGTGAACTCTACAGTGCACGACTTTGTCAAAACTATGAATAACAAAAACATCCCATGCCCCTGGATCCTAGCCAATAGCAATTCTAGTACCTCTACTACACAAGCTAGCATTAGAGTACCATTGCCAATTACCTTTTATACCCTTGAAAACTTTATTTATACGAGAAATATGCATTCTTGTTTCCAAGAGAGCACAAAGCGAAACCCCATTTCTATCCAACATCGACACAACTTCTTTTTGAGTAGAGGAGTTGCATAATCCTCTAACATTCCAAACCATTGATCTCATCATTGGGAAACTAGGATGTTTTTGGCAACATTCTCCATGGTTGCCCCATGATTTACCTTTTTGGTGTGTTCCACTATATTTTCTCCCAGACGGTGTTTAGACGCACCCGGCCCTTGATTCTCATCATCATCAGCAGCAGCAAGGGAATTGAATCGGTTGTGAGTATGGATTATATCCATCATGTTACTATCCTTTTTAGCGCCTTCAGGTTCCACTTCCTCTTTACTGAATTCGATATTCATTTCTTCCTCATATGACTCATTATTTACGACTTTGAACCCATTGGTGCCCTCTTCTGTAACTACTAATTTCTCTTTATGTAGGACTGAAACTTTTTCCTTATCAGCACTATTCACAAGATTGGAGGCTATGTGTTGGATATCATTATCTTTGGTTGTTGGCTTTTGTTGGGTGTTTGGTTTAGGTTTAGGATAGGTTTTCACAGATTTTTGTGGGCCTCTACTTCTTCCTTTGGTTCTTTCCATGTTTCTTTTTCTTTTTGTGACCATAGTGAAACCTTCCGTGTCAGCACTAGCACCGAAGATGGGATGGGGAATATTTTCTTTGGCGGTATTAACAACAGGAGTCTCCATGATTTGTAGTGGGCATGTGCTTTTGGAATGGTCATAAACTTTGCATTTGTCGCATCTTGTTGGAACCCACGAGTATTCTAATTGTAGTGAATGTTTGACACCATTTTTGGTAGTCAAGTCCCAAGTTTGAACTTCTATGTCTTCCTCCCATGGTTTGTTGGCTGATACTTCAATTAGAACCCTCGCATAAGCACATCTCCCCTTGCCCTCAACACACATATCTTCCGTGTATGTATCCATGTCTAGGGGGATTCCAATCCTGCTAGCAATTCTCCCAATACCCTCCACACTCCATGCTTCCAGGGGGATGTCATGGATTTTTACCCATACAGGAACTTTGTCATGTTTAGCTTTTGTTAGACAGGCACCCGGTTGCCATCTTTGAATGAACAGTGGGACTTCCTTTATCATCCAGTGATCACTTTGTAGCACATTCATCATTCCTTGCTCAATGCTAAATTTGAATAAGTAGAACCCCTTTCCATTTCTTTTTATATCAGTGATACCACATGATGGCCATTTATTTTTCACATATTCACGCACTGTAATAAAAGAGGGATTAGCACCTATAAAGTAACCAAATAATGTGTTTGCATGTTTTTCATTTGCTTGTTCACATAATTGGATCGGAATAACCACTGGGCTATTAGCAATTCCAGTAGAGATTGGAGGGAAGTACTGAAGTTTAG
The DNA here is from genome assembly GCF_051521515.1 of Lactuca serriola. Lineage (NCBI taxonomy): Eukaryota > Viridiplantae > Streptophyta > Magnoliopsida > Asterales > Asteraceae > Lactuca > Lactuca serriola. The sequence continues at coordinate 185,826,282 of NC_136416.1, read as the reverse complement.
TTTTTGATCTTCGAGATGCGAGGGAAGTAACATTAGCATAGGATCGATAGGCTTTGGCTGAGGTAGGGTCATTCTGGTTTGGTGTGAAGGTCTGGCTGAATTGGTTATTTGGAAGTGAAGCATTGTCAATAGTGATGGTGGGGTTAACGTCATTACAGGTTGGTTTTGTATGGGTGTTTTGTGCATGGTTATTAGGATTATTGGGTTTAGCATGGGGTTCTGTATCCTTGCTGATCCCACTGTACATCAGATTACCTGTGTTCAATGATTTTAAATCATCCAACTCAAACCAAGTTCTAGCAGATGTTTCAGTATCATTCATGACTGGAGGTTGGGTAATGTTCAACGAAGAATTAGGATTAGGTTTGGCCATAGTGGGGATTTGTGTTACCTGTTGTTCTGGAGAAAGAGGTGTGTCTATTGAATCAGTTTCGTTATCGGCTAGTATGATTGGATCAATTTTCTTGAGCAACCCTCTTGAGTCAAGTTTCTCCATCAAAGAAGGGGAGATGTTGTTAGTTCCTTGATTTCCAGTGTTGCGGTACATCTTGGCAGATACAACAGGTCGTTGGTCTCGTGCATGTGGACTTGTCGAGCATCGTTTACGTTGCATCATTGCAGGCTTTGGTATTGTTGACGTTGATTGTATATTGGGATCCGGAGGTTTCCTTGGAAGTAGAGCTTTCCTTGATGTTGTGTCAGCCGGCATCGGACTATCAGTGGGGGACGTAAGAGGGGTCGAAAAAACGGGGAAAACGGGGAAAAGGATTGTCGTCGGCGGCAGAGAGAGAAACTAGGTTTTCATTTAAAGTAACATATTCCCAGTCGTAAAACTTGCTAAAATGCTTGTAGTCGGTTCTAAAAATTGTTGAATTTATGGTTATGTTACTGACATTATTTATTTGGTTTGAAATATAGTTTGATTGTGATGAGATATTGTTGATTTTGGTTTGATTTTGATGAAATGTTGCTGATTTTGGTTTGATTTTGTTTAACTTATCAGCTATGACTTCTTTCCTATGTTTATTTTAAATGCCCGAATGAAATTGTTTCAACTTATGATTTATTTAAATTTATTTGTCTTGGATCTTTTTGCAGAAAAAAACCTTGGATGATAAAAACTTTTTATATGTAGATCTATTAATATTCTCTCTTAAATGTTCAATGTGGATGATAAAATCTGTTTATATGTAGATCTATTAATATTCTCTCTTAAATGTTCAATGTGGATGATAAAATCTGATGTATCATTTGTTTAATTGATACAGGTGATTGATAATGACCAAGATGTAATCAAGATGAGGGTGATAATGAATGCGGTTTTCACTGTGATTTTTCTAAAGTTTATTGCTGTAGTTTTTAAGTTTATTTGGATTGTTGCATTTGTATGTAGATATATTAACATCAATTTCTGTAATACGATCAATATTAGCATATAATTTAAAACAAAGCAATTTGGATTGTTATAATTGGATAGATTTGTCAAATATTTATGTTTGATTGTTTAATTTTGATTTATGTTTAATTTGGATTTTGTATCATGTTTTTATAATTTTGCAAAAAATAATATAGAAGAGTAAAATGATTATTTTTATAATTAAGCACAAAAATTCAAAGGTTCTAAACAAACAACATGTTCAAAATTCAAATCTTAAAAATTCAGACCCTTTTAGAAATTCAGATCTCTTAAAAATTCAGATCTTACCAAACATCCCCTAAGTCACTATTAGGACTGTTCACTATTTGGATAAAACCGAATTGTTCAATTGGACAATTTGGATCAGACTATTTGGTTCGGATATTCGGATTTTTGGATTGGTTTTTACCAAAACCGAATTATTATTTTGGATTTCGGATTGATTTTGGTTTATAAAATAAAAACCGAATAGTCCAAAAAAACCGAATTACAATTTATTATTTTGTCCTTTTAATATATATCTTTAATAAATTATAAATTTACTAAATTATTCTTTTAATATATTAAAAATTTTCATCTATTATAGTACTTTAATATGTATTTCTTATCAAAAAAATTGTCTATAAAGTAGTAAATTATAATATATTTTTCTTTATAGTTATTTATAAGTTTTAGTTCACAACTAATTAAACAATATTTTTTAGTTTATATTATAGAGTAATTTAATACTAAAGTTATATATTTGTTGAAATGTCTTAATTCTTGAAAACCGAATTGTAAAAAACCGATCCAACCGAATTATAATTTGGTTGGATCGGATCGGATTTGAATTTAGTTTGGACTATTTGGATCTACGTTTTGAAAACCGAAATTAATTTGGATTCACTTGATCGGATCGGATTAAACTGATCTATCCAAATGAACACTCCTAATCATTATTCCATATATTAGACAATATTTTAACACAATCCATGATGCTAGTGTCTCAAGAGCAGTCCAAGATAAGGATTTCATAAGGATTTACTATTCTTAGATATGCCATAATTTGTCCCACCTAGAATTTTGATAGTTGATCACCCTTCAAGTGATATTCTGCCGAAACGTATGTTTTACTTAGTGATGGAGGACAACCCGAGTGTTATGTAGAGGCCATGTAAGATAATCATGATAAATGGTAGGTTATAGTAAAGCATGAGACCAATACCTTTGAACCAATGATGATTTTTAAAGGCAATATATTAATTAAGAGCAAGTGGATCTCAAAGTAAAGATATATTTATGGTCAAATTAAGTATTTAGCCAAAGAAAGGTGTTACATGTATTTTGTCCATCATTCGACATCTTTATTTCAGTAAGTTCATTTCATGTAAGTGTTACATTTCATGCATTGTGATATTGTAACACCGTAAAATTTTAAATTTATTTTATTCATTTTTATTTCATATAAATGCACATTATCCTATATAAACACTTTTTATTTAAAAATCATCAACAAGGTTTTCAGAACATTATGAAATTTCAGGATCTGTATTCATCACTCTTTTCTCTTGTGTGTGTACAATCGAGCCGCCGCCTTCCAACGATTCTGAAGAACCTGAAACACATAACACATGACACGGTAAGCACGAAGCTTAGTGAGTTCCCCAAAATACCACATACAACACATACGCCACTCAAGGCTACAATATGACCCTCCGGTCGGTGTGTCTCAGCGGAACCCTCCAGTTCCGTATCGTTGGACCCTACGGTCTGGTCTGTATCGTTGGACCCTCCGGTCCGGTCTATATCGTTGGACCCTCCGGTCCGGTCTATAAACTCCGCATAACATAAATCACAAAGACATGATGAATAGCATATCACATATAACATAATACTCAATGTAAGCACATAAGACCCTCCGGTCACACATAACTACCACTCAAGGTAATGTATAATGAGAAGACTCAACTCGGGTAATTCTCGAAAAGTCTCGAACTCGAAATACCGATCTAGCCGCCGCCTGATCACATAAATAAATAACTCTAAATCAGCAGTGGCTCTCAAAGGCTAGGCAAGTCTCGTACTATGCTTCCCAGAAAGGTAAAAGACCATTCTACCACTCCCCTGGCCCAATAGTCCACTGGTTGACTAAACCCTAAAAGTCAACGGTCCAACTTTGACCAGACTCGTCGAGTCAGGAAACGACTCGGCGAGTCCACACACGTAATCAGATTCCTCGCAAGGTCTCACTCGACTAACTGAGTCACCCACCCAACTCTTCGGGTCTCAACTGATCACGAAACTCGGGTAAACTCGATCCGACTCGTCGAGTCCTCCAATGGACTCGGCGAGTCTCCTCCATGACCAAACTCATCTGACCTTATGAGGTCAGATCTGCTTCACCAACTTGCAGATCTATCCTTCTAGCACCCACATATCACGTAAAGGTCCAAACTTTACGTCCATGCATCATGATTAGAGCCATAAATGAAGAAATAGCCATCTAAATGGAAACCTAGGCTCAAACTCTCTATGTGACTGCATAAAGCCGAACATAAGGGACTCTCTGGACCTCCCATGGTCCAGCTCTAAGGCTTATTCCACATTGGGACCTCAAACATTCCATAAACCTCTAAAGAGAATGGTTAAGAAACCCTAGATTCATGAAATCAACGTCAAACAGGAGAAATGGTCCGATTTGTTACCTCAAAGTGAAGCTCCAGGCTTCATAACCTCAGTACATCAACCCCCTTTGGTCCCTCTTGCTAGAATCTCATCTTCTCTTTAGAAATGACACACCAAAATGCTCAAGATGGCTCTTCTTTACTCTCTAAGCTCTCAAGGATGATTTAGGGTTTCTCCAGGGTAAGGATAGCCGCAATTGAAGACCATAAGGCTCTTTAAATAGGTCCCAAACCCGAACAATTAGGGTTTTCCTCCACAGCGCCGACTCGGCGAGTCCAATGCTCGACTCGTCGAGTCCATTCATTTAAACACGTCACCTGATCGCGCCCCTACTCGACGAGTTAATCCACCAACTCGCCGAGTCCCTTCGATTAAATGAAAATATATAAATAATATAATACATACCTAAGAATCTGGATGTTACAATTCTCCCCCACTTGAATTAGATTTCGTCCTCGAAATCGCTCCTTGACCCCACATAATTAGAATCCAATAACCCGTAAGATACCACCGTAGGATCTCATACCACACCAATATCACTAAAGAGGACACCTCCCGTACGAATTATCTTCATGCCACCTTCTACCAGAATCATCAATTCTGACAACTCACTGTTCCTCTGATTCTTCCTAACGAAAACCATCGATCGACTATCGATCATCCATACCACTCGCACCACGTGCTCCTCATCCCGCTCAAAGGAGCGAAAGGATCACGCTACACAAGGAACCCATCCCCTGCACTATCATCGAAATCTTGTCTGAACAAAGACTTCTCAAAACCTTTCCTTCGAACTCAGGGAAATGTTTATGTTTAATCAGAATCATCTACTGACGTATAACAATCTCAAGCCTCAACTTCCTACCAGATCTCCCTTTCCAACCCTGAGCACCAGGTTACCCATGACTTTCACTATTGAACATCCCAAGAAGATCCATGCATGACACACCACTTCCTTCTCACAACAAGTGTTTCAACCCATAGTGACACACAAGTCACCAATTCTCACTATCCCCAGCGAACACTAACATCCACACTCGAATATCAGCTCACTCCTAACACTTGACATCTAAGGCTCAAGAATTTCGTGCAACTCACTGCACTATCCCATCCAAACACTGAACCTCTGGTCTTGATTCCACATGACAACTAACTTTTCAGAAAAGTGCTCATTCTCTGAATCTGAAACCTCATATCGCCTTCCCGGCGCACTACTAAAATCAAACTCATCTCAAGAATTTGATCAATCCCCGGGTTGGACCACTTGCCCCAAGAACCACTCATTTCGAGACTGATGACTCGCAACCCATACTTAATTCACTTATCTACAACAAGCACGATTCCATCCAATATAACCACTCCAGAAAAATGAGATAACCACAATATCGTCCCTGATTTAACCATCAGGCTCCCATACCTCATATATTTGGGCTATCCAAGCCAAAAAACCTTTCCGCGTTATGCTCGGATCATAGAATAGTTTATCCCAACATTCTCTTACTGACTAGAGAGTACTACCACCCTCGCAGTATCTTAACCCTTCCTTGATTAGTGCATGCTACGACTCCCCGTGGCATCACTACAACCTCTCTCTGATTCGTGAGTACTACGGATCCCCGTAGCATCACCCCAACCTCTTTGATCTGTGAATACTACGGCTCCTCGTAGCATCACCCTAACCTCTCTGATCCGTGAATACTACGGCTCCCCGTAGCATCACTACAACCTCTGCTCTAAGCCACTGAACTGCGGCTCCCCGCAGTCTTACCGCACCAGCCCTTACCTCTTCATAAACTCACTTTCACGTAGACGCCACACCGCAATCATGAACTTATGCCCTGCGGATCGGCCATGCGTAGGTGTACACACCTACTCAAGCTATGCACTGCTATTTCTGACAGCATCCGAACACACCTTTCCCTCCTGCAAACCACCTTCCTGAATAATCTCACCTGATGTCATTTGGCCATAGGGTTCTCACCGGAACCGTACTCACTTGATACCCACTATCTGCCTCCGACTCACAATTCCAAAATAATCCGAACTTAATGACAACATATTCCGATACTTCAGGACACCATCACAACATCCCACGATGCCTTATCTCAATCACTGATCTCACACTCACAACATCATACACGGATACTGCCTCCCTTCATTAGAATCTCGAAATCGATCTTCATCTTGCAACACTTGCAACCTCGAAGTATTCCCTTTCCAAATTGAACATAGGACATCGCCAGTAACCCGTAACTCGACTACAAGGACCCGGAAATTCACCCATTGCCGATCGCTACTCATACCATCTTACTCATACCGTCTCCAAAATTAACTAACAAACCAATTGTTGCTTTTCCTGGTGAGGAGATCACATTCTGAACATATACCTGTCAACCTCTGCTGCTGCTCTCTGAACTTAAGGACTTAACTGTCTCGTCTTGTTTTACACACTGAAATTCTGACCTGAACAACCTCTCTAACCAACGGCCTCCTGCCGTAGAATCACTCATGCCTTCCTAATCATGCACGACAGGCATCATCTCACTTGCACCTCACCCTATCCACCAATTTAGCCCTGAACCCATGAATCTGCCACATAATCACTATAACCAGTCCTCTAACTGCCTCTGCGCAATTCTCAAATCCCTTCAGCAATTACCTGGTTCTCCCCCACTTAGGGTTCGAACCATCGCCAATTGGCGCACTTTCAATCCATCCACAAACTGCTTCCATTAATAACATCGCATCTATTCTCTGATTGAGCTACGCAACGCTTGATGATCTCCCCGATTAGAAACCTAGCAATACCAAATACTCAGAATCACAGACGAAGCCCTCATAACTTCTCCTCATGACTTCCTTTAATCATTCAGGACCTCATATTGCCCCATAACTGGACATCCCAACTGCCCCGATTCACCCAATACTCTCCGTTTCCACCATTGGCTCTATGGTACAAGAAATACTTCACCACGGACAACCCGCTCAAACACCCTGAAAAGATCACCACCAGTACTACTCCACGACCTCCAATTTCAGGAACCAAAAACTCGATAACTCATTCCTCTTCTCAAAAACGGAAACCACGTAACTCTCGCCATAGAAGGTGATGGCTCATCCATCAGCCGATGGCTTGACTCGAACCCCGCTTCTTCAACAACATCATCCCACTTATCCTTAAGCCGTGCAGTTTCCACTGGCACCTCACAAATAAAACCTCTTAAAATGAATCCCATTTCTCTTTCAAGAATACTCCCTCGAACTCATTCAAATTGGCCCTCAAGCTGCATATTCTCTCATACCTGATCTCGGTATAATCAACCTAATGGCATAACTGGTAGGACCAATAACACTAATCATCGCAACCATGGTACTCGAACCATGTTGCTATCTCTCTGCCTGCTATAAATCATGGTACTCTAACCATGACATCACTTCCCAACCTGCTTCCAAGCATGGTACTCAAACCATACAATCCCCTCTCATCTGCCACTGATCATGGTACTCAAACGATACAATCCCCTCTCATCTGCCACTGATCATGGTACTCAAACCATACAATCCCCTCTCATCTGCCACTGATCATGGTACTCAAACCATACAATCCCTCTCATCTGCTACTGATCATGGTACTCAAACCATACGATCCCTCTCATCTGCTACTTAGAATCCCAGGAACTTTCCATGTATCGAGTATGGGTCCTCTGCTTTCAGTAGTACGGGCCCATACTACCTGCCACATCTACCCATACTTTCCACATGAATCATCCCAGATCTCCTAAGTAGCTGCTCAACCTCCTCACTTACAAATTCCGCCCTGCTGGACGCTCTTCCTGCGAATACTCTCCATTATCCGTCTACTCATCTAACAAAGATCACTTCCCAGGCTCTTCCTAGGTTCCCACACCTTCCTGCCACCAGCTGCTGAAGAACTCCTAGTGATGCTAGCCGTCTACCTCCTGAATATCGTCATATTCACTTAGTAGCCGACTCCCATCACCGAGAATTCCACAAAGCACGAAACAAGCAGCATTCGGGCATCGAATAGTCCCTTATCAACATGTATCACCACTCTAGGTTACAACTCCGCTTGCTACACTCGTAATCAAAGACGTCACCGAGCTTAAGCAACTCCACCCCTCGCGGGTATCCGACTACCTTCTCAGAAGGCTCCTCAAATGCTCATCTAGGTATCTCTCCTAGATTACTCCTCTGCTCAAATCCTTCTCTAAATAGGATTCCTGCTGGATACTCATAATCCGCACATACACAAAAGCAATTCACAGATAACAGTAACTCCTAGGCTAAGGCATCACAAATCAGGCCACACTAGCGCTAAAATATGAAATACCTAGCTTACTCTCTAGCATATATAACATTTCACATATTACTCATAACACACAATGTAAGGGTATTTTTAGGAAATCGCCGTTCGGGTGCTGGCTGATTGTACACACTGCTCGTTGCCTCTTTCTCTTATAAATTATCTTACTCATTTTTTTTGAAAACCCATTTCTTTTGAAAACCTTTTTCTCAATCCTCAGTTTGAGTCCGTACATACCCGAAGGTGTATCCGAATCCCTCAAACCAAGGCTCTGATACCAACTTGTAACACCGTAAAATTTTAAATTTATTTTATTCATTTTTATTTCATAAAAATGCACATTATCCTATATAAACACTTTTTATTTAAAAATCATCAACAAGGTTTTCAGAACATTATGAAATTTCAGGATCTGTGTTCATCACTCTTTTCTCTTGTGTGTGTACAATCGAGCCGCCGCCTTCCAGCGATTTTGAAGAGCCTGAAACACATAACACATGACACGGTAAGCACGAAGCTTAGTGATTTCCCCAAAATACCACATACAACACATACGCCACTCAAGGCTACAATATGACCCTCCGTTCGGTGTGTCTCAGCGGAACCCTCCAGTTCCGTATCGTTGGACCCTATGGTCCGGTCTGTATCGTTGGACCCTCCGGTCCGGTCTATATCGTTGGACCCTTCGGTCCGGTCTATAAACTCCGCATAGCATAAATCACAAAGACATGATGAATAGCATATCACATATAACATAATACTCAATGTAAGCACATAAGACCCTCCGGTCACACATAACTACCACTCAAGGTAATGTATAATGAGAAGACTTAACTTGGGTAATTCTCGAAAAGTCTCGAACTCGAAATACCGATCTAGCCGCTGCCTAATCACATAAATAAATAACTCTAAATCAGCAGTGGATCTCAAAGGCTAGGCAAGTCTCGTACTATGCTTCTCAGAAAGTTAAAAGACCATTCTACCACTCCCCTGGCCCAATAGTCCACTGGTTGACTAAACCCTAAAAGTCAACGGAAGTCAACGGTCCAACTTTGACCAGACTCGTCGAGTCAGGAAACGACTCGGCGAGTCCACACGCGTAATCAGATTCCTCACAAGGTCTCACTCGACTCTTTGAGTCACCCACCTAACTTGTCGGGTCTCAACTGATCACGAAACTCGGGTAAACTCGATCCGACTCGTCGAGTCCTCCTATGGACTCGGCGAGTCTCCTCCATGACCAAACATATCTAACCTTCTGAGGTCAGATCTGCTTCACCAACTTGCAGATCTATCCTTCTAGCACCCACATATCACGTAAAGGTCCAAACTTTACGTCCATGCATCATGATTAGAGCCATAAATGAAGAAATAACCATGTAAATGGAAACCTAGGCTCAAACTCTCTATGTGACTGCATAAAGCTGAACATAAGGGACTCTCTGGGCCTCCCATGGTCCAGATCTAAGGCTTATTCCACATTGGGACCTCAAACATTCCATAAACCTCTAAAGAGAATGGTTAAGAAACCCTAGATTCATGATATCAACATCAAACAGGAGAAATGGTCCGATTTGTTACCTCAAAGTGAAGCTCTAGGCTTCATAACCTCAGTGCATCAACCCCCTCTGGTCCCTCTTGCTAGAATCTCATCTTCTCTTTAGAAATGACACACCAAAATGCTCAAGATGGCTCTTCTTTACTCTCTAAGCTCTCAAGGATGATTTAGGGTTTCTCCAGGGTAAGGATAGCCGCAATTGAAGACCCTAAGGCTCTTTAAATAGGTCCCAAACCCGGACAATTAGGGTTTTCCTCCACAGCGCCGACTCGGCGAGGCCAATGCTCGACTCGTCGAGTCCATTCATTTAAACACGTCACCTGATCGCGCCCCTACTCGACGAGTTAATCCACCAACTCGCTGAGTCCCTTCGATTAAATCAAAATATATAAAAAAATATAATACATACCTAAGAATCTGGATGTTACAGATATTTTGGATTTTTTTTTTGTAGATTGCAAGGAATATTCTTATTTAAAAAAGATGTTTTCCAGGGCACATTAAGATTGTTTATTCTTGGAATATTATTAGCGAGTTGCATGTTAAGTTTCTGGAAGATCGGGCCAATAGCATAAAAGTTTAAAATACTGAAGAAAGTGGGCTGAGTGGGCATTCCTCTTGACCTCCACTATGTCGAGGTGATGAGAAATGTTGAATACTCATGTTGTTGAAGACCACCTTGTCAAGTTGAATCACAGTGCAAAATCCACTTGGAGGAGTTACAAAAAATGTTTTTCGGGCCTACAAATATCCCATTAGTTCCGATATGTACTTTATCTTGACTTGAGACACAGTAACATCGATTTGGAGAAAACGAAGTTTGAAGAACTCATTCATAACATTGTTTTGTATTTTATTAGGTCAATTAACGCATTACACTTGTAGAATTATAATTTTGATTGTTTATTTTTAGCCATGAACGGTTAAAACCCTTATTTTTCCAGTTTCTAGCCTGACTCTCATCTATGTGCGGCTATTTATGTTGGATCGATGTCTTGATTCATTTTAATCTAGTAATTTGTTTGATTTTTACTCTTATACTTTCACTCGGTTCATGATTCGCCACTTTGATTAGTTTAATTCTAACAAATTTATTAATTATTTTATGAAATTCGAAATTGTTTTATGAATTAAAACTAGTAACAAAAATGACCTGGCTTTACGTTTGAATTAATTATCATTGCAAACTTGAATCACATAGTTTTACCCTTCTGAGTGTATGATAATTGTTAAACATTGTTTTGGAATACTTGTAAAAAACTTAGAACTTTCAACTTTATCTAAAAGTTTGTTTATGTTAAGTTCCTAAGGTTAAGTTTAGATAAATAGCTTACTGTAACTGAATAATTTGAAAAATAAAGTGACCCTAGAGCTTATTAATGTTATTTAGTACCAACTTAGATTAGTAAATTAATTCATATTATAGATGGATAGAACTTGAAACTGAAATTATTTCTAACTTGATTTCTAAAACCTAGTTTTTATTACATGCTTACTTTTAGGGTCTTGTTCGGATAACCCTCTCTTACTTCAGATTATTTGTTTATCGTTGTCAAGATCCTTATATTTTACGTAAAGATATATTAAACACTTAATATGTGTCTCTATAGATTCGATCCCTAGATTTATTTACTATAATTTAGTATATATAACAATGCTTTGACATTCTTATTAAGGATACTTTCTTATAAGCTAATTTTCTACATCAAAATATCATATTTGTACAATCTATTTTTTAAATATAAAGTATATCCTTCATAAACTTTTAAAATCATATTTCTCCGTATCCTTGTTTAACCATTTTATAATGATTTTAAATCTTTATTTTTAGAGACCGACTATTATATCCATCTTATAAATTCAAGTTTAAAATATCATCTGTAATTTTCATAATCTTTCAAATGGAAAATAACACTATAACACAACCAAGTTTTGGGTTTATCTTGGATTCATCATTAAAAGAATTTTTTTTTGGGCGCAATATTTCCCTAAAGCATCCATTTACTTATCAAATAGATCATTTTTGGAAGGGAAAAGGAAACAACTGATAACACATGTGACATGGCTCGCTAGGTTGCACTTTAGTTAATAGAATTTCCGAGGTGGTGCTGCTGACATGGCTTCTACATGGCACTACCACCAACCACCCCTTCTCCTTGAACCAATCCAGTCGCCAGAGCTCCGACGAACAACCACCAATCTCCATTACAACTTGGAAAGAGACAAATCGTAAAACTAAAGACGATAATACTGTGGTTTCAGGTGAAGATCTTGTGGATGACCGACCCGAATTAGACCAAAAAGACCGACCTGGAAAGTAAATAGTCACTTGAACCGAATAACTCGAATAAACCAAATTACCCGAATAACTCAAATAAACCAAATGACTCGAATAAACTAATTAAGGAGATTCTATATCTAGTTCAAGAAAAAAAAATATTAAATTAATATTTATTTTCTTGAACTAGATATAGAATTTTCTTATTTAGGTTATTCAGGTAATTTCAGTTTATTTGGTTTATTCGGTTCAAAAGTATAGTATAATGTTTATTTGGGTTATTTCGGGCCTTTTGGGTTAATGACCGAATCGAAACCCGTCTTACCTGAACCGAACGACCCCGTATTAATATAATCGGTCTGGGTTTCGGTTCCCACTTTTCATCCAATTCGGGTTTCACGTTATTCGTATTCGGGTCGATTCGAGTCGGTTCCGAGCCGAAGAACATCCCTAATCCGTTTGAAGGACCTTGGCAAATGCATCGATCAAAAAGCGACTTTGATTCACTTAAAAAACTTCAATCTTTCTCTGACCACCATAGCTTCCGGCAGCAGCATGGTTGCTGTTCTTGAAACCAACGCCGATGTGCACTAATGCTTCCTTATTTCTCGATTCCTTTACTTTCCTTCTCTCGCATCTGTTACCCATTCGTAACTAAAATATCTGTAAACACTCCAATTACATATTGGCTGTGGATGCTCGTGAAGAAGAAATGGTTCCAAATGGCTGCGTGCCTCGTCTAGGAAGGAGGAAGGGCAAATGAGGTAAGGTTTTTTGTATTTATCTTCCACATAGATAAGTTTCAATTGCTAATTTTGAAAAAAAAACCATGTGGACTAAAGGTTATCGGTGAAATCGAATTATTCCATTATTTAATAGGACAGATAAATTGATACTTTAGGAACCTATTATGTAAAAAAAAACTTTCAGGAAAAATTTGAAACTTAGTTGTGCTACAATGTCATTTTACAGTGTCATTTTACAGCTTTCAAAATATAATACTTTTCCAAATTATTATATTAATCGATTTTAATAAATTAAAACTATAAATACATTCTCTTTTCAAAGAAGTTTACCGCCTTCCATAATTTGACAGAAACTAACCATAAGAGAATAATAAAGATAATGATAACATGAACTGAATCTAACAATGAAATGGCAAAATGGGACATCCAAAAACTAAAAGAATAGGCTATACATACCTTCTCCTTTGGAACAAGTTTATAACCTTCCAAAGCAAAATCTCTTGATGTTCTGTAACTTTGGGTGGATACTTCCCAAATACAAACCTACACATTAATTAATGGTTTAGGTCATTTTTGGTCACTTAACTTTTGATTTTATGCTTATTTGGTTACTTAACTCTTTTTAAGTTTTAAAAGGTCATCAAACTTTTGGCTTTGTGTTCATTTAGTCACTTAACTTTTGGTTTGGTCACTTAACTTTTGGATTTATGCTCATTTAGTCACCTAACTTTTAAAATTATGCTCATTTATTCACTAAAACTTTTGAAATTTTTTAAAAGTTTAGTGACTAAATAAGTACAATTTTAAAAGTTAGGTGACTAAATGAGCACAAATCCAAAAGCTAAGTGACCAAACCAAAAGTTAAGTGACTAAATGAGCACAAAGCTAAAAATTTGACGACCTTTTAAAACTTAAAAAAGTTATGTGACCAAATAAGCACAAAACCAAAAATTAAGTGACCAAAAATAATCTAAACCCCATTAATTAAACACCACCAAGAAGAAATTGGTGAAATCTAATAAATTAATAAAATTGAGAAGACACTCAAATTGCCAAGATATACAAATTAAAGCCTTTTGACATTCAAAGATACTCACACTTGAAAATCTTATACATAATAATCACCATAGGATACATCACTGATGGGCGATCACTCAAAGAAAACATTGAAGATCAAATATGAAATGCAAGAGTATTTGGACAAAATGTGACATAACTGAAAGTACATTGCTACTTTTTGTATTTAGCCCTTCCAAAAGTTGCATCACGTACAACGATATTAAGCAATAGGAAGTACATGAGTGCTTTGTTTTTTTACATTCATCTAGCTTCTTGAAAGTAGTTCGTTATTGCAACACCGTGATGTTGCTTATAGTATTTTTGCAAAATAATAGTTAGCTTGCAACGAAAAATCACTTATGATGATCCGGTCAGTACATTTCAATATCGTAAATCTACACTTTCCGTGCACACGACTAGAACCCGTCACCTTTGGCACTCTTGACACCGCTAGGCCAAAGACATTTTGATGCAGTGTTGCTACAACATGAACCACTTCCATAACATAATCATAAAGATATTAACTCAAGAAAATAAGAAGATTAAGTGAAATAATTTCTTGATATTGCATAAGGGTTTAAATCTACACATATTTAACTCATTTTCCGGGCACAAAGTTGGTAGCATAAGCCCAAGCATTGTTAGCAACCGGGTCAGCAAGATGGTCAAACAAATTCTCAATCGGACCCTTCCCTGTAACAATAGCCTGAACAAAGAATCCAAACATAGAAAACATCGCCAATCTTCCATTTTTAAGCTCCTTAACCTTCAATTCAGCAAAAGCTTCCGGGTCATCAGCCAATCCAAGCGGGTCAAAAGACCCACCCGGATAAATCTTATCAAGGCCTTCACCAAGCGGACCCCCACCAACCCGGTATCCTTCAATGAGCCCCATGAGGACAACTTGAGATGCCCAGATAGCAAGAATGCTCTGTGCATGGATCAAATTAGGGTTTCCAAGGTAGTCAAGACCACCTTCTGAGAAAATCTGGGAACCCGCCTTGAACCAGACTGCTTCACCGAATGTGACACCGTTTTTGGAGAGAAGCTCGGGGAAGACGCACCCGAGTGCACCCAGCATGGCCCACCGAGAGTGGATCACTTCGAGCTCACGGTTCTTGGCAAATGTCTCCGGGTCAGCCGAAAGTCCGGCGGTGTCCCACCCGTAGTCACCGGGGAATTCACCGGTCAAGTATGATGGGGTTTGCTCCGAGAATGGGCCCAAGTACTTTGGACGATCTGGTCCATACCTGTTTAAAGATGGTGATTACAGTTAGTTAGTTCTGGTATCGATATATGAATTTGGAAACAAGAAGAACATCGATTTGTGAGTTTTACCAAATGCTTTGCGGTGCACTTTTGACTGTGCGGCGCATGGTGAAGCGGCCGCCATTGAAGCTGCCGGTCTTCCGGACGAGCTCGTTCTGTGGCTTCAAGGCCTGTTGGCCGGCGAATGCTGACTGTTGGATTGCGGTGGTTGCCATTTCTTTTGAGGGGTTTGTAGAAATGGTAGTTTGTAGTTGATGTGTGTGGTGGAGAGTAATGGAGGGTTATATAAGGAATTTAATAAGATGGATGGATTAGGTTGAGTACAAGTCAGCATCATCTCATTGGTTTACTGGATTTGGTTTCTGATTTTGAGAGGTGATATGGCGGTCCTTCTTTCTGCCACGTGGTTCTCTGATTTCTTGATGCGTTGATTCTCAGCCACCAAAAATAAAAACGAATAATATAGTAGATTACAGGTTGAAGAGCCTATTCAAAATCAACAACGAGATGCATATGCTTCTTCATCTGCAATTCACACGACCTCACGAAAATCACCAATGAGAAATTGAAAGTGTAAAAGGAAAATAGAAAAAGACCAATTTCTAATAGACCACTGATTTGGAAATGAAGTGCGATTTGATTATTAGTCTTCCACAATGAAAAAAGAAATAAAATAAAATAAAATTTGTTGGTGCAAGTGTTTGAACTCTCAAAATTTTTTATTCTGTAGCACTTAACAATTTCATCTTGTTTCATAATCACAAACGAAATGGACGACCTTTAATGGTTACTAATTACTTATTTCATTCTATTTTGTAAGTTAATTTTGTACTAGTTAAAATTTGAGTGTGAAATCCACTATCATGTAGTGACTCCAAAATTCGATCGTTACCATTTGTAAGTGCTTTAGTTTTAACATGTTGAGTTGTGGAGTCTGATTCTCCATTTTCCTCATTACCGTTACGAATACAAAGCACGAGTTTACATATTCTCTGTCAGTAAATTACTTACTGATGCTGAAAATGAAGAAGTAGAAACTTATCTGAAAGCCTTAGGAATTAGGATGAAAGACACCATACAACACCATACAGTGGAAGAAGGTGATGCAGATTGAGTACTACTCTTCAAATTCATAAAGCTTTTGTTGTTACAAATATTAAGGCTCACATACCCATCCTTCTCTATCGCAGTTGACACAATTATGATACGTGGCGCAAATTCTTCACTACTTATTATGAAGCCTATGATGGCCTTGACCACCACTACAAGGATCGAGCCCTATGCAAACGACAATTAGGGACCCTGTACTGTCGTCGGTAAAGCTTATACCGACGACATGTCGTCTGTAAAAAGTCGTCGTTAAAAGTCGAAAATGTTGTCAGGACAGGAGTCATCGGTATAGAATAACCAATCCAGACGACAAGTCGTCGGGATTGATTTTCGAGGAAATAAGAAATTTTTTTATTTGGGACTTACCGACGACTTGTCGTCGGGAAAAGTGTGTGTAATACCGACGATATGTCGTCTGGAAAGGTGAAAACTGTTTTTACTGTTGCGAAGCTGTACTGACGACATGTCGTCGGTATAGCCTGTTATTTTTCACAGCTTTTGTTATATATCCCAAATCCGTTTCTTAAAACAAATCCAAAAAAGATATTTGCAGAATAATATAAATATAACATAACATAACATACCATTAAAATCCAAAAACACTTAATAAACCTAACATACCATTCAAATTCTACTACATACCATATCATTCATATTCTACTACATAACAAAAAAAAACAAGTTTTTAACAAACATTGTTGTCATTATCGTTCTAGTTCTCCTTCTCCTCCTCATCGTCATCATCAACATCATCATCATCCTCCTCGTGTTCATTGGATGTTTCTGGGTTATTCTGTAGTTAAGTATTGTTTTTTATGTATTAAGTCAAAAGATAATGTCCATATATAGCTTACTCTTAAGTTTTTTTAGAGTTTCTAGTTGTATCAGTTATATCATTGTAGCTTTTTCCTTTATTTTTCTTATTTATTTTTATATTTATATATGGTTGACATTGATGCATGCTCTTTGTTAGTGCTTTCACAAATCATAACCTGCCTCTTCAATCTTCATGAGGGCAAAATTGTATGTGTATGTAGTTTAAGATTTTTTTGTCACTATCTCTCCTAGGAGTTCGGAAACTAAATTAATGAGTGTGATTGAGTTCTTATCTAATTATCAAGATCTTATAGCCTTCTATCATCACTTTTACTTGTAGATAAGTAGAATATATAACATTGTATGCACTTAGAAAGGAAAATGTGGCCTTATACCCTGTTTTCACATATTTAACATTTAGACATTTAAGATTTATCCAGCATTATGGTGCATAAACAAATGCATATACATATCATGGTGTATTGAAAGGAACAATAAAAAAATCATAAACTGGATCGTCACTGTGGCAGTTTAAGCAGGAAAAAAAAACTCAATAAACTAACCTCAAAATATGGTCAATCACCAGAATTCCTTTTCTATGGGGGTGGTGAACCTTCTTGCCAATCAATAGAGAAATGGGGTTGTGATTTAGGGCTCCAAATTGTTACAAATCAAGGACCAAACTATTACAAATTAAGAAGCAATCAAGCACCAAAACCCTTACCTTGGTGGCTGATGACTCGATAGCTGGAAAGCCCTTGCGATTGCCGACAAACCTGTGAGAGAGAAATGGTGTTGGCCCGACTGCAAAAAGAAAGCTGAAAGGGTGTTTTGTTACAAGGGAAACCCTATACTGACGACATGTCGTCGGTATAGGTAAAATAAAACGTCGTCGTATTACTTCACGTCATTAAAAAATAAAATAAAATAAAATAAGGGATTTCACGCGGATCGGGCCCACCTTTTCCCGACGACATGTTGTTGGTATAGCCTGATGAAACGACATCATTTTCAATTTCTGCAACACGGATAAAAAATAAAACGAAATTAATTTTTAATCAACCTATACCGATGACATGTCGCGGTATAGGATGACAAAAACGACGGCGTCTTGACTTTCTGCTACAAGGAATTAAAATAAATCGAAAATATTTTTTTAGTGCATTTTCCAGACGACAAGTCGTCGGTAAAGCTTTTCGATATACCATCAATATTTTAACGTTTCCCGCCGAGTCTATACCGACGACTTGTCGTCGGCATAACCCTTCTGGTCAAATTCAGACGGTCAATGTAGTGCAAAGGATGACATTCTTGCAGTGCACATCGACGGAACCTTCGACGTTCCTGTCATTCCATCCACCGATCCTCAATGGAAAAAGGTGGACGTTGTCGTCCGTACTTGGATCTACATGACTCTCTCACAAAACTTAGTCAACACCGTCATCAAAACCAACACTAAGGCTCGTCAACTTTGACTTAATATCAAGAAGCTATTTTAAGACAACAAAGATTATTGTATCATGCAACTTGATAGCGAACTCCTAACCATCTCCATAGGAGACCTCTCCGTTCAAGCTTACTACACAAAAATCAAAAATATTGTCGATCTCCTCGAAAACCCAGATGCATCCTCCAAAATATCAGACAAACAATTGGTAATTACACTATCAATGGTCTATCTTCTCATTTTGACAACATTGTGACATTGCTTTGTCATCGCAACCCATTCCCCACCTTTTAGAAACAATATCAATTATTGCATTGGAAGAATCACGCTTCAATCAAACGTATGTTCATGTTGTCCCGGCTCACTCCGATAACTCATCCTCTCCTAAAATTCTTCATACCGCCTCAGGGACTAACACTCGTCGGGCCGACCACCAGAATGATCGTCGCCAGCAACCACGGGACCGCCGACAACAACCAAATAATGGTTAGTCACAACAACAACAACCAAATAGCGGCCAGTCACAACGACAATGAAAACAGGTAACGTGTTATGCTTCCCTTGCGTCCTCATCAACACCAAACAATATGGTTGGGTATTTGTGCCTCCACCGGCCGACATCCAGTGGACTCTCATGCTCACTTTAAGCTACTGGCCCCACATACCATAACAACAACAATAGGGGCTTTTGTCTTATCTCAAAAGCCTCCTCAAGTCCACCATACTGTTGTTCTTTTGAAGTCAATCTCGGGACAAAATCAGAACTCGCACACTTCAGGAAATATCCCACCTCCTTGGGAATGGTTTGGAAATCAACAGCCAACATATCTCCCGCAAATGTTTTCTTTTATGCTGTTGTTAGACCCGACTTCAAATGTAACGTAAAAAAATTTCAACAAATTTTTAACTTTTCTGTAACATTCCGTTTAAATTAATTAAAATAAGTAGTAAACCCGGAGCCCTAAGATGTAAATTTATAATTTAAATTATTTGTTAGTGTCCCTAAAACCGATAATATCTAGAGGAGAGTGGTTTCGGGGAGCCAAATGATATAATTTGGACTTTCGGGGGTTAAAAGTATAAATTCCAGATTAGTTCGTAAAGAATCTTGAAGATGGAGGGCTGCTTAGTAAATTATGGATTTAATTTGTGAAGAATTTCAAAGTTAGGGTGTGTTTGGTAACTTCGAGGCTTATTATGAAAGAACTTTTGGAGGTAGGGGTAAAGGGTAATTTCTAGACTTAAGTTGAAAAAATTTCGAAGGGGAGGGGCTATTAGTGTCAAAACCGCATGAAGATTGAATGGGCACGGTATTAATCGGTGCCATCCTTTTTCCTCCCATTGGAGCATCTAAACCCTAGATCGAGCAAGGACTTCAGCCGCCATCGTCAAGAGCTTCCTCAACCACCGCTTTCGTCGCCAAACCCGTCCGCCACCTGATGCCTCGCCATTGTAGCGCCACCACTGCAACCTGTTGTCGGATTCGATGTGTGCAACTGGAAGATCGCCGAGACCGATGGAAGGAAGCCGTGAGGCTGTGAACGACGGGAAGGCCCTCGGTAAGGTTAACTGTGACTTATCTCTCCCCTCCTTCATTCTTTTTGGCAATTTGACGTTATGTGTGACGACTGTGGGTACCGGCGGCCCTTGTACCGCCATTTCTACTCGTTCTAGCTACCTCGGCCTCCTAGTCGGTGGATGGGGAGCCTTGGTCCTGTGTGGTTTATATGCTTGGGTTTCTGCCATGTGGTGAATGCGCAAATATGGGAGTTATTTGACTAGAAACCCACCGCCACCACCTCATGGTGGTGGTTGCCATTGTTTTCTGCCGCCACCAGCTACCGTGAAGGGTGGTTGTGTGTGTGTGTGTGTTTGGGTGTATTGTGAGCCTAGTTGCGAGTTTAATGTGGTATGGATATTCTTGGACAGGGGAAAACGAAGAGAATTCATCAACGCCACCTGTTGCCGCCTGCTGCCGCTGCCTTATGCCACAAGGTGGGTGGATGAACTTCCTTCGTGAACAGAAGACAAGTGTGGATGTGTGATTTTATTGGATGGAATCATAGTAGGGCCGCCACCACCACCGTGAGGTGGTGGCTAGCACCTCCGACCACTACCTGTCACCACAGTGCGATGGGTGTGTGTGTGTGTGTGTTTGAGTATTTTTGTAAAATTGTAACAGTGTTGGTAATCAATAGAAAAACTCGTAACCACCACTGTGAGGTGGTGGCTGCCGCCACTAGCCACCGTGTTGGGTGGTGGTGTGCCTTGTTTGTGTTTTGGACTCGTTTGAGATGCTTGGACAGAATGGGCCCAAAGAAACCATAGTAGTCCCAATGAAACCCTAATGGTCCCAATGAAGCCCAAATTGACCTAAAAGCCCAACCAATTGATTATTGGGCTAGTATTGGGTTGGAAACCCTAATTAGGGTTTGGAAAACCCTAATGTCATGAAACCCTAATTTTGGGGATTGATCGGGACCGACATTGGAATTAATTATTAGACCTAAAATAATAATTTATTATCATTGGCAAATTAACCTAAGGCAATATTGGACTTATTGGATTAAGTCCTTAACGAGTTAAATAGGAACACTTAACCCTAATTGTCATTTTATGTGAAAACCCTAATTTCACTTGGGCCTTGAGTTGGGCCTTCCTATTGGCTTTGGTGATTGTACTATTAATGGGCTTTCCAAGAATAAGTAAATGGACTAAATAATTGTATGGGTTTTAGGATAAGGACCATGTAAAGGTTCAGGCCCAATTTGGAAAATTAGGCCATAGGTGGGCCATAACTGGGCCTGTATAATTATAGGATATTGGGCCATGGGAATACCAAGAGTTTAGACTAGAATAATTGGATGAGCCTTAAGGGAAGACCATGTAAGGGTCTGGGCCTAATTTGGAAAATTAGTCCATATGCTGGGCTTGGCCCATTACTTGACTTTTGGGACTTTGGAATGTGAGTTGGACCTTGGGATTGGAACCCAATTATTAATTGGGTATTTTTTGATGTTGATAGTTCGAGAACCTGTTAACCAACACTGGAGTTTTATCCGCGGGACTTCAACAGTGCCAGGTGAGTCTCCTCACCATACTAATGTGTCTAAGGCACCAAGGCCGGCCCATTTTATGATATGTGGTACACTAGTTGATGTAGTGATATATGGTATGCTAGTTGGTTATATGCTATGTGTTATGCTATTTGTTTATTTGATATTTGCATGAAAGACCATGAGGGAGCCCATGACACTTGGATGTAAGACCATGTAGGGGAGCCCATGGCTTTTCAAGTAAAGACCATGGGGGAGCCCATGACACATGGATGTAAGACCATGATGGGGAGCCCATGGCTTTCCTATTAAAGACCATGGGGGAGCCCATGTCATTGGATGTAAGACCATGTGGAGAGCCCATGTCTTTCCTATTAAAGACCATGGGGAGCCCATCACACTTAGGTGTAAGACCATGGGGGAGCCTATGGAATCCTGGAGTAAGACCTTGGGGGGAGCCCACGACATCCGTATATGTTTATATGCATGGCTATGTGATTGATATGGTTATCTTATTGATATGGTTATATGATTGATATGGTTTATGTAGCTGTTATAGCTATTGTGGATTATGTGGTTATGTGGATTGTGTGGGGTATGCTCTGGGGAACTCACTAAGCTTTATGCTTACAGTTTATAGTTTTGGTTTCAGATATCATCGATTTGGAAAAGGAGGGCTCAAATTGATCGTAGTACACACACCTATGATTTCCGCAATGAATGATTTTAGGATAAACTCTGATAAATGTTTTACTTAATGATGATTTGATATGTTTGAAATAAATGGTATCAATGTTTTAGGTATATTAAAAATGAAATTTTTACCCTTGAATTTTTGGGTCGTTACAATTTAGTATTAGAGCCTTGGTTTGAGGGATTCAGATGTACTTTCGGGTGTGTCTGAACTCAAACTGAGGATCTGTAAAGTTTTCAAAAAATTTCGAAAGAAAATGTTTTCAAGGAAAAGGTTTTCTAAGACAAGAAAGGGTGTGGTGCATGCAATCAATCAATCTCAAGTAAGTTTCCCCAGAATACCCACATATGTTGTCTGTTATGACTTGGTTTATGAATCTGTGAATCACATGCTAGTTAGGGCTAGGGGAGATGCCTATATATGTTGTATGAGTTGATAGACTTGCATGCTAATGCTGAGTAGTCAACAATAGATTGGCCTGATATATGGTGCTTGTAGCCTTGGGAATATTTGATGACATGCTAGAATGAGAATGATTATTGGTATTAGTAACTGCCATGTGTATGCTTTTAAAATTGTATATGGTTAGGATCTTATAGCCTTAGAATAATTGATTTGGCCTTATTTCCTGTTCCTTGTCTGGTTGTGGTCCTTGGGTAGAGTCTATTATTCTATAGTCTATTAGATCATGTTATGTGTATAATTTGCATGCATAAGGCAGCCGACAGTGAGGATGGATGGATGTTGATAGAACGAGTTGAGATATGTGGGCGGAATGTTCTATGGCAGTTCTTTGGATCGGAGTGCTACTGCACGAATGCTACTTGATTTGTGCTTTGTGGAACTCTTGAGTGATGGGAGTCAGCCACTAAGTGGATATGACGATATCTAGGAGGTGGATGGTTGGCATCATGGGGAGCTCTTCAGCAGATGATGGCAGGGCGAGGTTGGGAACCTAGGAAAGACTAGGATATGCTCCAGTGAGTTAGTGGGGCGGTTTAGTGAGGTTGGGAGCCTAGTAGGTGCTTTGGTGGGTATGGTGTTGCTGTTTGGTGGATATTTGGTGCATCAGTGGGATAGGTGACTTAGACGATTCGGGAGGATTGCTGAGGAAAGTATAGATAGGTGTGGAAGGTAGTATGAGCCCGTACTACTGAAAACACAGGATCCATACTCGAATCAGTGAGAGTCTTGGAGATCTAAGAGCTGATAGGAAGGAGAATTCTTGGTTATGATTGGACCGTGGAGATAGCTGCTATGCAAAATATGGATGAGCACGCAAGGGGAAGGACCAGGATTGGTCCCGGTTCCGGTGGAGAGCCAGTTAGCGGAAGGACTGACAGGATTTTGAGCCCGCCTTGGATCTCTGGTATCAGGCGACAAAGATCGATTATGCGATCTATTGCACTCTCGGGACTAGAGACTATGACTTGGGGATGGTTAGTAGCCCGGTTTAGAGCAGGGGTTTCTCCAATTATTGCAGTTCAGCCATCGACGATTGAGTCGGTGAGTGTGTCAAGGTGTGAGACCCTAGATGATATGATGTCTCGAGTCAAGAGTTCGCGTCAACTTTTGAGAGGCCAGCAGGGCCGGATTTAGTGCAGTGCTTGCGAGAAACCGTACGAGGGAGTTTTTTGTTTCAAGAGTTTCAGTAAGTATATCTTTGGGTTTGTTTCCTTGCTTGTAATTGGGTTATACCTTCAAACATTGTCATATGCCATTTGCATATTGTGGGTTACGGGGTGGTTAGTGAAGATCGTTTTCCCTTATTGATGGTTTGGAGCGTCCAAAGTTATTTGGGCATATGTTCGAGATCTATTCAGGGCCGTGATGCGGAAGGTCTACAATCAGGGTTGGTGATTCAACCATTATGCTTCGGTTGGCTTTTGGACGCGTTAGGGGAAGTGGTCTACTGTAGAGGCTTTGGTCTGGGCATCAGTTATTTGGACCTTGAGATATAAGTATGACATCATTTCAAGGCAACTGAGATTATCAGTTTCGCTAGCACTCAGGAAGTGTTCGTCTGATCTTTTGGAGTTATGTGGTATTTTGGGGTTTGGACCAGTAATCGAACACTAGCACGGGAAAGCAGCTGGTGGTCAACAGTTTGGTTATTAAAGGGTAAAAAGGATTGGAAACCCTTCAAATTTTATGTATTGTGAAGACTTAGTCGAATCTAAGTGGGGGAGAATCGCGCAGGTATTCAGGACAGGGGCACGTATGAGATCGAGATGGGATTTCTAATCCCCATCAAGGAAATGGCAGCCAAAGTGGCTATTTGGTTGGAGGGTTGTGTGAGTTTGGGGTTCGGTAAGACTCCCCGTCATGTGTATCGCATCTTCTTGGGGGGGTTTGATAACAGAATTTGGGGAGACAGGTTGGGGCTACAGTCATGAATGGAGTTCAGTTCGGGTGTTTGGTGGAGTGCGTGCTCAACTTTGTATGTGTTTCGAATCGATAGGTTAGGGGTAAGGCATTGGGATGCGACTGTGTTGGGATGAAAGTGTTGTAAAACTACGGGGAAGATGTAGCATTCACTAGTAGTCAGATAGTGTGGAAAGTGTTGTAAGACTACAGGGGAGCTGTAGCATTCACCAGTAGTCAGATAGTGTGGAAAGTGATGTAAGACTACGGGGGAGCCGTAGCATTCACAATGGTCAGATAATGCGAGAAGAGTAGAAAGACTGCAGGGTAGCTGCGGCATTCACAGATTTGTATAGATGACTTAGGCCAGGGTGGGCCAGTTTGCAAGGTGGTGGGTAGGTCACAACATAACTGAACCAGGAAACGGCAGGTCGAGGAGAACGGGTATGATGTAAGGCTACAATTATTCTGGTATCATTCACCTTTTTGCGTCGGATTTAGTGGCGATAGGTTGTCAGCCCATCATGATCGGATGGATCAAAGGATTGAAGGAGCCATGAGGAGAGGTATAGATAGAGCGGTATTGTCAAACAAGGCATCCTTCGGAGGTCATGTGGGACTACCGTGCATGTGTTTCTGGCCCAACAGTCGGGTAGATGTCCGGTGTTCTGGATGGTTGGCAGACAAGTTGGGACCAGGGAGGTCCCAGTTGTTCTTCAGGAGAGAAGCTATGGGGCAGCAAGATGAGTTGGAGTGATTTCAGTGACTTGGGATCAGTGTGAGGAGTTGCTTGTCACTCAGGGCACATGCTAAGTCGTTTACAGTGGGACTAAATAAAATCAGAAGTCAAGTAGTCAGTTGGGAGATAAGTGCAGTAAACTCGACAATAATTTGGTGTGGGCGATCTGTCAGGGAGACAGACCATCTCGAGGCTTCAGGTTTCAGATTGAGTGAATGTAATCATGTCGTAAGGAATTAGTTTTATCTTCGGGTTCTAGAACCATGCGGGGTTGGTTTTAGTTGCCTTGGAAAGGCTAGGTATGCTTTTAGTTTTGTCCGTGTTGCTTAAGTTATTCGGCTTGCCAGGAGTGGTAAGGGATGATTTCGGGGATGAAATCTAATTTAAGTGGGGGAGAATTGTAACATTCGTTTATATTAATTAAAATAAATAGTAAACTCGGAGCCCTAAGATGTAAATTTATAATTTATATTATTTATTAGTGGCCCTAAAACTGATAATATCTAGCGCATTGTGGTTTCGGGGAGCCAAATGATATAATTTGGACTTTTGGGGGTTAAAAGTATAAATTTCGGATTAGTTCGTAAAGAATCTTGAAGATGGAGGGCTGCTTAGTAACATATGGATTTGATTTGTGAAGAATTTCAAAGTTAGGGTGTGTTTGGTAATTTCTAGACTTAAGTTGAAAAGATTTTGAAGGGGAGGGGCTATTAGTGTCAAAACTGCATGAAGATTGGATGTGCACGATATTAATCGGTGCCATCCTTTTTCCTCCCGTTGGAGCATCTAAACCCTAGACCGAGCAAGGAATTCAGCCGCCATCGTTAACAGCTTCCTCAACTGCCGCTTTCGTCACCAAGCCCGTTCGCCGCCTGATGCCTCGCTATTGTAGCGCCACCACCTCAACCTGTTGCTGGAGTCGATATGTGCAACTGGAAGATCGCCGAGACCGACGGAAGGAAGTCGTGAGATAGTGAAAGACGGGAAGGCCCTCGGTAAGGTTAACTGTGACTTATCTCTCCCCTCCTTCATTCTTTTTGGAAATTTGACTCTATGTGTGACGACTATGGGTACCGGCGGCCCTTGCACCGCCATTTCTACTCGTTCCAGCGACCTTGGCCTCCTAGTCGGTGGCTGGGAAGCCTTGGTCCTGTGTTGTTTATATGCTTGGGTTGCTGCCACGAGTTGAATGCGCAAATATGGGTGTTATTTGACTAGAAACCCACCGCCACCACCTCAAGGTGGTGGTTGCCATCGTTTTCTACCGCCACCAGCCACCGTGAAGGGTGGTTGTGTGTGTGTGAGTGTTTGCGGGTATTGTGAGTGTCACACCCCCGAACCAGACGGCGGAAATGTCCGAGGGCTATTGTGACTCAATTGAATACCATCACAATGAATATACATGAAACATAACATCATTCATCACCATGCATTGAAATATTACAACCGATATTGTTTACATTTAGTACATTGTTTCAAAACATTACATTTCCAAAACGTAAATTGTTCGATACTAATTAAACAAACAACAAGACATCACTGGGTACATTTTTCCTTCGATTTACCTGTTACCTGAGAATACAAGTATTTTGGAAAAACGTCAACATATGAAATGTTGGTGAGTTCATAAGTAAGGTTTGAGAATAAATGATTTGTATTATTTTGAAAATCACCAGAAAATCCGATATTTTCTGAAAAGATTATTGTAAGTAAGAAAAGTGTGAAGATCCGTAAGTATGCTTGTTGATTAATATGAATGTGAGTAATTGTTAAACTTTGTATATATCACATAATTAAGTGCGTTGAATTTCCCAGGAAAACCCGATGTTTTCCCAATACATTAAATTACGAGGCTGAGTTAGTATTATTCCGATACGAAGTTGTTTGTGATAATTCCAAGTGACATTGGATTAATTATGGGTTGTGAGTCGTTATAATCATGCATTAATATAAATGACTAGTTTACAACTATACAAACGATCCCTTAGGCGTCGTCCGTACTACTCACTTAATCCAACCACCCTGACTTCTCATAGCCCCACAACCGAGGAGAAAAGAGGGTACGAAGTCCCCGCTATTTCCATGAGTCGTTCAAGGCTATCGTGAATGTGAAAGGCCCTTGGCTTGACTCGCATTTGACTTCTTGACTTTGCTAGCAGTACCAAAGGACCCTTGGGGCCCAACAACACAATAAAGCTATTGAAAGTCCTTTTACACGAAACTAGGTCATATAAGGCCCAATAACATGTAAGCGTGTTCCCTTCGGGCCTAAAGATCATGTCATTGGGCTAGCTAGGCCCAACAAGCACGATTTGAAACTTTTGAGCCCAAAGATGGTGTATTGACTTCTCGTAAAGTTTCCGTGTGTGTATTGAGGTATCGTTGTTAATTGATTTGTGATTTGTTATTGATTCGAGACCGAATCAATTCGTTTGGTAACGATTTTTGGGTGTTGAGGGTGTATTTGCTAATACGTTTCGCTGGTAGCCGTGGTACTCAAATTTTTACCTTAAGAGACTTATTGTTAAAAAGAAAATAGAGTTTTTCTTTTAGAAGCCCCTCCTTGAATAAAATTTATACTTTTAGCCCTTTATATGAAAGAATTTCCATTTTTAGTCCTTGAAGCATTTTTCTTGACACTTTAGTACTAAAACTTCGTTGAAAAGACATTTTCAGCCCAGGTTTACTTAATAAACAGCTTAAGTCCTTCAAAAATGAAATTTTCTCGGTTGAAACCCCCATTTTCGCAACTTTTACAATTTTGGCCGAAAATGGAAAATTTTTGCATCTTTGGTACCTTTTTAATTTGAAAAGCATTTTTAACCCTTGAAATGGACTTGGTACACTAGTAGTCCCCTGTTTTGCAGAAATGTGCAGTTTCAGCCCCTCCAAATCAGAAATCTCGCAATTTGGGGCTTTATTGGGCCAAAAAGTCCATTTTTGGCCCATTATGTTTAAAATTCACATTTTAACACTTCAAGAGTGTAAATTTTCAGAAAATACATATTAGAAACTGTTTTGACTCATTTCAACCTTCAGAATTTATATTTTGTCGTTTTGGGCCCTTTAGTTTTGTATCTTTAGCATTTTAAGCCCAAAAATGGGGTTTAAGCCCAAAAATGTTCATATTAACCAACTTGGTTATTTTTCTAGACTTGATTTGTGTGAAATGATTTAAGTTATCCTTATTTCATTCAACATATTGTAGATCTCGATTTTTAGGTTCTTTTTGACTAGTACAAACACCACAATCACATAAGATCATATATATAAGCATAGAAATCACACAAAGCGTACATATACTCATAGATCTACACATTTGCTTGTATTCTCCCCCACAAAACATATAAAAACCGAAAAGAAGGGGTATTTGTAACAGCCCGGATTCCTAGGTATTATTCATTTATTTATTTTGGTAATTTGTGAGGAGACTTGGCGAGTTAGAGCCTAGACTCGCGGAGTATGATCGCGGATTTGGACGCGGGTTCGCGTCCGGACTCGGCGAGTCCACGCTGTTTAATGAAATCCTAATTTCCCAGCCCTGATCCCTATTTAAAGGACCTTATAACCCTTAATTGCGGCTACCTTCGACCTTGAGAGCACCAGAGCAGCTGAGAGTCCTTGTGAGTGAGATAAGAGGCCATTATTCACCATTTTTGTGTGTGTTTGCAAGAAAGGAAGAGGAAGGCCAAGCTACGAGAGTTGGGGAGCTTGGATCTACTTCCATTTCGGCAGAGGAAGCTATTAGAGGTAATATTCAGAGCTTATTCTCGTGTTTTTATTGATATGGTCAAATCTAGGGTTTCTTTATGCCTTGTTTTCCTTGTAATTGGAGTGTGAGAGGTCCCATGGGGGAAATGGTACCTAGATCTGGACCTTAGTAGGTCCAGGGAGTCCCAAATGCCCTGCTTTATGCGTTTCCTTTTGAGTTGGGGACTTAGGTTACCATTTTAGATGTCATTTCACCAAAAGGAGCCTTGTAGGCGTTGCATGGTAGCCAAGATTGTAACTTTACGTGATGAATGTGCTTGGAAGGACTGGATCTATGAGTTAATGGAACGGATCTGACCTCAGGAGCAAGTTTGAGTTGATGCATGGCATGGACTCGCCGAGTCTGAAGAACAGACTCGGCGAGTAGCATGAAGATTGTCCTTAACCACTCAGCGAGTGGTCTTGCCGAGTTAAGGGTTGACTCAGTGAATTAGGGAGAATTAGAGAGGGTTGACAGATGGACTGAGTCGAGTTGGAACTCGCCGAGTTGTTCTTGAGACTCGGCGAGTTGAGTCGTGGTGGCCCCGCGATTCATGCCAGGTGGAACTCGTCGAGTCAGGGAAGTACTCGACGTGTCAAAAGAGGATCCTAGGGAGTCAGTGAACATGTATAGACTCGCCGAGTCGCTCTAGTGCACTCGCCGAGTCCGGTCAAAGTTGACCGTTGACCGTTGACCAGAGTTGACCAGTGTTGACTTGATAGGGGTAGTCAACCTTAGTTGAGAAAGTGTTAATTAGAGATATATTGTGTTATAGGAGGATTATAGCTCGGAGGATCGAGCGCGAGTGATTTCCGGGATTTGTGAGTTATCGAGATACGCGAGGTGAGTCTTCTCACTATACTTTACCTTGAGTAGGTAATCAGAGTTATGTGACAGAGTATTTGTATGCTATATGTATGTTATGTGTTGTACTGCATTATTTCTATGTGATTTATGTTGTGCGTGTTTATAGAGTGGAACCGGAAGGTTCCCAGAGTTAGAACCAGTGGGTTCACAGAGCAGGGTCTACGGACCCACAGAGTTATAGCCTCGAGTGGCTAATATGTGTTATGTGTGGTATTTTGGGGAACTCACTAAGCTTTGTGCTTACAGTGTTGGTGTTATTTGTTTCAGGTACTAGTGATGACCATGGGAAGGCGCCGCCTTGATCTGTACACACACACGGGATTTTTATGATTCTTGTATGACATGGATTGGAGTTTTTAAACATTGATGTTTTATGAAAATTAAATGAAAATGTTTTTGTATTATGCGAAAAATTATTTTGAAATTCACGACATTACAAGTTGGTATCAGAGCCTTGGTTTGAGGGATTCGAGTACACCTTTGGGCATATTTGAACTCAAACTGAGGAGTTGAGAAGTATTTTCAAAAAGAGTAAAAGATTTTTGGAAAAACGCAGAGCAGAGTTGTGTGTACGATTAGTCCGCGCCCGAACGGTGATTTCCCAAAATACTCTCATGTTATGTGATATTGATATTGATATGATGTATTCTCATGCTAGAGTAGGCTAGGTACTCCTATTAGGACTAGAGTGGCCTGATTTGTGATGCCTTAGCCTTGGGAGAGGTGAGCTGCTATGAGATGCTTGAGAGTGAGTAGGTAGCAGCGAGGGGCTTATGAGAGATTTGTTAGAGAGTGAATTATGCATGATAGAGTACTTGGAATTTGGGATCCGAAGAGGAGGACTTGGGGTGTATTCTGATACGGTGCGGACAATAGTATTGGGCCCGTACTACTGAAAGCACCGGAGCGGTGTACAACCCAAGTAGGAACCTTTGGAATACCAAGGATCAAGGAGGTATGAGTTGTCGAGTGTGAGTATACTCGAATGGATTCTAATTTATCGTATGTTGTATTTCAAAGGTAGATCATGGTGAGGACACGTCTGATGCCTGAGAGCAGTGAGACCAATGATGAGGAGATCTGTCGGATCATCCACGAGGAGGTGGCTGCGGCCATCAGGGCAGAGATACCAAAGATGTTCGGGTCTATTAAGACCATGCTGATTGAGACCTTTGACGAGCGTTATGCCGCTCTTTCTGAGGCTGTTGTTGCAGCGGCCACCGTAGCTATTGCTGCCGCGAGGCCGCAGGGTGGTGATGCGTTGCTGTTCCGAGAGTTCAGCAACACAAAACCGCCAGAGTTTGATGGCACCCAGGACCCGGTGGCGGCTATGAGATGTATTTCTGACATGGAGGGGTGTTTCTTCACTTGCTCAACTCCTGAGCATTTGAAGGTTCGGTTCGCGCTGAACCAGCTTCGCTTGGGAGCGAAGGACTGGTGGAAGTTTGTGACGGCGCACTTTACGCCTGTTGAGCTTGCGGCAGTGACCTGGGAGAGGTTCACTGCCATGTTCCGAGATGAGTACGTTCCACAGGTGGAGAGGGAGCGTTTGGCCCAGGAGTTTCTGACCCTCAAGCAGGGTACTGAGTCTGTTACGGCGATTACCAGGATGTTCCATGAGAGGGCGATGTTCTACCCTAAGCACATGTCCACTGAGTAGGCACGTAAGAGCCGATATTTGAGTATCTTGAGGCGAGACATTCGGGAGTTCGCGGCGAACTCCTCGTACCGGACATTTGTCGAGCTTCAGGCAAATGCCCGGAAGAGGGAGATTGAGCTAGAGACTCAGGCCAGGGAGGAGGCAGAGTCTCAGGGGAGGGATCAGCGACCGGCGCAGTCTCAGTCGGTAGCCAAGCGGGCCAAGCCCGCTGATCCCAAACCAGGGAGCCAGAAGGGCCGCACTTGTGGTAAGTTCAGCAAGGGTCACGATGGAGTCTGTAGAGCGGGGTCTTGCTACAAGTGTGGCAAGGAGGGGTATATGTCCAAGGACTGCCCTAAGGGGTTTGCGGTGTGTTTCCACTGCAACCAGACCGGAGGTGTGTTTCCACTGCAACCAGACCGGACACCAGAAGGCAGAGTGTCCGCAATTGCGAGGATCATCTCAGGGAGCACCTCAGGGATCTGCCCCTGCCGCCATCAGAGCTACCGAGAGTCGGCCAGTGAAGGCCGAGGCGCCGAGGGCACGAGGGAGAGCTTTTCAGCTGACCGCGGAGGAGGTCCGTGCAGCGCCCGATGTCATGGCTGGTATGTATTCTTTCGTGTATTTATTTTGATGTTGAGATATTATGCTTATATTATGTTATGCGTAGGTACTTTTCTTGTGAATTCTGTACCTGCCTTGGTGTTATTTGACTCGGGTGCGAGTCAGTCTTTTGTATCTTTGGCTTTTAGTCAGCATATCAGTGTTAGTCGTGAGGCGTTGAGTCGGCCTCTGAGAGTCTCCATAGCTGACGAGAGGGTGATATATGCCACGGAGGTTCTCTGAGGGTGCGTAGTCGAGATTTTCGGTGTTGAGTTCCCGATTGATCTGGTTCCTATTGCAATGGGTGATGTCTGTGTCATTGTGGGCATGGACTGGTTGAGCAGATTCGGTGCGGTTATCGACTGCGAGCGACAGCTGGTGACCATACGAGACCCTAGTGGGGGAGTTCTTTTAGTGTACGGCGAGGGTACATGTTCAGGATCAACGTTTTGTTCGGCCGCTAGGGCGAGGCAGTGTCTACAACAGGGCTGTAAGGGTTTTGTGGCGTATGTGATGGATACGCGGGTGGATTCCGAGAGACCGAGGTCAGTTGAGGAGGTTCCGGTAGTGCGTGAGTTCCCGGATGTATTTCCTGAGGAGTTGTCGGGTGTGCCTCCTGTGAGGCAAGTGGAGTTCAGTATCGATTTGGTTCCGGGGGCCGCGCCTATCGCTATGGTGCCTTATCGCCTTGCACTTCCAGAGATGCAAGAGTTATCCTCGCAGCTTCAGGAGCTGCTGGGGAAGGGGTTTATTCGGCCGAGCAGCTCGCCGTGGGGAGCGCCTATCCTGTTCGTTAAGAAGAAGGATGGTTCACACCGGATGTGCATTGATTACCGGGAGTTGAACAAGCTGACAGTCAAGAACCGTTACCCTTTGCCGAGGATCGACGATTTGTTCGATCAGTTGCAGGGAGCCTCTTGGTTCTCCAAGATCGATTTGATGTATGGATATCATCAGGTGAGGGTGCGGGATGAGGACGTCCAGAAGACAGCGTTGAGGACGCGTTATAGGCATTACGAGTTTGTGGTGATGCCTTTCGGGCTCACCAATGCCCTGGCAGTGTTCATGGATCTCATGAACCGAGTGTGTAGGCCGATGCTGGATCGGTCAGTGATTGTATTTATCGATGACATTCTGGTATATTCGAGATCTAGAGAGCAGCATGAGGAGCATTTGAGAGAGGTTCTTGGGGTTCTGAGATCGGAGAGGCTTTATGCCAAATTCTCCAAGTGTGATTTCTGGTTACGGGAGGTCCAGTTCTTAGGACATCTCGTTAACCAGAAAGGGATATTGGTCGACCCGGCCAAGGTTGAGGCGGTGATGAGTTGGGAGGTGCCGAGGTCACCCTCCGAGATCAGGAGTTTTCTAGGGTTGGCAGGGTATTATCGGAGATTTATCAAGGATTTCTCTAAGATCGCAGTACCACTCACCAGGTTGACCCGGAAGGGTGTTGCTTTTTCATGGGGCCCCGAGCAGCAGGCCTCCTTTGAGACACTTCGCCAAAGGTTATGCGAAGCCCCGGTGTTAGCCCTCCCGGAAGGGATGGAGGACTTTGTGGTATACTGTGACGCATCGATTTTGGGGTTGGGGGCGGTGCTGATGCAGAGGGGGCATGTGATAGCATATGCATCGAGGCAGCTGAAGCCTCATGAGATGAGATACCCCACCCATGATCTAGAGTTGGGGGCAGTGGTGTTCGCCCTCAAGATTTGGCGTCACTACCTGTATGGGGTTCGGTATACGATATACACGGACCATAAGAGTTTGAAATATTTGATAGATCAGCCCAACCTAAACATACGATAGAGAAGGTGGTTGGATGTGGTCAAGGATTATGATTGTGAGATCCTGTACCACCCGGGCAAGGCTAATGTTGTAGCCGATGCACTGAGCCGCAGGGCGGAGAGCACCCCGCTGCGGGATATATGTTTGAGATTGACCGTGGTAGCTCCAGTGTTGGACGCCATTCGTGGGGCACAGGCTGAGGCTGTGCAACCTGAGATGTAGAAGAAAGAGCGGGTTGTTGGTTTTGTTTCAGAGTGCGTTATCGATGGTCGGGGGCTTATGACATTTCAGGGGCGTATCTGGGTGCCGTTTGTGGGAGGAACGCGTACCATTTTGATGGAAGAGGCTCATCGGTCGAAATTTTCGATCCATCTCGGGGCCACTAAGATGTATTTGGAACTGAGAAATGAGTATTGGTGGCCCTGTATGAAAAGGGATGTTGCGTGGTTTGTTGAGAGGTGCTTGACCTGCCGTAGGGTTAAGGCCGAGCACCAGAGGCCGCATGGTTAGTTGCAATCATTGGAGGTTCCCGAATGGAAGTGGGAATAGATCACCATGGATTTCATCACCAAATTGCCAAGGATTGCTAGAGGAGTTGATGCAATTTGGGTGATTGTGGACAGGTTGACGAAAAGCGCTTATTTTCTTGCTATCAGCGAGAGTTCTTCAACAGAGAAATTGGCAGAGGTGTATGTGAGGGAAGTGGTATCTCAGCATGGGGTGCCAATCTCGATTGTTTCAGACCGTGATGTGAGTTTCACTTCCAGATTCTGGAAGAAGTTTCATGAGGAGTTGGGTACTAGACTGCATTTTAGTACCACATATCATCCTCAGACAGACGGACAGAGTGAGCGGACGATTCAGACGCTCGAGGACATGCTCCGGGCATGTGTGTTGGATTTCGGGGGGAGTTGGGATACGTACTTGCCCTTGGCAGAGTTTTCCTACAACAACAGCCATCATTCGAGCATTGGTATGCTGCCCTTTGAGCTGTTGTATGGGAGGAGGTGTCGGACCCCCATTTGTTGGGGAGAGGCTGGGCAGCAGGTGATGGGCATTATAGAGATCGTGCTTCAGACGACAGAGCAGTTCCAGCTGGTCAGACAGAGGTTGTTGACCGCTCAGAGTCGTTAGAAGAGCTATGCAGACAGACGTCGGTCCGAGCTTGAGTTTCAGGTCGGCGACCTTGTACTCCTGAAGCTCTCTCCTTGGAAAGGAGTGATTCGATTCAGGAAGAGGGGCAAGTTGGGGCCCCGATATATTGGTCGTTTTCGAGTGATCGCGAGGGTAGGCCGGGTAGCCTATCGTTTGGATTTGCCAGCAGAGTTGGGGCAGATTCACGACACTTTTCATGTGTCGCAGCTGAGGAAGAGTATAGCCGATGAGTCGGCAGTGGTTCCATTAGAGGATATTCAGGTGGATGCGAGCCTAAATTATGCAGAGAGGCCAGTGGTAATCAGAGATCGAAAAATCAAGGTTATGAGGAACAAGGAGGTACCCCTGGTTTTGGTTCAGTGGCAGCATCGGAAGGGTCCGAGATGACTTAGGAACCGGAGCGTGAGATGCGTCAGCAGCATCCAGAGTTATTTGCAGAGCGAGACTTCGAGGGTGAAGTCTAGTTCTAGTGGGGGAGAATTATAACAACCCGGATTCCCAGGTATTATTCATTTATTTATTTTGGTAATTTGTGAGGAGACTCGGCGAGTTAGAGCCTAGACTCGCCGAGTATGATAGCGGATTTGGACGCGGGTTTGCGTCCGGACTCGGCGAGTCCAAGAGTGGACTCGGCGAGTCTACGCTGTTTAATGAAACCCTAATTTCCCGGCTCTGAGCCCTATTTAAAGGACCTTATAACCCTTCATTGCGGCTACCTTCGACCTTGAGAGCACCAGAGCAGCTGAGAGTCCTTGTGAGTGAGATAAGAGGCCATTATTCACCATTTTTGTGTGTGTTTGCAAGAAAGGAATAGGAAGGCCAAGCTACGAGAGTTGGGGAGCTTGGATCTACTTCCATTTCGGAAGAGGAAGCTATTAGAGGTAATATTCAGAGCTTATTCTCGTGTTTTTATTGATATGGTCAAATCTAGGGTTTCTTTATGCCTTGTTTTCCTTGTAATTGGAGTGTGAGAGGTCCCATGGGGGAAATGGTACCTAGATCTGGACCTTAGTAGGTCCAGGGAGTCCCAAATGCCCTGCTTTATGCGTTTCCTTTTGAGTTGGGGACTTAGGTTACCATTTTAGATGTCATTTCACCAAAAGGAGCCTTGTAGGCGTTGCATGGTAGCCAAGATTGTAACTTTACGTGATGAATGTGCTTGGAAGGACTGGATCTATGAGTTAATGGAACGGATCTGACCTCAGGAGCGAGTTTGAGTTGATGCATGGCATGGACTCGCCGAGTCTGAAGAACAGACTCGGCGAGTAGCATGAAGATTGTCCTTAACCACTCAGCGAGTGGTCTTGCTGAGTTAAGGGGTTGACTCAGTGAGTTAGGGAGAATTAGAGAGGGTTGACAGATGGACTGAGTCGAGCTGGAACTCGCCGAGTTGTTCTTGAGACTCGGCGAGTTGAGTCGTGGTGGCCCCGCGATTCATGCCAGGTGGAACTCGTCGAGTCAGGGAAGTACTCGACGTGTCAAAAGAGGATCCTAGGGAGTCAGTGAACATGTATAGACTCGCCGAGTCGCTCTAGTGCACTCGTCGAGTCCGGTCAAAGTTGACCGTTGACCGTTGACCAGAGTTGACCAATGTTGACTTGATAGGGGTAGTCAACCTTAGTTGAGAAAGTGTTAATTAGAGATATATTGTGTTATAGGAGGATTATAGCTCGGAGGATCGAGTGCGAGTGATTTTCGGGATTTGTGAGTTATCGAGATACGCGAGGTGAGTCTTCTCACTATACTTTACCTTGAGTAGGTAATCAGAGTTATGTGACAGAGTATTTGTATGCTATATGTATGTTATGTGTTGTACTGCATTATTTCTATGTGATTTATGTTGTGCGTGTTTATAGAGTGGAACCGGAAGGTTCCCAGAGTTAGAACCAGTGGGTTCACAGAGCAGGGTCTACGGACCCACAGAGTTATAGCCTCGAGTGGCTAATATGTGTTATGTGTGGTATTTTGGGGAACTCACTAAGCTTTGTGCTTACAGTGTTGGTGTTATTTGTTTCAGGTACTAGTGATGACCGTGGGAAGGCGCCAGCTTGATCTGTACACACACACGGGATTTTTATGATATGTGATCTTGGAATTCTTGTATGACATGGATTGGAGTTTTTAAACATTGATGTTTTATGAAAATTAAATGAAAATGTTTTTATATTATGTGAAAAATTATTTTGAAATTCACGGCGTTACAGTATGAAGCTCACCTTGAGTTGTGGTTTCGATTTGAAGAAGAAAAGAGAAGAGTTTGTTGCTATTTTCGGCCCTAGCAACCTTTTCTTGGAAGATCTCGAATTTAGGGGGTTCTAAGATACAAGATCATGATTTCATATGAGTTAAGAAGAGATTTTTTATAGAACAAGGAGTCTAGAGTGTGGATCCAAGCATCAACTTACCTAAGATGATGATTTTTGTGAAGAATCCTCCTTGCAAAGTCCTTAAATCTTGAAATTTTTGAAGGGAAAGTGAAGGGATTTGTGGTGTGTTCTTGAGAGTGTTTAAGTGAATGATTATGTGTGGGTGTGTGATACTCTCGGTCGAGAGTAATAGAAGAAGAAGAGAGAGAGAAGTGAGAGGACATGCATGGAAACATGTGAGATATGCTTGGATGTCCCATAGGTATTAAGGAGGTGGCTAATCCTCCTTAATTCTCAATTTCTTCTTTTTTTTCCCCTTTTTTTTCTACTTGGGCCGAGAGATAGAGGGGAGAGATGGAGACTTGGGCCTTTGGTGCTTAAATCCAAATCATGGGCCCATATTGTTTGTTTTTCGTCCCATTGGACTCCTAGGGTGCCTCATGGCCCAATTTGGTTAATTAGATTTGTTATGGCCCAATAAGGGTATTTTATTTTATTCTAGGCCCATTATGGCCCAAAATGTTAAAATAAATGAAAGTGGGTCCAATTAGAGCCCATTTAAGAGTTCTAAGCCCAAGGTAGTCAAATTGGAAGCTTATTGGTCCATTGGGCCCAATAAGGAAGTCCTGGTCCAAAATGGACCTAAACAAGAACTTCTAGGGTTTCCAATTGCTTGATGACTATTTGTAGTGCTTGTATGGTGTGTTTGATTGAAATTTTGTTGTCATTAAGTAAGCATCATACATGCTCTTATGTTTTTGGATTCATAATTTGACTTAAGTGTTGTAGTTAAAAGGCACAAAAATTCCTGATTGTGACAGTGAGCCTAGTTGTGCGTTTAATGTGGTATGGATATTATTGGACAGGGGAAAACGAAGAGAATTCGTCACCGCCACCTGTTGCCGCCTGCTGCCGCCGCCTTATGCCACCAGGTGGGTGGCTGGACTTCCTTCGTGAATAGAAGACGAGTGTGGATGTGTGATTTTATTGGCTGGAATCACAGGAGGGCCGCCACCACCACCGTAAGGTGGTGGCTAGCACCTACGACCACCACCTGTCGCCACAGTGCGACGGTGTGTGTGTGTGTGTTAGAGTATTTTTGTAAAATTTAATAGTGTTGGTAATCAATAGAAAAACTCGTAACCACCACCGTGGGGTGGTGGCTGCCGCCTCTTGCCGCCACCAGCCGCCGTGTTGGGTGGCGGTGTGCCTTGTTTGTGTTTTGGACTCATTTGAGATGCTTGGACAGAATGGGCCCAAAGAAACTATAGTAGTCCCAATGAAATCCTAATGGGCCAAATGAAGCCCAAATTGACCTAAAAGCCCAACCAATTGATTATTTGGGCTAGTATTGGGTTGGAAACCCTAATTAGGGTTTGGAAAACCCTAATGTCATGAAACCCTAATTTTAGGGATTGATAGGGACCGACGTTGGAATTAATTATTAGACCTAAAATAATAATTTATTATCATTGGCAAATTAACCTAAGCAATATTGGACTTATTGGATTAAGTCCTTAACGAGTTAAATAGGAACACTTAACCCTAATTGTCATTTTATGTGAAAACCCTTATTTCACTTGGGCCTTGAGTTGGGCCTTCCTATTGGGCTTTAGTGAATTGTACTATTAATGGGCTTTCCAAGAATAAGTAAATGGACTAAATAATTGTATGGGTTTTAGGATAAGGACCATGTAAGGGTTTGGGCCCAATTTGGAAAATTGGGCCATAACTGGGCCTTTATAATTATAAGATATTGGGCCATGGGAATACCAAGAGTTTGGACTAGAATAATTGGATGGGCCTTAAATGTTTTACTTAATGATGATTTGAAATGTTTGGGATAAACTCCGATAAAAGTTTTACTTAATGATGATTTGAAATGTTTGAAATAAATGGTATCAATGTTTTAGGTATATTAAAAATGAATTTTTTACCCTTGATTTTTTGGGTCTTTACATTTTCAAAACAACTCATTCACTAAAGAGGTATCTACAAAAACCATTGTTTTTTAAAACATTATTTAAAAATCGGAATCGTTTACAACATAGTTTTCAAAATATTTCCATTATCAGAGTTTCCTAGAATTCATAAGTTCCAAAACAAGAGGATGTTTTTCGTTACGCCTCCACCATTCCACGGTCCACTTAAGTACCTAAAACCATAAACCAAAACTGTAAGCACTAAGCTTATTGAGTTCCCCCAAGGTACCAATCGCAACAATAACACATACACAAACAACATACTATGGGTCCAATCATCCTCTGGATAGAATACCCTAGGCCCTTCAACCATCGGGTTGGAATGCCAACATACTATGAGTCCTATCAACCATCGGGTTGGAATACCCCTGGCCCCTCAACCATCGAGTTGGAATGCCAATATACTATGAGTCCAATCAACCATCGGGTTAGAATACCCCAGGCCCCTCAACCATCAGGTTGGAATGCCAATATACTATAGGTCCAATCAACCATTGGGTTGGAATACCCCATGCCTCTTGGCTTGTGCACAAAGCAGAGAAGCCTCAGCCACCAATCACATATGTGCACATATAACAAATAATCATATAATAGTCTACAGCCAGTGAAATAGATCTAACAGATCATTAAGCATAGCATCATCCTATCTATTGGGATACCGATCTAACAGATCATAACAACGTAACAACACCCTATCTACCAGGATACCAATCTAATAGAGCATAACAGCATAGCAACATCCTATCTACCAGAATACCGATCTAACAAATTATAACAGCATAACAACATGCATAACGGGATATCAATCCAATGGGCCGACATTGGTGCCTTCGACCCGTAAGTACTGTGAGGAAGACTCACCTCTCAAGCAGTGCAAAACTGATAAGGTCTGACTCCGAATCTCAGCTCCCGACTCAAATTCCTACAACCATCATGTGACCAATTCCATCAAAATCACATAATACCCAAAATGCCCTCAAAAGTCAAACTTCGTCAACCATGGTCAAAGTCAATTAGTCAAGGTCAACAGTCCATGTTGACCCAACTCGTCGAGTGCACCAATAAACTCGTCGAGTTCCTACCATAATCAGAAGGTCGGGAAAATCCCTGCCAACACGCCGAGTTGGCATGCAAACTCGCCAAGTTTTCCCGAGCTTAATACATTCAGTTGATCCTACGATTTCAGGGACTCCAAGACTCATATATAACCTCAAATGCTATAAAAAAAGGATAAAGTTTCCAACTTTATCCTTTGGGGCTACTCCAAGTGCTCAAAAACCCACCCACTAGGCTTGAAGACTCAAGTGCTTAACCAATGTATGTCTTGAACCCAAAATAGGTCAAAAAGGGAAACATGACCTAAACTCCATGCATGGCATCAAAACTTGATTAAAGATCATATCCAAACCACTACAAGGTCACCTTGACCTGGAGATTCATAAAGTTGCAAACTTTATGAGATCCATCCATTGCAACATCCAAGAATAAGGAGAAAAAGGGACAAAACTCAAGATCTAACAACACAGAGGAATAAAAATCAGATCTTGGACACTTACAAAGGTCCCAAAGAGTGCCAAGTTAAAGATGAGAGCTTTGCTTGCTATATTCTTGCTTCCTTCTTCCAACTTTCTTCTACTTTTGCTCCAAAATACCAAGCTAGATCACAATATGAGAGGGAAGGTTGATTAGGGTTCACAAGGGCCAATATGAGGGTTTGGAGGTTGATAAAATATCATCCCTAAGGAATAAAGGGGATTATATAGGGTACAAAACCCTAAAATTTGGGGTTTCTCATCCAGCCACCAACACATCGAGATCCCCCTCACCAACTCGCTGTGTTGGTTCATGAAAATATGCGGCCCAAAATTCCTTTAACACGCCATATTGAGGCTTCCAAATCGTCGTGTTCCAATAGAAAAGCATGCTTAAAGGATTAAATCTCATATCTGAGAGTCGAGATGTTACATCAAACAAATAAATCATGGATATGAGCGCAACTGATCATGTACATGCCAATGAAGGTATACTTGAATCTCTTAGTCATAATTGTAATTCTCATTTAGTTTTAGTCGGTAATGGATTCCCAATCACTGTAACAAAGACCGGACACTGCCACTTTCCTTTAAAAAATCCATATCGTCCCCTTCATCTACACAATATTCTTATCATACCTACTATAATAAAAAAAAATCTTATCTATGTTTTAAAATTCACTTGTCAAAATAAATGCTCTACTAAATTTGAAGAATTTG
Organism: Lactuca serriola; assembly: GCF_051521515.1. NCBI lineage: Eukaryota > Viridiplantae > Streptophyta > Magnoliopsida > Asterales > Asteraceae > Lactuca > Lactuca serriola. The sequence goes on along the minus strand of NC_136416.1, from coordinate 185,784,341 downwards.
GTTTTACTGTCAAGGATTATAGGACCAAGCAAACTTTAATCCGTTATGATAGTGACGACCCTCTCAACCCGGTTCTACTATCTACCCCTCAAGCTCACATTCCGCAAGCTACTCTCTTTGGCACCAACGTCTTGGTCATCCCGATACCAAATATTTGCAATCTTTAATTTCTAATAATTTCATTTCATGTAATAAGAAAAAATTTGAGAGTATTTGTCATTCATACCAACTTCGCAAACACATTAAGCTTCCATTTTTTTTGTGCACAATGTTTCAAATATTTTTGATATTGTTCATTATGATGTTTGGACCTCCCCAATTTATAGCATTAGTGGTTTGTGATAATATGTTATATTTCTTGACCATTATTCTCAATTTACTTGGGTGTTTCCTATAAAACAAAAATCAGAAGTGTTCTCAAAATTCTTAATTTTTTTCCAACCATATCAAGAACCAATGCGGTAAAACCATAAAACTTTCCAATGTAAAAACGGGGGTGAATATAACAATCAATAATTTCATAACTATTTTGCAACCCATGACATCTAATTCTTCTTTTCATGCCCACACACATTCCAACAAAATGGAAAATCCGAACAAATGCTTCGCATAATAAATAACTTCATCTACTCCTTTCTCTTCCAAGCTCATATGTCTCCTATATATTAGGTAGAGGATCTTTACATGACCACACATTTACCAAGTATTCTTCCATACAAATTCATCAAAAATAACAAACCTCGTCTTCAATATCACCCCCACATACACACACGTCCGTGTTTTTGGATCCTTATGTTACCCTCATCTTACCACCCCACTTAAACTCGCCCATCATTCCTCTCATTGTATCTTATTAAGCTACCCAACTAACCATCATGGTTACCGATGCCTTGACCTATCATCCCGCAAAACCATCAACCCCGTCATGTCACCTTCGACGAAACCACTTTCCCTTTAAATTCGTTACACCCAGTGAGGCACCATCTTATGAGTTCATTGACATCTCCTCTATACAATCACCTATATTCAACAACCAAACATCTCTAAATTCTCTAACCCCCACCCTACCAATATCACCTCACCCTTCGGCTCCACCCCCATCTCCTACTCCTCCCTCTCCCTCCTCATCTGACTCATCACTCGATCAAACCTCCTCATTGCCATCCTCCACTAATTCTGAAACTATGGTTAATCCATCTATTAATCACATGACAAATTATTCCAAAAGTGTTATTGTTAAACCTATCCAACACCTCATCCTTTACACATCCACCCTTTTTCCCATCCATCATTCACATTTACATGCAATAAGGACCGTAAATGGAAAAAAGCCATTAATAATGTAACATCCCAAAAATTAAGGATAAAAATGTCATTTTTATTATAATCAAAACACATATGTAACTTGATCCAAATATTTAAAAGCATTTATAAATAAAACAATTATCAGAGTTAAATCCCAAAATCATATATTGCGGAAAACACGGGTGTATGCGCTGCGATCAAGCCGGACCCTTCCCTTTCGAACCGGAAGTACCTGAAACCATAAACCACAAACTGTAAGTACAAAGTTTAGTGAGTTCCCCAAATACCACATACCAATCGAGCCATAAATATTATTCATATCATCGAGCCATACGTATCATACATATATCAAAATCAATAAAGGTGCTATGTGCCATACATAGTCTTGCCATTATGCCACAAGTCACCTCGTGTACTTCCTTGACAGGACGGGGACCAAAACCCTGGGTCTTATAGACAAGTGCCAAGAGCCACCTCCTGGTCTTCCATGCAAGCATTACAAATATAACTAGCATACAATCTACCATTAGTAACTAATTAACTACCAGAGTTCAGACTCTAGTCTTGCATATAGTTTTCTAGAAGCCACCTCCTGGTCTTTCATACAACTGCCAAGGGTTACCCCTGGGTCTTCCTACTATACATAAACCAAATGGGTCAGGATTGGTGCCTTCGACCCATAGAACAGTGAGGAGACTCACCTCGAATGTAGTCAGTTCTGGGCGTCACCCGGGCTATTTGTTGCTTTCTCATCGGTTGTGAATGAATGTGGAGATCACATGGGATGTTCTTCCCTTGTGATGAGAAATGAGTTGTCACTCCGGCTTTGGCTCTCTGAGGCCAAGACCGGGTCTCAACCAAGGCAGTAACGTCTCTGTTACATTTAACGTGGTCGTTAGGTAATGTTAACAAGTCCCTTAGACCAGCAGGCTTCTGCATTCGTGGCGTAGCAGAGTTGTTCTGGTCTACTCATAGATACGTGGCGAACTACTATTAACAGCCAGTTGGCAGTGCGAAATCGCCGTTGTTCAGCGGTTTCATCATGAGGACGGTTTGTTGCCTCATTGATGGCATTAAAACCCTAGTTTTTCCTGGCGTTTTCCTCATTGCCTTCTACTTGTTCTTAAGTAAAACCCTTTAAACCTTTCCTTCGTATTTTCCATGGCTACTGCTCGCGCTTTATGAAGAGATCTTACCACCGAGGAATGGGAGTCTTTCGAGTTCCGATTCGGGTTCGTTCCCGAACACAGCATGCAAATTCCCTTTCCTGATGCCTCTTTGTACAGTCCTCCAGAGGTCAAAGTTGGGATCCCAATCTCCTTGTTTGAGGTTGGTCTACGCTTTCCTACCACCGATTTCTTCAACATGATAATCCCGTAATACATGTTTTTAGTAAGGGAGTTGACCCTTATCGTTATAAACAAGATAATCAGATTAGAACTCCTTTACCGTGCCCTTGGCTGCTTCCCGACCGTTCTTGATTTCAAGCACTTCTTTAACGCCTCCACTCAGTCAGGGACTCGAACCCTTTCTCGCAGTCAGGGAGTCCCTACTCTTATCCACGATAAGAAATCTAAGAAGAACTGGCAAGAGAAATTATTATGGATGAACAACGATCTCGTGGTACTCCGTTACCCGAGGACTAAGTTGTACGTTGATCGAGCCCCGGTGTTGTTTGGCGCTGACAAGGAACTGGCTGATGCCCTGGAGAAGATCAACATCACTGATGAAGATTGGCTTGACTGTTTCTTGGTTGTCGGCGCGATGAGTGCTGCTTGGAGGGCTCGTGGGAAGATGCCTGAATTCTTTGTTAAGAAAGAGGGTATCTCTTTTGCTTTTCCTCTCTTCCCCTCCCCCCCCCCCCTTCCTTTTTTATATGAAAAGATTGGCAAGTAATTTTTAAAGCGGTGCTTTGGCTAAACTGATATTTTTTTGTTTTTACCAGGTGTGGAGGAGATTATTTCTTTAGAGAAACCTCTACTAGTTCTATTTGACGGCGAGCTTTAGGTTCGCAACGTTGACATGGTGGAGGCTCTTCCACCTCCTTTTTCTGGCCAAGGACTCACGGCGACTGCCGGTTCTGAAAGTGTTGCCGCCGTTGGTGAGGATCCGGACCTACAGGAAGTTGTCTTCATTAGTACTTCTGAGAAGGATCCTACACCGTCCGGGTCCCCGAGGAGTCTTCGCCGGGTTAAGAGGTGTTTTGCACTCTTGGAAGCCTCTTCCGGTGGTCGAATTGAGGCAGCTAGCACCTGGCCCCTTCAATGTAAGAAACATAATTTAAGTCTCTTGTTGGGGGTTCCAAGGATTCCAACCGTGCCCCCGATGAAGGTCCTCCGAAACTGTTGGAGGGGGGGCACAAACCGGGGCGACTGAATCGCCCTGTCATACGGGAGAAAGAAGCACCGAGAAAACCATCCTCGTTCCCACAATCAAAGGAGTCGGGATAAAGAATGGGTCTCCGCCTACTCATGGTTTTGCCTCCACCTCTTCTGGTAAAAACACAACCACCCCCTATTGATGGTTTCTCATCCAGATACCTATAAGCCAGCTTGGAGGGTAACTACTCAGGATCTTGTCTTCGATCATGACGCTTCTCTCGAGTGGTGTCAGCACGCATTTCCTCCTGCCAAGACTGAGGCCCTAAATGTCCTATACGATGAGCATATGTCTGATGGCTTGTGTTACGCTGCCGCTCAAGTGTCGTCTTATTTAGTCGCGACCGCCGAACGCATCTCCGAGATGGAGACCCTCTAGTCCGAATCGGACAGGAGGGGCATTGAATGCGACGAACTGAAGGCCCAAGTGGCAAAGTTAGAAGCCGATAAAATCGGCTTAGAGGCTAGGCAAGAGGCGGTGTTACTTGAGAGGGCAAGCTTGGAGGATCAAGCGGCAAAGCTGGTGAAAGAGGTGGAGGGCCTAAACGCTCGTGTGGGCATCCTGACGTTAGAGAATGTCGGTCTGAGTAAGAATACGACAGAGCTGGAGGTTAATCTAGTGACCGAGAACATCGTAAGGGGAGCGGTGGAAAGGGACATTTCTTGGATCCTTAGTGACGGGCTTGGTCGGGTTATGGATAGGTTGATTGAAAGTCCACAATTCCTCCAAGGCTTGGTTCTTGTAAAAGAAGCTTGTGTCGCTGTTGGTGTGGAACGGGGTAAAATGATTGTCTGGGAGCAGGTTTCCGTCAGGGAGGTAGACCCAAAGTTTGAGGAGGATGTGGCAGCTAGGACTCAAGAGATGGAAAATGCCTTGGTGACCTTCACTGAGATGGACTTTGTTGGCCATCTTCACTTGGGTGCCCTGGACATAGTTGGGCTTCGTAATCTCTATCAGGAGTCTTAGAGCGAGGAATCAGTCCCCGGTTTAAGATTTCCTTCTGGTGATGATAACACTCATGTTGATAAGTAGCTTTGTGTTTGGATTGTTTTGATGTAACCCCATTTAACAATATTTTCCTTATTTGTTTATTGTCTTTGCTGCTCTTTGTGGCCATCTTTTAAGTCAGGGAGTCCGACAGTTTGACAATGTTTGCTTTTTATGGTTGTTAATGTTTCTCTTTATCGCACACTATCTTTCACCTGATTACTCTGTGTATGGTTTATGTTGGTCATCACATGATATCTTCACAGGGTTTGTTAACACCCCTCGTCGGAGTTCTCATGCTAGTGAACTCGTTATGCTTTACTGAAGCTGGTCTTTGAGAGATTTGTTCTAATCTACTTCTTAATGACCTTGGGTGTAGCCAAGATCTTCATCTTGAGACTCACCCCTTTTTTTAGTTTGTTTTTTATATTCGTGGAAGGTTATGACCCTTTTACACTCATGTCGCATGTTATTTAATTGATGATCATGTTTTAGTAGGAAGGTTATGAGCCTTTCTAATGTAAATGCCATGGCTTCCTTCTTGAAACAATTTCGCTCATGTGACGTTGGATGATCAGTCCTTGTTGCCACACGGTAAATGTACACAGCCTCTTTGTTTCTTAGATTTGAATATAAGGAGCATCGGAATTTCCCTTTCTATTTACTCTAGTTTTGTTTAGAGCGTAATATGACTAAAAATAGTAAAGTAATTTATGCTAATTACATTTACATATTAAAATTAACGCACAATGCTTTAGCTATCATTGGTTCTACCTTTAACACTTGTTTTAAGAGTAAAAGTGGCGCAGGCTCTGTGCATTCCATGTTCTTGGAATAGTGCGCCCGTCTTGATCTTCTAGGACATAGGCACCATAATTGTGTGCTTCTATGATTTTGTATGGTCCTTCCCACGCGACACTGAGTTTCCCCAATGGTTCAGCATGGCTAGAATCGTTCTTTCTTAGTAACCATTCTCCGACTTTGAAGCTTTTGTCCTGGACTTGGCGGTTGTAATAGTTCTCAGTCTGTGATTTGTACAGTGCTTGGCGTATCTGTTCTGCCTCACGTTTCTTGTTGAACATGTCCAGGTCTTGGCGTCGTCCTTCCTTGTTGGCCACCTCCTCGAAACTCTCTGTTCATAAGGAGCGAGCAACTATTTCCAATAGGAGAACCACCTCCATCCCATAGGTTAGACTGAAGGGCGTTTCTCCCGTTCTTGACCTTGTTGTGGTGCGATAGGACCATAGCAATGTCGGGAGCTCATCCACCCAGGCGGACTTAGATCTGAGTAGCCATTTCTTCAAACCATTGACTCTGGTTTTGTTGGATATCTATGTCTGTCTGTTACCCTGAGGGTGCGCTACTGATGCGAACCGGCGGTGGATTTTCTTGTCTTCACACCATTCCATGAAGGGACTTCCTTCAAACTGAGTGTCGTTATCACTTATGAGGATCCTAGGAGTTCCAAATCGGGCTAAGATGTTCTTTGTCATGAACTTTATCATCTGTGTGTCAGTGACAGTGGCTAGTGGTTCCGCCTCTATCCACTTGGTGAAATAGTCTACGGCTACCAGCAAAAGCTTTACGCCTCCTCACACTGGTGGAAATGGTCCCACTATATTGATCCCCTATTGGTGGAAAGGCCAGGGGCTAGTGAAGCTTGTCAGTGGCATGGCCGGTTGATTTTGGAAAGGGGAGAATGCTTGGCATTCCTTTCATTTCTTGGTTAAGGCTACGGCGTCGTTGTATACGTCCGGCCAATATACTCCTAGGCGAAGTATCTTGCCTGTGAGTGCGCGAGCGCCTTCATGTACCGTTGTGTCCCCTGAATGGCTTTCTTTGATAAAATTCTACCCCTCTGTCTTAGAAATGCACCTAAGTCATAGGCTTAAATATCCTCTTCGGTACAACTGATTGTCCCTTAATGCAAAATGCGATGCCTTGACTTTGACTTTCCTCGCCTCCTGTATATCGTCCGGAAGCACGCCATGGCGCAAGTAATCAACAAATGGTTTTATCCATTTGGGGGGGTTTGATATGGTATTGTCTTGTTGTTTATCAATACTCCTTTCCGGGAGTACTTCGACCAACACTTTCTTTATGAGATGATCATACGAGGTGGAGGTCAGTTTGTTGAGGGCGTCAGCCCTTGCATTCCCCCCCCCCCCCATGAGATTTGCTTTATTGAAAAACTTTTGCACATGTTGGCTAAATTATGGACCGCGTCCAGATATTTCTGCATCCTAGGGTCCTTTTGCCTCGTATACTCCGTTTATTTGGTTTGTGATAAGCAACAAGTCACTAAGAGCTGCTAGTTGTTTTGCGCCAACTTCCTTGGCCATCCTTAGTCCAGCCAGGAGTGCCTTACGCTCTGCTTCATTGTTAGATACTTGAAAGTCGAACTGTAGTGCTTAGGTGATCTCTTCACCTTTCGGGCTTTGGAGGATCAGGCTTACGCCTGAGCCTTCCTTTCTTGCTCGCCATCAGTATACAACTTCCAAAGTTACTTCCCGGCTTTAGGCTCTAATGGGTCGACAGAGATTGTCGCCGGCACTCCCTTGATGGTATTTGGGATTTCAACCAGGAATTCAGCAAGGTCCTAGGCTTTGATGTTGGATTTGGGGTGGTATTGGATGTCGTGTTCACCTAATTCTATGGCCCACTTGGCTAGGCGTCCAAAATTTTCCGACCTTAGTAGCACTTGTTTTATTGGGTAACTGGTCAAAACATCCACCTTGTGGTCTTGGAAATATCTCTGTAAACGTCTCATTGCGTAGAACAGGGGGAGGACCAGTTTTTCCAAGGCCGGGTAATTTACCTCTGGCCCTTGCAGGGCCCTGCTGACAAAGTGAATGAGGATTTGCTTGCCTTCCCTTTCCACCGCTAACACAGAGGAGATAGCCTCCTCAGCTGTTAAGTACATCTATAAAGTCTCCCCTGGAAGTAGACATGCGAGAGTCTGGAGTTGCTGCAGTGCATATTTCAATTTTTGCAAGGCCACGTCCGCTTCCTCTGTCCATTTGAATTGATTTTTGTCTAAGCATCCTTTGAGTGTTTAGTACAGAGGAAGCGCCTTCTCTGCGAATTTGGCAATGAACCTTCCAAGAGCCATTAATCTCTTGTACTCCCTTAAGGTTGTGGGGAGTTTTCGACTCGAGAAACTCTTGTATTTTGGTGGGATTGGGTAGAATCCCTTCCCTGGTCACCTGATAGCCAAGGAATTTCCCTTCCTCGACTCCTAAAGTACACTTAGTTGGGTTTAACTTCATCTGCGCTTTAACTAGCGTTTGGAAGGCTTCTTCCACGTCTTGGAGTAACATATCTTCAATGCGACTTTTAATTACCATATCGTCAACATAGACTTCGATATTCCGTCCAATTTGGTCGGCGAATACCTTGTCCATCAGCCTCTGGTAAGTAGCACCCGCGTTTTTGAGCCCAAATGGCATTTTCTGATAGTAGAAGGTGCCCTTTTCGGTATGGAAAGTTGTTTTTGCTTCATCTTCTTGCTTCATCTGCACCTGGTGACAGCGCTTATATGCGTCGAGGAAACATTTGAATCGGAAGCCTTCAAGCGATTGAACTTTCTAATCGATCTCCGGGAGAGGATAAAAATCCTTTGGGTAGGCGTTATTGAGATCTGAATAATCTTTGCACATTCGCCATGCCCCATTGGCTTTCTATACCATGATTGGGTTTGCTATCCATGTGGGGAACATTACTTCCCTGAGTATGTCAGCACTCACCAGATCGGCCACTTTTGCGTTAATAGTCTTATTGCGGTTTGCCGCCTGTCCTCGCTTCTTTTGTTTTACAGGGTTACTCCCAGGTGCTATGTTAAGGTTGTGTTCTATGATTTGTCGATCGAAGCCTATCAGTTCCTTTGGCTTCCAGGCAAAGACTATGGAGTATTGCCTCAGCAGTGCCACCAGTCGTGCCTTGGTTTCGTCTGTTAAGTGTGCGTCGATTTACACGAGCTGCTCTGGATACTCCATGTTTATCTGGTGTTGCTTGGTGGAGCATCCCTCCTTGGACTTCTTTGGCGTGCGCACGAGCTCTGGAAGCGGCTATGATTTGGTGGAAATGTTGTGCTCTGGTGTTTGTGGCGAGCACCACCACCGATCCCTGGTGTGTGGTGAATTTAATGATGCCATGTAGTGTCAATGATACGAGATGTAGTAAAGTGATTGTTGATCGTCCAAGCAAAATGTTGTGTTATGTTGGGTATCGGATCACAAAGAGCTCAACTATCTTTGTGATTCGCTCCCTTTCGTCATGGTTGACCAATGTTAAGGGCAACCAAATAGTTCCTAGTGGCCACAAGCTATGCCCGGTGAATCCTACTAATGGTTCACCGGTTGAGGGTCGGAGCCCCTCCTTCCACGTGTCAGGTAGTTGCTGGAAACAGTACCCATAGAGTATATCAGAGCAACTACCATTGTCAATGTATATTCGGTGGACCTACGTGTTATGAATAAATCCTGATACGAGGAGTGGGTCTCGTGGATCCCAATTTGATGGTCTAGGATCGCTGCTCGAAAAATTGATGTTGAGTAGGTTTCTCGAGAGTTCCTCAATCTCATTTTCTGCATGGTGAGGTGTGTTTCTCTTACGAGAGTTAAAGATAGTGAATACCTCAATGCCATCATATGGATTCGTCTGCAACAGATTGTGATGCGATATCGCCATCTGAGGTGATGAGACATCTGATGATAGTTTTCGTAAATTGCTCTAGAGCCCTAGTTCTGCTATTCTTATCGTCATTGGCGGGATCTGTGCCATCAGCACCTGGAGTGGTTCGTGCATTCTGAACATAGCTTCTACTACCATCCCATATATTGTTGGTCTTAGATCCCCCTTTGCAAGGAACCAGCGTCGTATATTGGCTGTATCACTCTGAGGATACTTCCGGATGGAGCCAAATGTTGTGACATGTTCGTAGATGTTGTAGATGCTGAAGGATGGATCTGACTTGGTTGCTTTCCCGAGAATACAATCACAGAAGAACCGTTAGAGGACAACCGGGTGTTCTCCCGGGACGTCGCTCTGACGATCAAGTTAGTCTAGAGCGAGAGAGAAATCTTAGGGTAATCTTCATGAGAAAGAAGATGGATCCCTCCCTTGTGACGGAAGAGATCATTTTATGCCTGTTACTAACGGATCGTAGGGACCATGCCTTGTGAGCGTGAAATGTGGCTTCCTCTTACTGGGAGAGCTATTCACGCTAACTAACAACCAGGTGACGTCAGTTTTGGGTGTCACCTAGGCTATTTGTTGCTTTCTCATTGGTTGTGAGTGAATGAGGAGATCACATGGGATGTTCTTCCCTTGTGAAGAGAAATGAGATGTCCTTCCGTCTTTGGCTCTATGAGGCCAAGACCGGGTCTTAACCAAGGCAGTAACGTCTTTGTACATTTAACGTGGCCGTTAGGTAATGTTAATACAATCCATTCGAGCCACTTCACAAACTACATTCATCCGGTACCACATGTAACACACATTTTTTCAGGTAAAATCCATATTCATTAAGTGTTTAATTATGATGTATAGGGACCAAGTATGTTCCGCATACCTCAAACAGCCTTGGACACGAGGTTAGCCCCCTGGTATGCTGGGAGCTTAAGTGTATACTTGATATAACAATTGTTGTCATTTACATTTCTTTACTTTTCCGCAACTAACTCTCTAACATCTAACTCTAAATATTATTGTTGAGCTTTTTGATCCTTCGAGATTAACTATTCCGCAATATACTTGTTCTAACATTTGTTCAAGTGTGTCTCAAAGTTTTTCTCTCAACAATTGGTATCAGAGCCATAGTGGTTGCTTTTTGAAAACCGAAACTCTGATTTTTCGAAGAGCCTTCTATACCACTGAAGCTCATTTCTAAAGCAAAAAGAAACAACAAAAAAAAACCTTCAAAATATGGCACAATAGTTATCTCTGAATGTTTCCAACAGTGTTGGTGGTTCTAATCGAGCCCCAATACTGGTTGCAAATGAATATCACTACTGGTCACAAAGAATGGAAAGATACTTAAGGAGACTTGGTAGAGATGTATGGTGATCCGTAGAAGAAGGACCACATGTCCCAGTCCTTACACCAGTACAAACTGACGGAGCTACAACAGGACTAGGAGGAGGTCAACCAGCTATGAACCGTCCCACCAAGGATGATCTCGATAAAATGGAAAATGATGTTGTTGCCTTTTATGAAATATCCTGTGGAGTTGCTCCTGACAACTTCGATATTATCATAAATTGCAAATCAACAAAAGAGATATGGGATGTTCTCAAGAATCTGTACGAAGGCTCAGAACAAGCTCAAGACAAGAAGCTTACAACTGCACTCAATGAGTTCAACAACTTCAAAGCTCACACTGGTGAAAGTTTGGAAGTCTCCTTCAAAAGATTCAACCTGATTGTCACCAAGTTATCCAATGCGGGCACCATCCGTAGTAACCATGAAACAAACCGTCAGTTCCTTAATGGCTTGGGAAGGCATTGGACTACGGCTGAAATGATAGTCCAAGGCAATAGAAAGATTCATTCCTTGTCACTCTACAAACTCTATGGGGAACTGCAAGCACAGGAATCCACTGTACTCAAAGACTATGCTGACTTCGGAGGACCTCTTGCTCTCATAGCACAAACTCCACATAATCAACCTTACGCTCCCTCGTATGACACTTCACCGCAGTCATACGAAGCTGATTCAGAGTATGATGATGAAGAAGAATTTCAAAATGCAATTGCTCTAGTTAGCAAACAATTCAACCGACTACCACCTCACTCCTTTCGCAAAAATCAACAATTCAACAAACCACCCTTCAATCGTAACTTCAACCCACAAACAAATCACTCACATTATCCTAAAAGTTCTCATCCACCTCCGCAATCTCACAATACTCAACCAAAGGAAGCACCGCAGCCTACTCAAACCGCTGACTCCGGTACTCCCTCAGAAGACAAGACTGATGTTGTAGTTTGTCACAAATGCAACAAAGAGAATCACTTTGCAACATATTGTAAGGCCAATGTAGTTAAAGACAAAGCATTCTACGTTAGAATGGCTCAAGAGTTGGAAGAAAAGGAGAAAGCAAGGGCATACGTAGCCCATGTCAAAAGAGACCATCAAGTCTGGTCATCTGGAGACGAAGTTGAAGCCATCATCAGTATCAATGGAAAAGGGAAGATATGCATGTTGGCAACTGCGGATGATGATGGGTCTACAAAGATGAACAAAAACTACTGCTACATGGAAAACGATGGGACTCTAAGCATCGTCGAACATGTAAAACTCATGATCCAAACTCTAAACTATAGCATGCATGATTGTCAACCTTACATAGATAATCTTAATGACACATGTGTTGCCATCCTTACAGACTATAACAAAGCCTTAGATGAGAAGAACATTATGTCCCAGGAGATGTTCCATGTGTGAGGACGACTGGATAACAAAAGACTCAAAATGGCTATGTTAGAAAGAGATTTAGAGTTAGAAAAAGATGCAAGAATGTTGAGTGAAACCCAATTAGAGATAGCTTTGAACCAGAGAGATTTAGCTCAAAGTGAAATTGTATGTTTAAATCTTTTAATCGAAAAATTGTTCAATGAAAGTGAAGCTATTGAAAATTTGGTAAATAATGGAACCGTGGACAACACATACAATTGGGGTTGGTCAAATGGATATCCTACCGCAATGGATTCCTCACCCCGGTTCAACAAAGACAGACTATATGTCCCTCCAGACTGAGAATTTCATTTCCCAGTCAATGACAAGACTTTTCCCGAAGATATCAAAACTCACTTCGGTATGCTGCATAATCTAAGCAACAATTGTGTCATTGAGGAAATTGTGCCTGAGGTTTTGGGTCACACATGTGATCAAATTCCTATAAGTGGCACTACCTTCCCAAATTCTCAAAACTCATCCGTAGTCGATGAAGAAATTGTCATTGAGGACACTGAAGTCTCTAAAGACTTTCCATCCCTGTCCTCAGACCGCAGTGTCCCTCACTACAGTCAAAAGTCCCACTGAAGTCCCAACTAAGACTTACTGTGCGATAGTCAAGTCATCCTTACCGCATTCCTCAAACAAAAGTTCTGCCACTCTTCAAACGATTTATCATGATTTAACCATAGAAAACTTTGAAGTGGGTCAATGTTCTCAAATCCCAGAATCTTCAAGTTCTGATGACTCAAGCCCACGTTTTCACAAAATTTCAAAGGATTCTAGGAAACCTTAGTTGAATAACAGAGACTGCGGTTCACCAAAATCCTTAGCTAAAAAGGCTTTCAAAGAAGAAATTCACTCCCGAGGCACAAATAGACAAATGTTTTCAAAAAACAAAAAGCATGTCAGATCTCAAAAATCCAAAAGTCCATAAAAATTTGTTTTCTCTCACTACTTTTCAAAAAACCCTACCACCAAGAAAACATCCAAAAAGGAATGTACAGTTTCAACAGTCATTGCTAATTCATCTGACACAATTCAAAAGAGTGAAAAGTCTTTTCGAAACAGTGTTTTTCAAATCTATTCCTCAGATGATCCGAAATGGAAAGGTATTTTACCCACTCCAACACATTTAAAATCACGTCAAAATCTTAACAAGTGGAAGGGTATTTTACCAAATCCATCAAAAAGGACACAAAGATCTACACGCGCTAAACCTTTTTCAAAACAAACTTTTCAGAAAACTAACAATACTCATGTCAAATCCTTTCAAGCTCGGTCTAATCAAAAGTCAAACAACTCTTCCTTTAGACCACTGACCAAACGTGGTGTCAGAACAAAAGACAAAATCTCAACCTGTGAGTGTCAGTGTAGTTGCCAAAATCAGAAACCTCATAACTTTACAAAGACACACAACACTCCAAAATCTCACAAACACCCAGAACTTGGTTTAAAAGTTGACACGAAACCAGTCCATGCATCACTCAGAAACTCACCTGTTGTTCCAAGCTCCAAACTAGTTTGGATGCCTAAACTAATTGTGTAATTCTCAGGCTTTATGCAAGGAGGAACAAGAAGATGAATGGTTAATAGACAGTGCCTGCTCCTTACACATGATCAGAAGGTTAGAATACCTTCAAGACTTCAGGCCAATTTGCAATGGTGGAAATGTTACATTCGGAAACGATGCGAATGTAATCCTCCGAGGTTACGATGTACTCACTACGGGGAACTTCTCAATTCAAAAGGTTACTTATGTAGAAAGCCTTAAACACATCTCATCAGTGTTGGCCAACTATGTAAGGTAGGCCATCGAGTTGAATTCGATGATCAATTCCGTTATGTAATGACGAGTGATAGGAGCACCTGCTTGATCAAGTCACGATCCGAGGGTACCATGTATCTTCTGGATGTCTCTCTTATCATTGGCAAACCGCAGCTATGTTTCCTTTCCAAAGCCGTATCCATAGTCAGCTGGCTATGGCACCGCAAGCTCGCTCATCTCAACTTCAGATACATCAACACTTTGGTGACTGGAGAGCTCGTCAGATGACTACCTATTCTCAAGTTCAGCAATGACACTCTACGTCCTGCTTGTGAAAGTGGTAAGCAGTCCAAAGCAAGTCACCCCATGGTGATTGACTCTTCAATATCTGAACCACTTGAGCTTCTGCACATTGATCTTTGCGGTCCATCAACCATAGCCAGTCTCCATCACAAAAAGTATATACTGGTTATAGTAGATGACTTCACTCGCTTCACATGGGTTTTCTTCCTCAGACTCAAATCCGAAACACCATAAATTCTCATCAACTTCATCAAAGAAATAGAACTTCAGATCAAGCTGCCAGTAAGACGTATCTGCAGTGATAATGGAATCGAATTCACTAATCATCCTCTCAACAGCTTCTTGGTGTCTAAAGGTATCACTCACAACTTTTCAGCTCCTTATACATGATGGGTTTTGGCCATATGAACATTCATATGTGCACATACAAACCCTAATGCTTGGATCTAGGTTTCTCTAATTAAACATGCATTGGATCCAAGACTTCTAATAGCTAATAGAGTATAAGAACAATACAAAATCAGAGTTAGAAGCTTACCTTGAAACACTTGTTTGATCTTCTTGTTCTTGGAGCTTTAGAGTCACAAATGTCACTCCTCTAATGGCTTACAAACACCAACTAGCAAGAGGATGATTTGAGAGAGAGGAGAGGGAAGAAATTGACCAGGGTTTCTTTTCTGTTTCAGAGGTGCCGATTTCCCTTGCCCCAAGGGTCTATTTATACTTGTAAGGCTCCTAGGGTTTCACCCTTAAACCCTAATTGGATAACTTTTACTCAAAGCAATCCAAATCCTTTCCAAAATAAGCCCTTGGACTACTTGTGGCTTATCCTAAGCCCTAGAAATCGTCCAACCCTATCCATAAAGGATTTACAGCCCAAAGTGTAACTATCAAACAATTGACAGTTTATACCCTCTTATTTAATTAATCTCTTTAAGTCACCAAATTAATTCTAATTAATTTATGACTTATATTAATCAAATAACAATATTATTATTCCTTATATTATTCTCATAGTATATTAATAATATTTATTCTCTCATAATAAATCATCCTGTCAAGTTGCTATGGTGAAGGCAACCCAAAAGGACCATGCACAATCGGTTCAAATACTTGCCTAATATAGTTGTAGCCTTAGACACTATTCCAACAGTCTCCCACTTGGATAAGTCTAGTAACTATATGCACAAGTACAATTCGATTTGCAATCGTAGCTCTCAAAGACGCTGTCAAACTCTGATCTAATCAATCTTGTCCTTTAGATAAGGGATCGTACAGTCCTCTGTTAGATATCATGCTGAAAATTCTATGGAATAATTTGTCTAGCATTTGGTTTCTCGATCTCCGATTCATTTGACATAGAACTTAATCGAACACATCAATTCAGTTCTGACCGGGCCCGGCACATAAGTCAAATCAAATCATCGAGCGGTCGAGATATCGCTTTTACCCTCTTGGGATAAAAGTAACAGATAAACTTCGACTTATATGCATTTACTTATTTATTAATCAACTATACACATAATGCGTTTTATAACACCGAGTTACTGATGCGTTTTCGCATTATCAATGTACAACCAATTAACAAATAACAAACCATATATCTAGGTTTTAAGACTATATGATATTATCGTCTTGCGATCACCCTTTTATATCATATTCCATAAAGTGATTCCAGTAAGCGCGGGTTTGTTCCAATGCTCAAAACCAGTTCATAAGCACTCACGAACGTTGCAGAAACCTTTTGCTATGTCTAAAACCATTTAGACAATCTACACACCGATTCATGACAATCTTCATTCATATCTACTTCCAACATATGAACGATTGTGGACAATTTGAATAATTCGATTATTCTTAATAAACTCAATTATTCTGGAAGTCAAAACATGCAAAATGAAACAATAGTTAAACAATTAACATAAGACAGTAACATTACTCATAAATAAAACTCTTCTATTTAATCATGAAATGTCAATTACATTTATCTATTACACGTTTCTACTACTATCTAATCTATACTAATATCATCCTTCAGCCAAATACTCCTAGCATGCTGTAGATGTAAAATTGTAAAAGTCGAATATAGTGTCTTGTATAGTTTCGCATTTTATGTTATTTTACTAAGTCATTTTTGTGCGAAGTGGAATGTCTAGACTTAGTATATTTTTTGTACACTCATGTTCCCTATAAATAGGGACTGAGGTTAGAAGTAGTGAGAGACTTTTCGTAACAAATATCTCTTTTCTGCTTATGTTGTAATCAGTCTTTATCAATATGAGATCTGATTAATATTTACTCTTCGTGTTCTTAATCTTCAATTACTCAAATCTGACTTTGATTTCTCAAATCTCGATAACAATTCTCATCAATTGGTATCAGAGCAGGATTCAAACTGCTTCGATCTAATTTTCGTGTTAGAATCATTTGCTTTTTGAGTTGCAACTTTACTCAAAATTTTCCGCGCATTTTGGTTTTGAAAATCACATTTGATCTTCAGATTTGAATTGATTCTGTCTTTGAATTGTTAAGTCGAGTAATCGATTAGTGATTTGTGATCAATTCAATTGATCAAATTCTCTATTTCATCTAGTTTTTCAAGCTTTCTGAAAATTTCTGTGTTCATCAATGGCGAACTTCAACATGAATACAATGACTTCCTTCTCTCACTTGCTTGGTTCTTCAACCAAAATTCCGATGTTAATTCCAGAATACTATGATCAGTGGGCTGATAGAATGGAAGATTACTTAAATGGAATTGATGAAGAACTTTGGAATTGTATCAATGGAACAGTGCAAGCTCCTGTGAATGTTCAACCAATTGGTTCATCTACTACATCTACTAAAGTTGCTGATCAGGAAAAACGGTTGAAGAATAATGAAAAGAGGTGCATGAGGGAACTAAGAGGTGCTCTACCTCCTGTGGTTTACAATTACATCCGTAGTTGTAAAACAGCCAAGGAGATCTGGAATACTCTAAAAGAGAAGTATCAAGGTAGCGAAAAGACGAAGATCAACTCTTGAAAATTACTATGATCGTCTGAATGAGCTTATGTTTCGCTGCAATAGGTATGGAATCACTAGGTCTCTCATGGAGTTCAATTTAACTTTCATTATGGGTCTTCGCAAGGAATGGCGAAGTGTGAGCATGATGATTAAGAATCAACAGAGTTTTGATACAACTAAATTGAATGATCTCTACAATCAATTGAAAACACATGAATGTGAAGTTTTAGAAATGTATGAAAAATCAAAACAAAGTATGGGAGGTCCTTTGGCTCTTGTTTCAAAGGTATCAGAAACTGATGTTAATGAAAAAGATGGTTCAGATGAAGAAGGATTTTTTATGAACTCGGATGATGAAGCTGTGGCATTTTATTCAAACAACAGAGTTAAGAAATTTTTCAAAAAAACTTTTAACCCAAAAGGAAGGCTAGTGATGTGAAAAATGCAGTCACAAGAACTGGAGGGGAGGAGAGGAAGAAATTGGAGAAAGCAGATGAGAAACAAAAAGATGCGAAAGAAGAAAAAAAGCTGAAAGGTGATTCAGGAATTTACTGTCACTACTGCAATGGTGCGAATCACTTCGCAGCCGATAGCATGTTGCGAAAGAAAGAAGAGAAGAAAGAAAAAGTTAAAGATGAAGCATACTACACTAAAAAGATTGGAGAGATACGTGCTAAGACCAAAGGAGTGTCTTTGGTTGCGAAAGGTGAAACTGATAATGAAGAAAGTGGTACGTATCAGATCTGGTCTTCAGGATCTGATGACGAGGAAATGAGGCATCCCACACATGGAGCAATGTTCGCAAGTTTTGAAGATTGTGAAGAGGAAATTTCAGGAAGGTGCTTCGTATCCAAATCCACAGACAAATCACCCATGACAACCAAGGTACGTGCAATACTTGAATCTTTTAATATTCTTTTATCTGCTTATGATGCTGAAATTGTTTCATTTGATGATACTGTGGCTTATTTTGATTTTGTTATTGTGTCTGCTAGTACTGAAGCTCAAAAATTAAATTTGCAACTAGGTGAGACACGGAGAGAATTAGAAATAAAGAGGAGCAGAGTAGAAAAACTTGAAATGCAGATCAAAAATATAGATTGTGATAGGAATAATCTTACAAATGATGTTAGGTTGTTGCTAGCACAAAGGAACATATATTGTAATTCTGCAAAACGATTGTATGCAAAATTAACTGCTTTACATCATTCTTCTGACATTAGCAAAGAACAACATAGGAAACTTTTACCTTTTCTTGAGTATGAACGTGAAAAAGTTGATGTTGTTTTTTATGATTCTGAAAGTACAATTGCTCAATTTGACAAAATACCTGATGATAGATATCCATACGGTATTGTCAAAATTGATGAATTTTTGAATGCTGATGAGTTGGTTAACATTGTCAATGAAAGTTTGACAAAGAGTGAACAAGTGAAAATCTTAAAGAAAACAGAAAATTCAACTCTTGCCTCACAATTCAATTATGTTGATATTGATCAAAATTCAGATAATGTGAGTGAAATCAGTGAGATAGAAGAGGAAGAAGAGGTTGATTGTTCTCAATTGTCAATCATTAATATCACATCTAAGATCAAAGATAAAGAAATAATAGTTGATTCGATAGTAGATGATGAAATTGATAAACCTTCAACTTCGCAACATTGTAAGTTTGATAATGTGGAAGTTGAAAGTTGGAAATCTGATGATACTGATGAGAACAAAGAAGAAAAGAAAGATTCAAATGAAACACCTCAACGAGTTGTGGTTGATCAAGTGTTTGAAAATACAAAAGAATTTGATAAAATTTTAAATGACAAAGGCGCACATTATTTGGAAACCAACACAATGGTATATCCAAATTTTGTATGTACTGATAAAACCATTTTTCCAAATCAGGTTTTTGTCACTACTGGAAATGCTGAGAAAGTTCATCCTGAATTCAACAAAATGATTGAAAAAGATAATCTAAAGTCAACCACAGAAGGTTTTTTCGCAAATCAAAACATAGAAGAAAACAATTTAACTCAAAATCCTTATGTGTTTCAAAAACAAAAATCATTACAAAAATGGATGGTTAAAGGTGAAAAATCAAACAAAATTTTTGAAAAAGTTGAAAAATCAAAGGCTGAAGTAAAATTAAATTCTCATGAAATCAAATTGATGGTTGGAAATTATTCAACAGAATATAATGTTTCAAAAAGAAAAGCAAGAAAAGCAATTTTCTGGCAAGTAGTGTCTAATGATAAACCAAGAGCTGAAAAAGAACAAATTTCAAAAACAACATCATCAAAATTTCAAAACAAAAATAAACAAAAAGATTCAAGTTTTCATAAACCAATAAATTCTGTTGACAAAATTCCATATATTCGCAAATATGACAGCAATCGAAAATTTGAGAATTCGCAAAAATTTGCAAATAATCAAAAGTTTCAAAATGTTGGAAAATTCACGAATACTTCATCAAGTTTGAAAAATTCAACTCAAGCCAAAGTGAAATTTTCACCAAAACAACCAAATTTTACAAATCCTTCAGTCTCAAAACCAACCAAAGTTTCATATACAAAAGGAAAATCTTATGTAAGTACGATCAATCGTTGGTTTGAAGGGAAAGGAAGAAAATATCAAAGTGGGATGTTTTCAGAGCAACAAATAAAGAATGCTTTTGATAAGTTCGCAAATAACTCTTCCACTGCTAGTTCAACATCTCATAATTCGCAAGTTCCAGTTCAAAAATGGAAACCAGTTATCAAAAATGCGAATGTTGTGAAGGATAAGATTACAATCAATGGAAATCAGAAACTATTGAATGACTATATCTCAATATCTAGATCTGATGATGTTGATATAATGGATTCTGTCACAAACAAAGTGAAAACATGGTTTTTAAATTCCAAGAATTTGTTTCATTCTACTAATGATGGACCCAACAAGTCTTGGGTTCCTAAATTCTTTCAATAAATGCAGGTGATGTGTGACGAGCAATATGATACGAAATGGTATATTGATAGTGGTTGCTCTCGTCATATGACTGGAAGAAAGGAAAACTTGCAAGATTATAGAAGCTTGGAAAATGCTGGAGTAGTCAAATTTGGAAATAATCACAAGTGTCAAGTGAAAGGCTATGGGAAAGTCACAAATGGAAAATTCACTGTAAACAGAGTTGCTTATGTTGAAGGACTTCAACATAATTTGATAAGCATGTCACAACTTGTTGTTGGTACTGGAAATCAAGTTGTATTTAATGAAGAAGGAAGTATCATTTCAAATGCGAAGTCAAATGAAATACTTCTCAAATCCAAACGATATGGTGATATGTTTACACTGGACATCAAACCAATTGTGGGAAAACCTGTTGTGTGTTTACTATCAAAAGCATCTAATGATCTCAGCTGGCTTTGGCATAGAAGATTGTCACACTTGAACTTTTGAAATATTAATAAACTTGTCACTGAAGATTTAGTTCGAGGGTTACCAGTACTAAAATTTGACAATGATTCTTTGTGTGCAGCTTGCGAACAAGGAAAACAACATCGAAAAGGTCATCCGATTGTGATAGATTCAAAAATCGTAGAACCATTGGAACTTCTTCACATTGACTTATGTGGACCGTCGACTGTTGCAACAATCAATAAAAAGCGGTATATTTTAGTTGTTGTAGATGATTTCTCTCAATTCACATGGGTGTTTTTTCTCAGGTTGAAATCTGAAGTTGCTCAGACGATGATTGATTTTATCAAAAAGATTGAACTTAGTCTGAAGAAGAATGTACAAAAAATTAAAAGTGATAATGGCTCTGAGTTTAAAAATCAAACTCTTGATATTTTTCTCACAAGCAAAGGCATTTCGCATAATTTCTCATCACCATATACTCCACAACAAAATGGTGTTGTTGAAAGAAGAAATCGATCTCTATGCGAAGCAGCTAGAACAATGTTAACATATGCGAATCTACCTCAATATCTTTGGGCAGAAGCAGTGTCCACTGCATGTTTTACTCAAAATCGATCATTCATTCATCGAAGATTCAATGTTACTCCATATGAAATAAACAATAATCGGAAACCTAATGTAAAATTCTTTCATGTTTTTGGTTGCAGGTGCTTTATCATGAATCTCAAAGATAATTTGTCCAAGTTTCAAGCTAAAACTGATGAAGGCATATTCTTAGGATATTCACATAATTCAGTTGCATACAGAGTGCTTAATAAAGAACAAGAAAAGTTGAAGAAACTTTCAATTTAACATTTGATGATTACTATCTTAAACAAATGGATAGTAAATTTGAAAATAAATCAATACTTGTGGATTCAAATACTCCAATTCATAATTCTGAAATAAATGATTTTGATTATGACTTAATTTTCAGAATTCCTGACAGGGCAATTGACGCAGAAAGTAATGCTCCTGATAATCAAACATCAGAATCTTCAAAACATACTGATGATTCGATAATAACTTGTGAAAGTACGCCTGATATTCCTGTGGAGGAGGAACATACGAGTATTCATGAAGATAGTCGGCCAACTTTCGAAGGGGAGAATGAAATTATGAATCATCAAGTTGAGGGGGAGCATTCGCAGAATCAACAGGAACATCATTTTGAGGGGGAGCATCAAGATGAAGATCATGTTGAGGGGGAGCATGATGAAACAGAGACAATTAATCTTGATGAAAATGATGAGTTTCATGAACTAAATGATAATTTTTCTGTTGCAAGATCTGAAAATGAAGATATGTATGAAGATGCACCATTAGAATTTGATCCTAATTTTCCACCACTTGAGAAATGGACTAGAAATCATTCAAAAGAACAGGTAATTGGTAATCCACAAGAGGGTGTGTTGACTAGAGCTCAAATTCGTCCGAAAAATGAGGTACTGAATGCGACCCAAGAACTATGTATGTTTAATGTCTTTATTTCGAAAATAGAGCCAAAGACAGTAAAGGATGCTATGGAACACTCAGATTGGGTTGTTGCTATGCAATCTGAACTGGCTGAATTTGAACGAAACAAGGTTTGGAGATTAGTTTCTAAACCTTCTGATGTTTCAATTGTCGGATTAAAATGGATTTTTAAAAACAAAACCGACAAAGATGGCAATATTATTCGAAATAAAGCTAGACTAGTGGTTAAAGGTTATTCGCAACAAGAAGGCATAGACTATGAAGAAACATTTGCACCTGTTGCAAGACTAGAAGCCGTTCGCATATTTTTAGCCTATGCAGCTCACAAAGACTTTGATGTTTATCAAATGGATGTTAAATGTGCATTCTTAAATGGAGAACTAGAAGAAACAGCGTATGTTGAACAACCACCAGGATTTATAAGCAATGAACATCCTAATCATGTTTATATCCTAGAAAAAGCTGTATATGGATTAAAACAAGCACCAAGAGCCTAGTACGCAACACTTACAAATTTCTTGAAACAATCTAAATTTAAACAAGGATCGGTTGACCCCACATTATTCCGCAAGAAAGTTGGGTGTCATCTAATGCTTGTTCAAATTTATGTTGATGATATTATCTTTGGCTCAACTGATCCAGCATTGTCAATTGAATTTGAAAATCTAATGAAAAGTCAGTTTGAAATGAGCATGATGGGAAAAATTAATAATTTTCTTGGCTTAAACATAAGACAGAACAGGGATGGAATCTTAATCAATCAAGAAAAATATACGAAGAACTTGCTTGAAAAGTTTGGAATGTCTAATAGCACGAAACTCAGAGTACCAATGGCAGTAGGAACACGACTAACTCCTTCGTTAGATGCTCCTGCTGTTGATTTAACACTTTATCGAATCATGATAGGGTCTTTATTGTACTTAACTGCAAGTAGACTTGATATTATGTTTTCGGTTTGCAATTGTGCTAGATATCAAGCTAACCCCAGAGAACCTCATTTGACTGCAGTGAAAAATATTTTTCGCTATCTTAAGGGAACAGTTTCTTTAGGACTTTGGTATCCTACGAAAACGGGATTTTTCATTCAAGCCTTTTCAGATTCTGATCTAGGAGGATGTACTTTGGATAGGAAAAGTACGAGTGGTGGATGTCAACTATTGGATGGGAAGTTGGTGAGTTGGCAATCAAAGAAACAAACTTGTGTGGCTATATCAACCGTTGAGGCAGAATACATTGCTGTTGCTGCTTGCACTTCGCAAATTATTTGGATTCAGAGTCAACTTCGTGACTATGCAATAAACATGAAAAATATTCCTTTGTATTGTGATTCGCAAAGTGCAATTCGCATTTGTCATAATCCAGTACAACATTCAAAGACAAAACACATTGCTCTTCGATATCATTTTATCAAAGATCATGTGGAAGATGGGAATATTGAAATTCATTTTGTTAAAACAACTGAACAACTTGCTGGTATTTTTACAAAACCTCTTGATGAAAAATCATTTGTTAGAACTTTAGCAGGTTTGGGGAAGATTAATGCGAATTCAATTTCAAAAACACATGACTAAAAGTCTAGTTCAGCAGTTATGAGTCAAATTTGTTCAGAGGTTACTGTTCATTCAGAGGCTTCGCATGGCTTCGCATCCACATCTTTTCGCATCTGAGATCATAACAACTAAGGTAAGGTTTACGACTAATTTTTCCTTAATTTTGAAAAATCAAAAATCCAAAAAGATTTTATTTTGTTCTATTCTTAATTTTGAAAAATTAAAAATCCAAAAAGATTTTATTTTGTTATGTTTTTAATTTTGAAAAATTCAAAAATCACAAAAATATTTTTGTTTTCTTTGTTCTTTAAACTTTGTGTGTTGAGAATTTAAAACAGGGCTAAAATGCGAAGAGGTCATACTTACGTGTTTCTACGGGAAGGTATCAAATTTTTTTTAAAAAAAACTAGTTAAGATGTCCCTAGAAGCATGCTGTTGTATGTAGACCAAAAGCTTCAACATGACTCTATGTGTGAAAAGAAAGCCTTAATAAAATTATCACATGAAAATTTCTTCCCAAAAAGGCTTATGTTCGCATAAGTCAACAGAGCTACCTTACTCTTCTCAAATGAGTTAAGAGTTTTCTGTTTTGTCCATTATAACAGAGGTACAATTCGATTCTTATCCAATCTTTTTATACCAAACAATTCTTACACTCCAAATTTTTGAAGAGATTTGTCCTTGAGGTCTTTGATCAAACCAATCAAAACCTAGACAAATCACAAGTCTGTGTTTATGATCTAACATCATGAGTCCGTGATGGAAGTGAAACCCAAAAATCCTAAACCTTAAGGAATTGACGGGGAACTTTGTTCCAGATTGTTACGAAACCTTTGTTTCAGTATCAAAAATTTCGAAACTTCAAATCATATTCAATTCGTATGTGTGGTCTTGATCAAATATTCACAACCCACAATGTTTGTTACCCAACAAGATCCAGAACAAATTTTTTTGAATATGATTTCTGTGTAAGTTTCATTCGCAAATCCTAGTCATGATAAATATTTTCACAAGCCAACTTGTCACTGACTACACTGGTCAAACAAGTAATTTCATTTACAATTTCTCATCTTATGTTAAGGCTGATATGTAATGAAATTTCAAACCAATCCAAAATGTCTTTTAAAAGAAGCCCTTCGATACTTCTTTACAAGTATTCGATTGTAATTCACGGGAAACTACACAAGCTGTTGATTATCTCTCTTGATGATTAACGAAGCAACCTTTGCCTGGGGTTTAACTGCATTCATGTCAAATTAAATTTTTGACATCACAACATTCCAAATTTTTTGTTTCTCATCTTATTCTGTTGACACAATGCACACACGAAATCCTTGAGGTTCTGAGTAAAACCAACTCAGACTGATGATTTCGCAAATCTGGCATATGACTTCACTTTATATCCCAAAAGCGAAAGAGCCTTGACTCCATGCGAAGGGTTTTAAATGGTTCAGATTCTATAACGGGAAACTTGACAGGCTGTGTACTCAAGATGGTTGGTATTCTATCCGGTTTTCAAGGAGATGTGACAGTTACTTTTTGAAGCATGGTTATCTTTTGCAGTCATGATCCGATTTTCAAGGTGCCACATCGGATAACATTAAATGCATCCCGCTTTAATTTCAAATCAATTTGAGTAACCTATAAAAGGGGGATCAAGAACACCATATACGGTTACGCAAACAGAACTCTCATAAACCTTCAAAGTTTCAACCTTGATCAAAACTTCATCTTTTTCAAACCATAAAAATGGCAGCCACTCAATCCAACACTGATGAAGTTCTTTCTCAATCCCTGATGAAAATGCAAAGCACAAACTATCAAGTTGATCCAAATGTATCTTCGTATCCTGAAGAATTGAAAATACTTATCGTTGCCCTGAAACAATCACCTCTGTCAACTGCCATGTTCAGTTCCTTCTCTGTTCCAATGATATGGTTATCCTTGGCAGCTTCAACGGCATCATACAATCATACAGCGGATGTGATAACATTCAACTTAATCAACAACAAACAGCTCAAATTGTCCAAGAAGATGTTTGTTGAGTTCTTGCAGATTCCAAACAACCCTCCATTTGTCAAACCTGTCAACTCTCAAATCATCCACATGTTCAACGAGATGGGTCATCAACCAGAGCTTCAGAAGATCAGTGACTTTCGAAAGTCTGGGTTGCCGTGCATATGGAATTTCTTATTTGGCATTTTTCTCAGATACCTAACAGGAGGATCAGTTGGATTGGATAGAGGACGAATGGAAGTATATGCCATGGTTATGGGCATATACTATGATATAAACGTTGATTATGCAACCCAATTATGGAAGGAATTTGTTAAAAGTCTAGAAAACACAAATTCGGAAAAGGGGATTTCATGTGCAAGATATTGGAGTTTGATTTTGGAGAAGGTTTATGAAAAAGAAGCAATTCCAGTAATGGAGGATGTTGAAGTTGCAGAATTTTCTTTGTATCAATTTCCAAAGACAGTAGAAGATGATGAAGCAATCTTTACTCATGTGGCTCGCATTCCAGATGCGATGCTTCGCAAGGTATCTCAAACTCACAAAGTCTTGGTGAGATATTTGCGAACTGTTGATCAATCAGAGCAGACTGGAGTATTATTGGATGTTGCTGCTCCGTCAAAGAAGAAGAAGATCATAAAGAAGGATGCGAAAGGTTCATCTCCATAACAAGTTCAAGATGAAGATATTCAGATTGAAGAAACTTCATCTAAGTCAAAGAAAGAAATAATACCTTCTAAGTCTGGGGTATTGAAGAAAATTCGCAAGGCTGAGGTGAGTAGTAAATGCGTTACTATTCGCAGTATTCCAGCTCCGGTTTCTCCAGGAAAGAAAAGACAAAGAGCTGAAGATGTTGCCAAAAACATGCAACGTACTCTCGTCAAAAGAAGGAAGATGGTGATTCGCAATGAATCATCTGATGAAGAAATTGTACCAGAAACTCCACCAGTGACATCTACGGTAAATGTTTCATTACCGATCATTCATACTTCGCAAATTTCTACCACCTTACCACTCACCAAACCACTCGAAATAGTCCCTACCAAATCAGTTTCTGAGGAGGTACCTATTTCTGATACGGTTGTCAACGTATCTGATACGGGGGCACCTATCCTAAGTGTTGCAACCACAATCCCAATCTCCTTACATAATTCATTACCCATTGTTTCAGTTCCATTTACAACTTTATCCACCACTTCATCAATTTTTGATCATGCTCTTCAAAACCCATTTACAACACTTTTTCCTTCTCAATCACCCGAAAATCCTCAACCTTCGCAACCTTTATCTGATACTGAAGCTGAAGGAGGTGCCTTTGGAGGGATAATTGAAGACATTCATTTTGATTCAGAGGAGGAGGATATTCCTGATCATATGCGTATGACAGGAAAACAATTTAAAATCCTGAATCAGAAATTAAATGCTATTATTCAGTCGTAAGCTGATTCTGGCAGGATGTCTTCTATTTCAGCTATGGAGGTTGATGTAATGATCAAAGGGGCTGAGAAGCGTATTATGGAGAAGGTTGATCAATCCGACAAGAATAATGAGCTTCGCATTCAAGCACAAGGGAGAAATTTTTCTTCAGTTGTCAAGGATTTGAAAGCTGTTGCAAAAGAACGTCATGTTCTTTTTGTACAAGATGTGAAGAAAGTTCGGGAAGATGTCAACTATAAGCTTCAAGAGTTGAAATCTGAACTTGCGAAGGAGCTTCAGGATATTCATACTCAAAATGCTGAAGTTCAAAAGCAGATTGCGGAGGTTTCGTCAAGAGTACAAAAGTTTGTTAATGTTCCTATTCTTGAAGCCCACGACAAAGAAACAAAGGAGAAGCTTCATCAGCTAACCAAGTTGGTGTCTGAGCTTAAAGTGGTGGTTTCGCAATCTTCAACTACACAAGTTCTAACTCCTGAGTTCTTGTCTCTAAAGATTAATACTTTAGAACAAGCAATTCAGAAAGCTCTTGCTCCACTTGCCAATTTTACTTCTTTACTACCGAGGAGTGCCCCACCTGCTTTCACACGGGTGCAAGGAGGAGAGAAAAGCTTAAGTAAATAAGAGGATGCAAAGACAGTTGGAAAAGTTATATCTACTCAGCTTATAACTACTCTTCCCATACTTACGAAGCCAATTTCCTCAACCACAGTAACCACAAAAACGATTGCCAAAGGAATCGTTATTGGAGAAAAAGAAGGAGGTTCAAGTTCAAAACCTCAAACAGATATGGTGGGAAAAGGAAAAGGGATTTTATATGAAAAATCAAAGGAGGAGAAGAAAGTTGAGGCTGAAGAAGAGTTGGAAAGAATGAGGCAAGTACAGAGCATTATGAGGCAGAGGGCAAGTGATCCTCCTACGATGAACAAAGGAGATCCTGCGAAGCTTTACTCTTACGAAATTATAGAGTCAAAAGTTGTCGGGAGGGAAATGTACGAATTTGAGAAGAAGCCAAAGAGAAGTTATGATATTGCGAATTCAGACAATTGTCAGCTGGATTTTCCACTCAATGAAATGCTATTCATCACTACTCAGTACAAGATTAGTGAGAAGTTTGATAATCCTGATGATTATACTCACATGAAAATCAGATTTCATGCTGTGTTGGGGAAGAATCCAGATGAAGTTTGGTCTTTAATGAAGATCAAAAAGGTGCTAACAATCAAGAAAGACGTATTGTTTGAAGATATGCTTCAAAATTTTCGTTATTTTGTTATCAGAGCAGACAACAAGCAGTATGAATTCACTGTAGCAGATTTTCCTCTGATGAACTGCACTGATTTAATTCAAGTGGCTCTGATTTTGAAGCATATGGAAGAAAATAAACTCAAAGGCTCTGAGACTAAAGTGTTCAAGATAGGTTTCGCACATGTGAAGACATATATCGACAACTACTTCGATTGTTTGGCCCTCACAGATGAAGAACTGGCTAATGTGTTGGGAAGAGAAGTGAATGTTCCTTGGGAAGAAACTTTATCTCAATCAGCACTATCGAAATACGTTGTTGGGGAAATATGCCTGAAACCGTTCGGCATGGTGTTTTCTGGAAGAGATACAAAAGGGAAACCTAAGAAGTTCTTGTTCAAAGTCTCAGAGATTGAAAGATATAATTCTTCGCAATATACGCACTTTATTGTTCGTATGAACAATTTCAAGAAGAACAATGAAAGAGACAAGAAAGATCTCAAGAAGGTGATCTCCTGGTATGGAGAAGTGCGAAAGACAATCCACTCAGCTGTTCAAAAGCTTATGGGATGAATAGCTTCGACTGTTTACAAAGGGGGAGAATGTAGATGTAAAATTGTAAAAGTCGAATATAGTGTCTTGTATAGTTTCGCATTTTATGTTATTTTACTAAGTCATTTTTGTGCAAAGTGGAATGTCTAGACTTAGTATATTTTTTGTACACTCATGTTCCCTATAAATAGGGACTGAGGTTAGAAGTAGTGAGAGACTTTTCGTAACAAATATCTCTTTTCTGCTTATGTTGTAATCAGTCTTTATCAATATGAGATCTGATTAATATTTACTCTTCGTTTTCTTAATCTTCAATTACTCAAATCTGACTTTGATTTCTAAAATCTCGATAACAATTCTCATCACATGCTGCAAGTGCTTAACCCTACTCAGTCCCTTCGTAAGCGGATCTGCTAGGTTATCTTCTGATGATATCCTCTTCACTACGAGTTGTCCTTCTTCTACACGATGTCTAATAAAGTGATATTTTCTGTCGATGTGTCGAGATCTACCATGATCTCTCGGTTCTTTGGTCAAGGCAACCGCTCCTTCATTATCACAGAAAATCTCCATGGGCTCCTTTATGGCAGGTACAACTCCAAGATCACCGATGAAGTTCTTCAACCATATCGCCTCTTTCGACGCTTCGCTCGCTGCAATGTACTCTGATTCGCACGTTGAATCAGCTACGGTTTCCTGCTTGGAACTTTTCCAAGTCAATGCTCCTCCAATCAGGGTAAAGACTCAGCCCGACTGCAAACAGTAGTTGTCCCTGTCGGTCTGAAAGCTGGCGTCACTATACCCTCGCACCTTCAAGTCATCACTCCCTCCGAGGACTAAGAACCATTCCTTTGTCCTCCGAAGGTACTTAAGGATATTCTTTACCGCAATCCAATGGGCTCTGTCAGGGTTCCCTTGATATCTGCTAACCATGCTCAAAGCAAAGGCTACATCAGGGCGAGTACAAGCCATAGCATACATGATTGAGCCAACTGCGAAAGCGTATGGTACTCGGCTCATTTCTGCTATTTCAGCTTCGGTACTCGGACTTTGAGTCTTACTCAACTTGGCATTACTTTGTATCGGTAATTCTCCCTTCTTCGAGTTTTCCATACTAAAACATTTTAGTACCTTCTCTAAGTAAGTGTTCTGACTAAGTCCTATTAGTCTCTTACTTCTTTCTCTCACTATCCTTATTCCCAAAATATAAGAAGCCTCTCTCAGGTATTTCATAGCGAAGCACTTCCCGAGCCAGGACTTAACTTCCTGCAGAGTCGGGACGTCGTTTCCTATGAGTAGTATGTCATCGACATACAAAACGAGAAAGCTAACTATGCTCCCACTGGCTTTGACATATACACACGATTCATCTTCGCTTCGTACAAATCCAAACTCTTTGACTTTCTCATCGAAGCAAAGATTCCATCTGTGAGACGCTTTCTTCAGTCCATAAATGGACTTCTCAAGCTTACACACTCTATTTGGATACTTCGGATCGACAAAACCCTCTAGCTGAGCCACGTAAACATCGCCAACTTCCCATTAAGGAAAGCAGTTTTGACATCCATTTGCCAAATCTCATAATCATGAAATGCGGCAATTGCTAGCATCACTATAATAGATTTTATCTTCGCAACTGGTGAGAAGGTCTCATCATAGTCAACTCCGGGAGTTTGAGTAAAGCCCTTCGCGATCAATCGCGCTTTATATGTGTGTACGTTTCCATCCACGTCGGTCTTCTTCTTGAAGATCCATTTGCACCCAACGGTCTTACGTCCAGGCACATTATCAACCAAATTCAAAACTTTGTTGTCATACATGGACTGGATCTTGCTATCCATCGCCTCTTTCCATTTTACAGACTTCGGGCCTGCCATGGCTTCCTTATAGCTATTAGGTTCATCTAGATTTATCAGTGTACCATCACTAATATACGTGTCCCCTTCGGTAGTAATATGAAAACCATAAAACTGGGGTTGAACTCTAACTCTTTCGGAACGTCTAAGAGGTAAGGACTCGTCAATCGGTTCAACCGGAGTTTCCTCCTCGGGTTGAGTGCCAGTGGTAGAGGTTCCTTCATCTATCGACTCTTGAATCTCTTCAAGCTCGATTTGCCTCCCACTGTCTCCTTGGCTTATGAGTTCTCGCTCTCGGAAAACTCCTCTCCTCGCAACGAAGACAATATTGTCCTTCGGTCTATAGAAGAGATATCCAAAGGATTTCTGCGGGTAGCCGATGAAAATACATCGCTCACTACGAGGTTCGAGCTTGTCGTGAGTATCTCGTCTTACGAAAGCCTCACAGCCCCAAACCTTGATATGTGCCAACGAGGGAGCTTTCCCTGTCCACATCTCGTGAGGTGTTTTGGCAACCTTCTTAGTAGGGACTCGGTTAAGGATATGGGCGGCAGTCTCTAAGGCATACCCCCAAAAAGAGATAGGTAGTGAAGCACAACTCATCATAGAGCGAACCATGTCCAACAAGGTTCGATTACGCCTTTCTGCCACACCATTCAATTGTGGTGTCCTAGGTGGCGTCAATTGTGAAACTATTCCACACTCCTTGAGATAATTGTGGAATTCAAGACTTAGGTACTCTCCTCCTCGATCGGATCGAAGCATCTTGATTTTCCTGCCCAATTGATTCTCCACTTCATTCTTGAACTCTTTGAACTTTTTAAAAGTTTCTGACTTTTGCTTGATTAAGTAGATATACCCATATCTACTATAGTCATCCGTAAAAGTCACATAGAAGCGGTTCCCATCCTTCGTGGTTGATCTAAACGGTCCACATACATCGGTATGTATTAGGTCCAATAGACCCTCACCCCTTTCACACGTACTTGTGAAGGTTGACTTAGTCATCTTTCCAAGTAAACAAGATTCGCATGTGTCATCTTCCCTAAGGTCGAATGACTCCAACACTCCATCCTTTTGGAGTTGGGCTATGCGTTTCTTGTTGACATGTCCAAGACGACAATGCCACAAGGATGCTTTATCCATACTATTGGAAGAATCCATGCATAAAACATCATTTCCTAAGTTATCTACAATCATAACGGTTTCATAAATTCCATTACACGGTATTGCTTCAAAATAAAAGACACCATTTAGATAAGCCAAAATAGAACCATTCTCATTATTAAAAGAAAATCTAAAACCTTGTCTAAACAAACCATGAAATGAAATGATGTTTCTAGCCATTTCTGGTGAATAGCAACAATTGTTCAAATATAAAGATAAACCATTCCAAAGCACTAAAGAATACACTCCAATCTTGGTCACATGCGACGATCTTCTGTTCCCCATGATTAGATTTATTCTTCCATGCTCCACGTCTCTATTTCTTCTTAGTCCCTGCACATTAGAACGAATGTGGTAACCACAACCGGTATCAAGAACCCAAGAAATAGCATGAGATGATTCGTTAGATTTAATTGTGTATATACCTGCGAAAGACGGCTTGATCTTTCCTTCCTTGATGGCTTGCAGGTACTCTAGGCAGCTTCTCTTCCAATGCCCTATTTTATGGTAGTGGTGGCACTCTGCCTCCTTTGGGTTAGGGCAGGGTTTAGCAGGATCAACTTTCGTCCCACTAGAAGAGGCACCATCTCGGGGCTTAACCTTGCGATGGTTCTTAGATGAAGCCTTCCTCTTCTTTCCCCTTCCTTGTCCAATAGCCAAAACAGGAGCAGAGGGTGGATTGGGAGTTGGTGCAACAGACTTGTCTTTGAAGTTGCTCTCAGCGACCCTCAAGAGACCTTGGAGCTTGCATAGGGTGACCTCTTCTTTGTTCATGTGGTAGGTCATCCTAAATTGATTGTAACTTGCGGGCAAAGATTGAAGCACCATGTCAATCACCAAGTCTTCCCCAAAGTCAACATTTAACTTGCGAAGACGGTCGACATACCTTTGCATCTTTTGCAGGTGCACGGTAAGAGACTCTCCATGACCCATTTTAGCGGAAATCAGGTTAGTGAAAATCTCATAACGCTCTTGTCTCGCGTTTTGGTGCATCTCGTACGGGTACATGTCCTCATAGGACTTTTGGAATTCGGAGTTCATAGTGGCTATCATGATCCAATGTACCTTTGTTGCATCACGCTCGTGAGTTTCAAAAGCGGTCATTTCAGCCAGAGTAGCGATTTCGGGGTTGATCTTCTCGAGCTTCTCATCGAATACATACTCCTTATCCTCATAGCGAGCAATAGTGCGAATGTATCTTATCCATTCGCTAAAGTTTGTCCCATCGAAAGTGACCTTTTGACAAAGGCTCATCAATGTGAATGAACTAGCAGCAGCGTTGTTTGCGTTCGACATCTACAATTAGAAAGGACAAAGATAGATTAGAATATGAATCCCTAATTATCACCCAATAAGAAAATTAGGGCTAGGATCCAACAACAATATTTACATATTAGAAAAGGGATGCCGTAATCTAACATGCAAACAATTTGAAGGTAAGTGAATGACGATTCACTAATTCTCCACCACAAAACATAACTTTAAGTTCTAAATGTATTTGAGAATTCCTAGGTTTAGATGAGATTCGTTGAAACTTTTCAATGGCATTTTTAAATCTCGATATGCCCCTCTTGTTTGTGTCTGGGATACCGAGGATCACAAAGCGGGTGTGAATTACCATGCAAATTCACATGGTGCCTTCATTGTAACGATCACCTATTCGATGTGCCGGTAAACCACACACGCTCCATCGAACTATGATAAACAATGAATCACCCTTTTCCACCTTTGCTTAGAACCAATTAGTGTGCTGGTAAACCACACACGCTCCACTAACTTCTTAGCAAGGGTGCAAAGTGTAATTTCATGGGATTGCATCAATTCACTTTTCCTAAAGTAACTAAGATTGGGAAATTTTTGAAAAACATGTAGTTACTTTGTATTTCATATTATACTTTTAATGCGAGGATGAGGTTGCCCTATCCTACCCGTTTGGCTAACGACCCTCCACCGATCAAGCAAGCGGTAGGTGTGAGTGTACACCCATTAAGCGCCATTTTATAGGTCGCAACCTTATACCCACCTTATAGACCTGCTTCATGAATGAGACCTACTAACGGTAAGACTAGCATTTTAATTATACATATATATATATATATATATATATATATATATATATATATATATATATATATATATTAATCTTATAATATTATATTAGTATAGGGTTGGATTTTAAACTTGTAAAATTCTAGGGTTTGAAATTTTAAATTGTCTAAATTAATATATATATATATATATATATATATATATATATATATATATATATATATATATATATATATTAATCTTATAATATTATATTAGTATAGGGTTGGATTTTAAACTTGTAAAATTCTAGGGTTTGAAATTTTAAATTGTCTAAATTAAACTTTTAATCACAAAACATAAATTTCAAAACTTGAGGGCAAGTTTTAAACATTTAAAACATAGAGGATCAAATAACAAATAATCTTAATTAACAATTAATTCCATAATTATCCATATTTGATTTATTTAATGATTTCTTGCAAAAGAATTTACCAATTTAATCAAAATAATTAATTAATCATCACATAAGGAAATTAAATATTTTATTAATTGATAAATATCTTCAATTAGATCAAGATTATAGTCATATATATCAAAAAATCGGATTAGGTTTGATCTAATATGATAAAGGCAAGTTTCCATAAGATAAATATCAAAAAATCCCGATTTTAGCTCTTCCTGACGCTCGAACTCGCCTAGTGCCCAACTGGACTCGCCGAGTCAGGCCAACTCGCCGAGTCCACCATGGGACTCGCCGAGTCCATGACTCAGAACCACAAAATTCGAATTTTGCAAGCAAGAAACAAACAAACATGCATCAATTTAATAGAAACCAATCTAGGCTATGATACCACTGATGGGTTTTGGCCATATGAACATTCCTATGTGCACATACAAACCATAATGCTTGGATCTAGGTTTCTCTAATTAAACATGCATTGGATCCAAGACTTCTAATAGCTAATAGAGTATAAGAACAATACAAAATCAGAGTTAGAAGCTTACCTTGAAACACTTGTTTGATCTTCTTGTTCTTGGAGCTTTAGAGTCACAAATTTCACTCCTCTAATGGCTAACAAACACCAACTAGCAAGAGGATGATTTGAGAGAGAGGAGAGGGAAGAAATCGGCCAGGTTTTCTTTTCTTTTTCAGAGGTGCCGATTTCCCTTGCCCCAAGGGTCTATTTATACTTGTAAGGCTCCTAGGGTTTCACCCTTAAACCCTAATTGGATAACTATTACTCAAAGCAATCCAAATCCTTTCCAAGATAAGCCCTTGGATGACTTGTGCTTATCCTAAGCCCTAGAAATCGTCCAACCCTATCCATAAAGGATTTACAGCCCAAAGTGTAACTATCAAACAATTGACAGTTTATACCCTCTTATTTAATTAATCTCTTTAAGTCACCAAATTAATTCTAATTAATTTATGACTTATATTAATCAAATAACAATATTATTATTCCTTATATTATTCTCATAGTATATTAATAATATTTATTCTCTCATAATAAATCATCCTATCAAGTTGCTATGGTGAAGGCAACCCAAAAGGACCATGCACAATCGGGTCAAATACTTGCCTAATATAGTTGTAGCCTTAGACACTATTCCAACAATACACCCCAACAAAATGGAGTAGTAGAGAGAAGGAACCGTACACTAGTCGAAGCAGCCAGATCCATGCTCAACTTCGCACACCTTCCTCTTTACTTCTGGGCTGAATCTGTAGCAACCACATGCTTTGTTCAAAACCGAAGCATTGTGTGCAAACGCCTCAATAAAACACCATGTGAGGGTCTTAACAACCGCAAACCAAATGTTCGCTTCTTTCATATCTTTGGGTGTAGATGTTTTGTGATCAACAACAGAGATCAGCTTAACAAATTTGCACCGAAGTCTGATGAAGGCATCTTTCTTGGCTACTCTACGAACAAGGTTGCTTACCGGGTTTTCATCAGACGTACAAGGCTAATCATTGAAAGCTTCGATGTGAAATTCGATGACTCTTACATCCGCAATGCCCCTCCATCCACTAAAACCACCGCAATCATGGAAAGTGACATTCCTGCTTCTTCAGGTCCTTTAAATCTAGTTGAAGTCAATTATGACGATCTTTTCGACCCTGCTGAAACGGCGAAACTATCCGAAGTTCTTGTGTCACTGGCCGCTCAACAACAACACGCTGATGTTTCTGGTCCATCTCTATCCGAAGTAGCATCTCTCAATACTTTCACCTCTCCGGTTGAGGGGGAAAGCTCTACTCCGGATCAAGTAACAACCATCGAGGTTCCAGTACTTGATGATGCTCATGTTCCTATCCGCAGAATATCATTACCATCAAACTTATCTTCGGATTCGGATGATGAACTCATAGAGAACATTGACACTAGAACCGATTCAAGGATCGTCACTCTCCCATCAGAAGTCCAGGGGGAACCTTCTCAAGTTCCAGAGGAACTCCCATCAGAAGTCCAGGGGGAACCTTCTCAAGTTCCAGAGGAACTCCCATCAGCAATCCAGGGGGAACCTCTCCAAACTGCTCAAGAAAATTTCATTCTCGCTCCAACAAGCCAAGATGATTCTGCAAGATGTTCTCAAATCCAGGGGGAATTGTCATCCCCAACCGAAGAAACTTCTGATATTGAAGACATTCCTTCTACCACAGCCGCTGATCATCTGATGCCTCATCTACATGTATGGACGAAGGACCACCCACCAGGTCAAATTACTGGCAACCCATCCGCAGGTATCCACATTCGATATACCAAGAACTTATATGATCATTGTCACTATGCCGCATTTATATCCGCAGTCGAGCCACAATCGATCAAAGAAGCATTATTGGAATCTGATTGGATTTCTGCAATGCAAGAAGAACTGGAAGAATTCAAAAGGAACAAGGTGTGGGAACTTGTTCCCATACCGCAAGGCCATAATACTGTTGGAACAAGATGGGTGTTCAAGAACAAGTTAGATAACTTTGGTGCGGTTATCAGAAATAAGGCAAGACTAGTCGCAAAGGGGTACAGTCAACTTGAAGGTGTTGACTACGATGAAACATATGCTCCGGTGGCACGAATGGAAGCCATCGTAATCTTTTTAGCATATGTTGCCCACAAAAATATCAAGGTACACCAAATGGACGTTAAGAGTGCTTTTCTCAATGGGGAACTGAAAGAAAGGTTTATCTTTAGCAACCTCCCGGCTTTGAAAGTATTGAATTCCCTGACCACTACTACATGCTTCAAAAGGCAGTCTACGGTCTGAAGCAAGCCCCAAGAGCTTGGTATGAGACTCTTTCTGAATTTCTAGTCTCTTCAGGTTACAAAAGATGAGTGATTGATCCCACGTTATTTAGAAAAGCAAATGGTGACCACCTTATGCTTGTACAAATATATGTGGATGATATCATCTTCGGATCGACTGATCAAGGAATGGTGGATGAATTTGCTAAGCTCATGACAAACAAATTCCAAATGAGCATGAATAGAGAGATTAATTTCTTTCTAGGTCTTCAAGTCAAACATATTCAGCAAGGGATATTCATTCATCAAGAGAAATACACCACTGAATTATTGTAGAAATACTCTATGGATAAATGTTCCTCGGCTAAGGTCCCTATGGCCTTCGGTTATAAGATCTCTGCTGATCCCTCTGGCGAATCTGTGGATCACAAGACTTATAGAGGTATCATTGGCTCACTTATGTACCTCATCGCAAGCCGACGAACATTGTCTTTGCAACTGTGTATGTTCAAGGTATTAGGCTGACCCAAAAGTGACACATATGACCGCAGCCAAACAAATTCTCCGGTACCTGAAAGGAAGAAAATCTCTTGGTCTATGGTACCCCGCAGACAATGATTTCAGTCTTCAAGAATTTACCGATACGAATCATGTCGGATGCAAACTTGATCGAAAAAGTACCTCAGGTGGATGTCAATTTTTGGGAGGTAGACTCGTCAGCTGGTCCTCAAGAAAATAAAGTTGTGTTTCATTGTCTACCGCAGAAGCCGAATATGTGGCCGCAACTAGCTGTTGTTCTCAAGTTCTATGGATGAAGACAGAACTGTTAGACTACGGATACATAATGCTGCGGATACCAATCCACTGTGACTCTGAGAGTGCCATAGCGATTTCTCATAATCCTATTCAGCACTCCAAGACGAAACATATTGAACTACGGTATCACTTCATCAAAGACCACATTATAAAAGGTAACATTGAACTCATCTTTGTCCCTACTCATGAAGAGATTGCTGATGTATTTACAAAAGCACTTGACTTAACCAAACTCAATGTGTTCTTACAAATGTTAGGGATGATGAATCCGGACCCTCAATTCTTCTTGAATTGATAGGTACCGTAGACCATTCTTGGTCTCCATTGCGGTCCTAACCGAAAGTCATTTATAATAGATGGTTTTCATATATTATGTGTACCGCAGTCTATGTACCGCAACCATATATTATATCTATCTTTCACGGGTCTTTCTTGCTTGTTATTACTAACTTCTTGTACAAGTGCTCTTCTCAGTTTCTCCCACGGCAGTCATCCGCAATAGCAAAGGAGCCATCCGCAATGATGTGTCCATCCGCAGTCACATTAATTGATCTTCAGACGACTCATTCTTTTGAAAAACAAAAAAAAAACATAGTGTGATATTTAATGATCCTTCATTAAATAAAACATTAAATAAAAAAACATTCCTTTGAGAAACTGTCACATTCTTTTTCTTATAAACCTTGTGTCAGACCTATTTTAGGTATGATGACAAAATAAAGATTTTCCAAATCAAATCCTTTTAATATGTCTTTTCCTATTACCCCAAACCATCACATCCGATACAACTTCCCCTTTATCTAACGGATTAATCTCTCCCCACCACACGTTCACCAGACATGATACAAAATCTGAAATTTCATTAAATGCAAAGCCCTTTTCTGGTTAATCCCAAATTCAGATTTTATCCATCTTTTGTCAATATGTGGCTGAGATTAAGATCCTAATTCAAAAGATAAACCCAAACGTTTTTACCCAAATTCACTTAGGTCAAAAACGTTTCCCGCTCCCTTAAGCCACTATAAAACCCCTTTCTTATCCACAAAGAAAAGTTTATGCTCTCTAAACCTTCAACCCTCTACTGCATTCTTCAAAGCTTTGTCAAACTCACAACAATGGTGAAATTCAGTGTAACAGCCCGGATTCCCAGGTATTATTTATTCTT
Source organism: Lactuca serriola (assembly GCF_051521515.1). Classification (NCBI taxonomy): domain Eukaryota; kingdom Viridiplantae; phylum Streptophyta; class Magnoliopsida; order Asterales; family Asteraceae; genus Lactuca; species Lactuca serriola. The sequence goes on along the minus strand of NC_136416.1, from coordinate 185,745,153 downwards.
CTTAATTTTGGTGTTTTGTGAGGAGACTCGGCGAGTTGGAGCTCAAACTCGCCAAGTATGATCGCGGTTTGGGAAAGGGTTCGCGTCCGGACTCGGCGACTCCAAAAGGTGGACTCGGCGAGTCCACGCTGTTTAATGAAATCCTAAATTTCAGGGTATGAGACCTATTTAAAGGGGCTTATGGCCGTCATTTGCGGCCACCAACCCCAGAGAGAACCCTAAAAGAGTCCTTGAGCGTTTTGTGAGAGAAAAGAGGAAGATCCTTGATTACTTGTGGGTGATTTTGCATATAGAAGAGGATCAAGGCAAGAGGAGACCAAAGGAGGTGCTAATCCAGTGATTCCTGAGTCCAGAGACTTCATTTGAGGTAACCATTCATTCCTTTCTCAGCCCTTGGTGTAAATCTTAGAGTTAGGGCTTCTTTGTGGAATGATTCATGGAGTAATTGGCCTCTTTTAGTGTTGATGCTTTAGATCTGGACCCAAAGAGGTCCAGAGACTCTTTTCCCTCAAGCTTTATGAGTGTTAATGGAGGCCATGAGCTTAGAATAGCATTCTAGAGACCATATCATCAAATAAAGCCTTTGGACCTTTGCATGAGCACCAAGATTGTAACTTTACATGATAAATGTGCTTGGAAGGACTGGATCTATGAGTTACTAGAACGGATCTGACCTTAGGAGTGAGTTTGAGTTCATGCATGGCTTAGACTCGCCGAGTCCGAAGAACAGACTCGGCGAGTAGCATGAAGATTGTCCATAACCACTCAGTGAGTAGTCTTACCGAGTTAAGGGTTGACTCAGTGAGTCAGGGAGAGTCAGAGAGGGTTGACAGGTGGACTGAGTCAAGCTGGAACTCGCCGAGTTGTTCTTGAGACTCGGCGAGTTGAGTCGTGGTGGCCCCGCGATTCATGCCAGGTGGAACTCGTCGAGTCAGGGAAGTACTCGACGTGTCAAGAGAGGATCCTAGGGAGTCAGTGAACACGTATAGACTCGCCGAGTCGCTCTAGTGCACTCGCCGAGTCCGGTCAAAGTTGACCGTTGACCGTTGACCGTTGACCAGAGTTGACCAGTGTTGACTTGAAAGGGGTAGTCAACCTTAGTTGTGAAAGTGTTAATTAGAGATATATTGTGTTATAGGAGGATTATAGCTCGGAGGATCGAGCGCGAGTGATTTCCGGGATTTGTGAGTTATCGAGATACGCGAGGTGAGTCTTCTCACTATACTTTACCTTGAGTAGGTAACCAGAGTTATGTGACAGAGTATTTGTATGCTATGTGTTGTACTGCATTATTTCTATGTGATTTATGTTGTGCATGTTTACAGAGTTAGAACCGGAAGGTTCACAGAGTTAAAACCAGAGGGTTCATAGAGTAGGGTCCACGGACCCACAGAGTTATAGCCTCGAGTGGCTAATATTTGTATGTGTGGTATTTTGGGGAACTCACTAAGCTTCGTGCTTACAGTGTTTTGTGTTATGTGTTTCAGGTTTCTCTCAGGATCACGAGACGGCACCGGCTCGATTGTACACACCAGAGAAAGAGTCATGTTTTGAGGATCCTGGTTTATTATGCAAGTGAAAATGGAGTTACGTTTTGTAATTCGATTATGAATGAGATTTTAAGCAAAGTATTTTAAGAATTAAACGACTGTTTTTAAATGAAAAATTGTTTTGAGATTTTCGGCGTTACATTCGGTGTCTCGAAGAAACAATCCAAGGCATCTGGATCAGTGAACCCGACTGGTTCAGACTCTCCCACAATTTCTTCAAGCAATTTCAGAGCCATATTTGAAGAACAACCTTCTTACAATGCTCCCACAAAACTCATGATCAAATTCCTGAAAAATCACCCTCTGTTTGATCCATTCGATGCTTTCATAGATGTTGTCCCAATTTCAACCCTCTTCAAATGTGGCTTCTCAGCCTATCGCCCACTCAATAACTCCCAAGAAGTTCATCTAAACCTAATCAATGATTCTTTGGTCATTCTGTCTAAAGAAAAATTCCTCACCGCCATTAACCTCCTTGTTCATCCCTCCATCAAGATTTTCACCCCATCAATGGCAGACATTACTTTGGCACTCTACCAGATGGGTTATCAGAAAAAGATCAAAGGAATTGGCGAATTCAAGAAGAACCAATTGCCAGCGGTCTAGCAATTTGTGTGCCACTTTATCATCCGCAGTCTATCCAGCAGAACCGGAGGCACGGATAACATGGGTCTCAAACTGTTGGAACTGGTATGGAGCATATTCACAGGACACGATGTGAACTACGGACAGATCCTTTGGGATGATTTTCTACAATACATTCCCAAAGAGATCCCAAGGGAGAACCCAACCGAACTTACCTTTGATAGGTTCTGGTCCCTCTGCATTTCAGACCTACATGCGGATGCAGGGATAGACATGGGCAATGACATAAACTTCTTCGTCACCAAGGATCTCAAAAGGTACAATCCTTCATCTGATCAATCAATCTTTGGCCCAATCCGTAGACTTCCTGTCCATATTCTTTCTACCCTCGGTCTTGAGACTGTTGATGTCTCATACCACATTGAGGCTACAGAAGGTATTGACCCATACCTTCCTACACCGCTTCTTCCATCCGCAGTCGTTAACCTTGAAGGCACGGTGAGCACAAATGTGCAAGGATCCGTGAACCCGAGGGACACCTCGGTGCGATTTCAAGGAATTGACGGTGATAACTCTAGTGATTCACGGAGCAAGTATCAACCCTCCAACGAGGCTGAAGCAAAGAAATATGTCGCTTTTCGTAGAGCATTCCAAGCATGCAAGGATCAACAAATCAAACAACAGCAGCTAAAGGAACAAGAAATACAAGCAGCGGCTAAGTATTGGACAGATGCAATTAATAATGTCAATACCGTAGCCACCATTCTTAAAGTTCAAGACTGGATGACTGAAATGGTCGAAACCTTCCAATAGACTCAGGAAGCAACTGTTGACCAACATGCTTCCAAAGTTCCTCCCACTCCCACTGATGAAGGATCACAAGATGAAGGACCTAAAATTGGAGTGAGCTCTGCTCCCATCTTCGGTTTTGATGATGCTGAATTACAAGAGGTAAACAAACCCTCTCCTTTTGATGATGACCTCATGATGTTCGATGAAGAAGAAGAATCCAGTGGCTCTCATCATTCGACTTCAAAACCCAAAGAGAAGAAGAAGAAGAAGAAGAAGAAGAATGTTGTTACCAGAAAAGAATTTCTAAGTCTTCAAGACAAGGTTGATCAAATCCTTGTTGCGGTCAAGCCAACTCAACCGCAACCAGAAGATATCCCTGGACCGCAGTCACTGATAGAAATGATTGAACGCCTGGAAACACGTGAGAGAATGGCTGCGGAGCGTATCTCTCCAAAGGTTGAAATGGGGATCCGGTCCCTTGACAATAATTGTCAAGCTGACCACAAAGAATTCATAACTGTTGCGGAACGCCTCATCTCTGAGGTAACCGCAATCAAGAAAGATCTTCAAGCAGCCGTTGCGGATCAAGCCTCTCATACTGACAAGCTGATTGTTGAGAGTCACACTGTGTATGAGTCTGCAATCTCAGTTCTTCATGCTACAATCAACCGTCTGCAGCGATCCTTGTCTGCAAATTTCCATGGTCCTGAAATCCTTCACCTCACCAAGGAGATCCACAGGCTACTCTTCAATCCCACCATCCCCAACAATCAACAACTAGCCAAAGCTCTCAAAGCTCAATTCCAAGAAGTTTTTTCCAGAGTTGATGGCCTTCGTCAATGGCTTGAGGAGGCTCCGGGTCTGAACTCCTCAAGAGGGGGAAGTGAAGAAGAAGTCCATCACTCCAACCATTCCATCACACAACATCAAACTCCCCCTATCACTACAGAAAAAATTCCTACACCACAACCTTCACCGCAACCATCTCATCACACTCCACCTCATAACTCTCCAGTGCAACAGGAAAACACTCCTGAGAAACTAGAGACTCCCCCTCACTTCAAAAACCTTATGGAGTACATGTCTTCTCCGAGTTCAAATGACTCCCCTTCCACCACTCAAAGGAAAAAAGATTGGAAGTCAGCCAAACTAGCTGAAGAAGTATGGAGACTATGTGGTTTTGATACCATCATGGATGAGTCCTTGATAAATTCTTGGATCAATCCTCACTGCAGACTGCTTGATGATGACTACACTCCCCACCTCTCCTATGTGGAACCCCCTTTAGATGGCTATTGGGATGTCCCAATCTCTCCTAATGCCAGATACTTCACTGTATTTGAGCAGTTCGACCGCAGCCTTCCAGACGCCAAAAGACTGCCAATGGAATTTGAGAGACTTAATCAATTTTATGCTAAGCATGCCTCTCCCGTTGAGAACATATGGTCTAACGATAGACCATCCGCAGTCAAGAACTACAAATCTGGAAGTTCATGAAGACTGACTTCATCCAGTACACTCTAACCAGAAGGGAACACGATTATGTCCACACCCAGGCTGATTTTCCCTCTATGAAGCTGGAAGAAGTCTTTCTCATTGCAAAGGTGTTTCAACACAAGTCTGAGAAGCACCCGAAGATGAAGATTGCACTTGAAAGGGCTAATACTTTCTTAAAGGAAACAGTCTATGACTTTGCCAAGATCGACGTAGACATTTACCCCACCATTGTCAAGAAAGTAGATCTGCCACCACTTGACCCCGCACCAATGCCTACAGAAGGCTATGAAGAAAGATCCTTAGGTGCAACCAACTATCCTGAACTTGGATTCATTTTCAAAGGGAAGACTGATAATGTCAAATACTTCATTCCTATGACTGCCATGCATTGTCTCACCAGGAAGCAACTTGATATCTGCCGAAACGCAGTTGAAAAATCAAAGAACACTACTACAGAAGTCAAGTTCGAGATCTTAAGAAGAATCAACTGGTTGGAGAACATCAGGAAGTTTTGGTGGATCCTAATCAAGTTTCTTAAACTTCGTAGTTGATCAAAAGTTAAAGAGGTCACTTAGGGGGAAATTGTTGAATCATAAAAAGTGACCCTCTTGAACTTCAGCTACCGCAACCAACATGCCACCGCAGTCAAGTCTCTTCATCAGCAGTCACCAACTGCAGTCTCTATTTACCGCAGTCTTTACTAGATTACTTTACTTTGTTTTTTTTGTAATACACTCTATTGTCCAGTATGCCTTGCATGGCTACTCTTAGAGACATAATCTAGTGATCTTAGTGAGTCTCTATAAATAGAGCTCATTCTCTTGTAAACTAAAATGGATCGCATCTAATTCTAATACACATCTTTGAAGTTATCTTTTCTATCTCACTTACTCACTCTTTTTACTCTCATAATCTATCACAACCTCTCTTCAGAGCAAGTCTTTTGTGACTTAACCACTAAGTTTGATCTCATTTATTAACTTGGCTTGAATGCATTCCTCGTTATGAATCATCTTAAGTGTATACTTGATATAACAATTGTTGTCATTTACATTTCTTTACTTTTCCGCAACTAACTCTCTAACATCTAACTCTAAATATTATTGTTGAGCTTTTAGATCCTTCAAGATTAACTATTCCGCAATATACTTGTTCTAACATTTGTTCAAGTGTGTCTCAAAGTTTTTCTCTCAACAACACCTTATGTCCCAAGGCTCTCTCCTCATCAGCCTCCATTGCCACTTTTGAGCACTATCTCAAAACACTAACCCATTTCTCAAGAGGTTGACCCTTGTATGTATTTTGGTGTGTGTGTGTGTGGTGTATATTAAAGAAGAAGAAGAAGAAGAATAAGAAGAAGAAACCTTGTAGAAGAGCATTGAACAAGTTGGAGCTTATAGATCTAGGTTTTATTCATTATTTTCAGCTTATTGAAGGTATAAAGTCTTGACCTTGCTTATCTTATGTCTAAATCTAGAATTGGTTGAGATTTTAGCATATATTGGTGCCATGAATGAGTTCTTGTGAGTAAATATTACTCCATAAGTTATGAGATGTTTCTGAGGTCCTTAGTCCATAAAGTTTGCATCTTGATGGTTGTAGATCAAGCATGCATGAGGTAGTGATCATTTGATGGAAGTAGAATACTAAATCTAGGGTTTGAGTCTCTTTGAGCCATGAAAAGGTATCAAGATGGTAACTTCATTGTTTAAGATGTCCCTAAAGAGCTATATCTGAAAGATGGACGTTGGACTTGAAGCATTAAGTGCTTAATGAAGTCTTGGTTGGATGGGGCATACGTTAGGCGTACCTAAGTGTACCCGGAGCGTATGTGGCTGAAGCCCCGATCTTCCTCGCTACGAAGCAGTACGTCGGGCGTACGTAGGTGGTATGCTAAGCATACTCACCAGGGACCATTTTGGAGGTTCTGGGCCTTAGGTATCAGGTCATTATTGGTCCTTAGGTATTGGACCATTATTGGGCCTTAGGAACTTTGGACTTGGGCCATGGATTGAGGGGACCCATTAGAGGAAGGGGTAAAATGGTCTTTTACCCCTTGGCATGTAAGAGGGTAATTTGAACCACTCATGGGTTATTACCCTGAATATTGATTAAGGTTAATTGGAATGTTCAATGTGAGGAGCCATAGTAGCAGCAGCCTGGGAGTGTGATTTGTCTATCTTTAGACTAAGGTGAGTTCCTTCACTATACTCGTGGGTCGAAGGCACCAATTTTGGCCCACTGGATTATGTTTGTAGGATGATAGTTGTCTTTGTGATAATTAATGTTATGTATGTATGTGCTTGTTGTCTTTGTGACTCTTGCTGATATGATTTTATGCTAGCTGTAGGGGTAAAATCATCTTACATCATCCACTTACTATATATTAATGACATGTTGGTGGTTAGATCCAACATACAATACATCAACAAGGTGAAGACTCGATTGTCCATCAAATTCGAGATGAAGGACTTTAAAGTTGCGAAGCAGATTATTGGTATGAACATAGTAAGATATAAAGCTATTGGTAATCTAAAACTTTCCCAATAGAAGTACATTTGGAAAGTATTTGAGAAGTTATATATGGAAAATATTAACGACATAAACACACCTCTTGAAATTTATTTGAAACTCTCTAAGAAGCAATCCATGAAAACAGAAAAGGCCACATGGAAAATTATTATAGTTCCATGTGTCTCAATTGTTGGTAGCTAGATGTATACGATGGTATGCACTCGACCATGTATTTCTCATTTAGTGGGATTTGTCAATAGATTTATGTCAAATACAGGGAATGAGCATTAGGAATAAGTCAAGTGGTTGTTACACTACTTAAAAGGAACTTCAAAATTAGCTTTATGTTTCAAGAGGAAGAAGGTAGTCTTAAAAGGCTTCGTTAATATTGACTTGGAGGGATATATAGATGCGAGGAAAAAAACATGTTATGTGTTCACAATTAGGGGAACAACCATCATTCGGATGTCTAGATTATAGAAGAGTTTTTCTCTTTCTACCACTGAAGCGAAGTATATGGCTATAGCAGAAGCTAGAAAGGAACTTATCCGGTTGAAGAATTCTCTATCAAAGTTGGGCATGAAATAAGAAGATTGTGTCATGTATTATGATAACCAAAGTCAGGTTCATCTGGTGAAAAATCAGGTGTTTCATGGAATAACAAAACACATCAATATTAGATACCACTTTATTAGAGAATTGATAAATGATGGTGCTTTTAATTTGGAAAAGATCAATGGTATAAATAATTCAGCAAACATGTTTACCAAGCTAGTGATGACAAAACATTGAAGCTATGTATGGCTTCAATTGGCCTTCTAAAGACTTGGAATGAAGGAAAAGACTTGAAAAGGATGGGGTTGACATAATTTGGATCGGTCCCTTATGAGGGCTAGGGATAGTCTCATAGGAAGAAAAACATCTTGAAACAATTCATATAGCAAAATCCAAGGCGTCTGTCGGAGTTTTTAATGAAAACCTTCAGCCACAAAGCGAAGATCTTAAGTGCTCAAAGCTGCATGAGAAAAGTTTTAGGAGCGCGGCTTTAAGAGCAAAGTTATCTACTACATATGAGATCATAAGTGTAGATAGGAAGTATAGCTTCAAGCGAAGTTAGAAGCAAAGACTCAAGACTTGGTAGTAAAGCCAAACACCGAAGAGTGAAGCTTATTACTGGAGCATCTCTTTTGGTGTACATCATGCTTCAGAATTTAGTGACCAGAAGTGGTCTCGTACTCTAAACTTATGTGCGGCCTAGTAACTTGGGAACCATGTTTCCATCATGGACCATCTTATGTCAATAATGTCATAAGCTATGGGATCTTTTCTAGAAGGAAGTAGGTCGAAATTTTATTATAAATTGATCTCTGAGTATGATTATGACCATATTGATAGCTTGAAATTGAGTGCTTAGATCATGCATTGCATATATGTAACATCTAGATCCTTGAGGTACGAAATGTTAAATAAAAATATGGATTTTGAAGGGATCAAGACATGGGGAAGCATTGTCACGTCGTGACATGGTCGTGTTATGCGGGACGGGTCATTTAAGTCATGGTGTGACACTATGTGGGCAATGACGTGACACCTAATCAAATGTGTAACGACCATAAAAATTACAACCAATTTAAACTTTTCAAAAACAACCATAATTATTAAGTTATTACAAAAAGGTTTTCAATTCATTTATTATCAGAGTATCCCAGAAACATCAACATAAAACGGAGGAGCGGTACGATCACGCCTTCGCCTTGCCACGATCTCCTGAAGTACCTGAAACAATACACTGAAACTGTAAGCCCGAAAGCTTAGTGAGTTACCCCCAAAATACTACATACAGCACATATGCCCTTCCAGGCCATAACTCTATGGGATCTTCCAATCCGAACATCTCAGGGGATTTCCACCCCATAACTTTGTTGACCTTCTGGTCCATACTCTATTAACCTTCCACTCCATACTCTATTGACCTTCCGGTCCATATCATCTTGACCTTCCAGTCCTTACCATATGTAGCATACATACCACATACATAAATATCATATTAACCTTCCAGTCCTTATCATACATAACATACATAGCACATACATATCACATAACCACATATAACATGATGACCTTCCGGTCCATAACATACTGCTCATATCGTAACATAACACATACAGCTCTCATATCGTCTAACAACATATATCTCATACTATTCATAGCACATAAGACCTTCATAACATGATGACCTTCCGATCCATAACATACTGCTCATATCATAACATAACACATACAGCTCTCATATCGTCTAACAACATATATCTCATACTATTCATAGCACATAAGACCTTCATAACATGATGACCTTCCGGTCTATAACATACTGCTCATATCATAACATAACACATGCAGCTCTCATAACATCTAACAACATATGTCTCATACTCTTCATAGCACATAAGACCTTCCGGTCACACATACACCATCCTAACCATCAAGAGACCGACCTTAACCAGGTCTCTAACATATACCATCATAACTATCAAGATGAAAACATAGCAAAGCAATAACATAATAGCAATACCCGGATTTCCATCCGATAGAGGGTCGGCCATGGTGTCGTAGACCCTGTCAGTATAGTGAGGATAACTCACCTGTAACTGCTGACAGAAGAATAAGATCACGCTGCTCCGACCACCAGCACGAACTCCACCACTGATCATTACCAAATAACCAAACCAATAAATACCAATAATTACCAAAATACCCCTGGAAGTCAACTGGTCAACCCTTGCTCAAAGTTCAAGTCCTCAGTCAAAGTCAACCTTCCTGGTTGACCCTACTTGCCAAGTCAACCCGTTGACTTATCGAGTTCCCATACTCAAAACTCTCATATCACGACTCAACTCGCCGAATCGCCCCAAGACTCGTCGAGTTCAACAATCTCTGAGTCCCATCCTGCTCAACTCACCGAGTCGTCCCTCGACTCACCGATTCACAGCTTAACCAGAAAAGGTTATGGTTCCACGACCAGACTCGCCGAGTCCAAGGCAATCTTCAACAGAATCACCGAGTTGTTCTTCCAACTCATCGAGTTCCTGCCCAACTCGTCGAGTTCCTGCCTCTCTTCATCCAACTCGTCGAGTACACCCATGTGACTCGCCGAGTTACTACACGACTCATGCCAAATCTCTAGTCCGACTCGCCGATTCATCTCCCAGACTCGCCGAGTCCATATGTAATACCTTCATTCAGACGATCACACGCCAAACCATTGCTTCCAATACATAGATCTAGACTCCTAGGGCCATATCCACACGTAAAGTTTCCAAATTTACATGCATGTAACGCTCAACAAGCTCTACTCAAGCTAAAGTGAAGGTTTAAGGCAAGGACACTCTCAATCAAGCCCCAAAGTTATCACTTTCCAGATTCATGAGTCAGGACCAGTCTAGATCTGTAGTAGCAACCACAGATCTGAGCACTATACTCGCAAAGAGGCTCATATATGACAATTTGGCCCTAAAACTTCATTCATGAACAATCTAAACACAACAAGGTCAAGGCAACAACTTTTTACCTTTAATCTGATGCCAACAAGCAAGAAAATCAGATCCACTTCGCTCCTCTAAGATCCCACCAACTCTTGCTTCAAGTATCCTTCTTCTCCAAGCTCCAAAACACACTTAAATCCTTCTCACTCTCAATTTAGGGTTTGAAATTGATGGGGAAAGCTTATGGACGTCAAAGGGAGTGCTAAAGAGGCTGGGGTGGGACTTAAGGTTCCTTATATAGGGTGCAAACCCCAGGAATTAGGGTTTCTCATTCCAGCACTGACTCGCCGAGTCTAGCCGCCGACTCGCCAAGTCAGTCACTTAGCACATGACCAAATCGCGACTCGACTCGCCAAGTCTATCCATAGACTTGCCGAGTCGATCTTCCTTAATTACACCAAGAACCCTGAACTTGCACTTCTGAACTTGGGGTGTTCAAAATGCAAAACCCAAATTTCGTAGTTGGACCCTATTTAAAGGAAGTGAGGGGCTAAAGTTTCTTTCATCCCCAGCCTCCATCACCTCCAAACCTGTAAAAGAAAACCTTATTATGTATCATCCATTTTAGGCTTATATTGGTGTTTGTGTTTGCTTTTGGAGGAAGAAGGAGGTCGTAGAAGTGTTGTGAGCATCTTGCCTAGATTGGGGCTTCATTTTGTGCATCTTTGGACTTTTGTAAGTGTCCAAGATCCAAACTTTCTTATGCTAGGTTGCTAGATCTAAGATTTTGTCCCATTTTCTTCAAATATGAGATAGTTGGAATGGTAGGATTCCATAAAGTTAGAAACTTTATGGATCCTTGAGGTCCTTTGTATATCATATGGTTCAGATCTGGAAATTAAATGTGTATTGGACCCATGCATGTGATCTTTGGTGATTTTCTTCATGATTTAACCAAGTTAGTGCCTTAGACTCACAATGAGCATGCATGTCTAAAAAGTATCGACCTTTAGGTGTTATTCGACAATATGCGGCTTTCTGGAAAGATTAGATGAATGGCTTAACGGGTTGAGAGTTGAATTCATTAAGCTGAGATGACCAGTTTTCACAACATGACACCCTTGTTTTCATGACGTGACGACTGGGGTTTTCCCCGATTATCTTGGACTGATTCTGTCACAACGTGATGACCTGTACATCATGATGCGACGATGATTTGGATCGAGCCTGAGTTGATTTGAGACTGATTTGAAACATAAATGAGCTGAGTTTGTTTCCCACGATGTGACCATGAGCTGGTCATGACATGAGGGTCAGCTAATAGAAGTGTTGACCGTTGACTTTGACCTTAACCATGAAGTTGTTGGCATGGTTTGACTTTTCGTCAAATAGCTAGTTTTGGAGGTTAGATTAAGGTGGGACCTTTTTTTATTCAATAGGTGTGTTGTAGCACTATTCACGTGGCAGTGAGCTGTGTTTTTAGCTGATTTCATGAGACAGGTGAGTCTTCTCACTATACTGTGTAGCATGCTAACTGTTTTTATGACTCTTGCATTTGTATGTCAGATTGGGCCCTTTAGTATTTATGTTAGGCTAGGCCCATTAGTATATATGTTGGGTTAGGCCCATTTGTATGTATGTTAGGTTGTACATATTTTGTATGTATGTTGGGACTAGCCCATTTGCATGTTGGTTTGGGCCCATTTGTATGTATGTTGGGTCAGGCCTATTTGCCTGTTGGGTTGGGCCCATTTGTACGGTATGTGGTATTTTGGAAAACTCACTAAGCTTTGTGCGTACGGTTTTTTGGTTTAACATTTTCAGGTACTTCCAGTTCTAAAGAGAAAGGCCCAGCTTGACTACACAACATTCCCCTATGATTTACCGCATTGACGAATATTGTTTTACCCTGATCTTGAGATACATTTTATCATGATTATTTTTGGTGCACTTAGTGTATGAATTGGATGATTTAGAAATGAAAAATTTTATCAGTGATTTTAGGATGTTACAATATACATAATTAATGCTTGAAATTTTTTAAAAAATTAAATGTTGGAACAAGTTATTTTGAAAGTTGTATTTTATTTCCAAAACGTATGTGTATTAAAAGCATTATTGTTTTACGTATTTTTGTATGTAGCATGTATACTAGGTTCAAGGATGGAATCATATTGTATGGCTTTTCTCTAGATTCTGATTTTTTTTTTTGTAACCACTAGTTTAGACAAGTGTCCATTTAAGTATGTTTGTGGGACCGAAATTAAATGTTGAACTCAACATTGTCACACATAATGTCTTTCTATTTATTCTAATCCTTATGGTAATATGTTGGGTGTTACATTCATAATCCTTTATTTGTAAGTACACAATGTAATATATTTAGCATATTGGTGTTTGTAGACAGACAATATATTTTCAAATTTTGATCACCAAGGTTCTCCCAAATGGTGATAAATTCGACCGATAGTGATAAGATCCACCAATTCGTACGACCACATAATGAAAAGATGAAGGGTTAGGTTTTAACATAATATTTTTTATCTTGAACCTGATGTATATCCAAAAGTCTTGTAATATGTGTGTTTAGATCACTATTGGGTAATCCGTCATAATGTATGTTGTTTTGAACCATATTAAATAACATGCATCTTAATCTTGAAGCTGTGCACTCCATAGATGTTCATTGGATGCATAATTGAGTGCTATCAATCGAGGTTTACACATAATCAGCCATTGTTCTACTTTTCACCATTAGCTTAGTAGGTTCTTGAATAACTTCTTCTTGTTAATAGTCTTTCTACATTCCTCTGATATGGGAATGAAATTAGTTGCAAGTAAATTAGTCTCATCCCTTATTCTCTCTTATGTCCCTTATTCTCTCTTATGTCTAAATCCTTCTTTCTTCTATTACGGTAAGAATTTACCTTACTAAAGTTCTTGATCCAACTATGAGTTCCACCACTTAGTCCTTTATTTAAATCTAAATCGATGGAAAATTTTGGCGCCAATTAGGAAGAAAGTTACAGTCAACTTCAGAAAATCATGGAAGATCATATATGAGCGATGGAAAGCAGACAAGAATCCATGGAAGGTGAAATGAGGAAACAATTTGCATGTATTGGAAATCAATTCATGTTGATTGAGACTCATTTAGCGGAATTGATGAACATGATGAAGACGAATAACGTTCAATCACATCAATCACTATTAGGGCAAAACATAATCGAGGAGATTATACATGATCAACCAAGAACCTTTGGGTATGTTCCTGAAACTAAATTTCCAGTCTTCGATGGAATGAATGGTAGAAATTGGGGGATGAAATGTTGCAAATATTTTGCTCTATTCAAGATTCTTGAAGATCAATGGGTCGATTTTGCATCATTACACATGACAGGTAAAGTTGAGTCTTGGATCTCTAGCTATTTGGTTGTTAATAAGAATAGCAGTTGGAATGATTTTCTACCAATCCAGTATGTTTGATTTAAAGATTATATAGGTACTAATGTAGTTGAGGAATTTAATTAGTTGCATCAAATGGTTCAATAGAATATTATGTGGACAATTTTGAAAATCTAAGGGGATTAATGATGCAAAGGAATGGATATCTCAGTGATTAATATTTCCTTGATAGTTTTATGGGAGGATTAAAAACTAATATCAAACCATTTTATAAAGCCTTTAAACATAAATCAATAGCTGATGCGATTGAAATTGCAACATTGCAGGAAGAATCACTAAGTGCTTATGTCAAACCTTCTTCATACACTTCCCAGAAGAAAGTATTTCCTTATATTCAAGCCAATAAACCTCATTCTAATATATTCCTTTGCTTGAATATACTAAAACCACCATTACTTCCAACTCCTAAAACTATTCCCCTCAAAAACCCGATTCAAAATTTTCCTCAAAATAATGGTCAAAGAAATTACATTCCTGCATCAGTAAGAGCAGAAAAAAAAAACAAGCAAAGGGACTATGCTATTACTGTGACCAATCACATCACAGTAATCACAAATGTCAGTTCTAGAAAACTCAAATCTTTATAGTAGAGATTATGGTTTTCGATGAAGATGATAGTGGTAAAAACGAAGATGATATTGATATGATTCTTTTGGGTGATCAAGAACCATGTATTTATGTGAATGCTTTGTTACGAATTCAAGGATATCAAACAATGAGAGTTATGGGGTTTGTAGGTAGAAAGTCGATGCATATTGTCATCGATTCTTGAAGTACCCACAAATTCTTGGATTTAAACTCACTAAAAGACTAGGGTACAAAGTTGAATAGATAGCAACCCAAAATGTAGGGGTGGATGGGGAAAATCATCTTCATTTTCAACATATTTGCAAAACTTTTATGTGGATGATACAATCTAAATAATTCATTACGGATACGTTGCTTATGCCATTGGGTGGTCGTGATATGTTTTTAGGCATACAATGGCTCGAATTGTTAGGGCTTATACAATAGGATTTCAAGAAATTGATCATGAAATTTGAATGGGAAGGTGAAACTATAATTATAAAAGGAGAGTCTCTACATAAAATCAAGATATTACACGGAGAAGTTTCAGAAAAATTGGTGCAAAGTGAAAGTCAATTATACTTGATACAATAACTAACAAAGCAAGATGAGAATAAAGAAGTTGAACCAGCATTTATGACATTAGAAATGAAGATGCTACCTAAAGTGCAACAGTTTGTGAATCAATATAAATACATTTTTGAAGAACCAAAAGGCTTACCACCTTTAAAGGGGGCATTTGATCATAAAATTCCATTGGAAAAAGGCATTGGACCTGTAAGGATTCGGCCATATAGGTACCCACTTAAACAAAAAGATGTAATTGAGAAGCTAGTCCAAGAAATGTTAGATAATGAAATTATTCAGAATAGTTCCAACCCATTTGCTTCACCAGTTGTTTTAGTGGGAAAGAAAGATGGTTCATGGTGCTTATATGTAGATTATAGAGAATTGAATAGAAAAAGAATCAAAGATAAGTTCCCTATTCCTATTATATATGAACTCACTGATGAATTACCCGGGGCAACAATGTTTAGTAAACTTGATCTAAGAGTAGGGTATCACCAACTAAGAGTTCGTTCTAATGGCATATATAAAATCGCATTCAAAACTCATATCGGTTATTATGAGTTTTTAGTTATGCCCTTTAGGATAAATAATGCTCCTGCTTCCTCTCAGTATTAGATGAAAAACGTTTTACAAATATTTATTAAGGAAATATGTATTGGTCTTTTTCGATGATATATATTGGTGTACAACAAATCCATTGATGAACATTGGCAACAACTAAAAATGGTTTTCAAGATAATGAGACAAAATCAAATGTATGCCAAAGCTTCTAAATGTGAGCTTGAAATAGAAAAGGTGGATTATTTGGGGCATTTTATTTCAGCAAATGTGTTGAAATAGATCCAAAGAAGATAAAAGTTGTGTCAAATTGGGCAATACCTTCAAATGTG
The DNA here is from genome assembly GCF_051521515.1 of Lactuca serriola. Classification (NCBI taxonomy): domain Eukaryota; kingdom Viridiplantae; phylum Streptophyta; class Magnoliopsida; order Asterales; family Asteraceae; genus Lactuca; species Lactuca serriola. The sequence goes on along the minus strand of NC_136416.1, from coordinate 185,729,241 downwards.
AAAGAGTTGAGAAGTTTTTTTGGACTTGTTGGATATTATAGAAAATATGTTCAGAATTATGTTGTCATTTCTTGACCTCTTACTAATCAAATAAGAAAAGAGTTTTAAATGGACTGATGAATCATAAAATAGCTTTTGACAAGCATAAAAAGGCCCTCATTTCTGCACATGTATTGGTTGTTCCTAATTTCTCTAAGAATTTAATAATTGAAACAGATGCATCTAATAATGGAATTGGAGCTGTATTGACACTATCAGATCATCCTTTGGCATATATCGACACATCATTAGGACCTAAGTGGCAGAAACTTTCAGTTTATGAGAAAGAATTGTTAGCAATTGTATTTGTTGTTTAAAAGTGGGAACAATATCTATGAGGGCAGCACTTAATCATCAAAACAGATCAGAAGAGTCTTAAATGGTTACTACAACAAAAGATATCTACCCCTTTTCAACAATTTTGGCTATCCAAACTTATGCGTTTCAATTATGAAAATCAGTATACAAGTGGGAAAGAAAACATAGTTGATGATGCACTTTCAAGAGTTCAAGGTTCGGATATCTTATGCATGGCTATTCCTCTGATATGTTCTGATTTAATTCATTTCATCAAGAATAGTTATACTTTGGATGTAAAAGTAAGGACAATAATCCAACTACTTGAGCAACAACAACTAATACCACATTATATATTCAAAGATGGCATTTTAAGGAAGAAAATAAATATTTCTATTGGAGATAGTGAAGACTTAAAAATGAAAATACCTCAATGGCAGCACACAACGGGGGAAGTTGGACATTCTAGAAGAGATAACACACTAAGAAGGGTCAAGAGTTTGTTTACTTGGAAGGGTTTAACTAAGGATGTGAGTAGATTTGTTAAGAAATGTACTATATTTCAAGCTTCCAGGTCATAAAATATAGCATATCCAGGGCTTTTACAACCTCAACCAATTACTGATGAAGTATGGGTGGAAATTTTTATGGATTTTATTACAGGTCTTCCTAAAAGTCAAGGAAAAAATGTCATTTTTGTGGTGGTTGATCGATTAAGCAAAAGTGCTCATTTTATGCCATTATCAAATCCTTTTTCAGCCATTCAAGTAGCTCAATGTTATTTAGATAATTTGTTCAAACTTCATGGGTGGCCTCAAACTATTGTAAGTGACAGAGATGTTTTTTTAGTCAATTTTGGAAAGGAATGTTTGCTTTACATTGAATAGAGATGAAGCTTTCTTCTGTTTACCATCCCCAAACTGATGGTCAAACAAAAGTAGTGACAAATTCTTAGAGTCTTATTTGAGGTGTATGTATGGGGAAAAACCAAAAGAATGGAGTTTTTGGTTACCTTTGGCAGAATGGTTGTTCACTACTCATTATCAAAATGCTATTGGTATGACTCTTTATGAAGTAATGTATAATCAGCCACCTCCAATACATTTGCCATATTTTCCAGGAGAATCAAACGTGGAATCTATTGATAGATCTTTGAGAAAAAGGGAAATGATGATTAATTCTTTAAAACAATATTTAACAAAAGCTTAAGTCAAAATGAAGCAACAAGCTGATAAACATAGATCAGAGAGAACATTTAGTATTGGGGATTGTGTAGCATACAAGTTAATAACCATGTATAATTATTGTGTTTTGTAAGCTTGATAGCTTAAAAGTGAATATTATATAATATATGATTTTAAGCGTTGAGTTCTAACAAGATAGTTTTATGAGATTTGAAGTAAAACTATGTTTAGAATCATTCGGAAAATGATGGGAAGTCTTATGAGATTCCAATCAAAAGTCAAATATTGAAATTAACGAAAATGTAAAATTTAAGTTGGAATAAGTAAAACTAATGTTATCGAAAGTTGTAAATTATCATGTTAGATTCATTTAGGCGAAAATCTCGCTAAAATACGAGTTATAACGAATAAGTTATGACTTATTGAAGTTTCGCGACAGAACCGGCACGACGCTATATGACGTAAAAAGTGAGTTTTCTATAAACTACTTTTTAGCCTTAGTGATCTAAATGAAAGTTGTAGTATTCGTTAAACCCAGAACTTTCATAAAAAGAACATCCAAATCTGACTTCGTATGAGGAAGTTATGATTTTTTTTCTGATTCGGCATAGTAGTGTACAGCTCGAAATTCGAATTATAGATCGAGCAATTTTTAGCTAACACAATCTAAACGAGAATCAAAGATCTTTTCGATTGTAGTTCAACGGTAAAAAGACAGATGGAAACGGACGTCGGATGAAGAAGTTATGAATTTTTAACGGACTTTTCCTGTCCTGACCTGTTAAAAATATAATATTAAAAACGAAGTCAAAATTAGATGACAGAGTCTAAACGAAAGTTGTAGAGCATAATCTCATCTACACGTGGATATAAAGAACGTCAAAAACAGAGCTCATATGCGAAAGATATGAATTTTTGAAGTTTTAGACACAAACTTCGAGGCTGGTCCAAAGGATTACGCCCAGCGTACTCGTGTACGTGATCCGGAGTCAGTCACCCCCCCTACTCTTTCGAATGATGGACAAGTGTTGTAGCCTTGACGCGTCCGAGTTGATCCCTTCGTACGCCCAACGTACGAAGGCGTACTCCCAACGAAGAGCCTTGCGAGGCAGTACGCCCCACGTACTCTAAAATTACGCCCAACGTAATTAGGTGCTTCAGACACTATAAATAAGGTGCAAGGCTGCCCGAATTTAGTTTACAATTTTCACACTTCTACACCCCGTATTCTCTCTCAAGTTACCTTAACACCCCCTGAAGCCTAGGAAACATCCCCGACACCCGAAGCAAGTCCCGACGCACCGAAGACCCGAGAAAATAATCTTTTCAAGTTGAAACTCTGTCCGCGCAAGGCCCGGTTTTCAACAAAAATCCCCGGTTTCGTCAAAGAAAGTCATTTTTAGGATCGAAGTGTTGCCCAAATTACCATTTTATCATTCGGTTATTTCACGGTGAGTTCAATATAGGGACAATTGTATGTTATGTGTTATATGTGCAATATGCTTTCCCGTGTTATTATGATAATGAAGCTATACCTTTGACCATGAAGTGAATGACTAAGCATCACTTTGGTATTTGTATGAAGCCTTTGGCCATGTAAAGCATGTCTCGTATCACTTTGGTATTGACTTTGTGTCTTTGGTTATGTAGAGAATGACTTGTATCACTTTGGTATTGGCAGAATGCTAGGTAGGGCTAAAAGCTTGTATATTCTAGCAAAATGATAATTCAAAATTGTATTTTCTATGCCACTTGGGCTGAAGTCTTATTGATGTATATCATGTTAAAATTTTTGTATTTCATTGATTGTAAATCTTTGAATCAGATTATTGGTTGATACGGAAAGTTTGTCATATGATACTCATCTGCCTTTGTTGTTATTTGTCCCTCTTTGTTTCTGTTATATATATATATATATATATATATATATATATATATATATATATATATATATATATATATATATATATATATATATATATATATATATATATGGCATAGCGTTATATTGTAACTTTATTGAACTCACTAAGTGTCACCCGCTTATCCCTCTCAGTGTTTAATTATTGCAGGTGATAAGCATCCGATATAGTTATGTACTGTTAGAAGATGTAGAATAGATAATATTATCTTTTGTATCTAGTGTATAAATTCCTGGGAAATTATGTAATATATAAAACTCTATAAAAATTCTTAATAGTTGGTTTGTATCCAGTCTTTTGGTAAGTATCCAGACTTTTGTAAATTATATTATGAATATGCATGTAGCATGTTTGGAGTGATAATATAGTAAAGGTATCAGAGAAGACTTGGTTCTTTCAGATTGGGTATGGATAAACCTTCAACTATATAGACAATAATTAGTTCAATTATGGGGGAATCAGAAATTAGCTAAGAAGTTTTATGGTCCTTTTCAAATTTCTGCAATCACTGGTACAATAGCATATAAAATCAAATTATCCACATAAGCCAAAACACATGATGTGTTTCACGTTTCACAACTTAAGAAGGTTTTTGGGAAATTACCTGTGGCAGCTTATATTCCTCCCTAGTTTCAAGGCAATGATGTGGAAAAGAAGTTACAACCTGCTTCAATTTTGGGAAAAAGAACTGTCAATTTTCAAAATGCTCCTCAGATTCAATACTTAGTCCAATATGATGGATTTATGGAATATGAATCAACATGGGAATAAGTTGAGTACTTGGAAGCTCAATATCCCAGAGTCATAGGTTCTTATGTTGATTTGACTTGAGGACAAGTCAATTTTTGAATGGGGAAAATATGAGATGGGAATGAAATTAGTTACAAGTAAATGAGTCACGTGCCACAATAGATGTATAAATATCGTTCGGATGTAATAAATGATACATTTTTTGAGTAATAACATAAATACTTTCTCTCTTATGTCTCAACTCCTTTTTTTCTTCTATTATAGTAAGAATTGATCTTACCGTAACATTCTCAACATTCAAAACTTGAGGTGTAGAACGGTGATTATGATTGCGCATCCCAAGTGTGGATCTTTCAATTGTTAGATCAAATTGCAATAGGGAGGCTCCTTTCAAATTGTGAGTATAAATACAAAGGTAGTGAAAATATGCAAAGTAAACAAGAAAGTTTTATAAAGGAGAACTTAATTTTTACTAAATGCAAATAGGGAAATAATTTTGGGTTTGTATGATTATAAAAAATAGTAAAACCAATCAAAAAGAGAACTAAACACTAAGAACAAGCCTTCCCAAAAACAACGTCAAAATTTGATTGTAGTCATTAATGCATAAAAATAAACCTTAAATTCACTAGTTTGAAATAGGGACCAATACCACCACAATGATCATAGTTAAACGTAAGGTGCAATAAAACCTATACGTTAGGAACAAACATGTAACTTTGTCTTAATTAATTTTAGCAACCTACACACCAACATTGTCATAAAACCTTGAAAAAGGTTAAAATTGGAAAATTCTGTTAGACCTAAAATAAGACCAACATTGTCATAAAACCCTGAAAAAGGTTAAAATTGAAAATTTCTGTTAGACCTAAAAAATGAACCAAGACAAAGGACCAAATTTATGATTTACTTTACGTTTTATTTTGGGTGTCTGAGAATCAACACATCAAAAAATCTGAGAGCCACGTGGCAGAAGAATGACCACTATCTCACACTCAAAATCACAATTCAAATCCAGTAAACCAATCAAATAATGCTGACATGTACTCATCCTAATCCAACAACCTTGTTAAATTCCATATATAACCCTTCAATCCTACACCATCCACAAACACCACCCTCTACAAACCACCGTCCCTTGAATACCCTCAAAAGAAATGGCAACCACCGCAATCCAACAGTCAGCATTCGCCGGCCAGGCAACATTGAAGCCACAAAGCGAACTTGTCAAGAAGACCGGCAGCTTCAATGGTGGCCGCTTCACCATGCGCCGCACAGTCAAAAGTGCACCACAAAGCATTTGGTAAAATTCACAAATCGATGTTCTTCTTGTTTCCAAATTCATATATCGCTACCAGAACTAACTAACTGTAATCACCATCTTTAAACAGGTATGGACCAGATCGTCCAAAGTACTTGGGTCCATTTTCCGAGCAAACCCCATCATACTTGACCGGTGAATTCCCCGGTGACTACGGGTGGGATACCGCCGGACTCTCAGCTGACCCGGAGACATTTGCCAAGAACCGTGAGCTCGAAGTGATCCACTCTCGGTGGGCCATGCTGGGTGCACTCGGGTGCGTCTTCCCCGAGCTTCTCTCCAAAAACGGTGTCACATTCGGTGAAGCAGTCTGGTTCAAGGCGGGTTCCCAGATTTTCTCAGAAGGTGGTCTTGACTACCTTGGAAACCCTAATTTGATACATGCCCAAAGCATTCTTGCTATCTGGGCATCTCAGGTTGTCCTCATGGGACTCATTGAAGGATACCGGGTTGGTGGGGGTCCGCTTGGTGAAGGCCTTGATAAGATTTATCCGGGTGGGTCTTTTGACCCGCTTGGATTGGCGGATGACCCGGAAGCTTTTGCTGAATTGAAGGTTAAGGAGCTTAAAAATGGAAGATTGGCGATGTTTTCTATGTTTGGATTCTTTGTTCAGGCTATTGTTACAGGGAAGGGTCCGATTGAGAATTTGTTTGACCATCTTGCTGACCCGGTTGCTAACAATGCTTGGGCTTATGCTACCAACTTTGTGCCCGGAAAATGAGTTGAATGTGTAGATTTGATAATCCTTATGCAATATCAAGGAACTATTTCACTTAATCTTATGATCTTATTTTCTTGAGTTATTATCTTTATGATTATGTTATGGAAGTGGTTCATGTTGTAGAAGTGTTGTCACCCAACAAATAAACTTGAGATTGAGTAGAACTAAATTTATATCATTAAAATATTAAATTACTTTTACAAAGTCAAATCATGTAACTTCAACTCAACTTCACAAGATTTCACCAATAATCCATACAAGAACATGAACCATTTTTGAAATGATGATAACGATTATTATCCCTAACAATAATTTCACGATCATAAATCTTGGATAAAAGCTTTGTAACCGAGTGACAATCATTACAAACACGAAGATTCTTCACTATCCGAATTGGAATCCCGGGTTTATAATTAATTAATCCAAAAGCAATTGCTAACCTCTCACTATGGCTTTCCAATTCAATCTCCTTCTCATTGTCCCCTTCAATATGAAGCAAAACTTGGGATTTATCGGGTACATGTCCCACACTTTTCAATCTCTCCCTAATCTCACTCAACTTATGGTATATTTCATTACTTTGAGGGTGTGATCTATCTCCCACAATAAACTCATGAACACCATTTTCAAACTCGATAAAGCTACACCCCGGATCTTTTTTCAATCCCATTTTCCTCATTGTTTCTCTAATGTGTGACACTTTGTCCCAATTATTCGTTGTGGCATACATGTTAGACAAAAGGAGGTAACTTTCAATACATTTTGGATCGATTTGTGTCACATTGTGTCCCGCATATTCCCCAATTTCAACATTTTTATAGATTCTTGAAGCACTAAGCAAACTCATCCAAACTATCTTGTTTGGTTTCATTGGCATTGATTCTATCACATTTTTAGCTTCTTCAAGACAGCCCGCACGACAAAAAATGTCCACAAGACAACCGTAGTGTTCGATTGTAGGTTCGATTTTATAATCATTTACCATCATTTTAAAGAATCTTTGACCATCTTTGACCAAACCCGCATGATTACACGCATTCAATACGCCAATGAATGTTATACCATTAGGGATGATGTTGAGTTTTAGCATTTCTTGAAATAATTCAAGAGCATGGTTAGCTTGTCCATGGGTTCCTAGACCTACTATTATAGCAGTCCAATGAGCTAACTTTTTGTTGTGTATAGATTTGAATATCTTTAAAGCACTCTCGATGCTTCCACATTTGCAATATGTTTCAATTAATGAAGTACCGAGTATACCATCTAATTTATGACTGTTTTTTACTATATAGGAATGAACCCATCTTCCCTTGGTGAGAAGAGCTAAATAGGAGATAGCAGATAGAGTGCTGACTAAAGTACTAGTAGTGGGTATATAACCTGAATTTAGAAGTTGGGTGAACAACTTTAAAGCTTCTGAAAATCTTCCATTGCATTCATACCCTGCTATCATTGAGTTCCATGTGATTATATCTTTGTCTTCCATTTGATCAAACAAGCTATGGGCGGAAAGAAAGTCGCCTGCTTTCATATACCCATTAATCATTGCGTTCCAGGATGGTAAGTTTCTGCTTGGCATTTCATCGAACACCTTTCGGGCATCATCAACTTTGCCATGTTTGGAGAGTCCGTCGACCATCACAGTCCATGAGACGACATCTCTTTCTGTCATCTCATCGAACAACTCCTTTGCAAGTTCAATGTTACCAGATTTTACATACCCATCCATCAAGGAGTTCCATGAAACCAAATCTTTTTCAGTCATTCCATCGAACACCTTACGTGCGGAATTAATATCTTTGAATTTGGAATACATGCTGACCAAACTGCTCTGAACGAATACATCATCCCTAAACCCGATTTTCAAAATCAACCCATGAATCTGCTCCCCTTCTTTTGTTGCCATTAATCTTCCACACGCCTTGATCACACAAGGCAGAGTAAAAACATCAGGCATTAAACCCGACCGTGACATAAATTCAAGAAACATTAAGAGGGATTCATGTGACCGCTGATTTTCGACGTAGGATTTGATGAGGGTGTTCCAAGAATGCAATGTTGGTTCTTGAATTTGGTCGAACACGGATCGGACACGATCAAGACTATTGCGTTTAGAGTGAGCATAGAGAGATATAAGGCGAGAAGATATCAAAGGATCATGAAAAGTTGCTGTTTTGAGTGATACAGCGTGTAATTGAGCAGGTTCGATTGGGGTTCTACAGATTTGGAAAGGATAGGGGTTTAATGATGGTTGAAGAGAACCAGAAGCTGTGACTTGGAGCATTCTGAAAGGCGATTGGAAATTAACAACAGTTGTAGGTCTTGTGTGTTGGATAATTACTTAAAACCAAGAACTCTGTTGTTATTGATCGACTGATAATAGAAAATTTCGCAGAGCAGTGAAGACAATTGTTTGGATTTGCCGCCGAAACTTGGATTTCCGTTTAGATGGATTGACTAAAAAGGGTGCCGTTTGCCAGTTGCCACTACAATTTTTAATGACTGGACAATTATATCCTTTCCTCTATTTTACATTTTACGGTTTTACCCCTCCTTAGTTTTTAAATATTCATAACCAGTGGTGGATGTAGGCCTTTAGGAAGGGGGGTACATGACCTCAATGGCTAAAGTTTTTTACGAATAAATATTTTAATTATTTTAAATTTTACTTGTAAAACCTTTTATGTTTTTGAAAAAATTAAAAAGTGCCCCAAACCAAAAAAAATGTTGGAATTGACACTGTGCATAACTAATATACTTCTTGAAATATTTTCTATAGCGACTCTGTGATTCAATGACTAAAAGAAAAACCTCCAAAATCAAAAAAAAAGAAAAAGAGGAATAACTTCCACGACATGAGATCCTTCAAGATTTGAGTTTGTGGAATTATCACATGTGATATGCAATAAAGTAGATAGTGAAAACAACTTAATCAATTTAAACGTATATCCATTAGATACGTTTGATTTGGTGTCATAGTTTTTTTAACAACTAGCTCTTTATATTTTTTTTGATTTGGAAGGTTGTTTAGATTTCTTATTGGACACTTATTTGATTATATTTTTTAAGATTTTACATGACAAAAAGTTCTAGGACAAAAAGGCATTTTTTTTAGTGATAGGTGGTAAAATGTAAAGTTTGGTTTCACTTACAAAATTGTAAAATTGAAATTTTACCAAAAAAAAAAAAAGGTTATATATTGTAGAAATAAATATATTTATATAGTGAGGGTAAAGTGTAAAGTTTGGTAAAATAAAGGAAATGGTAAATTTGTCTAATTATAAAAAGTTGTTATGGATGGCAAATTTTTGTTGTGTTCTCTTTGACTAATGACGTCTCTAAACTAGGAATCAAAAGCCTATCCGGATCCAGAAAAAAAAAACAGTTACAAAAACAAGAATCAGATAAATGTCGAATTATGGTAGATTTTATAGAAAATGGTGTTTTTGGATTTTTTTTTTGTGTGTGGAAATTTGAATGTGTGGTGGATTTGTATTTCAAATGGATTTTGATTTTGATGTATTTCAATGTCGAGCCTAAAACGATTTATGTCGATGCAGCACTGCCAAGGAGGCGGCGAAAATGGAAGAAAGTGACATCGACATCGTCACAACCTCTCGAACTAACAGAGCTCTTCACCGAAAATCGTTGGCCTTACCCATCAAAACAAAGAAGATGCGAAGGAGAGAAAGTGATACATAATTGATCAATTGCGGCTCATGGAAGCTACCAAAGAAATGAGTATGTCACTCGTAATTAAGGAGATATGAGTGATCAAGATAAAATCAGAGGAAAAAAATATGTAGCTCTTTTCTTTCATCGCATGACCATTTAAAAGAAGTAGGGATGTTGAATTTGGTGTTCGCCAAATTCAACACTTTATGATCAGAGACGTAGAATTTCATTTTAGCCTTTTAATTATCGTTTTAGGATTTTTATTATTTTCTTAGAATTTAAATTGTCATTTTATGAATTATTTAACATTTGGAACAATTTACCTTTTTTAATGAAATGTTTTTAGTTTTATTTTCTTTTTTAATTTTAAATTGGTGAATGTTTATTTTTTAACAAAATAACTAATTGTATGGGTTGGAGTGATGAGACCGATGAACTTTCATTACCTGCGATTTTGGAGTTTTTTTTATATTCACCTAATAAAAACTTGTCGGTTTGACTATGATTTTGTAAATTTTGACTACGTTTTCCTTAACATCTTGTTTTCGGGCTTATACAACTAGAAATAAGGACTAAATTAATATGCATGTATGCATGACTTATGTATTATGTGTAACTTATAGAGCTATTATGGATTATGTGATTATGTGGATTGTGTGGGGTATATTCTGGGGAACTCATTAAGTATTAACTTACAGTTTGTTGTTTGTTTTAGGTACTTCATAACCTAAGGGCAAGGTCCCGGCTTGATGACGCGACGTGCATTCTCTCCGACGATTTTATTTTGGGACACTCTGATATATTAAATAAAATATTTGATGTTATGAATTTTGAAAACAGTTGTTTTTGGGATTTCATATTTATGGGAATGTTTTGGTTATATAAAAATAAAAAATTTTATTTGAAAATTTTGGGATGTTACATCATATATCAAGAAAACGAAAATTATCACGATTTGACACTCATATTTTATATAATGAATTGGAAAATAATCAAATTATAAGGTTTTAATATTATTGTTAATAATATTAAATAACAATATTTTTGTTAGTTATTAAACCTTACAAGGTTCTCTTACTACACTATGTTTTTATGAAAATGCAAGACTTTTATAAAAAGGGCTAGATTTTTTTTATAAAAACCAAAAGAGACAAAATGTGTCACCTCTCTTCCAACATTTCCCTCTCCACCCAACACTCTTATGATCTCTACCATATTAGAATAATACTAGAACCCATGCCTTTTATATTTTATTCATAAGGCTTTACTTGATTATAATAAGCTGCAAAGCTTACTTCTAATTAAATAATCACACAACCATGCTTCTTCCCTTCCCCATGCACCCCACCCCACTCTCTTCCCTCCTCTATATAACTTACGGCCGAAAAGGCCTTTCCCCTCCCTTTCTTCATCTTCAAATTTCATACAACTCTCTCTAAAGTGCTTCCAAGGGTTCCAAGTTGATTCCAAGCTTTTTTTACAAGTCTTTTGGTGAGTCTTTCTTCCTAATATTCGAGATTTCCACCATCCATCATCATCTTTTGGTTATTTTTACTCATGATCTTGAATCAAAAACTATAGACTCATCTTTTGGTTATTTTTACTCATGATCTTGAGTCAAAAACTATATGCAAGATCTTCAAGTTTCAAGAAGGTGTCACTTAATTCTTACCTCATCTTTCCTGCCATTCTTGCCATCTTCTAGGGAAAGCACAAAATGTGAGTTCATACTCCCTTTTCTAATAGTTTTCAATTATTTTACACTTTCGGGGGAGGTTACATGTTGTAACGCCCCATTTCTGGTATGTAATTTAAATAAGTATTTTTATTGGCTACTCGACAAGTCCATATGTTGGGACTCGGGGAGTCCGCCTGTCTGGATGAAGCCCTAATTTTAAGGGTTTGCACACTATTTAAACACATTTATGCGCCCCAACCTAGCCTCCACCACCCTCAAAACATTTCTTATCAAACCCTAGCCTCCTTGAAGAGTGTGTGAGTGATTGTTGCCTTGTGAAGGAACTTTTGGTGCATTTTGGAGCACGTAGAAGAAGGAGAAGGTTGAAGAGCTCAAGGAAGAAAAAGTAGATCCATAACACACTCCTTTGTGGTCATCTTTTCTGGTAATAAAGTCTCCATCTTGTTTATTGATCTAATAGATCTAGTTTGTACCCAAATTGTTGGTATTAAGCTCACCCCCCCCCCCCAAATCCTTTGTGATAAAGCCTTATGATCGAGTTATACTTCAGATCTAGCCTCTCTTGGGCTCCAGGAGCTCAAGGAGATCGCCTTTTTGGCAGCCATGGTTTTGTTTTGACTTATTAACCCCATAATAGTAGAGTTTGAGTGAAATAGCTTCATTTCTTCTTGGTTACACGTAAAGTTAGCAACTTTACGTGTTCAGATAGTCCCAGGAGCTTAGATCTACGAGTTAGATGCTCTGAAATGGATTAGAATCGATTGTGTGGAATCTGCATGCTTGGGACTCGGCGTGTTGTTCTTCAGACTCAACGAGTCGAGTCGCGAGTCCCCGTTTTTCCCCGATTTGAAAGTTTAGGGTGAATCAGTGAGTGGGGGAAAGGACTCGGTGAGTTAGAGTCAGATCTAGTGATGGAGGGACTCGGCGATCTACGCCCTGACTCGGCGAGTCCGGTCAACTGAAAGTTGACTTTGACCAGGGAGTTGACTTTAACCAGGGGTAAAATAGTCATTTTACCCTAAGGGCATTTATCAGTGCCTGATCTAGTGTTTTTGGGATTTGTAGTCGGGCGGTTCTGGAGCAGCAGTCAACCAATTTTAGAGTTAGCATCTCAGCAGCCAGCGTTACAAGGTGAGTTTCCTTCCAGTAGGAACGGGTCTACAGCCACAATGTAGGCTCGTTTAGTTAGCAGTAGTTCTGGACCTCGGTCCGATGCAGTAGTTAGATTGCTTGATGTCTTTGTGATTCAAGCATGTTTTGTGTTATGTGTTCCGGACCCTGGTCCGATGCAGTATGTAGTATACGTATGCATGCTAGTTGATATGGTTATGCTATGTTATGTTCAGTCAGTTCCGGACTTCGGTCCGATGCAGGAGACAAGGTCCCAGTCAGTTTCAGACTTCGGTCTGATGCAGTCAGTTCCGGACTTCGGTCCGATGCAGAGGGCAAGGCCCTGGTTAGTTTCCGGACTTCGGTCCGATGCAGTTTCCGGACTTCGGTCCGATGCAGAGGGCAAGGCCCTGGTTAGTTTCCAGACTTCGGTCCGATGCAGTTTCTGGACTTCGGTCCGATGTAGTTTCTGGATTTCGGTCTGATGTAGTGGGCAAGGCCCAGTATGTGCTTTATATGTTATTATATGGTATGTGGTAGTTTGGGGAAGCTCACTAAGCTTCGTGCTTACAGTTTTCAGTTTTGGTTTCAGGTACTTCTGCTAGCAAAAGGAAGAGCTCGGGATGATGGCATCGCACACACCACAACTTCAGTTTATCCTGGGAGTTTATTTCAGATATTGTTATGATTGATATAGTTCTGTTTTGACACGGTTACTATGACATTTGAGTTACTCATTCCATGGTTTTTATTATATATGATATTGGATGATTTGATTTTTAGTAATATTAAAACAAAAAATTTTGGGTCGTATTTTGGGTTGTTTCAAGTTGGTATCAGAGCCTTGGTTTGAGGGATTTGAACACGCTTTCGAGTGTGTCTGAAATCAAACTAAGGAAATGGTAAAAGATTTTCAAAAGAGAAACATATTTGAAAAGAATTTTTGAAAAAGAACTTAGAAATAAAAAGAATTTTCTTAAAAAGGGTGTGGTGCATGCGATCAGTCGAGCTCAAGTAAGTACTCCCAAATTACCCATACAAGTTTATATTATGATTATCTGTTTCGGTTTCAGTAGAACAGCATGCTAGAATAGGATTAAGGATCTAGGAGGATGCCTTATGTGCCTACTATATGTGTTTCAGCTTTATGAGAATTGCATGCTAGTATTGAGTAGACAGTAGTAGGATAGCCTGTTTAGGTTATGCCTGATAGTATGAGCTTAGCATTGTATGCTAGTACAGTTTCTCGTTATGAGGATAGAATTTTTTGAGTAGTTTCATGTGCCCGAATGCTGCTTGCTTTGTGCTTTGTGGGACTCCGAGTAATGGGAGTTAGCCATTAGTTGAATACGTCACATCACATGTGATCAAGGTTGAATAATCCTAGAGTGTTGGATTTGGCCCTACTGCGCAACTCTTGTTTGACTCTAACCGTTTTAGGAACGAGTCTTTTACTCGAAGGATTTTCTGAGCCTCGTCACATGTGATGGTATTCAGGTGATGACTAATTGGCATTAAAAGGAGGCCTTCAGCAGCTAAGGACTAGTTTTGGTTGAGTCAAAGATTTCCATAGGGCAAGCCTATGATGAGAGTAGCAAAGATCAGTAGCAGTAGTAGTGACTTGGTGGAGTCGAGGCAGTTCTTGAGGAAAGTACGGATAGATGTGGAAGGTATTATGGGCCCGTACTACTGAAAGCAGAGGATCCATACTTGAATCAAGGAAGGCTGAGATGAGACCATGAAACTCGTATTAATAAGTGATCCCTCGAGATATATCAGTGTTTCTGACGTTTATCATGATGTGTTTTCAGAATGGTGGTTTTACGCCCTAGGTCAGCAGTCGGCAGTTCAGGAGTCGGTGAAGGATTAGGATCAAGCTCGAGGGTCGAGCATCTAGATGAGCAGACCAAAGAGTTCCTCACCTCAGAGGTTACTAGCACCATACTTGAGCAGACTCCTGTAATCTTTGGTTCGATCAAGGAGGGTATTCTAGAGCTGATGGACGAGAGAATGAGCACATTCCATGCTGAGGTGGCGGCCATGATGGGGTCGCGCACACTCACCTTCAGGGAGTTCTGGGCTTGTGGAGCTCCAGACTATCATAGGGCGCGGGACCCCATAGCGAGTACTAGGTGGTTGGCAGATGTCGCCAATGCTTTCCGCACCAGAAGATGCCCCGAGGGGGACAAGGTCAGACTAGCGTCCTGTCTTTTGAAGGACAGGGCACGAGATTGGTGGGAGGAGATTGGACATGTCATTGGGGATGACGCAACTCTTGATGTGATGACTTGGGCTGATTTTACTACCAGGTTGTTTCTCCTGATTCCTGGTATGTATCTTATTGGTGTAATTTTGCATTTTTGTCTTGGGACTCGGCAAGTTGAAGGCCCAACTCGCCGAGTAGAAGCGGGATAAGGCACGAGATTTAAGTGATGGTCTCGTCGAGTTGGGTCCCGGACTCGACGAGTAGGCTCTGACTGGGCAAAAACCTAATATGAGGGTTTGCACCCTATTTAAACAACCTTATACAGCCTCCATCACCTTTTATGCTCCCAGAAACCCTCCCTAGTAAACCCTAAGTGTTTTGGTGCAAGATCTAAGGCTTTTGAGTGATTTTTGTGGGTTTTGACCTCAAGGAAGAAGGAAGAGCATAGAAGGATCAAGAGGAGACTAAAGGATTCAAGTTTGGTGCATCATTTCCAGTCCTTGAAAAGGTATAAAGTTTGTGCCTTGCTTGTTCGTTTATTAGATCCCTTTTTGGGGAAGATTTACGGCTTTTTAAGCCAAATGAGGTGGCCAACCATGATTGAAAACATGGTTGGGGGTCAAGACTTCGGATCTAAGTCTTGGAAGGAGTCACAAAGTGTAACATCCCAAATTTCAGAAGATTGAGTTAAGAGCTTAAAGTGTAGATTAAAGAAGGGACTTGACGAGTAGGTATACTTACTCGCCGAGTTGGAGCTGGATCCGGGTTATAGAATAAGTGACCGACTCGGCGAGCTGACGAGTGGACTCGTCGAGTCTGGTCTGGACGAGAAAAACCCTAATCTTAGGGTTTGCACCCTATTTAAAGGACCTTATGTCCTCTCCTCAGCCCCCTTGTCGGCCAAAAGCTTCTTTAAGCGATTCCAAACCCTAATTTGAGTAAGAGAAGGAGAAAAGCGAGCTTGGGGCTTTTACAAGAGAAAGATTTGGAGGATTTGACCACTAAGGAGCTGGAGGATTCAACTCTTTGGTTGTGAGCATCAGTTTGAAGGTAACAATCTGTCACTTTGCCTTTGTTGCTTCTAGATCTTTTCTTGGATGATGTTTTGGGGCCATTTTGGCATGTTAAGGAGCCATTTCGAGTTAGAAGTCCAGATCTGAGGTTGCTACTTCAGATCTCGGCTTGTCTTGGTCCAAAAACTCATAAAGTATCAACCATTGGTGTGTTGGTGAAGCATGTTTATCTTAAACCCTAGCCCTAAAGTGTTTTAAGCCTATAGCTCCTTGGTTTCACGTAAAGTTTGCAACTTTACGTGAAGGGTGGGCCTTAGAAGAGTGGATCTTCAGTTTAGAGCCCCTGCATGGCTCGAAAAGCCACTGTATGGATTAAGATCTGAAGCGACTCAGCGAGTCACATGGGTGGACTCGGCGAGTTGTATGAAGATGGGTAGGAACTCGACGAGTTGGAAGAACAACTCGGCGAGTCTGTTGAAGATTGCCTTGGAGTCAGCGAGTCTGTTCTTGGACTCGGCGAGTCAGGTCACAGAACCCCAACCTCTTTTGGTTAAGCTTCAGATCTGTGAGTCGGTTGGCGACTCAGTGAGTTGGTCAAGACGGAATTTTGAGATCGTTCAACTCGACGAGTCCTGGGGCGACTCGGCGGGTTGAGTCGTTTTATGGGAGTTTTCTGAGTATAAGAACTCGACGAGTCGACGGGTTGACTCGACGAGTAGGGTCAATCCGGAAGGTTGACTTTGACCAGGACTTTGACCAAAGTTGACTTAATTGACCCCGGGAAGACAATTTAGTCTAAGTGTAGTTATTGGTATTGGTTGCTCAGGGAGCTAGAGGAGCAGCATTTCGGAGAGTTGTCGGTTAGCATCCGGAGGGTTATCGGCCGAGTTCAGCAGTTTAGGTGAGTTTTCCTTCCAGTAGGAACGGGTCTACGGCCATAATGCCGACCCGTCTAGTTAGCAGTAATTTTCGGACTTCGGTCTGATGCAGTAGTTCAGTGTGCTTGATGTCTTTGTGATTCAAGCATGTTTTTGCGTTATGTGTTCCGGACTTCGGTCCGATGCAGTATGCAGTATATGTGTTTATGCTAGTAGTTATGATTATGCTATGACATGTTCAGCCAGTTAGTCCGGACTTCGGTCCGATGCAGTTAGCCGGACTTCGGTCTGATGCAGGGGGCAAGGCCCCAGTTAGTCCAGACTACGGTCCGATGCAGGGGGCAAGGCCCCAGTTAGTCCGGGCTTCGGCCTGATGCAGTTTCCGGACTTCGGTCCGATGTAGGGGGCAAGGCCCCGGTTAGTCCAGACTTTGGTCCAATGCAGTGGGCAAGGCCCGGTATGTGCTTTATATGTTATTGTATGGTATGTGGTAGTTTGGGGGAGCTCACTAATCTTTGTGCTTACAGTTTCAGTTTTGGTTTCAGGTCCTTCCGCAAGCAAGGGGAAGAGCTCGGATTGATGGCATGGCAAACACCACAGTTGCAGTTTATTCCTGGGAGTTTTATTGATATTTTGATATGATATTAACTTCAGTTTTGAATTGATACATTTACTATGGCATTTTGAGACATACGATTCATGGTTTTATTATCTAATAGTTGATGTTGCGATTTTTAGTAATATTAAAACAAAAAATTTTGGGTCATATTTCGGGTTGTTACACAAAGCAGATTTGGGTTGCTTTTGCACCCAAGGAAGGTCTCATGCAACATAAGAGTCATTTTAGAGCCTTTTTGGCTCAAACGTCCCGTGCATTGACGTAAAGTTTGAAACTTTACGTGCTTGATCGAGCTTACGGGCTTGGATCTATCATTTGGTCAAAGGTTGTACATCAGAAATCGAGGAAATAGAGCATGGACATTATCGACTCGGCGAGTCCGTTCTTGGGACTCGACGAGTCTAAGGCTTTGAGTCCTATATATGTTGAGGGTTAAAGGACTCAGTTGGGTGTTAGAAGGGTTTTAGCAGGACAGAGAGAGTGACCCAACGCAATGGACTTAGTTTTAGACCTGGAGTTCATGGGACTTGACGAGTGCTAGAACAAACTCGGAGAGTCCAAGGCAATCTTCTTATGGATGAAGATGAACTCGACGAGTTGTTCATACAACTCGGCGAGTCGGGGTCAGGACGTGTTCATCAGATGAAGGTGAACTTGACGAGTGTTCATCCGACTTGGCGATTCGTATGAAGGTTCATTGATGTTCGTAAAGAAGGGGAACTCATCGAGTCGATGCCAAACTCGACGAGTCGAGTCGTGGAAAAGGACGAGTAAAGGAAAGGGACTCAACGAGTTGACGGCCCAACTCGGCGAGTCGGATCAACTGGAAGTTGACTTTGACTTGGACTTGGTTGGGGGTAAAATAGTCTTTTTACCCCAATAGTAGATATCAGTTTCTGACTGATTGTTTTGTGGGGATTATAGCCGGAGGACTTCCGGAGCAGCAGCAGGCAGAGGCTTCCCGCACAGATTATCAACAGCTACTTGTTCGAGGTGAGTTACCTTCCAGTAGCGGTGGGTCTACGGCCACAATGCCGGCCCACCAGTAGGAGTTGTATGTTAGATGATTGTTTTTGTGATATCATCTAGGTTTGCTACTACCTGGTATGTTATATGCTGACATGATATGTTATATGTGATAGTAGTAGAGTTCGGTTGTCAGGACCAAAAGGGTAGGTCAGACACCCTAGATATGTCTGACAGTATATGATGATATGTTTATATGTTGGCATGTTATGTTATGTGATAGTGGTAGTAGGAAGGGAATAGTCCTCAAGTTCGGTTGTTAGGACCGAAAGGTAGTTCGGACACCCCAGATATGTATGATAGTATTTTTATGTTATGATATATGTGATAGTGGCAGTAGGGGTGGAATAGTCCCCGAGGGTCGGTTATTAGGACCGACGGGTAGGTCAACACCCCAGAATGGCTTGACATGAGTAGGACGGCACCTCATAATGGCCACATGGGTAGGTCAGCACCCTAGAATGGCCGTACGGGTAGGTCGACACCCCAAAATGGTCGTACCGGGTAGGTCGGGCACTCCAGAATTGCCCGGCAGTATATATGCTATGTGATTGTATGGTATGTGGTACAATGGGGGAACTCACTAAGCTTTGTGCTTACAGTTTACAGTTTTGGTTTCAGGTACCTCTTCAGCAAAGGGGAAGGAGTCGGCACGGTAACGGCATATCATACACACACTCTTTTTTTTCCGCATTATGGATATTCTAGGATTGTACTGTGGCGATCATTTTCTCGAGGTATAAGTTTATTTAATTCTCAAGTTTTATTTTGGACTATAATAAATTTAATTATGAGAGCGGGCCTTTTGTTGGGCCAAGATGTAGTTGGCCCATAAGCCGTACGCGGGGCGTAACCCACTGTACGCTGGGCGTAAGGTTTAAATGAAACGCGTGGATGAGAGGCGTCCGCGCAGCGTACCATAGTGTACGCCCAACGTACGCGGCCAGGGGAAAAACCCTAATTTTAGGGTTTGAGATGTATTTAAACCCCATTATAGCCTCCCATTTGGCATCCTCACTTGTCACTCACCCCAGAGAAACCCTAGTTCGCCCCCTTTGCTCCTTGCTTGTGTGTGTTTGATCTTTGAGCTTATTTTTGTGAAGAAGAAGAAGAAGAGAAGTGGAAGAAGGA
This sequence comes from Lactuca serriola, assembly GCF_051521515.1. NCBI lineage: Eukaryota > Viridiplantae > Streptophyta > Magnoliopsida > Asterales > Asteraceae > Lactuca > Lactuca serriola. The sequence continues at coordinate 185,709,649 of NC_136416.1, read as the reverse complement.
GAACTTGAGTACCTTGAGCTCATAGATCTGGGATCATTCCTTCATTTGGCATTCAAAAGAGGTATAAAGCTTTCAACTTTCCTCTTGTGAGTTTAGATCTAGGAGTTTTGGAAGTTTGGACCTTTTTAGGTCCAAAGGAGGGACCTTTATCTTACAACTTCGTTTTTGGAGCTTAGGATTGCTATCCTTGAAGCTCAAGTGTCCCCATAGCAGTAAAGTTTCGATCTTTGAGGCTTATTTGGAACCATGCATGAGATCTAGTTGGTTTTATGGAAGTAGAATGTTATTTGTGAGAGTTTGAGCCTTTATGAGACTTGTAAACCATCAAGTAAGCAACTTTATGGCTTAAGTCGTTGAATAAGCTTAGGATCTGGATTTGTAGCTTCTGGATCGGATTATTAAGCACTTAATGAAATGTTGGATTAACAAGGTTGTACGTTGGGCGTACAAGGAAGTACGCACCGCGTACAGGCCACCAACCAGTACGCTTAGCGTACCTTGGTGTACGCCCCGCGTACGCCACCAGTTTGGGCTTCGAGTGTTGGGCCTCGGTGTGGGCTGGGTTTCAGGCTTAGGGCCCTTGAGCCTTTATGGCCCATCAGAATTCAGATGCTAAGGACCAAAGATTTGGTATTGGGCTTGAGTAAGGCCCAATAAAAGGATTCTAGGCCCAATATAGCAAATTGGGCCATTAGTGGGCCTATAGTGGGGCCATAGATGGACTTAGAAGGCATTGAGGTTTGGACCATGTTGTGTCCCACACCATAGTAGGGGTAGAATGGTCATTTTACCCATAGAGGAATCCCTATTATGATTTAGTATTTATTTCCCGTTATAGCTGGGAAGCAGCCGGAGCAGCCGTCATGGATTTTATTATTCAGGATTACAGCAGTCAGCGTCACGAGGTGAGTTTCCTTCCAGTAGGAACGGGTCTAAGGCCACAATGCCGACCCGTTTAGCTAGTAGTAGTTTCCGGACTTCGGTCTGATGCAGTTTTAGTACGTTTGATGCCTACGTGGCTCAGACAGGATCTATGTGCTATGTGTTCCGGGCCCCAGCCCGATGCAGTATACAGTTTATGTGTTTATGCTAGTTGATATGTTTATGCTATTCTATGATGTGCTCAGTCAGATTCCGGATTTCGGTCCGATGCAATTAGTTCCAGACTTCGGTCTGATGTAGGGGACAAGGTCCCAGTCAGTTCCGGACTTCTGTCCGATGCAGAGGGCAAGGCCCTGGTTAGTTCCGGACTTCGGTCCGATGCAGTTTCCGGACTTCGGTCCGATGCAATGGGCAAGGCCTAGTATGTGTTTATATGTTATTGTGTGGTATGTGGTAGTTTGGGGGAGCTCACTAAGCTTTGTGCTTACAGTTTTAGTTTTGGTTTCAGGTATTTCCGCAAGTAAAGGGAAGAGCTTGGGTTGATGGCATCGCACACACCACAGCTTCAGTTTGTCCTGGGAGTTGTTTTAGCTTTTCATAGATGTGGTTGATACAGTCTTGATACAGTTTCCTCGTAATACTTTGCTATTATTTTGAGATATTGACGTACGAGTTTTACTTTATGATATTAATATGGCGTTTTTAGTAATTATTAAACAAAAATTTTTGGGTCGTATTTTTGGATGTTACAAGTTGGTATCAGAGCCTTGGTTTGAGGGATTCAGATACACTCTCGGGTGCATCTGAACTCAAACTAAGGAAATGGAAAAAGGTTTTCAAAAGAAAAGCATTTTTGAAAAAAAAACTTAGAAAGAAAAGAGTTTTGATAAAGAGAAAAGGGTGTGGTGCATGCGATCAGCCGAGCTCAAGTAAGTACTCCCAAATTACCCATACAAGTTTATGTTATGAGTATCAGTTTCAGTTTCAGTAGAACAACATGCTAGAATAGGACTAAGGATTTAGGAGGATGCCTTATGTGTCTGTTATATGTTTCTCAGCTTTATGAGAATTGCATGCTAGTATTCATTACAGTAGTAGGATAGCATGTTTAGGTTATGCCTGGTAGTATGAGCTTCACATTGTATGCTAGTACAGATTAGTCAGTATGATAGCCAGAGTAGTAGATGTTTGATTATGTGTACTCGATGCTCGAATGCTGCTTGCTTTTTGCTTTTAGGAGTCTTAGTTATCTTTCACTAAGTAGTAAACGAATATGATACGTTGCATATTGCAAGGACTAAATAATTTTAGAAGGTTAAGTCTAGCTCTATTTCGCAGCTCTTGTATGAATCCAACCGTTGTAGAGTAGGATCTCTCATTCAAAGAATTATCTGGTCTGAGTAATACGTAATAGTATTTGCAAACTAGTTAAGGGAAGGAAGCAGGGACTTCTTATGCAGCTGATGGCGAAGAGTGGGTCAGATATTTCCCTAGGGCAAGCGTAGGATGAGTGTAGTAGAGATCAGCAGCAGTAGTGGTCGGGTGGAGTCGAGGCAGTTCTTGAGGAAAGTACAGATAGATGTGGAAGGTAGTAGGGGCCCATACTACTGGAAGCAGAGGATCCGTACTCGAATCAAGGAAGGCCAAGATGAGACCGGAGGGTCTGTAGTAGTGATCCATTGAGGTATATCAGTGTTTCTGACATCTATCATAATGTGTTTTCAGAATGGTGGTTTTACACTCTAGACCAGCAGGCGGCAGTTCAGGTGCCGGAGGAGGATCGGGATCAGGCTCAGGAGCCGAACAATTGGATGAGCAGACTAGAGAGTTCTTCACTTCGGAAGTCACTCGTATCATTCTTGAGCAGACTCCAGTGATCCTTGGTTCGATCAAGGAGGGTATACTTGAGTTGATGGAGGAAAAGCTAGGCACCTTTCGTGCTGAGGTGGCAGCCATGATGGGGTCGTGCACTCTTACTTTCAGGGAGTTCCAGGCATGTGGAGCTCCAGAATACCACGGGGCGCGAGACCCCATAGCGAGTACCAGATGGTTGGCGGACGTGGCCAACGCATTCCGCTCGAGCAGGTGTCCCGAGGGGGACAAGGTCAGATTGGCGTCCTGTCTTCTGAAGGACAGGGCACGGGATTGGTGGGAGAAGGTTGGTCATGCCATTGGGAATGACGCGGCTTTGGATGCCATGACTTGGGCAAACTTTACTACCAGATTCAGAGCCGAGTTCGGACTGGTTATTGAGGTGTAGCAATTAGCACGCGAGTTTCAGGATCTTACCCAGACTACAGAGACAGTGGCGGAGATTACCGCTAAATTCAGGGAGAGGGCTCTTCTTGTTCCTCAGTACGCGGCTGATGAGGAAATGAAGAAGGCTCGTTATCATGAGATGCTGCGGAGTGATATCCGCCAGTTCGTGAGTCGGTCCAGCTGTAAAACGCTGGATGACATGATTGCTAGGGCTCGAGAGAGAGAGAGAGAGATTGACCTTGAGATGGAGAGAAAAAGGAAGCCGGAGGCGGCTCCAGGTATAGGGAATGCAGGCAAAAAGCCCAAGGGTTCAGATCACAGAGCTAGGAGTCAGCAGAGCCACGCTCGGTGTGGGAGATTGCACGATGGGGCGTGCAAGGCAGGGAGTGCCGGCTGCTACAAGTGCGGTCGGACTGGGCATATGAGCAGAGATTATATAGCCACTACTGCCACCGTTGCAGCATCAGATCTGATTTGCTTCCATTGCAATCAGAGGGGACATAAAAAGTCCCAGTGTCCGAGTTTACCTGCTGCAGGAAAGGTGTCAACACCTACTCCTGCTACTTTGAGGATTACAGATGGGCGTCAGGGCCGATCTGAGACGCCAGTGGCAAAGAGTAGGGCTTTTCAGCTGACGACAGAGGAGGCACGAGCGACTCCTGACGTGGTGACGGGTATGTATTTTTCCCTTTATCTCTGCATTTGTTATTGACTATTTCTTATGGTTATATGTTTTATATAGGGTCGTTCTCAATGAATGGCATCTCAGCTACAATATTGTTTGATTTGGGGGCTACCCGATCATTCGTCTCTCTTGCACTTAGCAAGAGGTTTAGCAGAGCTCTAGGGGAGCTAGATTGTCCACTTGAGGTTGAGATAGCAGCTGATAGGACCGTTAGGGTTGCAAGGGTGCACAGAGGGTGTTCCCTACAGTTATTTGATGAGCAGTTTCCAGTGGACTTGGTCCCTATTCCCTTGCGAGGGAATAAGGTTATAGTAGGTATGGATTGGCTAAGCCCCAATGGGGCGGTGATAGATTATGAGTTGCAGTTAGTGAGGGTTCGCACTCCCAGTGGGGGGGAATTGGTGATTCAGGGCAAGAGGCCACAGTGCGGACCAGTTCTATGTTCAGCGGCGAGAGCGAGACGCTATTTTCAGTAGGGTTGTATCGGTTATGTTGACTATGTTTCAGATGCTTGGGAGAAGGGCAAGATAACAGTTAATGATGTTCCGATAGTGCGAGACTACCCGGACGTATTTCCAGAGGATTTGCCTGGAATACCTCCCGAGAGGCAGATCGAGTTCGGGATTAACCTAATCCCTGGTGCGGCTCCGATAGCCAAGGCACCGTATCGATTGGCTCCCTCAGAAATGCAGGAGTTGTCTACGCAGCTGTGCGAGCTGTTAGACAAGGGTTTTATCAAGCCGAGCAGTTCTCCCTGGGGAGCACCGATTTTGTTTGTGAAGAAGAAGGACGGGTCGCACCGTATGTGTATTGATTATCGGGAGTTGAATAAGGTAACAGTGAAGAACCGTTACCCACTCCCAAGGATAGATGATTTTTTTTATCAGCTGCAGGGAGCGTCTTGGTTTTCCAAGATCGATTTACGCTCCGGGTATCATCAGATGAGAGTCAGGGATGAGGATGTGCAGAAAACTGCTTTCAGGACCTAGTACGGTCATTATGAGTTCGTGGTGATGCCGTTTGGGCTCACCAACGCCCCAGCCGCGTTCATGGACCTCATGAACCGCGTATGAAGGCCGTTGCTGGATCGGTCGGTGATAGTATTCATTGATGACATCTTGGTTTATTCCAAGACTCAGGAGCAGCATGAGGAGCACCTGAGGGAGGTGCTAGAGATTTTGAGGAAAGAGAGACTTTTTGCGAAGTTCTCCAAGTGCGAGTTCTGGTTGCGCGAGGTGCAGTTCCTTGGACACCTCGTCAACCATAAGGGTATTTTGGTAGATCTAGCCAAGATAGAGGTCGTGATGCAGTGGGAGGTCCCGAGATCTCCATCTGAGATTCGGAGCTTCCTAGGTTTGGCAGGGTACTACAGGAGGTTCATTTAGGATTTCTCCAAGATAGCAGTACCGCTCACTCGACTGACCAAGAAGTCGGTGGTGTTTCGTTGGGGGCCTGAGCAGCAGGTAGCGTTTGAGACCCTCAGGCAGAGATTGTGCGAGGCACCGATCCTTACCCTGCCAGAGGTTGTAGAGGATTTTGTAGTCTACTGTGACGCCTCGATCACAGCTATGAGAGCAGTGCTGATGCAGCGAGGCCGTGTGATAGCTTACGCCTCGAGACAGTTGAAGCCCCACGAGGCTAACTTTGCTCTCAAGATTTGGAGACATTACCTCTATGGGGTCCGGTGTACCATTTTCACGGATCACAAGAGCTTGAGGTACCTCATGGATCAGTCGAATCTGAATATGAGACAGAGACGGTGGCTAGATGTGTTGAAGTATTATGACTGTGAGATCCTTTCTCACCCAGGGAAGGCCAACGTAGTGGCCGATGCCCTGAGCCGCAAGGCAGTAGCGGCCCCGATCAGAGACATTTGTTTGAGGATGACGGCGATTACTCCATTATTGGAGCAAATCAAGGTGGCGCAGGTAGAGGGCCTCAAGGAGGAGAGACAAAAGTGTGAGAGGATCGTGGGCCGAGTAGCTTCTTTTGACTATGATAGTAGAGGATTGTTGACCCTTCATGGGAGAGTTTGGGTGCCGTACTGGGGCGGAGTACGGCAAGTGTTGATGGATGAGGCTCATAAGTCTCGGTTTTCCATCCATCCAGGGGGCAACGAAGATGTATAGAGATCTTCGACCCGACTATTGGTGGCCCTGCATGAAGCGGGATGTCGCCTGGTACATAGAAAGATGCCTGACCTGCAGGAAGGTCAAGGCAGAGCACCAGAGGCCTCATGGCAAGATGCAGCCGCTAAACATTCCAGTGTGGAAATGGGAGGATATCACCATGGATTTCATCACTAAGCTTTCCAGGACCACGCGTGGGGTGGATTCCATATGGGTTATAGTGGATCGATTGACGAAGAGTGCTCATTTCATACCGATCTAGGAGAGTATATCGGCCGAGAAGCTAGCCGATATTTACATGAGAGAGGTGGTGGCACGGCATGGAGTGCCTGTTTCAGTGGTGTCAGACCGAGATGTCCGTTTTACCTCCAAATTCTGGAAGCAGTTTCACGACGAGATGGGTACTCGTCTCCATTTCAGAACCGCTTTCCATCCTTAAACGGACGAGCAGAGCGAGAGGACGATTCAGACTCTCGAAGACATGCTGTAGGCATGTGTTCTAGACTTCGGTGGCAGATGGGATACGTATCTTCCGTTAGCAGAATTTTCGTATAACAATAGTTACCATGTGAGTATTGATTGACCTCCCTTCGAAATGCTCTATGGGAGGAAATGCAGGACCCCGATTTGTTGGGGCGAGGTCGGCCAGCGAGTCATTGGGAGCACCGAAGTGGTGCTCAAGACGACAAAGTTTATTCAGCAGGTTCGTAGCAGACTGCAGACTGCGCAGATTCGGCATAAAAGTTACGCCGATAGGAGGCGTTCAGACTTGGAGTTTCAGGTGGGTGATATGGTCCTCCTGAAGGTGTCACCCTGGAAGGGTGTTATTATATTTCGGAAGAGGGGCAAGCTGGGCCCCAGGTTCATTGGTTCTTTTAGGGTTTTGGCACGGGTGGGCCGAGTTGCTTATCGGTTGGATCTTCCGGCAAAGCTTAGCCAGATCCACAACAATTTCCATGCCCAGTTAAGGAAGTGTTTGGTGGATGAGTCAGCAGTTGTTTCCTTAGAGGACATTCAGGTTGATAGCATCCTGAATTATATTGAGAGGCCGGTCGCGATTCTGGATCGGAAGGCAAGGGTCTTTAGGAACAAGGTAATTCAGCTAGTGAAGGTGCAATGGCAGCACCGGAAGGATTCAGAGTGGACGTGGGAATCAGAAGAGGAGATGCAGGAACATTACCCAGAGTTATTTTCAGATTTAGTAGCAGCGGACTTCGAGGACGAAGTCTGATTCAAGTGGGGAGATTTGTAGCGATCGTTTTCTCGAGGTATAAGTTTATTTAATTCTCAAGTTTTATTTTGGACTATAATAGATTTAATTATGAGAGTGGGCCTTTTGTTGGGCCAAGATGTAGTTGGCCCATAAGCCGTACGCGGGGCGTAACCCACTGTACGTTGGGCGTAAGGTTTAAATGAAACGCGTGGATGAGAGGCATACGCGCAACGTACCATAGTGTACGCCCAACGTACGCGGCCAGGGGAAAAACCCTAATTTTAGGGTTTGAGATGTATTTAAACCCCATTATAGCCTCCCATTTGGCCTCCTCACTTGTCACTCACCCCAGAGAAACCCTAGTTCGTCCCCTTTGCTCCTTACTTGTGTGTGTTTGATCTTTGAGCTTATTTTTGTGAAGAAGAAGAAGAAGAGAAGTGGAAGAAGGAGAACTTGAGTACCTTGAGCTCATAGATCTGGGATCATTCCTTCATTTGGCATTCAAAAGAGGTATAAAGCTTTCAACTTTCCTCTTGTGAGTTTAGATCTAGGAGTTTTGGAAGTTTGGACCTTTTTAGGTCCAAAGGAGGGACCTTTATCTTACAACTTCGTTTTTGGAGCTTAGGATTGCTATCCTTGAAGCTTAAGTGTCCCCATAGCAGTAAAGTTTCGATCTTTGAGGCTTATTTGGAACCATGCATGAGATCTAGTTGGTTTTATGGAAGTAGAATGTTATTTGTGAGAGTTTGAGCCTTTATGAGACTTGTAAGCCATCAAGTAAGCAACTTTATGGCTTAAGTCGTTGAATAAGCTTAGGATCTGGATTTGTAGCTTCTGGATCGAATTATTAAGCACTTAATGAAATGTTGGCTTAACAAGGTTGTACGTTGGGCGTACAAGGAAATACGCGCCGCGTACAAGCCACCAACCAGTACGCTTAGCGTACCTTGGTGTACGCCCCGCGTACGCCACCAGTTTGGGCTTCGAGTGTTGGGCCTCAGTGTGGGCTGGGTTTCAGGCTTAGGGCCCTTGAGCCTTTATGGCCCATCAGAATTCAGATGCTAAGGACCAAAGATTTGGTATTGGGCTTGAGTAAGGCCCAATAAAAGGATTCTAGGCCCAATATAGCAAATTGGGCCATCAGTGGGCCTATAGTGGGGCCATAGATGGACTTAGAAGGAATTGAGGTTTGGACCATGTTGTGTCCCACACCATAGTAGGGGTATAATGGTCATTTTACCCATAGAGGAATCCCTATTATGATTTAGTATTTATTTCCCGTTATAGCTGGGAAGCAGCCGGAGCAGCCGTCAGGGATTTTATTATTCAGGATTACAGCAGTCAGCGTCATGAGGTGAGTTTCCTTCCAGTAGGAACGGGTCTAAGGCCACAATGCTGGCCCGTTTAGCTAGTAGTAGTTTCCGGACTTCGGTCCGATGCAGTTTTAGTACGTTTGATGCCTTCGTGGCTCAGATAGGATCTATGTGCTTTGTGTTCCGGGCCCCAGCCCGATGCAGTATGCGGTTTATGTGTTTATGCTAGTTGATATGTTTATGCTATGCTATGATGTGCTCAATCAGATTCCGGATTTCGGTCCGATGCAATTAGTTCCGGACTTCGGTTTGATGCAGGGGACAAGGTCCCAATCAGTTCCGGATTTCGGTCCGATGCAGTTTCCAGACTTCTGTCCGATGCAGAGGGCAAGGCCCTGGTTAGTTCCGGACTTCGGTCTGATGCAGTTTCCGGACTTCGGTCCGATGCAATGGGCAAGGCCTAGTATGTGTTTATATGTTATTGTGTGGTATGTGGTAGTTTGTGGGAGCTCACTAAGCTTTGTGCTTACAGTTTTAGTTTTGGTTTCAGGTATTTCCGCAAGTAAAGGGAAGAGCTTGGGTTGATGGCATCGCACACACCACAACTTCAGTTTGTCCTGGGAGTTGTTTTAGCTTTTCATAGATGTGGTTGATACAGTCTTGATACAGTTTCCTCGTAATACTTTGCTATTATTTTGAGATATTGACGTACGAGTTTTACTTTATGATATTAATATGGTGTTTTTAGTAATTATTAAACAAAAATTTTTGGGTCGTATTTTTGGATGTTACATGTACTCTGACATGTTACTACTTTTGTGACTTGGGTTTTCAGACATGATACATTGTTTTATGAAATGATGTAATTTCACAGTATTTTCTTATGATTGTTTTATGAGTCAGCTAAACAAAAATGAAATTTTTGGACTTGAAAATTGGGTCGTTACACAGGTTCAGAGCTGAGTTTGCACCGGTTATTGAGGTGCAGCAGTTAGCCAGGAGTTTCAAGATCTTACTCAAACTACAGAGACAGTGGTGGAGATTACCGCCAAGTTCAGGGAGAGAGCTCTTCTTGTTCCTCAGTATGTAGCTAACGAGGAAATGAAGAAAGCTCATTATTATGAGATGTTGCAGAGTGATATCCGCCAGTTTGTGAGCCGATCCAGCTGTAAAACGCTGGATGACATGATTGCTAGGGCTCGTGAGAGAGAGAGAGAGATTAATTTAGAGATGGAGAAGAAGAGGAAGCCAGAGGCAGTATCTGGCACTGGGAGTTCGGGCAAAAAGCCCAAGGTATCCGATCATAGATCTAGAGGACAGCAGAGCCACAGTCGGTGTGGGAAGTGTGGGAGATTGCACGATGGGGAGTGTAAGGCAGGTAGTGCTGGCTGCTACAAGTGCGGCCGGACCGGACACATGAGTAGATATTTCACAACTCCTACCACCATCACTGCATCTGATCTGGTTTGCTTCCATTGCAATCAGAGGGGACATAAAAAGTCCCAGTGTCCGAGTTTGTCAGCCACAGGGAAGGTGGTAGCACCTGCCCCTACAACATTGAGGATTACAGACGGCCATCAGGGCTGGAGTGAGGTGCCAGTGGCGAAGAGTAGAGCTTTTTAGATGACAGCAGAGGAGGCGCGAGCGACTCCTGATGTGGTGACGGGTATGTATCTTCCCTTCATCTTTTTATTAATGTTGATTGTTTCTTATGGTTATATGTTTTATATAGGTTCGTTCTTAGTGAACGTCATATCAACTACAGTCTTGTTTGATTCGGGGGCTACCTGATCATTTGTTCGCTTGCGCTTAGCAAGAGGTTTAGCAGAGCTCTGGGGAGCTGGATTGTTCACTTGAGGTCGAGATAGTTGATGACAGGACCGTCAGGGTCGCGAGAGTGTATCAACAGTTTTCGGTAGACCTGGTTCATATTCCTCTGCGAGGGAACAAGGTTATAGTAGGCATGGATTGCCTGAGCCCCAATGGGGCAGTGATTGATTGTGAACTGCAATTAGTGAGGGTTCACACTCCCAGTGGGGGAGAGTTAGTGATTCAGGGTGAGAGGCAACAGTCCGGACCGATTCTCTGTTCAGCAGTGAGACCGATGCGCTACTTTCATGTAACAATTGGCAAAAATATAGACTTTGGTAAGATAATATATATTGATATTTAATAACGAATATTGTATTATCCAAGGACTCGGAGAGAATGTGGTGCAATTTAGATAATAACTTGAGAAATTTTCCTAAATATCTAAGATTACCACTAATAATGGAGTCTACCTTTATATATATATATATATATATATATATATATATATATATATATATATATATATATATATATATATATATATATATATATATAATAAATTGTCTTGACTAGAAACGGTTCCATGAAAACAATAGAATAAAAACCGTTTGTTCAAATTATTACATTTACACGACTCCAGATAACGGAAAATGTTGATCTTGTAAACTTACTTACAATGGTTATAAGTGATACCATCAACAAACTTATATACGAAATTGAAATTTAATTAAATTAAGTCATTCATGAACAAACACGACGGAAAACAAATAACATCTCTACGAAACACTTAGACGCACACAATTGCGCTTTAGACCATAAACATTACTATTATTTTATAAAAATATGATGCGGTATCATACAAGGAGTAATGAAAAATATTTTAACGTCCATTAAACATACACACTAGTATAAGTATTTAAATAATAAATACATGTAATCACTATTGTTATTTATATGAGTTGTCATGCAATAAAAATAAAATAAATAAATAAAAGAATGAGTAAATAAAAATGCCAAACATGAAGAAGTTACAGGAGCATGATTCATGTACATCTAAAGAGATAAGGAAATATAAATTTTAAAATAGGTTAGGATGATTATAAGTTAGAAGAAAGAAATCACCTGATGTAATATTTAAATCTTTTCTTTTGCTTCCCCTTCCATTCGTTACCCTCTCCTCCCTCACAATCCTTTTATTTATTTATTTTTCTAACTAAATCATTTGAAAAGCAACTAGAACTAGCAAGTGGGATGGTGGAACTTGCAAATTGCAAGGTAAACAAAAAAATCATATAAAAATTTTATCCTATACGGTCTAATAGAAATTTAGCAATCTTCTCACCCTCCCTCTTTCCCCTATATATGTCGATACTTCCCCCTCATTTCTCCCTTATAATTTCTCCCTTACAAGTGCAGCTAAATGTCCTATATATTACACTCAAATAGCCATTAAAACTCAGCCAAAATTCTGCACTTTTCCTCACTTTATGAAACAGCAAAACAGAAGCCAAAAAGAGGGTGTTATCCCTCCATTTCCAGCTACTATTCCAACCCCCTTTCACATTCTTTTTGCTTAATATTTTCTAAAATACCTCTAAAAGTTAGTTAATTTGTTGCACTAAAATAAGTATTCAAAACAGTTGTCAAAGTACTCTTTTTTTATAATTGTTGTGATTTTCAAGCCACATACTTCCCCAAAAGCATTCAAATTTCAAGCCTCGGTGGAACCGAAAACATCCCAACTTCCTCGAACCAAATACCGTCACGCGACAAAAGTGAGTATCTACGGCCCCTTTTATCGTTTTGTTTAAACATTTATGGGGGGGGGGGGGGGGGAATACACACAACAAGTGATAGTACATAAATTGCCTTATGCTCGTTCAAGTTTATATAATTATTTAAAAAAAACATACTACTTACAAACAGGTGGATGCAAATTTATTAAATTTATATTTAGTCCTATGTTCGTAATTAAATTGTGCTTATACTCAAATATATGACATAAAATCTCTTTTCTTCTAGAACCCTTTATATATATACACTACATATATACATATTTTTGGAAGTGACGACATGAAATATTATATAGGAATTTGATATCTATTTTTTTTATAAACTTATGATATTATAATTAATATCGTACATAATTATATTTGAGGTTATGAATATAAGCCAATGGTTTTGTTTTGGCTTATTAACCCCATAATAGTAAAGTTTGAGTGAAATAGCTTCATTTCTTCTTGGTTACACGTAAAGTTTGCAACTTTACGTGTTCAGATAGTCCTAGGAGCTTAGATCTACAAGTTAGATGCTCTGAAATGGATTAGAATCGACTGTATGGAATTTGCATGCTTGGGACTCGGCGAGTTGTTCTTCAGACTCGACGAGTCGAGTCGCGAGTCCCCGTTTTTCCCCGATTTGAGAGTTTAGGGTGAATCAGTGAGTGGGGGAAGGGACTCGGTGAGTTAGAGTCAGATCTAGTGATGGAAGGACTCGGCGAGTCTACGCCCTGACTCGATGAGTCCGGTCAACTGAAAATTGACTTTGACCAGGGAGTTGACTTTAACTAGGGGTAAAATAGTCATTTTACCCTAAGGGCATTTATCAGTGCCTGATCTAGTGTTTTTGGGATTTGTAGTCGGGCAGTTCCGGAGCAACAGTCAGCCAGTTTTAGAGTTAGCATCTCAACAGCCAGTGTTATGAGGTGAGTTTCCTTCCAGTAGGAACAGGTCTGCGACCACAATGCCGGCTCATTTAGTTAGCAGTAGTTCCGGACCTCGGTCCGATGCAGTAGTTAGATTGCTTGATGTCTTTATGATTCAAGCATGTTTTGTGTTATGTGTTCCATACCCTGGTCCGATGCAGTATGTAGTATACGTATTCATGCTAGTTGATATGTTTATGCTATGTTATGTTCAGTCAGTTCCGGACTTTGGTCCGATGCAGGGGACAAGGTCCCAGTCAGTTTCGGACTTCGCTCCGATGCAGTCAGTTCCGGACTTCGGTCCGATGCAGTCAGTTCCGGACTTCGGTCCGATGCAGTTTCCGTACTTCGGTACGATGTAGAGGGCAAGGCCCTGGTTAGTTTCCATACTTCGGTCTGATGCAGTTTCCGGACTTCGGTCCGATGCAGAGGGCAAGGCCCTGGTTAGTTTCCGGACTTCGGTCCGATGCAGAGGGCAAGGCCCTGGTTAGTTTTCGGACTTCGGTCCGATGCAGTTTCCGGACTTCGGTCTGATGCAGTTTTCAGATTTCGGTCTGATGCAGTGGGCAAGGCCCAATATGTGCTTTATATGTTATTGTATGGTATGTGGTAGTTTGGGGGAGCTCACTAAGCTTCGTGCTTATAGTTTTCAGTTTTGGTTTCAGGTACTTCCGCTAGTAAAGGGAAGAGCTCGAGATGATGACATCGCACATAGCATAGCTTCAGTTTATCCTGGGAGTTTATTTCGGATATTGTTATGATTGATATAGTTCTATTTTGACACAATTACTATGACATTTGAGTTACTCATTCCATGGTTTTTATTATATATGATATTCAATGATTTGATTTTTAATAATATTAAAACAAAAATTTTTGGGTGTATTTTGGGTTGTTTCACATGTCATGCAGACAAAATACATTTTGGACAATAACTTTACAAAAAGGTCCTAGATCTAATATATGTTGGATAAAACTTTTAACCTTTGGGTAATACCATTACATGTTTGTTTATGTTCTTTTTATGAAGATATATACATATATTCATATTTTCAAATAAATTATACAAGTCTCGTTCCCTTATATGTACAAGTTTCTAGTATTAGATCTATTATATGATAGATAATATTAATACCTTTATCCATTGGATAATATTATTACACATTAGATAAACACAAACTAACATTTTTACCAAAAGTCTAGTTTTGAAATATTAAAACTTTGTGTTTACACATTAGATAAACCATTACCCCTTGGATAATACCATTATCCGTTGGGTAATACTATTGTACACTATATATGATACTATGTAAAAGTGATATTTACACATACAAAGGGTTTTCATTACACCAAAATGTAAACTTATTGAAACAATTATATGAGACAAAGTTTTCACCGTACCTGCCAGAGTACACACTAAACTCCTAAATTAAAACCAGAATCTTGGTAAGAGAACGTGATACTTGTGTATAGATCTATACGGGACTGACAATCCCGCACCTAAGTTGCTAGCTATAGCTAGACCGACAGGTCTGGGGCGACAAATGTCTAACATTCTGACACCTGAAGAACGCTGCAGCAAACCAACTTTGATTTTAACATGGTAGTAATAACTCACATGGGAAATCAACGATACATTTAGTTTACGGGGTAACATGCGTTCAAATGGTTTTATATAAGAATATAACTACGTAATACTACTTTAAGTATAGAAATACTTATAGATTTTTGGTCTTAGGGTTTTTAAGATTACAACTCATTTTAAAGGAAATATTGGATTTTCTGGGAACAAACATTACATTTTTAAGTATAGTTATTTACTTATACGCTACATTTATAAGTAAGGTTATTTACTTATACACAACATTTATAAGTATGGTTATTTACTTATACACAACATTTATAAGTATGGTTATTTACTTATACACTACATTTATAAGTATGATTATTTACTTATATACTACATTTATTAGTATGGTTATTTACTTATACACTCGATTTTTAGATAATAAAATAACATCACAAGTCACACTTTTTACAAGTTTAGAAGTTATGGGAACTTTTATTTTATAAATGCTTTTGGATACATACTACACACATACATTCCTCTTTTACGATGAAGGCGTACAAATACAAAACTTTTTACAAGGCAGAGATACGATTTTTCATACAAGGAAAAATATCAGAATTTTCTACAACTGAACTCTTATGAACTCACCAACTTTATATTGACTTTTAAAATGACATGTAATCTCAGGAAACAATTAAGCTCGGGTCAGTGGAGCTACTTTTGAAGGCAAGACACCAAATATCATTACGATAACTACTTTAGTTGATAACATGCAAACCTTGTAATGTATTTTGATACTAAGTAACATTTGGGTCATGTAACTGATATAATCATATGATATGATGGTTGTTTATGTGCTTGTGTTTCAATGTATACAATTATTGTGATATTGTGATCATCGTTCTACCCCCGGACGTTTCCGCCATCCGGTTTGGGGATGTGACAAAGAGAGATAGAGAGAGAGAAAGAAAGAGTTGGTTGGGGAATTCTCCCTAGCCATGAGTGTTCTTCATGTAATATGTTGTATCTATCTATCTATACAGTCAGTTTAGTCACATGTTTATGTTCATCGTTGCTCATACACGATTATCTTATTGATACTTATATTTCGCACAAAACTAATCGTGTAAAGTGGGCACAACATTCCTAGCTTTAAACTTCCAAGTAAAAAGCTTGAAATTCTTGTTATAGTGTATTTTAGGATGATGGGTTAAAACCTAACTTAGAAAAAGTTGCTAGTAACATAGAATCAAACATATATACTTACGATGGATGTAAATGAAATTTGTAGTGAGAAAAGAGTTAAAGGCGAGATTCATTGGTCGTGGTGAACCCTTGTAGCAAATATTTATTGGTTGTGGTGACTGGTGAGCCCTCATAACAAGATCTATTTGTTGTGGCGAACCATCATGGCAAAACATATTATGAATTGTTGGTTTAATTAATATGTCTGATTTGTGGATATTACGTGTGGTCATTGTTAAGGTTACTCATTAAGCTTTTGTAGCTTACCAGTTGTTTGTTGATGTGGCATAACAAAGAGATAGATGATCTTAAGTAGCTTGTATAGTTTTGCGGTTTGCTGTAAAAGATTTGTAATATCCATTTTGATCCTTGGATGTTTGTTCGTATACAAGATTTTATGATAACTTCTTGTATGTTACATATTAATATGGATGTACACAGTCGTTTGTAAAAATGGATGTATTTTATATTAATTTGTCAGAGTGTAACATACCAAAAGGAAAAAGATTTCACTTCTGCAAACGGAGAAAATAAAGAGTCGGTAGAGAAGATAAAAGGTATGGGGCGAGAGGGTAGACATGCAAGCTATTTGCGTGAAAAGTCACGTAAGCTATGTACAATAGTTAGTTACCAACGAAGCAACCATATAACGTGGTAACCGAGTAGAGTGTGCAAAACCTGTTAAATGATTTTAATGGCAAAAATCTTACAAACTTCTAGTTATAACGCAACAAAAAAAAAGTTGTTAAAGGTAAAATCATTTTTTCTTTCGAAAATCATAGGGTTTTTATTTCTTCTACACTTGTCCTAATTTGTTGCATTAGAAAACTAGAACATCCCAAACAAGCGAACTAGCCAGATACCGGGCCATCGTCTGCCCTAATTCCGTAATAAACCCTAGGTCATTGGGTTTTACCAGCCGTGAAGGCAAGAATTACGAGAAGAAAAGATAAAGAAAATTATCTATTTCAGGTATATCTCGCATTCGATTCCCAATTTTTGTTCGCCCATCTATTCTACCACCCAATTTCTTTAGACATGGTCTTCAAGTGACCACGTTCTCGCATCAAATCATGCCACCGTTACCATTTGCTTGAAAAATCGGTACCTGAATCGATTTTCATCAATGCAACTGCTGACAATTTCTCAATATCAGCAGCAGCCAGCTCATGAATGAATTCTCAATCTTTCAACACGAAATGGTAAAACCCTTTAAACCCAAATCTCTATTTGATCTCCGAAAGCACTGCCCCTTGCTGGGTTCTCACACATTTCTCAGATTTTCATCCCTACCCAACATTTCTGCCGAGAATAACAAGTGTGCGTACCCTAATTTAGTCAATAACGTTTCCAAAATCCTGTGTGATCCTCGTTGGTATGAAAACAAAGAACTCAAGCATGTTAGTCATAAACTCCAGCATATCCATGTTGCCAGAATTGTAAGTTCCCATAAAGACATAGATGTAGTTATCCGATTCTTCTATTGGATCTCAAAGAACTATTCTTATAAACATGATTTGAGTTCCTACAAGGCGATGTTAACCAGGTTAGTTCGTGAAGGCCGATTAGCAGATACAGATCATATTAGGGTTCTAATGGTGAAAGAGTGTAGAACACAAGAAGAGCTTATGGGGGTTGTTGATTACTTGAATGAACTTAGAAGTAAAGGTCTTGCTTATAGTTTATATAGCTCTAACACATTATTGATTCAGATGGGAAAGTTCCAAATGGTCGATGCTGCTAGGGATCTCTTTACACAGATGATGAGTTCTGGGATTCAACCTAATTTGTTGACATTCAACACCATGATTAACATGTTGTGTAAAAAGGGTAAAGTTCAAGAGGCAGAATCTTTCTTAGATCAGATGAGTCAGCATGATTTGTATCCAGATGTATTCACCTTCAGTTCTATGATTCTTGGTTATTGTAGGAATAGAGATTTAGAAACTGCTTTTAGGGTATTTGATCGCATGATAAAAGAAGATTGTGAACCAAATTCAGCAACATATACAAATCTTATAAACGGATTATGCAAAGAGGGAAGGATTGATGAGGCATTGGACATGCTTAAAGAAATGATGGACAAAAACATCGAACCCACTGTTTATACATTCACTGTTCCAATTTCCTCACTATGTGCATTTGGTCAAGTAAAAAAGGCCATTGATCTTGTAGTTATGATGACGAAAACGGGTTGTGTTCTAAATGTGCAAAACTACACAGCTCTTATCAGTGGTTTGTTTCGTATAGGACAAGCTGAGGTGGCACTTGGATTCTACCATAAGATGTTGAGAGAGGGTTTGATTCCAAATGTGGTTACTTATAATGCTTTGATATATGAGTTAGGTCAAATAGGGAGGTTTGATGATTTGTTTATGATCTTTGATTGGATGGAGAGAAATGGTATGCCAAATACCGAAACATACAATCAAATGATTACCATTTTGTGTTTGATGAAGAATTTCCAAAAGGGTATGGTTCTTTTGAGTAAAATGACCAAAGTAGGCCCTTTTCCAACTGTTGTTTCATATAACACACTAATTATTGGATTCTTGAAACAGAATGATTTAAAGAATGCAATGAGGTTATTGAGTTTGATGAAAGCAAACGGGTGTAAACCAGATGAGTGGACTTATGGTGAACTTATTTCAGGGTTCTGTGAAACAGGGGATCTTGATGGAGGTTTGAATCTTTTTCATGAAATGGTAAAGCAAAAATTGACACCCAATAAAGTCCATTATACCATTTTAATAAACGGTTATTGCAAAAAAGGGGAAGTAGAATCTGCAATTATGTTATTGGAAAAGATGGAAGCAGATAATTGCAAGGCTGAGGTTGAAACCTACAATGCAATCATATCTTGTTTGTCAAAAAGGAATCGATTACATGAAGCAGAAAGATTATGTGAGAAAATGGTGGAAAAAGATGTGATTCCAAATGTGATTACCTACACAACTTTAATCGATGGGTTGTGTAGAAATGGTAGTGTTCATCTTGCTTTCAAGATTTTCCAAGAAATGGAAAAGAAAAATTGCACACCAAATTTGTTCACTTATAGTTCATTGATCTACGGGTTATGTTTGGAAGGAAAAGCAAATGAAGCAGAAATATTACTTGAAGAAATGGAGAAGAAAGGAATCACTCCTGATTATGTGACATATACTTCATTGATCAATGGATATGTGTCACTAAATCAAATAAGTCATTCATTTTCAGTTTATAAAAAGATGATTGATAAAGGATGCAAACCGAATTACAGAACTTTTCAAGTCTTGTTAAAAGGGTTAGAAACAGAAAGTCAGTTGCTTTTTGAAAAAAACACGGGCCCACATGAAAAAGATCCAACCTTTACTAATCTTTTAGTTAAAATGTCTGAATACGGATGTGGGCCCACAGTTGACACCTATAGCACCATGATTGTTGGTTTGTGTAAAGAAGGAAAGAGTAAAGAAGCAGTTGAGTTGTTCAAGAACATGGAAGAAAATTCCATGAATCCTGATCGAAATATTTATCTCTCTCTCATAAACACACTCTGTAAAAACTCAAAAGTGGAAACTGCTTTAGAGTTTTTTGATTTGATTAAGGTAAAAGGGTTTGAACCTGATATGAAAACGTATAAAGTTCTTATTTCTGCTTTATGTAAAGAAAGACAAGTGAGTAAAGCTCGTGTGTTATTTGAAGACATGCTTGATAGACAATGGGACACTGATGAGATTGTGTGGACTGTTTTGATTGATGGGGTTTTTAAGGATGCTGACGTGGACACTTGCTTATGTTTTATCCATATAATGGAATTAAAAAACAGAGTTCCTAATTTTCAGACATATGTAATGTTGGCAAAAGAATTGTCAGCAGTTGATGGGAGTTGTGATATTCATGAGGTTGTTGAAAGATTGAAGCTTTGTAGAGGGAAGACAATTAGTTGAAGTTTTTTCTACATGAAAAATGACATCTTTGCCCTCTGTAGATAAATATGAGGTGCAATCCAGCCATGGAATAGGTATAAAATTGGTTAATTACAGTGTCTTAGTTTTATGATTTTTAAAAGTGCATTGACTAATTATGTGGTCAATTTTTACAGAAAACCTGCACCAAATTTGTAGCATCTGATTTTTTTTTGGAAAGATGTGGTAGCGTGGGGCCTACAGATAAAACATGATCATTAGAAGGTAGTAAATACTGAAGTTATTGATTTTCTTGATTCTGATTGATTTGTGAATATTACATCTTTTGCCAATCTCATCAGCTTTATTTGATCTTTTTTTTGCAGGATTCAAGTATTTGCTTCTAGAAGGCAAGAGAAAACTTGGTGTCAAATCAAAATAAAAAACATGATCATGTTTTATTTTTGCATCAAAATGAGGCTTTCTTGCTATTTATGACAACATGAAGCAAGTTTCTCAGATTTCTGGTTTAGTAAATCCATTTAGCAATGATTCCAACAAGTTCTTAAATACATTTAGAAGCCACATTAGATGTTATTCAACGATAATTTATCATCTTTATACATAGATTTATCAGCCATGATGCTCAATCATGCATTGTAAAGATTTGGGTAATAGCTTACACCCATGTTTTGATCTTCTGCTGTTGATGCATCAAATGTTATAAAGTTCTTTTGTTGACTTATAAGGTCAAAACATTTTTATTTTTGAGAAGATACAAATACAGGGTTGGTTGCAAATTTGGCACCAAATTTTTTTTCTCATATATAAAAGTGTATATAAAAGTGTACATTTGACCTCATGAAAAGTATATATAAAAGTGGTGATGCCATAATAATACATGCTTGTAAAGGGAGGAGCAATAAAAGTCCAATTTTGGATCTTGGTCGATTTGATTTTTCATGTATTTAGTATTTTCACTATACCTAATGTTCTATTCCAATTTTGTTGTTTGGTTTTAATTTTCATGTAAAGATGTGTGATTCATTATGATCTTGATTCTGAGTATGTCATTCATTATTCCCAAACATTCATTTTGATCTCGATTCTCTCTTTTGGATCATATATAGAATTAGAAACACCATTTTAGTTCTCCTCCATATAATCATTTTAGCAAATGATCTCTAAAAATGGTTTTAACAACACTTATTTCATAAAAGACAAAATATGTTTGAAAGAACTAGCTAGAATAGAAGCTATATATTTTATTTGTATAAATTTGTTAGGTAAATTTATTTAAAAGCTTTTATAATATGTCAAAGTAACATAAAATATAAAACTAAAAGGAATAAATTAGTTGAAGTAGTTTTTGGATTCAAAATTGTTTTAAAACTATTAAAAATTGATACTCACAAAATATTTTCTTTAATTCGAGCACTTCAAAAAAATTAAACTAAGGAACTGTTTGTTTGCCTCTTCATTAGAAAATTAAGAGGTAATCTCTTAATTTTTCAGATTCAGTATGTTTGGTAGCATCTGAATAACACCCTCTTAATTTATTAAAAACCTCTTAATTTTTCAGATGTGAAACCATGTCTGAAATAAAAAAAACACATATTCCCTTTTGCCCCTTATAACATTTCATGGATTTGAAAGAATTTATTTTGTATTTTGGATTTGTGTTTAATTTGGATTTTATATGGTGTTAAATATAAGAAATAGCAATGTATTTTTATTAATTTCTCTATTATAGCATCATTACTTTCACATTTTCCTATTAGAGAATTGTATTTTATAAACATAAACATTGAATTCAACAAAAAGTAATACAAAGGGTAAAATGGTCAATTCAGCATAGCAATTCAGAGGTTCCAACAAAACAACATATTAAAAATTCAGACCTCTTAAAAATTCAGAACTTAAAAGTTCAGATCATGTCAAACAGCCCTAAGAGATGTAAACAACTCGTTGCTTGTATCCATAATCACATCGGGAGAGAATTTGAGGTTCAATATAACTTTTTGTAAATTGAAAGTGTGAATGGCAATTTTGACCAATCCGAGCTAAGCAAGAACGAGTTAAAATATCAATATATTTAGAAATGAATATAAGGTGTTTAAATTTTTTTCATTATAATTTGAAAGTGATTTACTTTTATCCATGTTAGGGTTGATATTCGTATTTTTTACAAATAATTTAAAATAGTAAAATATTATTATTTAATTTTTGCACATTTTTGTATGAATATATTCGTTTTGTATTTAGTAAAATATTATATAAGGAATTAGAAATATGTTGTTATTCGAGATATAGAAAATAAAATAAAATATCCGAGTCCATAGCCGTCGGCTTTACAAGAACGCCCATCTCCAGAAGCTTCCTTAAACCCCTATTTCCCCTGAAACCCTATCAAAACCCTCGCGCAGTCTCGGAGAACCTTTCCATTTCGTTTCTGTTAGATTCGATTCCACAAATATGCACAGGCTATCTAGGCGTTCTGTGAACTCTCTCCTCCGTTACGGTGGCCATCTCCGCCGTGATGCAGTGGCTGGGGCATCCATTGGTTCTTTTAATATCAACGAATCGGTATGATTTTTCTTAAATCCGTTTTCATCTCCTACCAGCATCAACTTTCTGTATGTCTGTTTGTATTGTTAGTCGTCATTGCTGTTAAGCCGTGTAACTTTTTTCGTGATCACAAAGTGAGTGATGTGGCTTCTTCATTTCATTGGATCGATTTGTTTGCTTCCATATGACACTGTATCCGTTCAAAAAAGACTTTTTTTTTTTTTAAATAACATGGGTGAAGGCTAGCTGAAGGTATTCCTGTAACAGGATCACCTTTGGAGTTTGATGAGTTTTTCTATCATAGTTCCGTAAATCCCTTCAGCTTCTTACACAAAGTTAATGGTGTAATGGAAAGCTTACCTAGTGGCGCATATTGTCTATCTTATGGATCCCCTGACGATTATTTTGCAAATGATTTTATATCATCAATTAGCTCAAAAAGTATTTGTCACTTATTTTCTTGATATACTTGACATGAACAGAGTGGAGAGAGGAATGCCAATGACAGATGGTACTCTGTTTCATCAACTGCAACAAGCAGTGGGCCTGCTTCCACAAAGCCTTTGAAACTAGGAAACATGCTTTCAACTGGGATACGTTATGAGTCAACAGTATCTGACTTTCAAACACCAGATCCACCTGTGGAAAAGTATGAATATCAAGCAGAGGTGTGTTAAATGGAAAAACCTTATGTCTTTATGACCTACTTTATTTATTTATTTATTTTTTTATAATACAAAGTTGAGTATCATCAATCATCAATCATCATGATGCTCATGTTTATGTTGCAGGTAAGTCGTCTTATGGACCTTATAGTTAACAGTCTATACAGCAACAAAGAGGTCTTCCTTCGTGAACTTATCAGGCAAGTTTCAAACTTTTTTGCAAATTTCTAATTTACTTTTAAGCCCTTATGTTGATCATCTATTCATCTAACAATTACATAAATCAAAAACTTTCATACTTTCAGCAATGCAAGTGATGCATTGGACAAGCTTCGATTCCTTAGTGTTACTGATCAACAGCTTTTGGAGGGTGCTTCAGAACTTGACATACGTATTAAAACCGATCAAGAAAATGGAATAATCACCATACAGTAAGTTAAAGAATCTTAATTAAAAATTAAAATTTTAAATTAAAAGTTGCTAATTTTTATCCCTTTATTCAGGGACTCTGGTATTGGTATGACTCACCAAGAACTAGTTGACTCTCTTGGAACAATTGCCCATAGTGGAACTGCAAAGTTTCTCAAAGCCTTAAAGGTATATGCTTTTATCATTTTATGATTTTGTCAACATATATAAATATTTTATTTTGAGAATTATAAATAATATAGTAACACAAATCACAGGATAGCAAAGAAGCTGGCTCAGATAGCAATTTGATTGGTCAATTTGGTGTGGGATTTTATTCTGCTTTCTTAGTTGCTGATAAAGTATGTCATCTTTCATCTCTTTATTTACTTCTTTTTATAAAACACCATGAATTAATTTATATAATAATAATAAAAACAGGTGGTTGTGTCAACAAAAAGTCCAAAGTCTGATAAGCAATACGTTTGGGAAGGAGAAGCAAATTCTGACTCTTATATTATCAGAGAAGAGACTGATCCTGAAAAGTTCATTCCTAGAGGATCTTGCATCACATTACATCTCAAGGTATTTATATAAAAGTAAAAAACCTTTTTTTTTTTATGTAATTTGACTAATATCTCATTATCAATTCAATAATGACACAATTCTTCTTCTTTTTTTATTAGCGTGATGATAAAGGGTTTGCTCATCCAGAAAAAATCGAGAGGCTTATTAAAAATTATTCACAATTTGTGTCATTTCCAATTTACACATGGCAAGAAAAGGGATACACAAAAGAGATTGAAGTTGATGAAGATCCTTCTGAATCCAAAAAAGATGAGACTGATGACAATGTTGCTGTAAGGATTTTATTTATTTATTTATTAATAAATAAATTCAATCTAATGTTATTTTTTGTAACAGAAAAAGAAGAAAACCAAGAAAGTTGTTGAGAAATACTGGGAGTGGGATCTGACTAATGAGACACAACCCATATGGGTAAGTTTTTAAAAGTTTATGTTTTTTAAATAATTTTGTGAAAATGTTATTTATTTATTTAATTTTTTGTTTTGCAGCTTAGGAACCCTAAGGAAGTTACAACAGAGGAATATAATGAATTCTACAAGAAGACATTTAATGAATATGTAGAGCCTTTAGCTTCTTCCCACTTCACAACAGAGGTGAAAATTGCAATCTTTTTGTGTCCTTTTTTCTGAAAGTATGAAACATTTTATATTACATGTAAATAAATAATATTTGATAAATTACAGGGAGAGGTGGAGTTCAGATCCATTTTGTATGTGCCAGCTGTCACTCCCATGGGGAAAGAAGACATTGCCAATCCAAAAACCAAGAACATAAGACTCTATGTCAAACGTGTCTTCATTTCAGATGACTTTGATGGAGAATTGGTAAGATTACTTTATGGGGACAAATACGTAAATTTTTTTATATTTTTGGTTTTAACCTTTTTTCTTTTTCTTTTTCTTTTTTATATATTTGATTTAGTTTCCACGATACCTAAGCTTTGTGAAAGGTGTTGTTGACTCCAATGATCTTCCCTTGAATGTATCACGTGAAATCCTCCAAGAAAGCCGAGTTGTAAGTGCATTTAATATTCTTTCCCTTTAAATTTATTTTGATTTTAAAAATAAAATCGATTATTAAATTATTTTTTTTTTTTAAATAAAAGGTACGGATAATGAGGAAACGATTGGTTCGAAAGGCGTTTGACATGATTCTTGGCATATCCATGAGTGAAAACCGAGAGGTAGTTTTATATTTTCTTTTTCATTCTTTTATAAAGTTCATTTTTAAAAAAAAAAATTATAATTTTTTATTTCAGGATTATGAAAAATTCTGGGAGAATTTCGGGAAGCATTTGAAATTAGGATGCATTGAAGATCGTGAAAACCACAAAAGACTTGCTCCATTGCTTCGATTTTTCTCTTCACAAAGTGAAGAAGAAATGATAAGTTTAGATGAATATGTTGAAAACATGAAACCTGAACAAAAAGATATTTACTACATTGCTGCTGATAGTGTCACAAGTGCAAAAAACACACCTTTCCTTGAAAGACTCTATGAGAAAGATCTCGAAGTAAGTTTCCAAAAAAAAAAAATATCTTTGAGATTGTCGTTTACTACTTATTTAATAATCATTTGATTCTTTTTACAGGTGTTGTTTTTAGTTGACCCTATCGATGAAGTTGCTGTTACAAATCTTAAATCATATAAAGAAAAGAACTTTGTTGACATCAGCAAGGAAGACTTGGATATTGGTTAGTTAGTCTTGAAAACTCAAAACCTAGATGAGAATCATTATTTTTATTTATTGATAAAGTTGTTATTTTATTTTTTTAGGTGACAAAAATGAGGAAAAGGAAAAAGAAATGAAACAAGAATTTGGACATGTTTGTGATTGGATGAAAAAACGTTTGGGTGACAAGGTTGCAAGTGTACAAATATCAAATCGGTTAAAAGCTTCCCCTTGTGTACTTGTTTCTGGAAAGTTCGGTTGGTCTGCCAACATGGAAAGGTATGATTTTTTATTTATTTTTTTTTATAAAAAAATAACCTCCGAGATTTTTTTTAAATGTTTTTGTGAAATCCTAGGTTGATGAAGGCACAGACGGTTGGAGACTCGTCTAGCTTGGACTTCATGAGAAGTAGGAGGGTGTTTGAGATTAATCCGGAACATCCAATCATTCAGACATTGACTGTATGATTTTTTAAAAATGTTTTTTTTTTTTAAATTTAAAATTGGAATATAATTATATATTTTTTTGTTTATTAAAAATTATGCAGGAGGCTTGCAGGAGTAATGCTGAGGATGATGAGGCAATGAGAGCTATTGACCTTTTATATGATACTGCCTTGATTTCCAGTGGTTTCACTGTAAGTGATTTAATTTTGGTTGATTTGTTAAAAATGATCCCTGTGCTTTTTGAAATTTACCGTTTTGGTCCGAAATTGGAGTAAGTTTCATATTGATTTTGGTACAACTTGGTTCAAGGTTCTAAGGACCAAAATTGATATGAAACAATAACACAAGGAGCTAGCTAATTTTGAAAGAAATTTAAGTTTGGAGTAAACATGGTAAAAGTTAGAAACTTTGGGTACTAAATTTGTAAATTACTGAAATAATTTTGGTAGATGGTTTATGGTTTTTGATTTGATTTCTATTTTTATATATGCATAGCCTGAGAGCCCGTCGCATTTTGGGGGAAAGATTTATGAGATGATGAACATGGCCTTATCAAACAAATGGAAGCTTCCGGAAACACAAGAGGCTGAAGTAGTAGTGTCTGAACCACAACAGACGTTGGAAGCAGAGGTGGTTGAACCTGTTCAGACAACTTCTCAGAAATGAGTTGGTTGAAATCAATTGGGACTACTCTATTTTTTTTTTTCTTTCTAGTGTTTGAAAGCGATAAGAAATTATGAATATGTAGTGATACTTTTTACCAGAGTGAGTCATGGATTTTGGTTAAACTTTCAATGAGCTACACATTTTTTGGGAGTATTTCACAAGGTGATTTCCGACGTACTTATTTAATACAGTTTTCCAGTGAGTAATCTTGGATTTTGGTTAAGACTTGCACACTATTTGACTTAGACGCTTAGTGATATTTCCATCACTGAATATTATCATTGCATCAAGGTGTTACCCGGGCAACCGCCAAGACCGTCGCTAGGATTGTTGGTGTCCTCCGACCAATGACCATGCCCACTTTTGGGGTTTTGGGGGTGTTGTGCCGATGCAAGTTGTAATATCCCAAATTTTGAGGCAATTTAAAAAAAAATTTATAAATAGACAATTCCAAAATCATATTTTCAAAAGGACATAAGAAATTCATTTGTTGAAATATCATAAAAACATAATTTCAAATCAAAGTTGTATGGTGAGAACAATGAAAGTCTCAAAAAAAGTGAAACATCTATCCAAGTATAGTCATGTCGTGTTCTTTCATTTCTCACCGGAACAACCTGAAAACATTTAACTTTAAAAAGCAAACACAAGGATTGGTGAGTTTTCCACTACACATCTTTCATCACACATACAATATAACAATAGTAGGCTCGTAATCAACATCTCAGTGACATCTTAGTGGGCCAATGAGCACATAACCATTATCCCACCTAACTTGTAGACTTTCATTCAATACCTTAATGGGTCAACATCCTAACTGACCAATAGACTCCTACACATCCTCCTATTATAATAGAAGACTATTATATTCTAACCACATATCCTTACTCTAACAATATAAGTACATCTTATAACGCAGAGGATATAAGATGTCACGCATATTATGGTGAAAAAACTCATATAAATCTAACGACTACAAACTCCAAAGTGGTCACCACATATGCAACACCTAGCACAAACTACCTATTACCAAATAAAGATCACACCCCAGACTCATACTCAAATACATCAAAGTGTAACCAAAATTCAAATTGGTTAAAAAGTCAATGGTCAACAACTATAACGTCTCCAAAATACTAACACAATTTCATTTTTAAACCATTAATTTCATACAACCATTTGTTCCAAAACCAATCAAAGTGAATTGTATTTTCTAAACATCATAGTAAAACAATATAATTAGTGTGAAAAAGCTATCAGGGGATGTTGTGTAGTTAAGTCGGACCCTTCCTTTGGAACTGGAATTACCTGAAAATATTAAACCATAAACCGTAAGGATGAAGTTTAGCGAGTTTTCCAAAATACCACATACCATCCATAACCTCGGGCCCTACCCACATATCAGGCCCCGTCAATTATCACGGGGCCTAAACAACATACAAACGGGTCTCGCCTAACATGCATAATGGGCCCCACCCAACATACATAATGGGCTCAACCCAGCATACAAACGGGCCCTACCTAACACACAATGCAAGAGTCACAAAGACAACTAGCATCCTACACAATATAGTGAGAAGACTCACCTGGCTCACGAAACCAACTAAACCACAACTCAAAACCCCGAAAAAGATGCTACAACACTCCTATTGAAACATATAAGGTCCAACCTTAGTTTACATATTAAAACCAACAATTTTAACCAAAATTCAACCCAAGTGAACAAGTTAAAGTCAATGGTCCAAAGCCAAACAACCAAAAGCACTTCAGCGAATCGCCATGTCGTGGCCTTCCATAGGGGTGAGAATATTAACAAAAAAACCGAACCAAAACCAAATTAACCAATATAACCGAACCATAATAACCAAACCATTTAAAAAACTGTTGGTTCGGTTTCTGATTTTTGTTAACCAATAACTAACGGTTCGGTTATGGTTTTATAGGTCAACCGAACCATTATTAGCCAAACCGCTAACTTTATATTTTAATATATAAAAATGATAGAGTATATATAAAATAATATAGTTAAACTTATTTAAGACCCATTAAACTTTCAAAATATAATTCACTAATCCTCACTTATTATGAGACGAACCAACAATCAAGCGATCAAAGGCTGATCATGCAGACACACACAATCTTCCGATCATGCATTAAGTTAGATTATTGATTAATGTTGTAATTCCTAATTGGCTAATTCTACAATTTGTAAACATTATTCACAATTAGTTTAATCTTCACACTCATAATCCTAATCGGAGACTTTATAGACTTATTCAAAGGATTTTTTGACTTTACAATCAAGAATTCTAGATAAGTTAAGTTTTTGGTTATTTTTGACGTTGTGATATATTAAGAATGTATTTTTTTTGGCTTTTTTATTTACTATTTTTTACTTAATTACATTGAATATATATGAGTGATTGACCTTTTTTTTTTTTAATCTAGATAACACATAATATGAATGTTTGATTATTTTATTTTATAGTTTTTGATTTAATCGCATTGAACATGTATGAATATTTGGCTTTATTTTAATGTTAATATCGATTATTAATATATGAAATTATTAATGTCAATTTATTTTTTAATGTTTTATATTTTTTATTGAATGTTTTTTATTTTGTATGTGACCATGTGTTATCTCACTCTGAGTATCAAATGCACACATTTTTTCTATTACTATAAGCTAGGTTATAAACATTGGCGTCGATGAATTTTTTGTATTCTCTTTTCATTTTTTATGCCAATATACTTTTTCCATTTATATTAATTTGAACATTTGTGGTTAACCAATATTAACCATTAACCAAAACCGTTAACAGACAAAAACCATTAACCATAACCAATATTAACCATACCCAATGGCTACCAAAATGCATTAACCAATCATAATGGTTATGGTTCGGTCTTGACCAATAACCGAACCAAACCGCCCCATACACATCCCTTCCATTAGCCACATCGTGGAAGCAAGAAGACAAAACAGTCGGGGCTCACTTTAGTTGTCACGTCGTGGGAACTGGATCTTTGGTAACTTAATGCGTTAAGATGCTTCCAACCACACCAAGGGCTCCAAAGCTCAGGTCTACTTCTTCCTAAGGTCTTGATGAATAAAGTTTCCAACTTTATCACTTAGGACATCCCCATACACAAAGATCTCAGATCCTAGGTCCTATTGGCAACTTAAGGTATGACTCAACCATTAAGCACTTAATCATAAAAGCCATTTCACCAAAGTTTTCAGAAGAATTTCCTACACCTAACGGACCATAAAAATCGCAGCTTTATGGACATGCATGCCCTTCCTAATTTAGTTCATAATCATGAGAAAATGAGCTCAAACTTTGAGTATGAGGCCAAAAACTCCAAGGAGCCATAAATCTACAACATATAACCCCAAAGGGACCTTAAGGATCCATAAAGTTGCCAACTTTATGGAATCCTTCCATCCAAACTTCCATAATCTTGAAGAAATAGGACAAAACCTAGATCTAGAAGCTTGGAACAAAAATCTTGGATCTTGAACACTTACAAACGTCCAGAGAATGTACAAGAGGATGATGATGCTCCCTTGTTGGATCAACACACTAGACACATTCTTCTTCTTCTTCTTCAAGCTACCAAAAACACCAATATGATCCAAGAACCACCAAGAGGGTTTAGGGTTAGGGTTTTCTCGGATTTGAGGGTGATGGAGGCTGATAAGGAACCATAGATTCAAGATAATGGGATTGAGCCAAAACAGATGCCACGTTATGGCCATATTGCCGCCATGTTGTGGCACTTCTCAAATGCATGCATTCTTAATTTGGCTCATCATGACGTGACACATGATTTTTTCCCCAAAAATCATGTCTGACTCATTGGTGCCCTATACCAACCCGATTTGAAAAACGAGTGTTACAACTCTTCCCTACTTATATTAGATTTCATCCTCGAAATCATTCTATACAACTTTCTAGCCACAACAATCGACCCTGACAGAACTCCCTGAACCCCGATTAGAACTGAGAAGTCATCTCACACCGACGACCGCCTACCAACACTACTATCTAATCCCAATCTAGCAGAAAATCACATACCCTGCCGAAGAATGAACCTTAACATGCTATCCTCAACCAACAAAAGAAGATCCAACTACTCTGCCCAAAAACTGAAAACCCTATACTATATCTGACTTCTAGACAAACAGAACCATGCCATACCACACCCATAATGACTCCATTTCGCAACCCGAACCGAACTAACACCTCCAACCCTGAATTATCTTGCTGATAACTGGAAAAACAGAATCCGCTACCATTCATCATTGTCGAAACCTTGAACCCTAAAAGAAAGGCGACTCCCAACACAAGTCTCAATCATTGGTGCCAAACCAATACATAACTCACATCATGATAACAAAAAAAAAATACATATTTGATCTATCTAAGATCTCCTGATTCCACGCAGACCTTCTAATAAATTGGGATGCAAAATCCTTAACCATTCATTGAGACCAAAAATATCATGCACGGTCGCATAGTGAGACTCCGCCCCAGAGTCTAACTGATACTCTAACTGATAAAGGCTACCCTATCCTACCTACCATACAAATCCAACCCACTGATCACTGAGTTTCCCTATGTGACAACCTAGAAAATACTTCATCGACCGCTGTTTATAATTAACGATAAAACACAACAATGTAATAAGGACAATCTTGTAACCATCCTATATATTTCAATATATTCAAATTTTTGTCCTTAATTACGTCAACCTTTAGGCTCACAAATGAGTGCATGAAAAGTCGCATCACTTTGAGAGCAGGTTAGCATTTTTAGATTATATAATCTATCACGATCCCAGAAATGTAAATTTCGCAAAAATCCGACTCAGTATGAGTAAGATATGACTTTTATAGTAAATAAATATATGCCATACACAAGAATTTACAACGGTGAAAATTACAAGGAGAATGGTTGACCTTTGGAGAAAGTCACCATCAAGACAATCATAGTATTACTCAAAGTAGGAATTGTGAGACGAAGAATGCTTAAAACGGAAACCATATAAGAGAGTTATGATTTTTATAAAATCATAACGGTAATAAAAACTAGTTGAAAAATGAAATTCAAAGCTAGCCAAAATGTCCAAAAGGAAAGTTGTAGAGTACATCGATACCTACACGGATATATAAGAGTCGTTGAAAATGGAGTTCATATGCGAGAGTTACGAAATTAAAAATTTGATTTTTATCGTCACGTGTGCCTTCGCACAATCTAACACCCGATACTTTTGGATACGGGGTGACATGGCACCAGGAGAGCACGAAACATGACAGCCCCCCCTTGTGGCTCACATGTAAATGTGCGATACACATTTTACAACGTGCACGCCAAAACTTGCTATAAATAGTAGGCTTCGGCAGTCTCCATTCTATACCTCTCAGACTCTCTCTCTCTCTCTCTCTCTCTCTCTCTCTCTCTCTCTTTCTTTCTTTCTTTCTCGATCAGTATGCCACTGCCCTCGAGCACCTCTTGAAGTTTGGACTTTCGGTTTCCACCCTACAACAATAGTATCATAACTCACAGATGAGTTCATGCCCTTAATTTCCAAACATATTCCCCCGGGGGGGGGGGGGGGGGCTGCCATGTGTCGTGGAAGTAAGTTTAGGATAAACAAGATAACTAAAATAACTATGCACTGTTTCATAACAATAAAACATGTGAAGTCACCAACATTATGTCGACCTTTCAAAAACCACATGTATTCTCAGGAGAATGAACTCGGTTGAAGAGGGAGGTAACCTCGATGATGCAACCCAAAGTATATGTGATTTACTTTATGTACTTTGCTTTTGTGACCTATTCATACCTCGAACAACTTTGTAATATATTTTATTTAATGAATAAATGACAATGTTGTTTAATATATCAATGTATGTCTATGACCTGAAATCCAACATTCTAATGTCGCACAGCCCGACGTTTCCACTGTCGGCCGGGGGTGTGACAGATTGGTATCAGAGCTTCCAATTATAGTGAAATGGTAATTCCTTAGGAAATACAACTATAATCTAGGGTTACACTCTAATTAGGTTTTACCATTTAAGCCTAATAAATTAAAATAAGTATTAGTATTAATTACACTACTCTTTACTACTTACGGGAGAGGTGACTAGTTTGAACTATCGCTTGGGTTGTTGAATTTCAAAATGACTATATGTTAAAATGGTCCTACCCTCCGTACTCGAAGATTTCTTTTAGAGGCTTGTATGTCTAAGGATTTCTGGCTGGGGATAATGACTTAAAAGGGTAATATATTTTTCGATTTGTACACATGTAACACCCCGAGTTCAGAATTGCAAGTTCAGGGTTCTTAGTGTAAATAAGGAAGGTCGACTCGGCGAGTCGATGGGTAGACTCGGCGAGTCGAGTCGCGGTTCTTGTCACGTGTTAAGTGACCAACTCGGTGAGTCGGCGGCTAGACTCGGCGAGTTGGTGCTGAAGGGAGAAAACCCTAATCCGGGGATTGTGCCCTATATAAAGCACATTATAACCCACCTTTAGCCTCTTTGCTACCTATTTGAGATCCAGAAACCCTCATCTCGTGTGTGTGACTCCATTGATGAAGAATTAGAGCTTGGAAGAGAAATTTGGTGTAAGAAGCTTGGGGATTTGGAGGCCATCATCAAGGGGCTTGGGTAGATCTGGAATCTACTTCTATTTGGGCACATTTCAGGGGTAAGGAACCTCCTCCTTAATCTATTTCATTATTGATTCATGAATGGTGTTTGATTTGGGATTCATTAGCTTGTTTGGGAGCTATCTCGAGTTTGAGGCTTAGATCTGAAGTTGCTACTTCAGATCTAGACTTGTGATGGCCCAAAAGGTCATAAAGTTCATGTCTAAGAGTTATTGGTGAAGCCCTTTGTCTTTAACCCTAGCCCTAGAAGTGTTTTGGGCTTATATCTCCTTGCTTTCACGTAAAGTTTGCAACTTTATGTGAGGGTTAGGCTGTAGAAGAGTGGATCTATGGATTGGAGTCCCTGCATGGATGAAAAAGCCTCTGTATGGAATGAGAACTGAAGAGACTCGACGAGTCACATGGGTGTGCTCGAAGAGTTGTATGATTATGTGCATTGTGACATCCCCAATTTTACGGCCAGAAAAGACCGGTTTAATTTATGCTTTTAAAATAATTTCAGAGTAATCATTTGATTAAAAGTGTTGCGAAATTTGTTCCTAGATAAACATGATAAATATGTTATCAAATCATTTCTGAAGAAATGTATTTTATTCACTTAAACCATTGGGATGTCATTGTCAATACAAAAACATAAGCATAAACAAAACTTACATTCATTTACATTAGTGATCTACTTCTCTTTTAATCTCTCAGTGTAAAGCAACTTCGTATCGATACCTGTGATACAATTAAACTGAGTGGGTCAGGCTTGGGAGCCTGGTGAGCATATAGGGTTTTCACCCCACAATAAATAAATTTATTATGCTTAAACATCAAACAATCAACCCAATTACCCAATCCCCATTATCTTATTCATTTCTTAAGGATTTACCCTAAGAATCAACTATCACTCATTCCTAAGGATTCATCCTAAGGAATAGGCACGAAGTCCATCGCTGCCCAAGGTTTATATTACAAGTACTAACAACGTCGATCCCCACATACTGATCCTATACAGTGATCTTACTAGATCTAGCCTAAAGGATCGATATGAACAACCAACTAACGAAACTGCTTCGGAAATTCCCTAGCAGCAAACGAGGATCGAAGAAGACATCAAATGAATGGAATAAGTTTAACCACGAACCTTCGTTCTTAAAAGAAAGAACCACATGACAATTAAGTCAGGGGTAGTTATCAATGCCTAGGCCGTGGTCTGAATATCATGAGGTATATAACCCCCAGACGCACCCTATCTGGCAATGTAAACACTGGCTAATGCCTAGGCTGTGGTCTGAATATCATGAGGTATATAACCTCCAGACTCACTCCTATCCGACATCGAGAATGGAAACACTGACTAATGCCTAGGCTGTGGTATGAACTCCCAAACTTACTCCTATCCGACATCGAGAATGGAAACACCGACTAATGCCTAGGCTGTGGTCTGAACCCCCAGACTTACTCCTATCCGACATCGAGAATGGAAACACTGACTAATGCCTAGGCTGTGGTCTGAACCCCCAGAATTAATCCTATCCGGCATCGAGAATGGAAACACTGAATAATGCCTAGGCTGTGGTCTGAACCCCCAGACTCACCCTATCCGACATCGGAGACGCTGATTCATGAAGCTCGTCCGATCACTTCATAAAAGAAACAAAGACTCCAAAGCTCTTCAAAATAAAGGTATAGGGAAAATACTAATAAAGTACTCCCAGACGCTCCCGTACCCCGACACGTAATAGTGTCAAAAAAGAAGAACTAACGGATGAACACATAGTTCAAAAACACCTAATGAACATATAGTTCGAGAACACCTTATGAACATATAGCTCAAACATACCTACCGATTACAAGTTTGCTAACGTTCCATTGGACTATCTAAAATAGTCTGTGGCCGTTGTCTATACTCTGCTAGATGACTAGATCATCTTAAACATCGATACCTCTCATCACCTTTATTTCATCACACATCATCTAATTCATCTACCCATTTTTTACCCAACATATTTGTAGATAAAAATACATATACAGTTTAAAACTTGTATAAAACATCTATTCAACAGTCACCTTAATTAAACAATTAATATAATTACACATAGCACGTATTTTAAAGAAAATACTTCATATATATGTGTAAGGTGAAAGTGACTATACACTCACATGATTTAACGATAACCAGGCAGCACTTCGTTGCCTAAAACGATCGTTTCTAATAAAACCGGGAGTTTTATTGAGAAACCGGGCTCTACGAGGGTTGGGCTTCGAAACCGAAAAAATAAATTTCCCGGGCTTCTCGGGAACTCTGGGACGTGTTCCGGGCGTTGGAAATGATTTTGGGGCTTCGGGGGATGTGAAAATAGCCAAAATATTGAAAAAGGGGCCAAGATTGCCAATTTTCCAAAAGTACCCTGGAAGGCTCGCAAGCCTTCTATATATATAGGATCGAGGTTCGGACTCGAAGCAGTGAGAAGAAGACACGCGTCGCAGTCTACGAGGTTCGGAGGCTAAAGGCGGTGCGAGGCTCGAACAGGTGTTGTCTTCGGATTGGTCCAACTCCGGATCACTCACCTGCTTTGGATGACTCACCGAGCTCGGACACGGGGGTGCACACGCGTCGGATGTGCGGGGGATGAGACTTCGTTCGAATCAGGAAGCGACACGCCTCGCCATCTGGCCTCGGGTGATTCAGCAATTCGGACACGTGGCGTGCTACGAGCGAAGGTGACATGGCATTTCCGGGTGAAGCTCATCCATGCGAAATTTCTCGAATTTTGTGCCAAAATCTTCTAAAATTCATAACTTTTGCATACGAGCTCCGTTTTTGATGTTATTTATATGCACGCATAGGTAAAATTACTCTCTACAACTTTCGTTTAGACTTTGTCGGCTAATTTTGACTTTAATTTTTATATTATTATTTTTAACAGACCGGGACATGAAATCCGTTAAAAATTCATAACTTCTTCATCCGACGTCCGTTTTTGTCAGACTTTTTATCGTTGTGCTACTATTGACGAGACCTTCAATTCTCGTTTAGGTTGTGTCGGCTAAAAATCACTCGATCTATAATTCGAGTTTTTAGCTGTCTACTGCTAAGCTGAAACTTAGAAAAACCATAACTTCCTCATACGAAGTCAGATTTGGGCGTTCTTTTTATACATACTCTTGGTTTAACGAACACTATGAATTTTGTTTAGATCACCTAGGCTAAAAAGTAGTTTATCATAAACTCACTTTTTACGACATTTGGTACCATGCCGGTTTTGTCGCGAAACTTCGACATGTCATAACTTCTTCGTTATAACTTGGATTTTAGCATTCTTTATATATCCGTAATCCTTGTCACGACCACTACCACTTTCTTAATAAATACCGGCTTTATCTAATATTTATTTTCGACGCTCATTTTTATTCTTAATTAATTAAACCCTAATAATTAAGCATAAAACACATAAAACACATAATATTCACATAATTCCTTTTCATTTCTTCAAAATGAGTCACAATGGTTAACCTAGAATATCATGTCAATATTAATGCCTAGCCCAGAAACACGGGCGTTACATGCATGGACTCGGCGAGTTGGAAGAACAACTCGGCGAGTCTGTTGAAGATTGCCTTGGACTCGGCGAGTATATGCTTGGACTCGACGAGTCTGGTCGTGAAGTCCTAACCTTTTCTGGTTGAGCTGTGAATTGGTGAGTCAAGGGATGACTCGGTGAGTTGAGCAGGAAGGGACTTAGAGCTTGTTGGACTCGACGAGTCTTGGGGAGACTCGGCGAGTTGAGTCGTGGCATGGGAGTTTCTGAGCATAGGAACTCGACGAGTCAACGGGTTGACTCGGCGAGTAGGGTCAACCAGGAAGGTTGACTTTGATTGAGGACTTTGGCTTGGACCAAGGGTTGACCAGTTTGACTTCCAAGGGTACTTTGGTAATTATTGGTGTTTATTGGTTTTGGTTATTTGGTAATGATCAGTGGTGGAGTTCGTGCTGGTGGTCGGAGCAGCGTGGTCTTATTTCTTCAATTCAGCAGTTGCAGGTGAGTTATCCTCACTATATCGACAGGGTCTAAGGCACCAAGGCCGGCCCTTTATCAGGTGGGAATCCGGGTAGTTGTTTGTTATGTTATTGCTTTGCTATGTCTGCATCCTGGTAGTTAGGATGGTATATGATAGAGACATGGTTAAGGTCGGTATCCTGGTATATAGGATGATTGTGACAACCCGAAATTTCCATTCTGTACAAACCATTGGAAGCCAATAGAAGTAGAACAGTTACAGTGAAATTCCAGACTTCGAGTATAAGTTTGGCAGTTTTTCAGGATTTACACATAAGGAAATATCAGGAGAGTGGATGCACTAGGGTTTCGTGCAACACTGTTATTCTGATACTCTATGATATTAGAGTTTATTCTGGGAATAAAAATATTTTCTGCCAAAAATCCCAGGACTATATATAGAAAAACTAAACCATATTGGTTCATTAGTTACATTTCCATTTAGAGAAAAGTCAAATTCTCTCTCACGGATCTTCGGGTTTTTATCCCAAATTGTGAGTACTTCGATCTAGTTATATTATATAGCTTAGATTGTGTTTAGAAACATAAAAAACGGACCAAAACCCCAAGATTTGGGAGTTTACCTCCCAAGAACACTTGGGGAGTAAACTCCATTTTAAGGGCCAAAAGAGTCCCAATGACCCTGAAAGCCTTAGAAATCTAACTAGAATCCTTCATTACAATGTTTAGTCCACAAAACAATTAAGAATCAAGGGTGAAAGTGAGTTCACGGCCAAGGAAGTTCTTGGGCCGTGAACTCCATTTTAGGTTGCCAAAATGCCCTAAATGCCTTCATTGAGCCAAGAGACTAGCATAGCACATTACCTTGATGTGTCTAGGACCTAAAACAATCAAAATAACAACACCTATGGGTGTTCACGGCCGCAAACACATGGCCAAATG
The DNA here is from genome assembly GCF_051521515.1 of Lactuca serriola. Lineage (NCBI taxonomy): Eukaryota > Viridiplantae > Streptophyta > Magnoliopsida > Asterales > Asteraceae > Lactuca > Lactuca serriola. The sequence continues at coordinate 185,671,300 of NC_136416.1, read as the reverse complement.
GTTCATGGGCCGAAAACTCTAGTTAGGGGTGTTTTGATGCCACAAACACTTCCTAAGGCTTAGGCTTGAATTGAGACATGTACCTTAATGAGTTTAGGACTAGTTAACATACTTAGAACACCAAGAGTAAGGTGTTCACGGCCCAAAAGGTTCTAGGGCCGTGAACTCCATAAAATGGTGCCAAATGGTGCCATAAACTCTTCTAAAGCCAAGTACAAAAGCCTAGTTTAGTTCCTAGTTAATTTAGAGACTTGAAAGCACAATAAACCTTCCCCCAAAGGAGATTACGGCCATAATCTCCATGGGATATGGTACCAGGGCCGTAAACCCCTATAAAGGGGGCAAATGTCACCCAAACACTTGATTAAGCCTTGAAACAATTCACCAAACTAGTTGTATAAATGATAGACTTCATTTAGAGACCTTGTTGAGAGTTTACGGCCAGGAGTTTACTCCCCTGGGCCGTAAACACCAAAGCATATGGTAATTTGACCATAAACTCCCATAAGAGGCTTTGCACTCCTTTGTTGCAACCCATTTGTCTCCTAGCACTTGACCAAAAGTGTTTTCCTCGCATTAAAATGCTTATACTTGTATAATTAGTGTTTTAATCACTAATTATTTATATACATATGTCTTCATATGTAATCAGGATCATTGTGTGTGTCTAAAGTCTTCACTTGACACCAAACACTTGTCCGATCCTTCCTTACGATAACAGTCCGTTCAATTCCAATCACTTACTGCAGGTGAGTTCATACCCCTTAATTAATGTTTCAAACTGCTTTTAAATGTTTTATGGGGGGGGGGGATACAAGTAGAATCATGCTAGTTATTATATCAATCACATGTGATTAATAAGTAGAATTATGCTAGTTATTATATCAATCACACGTGATTAATATGCAACATTCAAATGATTTACTACACATTAACCGTTTTACCAAACAGGTTCTTCAAATGATTTTCTTAAATGTTTTATATGTTTAAAAATCCTTATTAAACTATTCATTACACTTTGTATGATCCTTTTCAAACCATTTTACTCCGATCCGTTTTACTCCAAGCTATTACCAAATTGTTTTACTTCAAACTGTTTTCACTTCAAACTGTTTTATCGATTGACATCAAGTCGTTCTTTTCTTAGATAATAATTATGTTCTAAGATTTTACAAAACTTATTTTATGCTTTTAATATTATAAATTGCATGCCTCTATATGTATAGTTATATAAGAAATGTTTAAAAGACTTAGGAAGGCTATCCACCCTATTTCCTTTTCGCGCTTGAGATGTGGTCTGGTGGGATATCAGGTACTCGTCCGAAGGTCGTTTAAATATTAGTTATATAACATATGTACATATATAGTCATAAAGGCCCTTCCAGTTCATCCCATGCCCTTGGGTAGCAAGGGTATACATCCATGTCCATACGTACCAGTTAGATTACTAGTAAACTACCATAGGGGTGGTTTAGGAAGATACTAGAACTATTACTAGAACACCATATCATAATATGAGTTAGTTCATTCATGAGTCAATACTTACTACTATGAGAACATATACAACTATACTAGAGAAGAACATATACAACTATACTAGAAAGAGAACATATACAACTATACTAGAAAGAGAACATATACAACTATACTAGAAAGAAAACATATACAACGATACTAGAATGAGTACATTACTATACTTGCTAGGTAGAGAGCACGTACATTACAGCTAGAACAGTTCATTACATTACATATATATGAATACGTAAATAATTGTGATCCACTGTATCGGAGCATGCCTTAAATGTCATGGCCCGAGTTGTAGCCAGAATTCTCTTGGAGGGAGAGTGTGAGTTTGCGTATAGATCTATACTGGATTGACTATCCTACACCTTGCTGCTAGCTACAGCCGGACCTGCAGGTCTGTGGGTGCCAAACGTCATTCCGTTTTACGACCATTCGTATGTCGTTGTTACCAGTCGATAGTATGGTGCAATTAATCACATGATGCCTTAATATAAATCCGGTTTAAGGTAGTTAATACAACAGTAGTTCCTATAATACAACACTACAGTACTACATTAATTTCCCCTTTTCATATATTTAGTGATCATTTCACTTAAACATTTAATGTAAAAACTATATTTTGATAATGATAGTTACACTTGGGAAAATTACACACTTTTACAAGAAACGAACATTTAGAATAGTTAAGTCTTGGTAGAAGACTACATTGAGAATAGTTAGGTCTTGGTAGAAGACACACTTTATATAATAGTAAGAATCATAGGGATTTCTAGGGTTTTTCAAACGTTTACAGTTGTTTTAAAAACATTTTTACATTTACAATTCATATACATTTTCAATACTTACAATTCATATACATTTTTCCATACTTACAGTTCATATACATACAAATTCTCACATACAAATTAAGACACTAAAATACTTATGATCTCACCAGCTTCAAAGCTGATACTCGTTTTCAAAATTACTTGTATCCTCAGGTCATCTTAGACAGGTACCGATGCAAGGATTAGGGAAGATGGAGCTCGTTGAAGAATCATCTTTCATTTTGATTTATGCTTTAGTGTTTATCAAAATTTGACAGAACACAATTGTATAATAATTATATTATTAATGCAATGGATGATGTTGTTGCTTGTTTACTACTTTTCATTGTTGTGATACTGTACATGACGTCCTCCGCCCCAGAACGTTTTCACCGTTCTTGGTTTTGGGGTGTGACAATGATGCTATGTTAGTGACTGGTTAGGTCGGTATCCTGGTTAGGATGTTACTATGTTATGTGATCTGCTAGATCGGTTAATTAGTTGTGAATTGCTATACGATTATATGTTTATGTGCACATGGTTGTTGGACTGGGGTTTGGTTGAGGCTGGTCCTACTTTGTATTGTAGGCCAACATACCCAAGGCGGACCGGTTAGACCGAAGGCCCGGCGAGCGGTCCGGATAGGCTGAAGGCCCCAAGAGGGCGGACCAGACGTGCCGAGGCTCGGAGAGTGGAACAGACAGACTGAAGGCCCGGTGCGGGCGGACCAGTCATACTGTAGACTCGGAGAGAGAGTGGACCGAGTGGACTAAAGGCCTGGTGCAGGCGGACCAGTCACACTGTAGACTCGATATGCATGGCTGTTCTGTTTATGATATTATATGATATGTGTATGGTATTGTGGTTGGTATTTTGGGGGTAACTCACTAAGCTTTCGGACTTACAGTTTCAGTGTATTGTTTCAGGTACTTTAGGAGACCGTGGCAAGGCGAAGGCGTGATCGTACCACTCCTCAGTTTTATGTTGATGTTCTGGGATACTCTGATAATTAAAGAATTGAAAACCTTTTTGTAATAACTTAATGAATATAGGTTGTTTTTGAAAAGTTTAAATTGGTTGTAAATTTTCACGGTGTTACAAGTTGGTATCAGAGCCTTGGTTTGAGTGAATTGGAGGAACATTCGTGTGAATCTAGTCTCAAATCAAGGAAAGTTTTCAAAGTGAAATTGAAATGGTTTTCAAAAATAAGTAGAGGAGGATGCGGAGGTACGATCAGCCAGAGCCAATAAGTAGACCCCAAAATACCATACATGTTATTTGATTATGTGATATGTTAGAACATCATGCTAGTACTAGGCTAGGGGTCTTCAGGAATTGCATGATAGAATTGCCTGATTATATGATGCCTGCTAGCCTAGGATTCCCTGTTATGTGAGGTAGTTAGCAGTTCCTCTAGAGGTAAGGATTGAGTGTTGCCATGTATATGTTTATCGTTAGGGTGTTGTGGTGATACTTGATATAAATATGGGTAGATGTGGAAGGTAGTATGGGCCCGTACTACTGAAAGCACAGGACCCATACGCGTATCAAGGAAGTCACAACCCCTAGGGTCGGGTTGGGAGTTGGTTCCAGGGTTACTGGGGAAGCATCTTATTTTCTTGCGGTGTATTTTAAGTATGGTGGTTAAGAGGCATGTCGGGGGTGGATCCGGGTCAGGATCGGGATCAGGAGAGGGCGGTCAGGGTAGATCAGCACCACCTGAGGTCATTGGTCAGATGAGTACGGATGAGTTGGATGCCAGAATTCGTTAGATCCTGCATGATGAGATTGTTGCTATGTTCAGGTCGGAGATGCCGGAGATGTTTAGGTCGATCAAGACCGCCATGGTTGAGTACTTTGATGAGCACTATGAGGCTCTTGCAGAGACGGCTGCCGCGGCTGTAGCAGCGACAGGTGGAGGAGTCGGTCGGGGTCTTCAGTATCGGGACTTCGATAATACAAATCCCCCTACTTGATGGGTTTTGAGCATTCTAACACTTCCTAAGTGTACATGCAACCCTAATAACCTTGGATCTATGTTTGTCTAATTATCATGCAAAGTTGAATTCCAAGGTTATATTCCTATCTAGCATACATGGGGAACAATTTCTAACTTGAATGAAAGATAAAATAACTTACCTTGTTGTTGCTTATGTTCCTTGAAACCTTGTGATCCTAGCACCCCAAGTGTGATGCCTCAAATGCTTCACACAACACCAAATGCTCTTGGAAAGACTTTTGAGAGAATACACACTTCTTGAAATCGGCCTAGCCCTCTTGTTTCATATGTCTAGCCGATTTTGGTGGAGAATGAGATTCTTATATAGTGTTGACACATCTAGGGTTACACCATGTAAACCCTTGTTGGAATAGTGTCTAAGGCTGTAACTATATTAGGCAAGTATTTGATCCAGTTGTGCATGGTCCTTTTGGGTTGCCTTCACCATAGCAACTTGATAGGATGATTTAATAAGAGAGAGTAAATATTATTAATATATTATGGGAATAATATAATGAATAATATGTTGTTATTTGATTAATATAAGTCATAGAATTAATTAAAATTAATTTGGTGACTTAAAGAAGTTAATTAAATAAAGGGGTATAAACTGTCAATTGTTTGATAGTTAAACTTTAGACTGAAAATCCATTGGGATATGATTTGGACGAATTCTAAGAGATATAGGATAGCTAAAATCGTCCATATGGGTTATCTAGGAATGGATTTGGATAGCCTTAAGAGAAGATTATCCAATTAGGGTTTAGGTTGTAACCCTTAAGGAGTCTACAAGTATAAATAGACCCTATGGCTGATGGAATTCGACACTTGACCTAAAGTAAGGAACCTCTGATCGAAATTCCTTCCCTCTCCTCTCTCTTAAATCATCCTTCTTGCTTTGGTGTTTGTAAGCCATTAGAGGAGTGACATTTGTGACTCTAGAAGCTCCAAGACAACAAGGTCAACAAGGAATTCAAAGGTATGATTCTAGATCTGTTTCAATGTTGTTATTTAGCCTAAATAGTTATTAGAAATCTTGGATTCAAAGCATGTTTAATTAGAAAGCCTAGATCCGAGCATTAGGGTTTTGCATGCGCACATAGGAAAGTTCTTATGGCTAAAACCCATCAGTGGTATCAGAGCCTAGCTTGGTTTTCTTTAAATTGTTGCTTGATTAACTGAAACAAACCTGCAAAATTCGATTTTTGGTTTCTGAGTCATGGACTCGGCGAGTCTCAAAGTGGACTCGGCGAGTCCCTTTGTGCACTCGGCGAGTCCAGGCGTCAGGAATGACCAGATTTGAGATTTCTTTGTAATTATCTTATGGAAACTTACCTTAATCATAATAGATCAACATAAATCCGATTTTTTGATAAATATAACAATTATCTTGATCTATTAAAAGGTAATTATCAACTAATTAAATATTTAATTTCCTTATATGATAATTAATTAATTATTTTGATTATTTTGGTAATTATCTTAAAAGAAATCTTGAATAAATCAAATATAGATAATTAGGATATTAATTGTTAATTGGAATTATTTGTTATTTGATCCTCCATGTTTTAAATGTTTAAAACTTGCCCTCAAGTTTTGAAATTTATATTTATGATTAAAAGTTTTAATTTAGACAACTTAAATTTCAAAACCCTAGATTTTAAAAGGTTTAAAATACAACCCTATACTAATATGATATTACTAGTATAATATATATATATATATATATATATATATATATATATATATATATATATATATATATATATATAACTAAATGCTAGTCTTACCGTTAGTAGGCCTCATTCACGAAGCCGATCTATAAGGTGGGTATAAGGTTGCGGCCTATAAAATGGCGCTTAATGGGTGTACACTCACACCCACCGCTTGCTTGATTGGTGGAGGGTCGTTAGCCGAACGGGTAGGATAGTGCAACCTCATCCTCTCATTAAAAGTATAATAAGAAATATAAAGTAACTACACATATTTTTAAAATTCCCAATCTTAGTTACTTTAGGAAAAGTGAATTGATGCAATCCCATGAAATTACACTTTGCACCTTGCTAAGAAGTTAGTGGAGCGTGTGTGGTTTACCGGCACACTAATTGGTTCTAAGCGAAGGTGGCAAAGGGTGATTCATTGTATATCATAGTTCGATGGAGCGTGTGTGGTTTACCGGCACATCGAATAGGTGATCGTTACAATGAAGGCACCATGTGAATTTGCATGGTTATTCACACCCGCTTTGTGATCCTCGATATCCCAGTCACAAACAAGAGGGGCATATCGAGATTTAAACATGCCATTAAATAGTTTCAATGAATCTCATCCGAACCTAGGAATTCTCAAAAACACTTAGGACTAATAGTTTAGGTTTTTGTGATGGAGAATTATTGAATCGTCATTCACTTACCTTCAATTTATTTGCATGTTAGATTACGGCATCCCTTTTCTAATATGTAAATGTCAATGTTGGATCCTAGCCCTAATTTTTCTTATTGGGTGATAATTAGGGATTCATATTCTAATCTATCTTCGTCCTTTTCTAATTATAGATGTCGAACGCAAACAACGCTGCTGCTAGTTCTTTCATGTTGATGAGCCTTTGCCAAAAGGTCACTTTCGATGGAACGAACTTTAGCGAATGGATAAGATACATTCGCACCATTGCTCGCTATGAGGACAAGGAGTATGTCCTTGATGAGAAGCTCGAGAAAATCAACACCGAAATCGCTACTCCAGCCGAAATCACCGCCTTTGAAACTCATGAGCGAGATGCAACGAAGGTACATTGCATCATGATTGCTACCATGAACTCCGAATTCCAAAAGTCCTACGAGGACATGTACCCGTACGAGATGCACCAAGACTTATTGGAGAGGTACCACCAAAACGCGAGACAAGAGCGGTATGAGATTTTCACTAACATGATTTCCGCGAAGATGGGTCATGGAGAATCTCTTACCGTGCACTTGCAAAAGATGCAAAGGTATGTCGACCGCCTTCGCAAGTTAAATGTTGACTTCGGGGAAGACTTGGCGATCGACATGGTGCTTCACTCTTTGCCTCCGATGTACAACCAGTTTAGGATGACCTACCACATGAACAAAGAGGAGGTCACCCTAAGCAAGCTCCAAGGTCTCTTGAGGGTTGCTGAGAGCAACTTCAAAGACAAGTCTGCTGCACCGACTCCCAATCCACCTGCTGCTCCTGTCTTGGCTATTGGTCAAGGAAAGGGAAAGAAGAGGAAGGCTCCATCGAAGAACTATCGCAAGGTCAAAGCCCGAGATGGTGCCTCTTCTAGTGGGACCAAAGTTGATCCCGCTAAGCTCTGTCCTAACCCGAAGGAGGCAGAGTGCCACCACTACCACAAGATAGGACATTGGAAGAGAAGCTGCCCAGAGTACCTGCAAGCAATCAAAGAAGGAAAGATCAAGCCATCTTTCGCAGGTATATACGCAATTAAATCTAACGATTCTAATCATGCTATTTCTTGGGTCCTTGATACCGGTTGTGGTTATCACATTTGTTCTAATGTGCAGGGACTAAAAAGAAGTAGGGATGTGGAGCAAGGAAGGATCAATCTAATCATGGGGAACAGAAGATCGTCGCCTGTAACCAAGATTGGAGTGTATTCTTTAGTGCTTAGGAATAGTTTGGTTTTAGATTTGAACAATTGTTGCTATTCGCCAGAAATGGCAAGAAACATCATTTCATTTCATGGTTTATATATACAAGGATTTAGATTTTCTTTTAATAATGAGAATGGTTCTATTTTGGCTTATCTAAATGGTGTCTTTTACTTTGAAGCTATACCATGTAATGGAATATATGAAACTGTTATGATTGTTGATAACTTAGAAAATGATGTTTCGAATATTGATTCTTCCACTAGTATGGATAAAGCATCCTTGTGGCATTGTCGTCTTGGACATGTCAACAAGAAAGGCATAGCCCAACTCCAAAAGGATGGAGTGTTGGAATCATTCGACCTTAGGGAAGATGACACATGCGAGTCTTGTTTACTTGGGAAGATGACTAAATCACCCTTCACGAGTACATGTGAAAGGGGCGAAGGTCTATTGGACCTAATACATACCGATGTATGTGGACCGTTTAGATCAACCACGAAGGATGGGAACCGCTTCTACGTGACTTTTACCGATGACTATAGTAGATATGGGTATATCTACTTAATCAAGCAAAAGTCAGAAACCTTTGAAAAGTTCAAAGAGTTCAAGAATGAAGTGGAGAATCAATTGGGCAGGAAAATCAAGATGCTTCGATCCGATCGAGGAGGAGAGTACCTAAGTCTTGAATTCCACGATTATCTCAAGGAGTGTGGAATAGTTTCGCAATTGACGCCTCCTAGGACACCGCAGTTGAATGGTGTGGCAGAAAGGCGTAATCGAACCTTATTGGATATGGTTCGCTCTATGATGAGTCGTGCTTCACTACCTATCTCTTTTTGGGGGTATGCCTTAGAGACTACCGCCCATATCCTTAACCGAGTCCCTACCAAGAAGGTTGCCAAAACACCTCACGAGATGTGGACAGGGAAAGCTCCCTCGTTGGCACATATCAAGGTTTGGGGTTGCGAGGCTTTCGTAAGACGAGATACTCACGACAAGCTTGAACCTCGAAGTGAGCGATGTATTTTCATCGGCTACCCGCAGACATCCTTTGGATATCTCTTGTATAGACCGAAGGACAATGTTGTCTTCGTTGCGAGGAGAGGAGTTTTCCGAGAGCGAGAACTCATAAGCCAAGGAGACAGTGGGAGGCAAATCGAACTTGAAAAGATTCAAGAATCGATAGATGAAGGAACCTCTACCGCTGACACTCAACCCGAGGAGGAAACTCCGGTTGAACCAATTGACGAATCCTTACCTCTTAGACGTTCCGATAGAGTTAGAGTTCATCCCCAGTTTTATGGCCTTCATATTACTACCGAAGGGGACACGTATATTAGTGATAGTACACTAATAAATCTTGATGAACCTAATAGCTATAAGGAAGCCATGGCAGGCCCGGAGTCTGCGAAATGGAAAGAGGCAATGGATAGCGAGATCCAATCCATGTATGATAACCAAGTTTGGAATTTGGTTGATTATGTGCCCAGACGTAAGACCGTTGGGTGCAAATGGATCTTCAAGAAGAAGACCGACGTGGATGGAAACGTGCACACATATGAAGCGCGATTGGTTGCGAAGGGCTTTACTCAAACTCCTGGAGTCGACTATGATGAGACCTTCTCACCAGTTGCGAAGATTAAATCTATTAGAGTGATGCTAGCTATTGCCGCATTTCATGATTATGAGATTTGGCAAATGGATGTCAAGACCGCTTTCCTTAACGGAAAGTTGGCTGAGGATGTTTACATGGCTCAGCCCGAGGGGTTTGTGGATCCGAAGCATCCGAATAGAGTGTGTAAGCTTGAGAAGTCCATTTATGGACTTAAGCAAGCATCTCGCAGATGGAATCTTTGCTTCGATGAGAAACTCAAAGAGTTTGGATTTGTAGTCTTGTGTATATGTCAAAGCCAGTGGGAGTATAGTAAGCTTCCTCGTTCTATATGTCGATGACATATTACTCATAGGAAACGACATCCCGACTCTGCAGGAAGTTAAGTCCTGGCTCGGGAAGTGCTTCGCTATGAAGGACCTCGGAGAGGCTTCTTACATTTTGGGAATAAGGATAGTGAGAGAAAGAAGTAAGAGACTAATTGGACTTAGTCAGAACACTTACTTGGAGAAGGTACTGAAACGTTTTAGTATGGAAAACTCAAAGAAGGGAGAATTACCAATACAAAGTAATGCCAAGTTGAGTAAGACTCAAAGTCCGAGTACCGAAGCTGAGATAGCAGAAATGAGCCGAGTACCATACGCTTCCGCAGTTGGCTCAATCATGTACGCTATGACTTGTACTCGCCCTGATGTAGCCTTCGCTTTGAGCATGGTTAGCAGATATCAAGGGAATCCTGGCAAAGCACATTGGATTGCGGTGAAGAATATCCTTAAGTACCTTTGGAGGACGAAGGAATGGTTCTTAGTCCTCGGAGGGAGTGATGACTTGAAGGTGCGAGGGTATAGTGACGCCAGTTTTCAGACCGACAGGGACATTTATCGTTCACAGTCGGGCTGGGTCTTTACCCTAAATGGAGGAGCAGTGACATGGAAGAGTTCCAAGCAGGAGACCGTAGCTGATTCAATGTGCGAATCAGAGTACATTGCAGCGAGTGAAGCGTCGAAGGAGGCAATATGGCTAAAGAACTTCATCGGTGATCTTGGAGTCGTACCTGCCATAAAGGAGCCCATGGAGATTTTTTGTGATAACGAAGGCGCGGTTGCCTTGACCAAGGAACCGAGGGATCATGGTAGATCAAGACATATCGACAGAAAATATCGCTTCATTAGACATCGTGTAGAAGAAGGACAACTCGTAGTAAAGAGGATATCATCAGAAGATAACCCAGCAGATCCGCTTACGAAGGGACTGAGTAGGGTTAAGCACTTACAGCATGCTAGGAGTATTGGGCTGAAGGATGATATTAGCATAGATTAGATAGTAATAGAAACGTGTAATAGATAAATGTAATTAACATTTGATGATTAAATAAAGGAGTTTTATTTATGAGTAATGTTATTGTCTTATGTTAATTGTTTAACTATTGTTTCACTTTGCATGTTTTGACTTCCAGAATAATTGAAATTATTAGGAATAATAGAATTGTTCAAATTGTCCACAATCGTTCATATGTTGGAAGTAGATATGAATGAAGATTGTCATGAATTGGTGTGTAGATTGTCTAAATGGTGTTAGACATAGCAAAGGGTTGCTACAACGTTCATGAGTGATTATGAACTAGTTTTGAGCATTGGAACAAACCCGCGCTTGCTGGAATCACCTTATGGAATAAGATATAAATGGGTGATCGCAAGACGATAATATCATATAGTCTTAAAACCTAGATATATGGTTTGTTATTTGTTAATTGGTTGTACATTGATAATGCGAAAACGCATTAGTAACTCGGTGTTATAAAACGCATTGTTGTGAATAGCTGGTTAATGAATAAGTAAATGCATATAAGTCGAAGTTTATCTGTAACTTTTATCTAAGAAGGTAAAAGCGATATCTCGGCCGCTCGATGATTTGATTTGACTTATGTGCCGGGCCCGGTCAGAACTGAATTGATGTGTTCGATTAAGTTCTATGTCAAATAAATCAGAGATCGAGAAACCTAAATGCTTGACTAACCATTCCATAGGATTGTCAGCATGATATCTAACAGAGGACTGTACGATCCCTTATCTAAAGGACAAGATTGATTAGATCAGAGTTTGACAGCGTCTTTGAGAGCTACGATTGCAAACCGAATTGTACTTGTATAGTTACTAGACTTATCCAAGTGGGAGACTGTTGGAATAGTGTCTAAGGCTGTAACTATATTAGGCAAGTATTTGATCCGGTTGTGCATGGTCCTTTTGGGTTGCCTTCGCCATAGCAACTTGATAGGATGATTTAATAAGAGAGAGTAAATATTATTAATATATTATGGGAATAATATAATGAATAATATGTTGTTATTTGATTAATATAAGTCATAGAATTAATTAGAATTAATTTGGTGACTTAAAGAAGTTAATTAAATAAAGGGGTATAAACTGTCAATTGTTTGATAGTTAAACTTTAGACTGAAAATCCATTGGGATATGCTTTGGACGAATTCTAAGAGATATAGGATAGCTAAAATCGTCCATATGGGTTATCTAGGAATGGATTTGGATAGCCTTAAGAGAAGATTATCCAATTAGGGTTTAGGTTGTAACCCTTAAGGAGTCTACAAGTATAAATAGACCCTATGGCTGATGGAATTCGACACTTGACCTAAAGTAAGGAACCTCTGATTGAAATTCCTTCCCTCTCCTCTCTCTTAAATCATCCTTCTTGCTTTGGTGTTTGTAAGCCATTAGAGGAGTGACATTTGTGACTCTAGAAGCTCCAAGACAACAAGGTCAACAAGGAATTCAAAGGTATGATTCTAGATCTTTTTCAATGTTTTTATTCAGCCTAAATAGTTATTAGAAGTCTTGGATTCAAAGCATGTTTAATTAGAAAGCCTAGATCCGAGCATTAGGGTTTTGCATGCGCACATAGGAAAGTTCTTATGGCTAAAACCCATCAACCCTAATGTGTCATGACTCTTCATTTCCATGACCCATGGGTTTGTAACTCCCATGGAGCATCCATGGAGCATCCTATGGGTGGAACCCAACTTGATAATCCATGGAGCCTCTTAGCCCACTATACAAGATATGAATGATTTACATAATCAACCAATATATTTAATTAGTTATCTTTTGATCACTTAATTAATTCTAATTAATTCTTTGATCAAACTAATCAAATAATATTATTAATATATTAGAACTTATAATATATTAATAATCTCCAAGTGTTATTTCTCTTATTTAGTCTATCCAATTGCATGGTGCCATGCAACCCAAATGGACCATGCCGGGTCGGGTCAAGTACTGACCAGAAATAGTTATGGACTTAGACACCTTATCCAACAGTCTCCCACTTGGATAAGTCTAATAACTATAACTCCAGTACTTCAGGAACCGACCAGCAATCGTAGCTCTTTCAAGGTCTCTCGGAACTCAGAAGATGTTGATACGCCATTTAAGATAAGTGATCATATAATCCTTTGTTCTAGATATCAGCCGAACAAATACATGGAACAATGTATTACTTATTGTCCGACAGTTTGTTTCCCGATTTCCGATTTGTTTGACAAAGAACTTAATTGAACACATCAACTTAGTTCTGACCGGGCCCGGTACATAGGTCAAAACAAAATCATCGAGGGGACCATATATCAGCTTCTAATCCAAGAAGGAACAGATAAACTTCGACTCTTATGTTTGTTCTACCACTCATTGAATTATACACAAAAGCACGTTTTATAACATCGAGTTACCAATGCGTTTTCGTACAATCAATGCATAACCAACTTGTAAGTAACAAATCATATCTCTAGGTTTGAAGACTTATATGATATTACCGTCTCACGATCACTCGAGATAAATTCCATGAAGTGATACCAGTGAGCGTGGGTTGAGTCCAATGCTCAGAACTTATGAGCACTCATGATTGTTGTAGCCTTGTCCAACACCTTAGACCTCTGCAACCAATCATGATAGTCTTGATTCATACCTACTTCCGACATATGAACGACTCTGGAGGTTTGAATAATATGTTATACCAAACAAAATTATTCTGGAAGTCAAAACATGCAAAAGAAATATAGTAAACGATCGACAAGAGATAGCAACACTTTACTCATAAATAAAACACCTTTTATTCATCATCTAATGTCAATTACACTTTACAAATTTCTACGTTATCTAACTACTAAATCTAATATCATCCTTCAGCCCTATGCTCCGAGCATGCTGGAGATGCTTAACCCGAGTCAGTCCCTTCGTGAGGGGATCTGCTGGGTTCTCATCCGATGATACCCTCTTTGCCACAAGGAGTCCTTCTTCTATCCGATGTCTGATAAAATGGTATGTTCTGTCGATGTGTCTGGATCTCCCGTGATCCCTTGGTTCCTTGGCTAAGGCAACAACACTTTCACTATCACAGAAAATTTCCATTGGCTCTTTAATAGCTGGTACAACTCCAAGGTCTCCAATGAAGTTCTTCAGCCATATCGCCTCTTTTGCCGCCTCGCTAGATGCAATATACTCTGATTCACAAGTTGAATCAGCCACTGTCTCTTGCTTGGAACTCTTCCAAGAAATTGCTCCTTTGTTTAGGGTAAAGACCCAGCCCGACTGAGAGCGGAAATTATCCCTATCAGTCTGGAAGCAAATATCACTAAACCCTACAACTCTCAAGTCATCACTCCCACCGAGGGTAAGGACCCAGTCCTTAGTCCTCCGTAGGTACTTGAGGATATTCTTTACCGCAGTCCAGTGTGCCTTGCCAGGGTTCCCCTGATACCTGCTAACCATGCTCAGTGCAAAGGCTACATCAGGTCGAGTACACGTCATTGCATACATGATCGATCCTACAGCAGAAGCATAAGGTATTCGACTCATTTCTGCTATCTCAGCCTCAGTGCTAGGGCTTTGTGTCTTACTCAATCTGGCGTTACTCTGGATGGGTAACTCTCCTTTCTTGGAGTCATGCATGCTGAATCTCTTCAGCACCTTATCCAAGTAGGTACTCTGACTAAGTCCAATTAGTCTTTTACTCCGATCTCTCAAGATCCTTATCCCTAGAATATAGGTAACTTCTCCTAGGTCCTTCATAGAGAAACACTTCCCAAGCCAGCACTTGACTTCCTGTAGAGTTGGGATGTCATTTCCTATGAGTAGTATGTCATCCACATACAAAACCAAAAAAACTAATTATACTCCCACTGGCCTTGACATACACGCAAGACTCATCTTCACTCCTAGAAAAGCCAAATTCCTTGACCTTTTCATCAAAGCAAAGATTCCATCTGCGAGGTGCTTGCTTCAATCCATAAATGGATTTCTCAAGCTTACACACTCTATTAGGGTACTCGTTGCTAACAAAACCCTCTGGCTGACTCATGTAAACATCTTCAGCCAACTTTCCATTAAGGAAAGCGGTTTTGACATCTATTTGCCATATTTCATAGTCATGAAATGCAACTATGGTTAACAGAACCCTAATAGACTTAATCTTGGCTACTGGAGAAAAGGTCTCATCATAGTCCACTCCAGGAATTTGAGAGAAGCCCTTTGCAACCAGTCGAGCCTTATAAGTGTGTACTTTACCATCCATGTCGGTCTTCTTCTTGAAGACCCATTTGCACCCTACTGTCTTACGACCAGATACATTCTCAACCAAGTTCCAAACTTGATTGTCATACATGGACTGTATTTCGCTGTCCATTGCCTCTTTCCACTTGGCTGACTTAGGGCCTGCCATGGCTTCCGCGTAACTGTTAGGTTCATCCAGACCTATCAGTGTCTCATCACTGATAAGCGTATCACCTTCTGCAGTAATGTGGAATCCATAGTAATGCTCAGGAGCATTCCTGACCCTTGTGGACCGCCTCAGAGATACAGACTTGTCAATTAGCTCAACAAGAGTTTCCTCCTCAAGTTGAGTGCTAGGGTATGAAGTTCCTTCACCGCTTGACTCTTGAATTTCTTCAAGATCAACTTGCCTCCCACTGTTTCCTTGGCTTATGAACTCTCTCTCTCTCTCTAAAGAAAGCCCTCCTAGCTACAAAGACCACATTTTCACTAGGTCTGTAGAAGAGGTAACCAAAGGATTGCTGTGGGTAGCCGATGAAAATACACCTCTCGCTTCGAGGTTCGAGCTTATCATGAGTCTCGCGTCTCACGAAAGTCTCGCAACCCCAAATTTGGATGTGGTCTAGTTTAGGCACTTTACCAGTCCACATCTCGTGAGGAGTTTTGGCAACTTTCTTTGTAAGGACTAGATTAAGGATATGGGCGGCAGTCTCTAAGGCATACCCCCAAAATGAGATTGGTAGCGAAGCTCGACTCATCATGGAACGAACAATATCCAACAAGGTTCGATTACGCCTCTCAGCCACACCATTCAACTGTGGTGTCCTGGGAGGTGTCAATTGTGAGACTATCCCACATTCCCTTAGATAGTCAAGGAACTCTGAACTAAGATACTCACCACCACGATCGGATCGAAGCATCTTAATGTTCCTGCCCAATTGATTCTCGACTTCCTGTTTAAATTCCTACCACCACGATTGGATCGAAGCATCTTAATGTTCCTGCCCAATTGATTCTCGACTTCCTGTTTAAATTCCTTAAACCTTTCGAAAGTCTCTGACTTATGCTTGATCAAGTAGACATATCCATATCTACTGTAATCATCAGTAAAAGTCGAATAATAACGATTAGCATCCCTTGTGGCATGTTTGAATGGTCCACACACATCTGTGTGTACAAGGTCCAACAAACCTTCACCCCTCTCACAAGAACCTGTGAAGGGTGACTTTGTCATTTTTCCAAGTAAGCATGACTCGCAACTATCATCTGACTTTAGGTCAAATGACTCCAAGACTCCATCCTTTTGGAGTTGGTCCTATGCGTTTCTTGCTTATATGTCCAAGACGACAATGCCATAATGATGCTTTATCCAAGTTATTATTAATGGAATCAATACACAATACATTATTTCCTAAGTTATCAACCACAGATACTGTTTCATACACGCCATCACAAGGTAATGCTTTAAAATAAAGAACATTATTAAAGAAAGCATTAATCGAACCAACTTCATTATCAAATGAAAATGTGAAACCTTGTTTATATAATGCATGAAAGGAAATAATATATCTTGCCATTTCTGGCGAATAACAACACTTATTCAAATCTAAACTAAACCCACTACTTAGCGATAAAGTATAAACTCCAATCTTGGTGACAGGTAAAGCTTTCCTATTCCCCATGATTAGGTTTATTCTTCCTTGCTCCACATTCTCACTTCTTCTTAGTCCCTGCAAGTCACAACAAATATGAATACCACAACCGGTATCAAGGACCCAAGATTTAGAATGGGGTGAGTTATTAGAAATGATAGTGTAAATACCTGCATGGTTGGGTTTAACTTTCCCATCCTTCACATTTTGCTGGTGTTTTGGGCAGTTCCGCTTCCAATGTGATTTTTCATGGCAATAGAAGCATTCAGCCTCTTTTGGGTCAGAAGAAGGAGTGATGAAACCTTTCTTGGTTCCACTTGAAGAAGAGCCATCAAGGGTTCGAGCCTTGGTACCCTTTGAAGAGCTCTTTCTCTTCTTCCCTCAACTTTTCCCGATTGCCAAAACCGAAGTAGAGTTTGTAGTAGGAGTGTTAACAACCGACTTCCCCTTAAGACCTGTTTCTGCGGTCTTGAGAAGTCCCTGAAGTTTGTTGAGTGTGACCTCTTCCTTATTCATGTGATATGTCATGCGGAATTGATCATAGCACGATGGTAAGGAGTGCAAAATGATATCTATTGCAAGCTCCTCAGGGAAGTTCACATTAAGCTTCAACAATCGATCCACATACCTTTGGATTTTCTGCATGTGGCTAGTGACGGATTCCCCGTCCTTCATCATGGTTGTTATCATGGAGCAGATGTTTTCATACCTCTCTTGTCGTGCACTTTGATGGTATATTTCCATCAGATCTTGGTGCATTTCATAAGGGTAGAAATGCTCATAAGACTTTTGGAGTTCTACTGTCATCGTGGCCATCATGATGCATGCCACCTTGGTAGCATCCCTTTCATGTGCCTGAAAGTCAGCGATCTCCTGGGGAGTTGCAGTGGTCTCATCAATCTCCTTAAGCTCCTTGTCAAGGACATATTCTTTGTCCTCGTAGCGGGTAATCATCCTGATGTTTCTGATCCATTAATTGAAGTTGGATCCATCAAAAGTGACTTTCCCACACAAGTTCATAAGGGTAAAGGAGCCATTAGGATTAGAGCCAGAAGCAGCATTGTTTGAAGACATCTGAAGGAAGAGGACAATATTAGTTTAGATATTAAGAGAGTCCTTAATAAAACACCCAAATGTAATATTAAGGCTAGGATTCAATCACAATATATTATAACTTAGAAGAGGTATGCCGTAATCCAAGCTATAACATATTTGAAAGGTAGGTGAATGACGATTCACAAATTTCCACCACGAAAAACGAAATATTAAATATTAGGTTTTTGATTGGTTCTTAGAAATTCCTAGATTCTTTGAGATTCAATGAACTTTTCAAAGGCATGTTTCAATCTCGAGTGTGCCCTCCAAGTTTTGTGACTGGGATACCGAGGATCACAAAACGAGGTGTGAAGTAACCATGCAAATCACTTGGTACCCTTAAAGTTTATCACTCAATCGATGTACCGGTAAACCACAAACGCTCCACCGATACTATAATAAACCTTAAGTCCCCCTTTACCTACCTTGTTAAGTCCAAGTTAGTGTTCCGGTTAACCATACACGCTCCACCAACGACTTAAACAAAGTGTAAAGTGTAATTTCATGGATTAGCACCGTATTCACATTTTTCCTAAAGTAACTAAGATTGGGAATTTAATAAAACATTTAGTTACTTTATAATATTCATCATACTTTTAATGAGAATTTATAAGTCCTTGTCCTACCCGTTCGGCTAACGACCCTCCACCAGTCAAGCAAGCGGTGGGTGAGAGTGGACACCCATTAAGTTGCCATTTTATAGGCAACAACCTTATACCCACCTTATAGATCGGCTTCGTGAATGAGGCGTACTAGCGGTAAGACGACTTTAATCTTATATATATATATATATATATATTAACTTATAATATTATAAGTATAAGGGTAGAATTTTAACTTTTAAAATTCTAAGGGTTGGAACTGAAGTTTTAGCATGACTTTACTTGTTCCAAAACTTGAGGGCAAGTTTTGTAAACTTTCAAAACTTTTCATTTCTTGTAACTTATGAGTTTATTAGAGTAATAAAAATGAAGACTCTTCATTTTTCTAACTCTTGTGTTCTTTTAATGGTTTTAACTCAAGTGACTTTTGGTTTTCCATAACTTGAGGACAAGTTATGGACTCCATTAAAACACATTATGATCAAGAATTAAACTACCACATAGGTTATAAATAATTCCTATGATCATCTAAACATCATAAGATGAAGAACATGAACATGAACACTTTCATGAATCAAAACTACACTTCAAACTTTGTAATTTTGATAACTAGTTGTTGTAGATGGATTAGCAAAGACATTACACCATCTAAAACAAGTTTTCAAGTACCAAAACAGTTTAGGGTAATGTTTCTAGTCCATTTCTAGCAACTAAAGTCGAAAATCTGCACTCTGTGGCTCCTACTCGCCGAGTGCATGAACCTACTCGGCGAGTAGGTTGAAGATACAAGTGAACTCGGCGAGTTCATCAGGCAGACAGCAAGCTTTTCGACTTTTTTCAACTTTTAAGCACAAATAACAAACAAACAAGCCTAGGCTCTGATACCACTGATGGGTTTTGAGCATTCTAACACTTCCTAAGTGTACATGCAACCCTAATAACCTTGGATCTATGTTTGTCTAATTATCATGCAAAGTTGAATTCCAAGGTTATATTCCTATCTAGCATACATGGGGAACAATTTCTAACTTGAATGAAAGATAGAATAACTTACCTTGTTGTTGCTTATGTTCCTTGAAACCTTGTGAGCCTAGCACCCCAAGTGTGATGCCTCAAATGCTTCACACAACACTAAATGCTCTTGGAAAGACTTTTAAGAGAATACACACTTCTTGAAATCGGCCTAGCCCTCTTGTTTCATATGTGTAGCCGATTTTGGTGGAGAATAGGATTCTTATATAGTGTTGACACATCTAGGGTTACACCATGTAAACCCTAATGTGTCATGACTCTTCATTTCCATGACCCATGGGTTTGTAACTCCCATGGAGCATCCATGGAGCATCCTATGGGTGGAACCCAACTTGATAATCCATGGAGCCTCTTAGCCCACTATACAAGATATGAATGATTTACATAATCAACCCATATATTTAATTAGTTATCTTTTGATCACTTAATTAATTCTAAATTATTTCTTTGATCAAACTAATCAAATAATATTATTAATATATTAGAACTTATAATATATTAATAATCTCCAAGTGTTATTTCTCTTATTTAGTCTATCCAATTGCATGGTGCCATGCAACCCAAATGGACCATGCCGGGTCGGGTCAAGTACTGACCAGAAATAGTTATGGACTTAGACACCTTATCCAACACTACTTTTGATGGGGTTCAGGATCCGATCGTTGCTATGAGGTGGTTGTCGGACGTGGAGGGGTGTTTCTTTACGTGTTCATGCCCTGCAGATCATAGAGTGAGGTGTGCTTTGAACCTTTTGAGGCTCGGGGCGAAGGATTGGTGGAGGTTGACAATGGGATTTTATTCGGATGCACAGCGGGCTGTGGTTACATGGGATCAGTTCCGGGAGATGTTCGATACCCGTTATGTTCCACGGGTTGAGAGGGAGAGGTTGGCTCAGGAGTTCTTGGAACTGAAGCAGGATTCGGAGTCGGTGATGGAGATCACCAGGATGTTCACTGAGAGGGCGATGTTTTGCCTTGAGTTTGCTTCGGAGTAGGCTCAGATGTCCTGATATATGAGTATGCTCAAGAGGGATATCAAGCAGTTTGTGTCTACGCAGAGGTGCGAGACCTTACTGGAGTTGCAGGAGGCCGCTTGACGGCGTGAGTTGAAGATTGAGTTGCAGTTGAAAGAGCAGAGGTAGGCCTCGACGCAGTTACAGCCGGCGCCGAAACGGTCCAAGACAGTTGATTCTAGTTTGGGAAGTCAGAGCAGCCGCACTTGCGAGAAGTGCGGGAAGGGTCATATCGGAGTTTGTAGGTCTGGTGGTGCGTGCCGCAAGTGTGGGAAAGAGGGGTATTATGCGAGGGATTGCCGTCAGTCAGCCCCGGTTCAGGATTTGAGGATTTGTTATCATTGCCATCAGGTTAGTCACTTGAGGGCCAACTGTCCACAACTTGTTTCCAGATTGGTGCAGGTTCCAGCACCGTCTACTGTGAGGATTACTGGTGGGGGTCAGGGTGGAGCGGAGCCTCCGTGGACTCAGCGGCGAGCTTTTTAGCTCACATCAAAGGAGGTCAGGGCAGAGCCGGATGCAGTTGCGGGTATGTTTTCATTTCGTTGTTGTCTGATTATTTATGTGGTGTTGTATTTTATTTGCCATTTTGCGTGTTTCATGGTTTGGTTGGGAGTGTTAGTAACTAGGAGTTGTAGGCGGTTAGCATCTAAGGAATTGATGGTCAGAATTTGGTTGTATGGTCTTGTTGTTGGGTATAGCAATTGTGATTTGAGAAGTGTTTAGCGGAGAGTCGAACTCCCTTAGAGTTCGTGATGTGCGATGCCGGGAAGTGATTTTGTGGAGGTTGCTCGTTTCAGAAGAAATCAGTTCATGGATAAGAGGAGTATGTTGAGTAGGGATGATTGATTTATGTCGGTTGAGTCACCGGTGGTTGGTAATCAGTGCTCTAAGTGGGGAGAATTGGAAAATTCTCAGGAGGATCGACAAGCATTCGAGGTTGATTAGCTGTTTGGGATTCAGCAGTGTTTCACTCAGCCAAGAGTGTGGGCTGGTATGAGTAAGTGACAGACAAATGGGGCGGGATACAGACCAAGGTTTTCGGAAAAGGTGATTGGTTGTTGTGAGGCCTAGGATTAGGCCGAGATCTGAGTAGATGGAATGGAGTTAGAGTTTGGAACCCCTAGAAGGCTATAACAGTATATACGGGAGAGATTCCCAGGAAGGATAGTTCGGGATGATGTATGATAGTCTGAGCGGTCCGGGGAGACTGAAGGCCGGTGGGCGTACCAGTCAGGTCGAAGGCTCGGAGAACGGTCCAGACAGGCTGAAGGCCCTGGAGGGCGATCCATACATGCTGAAGGTTCTGAGAGTGGTCCAGATTGGCTGAAGGCATGGTAAGGCGGTCCAGTCATGCTGAAGACTCTGTATGTGTTGATAGATCTATATGAGGAGATGGATTGAGTATGTTGCGATGCAATAGCAAACAGTAGGTCTGGCCCCGAGTATTGATCATGTTAGTGGAAGGCAGTACATGGACCCGAGAGTCCTTGCGAGCAGATTCAGAGTGTGTGTGATGCATGGAATAGCGGTTACTCTACAAGGGAATAGTGTAGAGTGGGGTGTGAGCATTGTGGCACTTGTTGAAGTAACGAGGTGTTCAAGTAGACTTCCTTGGATAAGGAGAGGGAAAGGTATGTAACTTCGGGAGGGAGTGTTGGTTCACAGAAGTGAAAGCAGAAGTGAGAATGGATGATTGAGAGTATTTCAATTATGGTTGTCGAGCACCGTGATCGTCCCAGTGGTATGGAAGCACATCCGGATTGGGTGTCTGTTGAGGTTGCGGAAGAATTTTAGGTAGTGTAGAACCAGAGGAGTTCGGAAGTGATGCAAGGATGGAGCCTTGGATTTTCTGTATGGTTGTGATCAGGAGGTTATGTATGTAGTGGTAATTCATCATAGGGATGTATGGAGGTATCGTCAGTGTGTCGGGTTTTCCAGCTCGAGGATGTTGGATCAGGTACAATATGGGCATGAGAGTGTAGATGGGAGCTCATGGGAGCTGCTCAGGGGCGGTAGGATGTATCATCCTGTCAGCGTGGGAAGGAAAGAGTAGGATTCATAAAGGAAGCGGAATGAGTCCTAGCAGTGAAATTCGATAAAAGTTATGTCAGTCGAGGAAAGGGATAGCAGTTTGGTACCGGGTCACGACCCGGTGGTCTATAGTGATGCCCAACTTTTGTAAGAAGCAAGTGATTGGGTGAATTAGAATGATGGAAGTATCATCGGCTGATACTTAGTTGATGTGTTTATCATTAAAAGGAAGAAGTCGGTGGTTGGTTTGAAGCAAGTTTCATGACTCTGTAACGGAAGAGTTGGGTTTTATTGAGATTTGTTAATAGTATTTGAAGGAACCTGAGTCGGTTGAGACCAGGAGCTGTAATGTGGGAGTATTATCTGGAAATGTGTTGCTACAGGCTTCGAGGACAAAGCCTAATTTAAGTGGGGGAGAATTGTAACACCCCGAGTTCAGAAGTGCAAGTTCAGGGTTCTTAGTGTAAATAAGGAAGGTCGACTCAGCGAGTCGATGGGTAGACTCGGCGAGTCGAGTCGCGATCTGGCCACGTGTTAAATGACCAACTCGACGAGTCGGCGGCTGGACTCGGTGAGTTGGTGCTTGTGACAACCAGAAATTTCCATTCTGTACAACATATCAAGTCAATAGAAATCAGATCAGTTACTGTTAATTTTCATACTATTTGGAATAAGTTTGAGTATTCTATGATTAACACTTAAACAAATACGAGGAGAGAGGATGACCTAGGGTTTATTGTGCAACAATAACTTTCCATACTCCAAGAAATTGGAGTTTACGACCCAAACATTGAGTTTGCGGTCGTAAACCCCATGGAGTATATATATGGCCCTTAGCCATTTTTATTCATTTGTTCCATTTTCAACTAGAGAAAAACCCGATTCTCTCTCAAGGATCTTCAGCCTTTCGTCCCAAATTGTAAGTGCTTCCATCTTAGAGTATAATAGGGCTTGTTATATGTCTATACATCAAGAAATCACGAGGAAACAACAAGATCAAATAGTTTGCGGCCCAAGAACACCTTGGACCATAAACCCTTCTTTAAGGGCCAAAAGTGTGCCCTAGTCCCTTCCTTTCCTTGTGAAACTAGCCTAGAATCATACCTTAATGTGTATGGGACTTGAAAGCACAAAAATACCATGGTCCATATGAGATTACGGCCGCAAACACAAAGGGAATTGGTCCTAGGGCCGTGAACTCCTCAAAGGAGGAAAATGGTGCCCTAATCTCTTCCAAGGACTAAACCATCAAGTAGAAATACTTCTAAGGGACATGTAAGGCTTCAAACCATCAAATGATCAAAAGATTAGGATAATACTTATATGGCTATATTTTCCCTAATGCAAAAGGATAATACTTATATGGCTATATTTTCCCTATTACTTTTATTTTGTGATACGTTCACATAAACGATGAGGTAGACTATATATTGCTAATAGTAGTCATACATGAGAAAAACCATCTTTGTTACAGCAAAACATTCAAGTCTTGGTAGAAGACTACTCTCAAAACATTCAAGTCTTGGTAGAAGACTACTTTCAAAACATTCAAGTCTTGGTAGAAGACTACTTTTATACTAGTAGGAAATATGGGATTTTCTAGGGTTTTTCACACTTATATCAAATGTATCATTCAAAGATTTACATGACATTCATAACAGCTTTCCAAAACAGAGTAATGACACTTAAATACTTATGAATTCACCAGCTTTATGCTGATCTACTCTTTCAAAATAACTTGTATTCTCAGGTCACCAATAGACAGGTACGATGACCAGGTTTTGACAAGACGGAGCACATACAAGACTCTTCTTTTATTTTGATTACATATTTTGGTGTCTTATTACTATTAAAGAACACATATGTATTAAAACTTTACTTTTAATGCAATGGATGGTGTTGTTTCTTGTTTACTACTTTACACTGTTATGATACTTCACATGACGTCCTCCACCCCTGAACGTTTCTGCCGTTCTTGGTTTTAGGGTGTGACAGATTGGTATCAGAGCATTGTTTATAGTGAATATAGTATATCAACCCATAAAAGATATACTAACTACAAATACATTGGGATTAAAATACT
This sequence comes from Lactuca serriola, assembly GCF_051521515.1. Lineage (NCBI taxonomy): Eukaryota > Viridiplantae > Streptophyta > Magnoliopsida > Asterales > Asteraceae > Lactuca > Lactuca serriola. Next base: position 185,646,656 of record NC_136416.1, on the reverse strand, counting down.
CTGACTAAGAGTTTATACTTTTAAATAATAAAATATTTAAGTAAGTATACTTGCCTGCATTCATACTAAAATCAGTGTCACAATGACAAGAACAGAAGTATTATGATTGTTGAATATCACAAGTAAGCTTGGGGATGTATGGTCAGTCTTGGGAGTGGCATAGCCTGATCAACTATGCTGGTCTGAGGAGTGATTAACATATGCCCAAGAATGGTTGTGATGTGGCAACAAGTCTAAAAACTTACCAACACAACTACAAAGAAATACCATAGGGGTATTTGGTCTTACGGTAATTACCTATTTGAGAACTAAATAGATTTTTATTAATATGTCAATAGTTGTTTAGTGGATACACAAAAGTTATATGTACTAGGATGTTATAGACTTAGAATCTGTGAAATCTTTGCCTTATGTCCTGTCCTCGTTGGGTTGGGGGCTTAGGGTTAGGGTCACTTATTCGAAGGTCTATCCTATCCTAACTACATATAACTGGTATGCACTAAACAAGTATTGAAGCAACTGATAAAGATCATCTTATAATTATCTTAGTTAGTTCGTATATTTAGTTATTTCTTATATCCCTTTTCTCGCATAGATTTTAATGGCTGGATTTCACCACGGCGACTCGTACTTCCCAAACCAAGGCAACACTGGATTGCTAGAGGAAGAACCAGAAGATGATCACCCAATCCCTTTGGATGATCACCATGCTGAGGGTTTTTCTGATAGTTCTGACTCGGATCCTGAAGTCAACAACCTACCTCCAGCTACTCAAAACCCAAACCTGAACCCCCGTCCCGCATTTCAAGGACCCACACCCCTGTGGGCCACAAACTTGAATACATGGAGCCAGGAACAGGGCCAACCTATCTCCTACAATGGAGATAGAAGCTTCTACAACCTCACTGATGGAGGTTCTGCTGACAGGGTCCTACCCATCATGGTTCGTAGGATTTCTCGAAACACGATACTGGGTCAATCAACTATCAATCGAGTCTTGGAGATTGACGCCAATATTGGCGTTAACACTGTCTGCATTCGCCAACTAGAGTCTGCTCAGGAAAGGACTCTGGTCTACAATGCAGCTCTACAGAGAGAGCTTGTTGGAACCCAAGCTGAAGTTAGGGAACTTCGAGCTCAGCAAGTGAGAGCTGACAGGCGTATAAGGGACATAGAACGCCTACTGTCGGGATCAAGAACTCATGCTGGTAGTTCTCGTCGCCGATAGAATCTCATCGACTCATCTTTTGGATATAAGCTAGTTTATGTAAAAACTTTGGTTTAATTTCCTATCCTTGTAAATCTTAGACCCGTTGGATCTTGATATAGTCATAGTTCTATCAAAATTTTCCTATTTTGGTTGATGTAAGGCCTACTTCTAGGCCACTTTTCCCAAACTTATTACATCTGTAATTCCAGTATTATTGATAGATATCTAATCATATGGAAGTTATTATCCAAATGCTATCATCTTCATTCAAACATACTATTCATTGTGCTGTTGGACTATGGAGAGTTAGTCCATGGGTCACTCTCATTATTCATTTATTCTTATCCATGTTGCCATATTTTTAAACGTATAGTTAAAAGATGCCGCCATGCAGAAATCCAAGGCGTAACCCAAATAACGAAACGCCGATACCACCACCTCAGCCTTCTCAACCACCTCCTCCTTTCGACGCTACCATGTTCCAGGCAGCCTTCATAGCAGCCGTAGCAGTTGCTGTGTCAGCCATCAATACTCCTGTCCCTAGTGGATCGGGAACAGGTGCACATCCTTCCAACCACCGCGAGAGCAATGGGCATCCCAGGGAATGCACCTACAAGGATTTTACGAATGTTGAACCCCAGAAATTCAATGGAACTGGTGGGGTTATGGTCTTAAGGCAATGGATCGAAAAGACGGAAGCGTTCTTTGAAATCTACGCCTGCCCGGAGGGTAACAAGGTCAAGTTTGCTACTTGTACCTTTTCTGACAGAGCACTAACTTGGTGGAATGGCCATGTTAAGTCTCTGACTATTGTGGTGGAAAATTCTATCAGCTGGGAAAACTTGAAAGCCATGCTGATGAGAGAGTACTGTCCTCGAGGGGAAATACAAAAACTCGAACATGAACTCTGGGGTCTAGAAATGGTTGGTTCCGATATATCAACCTATACAAATAGATTCTGTGATCTGGCAATTCTATGCCCTGATATGGTTGCTCTTGAGAGCAAGAAAATAGAGAGATATATATGGGGACTGTCGCCCCAGATCCAGTCAAGTGTGTTAGCTTCCAAGCCTGTCACTTTTGACAGCGCCAAGGATCTGGCACAATCTCTCATAGATCACGGGAAACACCAGAACCCAACAATCCCTACACCCCAGCCACAAAAGGGAAACAACGACGACAACAAGAAGAAGGGGTGGCGCAAGAGCAAAAGAGGGGCTTCGCAAGAATCCTCAAAGAGACAACAACTTGTGGCAATCAATGTTGCCACGGTAACCCCTGTTGTCCCTGCAAACCCATTACCAGCAAAAGCATATGCCGGTAATCTTCCTAGGTGCAACAAATGCAACTTCCATCACCATGGACCTTGCAAAGAAATGTAGTGCTCTAACTGCAACAGGAAGGGGCATACTGGCCGTTTCTGCAAGACTCCAGCAGCGCCGACCGCCCAAGTTCCTAACGCCGGTGTGGGCCAAGCTTGCTACGGTTGTGGCGAGGTAGGCCACTACAAGAGGAACTGCCCTAAGGCGGGGATGGCTGGCGGAGTAGGAAGAGCTATGGCCATGGGCCACGAGGAAGCAATAGCTGATCCTACGATAGTTATTGGTACGTTTCTCCTCGATAACTCATATGCTTGCATACTTTTCGACAGTGGAGCGGAGAAAAGTTTTGTAAGCCATAAATTTGCACACCTACTTAAACAAAAACCTTGTGCCTTAGATAAATCATTCATAGTAGAGATGGCAAACGGGAAAACGGAAGGTACTAACTGCGTATACGTAGGTTGTAGTTTAAATTTAGATGGTCATACTTTAAAGATAGACCTCATGTCGGTCCCAATTAAATGTTTCGGCGTTATTGTCCGCATGGATTGGTTGAGTCTTCTTCGCGCCGACATCATGTGCTTTGAAAAAGTAGTTCGTCTTAACCTTCTTAACAACGAAACCTTAGTTATCTATGGCGACAAACCTAGTACGAGCCTTCGCATCATTTCGTGCATCCAAGCTCAGAAGTGCTTACGAAAGGAATATCATGCATTCCTCGCACACATCGTCAATACGAGTCAAGAAGTAAAAGACATTCAGAACATCCCCGAAGTACGCGAATTTCCCGAAATCTTTCCAGAAGAACATCCCGGATTACCACCACAACGCCAAGTCGAGTTCAGAATCGACTTAGTGTCAGGGGCTACTCTCGTAGCCAAATCTCCTTACCGTCTGGCATCGGCAGAGATGCAGGAACTTTCCAGTCAGCTTAACAAACTTCTCAAGAAGGGATTCATAAGGCCAAGCTTCTCACCATGGGGAGCACCGGTCTTGTTCATCAAGAAGAAAGATGGATTGTTTCGTATGTGCATCGCCTACAGGGAACTCAACAAGCTTACCATTAAAAATTGTTATCCCTTGCCCCGCATAGAAGATTTATTTGATCAACTTCAAGGAGCCAACTACTTCTCGGAGATAGATCTACGATCCAGATATCACCAACTACGAGTGCTAGAGGAAGATGTTCCCAAGACAGCCTTCCGAACTCGTTATGGACACTACGAGTTTGTAGTGATGCCATTCGGATTAACTAACGCGCCCGCAGTATTCATGGATCTGATGAATAGGGTGTGCCGTCCTTACTTGGATCAGTTCATCATCGTCTTCATTGATGACATACTCATTTACTCTCGAAGTAAGGAGGAACATAGTCAACATCTCCGCAGAGTCTTAGAAACATTACGATCGGAGAATCTCTATGCGAAGTTCTCTAAATGCGAATTTTGGATCCGACGAGTCAAATTCTTGGGCCACGTTGTTAGCGAAGAGGGAACACACGTGGACCCTTCCAAAATCAAGGCCATTGAGAACTGGTCAGCACCAAAGACACCTACAGAAATTCGTCAATTTCTAGGTCTCGCTGGCTACTATCGCAGGTTCATTCAGAACTTCTCCCGCATAGCGAAACCTCTTACAACACTGACCCAGAAAGGCGTGGCCTTTGACTGGGAAGAGAGACAGGAGAGAGCATTCCAAACGCTCAAGCGAGCCTTGTGCACCGCACCAATACTATCCCTTCCCGAAGGGATAGAAGACTTCGTTGTCTATTGCGATGCATCAAATCAAGGACTCGGATGTGTTCTGATGCAACGAGGTAAATTCATCGCCTATTCCTTGAGACAGCTGAAGACACATGAAGTTAACTACACCACCCACGACCTGGAACTTGGAGCAGTTGTATTTGCTCTGAAAATCTGTAGACACTACCTGTATGGTACAAAAAGCACGATCTTTACAGACCACAAAAGTCTACAACATATATTCGACCAGAAAGAGCTCAACATGAGACAACGACGGTGGGTCGAGCTACTCAGTGATTACGAATGCGAAATTCGTTATCATCCGGGGAAAGCCAACGTAGTAGCTGACGCCCTAAGTCGGAAGGAATATTTTGGTCGTAGAGTCAAATATTTGACTATAACTATCCATTCACACTTGTCCACGCAAATTAAGGAGGCTCAGCTCGACGCTTTGAAACCTGAAAATGTGGCAGGTGAATCCCTGAGAGGAATGGATAAGAATTTAGAAGTCAAGGGTGGCGGAGCCTTATACCTCATGGATCGGATCTGGACACCGAAACACGGTGGCTTCAGAGACTTGGTCATGACTGAGGCACACAACACTCGTTATTCCGTCCACCCAGGTTCAGATAAGATGTATATGGATCTTAAAAAGTTATGCTGGTGGCCTAACATGAAAGCAGATATTGCTACCTTTGTAAGTAAATGCCTTACTAGTGCGAAGGTGAAGGTCGAATACCAGAAACCCTCTGGTCTTCTGCAGAAACCGGAGATACCAGAATGGAAGTGGGAGCGGATCACTATGGACTTCATAGCCAAGTTGCCCAAGACAACGGGTGGACTTGATACCATATGGGTCATCGTCGACAGATTGACCAAGTCTGTACACTTCCTACCCATCAAAGAAACCGACAAAATAGAGAAACTTACGAGAACCTATATTAGGGAGATTGTACGACTGCATGGTGTTCCCATATCCATTATCTCAGATAGAGATAGTAGATTCACTTCTAGGTTCTGGCATTCGCTACAAAGTTCCCTAGGAACTAGGTTGGACATAAGTACAACCTGCCATCCACAGACCGACGGACAAAGTGAGAGAACTATCCAAACCTTAGAAGATATGTTGCGATCCTGTGTGATTAACTTTGGGAAAGCTTGGGATACTCATTTACCCCTTGTTGAATTTTCCTACAGCAACAGTTATCACACGAGCATAAAGGCAGCTCCTTTCGAAGCCCTCTATGGCCGAAAGTGCAGATCCCCTCTATGTTGGGCTGAGGTGGGTGATAACCAGTTAGCTAAGGGACGAGTTCCCGAAAGCACTCTCACGGGTCCGGAGATCATTCGGGAAACGACAGAGAAGATCGTTCAAATTCATGAACGGTTGAAATCCTCTAGAGACCGACAGAAAAGCTATGCTGACAAGCGAAGGAAACCATTGGAATTCCAGGTGGGCGACCGAGTTCTACTAAAGGTCTCACCCTGGAAGGGCTTGATACGCTTCGGAAAGCGTGGGAAGCTCAATCCAAGGTACATAGGGCCTTTCGAGATTCTTGCCCGAATCGGCCTCGTAGCTTACAAACTTAATCTACCCCGCGAACTCAGTAACGTACATTCTACCTTCCACGTCTCGAACTTGAAAAAGTGTCTGTCTGACGAGACTCTTTTTATCCCGCTCGACGAGATCGAGATCAATGAGAGCCTCAACTTCGTGGAAGAACCAGTAGAGATCATGGAACGAGAGGTCAAGTAAACAAAACAGAGCCGTATCCCGATAGTGAAGGTTCGCTGGAACGCCAAGTGGGGACCTGAATTCACTTGGGAACGAGAGGATCAGATGAAACTGAAATATCCTCATCTTTTTTCTTAGTTATTTGTAACTACTTATTTGCTTAAATTCTAATTTCGGGACGAAATTCCTTCTAACGGGGAAATGATGTGACAACCCGAAATTTCCATTCTGTACAACATATCAAGTCAATAGAAGTCAGATCAGTTACTGTTAATTTTCAGACTATTTGGAATAAGTTTGAGTATTCTATGATTAACACTTTAAGAGATATGAGGAGAGAGGATGCCCTAGGGTTTATTGTGCAATAATAACTTTCCATACTCCAAGAAATTGGAGTTTACGACCCAAACATGGAGTTTGCGGTCGTAAACCCCATGGGGTATATATATGGCCCTTAGCCATTTTTATTCATTTGTTCCATTTTCAACTAGAGAAAAACCCGATTCTCTCTCAAGGATCTTCAGCCTTTCGTCCCAAATTATAAGTGCTTCCATCTTAGAGTATAATAGGGCTTTTTATATGTCTATACATCAAGAAATCACGAGGAAACAACAAGATCAAATAGTTTGCGGCCCAAGAACACCTTGGACCATAAACCCTTATTTAAGGGCCAAAAGTGTGCCCTAGTCCCTTCCTTTCCTTGTGAAACTAGCCTAGAATCATACCTTAATGTGTATGGGACTTGAAAGCACAAAAATACCATGGTCCATATGAGATTACGGCCGCAAACACAAAGGGAATTGGTCCTAGGGCCGTGAACTCCTCAAAGGAGGGAAATGGTGACCTAATCTCTTCCAAGGACTAAACCATCAAGTAGAAATACTTCTAAGGGACATGTAAGGCTTCAAACCATCAAATGATCAAAAGATTAGGAGATTACGGCCGTAAAATCAAGGTTTTACGACCATAAACTCAATGGGTATGGTCCTTGGGGAGTAAACTCAAGAAAGGGGTCGTTTGCAACCCTAAACCCAATAGCTTTGTCCTACAACAACTTAGATGTAATCCTTGGGACTTATATCACTTATCTAAGGTGTTTAGCATGTCCTAGGATGTCTTAACATTGTCAATTAGTAGTTTAAATAGTAATTGGATACATATATATGTGTGTGATTATATGTTAACTAGGATCTTTGAGTGTGTGCAAGTCTTCACTTGACACTTAGCAATCCTACATCGTTCAGTTCATCCAAACCACCATCTACAGGTGAGTTCATATCCCTTAATCAATGTTTTAAATGATTTTAGATGATTTAATGGGGGGGGGATACAAGTAGAAAACAACATGTTATAGATTCAATCGCATGTGATTTATAACTGTGTTTTCAACCAACTGATTTCACATACTTCAAAATGTGATACATGAAAAGGTTTTCTGTCTTAAAATATTTTGTTATCAAATGAATTACTTTTGAAATGTCTTATAAAATGACATCAAGTCATTGTTATTAATTGTTCAAAACTCTTAAATGTTTTACAAAACCTCTTTCATCTTCTTAAGCAAAACTATATCTATACACTTATGTTTATATATATATATATATATATATATATATATATATATATATATATATATATATATATATGTATTGATACGATAGCTTTCATCCTTCATTCAGTTCCCACACTCTTGAGTAGCACGGGTGTATAAACCTTCTTGAACATCAAATATATTCCAGTAAACTATCATAGGGATAGTTTAGGGGATACAAAACATTATTCCTATTACAAGGAATCACACCAGAGTCAGTTCAATCATGAGTCTATACTAAATGCTATATGAAGAGATACACTTACTTGGATACACTTACATGGATACTTGTACCTAGATACTATATGATGAGATACTATTACATATTAGACGTGTAGATTAGTTCTGTTTATCCTAGTACAAAAGGATATCATACGGGACTAACCATTCCGGCACCCACCTGTTAGCAACAGAGGTAATGAACATCTACGGATGCCTACGGTTAATACTTATACTAGGGGTACCTTTACGGGACTAACCATTCCTACAACCTGTTGTTAGCTACAGAGGAAAATGAACATCTATGGAGGTTCAAGGTTAATACTATTCGGCAGTCGCGATGTCAGGTTTATCCTAATGCAAAAGGATAATACTTATATGGCTATATTTTCCCTATTACTTTTATTTTGTGTTACGTTCACATAAACGATGAGGTAGACTATATATTGCTAATAGTAGTCATACAGGAGAAAAACCATCTTTGTTACATCAAAACATTCAAGTCTTGGTAGAAGACTACTTTCAAAACATTCAAGTCTTGGTAGAAGACTACTTTTAAAACATTCAACTCTTGGTAGAAGACTACTTTCAAAACATTCAAGTCTTGGTAGAAGACTACTTTCAAAACATTCAAGTCTTGGTAGAAGACTACTTTCAAAACATTCAAGTCTTGGTAGAAGACTACTTTTATACTAGTAGGAAATATGGGATTTTCTAGGGTTTTCACACTTATATCAAATGTATCTTTCAAAGATTTACATGGCATTCATAACAGCTTTCCAAAACAGAGTAATGACACTTAAATACTTATGCATTCACCAGCTTTATGCTGATCTACTCTTTCAAAATAACTTGTATTCTCAGGTCACCAGTAGACAGGTACGATGACCAGGTTTTGACAAGACGGAGTACAGACAAGACTCGTCTTTTATTTTGATTACATATTTTGGTGTGTTATTACTATTAAAAAACACACATGTATTAAAACTTTACTTTTAATGCAATGGATGGTGTTGTTGCTTGTTTACTACTTTACACTGTTATGATACTTCACATAACGTCCTCCGCCCCTGAACGTTTCCGCCATTCTTGGTTTTGGGGTGTGACAGTGCTAAAGGGAGAAAGCCCTAATCCGGGGATTGTTCCATATATAAAGCACATTATAACCCACCTTCAGCCTCTTTGCTACCCATTTGAGATCCAGAAACCCTCATCTCGTGTGTGTGACTCCATTGATGAAGAGTTAGAGCTTGGAAGAGAAATTTGGTGTAAGAAGCTTGGGGATTTGGAGGCCATCATCAAGGGGCTTGGGTATATCTGGAATCTACTTCTATTTGGGCACATTTCAGGGGTAAGGAACCTCCTCCTTAAGCTATTTCATTATTGATTCATGAATGGTGGTTGATTTGGGATTCATTAGCTTGTTTGGGAGTTATCTCGAGTGTGAGGCTTAGATCTGAAGTTGCTACTTCAGATCTAGATTTGTGATGGCCCAAAAGGTCATAAAGTTCCTGTCTAAGAGTTATTGGTGAAGCCCTTTGTCTTTAACCCCAGCCCTAGAAGTGTTTTGGGCTTATATCTCCTTGCTTTCACGTAAAGTTTGCAACTTTATGTGAGGGTTAGATTGTAGAAGAGTGGATCTATGGATTAGAGTCCCTGCATGGCTTGAAAAGCCTCTGTATGGAATGAGAACTGAAGAGACTTGGCGAGTCACATAGGTGTACTTGACGAGTTGTATGATTATGGCATGGACTCGGCGAGTTGGAAGAACAACTCGGCGAGTCTGTTGAAATGTAACACCCGTCAAAATTAGGTCAATAACAATCACATGTGATTATGCCAATCATGTAATGTGATTTTGTTAAACTAGTAATGTGATAAACTTACTATGTAATTCATGTTAAATTATGAACTTTCATGATACAACTCAAAGTATACATTCATTACGATTACAAAAATATAGAGAACATCTAAATCTGACTTCGCGTGAAGAAGTTATGATAAATTCTAACACTATAATGCCTTACAACAAGAGGGATTTAAAATAGATTTGGAATTAGCTATTGGAGTCTAAAATAAAGTCGTAGTACTCGTAATTACCTACGCGTGCATATAAAGAACGCCAAAAACGGAGTTCGTATGCAAAAGTTATGGTCTTCCGAAGATGCAGCTGTCAGAAACCCTAATTTGACTGAACTCACGACGTGAGCATCAAATATTCACGACGTGAGGAGTCAACAGACACTAATCGGAGCTAGAAAAAAATGCATTAAGGCTATGGGATGACTCATGGAAGTTCAAACGTGAACCTATCATGTTCACGACGTGAATGGCCCCAGAACACCCTATAAATAGCGATCAAAGCTCATTCAATCCTTACACCTTCTCCTTTCATTCTCTCTCATTTCCGAAGGCCGTTTTTCCCTTCTCGGGCCTGACAACGACGAGCCTCTGACCGTTTAGATTCTATAATCACGCTACTAAGGTGAGTTTCACGGCCCCACTTTCTAATATTTTCGGGGGAACACGCATGCTAAATATTGAATAAAAGTTAATATTATGTTTATATGATAGTATGTTCGTATCAACATATATAGTTATATTAACCGTGATATAGTTGTTTTGCCTCATATATACCTAAAGTATAGATGATATTTTTAAAACATACAACTATCGTAAACTTGTTAGCATGTTATTATACTAATGTAAATATATTGATTTCTATGTGTGATATAGCCTCGATGCTATACTCAAGAGTTATACATATTGATTTCTAAGTATGTTATTATTGTTGGTTTTATGTCAAGATAAAACCTAGTTTTACTTCAAGTTATAGCTGTTATACTGCCTAAATGTTATGAAATTAGGAGTAATGTTTAAAAGCATAGTCTAGTAACTTAGGGTTTTAGACACGAAAATGCTTTTGTTGTTAGAACTATAGAACGTCGTCAAAGTCTACCTGAGCTAATGTATTCATCATCTAAGATTGGGGATCTTATTGAAAGTCCTCTGACCTGTATTCGTTAATCCCGTGTGAGCGAGGAAGTCGTGTATAATTAGTATACAGGTTGACCACCACACTTGTGACTGTTAGGTACAGTCAACCAAAAGCAAGTGATGAACTATCCTTTTATTTTTTATTGTTCCGGCGTCGATGAAAGTGCGGAAACTACCACAAGTTGTAATCCTTGTACTACTGCAAGGTGTAATCCTTGTACCACCGCAAGGTGTAATCCTTGTACCACCGCAATGTGTGATCCTTGTAGTAATAATAAGAGGTATAAAACTAAGTCATACAGACGCAACTACAAACTCATGGTAGAACAACTTTAGAAGCATTATACTTTGTCGATATACAAGTATGAATGTTAAGTATAAGTTTCCCAAAGACTTATACTCTAAGTATAAGAATCTAGTAGGTATATTACTTGATATTAAGTAGACCACTATACCTATCCTACTTACTCGTATAGAATTGAAATAGATTTATACGTAGCGGTTTTACTAGTATAGAATTGAAATAAGATTTATACGTAGCAACTTAGTTTGTATGGAATTACAAACATTTATATTTATAATATATGAGACTTATAGGTATATACTTATTTGATAAGTAAACCATTATACCTAGGATATATATACTAAACGTTGGAAACTCAAAATAATACTTTCAAAACTATACTTTTGAACTTGGAAAATGTGTTATTTTTATATGGAGTCAAAACCTGTGGACTCACCAACTTTATGTTGACGTATTTTTAAATGCATGTGTTTTCAGGAAGTTGATAACTATGATACGAGAAATGACATTACACTGCCCGGTGTTTCCGCTGACGACCGGGGTGTGACATGAAGATTGCCTTGGACTCAGCGAGTCTATGCTTGGAATCGACGAGTCTGGTCGAGAAGTCCTAACCTTTTCTGGTTGAGTTGTGAATTGGTGAGTCGAGGGATGACTCGGTGAGTTGAGCAGGAAGGGACTCAGAGCTTGTTGGACTCGAAGAGTCTTGGGGCGACTCGGCGAGTTGAGTCGTGGCACAGGAGTTTCTGAGCATCGGAACTCGACGAGTCAACGGGTTGACTCGGCGAGTAGGGTCAACCAGGAAGGTTGACTTTGACTGAGGACTTTGACTTGGACCAAGGGTTGACCAGTTTGACTTCCAAGGGTATTTTGGTAATTATTGGTGTTTATTGGTTTTGGTTATTTGGTAATGATCAGTGGTGGAGTTCGTGCTGGTGGTCGGAGCAGCGTGGTCTTATTTCTTCAAGTCGGCAGTTGCAGGTGAGTTATCCTCACTATATCGACAGGGTCTAAGGCACCAAGGTTGGCCCTTTATCGGATGGGAATCCGGGTAGTTGTTTGTTATGTTATTGCTTTGCTATGTTGCACACCCCGAAAACCAAAGGCGGAAACATTTTCGGGGTTGACTCCACGTTGAGTATCAAATCCAATGCACATAGTAAAGCAGTAATCACAAAACATTACATTACATAATATTGTTTACATCTGTTTGAAAGTAAAGTTGTACAAGTGTTTTACATATTTAATATGAACAAAAGTAAAGACGAGTCTTCGGAACGCTCCGTCTTCTCCAAAAGGTGGCAGTGTACCTGTCTAACGCTGACCTGATAATACAAGCGGTTTGAAAATCAGCATAAAGCTGGTGAGGTCATAAGCGGTTTAGTTTTGAAAAGATCGAGTTTCCTTTGTTACAATTTCAAAAACGGTTGGTTATGTCATTCCAGAAAAATCCCATATTTTCCTTATAGTTTTAGTTATTCGTTTGTTACTTTATCCGTTTATGAGTTGATGTGCTACCCAGGAAAATCCCATATTTTCCTATGTGTTGAGTTGCCTATTTGTATCTAAGTTCGTTACTGGTTGTTATGTTATCCCAGGAAAATCCCATAATTTCCTATGTGTTGAGTTGCCTATTTGTATCTAAGTTCGTTACTGGTTGTTATGTTATCCCAGGAAAATCCCATATTTTCCTATGTGTTGAGTTGCCTATTTGTATCTAAGTTCGTTACTGGTTGGTTCTTACGTTTGATTTCGAAGTACTAGTAATTACCATGTGTATAGTATTAGTTAAGTATTCTAAACCCTTAGATATTCTACATTCGAATGACTATTATCTACTAACTTAGTTGTATTTTCGAATATTTGGAATCACACAGAAGCGTACATTACAGTATTTTTGAAGTTCTGTTGAGTTCCAAAAGAGTACATTAGTTGTATAATCGAAGCTCTGTCGACATTTTGAGGCGGATATATTCGAAACTCAGTAGAGGTCCAGAGGCGTATTTTCGTATTTAATTCGAAACTCTGGTGACACTCAAGGGGTACACTAGCTGTATATTCGAAGTCTTGGTGTCATCCAAAGGCGTTAATTCGCATTCGTAGTCCTATTATGCTATTGGTTAGATTCGTATTCGTATTCGTTCTATCCTATTAGTTATATTCGTATTCGCATTCGTATTCGTACTAACCTAATAGTTATATTCGTATTCGCATTCGTATTCGTACTAACCTAATAGTTATATTCGTATTCGTTCTATCCTATTAGTTATATTCGTATTCGCATTCGTATTCATACTAACCTAATAGTTATATTCGTATTCGTTCTATCCTATTAGTTATATTCGTATTCGCATTCGTTTAGTATTAATCTTAGTTATGATTAGTATGCTTTCTTTTACAAAAAGTAATATTGATCAAAACACTTTTTAAAGAAATCTGGCTTTAGTCTAACTGTTTAGCCTACAATTCGAACCATTAGTTATCACAATTTTCATTATTAAAATCATACATGAAATAAAACATTTGAAATGAAAATACATTTAAGTACAAGATTTCTTGTACTTTTGCTTGTATTCCCCCCCTGAAAACGTTGAAAACCATTTAAAAAGGGTAGGGGTATGAACTCACCAGACGCAGAAATGTGACGATTTCGGACACTAAACGTCGGTTCGGGGCCTGATTACTCACAATGTCCCTATGTAAAATGAAATAATGTCCATATATATCTAATTAGATTTACAATCACTAATTATATGGAACATTATACTCCAATGAGATTAAACACCTCAAAACGAGTGTTTGGAGTGACCCGGGTGACATCTACGGACGTGTAATGGTACTAAGGACTTGGGATTTGAGTTTACTCCCCAAGAGTAAACATTTTAGGGAGTTTACAACCATAAAACACATACATACATGAGTTCACGGCCGTGAACTCATGTTGGTGTGATTTTGAGTGCTTAATGGCTTGTTTGGACTTGGGAAATGTTGGAATGGACTTCTAAAATGCCTTGGAATAAAATTATGGGACTTATACCATGTTTAAGGGAGTTCACGGCTGTAAACTTGGAGTTTACGACCGTAAACTCTCCCATGGTCTTGAATAATTGATTTAAGGCACTTAGGACAATCATATGTGATTCTAGTAATTTTTCCAAGCATTGGGGTGATTTTAGGGCATCTTTTAACACATATTTGGGAGTTTACGGCCTAAGGGTATGAGCTATGGCCGTAAACTCTTATATGTTGCATTTTGATATGTTTAAGACCCCCAAACTATTTTTAGATGGTTCTAGGATTTACCACAAGGCTATTGGTTGAGTTTCAAGGCATTTCGACATGTTAAAAGGGGTTTACTCTCCATTTTTCAGGGGTTTACGGCCTAAGCATGAGCCTTGGCCGTAAACTCCTATTTACTCCTCAAAAATTATGTTCATGATGTTCTAAGGCAAATACCATTATTCTAAAATTCATATCTAAGCCTTGTTTGAGTCTAGGAAGGGTTTAAGGGCTAAAAACCCTTTTAATTTAGTGTTTACGGCCTAGGCACCTTCCTGGGCCTGCCTAGGCTGTAAACTCATTATAATCCCTCAAAATCCATGTCTAAAGTGTTCTAAGTCCAATCCATGAAGTCATTTAGCCATATCTAAAATCTAGTTGTGGTTTGGAAGGGTTTTGTTGCTCAAAAACCCCCTTTAAATGAGTTTACGGCCTAGGATAGTTCTAGGGCCATAAACCCATGATAATGGTCCTAATCCATGGTTTAAACTCGAATTTGAAGGCTAGAGGGGTTGTATAGCAAGTTAGGGAAGTTACCTCAAAGATTTGAAGCCTTAAATTGATGATTTGGACCCTTAAACTTGGATTTAGGAGAGAGGTTAGAGAGAGATGGTTGTGAAATGAAGCAAAAGCTTCAAATGAAAGCTTGAACACGTTTAAATAGGTCCCAAACTTGGACACGATGGAATTCTACCCGATACCGGCACTAAACGGGGCTTTTGGTCGCACCCGATTAAGTTTCCGTAACTCGACAGGGACGTTTCTAAAATTTCTAAATTATACAATTTGGGCTAATTTCGTGAGTTCCTAACAGGTTTGGACACTCATTAGCATCAATTAAACATATAAGTTTAATTAATTTAACCCAAAAACGACATCGGAACGAATTGACATACGGCGAGTTATACAGGTAGAATGGGTTTTCAGTGATGAACAACTTTGGGTTGTTACATATGTCTGCATCCTGGTAGTTAGGATGGTATATGTTAGAGACCTGGTTAAGGTCGGTATCCTGGTATATAGGATGATGCTATGTTAGTGACCGGTTAGGTCGGTATCCTGGTTAGGATGTTACTATGTTATGTGATCTGCTAGATCGGTTGATTAGTTGTGAATTGCTATATGATTATATGTTTATGTGAACATGGTTGTTGGAATGGGGTTGGGTTGAGGCGGGTTCTGCTTTATGCTGTAGGCCAACATACCCAGGGCGGACCAGTTAGACCGAAGGCCCGGCGAGCAGTCTGGATAGGCTGAAGGCCCCAAGAGGGCAGACCAGACGTGCCGAGGCTCGAAGAGTGGACCGGATAGACTGAAGGCCCGGTGCGGGCGGACCAGTCATACTGTAGACTCAAAGAGTGGACCAGGTGGACTGAAGGCCCGGTGTGGGCGGACCAGTCATACTGTAGACTTGGAGAGAGAGTGGACCGGGTGGACTGAAGGCCTGGTGCAAGCGGACCAGTCACATTGTAGACTCGATATGCATGGTTGTTCTGTTTATGATATGATATGATATGTGTATGGTATTGTGGTTGGTATTTTGGGGGTAACTTACTAAGCTTTTGGGCTTACAATTTCATTGTATTGTTCCAGGTACTTCAGGAGACCGTGGCAAGGCGAATGTGTGATCGTACCGCTCCTCAGTTTTATGTTGATGTTCTGGGATACTCTAATAATAAAAGAATTGAAAACCTTTTTGTAATAACTTAATGAATATAGGTTGTTTTTGAAAAGTTTAAATTGGCTATAAATTTTCACGGTGTTACAACACATTTAGTCACTGAGTTTTTAATCGTCTACATTTACCCCTTCAACTTGTTAAATTGTACACATTTAGTCCTTATGACCGACTACTCCAGGTTAGCAGGTAAAAATGACTTAATAGGGTAATATATTTATCACTTTGTACACATTTAGTCCTTAATATTTTTGTACACATTTAGTCCTTAATATTTTTTTTGTTGCAAAATAATTCATTTTTGTTTTTGTATTCATTCAGTACTTATGAATGATTTCTTTAGATTTTATCACATCATCTTATGTGGGATAGCCATATGGTGGTGGGATAGTTTCAGGTGGTCCTGCTATATGTTGTAGGCTAAGATACCTGGTGTGGGCTGACTATAAGTTGTAGGCACGAAGACTCGAGAAGAGCAGTTGGATTAAGGTGTCATGCCAACATTCCAGTCCAATAACCGATTGGACCTGTTGCATGTTGGCATTCCAGTCTGATGACTGATTGGGCCAAGGTATACCAATCTGATGAGTGTGGGTCCGTTATGCATGATAATATGTTTGTTGTGTTGGGTATTTTGGGGGAAACTCACTAAACTTTGTGCTTACCCAATTGTTTATGTTTTCATGTTCTATCGTTGGTCGTGGGAAGGCGAATGCATAACTGTACACACTCATCAACAATATTGAGGATTATGCATTTCTTATATTACTCTGATTTTCGATAAATGTATTTTTGAATAAACGTTTTTTTCTTAATAAGGGATTTATAATTAGGGAGTTTTGCCTTATTTAAAAATGAAATTTTTTAGTTGTGGAAATGAGACATTACACATAAACATCAATAGCCTCTCACACTTCATCAATGATTGTCCTACATAAGATGTCGTGAGAAAAACTTAAAGAAAACATTCATAAGTATTGAATGTGTACAAAAAAACAAAAATGACTTATTTTGAAACAACAAAATATTAAGGACTAAATGTGTACAAAAATATTAAGGACTAAATGTGTACAAAATGAGAAATATATTACCCTATTAAATCATTTTTTGGCTAACCTGGAGAACCGGTCATAAGGATTGAATGTGTACAGTTCAACAGGTTGAAGGGGTAAATGTGGACGAAAAAAAAACTCAGTGACCAAATGTGTACAAATCGAAAAATATATTACCCTTTTAAGTCATTATCCCTTTCTGGCTGATATTGCCATATTTATACATATTTTTAGGCATAATTTTAATACATTTTAAGCTATATATCCACAATAGCCATGGGCCAGCAAGCCTTGAACTCTGAAAAAGAGAGAGTTCATGCCTCAATCTGACCAACCACAATCTCTGCACGAAAAGCCCCAAGCCGCTCATTCAATGGCTCCAGTATCCCTTCCTTGATGGTACCAAACATCACAACAGTTGCATCCAAGATATTGCGATGAATCCCTGACGAAACGAACTCACGAATCCTCTCATCAATTGGCTCAGTACCAGAGCCTGAACCTAAACCATAACCATAACCTCCTTTACGAGTACTCATCACCATACTGAAAAGCAACCATACAAATGATCAGAACATACCCAAAGAATCCTCATTCCCCATGCTTCTTAGAATCCTTGTGACTTTCCTTGATTCAAGTACAGATCTCGTGCTTTCAGTAGTCCGGGCCCAATACTACAGTCCATACTTATCCATACTTTCCTCAATAATCATCACGAATCCTCTAACTCTCCCTCTCATACTGATAGTCCCCATACCCGCTAAATAACACACCACTCGCACTAAAGCACTTCCTAGGCTCTCCTAGGATCCCCACCTCACCCTGCAATAAACTGCTGAAAAACTCCTACTAGTGTCAGCTAACTACTACATGAATATAATACATGTAACAAAACTTAGATAATCCTTTTGACTAAAAGACTCAACCCTACAATGATTGCACTCAAACAAGAGCTGTGTAATAGAACCAAATCAATCACTCTAAGATTATTTAACCTTTGCAACATGTAACTAAAAACATTCGTTTAATAGCTAACTCACATCAATATGAGTCCAAAAAAACACAAAGCAAGCAACATTTGAATACCTCAAATCGCACCCCTTCTATTTGTTGGATTAGTGTTTAAGTCCATAACTATTTTGGTATGTACTTGACCCGATGGTGCATGGTCCTTTTGGGTTGCTTTCACCAAAGCAACTTGATAGGATGAATTATGGAGAGAAAGGATTAAATATGATTTATTAATATATTATGAGAATAATATATTAAAGGAGAAATCATATTGTTTAATTAATTAGTAATTAGTTTTGTGACTAAAAGAGATTAATTAAACTTAAGGGACTGGAATTGTAAGTATAAGATAATTGCAATTTGGGCTATGGATTGCCTTATATTAAGGAGTGGACGAATTCTATGGGGAAGCCCATAAGAAATCGTCAAAGTCCTTAAGGAAAGGGGTCCATGGGTTGCTTAGGGCTTAAGCATCCAATTTAGGGTTTCCTTGTTAGATAACCCTAATAGCCTAACTATATATACATCCCTTATGACCCAAAAACATGGACAAGCATCCTTCTAGGGTTTCACACGTTTTAGGGCAGCCTCCATCCTCTCTCCTCTTCATCCTCTTGCTCTTGGTGTTTGTGAACCATTAGAGGAGTGACATTTGTGACTCTAAGCTTTCTAAAGTCAATACAAGGAGGAATTGAGATTGTTATTGCTACATAACAATCAAGGTATGATTTAAACCCATTCTTATGTTAATATGATTACTTGTATGCTAGAATTAGGGTTTATAGTCTTGGATAACTTGCATGTACAATAGAGAAACCTAGATCCAAGCATTAGAGTTTGTATGAGCACATAGGATGTTCTTAGGACCAAAACTCATCAGTGGTATCAGAGCCTAGATTGGTTTCTATTGTATTGATGCTTTGTATGTTGAAAAAATTCGATTTTTGTGTTTCTAGGGGCTGAACTCGCCAAGTTTTTTTTAGATGAACTCGCCGAGTTCATGCTAACTCGACGAGTCCATGCCTGACTCGACGAGTCGGTTGGTCAGAATGAGGGAAAACCGGGATTTCTTGCTGTTTTTGCTTGAGGATACTTGCCTTATCATATTAGATCAATATAAATCCGATTTTTAGATATATATGAGTATATTCTTGATCTAATTGAAGATATTTATCAATTAATAAAATATTTGTTTCCTTATATGATAATTGATTAATTATTTTGATTAAATTGGTAAATTGTTTTGCAAGAAATCATTAAATAAATCAAATATGGATAATTATGTGATTTTAGATTATTTTTTATTTGATCCTTATGTTATGAAATATTTCATATTTTCCCCTTTAGGTTTTATAGTTTAAATTTGAATTCAAAAGTTTTGTTGTTTTGAAATTTAAATAGTTGAAACCCTAATGTTTTGAAAAGGTTTCAAAACTTTCCCTCAAGTTTTGGAATTTAAATTTTGAATTAATAGTTTAATTTTGATGTATATTTAAATTCTAAACCCTAATGTTTTGAAATGTTTCAAAACTTTCCCTCAAGTTTTGGAATTTAAAAGTTGATTAAAGGTTTAATTTAGGAATGTTAAATTCTAAAACCCTAGTATTGTTTTGAAAAAGATTCAAATCACACCCTTATGGTTTTATTAATTAATTAAGGTGTATAATTAAAAGAGGTTTAATAAATCCATAAAAGTTTTGGTTTACAATTTAATTGAATTAAAGGTATAATTATTAAATTTGACCACCTAGTATTTTAAAAGTGTAAAATATACCCTATACTATATATATAACATTAAAAGTATAACATTATATATATATATATATATATATATATATATATATATATATATATATATATATGTATGTATGTATGTATGAGTAAAGTCAGTCTTACCGTTAGTAGGCCTCATTCACAAAGCTGGTCTATAAGGGATGTTTAAGGAAATTGCCTATAAAATGGCGATTGAATGGGTATCCACTCTTACCCACCGCACTCTTGACTAGTGAAGGGTCGTTAGCCGAACGGTTAGGACAGGACGAAACCTTCCATTATAAGTATAATGAAGTACAAAAGTAACTGAATGTTTTTCAAATTCCCAATCTTAGTTACTTAGGCAAAAGTGAATTGATGCAATTCCATGAAATTACACTTTGTGCCCTTGCGAAGACGTTAGTGGAGCGTGTGTGGTTTACCGACACACTAAATGGTTCTAAGCAAAGGTAGCAAAGGGTGACTCAATGTTTGTCATAGTTCAATGGAGCATGTGTGGTTTACCGGCACATCGAATAGGTGACTGTAACATGTGGGGGCACCATGTAGTTTGCATGGTTATTCACACCCGCTTTGTGATCCTCAGCATCCCAGTCACAAACAAGAGGTGCATATCGAGATTTAAGCATGCCATTGAAATGTTCAATGAATCTCATAGGATCTAGGAGTTTTCATAGATTTAAAACTTAAAATTTCTTTTTCGTTTTTTCATGGTGGAAATTAGTGAATCGTCATTCACTTACCTTCAAATGTTTTGCAATTTGGGTTACGGCATCCCTCTCCCGAGTTGTAGAATATTGTGTTGGGTCCTAGCCTTAGTATCTCATTTGGGTGATTTACTAAGGACTCAATCAATAAACTAACTTGAATTCGTTTTCTCCCGTTTTGTAGATGTCAAAGTTCGACAACTATGGTCTTCCTAAATCCTGTGGAACAAGCTTTCCACATGAAGATGATATTCCACGATTCGATCGAGGAACAAGAAATCATGCTTCACTTCCTCCACCTCCTCCAATTATTCTCCCTAACCCACAAGTTCAAAGGCTTGAAAAGTTCAAGATCACTCAAGCCCTTTTGGCAAGTAAACAAAAGAAGGAAAGTCGGTGCGTGCACACGTCCTAGGGATGAAGTCACACATTGATAGGTTAAGAATGTTGGGATCCGTTGTCTGTGAGGAAATGGATGTTGATTGGGTTCTTCAATCACTTCCTAACTCATATAGTGAGTTTGTAAGAGAGTACTATATGATGAACTGCGACGTGACCCTTATAGATCTCACCTATATGCTTATTGTTGTTGAATCAGCAATGGTTTGGCGCAATAGAAAAGCAAAGTTGATTGGTGAATTTGCCTTCAAGAACTTTATGGATATAGAAAATGGCAACGAAAGACATGCTATGATCAAAAAGTTTGATCATAAGAGAAAGGCAATGTCTGAAGTAGTTTCATGTCATGTTCCAAAAGAGTCAATTTGCTTTTATTGCCAAGAGAAAAGGCATTGGAGACGAAGCTGCCCCATTTACCTAAGAGATCTAAGAGATGGGAGAGTCGAAACGTATGGATCTAATATAGGTAAAATCCATTAACTAACTCTTTTAATCTTCTATTCTAGATTCTTAATACATAATGTGATAAGATTACAATTGATGTTTTGTAGGATCGAAGAAAAGAAAGGAAGCTTAAGGGAAGAAGTGAGCAGAATCTAACTGTGAAGGAATGGATTTCGATCGCATTTCTCGAATATTAGATTATTGAGCTACTACTTAGAGTTAGAATTAGATTGCTAAGAAAGATGTATTAGCATAGTTTTTCAATGAATTGCATTGTAAAGGACAAATTTTTCCGCAATAAAATAAATTTTGATTTTATATTATTTATTTATCCTTGCAATGGCGTATGTGAAAAATTGATGTTTGAATGTTTCTATTATTAGCAATAATCGATTTGGTTCTTATTATGTTATTTGTGGAAATGTCGAAGAATTTACCAAATAAGGAAAGTTTCTCATCACCCAAGTTTCAATTGGACAAAAACTTGGAATCATGCAACTTGGTTGCACGATGAATGAGAAATTTCATATTTGGAAATTAGACTAATTCATTGACAAAGTGTCAAGTGAAGGACTAGGAGATCGAATACACAAAGTTGCGTGTTGATCAAGTCCACCATAAGAGTAACAAAGATATTCATCATGATTTACTAAAGGTTTAGTAAATATGATTATACTTATAAGATTAAGTGTAATTCTGAATTGATTGAAAAGGTTTAAATCAATAGCAGAACGAATAAGAAGAATCAAGAAGGCAGAAAGATAAAAGTTTCTCCATTCTAAGAAGAAGGGAGAGTACCTTTTATGCTTTATGATAGGTCTTAATGATTAAGAACCATATCTCAATTGATCCTCTAAGTGAGTCTTAGTACAATTATATGTCTAAGAAGAGGAATCAAGAATTGAAGAAATGGTTAAATCAAGAGGTCAATCATACTTCGTACCAAAACAAGTCTTAGAGTTAAGATTGCGACATTGAGTGATAAGTATCAAGAAGGTTTATAGCATTCATAAAATATGGAAAAGTTGTGATGTCTTGGAGAAGACAAAGACCAACTAGGACCAATTTATGAAGTGTTTTGATAAAAACTACACTAACTCTTGAATATTTATTTGTCAAGAAATGGTTATTGACAAGAGAATCTTATATGTCAAGGAGTAAGTGGGAGTCTTAATGGTCTTGAAAGGTTTCAAGAACAAATCAAATAAACCTTATCGATCATCACTAGCACACGAGTTGAGGTTTACAACCTATCGTGTTGACATTATTTTGTTTCTGTGTCAATCCAATCGAGTTAATTATGCATGTGAGTCCTATGAGTTCTCATTTGAATGCATAAAAGGCAAGGACCTTGATCAATGGAAAGTACATTGATAAGAAAAGGTGAGCTGCTTAACTACTTGGAAGACATGGTGGGCAATTGTGCTACAATAAGGCAAGAAATCGAGATTAAGAAAGTTCGATCCATATGAGTTTGAATTTGTCGTAAACTTTGGTTTTAACAAATTCACATGGATAGGAGCACATACACCGTTTAAATATAAGTGTCATAAGATTTCCTCCTTCATGAAAATGATTGTGAGGAAATGCTTTCACTAAGAAAGATTTTAAGAAGATAGTGATTGTAAAATTGCATTCTCGAATTCGATTATGGTTACGGTATCCCTTTCCATAATTTGAATTGTGAGGTTTGGCAATTAGTCTTAGTTATTTAGACACACATATGAACTATCTAAGGCAAAGGTGTATACGTTCAAGAAGACTTGATAAAAGATTATCAAAGCACTAAGTATTAGAAACATGAACTTAAGAAATTCAATAAGTATTGTTTTTTTTCTGGAAGTTAAGATGTTTATGAATACATGTCGAAGCTAGTGGGAGCATAAGTGTTATGTTTTATAATAATCATCATGATAGTGGGAGCATAAATGTTATGATTGTATGATTATTAAGGAAAGTATTGCAAGTTGGCAATATAGAAAACAAGAGTTATACCTTGCAAAGACGTAAGGGTTGTAAAGTTGTTTTGCTATAATTAAGGGAGAGAATATTATGCTTCGTTTCAAATCTAAAGGCTTAGGTTGTGGAATGTTAATAATTTAGTCAAAGGTATATAGTGTGTTCTTAAAATTTCGATTATGATTACGGCATTCCTCTTCACAATTCGAATTTTGAGAACATAGCAAATAAAATATTATGGCAGAAGATTGATGAAGTATCAAATCTTTATGTAAGACATTATGCATTGTGTCCCATACGCTTCGGGTATAGGATCGATTGCAAATGCTATAATATTTGACCATTCTAAAATTTTCCAAATGTCTAGCGTATTTAGAGGGAAAAGGGACAAGAATCGGTTTTGACTAAATAATTAAACAACTATCAAAGGACAATCCAAAGTTCGCCAAGGATTGGTCGCTTGTGAGTAGTTGGAAGTATAGTATTGGAAAATATGGAAATGTTTCCGTATTAGATGGACCATATCGACATTATTATGAATAGATAAGATTCTATTAAGAATGAGATGTCATATGGAAAATATGGAAACGTGTCCATATTGGGAATTGAATATTGAAAATCTATGTCTAGATTAGAAACTTTTATGCAAAAGGATGTTCAAAGGAATGTAATTTGAGTGAGAGACGTCATATCTAAGGAATTGTATTGTAACAATCTCCAATAGAGGACTTTGTAATATCATTGGCAATAGTCTTTGTGACTTTAGTGCAGTGACATTACGAAAGAATCATTGCATAAAATGTTAGAATCTAATATATTCTATAAGTAGCAAGAATTTGATATTCTCACACTTATGGAAAAGGATTAGGAGTTGTGAAATGAGAATGATTGGAAACGTGTTCAATTAGATCGATTTCACAAAGAAAGAACCATAGGTAAACATTGTGTGCATGCTAGGAGCATGGGAAAAGTGTAGTAATAATTCGAGTAAGAAGTTGATTACCCGAAACAACAAATAATGAGTAATCGATATGGTGATAAATAAAAGGTGTTTTATTTATGCTCAAAGGCTTGAGGCCATATGAGATTAGTATTATTCTTGTGTTTCACATTGCATGTTTTGACTTCCTGAATAATTTAATTGGTTGAGAACAGTCAAATTATTCGAACGGGCCACAGTCGTTCATATGTTGGAAGTAGGTATGAATAAAGACTGTCGTGAATTGGTGTGTGGATTGTCTAAAAAAGTATTAGACATAAGCAAATGTTTGCTACAACGTTCATGAGTGCTTATGAATATGAATTTGAGCATTAGATTAAACCCACGCTCACTTGGATCACTCCATGGATTGTATCACGAGTGATTGGTGAGACGATAACATCTTATATTCTTGAAACCGAGATGTGTGCGTTGTATCTTGCGAATCGGTTGCACATTGATAATATGTAAACGCACCAGTAACTTGGTGTCATAAAACATATTATTGTGTGTGATTAGGTGAGTAAGTGCAAGCAAGCATTGCATCAAAGTTTATCCGTTCCTTTTATACAAAGTAGGATAAAAGCGATATCTTTGGGCCCCTCGATGATTTAGTGATGACAAACGTAAATGCTTGGCCGGGCTAGGGCTAATTTGATTTGTTCAATTAGTCAGTCGTTATAAATCGGAATTCGAGAAATAGTACAAAGAGAATGATTTGAAATCATGTCTCATACGATATCTAGAATGGAGGAATATATGATCCCTTATCTAAAGGACACGCATATCTGATAGGATCAGAGTTGACAGCGGCTTTGGAAAGCTACGATTGCAGATCAGGATCTGAAGTCATACGCATAATAGTTATTAGACTTATCCAAGTGGGAGACTGTTGGATTAGTGTCTAAGTCCATAACTATTTTGGTATGTACTTGACTCGATGGTGCATGGTCCTTTTGGGTTGCTTTCACCAAAGCAACCTGATAGGATGAATTATGGAGAGAAAGGATTAAATATGATTTATTAATATATTATGAGAATAATATATTAAAGGAGAAATCATATTGTTTAATTAATTAGTAATTAGTTTTGTGACTAAAAGAGATTAATTAAACTTAAGGGACTGGAATTGTAATTATAAGATAATTGCAATTTGGGCTATGGATTGCCTTATATTAAGGAGTGGACGAATTCTATGGGGAAGCCCATAAGAAATCGTCAAAGGCCTTAAGGAAAGGGGTCCATGGGTTGCTTAGGGCTTAAGCATCCAATTTAGGGTTTCCTTGTTAGATAACCCTAATAGCCTAACTATATATACATCCCTTATGACCCAAAAACGTGGACAAACATCCTTCTAGGGTTTCACACGTTTTAGGGCAGCCTCCATCCTCTCTCCTCTTTATCCTCTTGCTCTTGGTGTTTGTGAACCATTAGAGGAGTGACATTTGTGACTCTAAGCTTTCTAAAGTCAATACAAGGAGGAATTGAGATTGTTATTGCTACATAATAATCAAGGTATGATTTAAACCCATTCTTATGTTAATATGATTACTTGTATGCTAGAATTAGGGTTTATAGTCTTGGATAACTTGCATGTACAATAGAGAAACCTAGATCCAAGCATTAGGGTTTGTATGAGCACATAGGATGTTCTTAGGACCAAAACTCATCACTATTTATAAAATCTTTTTAGAAAACTTACTTTTTTTCAAAAGGATTACCAATTCCTTAGTTTGAGTTCAGACACACCCAAGAGTGTGCCCAAATCCCTCAAACCAATGATCTAATACCAACTTGTAACGTCCCAAAATACCAACAAAAATTTTCATTTTAAACAATTGATTCCATAAAACCACTTGTTCCAAAACCAATTAGAGTGAACAATATTTTCTAAACATCAGAGTAAAACAATATAATTAGTACGGAAAAGCCATCAGGGGATGTTAGTAGTTAAGCCGAACCATTCCCTTTGAAACTTGAAGTACCTGAAAATGTTAAACCACCAACCGTACACACGAAGCTTAGTGAGTTCTCTAAAATACCATATACCATACATAACCTCGGGCCCCGCCCACGAAGCTTAGTGAGTTCCCTAAAATACCATATACTATACACTTTTCGTTGAGCACTGTTACTCTTGTCCGCTGCAATAACATTAGTGTTATTGACATGACCAACAATACATTACAACATCGATGCACAAAGCACAACCTATCGCTCAAACTGCAAGGTTATTGATATGTGCATATCTACATATATATTTTACATCATATCTTAATACTTTTAGCTATAATTATGCTTATTATAGAACAAAATGTACTTATTATGTTTAATATCTGTTATGTAGCATAAAAGACATGATCGGAAGCAATATGGAAGCTGGAAGCAGTAAAATGTGAGCTTAGGCAAGTAGAAGACACTAAAGAATGTTGCTGGATAGTTTGACCACTCTTTAGTATTTTGGTAATATCTCATGACTCGTAACTCCAATTAAGGCGATTCAAAATGATCTAAAAACTAGACAACATTTCATACGACTTTCATGTTTTGAGAAAATGTTGATTCTCGATAACCGTGACGTGGTGAATTAAATCTTCGCAATTCTTGACGCTAACTTGGAGAATACGGGATAAACTCGAGTACCACGACGAAGTGTCATTACCACGACGTGGTGGCCATTAGGACGAATTTGGGGACTTGGAGATGACTTTCTGGAGAAGTATTGTGACAAAAACCCTTCTAAGAACCCTTTGGGGTCGATTTTGAAACTAGGAAGTCGATTGGAGCAAGAATTCACATCTACAAATTCGGTTTGCTTAGTTTAATGATGTTTAGCTTAGTTTACCTTTTGTTTACGTGTTCATCAACTATGATTATGGGCTAAAAACCCTTGCTTTCGTTTAGATTAGATGAACTCCTAAATACTATGTGTTGATGTATTGTTTGATGGATTGGTGAAGTTGGTTTTGCTTTAAATATTGTTTGATAAATCTAAACCTAACTTATTAAAGTTTCTATCTTTATTGCCTAGTCTCAAGTTTTATGTAGTTAAACTGCAGTTAATTACATGAAAATCGATTTACCTAGTTGTTTATGACCATTAAATTACTAGAGCTAGAGATTGATCATATCCTAGTGTAGGTGATAAGTTAGTTGCTTAACTGTGTTAGAGAGCACTATTTGATCATAATATTTGCTTGATTACTAGACTTGACCAGAGAATAATAGTTTGTAGATTCTATCATTCAGAGTCCAAGTTACCTTTAAAATCAATTTAGTATCCTTAACTTGCATGATCATTAGGGTTAAAGTTGTTAAATTAACTTATGCTAAGTAGTCTGACTATGATGAATAGTAACTAGTATTTGGTAACTAACAGAATTAATCCATTATCTTGAAATCAACCATATGAAACATGAGGGGTTCAAAGATAAACGAAAGTATCCTTTATTCTTGATTTAAAATCGTCTTTCTAGTTGTTTACTTTAGTAATTAGTTTCTTATTTTAATTTAAGTTTTTCTGAACTTGTAAAATCAGATAAAAAAAACCTTTATTTTAGTTGTTTTTCTTAGTTTCGTTTTTAATAGTTATTTTATTAATTAAATACCATTTCCTATGATCGACATCCGACTTACCTAAATTATTCTACAATTCGACTAGGTACACTGCCTAGGTGCATTCTAGCTATAGTTAAGTTCGTTAGGTTATAAATTTAAAACTAGATAGATATAATATGTGCGCATCAGATGTATTAGTCTATATGTCATATTATTGTACATGTCATGCATTTTATAGCTATACAATCTTCTTTGAGATATTCACTTTCCACCGAGCATGAGCACTGTTACTCTTGTCTACTACAATAACATTAGTGTTATCCACATGACCAACAATCTAGTGCAACATTAATGCACGAAGCACAATCTCTCGCTCAAACTGTATATTAGTCTATATGTTATATTATTGAACATGTCATGCATAGTTATATCATTATTCTAAAAGTTCATTAGGATTTATGTTAATTATCTTTTTTGCATGGTAGAACTATTGAAAAAAAATCATAATTAATTAATAAGTTGCTTCTATATTAGTTACATTTTTCAACAACGGGGGAACTCTAGAAAAAATGAAGTGATATTGACATTCCATATCTAATTTTCTATTAGTGATAAGGGTTTAGGCTCAAGCCCTTTAAGGTTTAGGTTAAACCATTTTTGTATATCTATTTATATGAGGTTTAACCTTCACTATTAATTAAATGATTTATTCTATAACATACATGGTATCAGAGCTCTAAGTTAAAACCTTATTGTTGACAATAACCCACAACCGTTGCTTTCCACCTCCGACGACCTTCTCTTATAGTCGTTGGAGGTGCCTTCGTTATGCTTAAATATTTTTCTCTTTCTTTTTTCTCCTTCTAAATAATAATACAGCCGCTGATACCAAACGATAACTCCTTCATCGACTTCTTTTACTGCCCCGTTCTGCCTCCTCAGATAACCTCTTCTTCTTCGAATCTCTTTTTCCGAGTCCGCCTCTTCTGATGTTGTCACTGTCTCCCTCTGATGACATTATCTTCCGAGCAACCTCTGATCTACAATCGTCTCCCTCTCCATCTATCAACACTGGAGTCGCCGATCTCGCAAGAATCAACTCCATCCGCTGCAACTCGAACCCTTTTCCCTATCGCTGCTTTCTTTGGACTCCTCTACCGCCGACTCCATGACCATCACCGTTGCCACCGACTCTCTCTTCTTCTACAACGGAACTGTATCACTTCTTCTCCAACGAGAAATCACTGTTAGTCGCCATCGTCAGAGCTCTGCAACCATCGCTACTTTTATCTATGTTTTCTTTTTACTTATTTTTTTTAGTTTAATCATCCCCTCCCGATCAAACAGCAGGGGGTGTTAGTGATTAGGATGAAGCTCAAACCTTTAGGATTTAGGTGAAGCCACTTTTATATATCTATTTATACTATTTATACGAGGTTTAACTCTAAACAATCTATTCTATAACATTCCACCTCTTTAATTTCATACACTAATATCTTTGCACTTTCCACATCTATCTACTACACTTTTTCATAACTATCGATAGTAGTTTTTATATAATCGGACATCATCGTGTTAATTGTGTAACACTTATATTTATTCATTGGGAAAAGAAAATTCAGAAAATTGATTGTTGACAAAAAAAAAATGGCAATCGTCGTCTCAGCGATGATTATCTTTGTCCGTATTATTGAAGGAACATGCAACTTCTTTCCCTTTGTCGACATTCTTTGATGACTTAATTGTCTTTATTTTAGACAAATATTTGTGGTGCAGATGTAATATATGACAGAATGATTCCCAAATAAAATGAAAAAGCTTTAAGCAACCAAAATTTTGACATTTCAGAAAATTATAAAACTTCGTTGCTCTTCAACGAAATCTTATTTTCTCATACTTTGTACTATTTTCTACAAAGTTTTATTGTAAATTTAACAAATTTCGGCATTTCGCAAATGGTTTACTTAAATTACTAATGTCAGCCTCAATTTACAGAAACCAATATTTGGAATTTCGACGAATTGTGTTTCTAAATAAAAACGAAGAAGTCTAAAATAATTGCATCATGGATGTAAAAGTAAAAGTAAAAGTAAAAAACTAATAATTAACACATCTAAAACTCAAAGGTAAATAATTAACTCATAAAATAAGTAATTAATTAGTACAAAGTTTCTCAACCAACATCTTAAAAACCCAAATTTCAGCTCCGGCTCCGGCTGCCGTGGATCACCTTATGATCCCAACCACTTACTTCCACCTACCTAAATTTCCCACCAATTGCCCCCCATCACTATTTGTTTTCCATCTATACACTACCAATCTCAAACCAAATTACCAAAACACCCTCCTCTCTTCCCCTCCTCCTCCTCCACCACCTCCATTGCCGCCTTCAAAAGTTGCTCCGGTGTAGCCGCTGGGTCAAGATCCCAACACCCATCCGGTAAATTCAAAGCTTGACCTTTCAACAAACAAGCCGGAACTTGATGTGAAAATTTCATCATTTCTTTTTTAGAAATCAAATTCTTTGTGGGACCCCTTTGATACACAGTTTTATAACCTTGTAATTTAACCAATGGTGTCACACAAACTCCAACCTTATCGGAGTAATCATCAACCACCTCCACCATCTCATACTGCCGCCTCGCTTTCGCGGTTTTCCGGGACCAATTCCGGTACACCGCCCACACGTCGCCTCGTTTCGGGTACACCGTAATACATCCGCCTCTACCGGTTTTCTCCCGCCCCAATAGATGAGAAAAGATGTTGACTTGGTCAACGATGTCGGAATGGGAAACACGGAAGCTTCCACAGGATTTCGAGATTCCGGAGTTTGCGGATTCCGGTTCCGGTTTTGAGTTTAAGTAGGTGATGTGGACTTGAAACGGTTTCACGGAGATGACTTGGCGGATTATACAGTATAGACGCGGCATTCCGTCTTCTTCGTCGTATATCGCCCATATTTGTTTTGGTTTGAAAACTTCTTCGGATCTATCCATGTCAAAATCATGGAAATCCGGGTCCGGAACCGTAATCGGAATCGGAACCGGAACCGGAATCGAATTACTTTTTTTCAATGTCTTTCCATTCTTTTCGGTCTTCAAACCGGATTCCAGTTTCATTTCCTTCAACTTATCGCGGATTACCGTTCTTGCTTTTTCAATCAACATCTTTCTCGCATCAAACGCCGGTGCAAACGAGTATTGCCTCGTCGGAATGTCACCACACTCGGAATCTCTGATTCCGGTTTCCCCGATTCCATTCCGGGGTCCGTCTCCGGTTTCTATCTTTCGTTTCTTCGGAGGCCTACCTAACTTCGTCTCGTTCCCTCTCGTCTGTTGTTTTTCATTCCCTTTTGATTTACCGATGGATTTGGAAGGTAAACCGTTGGTATTGGGATTCGGATTCGGATCGGAATATCCATTCCCATTCCATTGGAATGACACATTCCCGTTGTACTCATACCCGTTTCCAAAACAAACGGATGTGCTTGGTACATAAGTGGTGGCGTATCCATTTTCAGATGAATATGACCATGGAGTATAAGTCACAGGAGCTGTTCCCGTTTCAACAGCAACAAAAACACCTCGACAATTTTTACATGAAAGTCTTTTGTTCACGTATTTTCTTAAATATTCATATTGGACACGACATGAAGTGCAAACAGTCCAAAAAGTGTCAAGTGTTGTTGTGTTATTGACAGATGAATGAAGTGAAGCCAATAAGTGTTTATTTCTTTTAAGATCATACGCGTGTCTTTTCACATTATCAGATAACACAGCCCATGCTTCTGAAACAAGCTTAAAAGCTTCATCAGCTCCTACTGTTTTGTTTTTGTCAGGGTGAAGAAGAACAGCCATCTTTTTGTACCTTTTTTTAAGAACTGATTTGTCTGCAGATGGATCTAATCCGAAAATGGAGTAGAAATCAATTTCACGGTTGATTTTGGTCTCTGTTGCTGCGTATATTTCAAATGTAGCCACCATTTGAGCTATTCCTTCAAGTTGAGGGCATAAAGATTGAGCTCTTAAAGCAAACTGTTTTGCACCTGTGAAATCTTTTACTGTGAATAGCTTTTCTGCATTCTCTTTAGCTCTAAGAGCTTCTTCTATTGTTGGGTCCATTTTGAAAAATGTTTTCAGCCCTACAAGACAATTGAATTACTGTTTCATGATCCACCATGTCTAGAAAATGTAAATTACAAAAAAAAAAAAAAAAACTCTCAGATGCATGCATTCAAATTGGAACTAGAGAAACAGGAATTGAAGCAGGTAGCATAAAACTACAAACGCATAACACGTTTGCAAAAGAAATAATAAAAAATGACACATTTTAGTCTCGTGTTTATGATGACTTCGATTTGTCGTCCTTCAAATTTGCGTAATTTACGAAATGAAGCGGATAATTAACCAAGATTGGATCAAAAATTACTCATTCGCATGATTAATCTACAACCAAATTTCAATAACAAGTTAATTAGAAGCTTAATTACAAAACCCCTAACTAATTTCCCCCAAATTAAACTCAATTACCAGTTCAGGAAAGTTCATCTAGGTCAACACGATTTCAAAATTATCTCTAATTGATAATCAAACGAATTAACACAAAAAAGCAACCAAATTGAACATAATCGTTGACGAAACAGTAAGATCTCACTTCCGATGAGCTAAATAACAGATTTTAACACAGCGAAAACCCTAAATTATTGAATTAGTCGAACATCATACAGTATCTAAACACGAAATTAAAGTGAAACTTACTTGAATCTGCATCAAACAGCAACTAAACAGCAACTAGATCTCAAATCCGTTAGCGGATTCGTGTTGGTCTGCTTCAGATCTACGATCAACGGAAGGAGCTTAACTTTTGTAAATTTAGGAAAAGTGAAAAATAAAAAATAAAACTTAACCTTTAAATAAATATAAATATACCTTGTAATTATTTATACTAAAATAAATATTATTGGGTAGATTTCATAATTAAAAACCCGAAAATAAAAGCAAATTGTGGAATTCCGGCAATCGACGGGAGGATTTGGCAATTCCGACAAGTCGCCGATCACATGGACTATTCAAAATAAAAATTAAAAATATTGAAATGTAAAATACGTGAATAATACATGTTTTAATTGGATACAAATAACGAATGAACCATTTTTTCATATCTAAAATATGATAACATTTTAATATAAAATTATATATTAAAGTTTTTGACCTCCTAGACAAAGTTGATAAATTTATCTTACTTTATAAATTTACACACATTAAATAATCATCTGATGAATTGAATAACGAGTTAAAAAAAATAAGGTAAAATAAGGCTAATTATTGTACCTGTGCTTTTTTTTTTTTAATTATTATTAGTCTAATTTTTCTTTTCAATTTTTTTTGTTAGTTTTATTAAGCTATTATTGTGTGTGTTTTTTTTTAATTTAATCACTTAAAGTTTTTATTTAGAAAAAAAGGAAAAACTAAATACATAAAACTTTTAATTTTATAAGTCATTATAGTTTAAATTCGTTCGATTTAACAATTAAAACTTTTAATCCAAAAAAAAATCAGTTAGAAAAATTATTCTACATTTTATTTTGTAATTCATTACCATAAAAAACTTACAATAGTTATTTAAAAAAATAAACTTTAATGATTAAACAAAAAAATATATACAAGGGATTTTTGTAAAATTTGCCCTGAAAATATATAATCTGAAACATTAGATTGTTTGAAGTTGAATTTTCTAGAATATCATGCGGACAAAAAAAATGGTTTTAGAAATTATAGTAACATCTAATTACAACAATTCCATATACTAAAAACATACTTTGATTTCCTAATTAATCTTTTGGTAACACATGAAATGAGAATCATGAAAATATTTAAATAAGTTGCGTATACATGTAAATAATATCTCAACTCAAGAAATGTATCTTTCCAATTTGGAGTCCGTCAATGTTACGATGATCTTACATTTTTGTACGCGGACTCCAACTTTTAATGTTCTCAAACCTAATTAACATGTTGCATCACGTGGAAATTTTCTTTTCAAATGTTGCACCGATAGTAGTTTACTAGTTTGACATGAGATTCAACTCCCAACCATGGTAAGCATCACAAATATCATAACTCATCCGCATAATTTGACATTATGGATGCAAAGAAGCAAAACTACTTGTGAGTTATTTGGGACCGACTTATTAAAAACTTAACTCGAAATCGATTTTAAACGAGCCCGAGTTAAACTCGAACTTAATATTAAGCTCGTTTATTAAATGAGCTCGAGCTCGAGCCTATGTCACTAAACTCGATTAGGTTTGTAATCCTAAACGAGGCTATATATAATATATATATTTTTTATAATTTTTATATATTAAAGTAAAAACTATTTGGGGAATTAGGGATTTAGGGTATTAATAAATGAGATTCATGACGAGCTTGAAACCGAGTTTAAGCTTATTAAGGAACGTTAGACAAAAAACGAGTTGAGGTCATGCCTGAGCCGAACTTGCATAACTTTTTACGAGTTTGAGTCGAGCTTAGTACAAGAAAGCTCGAATCGAGTCGAGCTCGAGCCCGAGTCTCGTATAACTTAAATGAGCCTGAGCTGAGCCTAACTAGACTCAGACTTGAGCTCGGCTCAACTTGTTTGCAACCCTATTTGACACGAAATCCAACTCTTGGTCCAAATAAGTATCATAACCTATCTCGATAATATTAAAGGTGAAATGGGCAAAATGATTGGATCACAAGACATACATAGAATAGTATGATGAAAAACTTAGCTCACAATGAATATCAGATGAAAAAAAGAGTAATTTTCATTCGACCAAGGTTTATAAAACACCTATCGGTGAAGAAATATGTGTGGTTTTTGACGAGTTGAAGTTTTTTATTGGATACGAGTACCAATTGAAAATGACACTAATATTTAAAGAATGGAACATCACAAATAGGAATTTGTGGATGGGTGGTGAGATTGGTGTGTGATAGTGACCGCTGACAATGTAAATGGGAGTCGGTGGATAGACAAAAGACTGGACGGTGGGAGGCGATGGTGTTGTTGGGTATGGAGGAACAAGGAGAAAGAGATGAAGGAGCATGGGGCGCTCATGATGAAACAATGAGGCGAGGGTTATACGTAGACCTGAAAATTCAAGACACAAATACATAAATCGTGTGCGACACAACGTGACACGAATACACGACGTTATTACATCTTGAAAATGGTGATAAAACATATTTCTCTTTGTGTATCCGTGTCGTGTGTCAAAATCATGTCTGACACATGAAAACAACACAAATACATCAATTGCCATGACTCCGCAGTGGGTCTCAATATTAGAACAATCTAAT
Source organism: Lactuca serriola (assembly GCF_051521515.1). Taxonomy (NCBI): domain Eukaryota; kingdom Viridiplantae; phylum Streptophyta; class Magnoliopsida; order Asterales; family Asteraceae; genus Lactuca; species Lactuca serriola. Next base: position 185,611,351 of record NC_136416.1, on the reverse strand, counting down.
CTTTTTGGAACTGTTAGCGGAACAATCTTGTCTTTTTTCATACCAGTTTTTGCTCGATCGGTCTTTATAGAACCAATTTCGGTCTTTTCTGTTTGGTCAAGTCGCCTTTACATTAACATTTTTTAAAAATGATACGTTAAATTTTTATGAAAGAAATAAGAAAAAAAAGTTGGATAATGCATGATTAGTAATATGTGATTAACAAAAAAAAAAGAAGGATATGCATATAAACATGGGCGGTCTGTGTTTTTGAGATTAGACCGGTTATTTTTCGATCCAATCTTATTCTCGATCGTTTTGGTTTCAATATTCATTAAGACATGTAAAAAATCATTCTTTTTTTTTATGTTTACCAGAAAACCAACTTTTTTAAATTAGACAAAAAAAACACAATAAATATTCGTCATTTCAAAAAAATTCTTAATCTTTATTTTTTACAATCTCAATTATAAATTTTAAAGACTTTCAGCAAGGTTTTCAATTTTCAATTCATAAAGACCACAAATATAACAAAGCTCTCATAAAATTAGTATGTGGTCTTTTTCTAACCCAAAAGGCAAAAAGACCAATCCTATTATCTCGACTAAAATTTTGTATTTATCATTTGTTGAAATCAAACATGCCTAACTATTCCATACTAAAATCCATGTAAGTGATAGGCCCAACCTGTAATAACTAACAAGCCTGTAAGCCCAAAATATGTAGGTATTCAATATTCATCCGCCCAAAACGCCTTTATAAACCAACGTTTACAGCTAGGGTTTCTCATCTCACATGGCGCTCTGATTTCTACGAATCCTTTTCCTCGAAATCGAGCATTAGTTGTATCTAAGTAATATCTTCATCTGTTTGATTTATCATTCAACAAGTATAGCTGCATTGTACCAAGAATGAGGTCGATTGATACCTTTTTCTTGATTGCCAAATCGGCTGTAGCTAAATTCATTCTGAAGTTTTACTGGCCGGTTGTCGTTAATCTCAGTCGATAAATCTGCTTACCGAACTTCATATATTCTTTCAAAATCGATTTTTGAATTTCATTTCGTTTTTTGATTGATCTTTGAAAAATCGCAGAAGAGTTGTTTGATCGAAAATGGCGTTTTATTTTGTCCTTTTTGATGATCTCTTCTGTTATATAAAAAGAGCGATCGCGTCACTTTCCAGGCAATATGCTTCGAACTCACCAGCTCTTTGCGTCTAACGGTGACTACATTGTTAATTAATTAAATCTCAGAGATTATAAGATATTGTTACTTTATTTAACTACTATAATTGTTTTTCTGATTTTTATTTTGATAAAATACAAAATAGTTTTATGTTATCTGTTATTCGATTAACAATTATGAATTTATTTTCAATAACAAGAGTGACAAAGTCTTGCAATAGATTGTAAATCGCTACACAAGTACTCTTAAATCATTTACGTAATAATGGTCTTGAATTTATACGAATGATAATAAATCTGAACTAATAATTGAAGTAGTTTGTAAAATTAAGAAGCGAGATATTTGCTATTTACGACTTCCTTCTGTGCAATTTACGACTTCCTTCTGTGCAATAGATCTTCCATCAAAGAAAAAACTTAAGGTACCATGTCATTTATGGTTTCACGTTTCCACTGAAACAGAGAGATCGATAGAGGGGAAAGAAACATAAAATACAATTTTTTTGTGCTTGTCTGTTCGATTGTTGCTAACGAAGAAGGTTGATGAAGGAAGGGATCGAGAAATAGAGATTAAGAGGAGAATGAAGGAAATCATGTTATATGTTACTATATTCGTTTACTATAAAAACAGTGTGAAAGCACATGACCAAGCGTGTAATTTATTGTAATTTGTTCTCTTTTTGTTTATTGTAAAAACAGTAACAAAGCTGTGAAAGCACATGGATCAAGCGTGTGATTTACTCAATAGTCAATGTTATATTTTACTATATTTGTTTGAAAGAGGCGGGCTAATTAAAACTGGTTGACCTAGAGGCTTTGCCACTGGTTGACAGCTGTGAATACCGCGAAACCAGATCTATGTCCTTATATAAAGCCTTTACTATCACCGTTAAGTCAGTGTAAACGACAAAATGTGTATATCAGTGTTTCTATGGCAAGCTCATCCACTCTACCCGTTTCTTCTATTGCTCAATCGAGATGAATATCATATACGGTGAGTTAAATTTGAAATTCAACCATTTACAGACTCAATTTTGTTCCAATATACTTGAACTTTGGCAGATGAGTTTTTTCTGCTAACTACTTGTTATAAATATGATATGATCGGAGATGAGTAATTCTGACTAATTGGTTTGCTATATATGTAAGACCAACGGAGCCACTATATTGGTGGGAAGGTGGGAAAATATTGGGTGGCAGAGATGTGACAGCCGACGGAACATGGTTGGCCTCTAGCAGAGAAGGAAGGGTGGCTTTTGTTACTAACGTTCGTGAATTGAACTCAATATCTGCTGCAAAGAGTAGAGGTGATCTTCCAGTTCGTTTTTTGCAGGTTGGTTTTTAAGTTTACATTGTATTAAATCATGCCCACCAACTGTTTGTGTTTTTTCCTGTTGGTATGATTTTGGTAATTTTGATGATTATAGAGCAAGAAAAACGCCATGGAGTTTGCAGAAGAAATTGCAAAGGAAGCAGATGAATACAATGGATTCAATTTGATAATTGCTGATCTTTTGTCCATGAATATGGTTTATGTAACCAACAGGCTGAAAGGAGATAAGTGCTATGTGACTTCAGTTTCACCTGGGGTCCATGTCCTATCAAATGCAAGTCTAAACACTCCATGGCCTAAGGTTAGCAACTACAGCTGCCTATTTTATGCAACATATTTTCACTTCTTTAGTCTATTTATGCAACAATATTGTGGCCTTAAAAAGAAAAGGTGTTGCATAAAGGTTAATGTTTTTTTTTTTTTTTCCTAATATGTATTGTATCTATCTAATTCTGTACTTAGGCTCAAAGATTGGAACATGGTTTTAAAGATGTTTTGGATGAATATGGTGAAGGTGAAATTCCAATTACTAAGTTGATTGATAAACTTATGAGAAACGTTGTAAAAGATGACATCAGCATACTTCCCGGAATCTATGATCTAGATTTTGAGTATGAGTTGAGTTCTGTATTTGTTAATCCAGTACCTCCAAAGGTAACAATTTTCCCAACTTTCTTATTTTGTTCCGTTTTGTCAAGATTTGAAGGTGCTGATGTGGCGTTGACATGGGAAAACATATTGGGTTTATACCCGTGTGGATGCCACGTCAACAATAGGCTGCTATTTCAAGATCTTAAGACTTATATTTGATTCTGAATGTTGGTGATATGCAGGACTATGGTACACGAAGTACTTCTGCATTGGCTGTAAAAGCAAGTGGTGAAGTATTCTTTTATGAAAGGCATCTTGAAAATGGGTTATGGAAAGAGAACACAGAAACATATATGATTGAGAAAATGAAGTGAGGGTTAATGTGTGAAGAAATATAAGTATGTTGCTGTTATGGGTAAAGATATGTTAGTAAGTACGTTGTTATGGGTAAAAAAAATAAAAAGTAACACATGTTGCTATTTCCTGCAACTTGTCTTATTTTTTTTAATATTATTTGGTATGAAAGTTATACTGTGTGCCTTGAACAAAAAGAAATGATCAATTATAAGTTGATATGTATGTGATCCTATTTGTAAGAAATAATGAATTTTGAGAAGTTTCTATTATGTACTCCATCAAATTTGTACTTAAGATGGTATTTGGTTATGTATAAGAAAGATATCGACAAAAGAAATAGATACAAGTGTTTTTACGTGTTTATTTAGTGTGTGTAATGGTGTATAATCTAACTTCTGGTGATTCATGAATACCAAGCATCAACAAGGTAGAAAATTTATAAATTAGATTCTGGGTGAATAGAATTTACATTAAAGAATAGGTGCAAGATAAAATGTTGGAAAGAATATATATATATATATATATATATATATATATATATATATATATATATATATATATATATATATATATATATATATATATATATATATATTCCTCTTGTTCTTTTCTGCAACGCAAATCGTTATTATGTCTTTTAAAACCATGCATAAGTTAGAAACAAGATTGATGATTGTAGGTTATAGTATGCAAACCTTTTAAAAGGGAGAGTGTAAATAAAGTTGTAAGGATGAATGGTATGGTCACAATGGTCATGAATGAACAAGACACAATGATGATGCTCATGAAGAGATTGCCTTCTGCTGTGTGATCCGATGAAATTTCAGTTGTAATATTCATATTCTAAGAATGGGAAAGTCCTTGTGACTTTTTTCCTAGAGAGGTGTTAACACAAACTGTATGCGACTAATACTCCTGTGTGTAAGAAGCATTATAATTTTCATTATATTGAGCATAAGTAATCTTCTAAGATTAAGATATGATTGATTTTGTTTTGTTGCTAAAATGTTGGAACTTTTACTGGCGATATGAATTTTATTATCGAATGTTTCAATAAGTATTGCATATTTAAGTTTTTGCCATATTAATTTATAAACTAACTAATTATAAATTAAACAATGCAAATAAGATGACATATTTGTCAAAAGCTACTACTGTTCACACAGACAGTTCACAAAGTACATACCAAAATGCGATATATGTAATTTATCAATTTCAACTATAATAGAAGACTAAATTGCTTTCATAACTAGATGCACTTTCATTTGTTTGTGAATTATAACATCGTATATTTATCTATTTCTTCATTTTTCATCCCAACAACAAACAAATCCCCAAAAAAATAAAATGAAACCCCTCTAACCCATGCATAGCATGGGTTCACCACCTAGTATATATTAAAAATCTCTCAAGTTAGGAACAAATAAAGTTCCTAACAAGTTGGCAAAACTAGTCCTTTTTATATACGTTCCTTTAATTCCATCTCTTTTGTGGCTGTTCTTTCCAATGGGGCATTTTATGTCGTTATCTCTTTTGATCGTGCGAACGTGTTCTTTCTGCTTTGCTTCACCGTTTTTTTACCCAATCAAATTACTCCACCACAACAACACGACTCCAGCTCGCTGTCTCTTTGGAATTCCCACCTTTAATCACCTATCCACCACCTCGCCTTGGCCAATTGTCATAGCTTCAATCCTCTTCCCACCCACTACATGTTCGCATCTACTCCAGCTGTCTTCCATGGAAGCATCTCCAAACCTACCTATTAATCTCTCTCTCTCTCTCTCTCTCTATATATATATATATATATATATATATATATATATATATATATATATATATATATATATATATATATATATATATATTCTTTTTTTGATTCTCCGTTTTCCTCATCGTCGGCTTCTGATTTCCGACAACATCCAATTCGATTACACGCTGATGTCGATCTTCCATCGTTTCCCTTCCCAACGCCTTTAAATCGATTGGAAGGGTGAAGTCGATGCGGGCTGGAAATGGTGCGCCTCCTTCCTGATTAAGCGCCCCACCGGACATCACCCATCTATTCTTTCTATCTCTGAATTTGGAGCCGATGCTCCGTCTAATGGAGGGTTCTACTTTAGAATTTTTGTGACCTCTTTCATCTCTCTGTCTAGGGTTTCGTTATGCAACAAGGAACAACGGCTTCTGATTACCATCCAACTTTTAATTTCCAAATAATCCGCCTTCCAAAATTGGTTTCCTTTTCTGTGCAGTCGATTGAACTGAAGCAGGACCAAACAAAATTGTGCCATGATTCAAGGGCGTGCGACACAGCTGCCGACCCCGACAACAACCATCTTGAAAGTTCTTCTTCCGACTTTCTTCTTTTCTTTGTCTTATGTTCTTCTATTCTGTCGTATTTCCCGTGGTTTAGGGTTGTATTGGGTTGCTCCGCTTTAACTTATCCTCTTTTAGGTTTTATGCTTCGTTTTATCTCTTTCTTTTCTTTGTGTTATCAGATGCACATACCTACCATTCTTTGTCTTTTTAAAATTTTTTTTATTTTTTATTTTTATTTCACAGCAACAAAAATATGTAACTGTAACATCCCAAAAATACAGGCCAAAAATTTTGTTTTAATTATGTTATTACATAAAACCATCTGTATAAAAACATTGATAATAACGTCTCATGTCAAAAACCAAGTGTCAGTAATTCAAAACATAGTATTATAAAACCATATCAGAGCGTAATCCCCAAGGATCTCATGTGAGGAAAACATAGTGTGATGCGCTGCGATCAAGCCGACTCCTTTCCTTTGAAAACGAGAACCTGAAACCAAAACTGTAAACCGTAAGCACAAAGCTTAGTGAGTTCCCCCATCATACCACATACCATATAATCATATAATGAACAGCTAGGAGATACGAACCTCGCCCACACTCATGGAGATACGGGCCTCGCCCACACTCAGCTAGGAGATACGAGCCTCGCCCATACTCTACTAACTGGGAGATACGAGCCTCGCCCACACTCCACTATCTCTGAGATACAGGCCTCACCCACACTCAGCTACTATCACATATATCATAACACAAACATACTATCAGACATACCTGGGGTGTCTGAACTACCCTTTGGTCCTAACAACCGAACTTGGGGACTATTCCCCTCCTACTACCACTATCACATATAACATATCATGCCAGCATATAAACATATCATCACCTACTGTCAGACATATCTGGGGTGTCTGACCTACCCTTCGGTCCTAACAACCGAACTCTACTACTATCACATATAACATGTCATGCCAGCATTTAACATATCAGGTAGTAGCAAACCTAGATGATATCACAAAGACAATCATATAACATACAACTCTTATTGGTGGGCCAGCATTGTGGCCGTAGACCCACCGCTACTGGAAGGTAACTCACCTCACACTGTTGAAGTCCCGAAGACACAATCCCACACTTGTTGAAGTCCCGCAGACTCGACCCCAGCTGCTGGCTTGGGTCCCAATACATAATCATATGTACATTCTTTGGGTAATTACTACATTACCCATCGCTTGGCTTATTCAAGCCTAAGGCCCAATCCGTAGGCCCAAAGTCAATTAGGAATCAAAGCCCAACACATGGCCCAATTTTCCAAATTGGGCCTAGGCCTATACATGGTCTCATTCTAAGGCCCAACATCATATAATCATTAAGGCCTAAGCTATGGCCCATCTATGGCCCAATTTTCCAAATTGGGCCCAAGCCCCATACATGGGCCTTACCCTAGGCCCATTAAATTACTCTAGACCATTTGCTTGATCTTGGATAGTCCATTTAATAACCCAAATCATCAAGGCCCAATAGAAAGGCCCAACAATAAACCCAAGTGAAATTAGGGTTTCACATAAAATGATGATTAGGGTTAAGTTTCCTACTTAACCCATTAAGGACTTAATCCATTAAGCCCATTATCGCTTAGATTAATCTTTGCCAAAGCTTATTATTTAATATCTCAAGTTATTAAATAATTCTTGTGTGTGTGACCCGATTAATTCTTAAAGTTTGGTTTTCATTGGCATTAGGGTTTTCCAATCCAAATATTAGTCCACTTATCAATTTGTTGGCCTCTTATGTCAATTAGGGCTTTATTGGGCCTATTAAGCCCACTAAAATCTTAATAAGCTCATTAGGGTTTTATTGGGTCCATTAGAGTCCATTAAGCTTCATTGGGCCCATTAGAGCTCCTTTGAGCCCATTAGGGTTTCAAGCACCCCTCCCAAATGAATCAACTCACAAGGCAACCACACCGCCACCCGGCACAGCGGCCGGTGGCGGCAGCCACCACCTCACGGTGGTGGTTATGAATTTCTTTCCATTATTCCATTTTTTTTACATTTTACATTGCCAATCTGATTAACACACGCACACATCCTAATCTAAATAAAAACACACACACAGCCACCTAGTGATGGCCGGCGGTGGCGCATGGCAGCGGCCTTGCGATTTCCGGCTAAACAAAGCACCAAAAACACCTATTAACACCAAATGATTGACTGAAGCTAAGGCACACATGAAATACTAACACACCATGCATCGCCTAACAACAGTGGTTAGTGGAAACTTGATGGAGGAATCCCGGAGGGCGGCAGATGGTGGCGCAACGAAGTGACCATAGAAACAAAGTTAGCGGCGGCGCGACGACGATGGCTGGTGGCGTCTCGACGATTTAAGGAAGAAGGAAAAGATGAAGTGAAGCAGCAGCTCTAGCAGCCGACAACGCTACAGCTAACGGCGGAGGATAACGTGGTCAAACACAACGACCGCAGCTTTCCCCGATTGCACCGATGACGGCAAGCGGCGATATCTGTCCTCGTCGGCGACTTCCTCTTCTACAGCAACGACAGCAACCGCGACGCTGCACAATTTGACGATTGGTTTCAATGGCGATACCGGTTGGCTAGGAGGCGTCGGCCGTACATCGCAGCAATTGGAGTGGCGGCCGGAGGGACAAGGTGTAAAGGTGGTGGCTGTTGGGAGAGATGACGGCTGCCTCCACGTTTTTGGGTTAGGGTTTTGGTAGCGATGTTTTAAACGGGAAGGAAGGACATCGGGTTTAAATCCCGCTCCTCTCAAAACTTTGCTCCTAATACAAGTTTAGTCCCTCCCCATAGGATCCTTTTCCAATCAAATCCTATATTTACCCATTAAACCCCAACATTAAAAATTCATTACAACTTAGGTACGGAATTTACCAATTTCACCCCTGCTTCCATAATTCCTCACAAATCTGATCCCAAATTTACCAAACAGCCCCTTAGCCTCAAAATCACTTCAAATGAAATCCTAGAAGTTACCATTTAGTCCCTGCCTTCATAATTACTTACAATTTAAATCTGAACTTACATTTTACCCCCGAATAATCCAACTTATGACATTTGGCTTCCTAAAATCAACACCTTGCTATATAATTATAAATTTTAGGGCTACGAGTCATACATTAATTAATTAATTAATTTGTTTAATAAATAAACGGGGTTTTACAGTAACACCCATAAAATTGAAGCTAATTTAAAACTTTTTAATACATTTAAGAATCGTTAAGTTATTATAGTTTGGTTTCAAAATAGTTTAAACATCAAAGTATCCCCCAAACTACCGATACACATACAGTCCAATAACACATGAAAAAAATAACATATCATAACAACTGAACAACATGCTATGGGTCCACAACTTTACAAGTTGGCTTACCTCCTGGGCCCTCAGTACGACTCTGGAATGCATATTGGGCCCTCAACTCGAATCTGGAATGCCATCGAGCCTTCAGTACAAGTCTGGAATGCCTACCGGGCCCTCAGCTCGTATCTGGAATGCTCCTGAGTCCTCAGTATGAGTCTGGAATGCCTACCGGGCCCTCAGCTCATATCTGGAATACTCTAGGGTTTGTTGGCTACCGCACGGAGCAGTACAACCTCAACCCATCCCACATAACATGTCGACATGTAATAGATAAATACACATACAGGAAATCAAACAATATCACAGGTAGTCCTGCAGACCTACCAAACTAGCATATCAACTGACATACATCACTAGCATGCAATACTAACTCATGATTAACATCTAACACTGCTAGGATAATACATCCAATGGGCCGGCCTTGGTGCCTTAGACCCCTTAGTATAGTGAGGATAACTCGCCTGGCATTGCTGAAGTCCCGTAGATAAAACTCCAGTTGCTGGTAGACAGGTTCCCGAACTGTCAACATCAAACAATACCCAATTAATAATTAGGTTACAAGCCCAAGGTTCAACTCACACTATAAAAAGCCCAATAGCCCAAATGATGGGCCAAAGCCCAACATATGGCCCAACTTTCCAAATTGGGCCTAGACCTATACATGGTCTTTCCTTAAGGCCCATCCAATTATCCCAATCCAATTCCCATGGCCCAATAGCACATGATCATAAAGGCCCATTTATGGCCCAATTTTCCAAATTGGGCCCAAGACTCTCACATGGGCCTTATCCTAAAACCCATATAATTATTTAGTCCATTAATAGTCCAATTACCAAAGCCCACTAGGAAGACCCAATTCAAGGCCCGAGTAAGATTAGGGTTTCCACATGAAATAACAATTAGGGTTAAGTGTTTCTTACTTAACCCATTAAGGCTTAATTCATTAAGTCCCATATTATCTAAGGTTAATTTGCAATGATTGTTAATTATTATTTTAGGTTATTTAATAATTCCCGTGTGTGTTGTGACATCCCCAATTTTCACGGCCAGAAAAGACCGATTTTATTTATGCTTTATAAAAATCAGAGTACTTCATTTCATAAAAATGTTGCGGAATTTGTTCCTAGAAAAACACAATAAATACGTTATCAAAACATTTTCAAAGAAACGTATTTTATTCATTTTAAAATGTTTGGGATGTCATCGTCAATACAGAAACATAAGCATAAACGGAAATTACATTTATTTACACTAGTGATCTACATCTCTTTAATCTCTTAGTGTAATGTGACTTCGTATCAACACCTGTGATATAAATAAACTGAGTGGGTCAGGTTGGGAAACCTGGTGAGTACATAGGGTTTTCAACCCACAATATTATAATTATTATGTTTAAACAATCAAACAATAAACCCAGTTTACCCATCTCCATTATCTTCTTTACTCTTAAGGATTTAACCTAAGAGTCATCTATCCTGCATTCGTTTATTCCGAAGTCCCTTACTTCCAGGGTTATAGGACTGACACTAAGTCCATAGCTGCCAATGTTCGTTCGTAAAGCACTAATTCCATAGCTGATATAGTCTATTCATCAGGTACTAAATCCATAGCTACCAGTGTTTATCTAATAGGTACTAAGTCCATAGCTACCAATTCCCAACAGGTACTAAATCCATAGCTACCGGTGTTTGTCCAATAGGCACTAAGTCCATAGCTGCCAATGTTTACTCACATCATCTTTTATCTCTCATCGTTCATCTACCCATGTCATACCCAACATATTCGTATATATAAAATACGTATATAGTTTAAATCCTTTAAAACATGCATAAAAACGTTCATCCATCATAGACAACAAGTACTCAAATAATATGCACACTTAGCATGTAATTTATATAAAATACTTCATATCTATGTGTAAGATGAAAGTAACTATGCACTCACCTGAAAGGTGGTGAGTCGGCACTCGGACAACACTTCGTTACTCTTAAAACACTTATCCCTTGACGAAACCTAGTATCATTACCACTAGAGTTTAGTCAAACGCTTGACGAGACTAATTTAATAGTCTAGCTATTATTACTATTATATAAGCGTTAAACAACACTCAATATAACTCATAATAATAGCCCAAATAATTATTTTAAGGTCCTAATAATGTTACTATAATTAAATAAAATCTATATTAAATATAGTATAGACGTAGCTCACTTACAACGGGTTTTTAAAAACCGGGCTTCGCTGGAGCAGCGTTTTCGAGCCGAAAGCTTTTCTTCTCGGAGCCGTCGGGCGCTCCGGGGCTTTCTTCTCGTGATAGGGAGGTTCCCTAGACTTGGGAGGGGTTTAGGGAGGTTAGAGAGAAGTTAGAGAGAGAAAGAAAGGTTTGAAGGTGTGAGGAAATTATGAAGAGTTCATCTCTTATTTATAGGAATTGTATAGTAAAGTAGTCTCCAAGCTTCGTCCGTAACTTTTGCATACGTGCTCCGTTTTTGTCTGTCTTTTTACCGTTGAGTTCCTATTAACGAGATCTTCAACTCTCATTTAGACCTCGTTAGCTAATTCTCATTCTATCTCGGATTTACAAAACTATATCGAATTCACCGCGCTCGAAAAGTAGAGACTAAGCTTCGTCCATAACTTTCGCATACGAGCTCTATTTTTGTCCGTATTTTTACCGTTGAGTTCCTATTAATGAGATATTCAACTCTCATTTAGACCTCGTTGGCTAATTCTCATTCTATCTCGGATTTACAAAACTGTATCAAATTCGTCGCGCTCGAAAAGTAGAGACTAAGCTTCGTCCATAACTTTCGCATACGAGCTCTATTATCGACGTTCTTTATATCCACGTGTTGGTATTTACGAGTACTACAACTTTCATTTAGATCTCGTCGGCTAATTCTCACTCTATCTCAGATTTACAAAACTGTATCGAATTTGCAACGCTCGAAGAGTAGGGACTAAGCTTCGTCCATATATTTCTCATACGAGCTCCGTTTTCGACTGTCTTTTTATCGTTTAAATCCTATTAACGATATCTTCATTTATCGTTTAGATTATTTTGGCTAAAAATCGACCGATCTAAAATTCAGATTTCGGGCTGTGCACTGCTATGCTAAATCTTAGAAAAATCATAACTTCCTCATACGAAGTCAGATTTGGATGTTCTTTTTATGCACACTATCAGTTTAACATATACTACGACTTTCATTTATATCGCAAAGGCTAAATCTCGCTCTATCGCAAATTCACTATTTACGCCTCCCGGTATCGTGTCGGTTCCGTCGCGAAACTTCGACGGATCATAACTTCTTCGTTATAACTCGGATTTCGACGATCTTTATATGTACGGAAACCTTGTAACATATACTAAAACTTGGTTGAGATTATTTATTCTTAATAATCTTTTGTCGGAAAGTCGTTTTCAACCCCTATTGCCTCTAAATTGACTAGCCCGTATCTACAGGCGTTACATGTGTCCCGATCAATCCCCAAAATTAGGATTTTATGCCATTAGGGTTTTCCAAACCTTAATTAGGGTTATCCAACCCAATGCTAGCCTATTAGTCCACTGGTTGGGCTTTTTGGTCACATTGAGCCTTATTAGCCTATTAGGGTTCCATTGGGCCCACTAGGGTTTCTTTGGTCCCATATTGTCCAAACATTCCCCAAACGAGGTCCAAACGCAATCAAAGCACACCGCCACCCGACACAGCGGCCGGTGGCGGCAGCCACCACAATATGGTGGTGGTTTTGAGCTTTCTTTTATTATTCCATTTTCTAATTACATTATATAATCTTTAATCCCAAAATAAACACACACCTAAGAGAATAAACATACACATACACACACACACACACCGCCGCACTGTGGTGGTTGGTGGTGGTAGAAGGTGGCAGCCACCATGGTTGGCGGCCATGGTGGGTTTTCCATGGTTTCCGGCCAAGGCACACCAACCTAGAACAACAACACAAAAATGCAACCACAAGAGCTGAACCCGGAAGCACACATACATGCATCGAAAATCTCACGACGGTAGGCGGCGGTTGACTCACGATGGCAACCACCACCGTAAGGTGGTGGCAGTGGTCTTTTTTGGTTTCCAAACATGTAGCTACACACACCAACCATCAGAACGCGCACACACACTCTTCTTAATCGAAGACGAGCCCACAACCCCATCTAGTGGCGCAAAACGGCGATGGCAACGTGAAAGGAAGGCAACAACAGGTTTCATCGACTCTCAGCAGTTATCCGACAGCAGCGTCGCAATGGCGACCTTCAACAAAGTGTAGCGGTCGACGGTGCTCGTTGGCGAGGCAGCAGGTGTCCCTATTTGGTCGGAAAAGCAAACGAAAGAGAGGTGGTGGCGGCCGACTTTACGCATGGCGGCTGGAGCAATAGAGGAGACGAACTTCCGCCGACGAGGTAGAAAACGACAACGGTGGCTGAGGATGATTCTTATGGTGGTGGGACTCGGTTAGGCAGTGGTGGCCGGAAGCTGAAGAGGGAGAAATGGCGCCGAGAGGGAGGTATAAGGGTGGTGGCTGAACCTTTCTCTTAGGGTTAGGTGCATCGGGTTCCTGACCACATTCTTCATGTTCTGGACTTACCATACCATTCCGGAATCCCTATAAAACCTACTTCCGAACTAAAAGAAAAGATTTGAAATACACTACACTATACTTACATGAGATACATACATGTACAACGAGAAAAACATAAAAAGGGTAATTTTGATTCGATCATAATATTCTAGAGTCGTTCCTCGTATTCCAGACCATTCTGAAATACGTAAATGCGTTTATAAAATCAAATGCAAAGTAACTTAAAGAGTAAAACTTACTTGGTTTAACAAATCGATACTGAAAATTAGGTCCGAAATGCCTGTAGATCGTGCTTTAGATTTGCAAATTTTGGAACATGTATTCCAGATTTTTGTGTGTGAGACTCATATATATATATATATATATATATATATATATATATATATATATATATATATATATATATATATATATATATATATATACCATTGGGCTATAGTGTTGAGCTTGGGTCGGTTTTTGGGTCCAAAAAGACCCTTTCCAGACCACGTGGCTAGTTTTAAAAAAATGGTTATTATTGTTGGATATAGTGTCTAAGTCCATAACTTTATTTGGTATGTACTTGATCCGACCCGGCATGGTCCATTTGGGTTGCATGACATTGCAATACTTGGATATACTAAATGAGAGAATATGACACTTATGATTATTAATATATTATAAGTTCTAATATATTAATAATAGTGTTATTTAATTAGTATTGATCAAGTATTAATCTAGTATTAATTTGGTGATCAAAGTGAGACTAATTAAATAGACAGGGTTGATTATGACAATCATCAATTATTTTATGGTGGATTAATGATCCATGGTTTATGGATTATGGATGTAACCATTTGGAGCTCCATGGATAGTCCATGGGAGTTACAAACCCATGGGTCATGAGAAATGAAGAGTCATGACAATTATGGGTCTTAATGAAACCCTAATTGTGACACCACTATAAAAGGAACCCTTTGGCTAGCAAAATCGTGACCTAGTGTTACTAGAGAGGGCATAACCGATTTTGAGTGCTAGAAGTATTCTCTCAAGTTATTCCAAGTTTTGTGGTGTTGTGTGAAGCATTTGAGGCACAACATTTGGGGTGCTAGGCTCACAAAGTCTTGAAGGAATCCAAGCAACAACAAGGTATGTATTTCTACTAGTTTTTATGTTTCATATATTCCCCATGCCATGCTAGTTAGGAAATAACCTTGAAAAAGAAATTTGCATGTATATAGAGAAAACATAGATTCAAGGTTATTAGGGTTGCATGTACACTTAGGAAGTGTTAGAATGCTCAAAACCCATCAATTATTATTATTGAAATATCATTAAAAAGTGGTTAGATTACTCAATTTCTCTTATTATAATTGTTAGCTTAATCAATATCCTTATAATATTTATTTATGAAACATCCCAAAAATCACGAACAAAAATTTCATTTTTAAATCATTAAATAAACCATAGTTATTAAAATCATCTTATCAAAACAGAAACCATAGTATCTCAAAATATCATAATTGGTATATCCATATTAAAACACATGTCAAATATATCAGAGTAACATCCCAGGCTAAACATCATGGTGTGTGCAATGCAATCATCCTGATCTCTTCACTTTGCTACCGGAAGTACCAGAAACCAAAACTGAAAAATGTAAGCATGAAGCTTAGCGAGTCTCCCCAAACTACCACATACCATACACATAACATGCAACTAGGAGATACGGGCCCCACCCACACTCAAAGATATACGGGCCTCCCCTACACTCAGCTATCTAGGAGATACGGGCCACGTCCATACTCGACTATCTAGGAGATACGGGCCTCGCCCACACTTGGCTATCTAGGATATATGGGCTCCGCCCACACTCAGCTAACAGTGAGATTCGGGCCCCGCCCACACTCAACTAAATAATAACACATACAAGTATCACACAGACAACAAGTATAACCAAATCTACCAATCCATTCCATATACATACTCACTTAATGCTAAGATACAGTCCCTGGCTACACTTAGCTACTAATAATCACACATAGCATACACAGGACATCATTGGTGCCTTCGACCCGTTCAATATAGGAGGAAACTCACCTCAAATGTCAGATGATAACTGAAACGTCTCTGTCTGGAATCAGCTCTACTTACTCCCTGAACCAAAGTAACCCCTTAGATACCATTTCATGCTCATAACCCTTTAGGGTCAACTATGGTCAAAGTCAAGTCTAGGTCAAATTCAAAGTCACGCTCCGAGTTGACTCAACTCGTCGAGTTTACTCCCCAACTCGTCGAGTTCCCATAAATCACAGAATCGTGAAAATCGCAATCCAACTCGTCGAGTTTTCCTCCAACTCGCCGAGTTCCTCCTACTTAACAGAATCGAGACTTTCCTAGTACAACTCGTCGAGTTCCATCATTTTCAACAGAAACAAGAACTTTCCAAACCAACTCGCCGAGTTCCCTTATGGACTCGTCGAGTTCATCAGTCTGTCAACCCTTCTTATTGCATTAAGTCCTTATTCTTCAAATCCAAATCTCATATTCTAGATCTAGACTGGAAATGCCTTTAGAAGGGTAAAGTTTCCAACTTTACCCATCAATACCCTTCCTAATGAGATTAAGCTCAACCCTTAACACAAAAGGCCAAAGTCTTCATCCAAAGACCACCAAAACTACAAGATAGACCATGAGGTTATAGATCTGGACTCTAGGGACTAAATGATCATGTAAAGTCTTAAACTTTATCCACATGCATGGCCATAAAAGCTTCAAAAGACCAAAATGATGGTCTAAAGGTTGCATGAGACTTCCTTGGCCATAAAGTTGGCACATTTATGCCATGAAAACCCTTTAAGGCCCTAGATCTGAAGTGTTATTGACCACAAAGCAAGGTTCAAGCTTTATACCAGCAAAATGTCATGGAGGAAGCAAGGGTTCTGGATTTACAAACTTCTTCTTGTGTCCTCAAGCTTCTCCTTTTTCCAATGGCTTCAAAACACAGACTAAAACAATTGAAATAACTCACAAACACACACAATAACATTAGGGTTTCGAGATTTAGGGTTTGGGACTTGGAGGCTGGAAATGAGGCCAACATGAAAGGTTTAAGGTGTTTAAATAGGGTGCAAACCCCATAAATTAGGGTTTCATCTCTGCCAGCCTACTCGTCAAGTTGAGGCCTCCCAACTCGTTGAGTATCTTACTTAAGTTAGGCGGCCCTTATGATCTCTACTCGACGACTTTGGGGTTCCCAACTCGTCGAGTTGCTCTATAAAATGGAATAAATCTAAGTTAAATACGTACTAGGAACCAGACGTTAGAATTTAACCCCTAATAATAATGCTTTAACAAAAACACCTAAGTTTTTTTTTTTTTTTTTTTTTTTTTTTTTTTTTTGTGTTTTTGCAAAAAAGAAACAATTATGTTTTATATTTTTGCAAAAATAACCACTTTGTTCTATATGAGTGATTCCGGACTAATAAAAAAAATATTATAGTGAGTGGTTTTCTTTCCTCGTTTGCATGAAAAGTTTTTTCAGAAGCTTTCTTTAGTTATATCCGAAATGTTCATTTCGTAGTTTCAAATATGATTGATATTCGTTCAAATGTTTTATTTGAAGTCATTGTGGTGTATATTTGCAATGTTTTTTTTTTTTTTTTTGATTTTTGTTCCATTTCAACAAAAATAAATATTTTCTCGAAATTTCAGAATTATTTATGAGATTTTAAACTTGTTATTGAAACTCTAAGATAATTTTTTATTTAAAATCCAAAAAACTGTTAGAATATGAAAAATTAGTAAGAAAGATACACGAAAATACTTTTGGTTGTCCTATAAAATAGACTAAAAATAACACAGTAGGCAGGTGGGTGTGGTTCGGCAAAGCGGACATGGCTTCGGACCGCGCCGTGGCCATGACAAACAAAACTCGGCAATATAACTCGGTATATATCTACCGATAGGAGAGAAACATTTTTGAATTGAAAGTTACAATATTGGTCCCTAAAAATTCTTTTCTGCTACACCGTTTACCCCAAACTTAAAATAAAAATATTATATTTACCCTTTAACTTTATAAAACTTAACATTCAGATTTATTTCCTTTCATTTAATGTTCAATACTCAATATTAATTTAAATAAATCCCTTCTATTTAAGGTAATTATTATTATATCCCAAAAGTATAAGTTAGTTATTATAATACTATTTAGTTTTAAAATAACTTGTTTAAATTAATTATTTTTAATATAATTAATTTACAAAAAATTAAGAAAAAAAAGAATTACAAATGTGGCAACCTATGCCTTTTAAATTGCAAATGTGACAAACAGTGTGACAAATATGATGTGACGTTGATATGGATCGTGACATATATGACACTACATCTACGAGTCTTAAGAAGATGTGTGTTGGTAAAATCAGAGTTAGGACAAGCAATACAGTTTTTAACATCAATGCAATTTTTACCAATCTATTGGGGGTTCCTAGTCAGCCGCTCATGACAAAAAAAATATTAAGAAAATAAGAATTAGACAATCATTCGTGAGCTAGTTTGAAGCCATGGCCTCCGTGGCGTGAGATTGTGTAACAACTTTATGTGTACGCTTCCAACTTTATTATACGGAAATCAATTAATTCTATACCAAAAACCGATTTTTGTTAAAAAGGAAAATTTAACTCTAATAGAAAATAAAATAAAATATACCAAAAAACTTAATTTAATTTTCTCTACAAAAAACTGACCAATATTGATATAATTTTATAAATATAAAATTTTAATATAAAATAAATTGAATTGAGTTGCTAATGAATTTAAAAAATTAAATTGTATAGGTGGAAAAAAAAATTAATTTTTCATAAAAAAATTAAATTTGATTGGATTGTTAACGCGATAGTTAACCACCATAACCTCAAAATGTTAAACATGGACTCAAAATGCAAGTGCCAACCACAAGCAACATTTTTGTAATTTACTCTGGAATCAATAAATGAGATTACAAGATTGTGGATTAATATTAGACCACAACCAAAAATAGAAATAACTGTTAGTACTTTTTATAAGATGTTCGAATAATAATTTATTAAGAATTGCAACAAATATATAAGAACAAAAAATGTAACATCAAAATCTGACTCCGTCGTTTGTGTAGTATTTTCTTACGAAGCCATTCCTCATAACAGTCAGAAGCTAACGTTCACGGCCTTGCATAGAAACTTGAGCGACTTCGCCGGCGACTCACCGCTGACCACCCCTCCGCCACCACCCAACAGTCTCTCGTAATACTCCACACAAAACAGCGACAACGAAAGCTCCACCTCATGCCGGTTCCACACTCGCCGGACCACCTCGGACTCGCCGCTAAAGAATCTCCTCCTCTTCAGTCGACTCGCCACCGGTCGAACACACACCATGTACATTCTCCGGTACCCACCCAGAGCCAAAACCACCGACCTAACTCCAACCGACGGCGGCGACACATGTCGGAAGCATAGATTTTCCCATAACGAGTCGTTCCGGACGATGGAACACCATTGGCGACACACACACGCCGCCGCGCCCAACGACCGTCCGTCGAGCCTCTGCAACACCTCTATCAACAAATCGACGTGATCATTTATGGGAAAACACTGCTTCTGCCTCTTGGTTTCTCTCTGTATATCTTCATTGTCATGAATCTGCGACATTGATGATTAATTAGGAAGCAAAAGTAAACAGTTGTGGGTTTTCGGAGATTGGGATTTGAGGGTGGTGGGTATTTGTAGGAGGAAGAAGGGTATCGATGGGACATGGAGGAAATGACAACCCACAAAATTCCAATGGGGCGTGAGAGAACAGTGACAATTTCTTAGGGTGTGTTTTACATTTAATAAATAGGGTTAAGTTCATTTTATCATTTATATGCATGGATTATCAAAAGAATTAACATCATAAATGTTAACATATTTGTTTAAATAACCAATGTTTTAGTAATTTCCAGAAATTATGTACGGAATGTTAAATTTCGGACTCGATTAAGTTTATATTGAATTGTTGGATTTGTGTTGAGACAAGAGTTACTAGACGTGAAGTTGAATGTGACATTTTGGATAGATGTATATTTCAAAATTAACATCCAACATCATCATATATGCGGACAAAACATTATTTTGAGAAATTATTTAATTTTTTTTATACATAAAAATTTATGTTTTAGAGGCTTTAAAGAAGTTATAATTGTTTTTCAAACTTTTGGTAGCATTAAGTATTAACTATTAAAAGAAAACATTGAGTTTGGAGTAGGTAAATTGGCAGCTCTTTGCTTTAGAATATTTCTAAATCAAATAGATTTTTACATAGTCAAAATACATAATTTTGACTTTAAATATGTTCAACGGCAAACATGTTTTTTCCACTGTATTTGAACTTTAAAGTTATATATATATATATATATATATATATATATATATATAGGGAATGGTTATATGGAAAATAAACAATTAAGGCAACACATGTTAGAACCAATGAAAGCATGACAACACATCACTTTGGAATAACTATATAAATAACTTCCATAATACATTACTTATAAATAAAGAAATGGACACGTGTCACTTGATCATTGGTTCCAGCATATGTTGCCCTAATTGTTCATTTTCCATTGAACCTAAACCTATATATATATATATATATATATATATATATATATATATATATAGAGAGAGAGAGAGAGAGAGAGAGAGAGAGAGAGAGAGAGAGAGAGAGAGAGAGATAAAAATCCTCAAATAATGAAAATAGTCAATTTCTTTGTTTATGGGGAAAGTGAATATATTGTTCTTTTGTTGTTGTTTTTCATTACGTTGTTTCAGGTTCCAACGCTTTGTTTTTGATCCGTTGAGGTGAAAATGAGGAATACGATCGTTTGGAGATATTTATATTCCTTTTTCATTAATGTAAACAAATGTATATTACAATATTATCCCTTACTATGAAAATAACAAATGTCCAAAAGCTTACGCCACTACGAAAATTTACATAAAAACAGAAATGCATATAAATAACATAATGATCCGCCAAATAACATTCACGGTTGACCCATGAGGAACAAAGATCAAGTTGGCATTCCCAAGCATTGATAATTTGATATCAACCACAACATGATGAGCTACTAAATTATGTTCCTAGACATTTTGTTTATCATATTATTTTCGGGTCAAAACTAATTATATACAAATTATAAGAGCTACCAAACACAAATATATATGAGATGTGTTTAACAAAAGTAACTGATATAGATAGCTGAAGTTTTTATTTATATATAAATATTTGGTAAAATAGTTATAAACTTCTCAAAGATGTAAATTGATATATAACATAATATATATAACTTTAAAAAACCTTCAAAAAAATACTTGATAAAACTTTTGAATTATAAGTTTTTTATTTAAAATAAAACTTTAAACCTGTGCTTCCATCTTTAATTTGAGTTTTTTTCTCTTAAAAACGATTAAACAAGACTCTTAAAAACTTTGAAAAGTTATATAGTATAATATTTTGAGAGGATAACATATAGTAGTTTTACTGTATAAAAGAAGGATAAAACAAAAATGCATTCGACACAAGAAGAATAATGTTGGTTAAGATCCAACCAAAAAAAGAAAACTAATGATCATGGTTAAGTTGCTTTCAATTCAAAAGTGCTCAGATTTTGGCCCCTACAAAATCCTACGGGACAAAATGCCTTCGATATCTACTCACCATTTTCTGGATTTCTCGGATTCACTAGGCTTGCTTTTTTTTTTTCGTGAGATATATTTATATTTATGGGCATCTAAAGGGTTAATTATTTAAATTTAAGAAAAAAAAAAACTCCATGTGTGTGGGTGTGCATGTGTGTGATTGAACTTCACAAATATGTCCCATAACATAGGGTTTTTAAACACCACTATATTTATGAGATATGTTTAGACTTTAGACCCATCACCCAAGGTTAGATCGATTAAGACTAAACATTTTTTTTTTAAACTTGAAATGACATCTTTATCATTGCACATATTTAAAATTATAACAAGCTTAGATTATATCTGATTAAATAAGATTTGAAATCAAAGTTATACTGAATCGATCCACGTCAATTTTGTATTTTTGTTTCGATTATTTAGTAATTAACAGTCTTAGTCTATACAACACTCAAACACTGAAACACTCGAAAACCAGGTTGGAATGAATCATAACTAAAAATTCACAATACGAGAATCAAGAAGAGTCTAATTTCCTAACTAAACATCATAAGCAAAAACTTAAGTAAATAATCAAGTTGGGACCATTTCCAACTCAACCATGCCACAAACCAATTTTTGGATCGAGTACAACGTCTTATTTTAGGTGGGTATGGTTTCATCTTGATTTATTGGTATTATATATGGTTATTTACTTATTTTTACATTATAAATAATATTATAGATTATGCTTCAAGTAAATGAAGTAAATTCTATATACTTAAATTAGCACATCTAGTTTTTTGTAACAATGCTAATAAACAAACAAATAACGTTTAAGTGAAAAAAGATAAAAGATGCATGGCGTAGTTTTCACATGAAATCCCAAAATAGAAAAAAACGAAGGCAATAATAAGAAAAAGTCAGAGATGATTAAAGTATTAAATAGAAAAGATATGGAAAATATATATATTAAGAGTTGTCAATGAGGCTGTGGAGTGAACAAAAAGAACAAAACAAGAGACAAAGAGGTAAACAAAAGGAAGAGCAGGGAAACAAAACAAGGATTCAAAGCCAAATATTTAATTCCAATTCAATCGGAAATTGGAATCTGAGCCTCTTTCTATCTTTGGTGAAAAAGACCAGTCGATGCGAAAACAGATAAAAGTTGTTTACCTTTTATATAATGATCGATCTAAAGATACTCCCATGAATTTTGTGCTTCCCGTCCTTTGATTGTTTTGTTAAATTTTATAATTAAGTATAATCTGGTGAAAAAATCTGTATGGATACATACATCATTTAGAAAAAGAGAAATGAAAATTTTAATATTTAGTATTGTGAGTTTAGAGACACCTATAGAGAGAGAATTTTTCAAAGTTTTATACTTATGAGTTAAGATGTTAAAATCGGTGGTTGGTCCAGAAAAAAATGTTAGAGGTAGCTCATTTAATTTTAGAGGTAACAGGTCGGAAAAATTGCTTCATAACGAAAAAATTCTCAAAACAATTTCCCTACGCCAAAAAATTTGAAGGATAACACGAGCTAGTTTGGCCTCCCACTAAGGTACGTCACCGATTAAAATGCGTATTTTGGAATGCTTTAGAGGTTTTATTGCTTGGTTGTTGTGAGACTCGTGTATTATACGAGTTTTATTAAAAAAAAGTTAAATGAAAATGTCTAAACATTAAACATTTTAAAGTAAACTTTCAGAATAAATAAGACCGAAATGATGAACAAGAAAGTACTTCAATCTATACTAATAAAAAACTATTGACATATTTTAAAGAAATGATGAATAAATAAATACTTCAACATTAGATGTCATAATGTTAAGTTTGTTGGAAATTTGGTTAGTAAAATGAGCATTATGGGACTTGTCCTACAATGGAAGCAAGAAAGAAATTTATCTTTCTTATGAGCCTAAACCTTCCTAGTTTATCAATATGGATAAAGTATCCTGCTAATTGGGTTAACCTAATTGGAATGGAATCATTTCCATTAGTTATATAAAGTCAAGGGAAAATATAGTTGATCCTTTGACAAAAGGCATTAGCAGAGAACAAGTTCTCTTCACATCGAGGGGAATAAACTTAAAGCCAACAAAATGAGACACCACCTGGCAGAAACCTAACCTAGCAACATTGAAGATCCCATGGTCTAGGTTCATTAGGGAAACTAGTTGAGGAAGACACAAAGTAGCACTAACACAAAGGTATGCTCACTCCTATAATACGTACTTATTTGTGTTTTCCGTTGATGATATATGATGAATATTTATTCTTAAAAATGTTGATAGTTTTTATAGTGGAATAGTACGGATTGTTCCAAATTAGCATTACCTACATGAGATAGATGTGAGGTCTCATCTTTGGGAGCTGACATGGATAGGCTCTCTAAAAGTCTCATGAAGAAAGGATTTTTCATGACCAAAATGAACACAATGGTAAGAATTAATATATGCTTATATATGATATGTGTGATTCATCTTGTTTTGAATCTACTACATAAAGTGGTTAGTTCAAGACTCTAGTTCACTACCCACAAAGTACATCCAAGTAGTATTCATTATAAAAGGTTCAAGTTTTACAAAACTTTTTCAGATGCATTTCATATCTTATTTCCCTTATTTGAATATCAAAATTCTCTTATTTTCTATTCAAATATAGAGTATTCTTGGAGTTTAGATAGAAAATATGGGGTATTGTTGTAAGCAAGAAAGACATGTATCCTTCTTATAAGCCTAAGCTATTAGACTTATGGGCTAAGAAATAGCACTTTGGAATTGTGAGAATTGTGATTACACTTTCAAATTGAAGTATTTGGGTGGTACTCCCTAATCTTTAATTGGATAACGTAACGCCCGCGTTTCTAGGCTAATCATTAATATGATGATGTAATAGTTAGGGTCAATAATTGTTACTCATTTTGAAGTAATAAAGAGAAATTACTTGAATATTATGTGAATTACGTGATTTTATGTGCATTATAATTAATTATAAGATATAATAAATTAAGAATGAAAATAAGCGCCAAAAATAAAAATATTGATAAACCCGATATCTATGAAGAAAGTTGTAGTGGTTGTGACAAGGATTCCGAAGATATAAAGAACGCCGAAATCCGAGTTGTAACGAAGAAGTAATGACTTGTCGAAGTTTCGCGACAAAACCAGCACGCCGCTGTGTGACATAAAAAATGAGTTTACTATAAAGTTATTTTTAGCCTTAGCGATCTAAAATAAAGTCGTAGTATACATTAAACCAAGAGTGTGCATAAAAAGAACGTCCAAATCTGACTTCGTATGAGGAAGTTATGAATTTTCTAAGATTTGACATAACAATGTGCAGCTTGGAGTTCGAATTTTAGATCAAACAATTTTTAGACGACACAACCTAAATGAGAATTGAATATCTCATTAATAGGAGTTCAAAGATAAAAATACAGTCGAAAACGGAGTCCATATGTAGAAGTTATGAATTATACATGGTCGTTAAATAGTGTAATACTCTCATACTGTTAAATTTAAAATCGACCGAGAATTAGCCGATGGAGTCAAAAGGAAAGTTGTAGATCTGGTCAATACCTACGCGTGGATATAAAGAACTTTGAAAACGGAGCTCGTATGCGAAAATTACGAGGTTTAGAAGTCGAAAGGGTGCTACAACGAAGTGGGTGACGTGGCGCAATCTTAGCCATTGCTTATTCCCCACTAGATGACGAAACGTGGCACCAACTCGACAAGTTAGACCAGCAACTCGATGAGTTGGGGGACAGAAAATTGATGAGTTGGGCCAGAAACTCGACGAGTTCATCACCTTTCAGCCTATAAATACCACCTCAGAGTTCCTTCATTTTTCACACCTTAAACATATTCTTCTTCTCTATACTCACTCTCCAAACCCTCCCAAACACCCCCAAAATCCTAGGAAACTTTCCTAGCTCTAGAAGAAACCCTTGGAGCGCTAGAAGGATCTAAGAAAAAGAGTTTTTCGGTTCGGAACTCTGCCCCAGTAGATCACGGTTTTTAAGCAAACATCCCGGTTTCGTCGAAGCGAAGCGCTGTCCAAGTTGGAATCACCACCTTATCAAGTGAGTGCATAGTTACTTTTATCTTACACATAGACATGAAGAATTTTATATAAATTACGTGTTATGTGTGCATATTATCTGTTTACTTGAGATCTATACTAGGTGAAAGATTTAAACTTTGTTTTTCAGATCTAAACTGTATATGTATTTTATACCTTGAGATCTATACTGGATGAAAGATTTAAACTTTGTTTTTCAGACCTAGACTGAATATGTAACGACCCAAAAATCAAGGGTAAAATTTTCATTTTTAATATAGCTAAAACATTGATACCGTTTATTTCAAACATTTCAATTCATCATTAAGTAAAACATTTATCAGAGTTCATCCCAAAATCATTCATTGCGGAAGTCATAGGTCTGTGCACTGCGATCAATCCGAGCCCTTCATTTCCAAATTGATGATACCTAAAACCAAAACTGTAAATCGTAAGCACAAAGCTTATTGAGTTCCTCAAAGCATAACCCACACAAAATCCACATAACACATATCATATTAGCTATAAAAGCTACATATATCACATAACACATATCATATTAGCTATACAAGCTATCTCTACCACATGCCACATATCATATTAGCTATAAAAGCTATCTCTACCACATAAGTCATGCATACTAACATATAAGGATATCGTGGGCTCCCCCCAGGGTCTTATACCTTCATGCCAAGGGCTCTCCATGGTCTTTACCTAGGAATGCCATGGGCTCCCCTACATAGTCTTATATCCAACTGCCACGGGCTCCCCCCGAGGTTTTCCATGTAATAACCACATAATCAACTAGCATATCATATATCACAGAAGTATCTATCATACTACATAACACATACATAAACATATAAGGATGTCGTGGGCTCCCCCAGGGTCTTATACCATCATGCCATAGGCTCCTCCACATGATCTTTACCTAGGAATGCCATGGGCTCCCCCACATGGTCTTATATCCAACTGCCACGGGCTCCTCCCGGGGTTTTCCATGCAAATATCATATAATCACTAGCATACCACTTAGCATAAAGCTAACTATCATACCACTTAGCATAAAGCTAACTATCATGCCACATATCTCTACTACAGCTAGTGTACCACATAACATAAAATGGGCCGGCCTTGGTGCCTTATTCCCATCAGTATGGTAAGTAGACTCACCTGACACTGCTGAAGTCCCATGGATAAAACTCTAGCTGCTGGTTGACAGGTTCTCGAACTGCCAATCATCAAAACGACACCCAATATAATTAGGTTCCAATACACAACCACAATCTACACTTGGGGTAAATGAACCATTTTACCCTTAACCTAGCTTAGTTGAAAACCAAAGCCCAAACTCACACCCTGAAGGCCCAAAAGCCCAATAGTTAACGAAGGCCCAACATATGACTCAATTTTCCAAATTAGGCCCAAACCTCTACATGGAATTATTTTAAGGCCCAACCAATTATTCTAGTCCAAACAACTGACATTCTGATGGCCCAATAACTAATAATCCTCGAGGCCCAAATATGGCCCATTATGGCCAAATTTTCCAAATTGGGCCCAAGCCCCTCTAATGGGTCTTATCCTAAAGCCCAATAATCTCCTTAGTCCATAATTGTGTTCCCTATTAGCCCACAAGACCCACATCAACTCAGTCCAATAAATAGCCCAACAAGAACCCATCACATGAAATGACGATTAGGGTTAAGTGCTCCTACTTAACCCATGAAGGACTTTATACATTAAGGACTTAATCCATTAAGTCCAAACATACAATGAAATCGGGCTTGAGTCATAACTTCACTCCAATGGTCTAAATTGCGGGTCCCGATAAGTCCAAACCAATAATTCCAAAATTAGGGTTTTCTAAACCCTAATTAGGGTTTCCAACCCTTTACAATCCAATTAGGCCCAAAAGCTAATTCCTTAGGCCTATTAGGGTTTCATTAGGACAATTAGCGTTTTCCTAAGTTGGGCACCACCCACTACCACCTCGGGTAATGGTGGTTAACGGCGGAACACGGTGGTGGTTATGGTTCCAGTCCATTTTTGTCCAAGCGTCCCAAACGAAGTCAAAACACAACAAAGCACACCGTCATTACTTCATTTTGGGCACCAAACGGTGGTGGTTATGAGTTTTCCATTCATTATTTCATCCCGATTACAGTATACAACACATAAACCTAATTAAACACACACATACTAAGATAAACACACACACACACATACAACCACCCTTATGATGGCTGGCGGTGGTAGATGGTGTGGTGGATTCTCGCAAATTCTGGCCAAATAACCCACACACAACACATACTCGTAACAGAAATACACCCACGAATATTAGCACAATACATCAGCATACACACCCGCTTACGAACTACGAACTCAGCCACATCGGTGGCAGGCGACGACCGGAAACACCACAGAAGGTGGTCACTCAAGGCTTAAGGTGGCTTCGGGCACAAATAGGCGTAGCACCGCTGGAACGGAGAAGAGATGTGACTGGGAGCGAAGGAGGTGGCACCCACGAAGACGGATCGATGGCGGGCAGTAGCAGCGACTATCGACGGCAAAGAAGTGAGAGCAACGATCGACCGGTGATTTTTCCGGCAACAGGTTTGCGGTTGGCTTTTGTGGCTGAGAAACTCCATGCTGGCGACTGGAGAGGTAACGGGTGGCCGCTCAACGTCTTCAGCTGCAGCAGAACGATGCCGACGGTGGAGGCATAAGGGTGGCAACGGCGCCGGGACGAAGGGGTAGAGGGTGGATTGCAGCTGCCTCTCCTTTAGGGTTAGGGTTTACCAGGGTGACGGGTTTTATACCCCGATCCCCATACAAGTTTATCCGATAATGCCACCTTTGGCCCCTCCCTTCCTCTTTTCTTTCAAAGTGGGTCCAAATTTTACCCTTTTAGCCCTCAACATTAAAATCTATTTCAATTCAGGTCCAATCTTTTACCAAACACCCTCCACTTTGAGAATCTTTTGCAAAACAAATCCAGAAGTTACCACTCTAGCCCCCAAAACTCTAAATCATGTCATTTGGCTTCCCGAAACCAACAACCCGATAATTATTATTTGATTTTGGGCTATAATAATCTAAATTAATAATAAAAATTACTTCTCGGGGTTCCAGATTTATTATTTAATTATTCTATTTTAAACAGGATGTTACAACTCTCCCCCACTTAAATTAGATTTCTTCCTCGAAATCATTCCTTACCACTCCTGACACGCCAAATAACTTAAACAACACGACTACAACTACAAGCATTCCTTAGCCCTTCCAAGTCACCCGGAGACAACCATCACCAGGTTCTAAAACCCAAAGATGAACGAATTCCTTGCATCATGATCGCTTCTACTCCATCTGAAATATGTAGTCTCGAGATGGTTTATCTCCCTGATAGACCGCCCACATAGAATCACTGCCGAGTTCACTGCACTTATCTCCCAACTGGTTGTTCCACTACTGATATTATTTAGTCCAACTGTAAACAACTTAGTATATGCCCCGAATGATAGCCAACTCCACACACGAATCCCAAGTCATTGAACCTACCTTGACTCTTCTTGTTACCACTTGTTACTTTCTAGAGGCAGCCGAGACCTCCCTGATCTCACCTTATCTATCAACTGCTCGAAACATCGGACAGCTAACCGATTGCTGGGCCAAAAATGCACGCAACAATATTCCCACATGAGCTCGGGAGGATACCTCGTCTGGCAATAACTGTCCTACCTATACCGCCACTCATGGCTCCTTCAATCATTTGATCCATCCGATCATGAAAGGCTGACAACCTGTCACCACTAAATCTGACGCAAAAAGGTGAATGCTACCAGAATAACTGTAGTCTTACATCATACCCGGTCTTCTTCGACCTACCGTTTCCTAACTTCAGTTGTGTTGCGACCTACTCACAACCTTACGATTGGCCCACCCTGGCCTAAGTCATCCGAGCGAATCTGTGAACGCCACAGCTACCCTATAGTCTTTCTGCACTTCCCGCACAATCTGATCGCTTTTGAATGCTACAACTCCCCTTCAATCTTACAACACTTTGTACACTATCTGACTACTAGTGAATGATATGGCTCCCCATAGTCTTACAACACTTTCACCCCACTGAATACTAGTGAATGCTACGGCTCCCCCATAGTCTTACAACACTTTCACCCTACTGACCATGAGTGAATGCTACGGCTCCCCCATAGTCTTACAACACTTTCATCCTAACTGACCATTAGCGAGCGCTACGACTCCCTCATAGTCTTACAACACTTTCATCCTAACTGACCATTAGTGAATGCAACGGATCCCCCGTAGTCTTACAACACTTTTGCCCTAACACAATAGCAGCCCAATGCATTAACCCTAATCTATCAATTCGAAACACACACAGAGTCAAGAACGCACTCGACTAAACACCCAACCAGTTTCAACATGCGTCCCCAAATTCTGCTATCAAGTCCTAAAGAAGACGTGATTCACACACCGGGAAGTTTTTATGAACTCCAAACTCACCCAAACCTCAAACCAAATGGCCACTTGGGCCGCCATTTTCCTTGATGAGGATGAGAAACTCATCCCGGTCTCATACCTGCCCCTGTCCTGAATACCTGCGCGATTCTCCCCCACTTAGATTTAACTAAGTCTTCGCAATACATGAGATTTGAAGGATTCCCAATCCTTTTTACTCTTTAATACCCAAACTATTGACAACCTGCTGCTTACCCATGCTATTGTTCTATTACTGGCCCAAAACCCAAAAGACCAAACAACTCCTAAGATCAGACGAACACTTCCCACATCTTAGCAAAACTAATAATCCCAGATGTAGTGAAATGATGCACACTTATATATCGAAGTACAAATAACCGATGCCCATACGAAAGCCTCTGAAGCAGACCACTTCCCCTGGCGTTTCCAAAAGCCGACCCAAGCACAATGGCTGAGTCACCAACCCTGACCGTAAACCTTCCGCATCACCTCCCTGAACCGATCTTGACCATAGACCCAGATAACATTAAACGCTCCAAACCATCAAAGAGGGAAACGACTTTTCACTAACCACCCCGTAACTCACGATATGCAAATGGCATATGATAATGTTTGAAGGTATAATTCAAACACAAGCAGGGAAACAAACCCAGAGATACACTTGCTAAACCTTTGGAATGAAAAACTCCTTCGTGCAGTTTCCCGTAAGTACTGCACTGAATCCGGCTCTACTGGTCTCTCAAAAGTTGACCCAAACTCTTGGGTCTCTTTTTGAGACCCTCTAATATATGCACCTGATCTGGTCCCCTCTTCCCAAGGTGCTCCGAGTCAATCCCTTGCTCTCAGCTCCAGAAATCATATCATTCAGGGTCTCACACCCTGACACAACTACCAAATCAATCGTCAACGATTGAACTGCAATAACTGGAGAAACCTCTGCCCTACCCGGGCTACAACTACTCCCAAGTCATAGTCTCCAATCCCGAAAGCGTAATAGAATGCAGAATCAACCTGTTATGTCTGATACAAGAGATCCACGACGAACTCAAAACCCTGGTAGTCCTTCCACTAACTGGCTCACCACTAGAGCCAGGACCAAGCCCTGGTCCTTCCTTATGTGTGCTCATCCTCATCTGGCAAAGTAGCTATCATCACTATCAGAGCATAACCAAAAATTTTCCTCCCCATAAGCTTCTTAGATTTTCCAAGACTCTCACTGATTAAAGTATGGATCCTGTGCTTTCAGTAGTATGGGCCCATACTACCTTCCACACATATCCATACTTTCCTCAGCAATCCTCTTGAATCCTCTAAGTCACCTAGTCCACTGGTGCACCAAATATCCACTAAATAGCAACACAATACCCACCAAAGCAACTCCTAGGCTTCCCCTAGGTTCCCAACCTCATCGAACTGCCCCACTAACTCACTGGAGCATATCCTAGGCTTTCCTAGGTTCCCAGCCTCGCCTTGCCATCAACTGCTGAGAAACTCCCCATGTTGCCAACCATCCACTTCCCGAATATCGTCATATCCACCTAGTAGCTGACTCCCATCACTCAAGAGTTCCACAAAGCACAAAGCAAGCAACATTCATGCAGTAGCACTCTAATCCAATGGACTATCATAGAACACTCAGCCCATATATCGTAACTCGTGCTATCCACATCCATCCGTCCTCAGTGTCGGTTGCCTTATGCATGCAAATTATACATAGAACAAGATCTAATAGACTGTCAAATAATAGACTCTACCCTAGGACCACAACCAGACAGGGAACAAGAAATAAGGCCAAATCAATTATTCTAAGGCTATAAGATCCTAACCGTAAACAATTTTAAAAGCATACACGTAGCAATTACTAATACCATTAATCATTTTGATTCTAGCATGGCATCCAATATTCCCAAAGCTACAAGCACCACATATCAGGACAATCTATTGCTGACTACTCAGCACTAGCATTTAAGTTTACCAGATCATACAACATATACAAGCATCTCCTCTAGCCCTAACTAGCATGCAATTCACATATTCATAAACCAAGTGATAACAAATATTATATATGGGTATTCTGGGGAAACATGAGCTCGACTGATTGCATGCACCACACCCTTTCTTATCTTAGAAAACTTTTTCCTTGAAAACATTTTTCTTTTTGAAAACTTTAAGGATCCTCAGTTTAAGTTCAGGCACACCCGAAAGTATGTCCGAATCCCTCAAACCAAGACTCTGATACTAACTTGTAACGACCCAAAAATCAAGGGTAAAAATTTCATTTTTAATATAGCTAAAACATTCATACCATTTATTTCAAACATTTCAATTCATCATTAAGTAAAACATTTATCACAGTTCATCCCGAAATCATTCATTGCAGAAATCATAGGTGTGTGCACTGCGATCAATCCGAGCCCTTCCTTTCCAAATTGATGATACCTGAAACCAAAACTGTAAACCGTAAGCACAAAGCTTAGTGAGTTCCTCCGAGCATAACCCACACACAATCCACATAACACATATCATATTAGCTATAAAAGCTACATATAGCACATAACACATATCATATTAGCTATACAAGCTATCTCTACCACATGCCACATATCATATTAGCTATAAAAGCTATCTCTACCAGATAAGCCATGCATACCAACATATAAGGATGTCGTGGGCTCCCCTAGGGTCTTATACCTTCATGCCAAGGGCTCCCCATGGTCTTTACCTAGGAATGCCATGGGCTCCCCCACATGGTCTTATATCCAACTGCCACGGGCTCTCCCCGGGGTCTTCCATGTAATAACCACATAATCAACTAGCATATATCATATATCACAGAAGTATTTATCATACTACATAACACATACATAAACATATAGGGACGTCGTGGGCTCCCCCAAGGTCTTATACCATCATGCCATGGGCTCCCCCGCATGGTCTTATATCCAACTGCTACGGGCTCCCCCCACGGTCTTCCATGAAAATATCATATAATCACTAGCATACCACTTAACATAAAGCTAACTATGATACCACATATCTCTACTAAAGCTAGTGTACCACATAACATAGAATGGGTCAGCCTTGGTGCCTTAGACCCATTGGTATGGTGAGAAGACTCACCTGACACTGCTGAAGTCTTGCAGATAAAACTCTAGCTACTAGTTGACAGGTTCCCGAACTGTCAATCATCAAAACGACACCCAATTAATAATTGGGTTCCAATACACAACCATAATCTACACTTGGGGTAAATGGACCATTTTACCCCTAACCCAACTTGGTTCAAAACCAAGGCCCAAACTTACACCCTGAAGGCCCAAAAGCCTGATAGTCAACTAAGGCCCAACATATGGCCCAATTTTCCAAATTGG
This sequence comes from Lactuca serriola, assembly GCF_051521515.1. Taxonomy (NCBI): domain Eukaryota; kingdom Viridiplantae; phylum Streptophyta; class Magnoliopsida; order Asterales; family Asteraceae; genus Lactuca; species Lactuca serriola. The sequence goes on along the minus strand of NC_136416.1, from coordinate 185,577,951 downwards.
GCCTAAACCTCTACATGGACTTATTTTAAGGCCCAACCAGTTATTCTAGTCCAAACAATTAGCATTCTGATGGCCCAATAACTAATAATCCTCAAGGCCCAAATATGGCCCATTATGGCCAAATTTTCCAAATTTGGCCCAAGCCCCTCTAATGGGTCTTATCCTAAAGCCTAATAATCTCCTTAGTCCATAATTGTGTTCCCTATTAGCCCACAAGGCCCACATCAACTATGTCCAATAAATGGCCCAACAAGAACCCAAACCCAATTATGGTTTTTCACATGAAATGACGATTAGGGTTAAGTGTTCCTACTTAACCCATGAAGGAATTTATCCATTAAGGATTAATCCATTAAGTCCAAACATACAATGAAATCGGGCTTGAGTCATAACTTCACTCTAATGGTCCAAAATGCGGGCCTCGATAAGTCCAAACCAATAATTCCAAAATTAGGGTTTTCTAAACCCTAATTAGGGTTTCCAACCCATTAAAATCCAATTAGGCCCAAAAGCTAAGTCCTTAGGCCCGTTAGGTTTCATTAGGACAATTAGGGTTTCCTAAGTCGGGCACCACCCACTATCACCTCGGGTAGTGGTGGTCAATGGCGGCACATGATGGCGGCGGCCACCTCACGGTGGTGGTTATGGTTCTAGTCCATTTTTGTCCAAGCATCCCAAAGGAAGTCTAAACACAACAAAGCACACCGCCACCCAACCCGGTGGCTGGTGGTTACAGGAGGCGGCAGCCACCACCTCACGGTGGTGGTTATGAGTTTTCCTTTCATTATTTCATCCCGATTACAATATACAACATAAAAACCCAATTAAACACATACACATACTAAGATAAATACACATACACATCCACCCTTGTGGTGGGTGGCGGTGGTAGATGGTGGCAGCCACCACCGCACGGTGGTGGCGGTGGCTTTTCTCGCAAATTCCGACCAAATAAGCCACACACAACACATTCTCATAACAGAAATACACCCACGAAGATTAGAAAATTACAACAGCATACACACCTGCTTGCAAACTACGAACTCTGCCACATCGGTGGCAGGCGACGACCGGAAACACCACATAAGGTGGTCACTCAATACTTAAGGTGGCTTCGGGCACAGCTAGGCATAGCACCGCTGGAACGGAGAAGAGATGTGACTGGAAGCGAAGGAGGCGGCACCCTCGCAACCTGTATGTGTTTGTGAATGATGAGTTCACCGGTGTACTCCATCCCCCCATGGTTACCTTATGGACATTTAAGAATGAGGAACCCCTTAGCAGTAGTGTCCATCCTGACGAAATTCTTTAGGATAGGTCCCTTATAATAGATGTTTTAGGGACATAAAGTGAGGATAACGGGAACGGGTAATCGGGTTAAATTATTTGATGAAAATAATAATAAACTTATTTATTGTGGGTTAAAAACCATATTTTCTCACCAGTCTGCCCAACTTGACCCACTCAGTTTTTGTATTACAGGTAGTGACACAAGAGCATAGATGCGGTGATTTGATGAGAGATGATGGATTTTAGGTCAGTAGAAATAAATATAATGTTGTTTTTGAGGCCTATGTTGTTTTGTGGCCAATGTTGTTTTTTTTATGTTTTTTATCTGTATTGACAATTACATCTCGAGATTATAATGTAATGAAAATACATTTCTTCGGAAATGATTTGATAAATTCTTTATCATGTTTTTGAGAACAAATTCCGTAACATTTTTCTTTAAAAGTATACTCTGATTTTCAAATAGAGCATAAACAAATCGCTCTTTTCTGGCCGTGAAATTAGGGATGTCACAGTTGGTATCAGAGTATTAGTTTAAGCGAACTTGGAATTTGTAGGATTTCTAGACTTAAACTTAGAATGCTAAGCGATGATCGTGAGATGAGTGTCTACCATATTTTAGACACGAGCACTAGCTTATTTTAGGAAAGATGCCTAAAATGCTTTTATGTGCTAAATGCTTTATGTTTTCCTTATATGCTATTATTTGTTCAGATCTATGGATTATTGCCAACCGGATCTGGAAACCTTATGTGTTCAGGATTCTAAGCGTTTGATTACGGTATTAGAACTAGCATGTAACATTTCGGAGTGATAAGGAGGATTTAAACTCCTATCGAGATAAAGATATAAATTCACCTAATTTGGTGTATCGATCAACATGGTGAGAACCCAAAGTAGACTCGAAAATGCAAATGGGAACAAAAATCAGCAGCCTCGTCCCCAAGGGATTGAGCAAGTGCCGATAGTAGAAGTTGCACCTAAGCCAGTTATGATGGCTGGAGTTCAAGCCATGATTCGGGCTATGATGGCCGAATAGAGGGAATAGATGAGACAACTATTGCTAAATAATAGGGATGCACCTTCGATGCTTGTTGAACAACCAGAACTGAATGACGAACAGTTAGAGGAAAGGAATTACAATCGCACTGTCAGTCAAGTTGAACCCCCAGTGGCAAGAAGGAATGACCTTGAGATGGGAATCGAAAGAGATATACGTATGTATAAGAACGTCTTGGATGCCAAACCACCAAGTCTTTCCGGAAGTCCAAAGCCAGTGGAGATTATGAAACTGGATCTCCAAAATGGAGATGGTATTTGAAAGCTGCAACTATAGCGACAAGCAGAAAACCGTCTTTGCGGTCAGATAACTAAAGACTAGAGTTTTAAGCTGGTGGAAGTTGTTAGCAGATACGATGCCATGAGGAGAAGCTTTCAATATGTCTTGGGAAACATTCATGGAGCACTTTAAAATACAATACTGCTCCGAAATAAATCTGATAGATCTAAACAATGAGTTCCAGAACTTGAAGAAAGGGAGGATGAACATTAATGACTATGCTACTGCATTCACCGAGAAGATGAAGTTATTTACATACCTGGTGCTGACTGAACTTGCCAAGATAAAGAAATTTGCTAATGGATTTCCATCAGACTTTGGCCCAATAGTCAAAATGGAAAGCACGTTGAAGGCAGTCGTTAGGGAATTCAATAATGTTGAGACCCAGTTCAGAGAAAGGGGTCTGGAGAGAACTGAGGTTGGTGAGAAAAGGAAGTTCGACGGGTCTTCGAGATCCAACAAGAAAAGTAAATCCTCGAAGTCTGGTTCGAGAGGAGGAGGAGGCGAAGCAAAATGGTGTGAAAAGTGAAAAAAGAAGCACCATGGGAAATTTGATGGAGAGGTCACCTTTTTAAGTGTGGAAAGTCTGGGAACTATGCCAATGAGTGCACGTTTAATAAGAAGGTATGTTATGGGTGCAATGAAGAAGGGAACATCTCTAGGGACTGCCTGAAGAAGAAGGAGGCAGCAAGGCCCAATTTCCCACCGAAGCCGAAGGCGAGAGCTTTCCAGATGACATTGGAAGCCACAAAGGATGCAACAGATGTCGCTTCAGGTACCTTTCTTGTAAATGGATTGCCTGCTAATATATTGTTTGATTCTGGAGCGAATTACTACTTTATATCACACAAATTTGGTGGAAGACTAGCATTGCTTGTAGATAAACTTGATAATGCTCTAGTTGTAGAAGTTGCCAGTGGAAAATTCATACCTGTTAGCGAGTGCATTAAAAACATCATCATCGATTTGAATGGAAACAAATTCCACGAGGAGCTGTTGCCATTAAGTTGAATGGTTTCAAAATCATACTAGGAATGGATTGGCTTAGTGTCAATGATGTCGAGATATTGTGCAAGAAGAAGATAGTAAGAGTGAACTCACCTGGAAAAGAGTCATTTATGGTGTATAGGAAAAAATGCAGAGTAAATTCTGGAATCATTTACCTGATGAAAGCCAGAAAATGTTTGTCTAAAGGATGCACATCATACTTGGCATTTGTGATAGATGCTAAGAAGGAGAAGAAGGAGATGCAAAGAATACTAGTGGTGTGTGACTATCCGAAAGTCTTTCCTGAAGATCTTCTTGGATTGCCCCCTGATTGACAAGTAGAGTTTCGAATAGACTTGTTTCCAGGATCAACCCTAATAGCGAAAGCACCATACCGATTAGCACCGACGGAGATGAAGAAGCATATGACGCAACTTCAGGAGTAGTTTGACAATGGTTTCATTAGACCTAGTTCATCACCCTGGGGAGCTACAGTGTTATTCGTAAAGAAGAAATATGGGAGCATGAGGATGTGCATAGATTATAGAGAGTTGAACAAGGCAACGGTGAAGAACAAGTATCCATTGCCAAGGATTGATGACCTGTTCGATCAGTTGCAACGTTCGAGATATTTCTTAAAGATCGATCTCAGGTCATGATATCATCAACTAAAGGTGAGAGAGCAGGATATTAAGAAAACCGCATTTAGAATGATGTATGGGCACTATAAGTTCTTGGTTATGTCATTTGGACTAACCAATGCTCCAGCAGCATTCATGGATTTGATGAATAGGGTTTGTAAACCATTCCTCGATAAATCTGTGATAGTATTCATAGATGACATTTTGGTTTACTCAAAGAGCCAATAGGAGCATGGAAAGCACTTACGAGAAGTGTTAGAAGTTTTGAAGAAGGAGAAGTTGTATGCAAAGTTCTCTAAATGTGATTTCTGGATTCGAGAAGTCCAATTCTTGGGTCATGTGGTTAACCAAGAAGGAATAATGGTTGACCCAACAAAGATTGAAGCTGTGATGAAGTGGGAACGACCAAAAAGCCCCATGAAGATTTGAAGCTTTATAGGATTAGCTGGATATTACCGAAGGTTTATCCAAGGCTTTTCTTTGGTAGCTGCTCCATTAACAGCTTTGACCTATGGGTAAATGGGAAGAAATCACCATGGATTTTGTCACTAAACTGCCCAGAACAAAGAGCGGTCACGAAATGATTGTTGGAATAGTGTCTAAGCCCGTAACTATATTTGGTATGTACTTGACCCGATTATGCATGGTCCTTTTGGGTAGCCTTCTCCAAAGCAACTTGACAAGGTAATTTAAAGAGAAAGAGAGAGTATTATGATTTATTAATATATTATAAGAATAATGTATTAAAGGAGAAATCATATTTATTTAATTAGTATTGATCATAAATTAATTAGGAATTAATTTGGTGGTCAAAAGAGACTAATTGAATAATGGGGTATAAACTGTCAAATGTATGATAGTTGAGTTTTAGGTTAAGGAAACCTAATGGGCTTAAGGGGGAACGAAATTATGATGGGTATCCATCATATTTTCGTCCAAGGGCCTTATTCCAGAAGGTTTCATGGGCTGCTTGGTGGCTAAGCTGTCCATTAGGGTTTAGAGTGAAACCCTAGTGACCTGTAAGTATAAATATGACCCCTAGGGCATGAATTTGGCCACCACTTGATTCTAAGAGATCCCTAGGCCGATTTCTAGCCTCTCTCTCCCTCCCTCATATTGCCTTCTTGCTTGTGGGGTTTGTGAACCATTAGAGGAGTTGCATTTGTGACTCTAAGCTCAATAGAAGAAGAAAGAGAAGATCTAAGCCAACAATTGAAGAGGTAAACATCTAGATCTGATTCTATATGTTAATTTAGTTGTTTATATACTAGATTAGGGTTTGTAAGTCTTGGAATCAAAGCATGTTCAATAGTGAAACCTAGATCCAAGCATTAGGGTTTGCATGAGCACATAGGAATGTTTCTTATGTTCAAATCCATCAGTGGTATTAGAGCTTTGATTGGTTTCAGTTGTATGTGATGCTTAACTGCTTTAATTGCTGAAAATCAATTTTTTGGTCCCTGCCCGACTCAACTCGGCGAGTTGGCCCCTACTCGGCGAGTCCAGGTCTGACTCGGCGAGTCAGTTCGTTAGAATTAGGGTTTTTCGGGTTTTGGCTGCTGTTTTGACTTGGACTTGATGCTTAATTTGTTTTATGAAGTTAAAATCCAAATTTTATCTAAATTAAGTGTTTATCCTTGCCAAAAGAATAGATAATTTCAAATCTTTTTAAATATTAGTTGTTTATGTGATAAATATGGATTATTTAAAATTATTTGGTAATTATCTAATGACTAAACTCAAGATTAGGTCAAATATAGATAATTATGAAATTAATTGGTCAATTTGAATTATTTGTTATTTGATCCCTTGTGTTTTGAAAAGTTCAATTCTTGTCCTCAAGTTTTGAAATTTGAATTCATGATTAAAGGTTTAATTTTGAGTAATCTTAATTTCAAACCCTTAGAATTTTACAAGTTTAAAATTCAACCCTATACTATTATATATTATTACAAGCTTAATTAATATATATGTATAACTTAAATGCTAGTCTTACCGTTAGTAGGCCTCATTCACGATGCCGGTCTATAAGGTGGGTATAAGGTTGCTGCCTATAAAATGACGCTTAATGGGTGTACACTCACACCTACCGCTTGCTTGACTGGTGGAGGGTCGTTAGCCGAACGGGTAGGATAGGGCAACCCTCTCCTCATTAAAAGTATAATGTTGATCATAAAGTAACTACATGTTTTACAAATTCCCATTCCTAGTTACTTTAGGGTAAAATGTGAAAATGATGCTAATCCATGGAATTACACTTCGTACCCTTGTTAAACGTTGATGGAGCGTGTGTGGTTAATCGGCACATCAATTTGGGGATGACATTGGTAGCGAAGGGTGACTCGATGTTTGTCATAGATCAATGGAGCATGTGTGGTTTACCGACACATTGATTAGGTGATAGAGACATTGAGTGCACCACGTTGATTCGCATGGTTATTCAGAAATTTGTTTGTGATCCTCGGTATCCCAGTCGCAAATTTGAAATGCATATCGAGATTTAAACATGCCATTGAAAAGTTCAATGAATCTCAAAGATCTAGGAGTTTTCAATACATTTAAAACCTAAATTTCCTTTTTCGTTTTTGATGGTGAGAATTAGTGAATCGTCATTCACTTACCTTCAAATTATTTACTTTTAGAGTACGGCATCCCTTTCTAAGTTGTAAATAATGTTGTTGGATCCTAGCCCTAATTTCTCATTTGGGTGGTTAATTAGGGATTCATTTCTAATCAAACTTTGTTCCCTTCTTTTTCATATGTCTGCAAACAACAACAACAACAACGCTTCTGGGTCATTCTCGTTGATGAACTTGTGTCAGAAAGTGACATTTGATGGTTCAAACTTCAACGAGTGGATGAGGTATATCCGCATGATCACACGCTATGAGGACAAAGAATATGTCCTCGATGAAAAGCTTGAGAAGATCGTCCCAGATGTTGCTACTCCTGAGGAATTGGCCGCCTTTGAGGCCCATGAGCGTGATGCCACGAAAGTTCACTGCATCATGCTAGCCACCATGAACCTCGAACTCCAAAAGTCCTATGAGGACATGTACCCATATGAAATGCATCAGGATTTGCTGGACAGGTATCACCAGAGCGCGAGGCAAGAGCGCTATGAGATCATTACTAACATGATCACCGCTAAGATGGGGAGTGGAGAATCCCTAACCTCTCATTTGCAAAGAATGCAGAGGTATGTTGATCGTCTTCTCAAACTTAATGTTAAGTTTGATGAGGATTTGGCTATCGACATAATCCTCCACTCCTTGCCCTCCTGCTACAATCAGTTCAGGATGACCTACCATATGAACAAAGAGGAGGTCTCCTTGAGCAAGCTCCAAGGACTCTTGAGGACTGCTGAGAGCAACCTCAAAGACAAATCCGTTGCACCATCCCCTGCTGTGGCCGCTCCTGTGATGGCAATAGGTCAAGGAAAGGGAAAAAAAAAGAGAAAGGCTCCATGTAAGAGCCACCATAAGGGGAAACCCCGTGATGGTTCGTCCTCAAGTGGGACCAAAGCTGGCCTTGCTAAGCCCTCTTCCGATCCAAAAGAAGCGGAGTGCTTCTATTGCCACCAAAAGGGCCACTGGAAGCGAAGCTGCCCACAATATCTGCAGGACATAAGAGATGGGAAGATCAAGCCCAATTTTGCAGGTATGTATTCTATTAAATCTAATAACTCATCATTTGCTACTTCATGGGTTCTTGATACAGGGTGTGGTTACCACATTTGTTCTGATATGTAGGGCCTAAAAAGAAGTAGGGAGATGGAACATGGGAAGATGAACCTGATTATGGGAAACAGAAGATCGTTGCCTGTGACCAGAGTCGGTGTTTATTCTTTAGTGTTAAATAATGGGTTAGGGATAGATTTAGAGAATTGTTGTTATGCGCCAGATATGGCGAGAAACATTATTTCTTTTCACAGGTTGTTTAGACAAGGTTTCAGATATTCTTTTGATAATAATGATGGTTCTATTAACGTTTATTTGAATGGTGTCTTTTATTTCAATGCATTACCTTGTAATGGGATTTATGAATCTGTGATGATTGTTGATAATTTTGGAAATAATGTTTTGAATATTGATTCGTCTACTAGTCTAGACAAAGCATGCTTGTGGCATTGTCGCCTTGGCCATGTCAACAAGAAACGCATAGCCCAACTCCAAAAGGATGGAGTGTTGGAGTCATTCGACCTTAGGGACGATGACACGTGTGAATCTTGTTTACTTGGGAAGATGACCAAGTCACCCTTTACTGGCACTTGTGAAAGGGGTGAGGGTTTATTGGATCTCATACACACCGATGTATGCGGGCCTTTTAGATCCACCACAAGGGATGCTTGCCGCTTCTACGTGACTTTTACAGATGATTATAGCAGATATGGATATATCTACTTAATCAAGAAAAAGTCGGAAACCTTTGAAAAGTTCAAAGAATTTAAGAATGAAGTGGAGAATCAGCTGGGCAGGAAAATCAAGATGCTCCGGTCAGACCGAGGAGGAGAGTACCTAAGTCTTGAGTTTCACGACTATCTAAAAGCATGCGGAATCATTTCGCAATTGACGCCTCCGAGGACGCCACAATTGAATGGTGTGGCCGAGAGACGTAATCGGACCTTGTTGGACATGGTTCGTTCTATGATGAGTCGGACTTCGTTACCAATAGCTTTCTGGGGGTATGCCTTAGAGACTGCCGCCCACATACTTAACTTAGTTCCCACCAAGAAGGTTTCCAAGACTCCTCACGAGATGTGGACAGGGAAGGCTCCCTCGTTGGCACATATCAAGGTCTGGGGTTGCGAGGCTTTCATAAGACAAGAGACTCATGAAAAACTAGAACCTCGTAGTGAGAAGTGTTATTTCATCGGCTATCCGCAGAAGTCTTTTGGCTACCTTTTCTATAGACCAAGTGACAATGTTGTCTTCGTTGCTAGAAGAGGAGTTTTCCGAGAAAGGGAATTGATAGGCAAAGAAGACAGTGGGAGGCAAATTGAACTTGAAGAAATTCAAGATCAAAGCGATGAAGGAACCTCTGACACTGGCACTCAACTTGAGGAGGAAACTCCTGTTGAACCTATTGACGAGTCCCTACCTCTTCGACGTTCCACTAGGGCTAGTGTTCCACCCCAGTTTTATGGTTTTCATATTACTACTGAAGGGGATACATTTATTAGTGATAGTACACTAGTAAATTTGGATGAACCTAGCAGCTATAAGGAAGCCATGGCAGGCCCAGAGTCTGCAAAATGGAAAGAGGCTATGGACAGCGAGATTCAGTCCATGTACGACAACCAAGTTTGGAATTTGGTTGATAATGTACCGGGTCGTAAGACAGTCGGGTGCAAGTGGATCTTCAAGAAGAAGACGAACATGGATGGGAAAGTGCATACTTATAAAGCGCGATTGGTTGCGAAGGGCTTTACTCAAACTCCCGGAGTTGACTATGATGAGACCTTCTCACCGGTTGCGAAGATAAGGTCTATTAGGGTGATGCTTGCCATAGCTGCATTTCATGATTATGAAATATGGCAGATGGATGTGAAAACCGCTTTCCTTAATGGAAAGTTGGCTGAGGATGTCTACATGAATCAGCCAGAGAGTTTTGTCATTGCGAAGTATCCAAATAGAGTATGCAAGCTTGAGAAATCCATTTATGGATTGAAACAAGCGTCTCGCAGATGGAATCTTTGTTTTGATGAGAAGGTTAAAGAGTTTGGATTTCTGCAAAGCGAAGATGAATCTTGTGTGTATGTCAAAGCCAGTGGGAGTATAGTAAGCTTCCTCGTATTGTATGTCGACGACATACTACTCATAGGAAATGATGTCCCAACCTTGCAGGAAGTCAAGTCCTGGCTTGAGAATTGTTTCGCTATGAAGGACCTCAGAGAGGCTGCTTATATTCTGGGAATAAGAATAGTAAGAAACAGGGAAAAGAGACTGATAGCACTCAGTCAGGATACATACTTGGAAAAGATACTAAAGCGTTTTAGTATGGAAAATTCCAAGAAAGGGGAGTTGCCAATCCAAAGCAATACCAAGCTGAGTAAGACTCAGAGCCCGAGTACAGAGGCAGAGATAGCCGATATGAGCCGAGTACCTTACGCTTCTGCAGTAGGCTCTATCATGTACGCTATGAATTGTACTCACCCTGATGTGGTCTTCGCTTTGAGCATGGTCAGCAGATATCAAGGGAATCCTGGTAGAGATCATTGGGTTGCAGTTAAGAATATTCTTAAGTACCTTCGTAGGACCAAGGAATGGTTTCTAGTCCTCGGTGGGAGTGATGACTTAAGGGTACGAGGGTACAGTGACGCTAGTTTTCAGACAGATCGGGATAACTTCCGATCGCAGTCAGGCTGGGTCTTTACCCTAAATGGAGGAGCAGTGACTTGGAAAAGTTCCAAGCAAGAGACCGTAGCTGATTCAACGTGCGAAACAGAGTATATTGCGGCAAGCGAAGCGTCAAAGGAGGCTATATGGTTGAAGAACTTCATTGGAGACCTTGGAGTTGTGCCATCCATAAAAGAGCCGATGGAAATTTTCTGTGATAATGAAGGAGCGGTTGCCTTGACCAAGGAACCGAGAGATCATGGCAGATCTCAACATATTGACAGAAAATACCATTTCATCAGACATCGGGTAGAAGAGGGACTCCTCGTTGTGAAGAGGGTATCATTGGAAGAAAACCCAGCAGATCCCCTTACGAAGGAACTGAGTAGGGTTAAACACTTGCAGCACGCTAGGAGCATTGGGCTGAAGGATGATATAAGTTTGGATTAGATAGGAAACGTGTAATAGATAGTTTGTACTTGACATTCGATGAATAAATAAAATGTATTATTTATGAGTAAAGCTACTATCTTGTGTTGGTTATTTATCTATTGTTTCCATTTTGCATGTTTTGACTTCCTGAATGATATGATTATTCAAAAGGTCCACAGTCGGTCATATTTTGGAAGTAGATATGAATGAAGACTATCATGAATTGTTTGTAGATTGTCTAAAAGGTTTTAGACATAGCAAAGGTTTGCTGCAAAGTTCATGAGTGCTTATGAATATGAGTTGAGCATTGGATTAAACCCGAGGTTGCTGTATCACTTAGTGGTGTTTTATCTTAAGTGATCGCAAAGCGATAACATCATATAGTCTTAAAACTTAGAGATATGGTTGTTGTTTGCTGGTTGGTTGTACATTGATAATGTGTAAACGCATCAGTAACTTGATGTTATAAAACACATTATTGTGTATGATCCATTAGTAAATAATAGATGCATATGAGTCGAAGTTGATCTGTTCCTTTTATTCTATGAGAATAAAAGTGATATATTGGCCACTTGATGATTTGGTTTGACTTATGTGCCGGGCCCGTTCAGAATGAGGTTGATGTGTTCAACTAAATTCTATGTCAAACAAATCGGAAATCAAGGAACTACTGCTGGACAATAAGTATTGTCAGCATGATATCTAGAACAGAGGATTATACGATCCCTTATCTAAAGGACAAGTTGATCAGAGTTGACAGCAAAGTATAAGAGCTACGATTGCTAATCGGATTCTAAATTCATATGTGAGATATAGTTACTAGACTTATCCAAGTGGGAGACTATTGGAATAGTGTCTAAGCCCGTAACTATATTTGGTATGTACTTGACCCGATTATGCATGGTCCTTTTGGGTTGCCTTCTCCAAAGCAACTTGACAAGGTAATTTAAAGAGAAAGAGAGAGTATTATGATTTATTAATATATTATAAGAATAATTTATTAAAGGAGAAATCATATTTATTTAATTATTATTGATCATAAATTAATTAGAAATTAATTTGGTGGTCAAAAGAGACTAATTGAATAATAGGGTATAAACTGTCAAATGTATGATAGTTGAGTTTTAGGTTAAGGAAACCTAATGGGCTTAAGGGGGAACGAAATTATGATGGGTATCCATCATATTTTCGTCCAAGGGCCTTATTCCAGAAGGTTCCATGGGCTGCTTGGTGGCTAAGCTGTCCATTAGGGTTTAGAGTGAAACCCTAGTGACCTGTAAGTATAAATATGACCCCTAGGGCATGAATTCGGCCACCACTTGATTCTAAGAGATCCCTAGGCCGATTTCTAGCCTCTCTCTCCCTCCCTCATATTGCCTTCTTGCTTGTGGGGTTTGTGAACCATTAGAGGAGTTGCATTTGTGACTCTAAGCTCAATAGAAGAAGAAAGAGAAGATCTAAGCCAACAATTGAAGAGGTAAACATCTAGATCTGATTCTATATGTTAATTTAGTTGTTTATATACTAGATTAGGGTTTGTAAGTCTTGGAATCAAAGCATGTTCAATAGTGAAACCTAGATCCAAGCATTAGGGTTTGCATGAGCACATAGGAATGTTTCTTATGTTCAAATCCATCAATGATTTGGGTGGTCGTTGACCGATTCACTAAGAGTGCACACTTCAGAGTAACCAATGAAAGATGGTCCATGGATAAGCTTGCAAATACTTACGTGAATGAGGTAGTAACACTTCACGGTGTTCCTTTAACGATTGTATCAGATCGTGATAGTCGTTTCACGTAAAGGTTTTGGAGGAGTCGACAAGAGGAATTGGGTACGAAGTTGTGTTTAAGTATAGCTTACCATCTGCAGACCGATGGTCAGAGCAAAAGAACGATTCAAACACTTGAAGATATGCTAAGAGCATGTACCCTAGAGTTCCAAGGTAACTGGGATGAACACTTACCTCTGGTAGATTTATCCTACAATAGTAGTTTCCACTCGAGCATCAAGATAACACCTTATCAAGCTTTGTACGGACAGAAGTGTCGTATGCTGTCTTGTTGGCTTGAGCCTAGAGAAAAGTAGATTATGGGCCCTGAGATAGTCCACCAGACTACTAAAAAGCTGAAAGTGATTAGGGAAAGAATGATAGCAGCTCAGGATCGTCAATAGAGCTATGCTGACAAGAAAAGACGACCGATGACATTCGAAGTTGGAGATTTGGTTTTGCTTAAAGTCTCATCGTGGAAGGGACTGATAAGATTTGGGAAAAGAGGGAAGTTGAGTCTATGGTTTATTGGACCATTCAAAGTTCTTTAGAGGATTGGGAACCAACCTTACAAGTTAGAACTACCATAAGACCTAGATGGAATTCATAACGCTTTCTATGTGTGTTATTTGAGGAAGTTCACGGGAGAAGTTCCCGATATAATTCCAATTTCAGAGGTGAGGATGAATGAAAATAAGAGGCTAATTGAAGAGTCAGATTCGATTGTTAACCGTAAGACGAAGAAGTTGCAACGCAAGATGGTCGACTTAGTACTTGCATGATGGAAACATACCAACGGGCCAAACCTAATCTGGGAAACGAAGAATAACATGATGAGTCGCTATCTGCATTTGTTTGCTGATGCATGATTTTGGGGACGGAATCATCCTAAGGGGGAGAGAACAAAAATTCTCGCGTTTCTAGGCTAAGCATTAATATGATGATCATGTAACAGTTAGGGTCAATAATTATAACTCATTTTGAAGTAATAAAGAGGAATAACTTGAATATTATGTGAGTTACATGATTTTATGTGCACCATACTTAATTATAAGATATAATATATTAAGAATGAAAATAAGCGCCAAAAATAAAAATATAGATAAACTCGATATCTATGAAGAAAGTTTTGGTGGTCGTTACAAGGATTGAAAAGATATAAAGAACGCCGAAATCCGAGTTGTAACGAAGAAGTAATGACATGTCGAAGTTTCGCGACAAAACCGGCACGATGCTGTGTGACATAAAAAGTGAGTTTACTAAAAATTTATTTTTCACCTTAGCGATCTAAATGAAAGTCTTAGTATACATTAAACCTAGAGCGTGCATAAAAAGAACCACCAAATCTGACTTCGTATGAGGAAGTTATGAATTTTCTAAGATTTGGCATATCAGTGTGCAGCCCGGAGTTCGAATTTTAGATCGAACGATTTTTAGCATACACAACCTATATGGGAATTGAACATCTCATTAATAGGAGTTCAACGATAAAAAGACAGTCGAAAACGGAGTCAGTATGTAGAAGTTATGAATTCTACACGGTCGTTAAACAATGTAATATTCTCATACCATTAAATTTAAAATCGGTCGAGAATTAGCCGATGGATTCAAAAGGAGAGTTATAGATCTTGTCAATATTTATGCTCGGATATAAAGAGCGTCAAAAAATGAGCTCGTATGCGAACGTTACGGGGTTTAGAAGTTGGAAGGGTGTTGCAGCGAAGTGGGTGACATGGCGCAATATGAGCCATTGCTGTCTCCCTACCAGATGACGAAAGGTGGCACCAACTCGATGAGTAGGACCATAAAATCGACGAGTTGGGTGCCAAAAACTCGACAAGTTGGACCAGAAACTCGACGAGTTCTTCACTTTTTCATCCTATAAATACCACCCGAGAGTTCCTTCATTTTTCACACCTTAAACCCATTCTTCTTCTCTCTACTCACTCTCCAAACCCTCTCAAACACCCCCAAAAGCCTAGGAAACTTCCCTAGCACTAGAAGAAACCCCCGGAGCTCTAGAAGGATCTGAGAAAAAGAGTTTTTTAGTTCGGAACTCTACCCCAACTGAGCCCCGTTTTTAAGCAAACCTCCCAGTTTTGTCGAAGCGAAGCACTGTCCAAGTTAGAACCACCACCTTATCAAGTGTGTGAATAGTTACTTTCATCTTACACATAGATATGAAGAATTTTATATAAATTACGTGCTATGTGTGCATATTATCTGTTTACTTGAGATCTATACTGGATGAAAGATTTAAAATTTGTTTTCAAATCTAAACTGTATATGTATTTTATACCTTGAGATCTATACTGGATGAAAGATTTAAACTTTGTTTTTCAGACCTAGACTGAATATATATAAAAATATGTTGGGTAAAACATGGGTAGATGAAATAGTTGATGTGTGATGAAATAAAATTATGAGAGGCCTCAACGTTGACGATGTTCCAGTCATCTAGCGGAGTATAGATGATGACCACAGACTTTTCTAGACAGTCCAGTGGAACGCTAGCAGACTCGCAACCTGTAGGTGTTTTTGAATGATGTATTCATAGGTGTACTCCATCCCCCCATGGTTGGCTTATGGACATTTAACGTTGAGGAACCCCTTAGCAGTACTGTCCATCCCGATGAAATTCCTTAGGATAGGTCCCTTATAATATATGCTTTAGGGACGTAAAGTGAGGATAACTGGAACGAGTAATCGGGTTGAATGATTTCATGAAAATAATAATAAACTTATTTATTGTGGGTTAAAAACCATTTTTTCTCACCAGACTCCCCAGCCTAACCCATTCAGTTTTTGTATTACCGGTAGTCACACAAGAGCATAGATGTGGTGATCTGATGAGAGATTATGGATTTTAGGCCAATAGAAATAAATAGAATGTTGTATTTGAGGCCTATGTTGTTTTGTTTATGATTTTGATTTGTATTGACAATAACATCCCGAGATTTGTAATGTAATGAAAATACATTTCTTTGGAAATGCTTTGATCAATTCTTTATTATGTTTTTAAGAACAAATTCCACAACATTTTTCTTTGAAAGTATACTCTGATTTTCAAATAAAGCATAAACAAATCGGTCTTTTCTGGTCGTGAAATTGGGGATGTCACAGATAAGACTCAGAAAATAAGATAACAAGAACATATAATGAGAAGTTATGATTTTTGTTTGTACCAAGAAGATATGACGAAAAAAAGATTAAGTATATCTTTGTCTGAAAACTGTCACAAAACAATTTTCTGTCTCAAAACTATCCAAATTGTTACAAGACAATTTGCAACACTCATAAACTGTCACAAAACAAATTTTAAATAAGGTCAAAGAAAAAAAAATGGGTGTATTTCCAAGAATTTGGATTTCTGATGTTTTTTTTAGCAAATCAATATATTCCCATTCATGGGCTCTTCTTCTTAGGAAGCCTATAAATACATGTTGTCAGCCAATTATGGGTCATCATAGAAAAACAAAATACACCACTAAACTCTTGCAATTTCGTTTTACAACGATGAATGGGGACACATAGATTTTTGATGGATTCTGTCACATCCCCGGTTGAGGTGACGGAACACGTCGGGCTGTGCGACTAGTATAAAACACGACGTTCCAAAGACATCGAAATGGTATGACATTTGTCACTCGTAGACCTGCATGTCCCACTGTAGCTAGCAGCAAGGTGTAGGATGGTCAATACCGTATAGATCTATACATCAACTCACGCTCTCCCTCCAGGAGACTCTTGTTACAAGACGTGACACAACAAGTATATTGCTATGCCATGAAGTAGTGGCTCACATTAATGTTATCTTGTTCTTGATATAGTATGTATGTTCCTTCCTGTTCTAGTTATAGTATGTATGTTCCTTTCTGTTCTAGTTATAGTATGTATGTTCCTTTCTGTTCTTGTTATAGTATGTATGTATGAACCGACTCATGTATGTTTCACTGTTCTAGTAATGGTAAGTAGTAATCCTCTAAACTATACCTATTATAGTCTACTAGTATGTTTGTTTGAATTGTTACTAATTGTAGAAAAGACTCAATTACTGTCACACCCCGAAACCGATGGCGGAAACGTTTCGGGGCGGAGGACGTCATGTAGTATCGCAACCAATTAGTAAGCATAGTAAACACAACCATTACATTACATAGAAATATTTACATTGTCTGAAAACAAAGTGTTACAAGTGTTATACATATATATCATATGAACAAAAGCTAAGACGAGTCTTCTATATGCTCCGTCTTCCCCAAAAGATCGCAATGTACCTGTCTAATGTGGACCTGAGAATACAAGCCGTTTGAAAATCAGCATAAAGCTGGTGAGTTCATAAGCAGTTTATTTTCGTAAAAGATCAAGTTTCCTTTGGTTTACTGAAGAAGTCGTTATCCAAGAAAATCCCATATTTTCTTATAAAGAAAGTTTTGTTATCTATTTGTTACATAGTTTGGTTAAGAGCAGTTATGTTATCCCAGGAAAAACCCTTATTTTCCTAAAAGTCGTGGTTAGTTCTTGGTTCAGAATGCAATGTACTAGTATCTATCATACTTGTAGTATTATATAAGTATTCTGAAAGCCTGGTTATCCTATACACGAATGTCGAATATCTACTATACTTATCTGAAATTTCGAATCTTTGGAGACACTCAGAGACGTACACTAGTTGTATATTCGAAGTTCTGGTGACATCCAAAGTCGTGTTTTATACGTATTTCCGAAGCTCTGTCGATATCCAAAGGCGTATATTTTCGAAACTCTGTCGATATCCATAGGCGTACTTTTGAATTATTTCCGAAACTTTGGTGACACTCAAGGCGTACACTAGCTGTATTTTCGAAGTTTTGGTGCCATCCAAAGGCGTGCACTAGCTGAACTTTCGGAGTTCTGGTACTATCCGGAGGCGTATTTTATTAGTAATAATCCTAATTTATGATTATCATGAATCCTTTGTAAATTATAAAATGTAACATAGATTATAACATTTTATAAAGAAATCTACAATTAGTCTGAAAGCTAACTCTACAAGTCAAACTGTTGGTTAATACGGTTTTTGATATTAAAAGCATACAAAATATGAATATTTGAACTAAAATAATAATTTTGAGTACAATATTTCCTTGTACTTTTTCTTGTATTCCCCCTGAAAACATTTGAAAAACACGGAAAAAGGAGTAGGGGTATGAACTCACCAATCGAGGAATGTGTCGGTTTGGATGCTAAACGTCAGTTCAGGGCTTGAGTACACGCGAGGTTCCTATGTAATATGAAGAGATAATAAATGTATCTAATTAGACTTTGAACTACTAATTAAGTAAGAATATACACTCTAAGGCGCGTAAACACTTCATATCAAGTGTTTAGAATGATCCGGGTTACATCTAAGGGTGTGTAGGACCTAGATAAGGAGTTTAATCTTCAAGAGTAAGCCCTTAGGGGAGTTTACGGTTCAATAACCATATGCCCATGAGTTTATGGCCGTAAACTCATGGGTGGTGTGTTCTTGGATTCTAAATGGTCTTACAATGCACAAGGGAAGGTTCTAGGGTTGATTCCATGGCTTAGGAAGTGATCGGGACTTGAATTGACCTTAGAAAGGAGTTTACGGTTTATGAAGATGTTCTTGGTTAGTTTACTACCTTAAACACATGATTTTACAATAGTAAACTCATGTTTTTCCATGAATCATGTGTTTTGGTGGTTGTAGGTTAAGCATACAAAGTTCTAGGTCCAAATCTAAGCTATACAAGGTGTTAAGGGCACTTTAACACCCTTTGGAGGTGTTTATGGTCTAAGAAGGGGTGTTTATGGTCCAAGAATGTTCTTGGGCCGTAAACTCAAGTGTGACTCATTTGTTTATGTTTTGGTGCATCTCATGAAGGAATATAAGGTTCTACGCACTCATAGAAGCTTATGGAAGCTTTTGGAGGTGTTTAAGGGGCAATCTAACACCTTAAAAGGTGTTTATGGTCTATGAATGAGGGTTTACGGTCCAAGCATGTTCTTGGACCGTAAACTCATGTTACTCCTCAAATCATGTGATTTTGGTGTTCAAATCTCGTACATGCAAGTCCTTAAGCCATATCTAAGCACTAGAAAGGACTTGGAAGGGTTTTGGGGCTTCAAAACCCCTTTAAGGGAGTTTACGGTTTTGGGAGATGTTCCCAAACTGTAAACATAAGTTTTTGATGGTTTTGGGTAGTTTAAACATAGATTTGCATGTTAAACAAGCTTAGAAACATGCTAGGATAGATTACTTACCAATTTGAAGCTTGAAAGTGGTGTTTTTGGCTAAAACTCGAGTTTTAGAGAGAGAGAGTAGAGAGAGAAAGTTGTGAGGTGGTGGTAAAAAGATAAATTGAAGTTCACTCATCCTTTATATAAGGTTTGAGTTTGTGGCCCGGTGGAAATCTACCCGATACTGACGTTAAACGAGGCTTTTGGTCGTACCCGATTTAATTGTTTGTAACCCGACAGAATAAAACTAAACTTTTTCCAAATAATAATTTGGGGCGTTTTCACGTTTTTCTAACGGGTTTGGATACTCACGAGGTCATAATAAAAGTCTTAAATTAAATGACTTAATCCAAAATGTTAACGGAAAAATTGCAAGACAAACGGTTTTATTGACGAGAACGGGATACCGTTGCGGAAAAAATTTCAGATTGTCACAATTACTCACCATAAGCACCTAAGTTAAGTATGTAACTTAAAAATGGGTTTAATATTTATATATGTATTTAATAAGCATAATTATGATTTAGCCGACATTCGAACTAGTGATCCTACCTAAGCCCACAACCAAACAAGAAATAAGCATAATTATGATTTAGCCGACATTCAAACTAATTATGATTTCGGGTTGTCACACAAACTGAATATATAACACAAGTACAACAATAAATAATATAGCATTCGTGTTCCATCTTGATATTTGAATATAATGTTTTTAATAATAATATTAATACATGAACTGCTTTAACAAATAGGCATATAATCCAACAACAAATAAACTAGGTCACCTGTAATCCAATCCATCTTGAATGTCTGTTTAGTGATTCCCTGAGAATGTATGTAATTTTGAGGGTCAACATAAGGTTAGTGGGTGTTATAGGTTTTCTGCTAATAGCAGTAATACTTTTAATAAGTCTAAAAAGTATTTTCTTTATATGTACAACAATAGTTAAAATAGTGTTTTCAATGAGTCTTTAAAAGCCAAGCTGTATTTTTGTATAAGTAAAAATTCATACTTAAAACTATGTTTGTAACAAATCTTTGAAAGCCAAAATGTATCTTTTGTATAAGTAATCCATACTTAAAACTGTGTTTGTAATGAATCTTTGAATGTCCTTGAAAACCAAACTGTACTGTTATATAAGTAATTTCATACTTAAAATAGTTTTGAAAGCAAACGAGCCCATGGTTTGTAGTGAGAGAGATAGATATTCTAGTTAATGTTTATAGTGAGTTCTATAACCGAACTATATTACTGAGTGTACTCCCTACAATGCTTCATTGGACGTTGTAGTAACAATTATAGACACCTATCACCCACTTTGATTGATCGGTCAAGGTTGTAGCTAGCAACCGCAGGTGGGAATGTCCACCCCGTATAAATCTATACATACATACATATATATATATATATATATATATATATATATATATATATATATTGTTCCGAAGATTAACAGTTATAGTAGCGTGGGTATGCTAAGTGTTTAGACTTAGCTAATGAATATAGTCTCACTAAAAGACTTTACTAAAAAGTATGTGAATAACTCTCAACCCTAACTTAATTGTGGTTAAGGCTGTGTTTGGCACGCCACAGCTAGTTGATAAGCTAACTTATTTTTCGAGCTTTTTTATGTTGTCGTGTTTGGTACGCCAAAAAGTAGCTTATAAGCTAGTTTTTTGAAAAGCTACTTAGACTAGTTTTTTATGAGCTTTTTAAAAATTTTCCAAATACACCCCTCAATTAATTATAGAAAAACATATTCTTACATGTCCTTTTATGTAATTTTATATATTTCAGCTACCTTTTCAGCTAGTTTTACCAAATGTTATTTTTTATCAGCTAACTTTTCAGCTATCAGCTAGCTTTTTATTTAACAGCTAGTTTTTCAGCCATCAGCTAGCTTTTCAGCTAACAGCTAGCTTTTCAGCTAGTCCGCCAAACATAGCCTAAGTCACTAGGCAGAATGAATGTCATTGTATAAGGTTTATAAAAGCGGAGTATGCTTGGTATGTATGTAAAATTGTAATGTACTCGCTTTTATAAAGATGTATGTTTCAAAGTAATGAACATATGTACATGTATAAACTTTATGCATTTAAACATATAAATATACATGAATGGTAATAGCTTGAATCCTTGAAATACTACAAAGTTTTATAATGTGTTTGTTATAATATACAATGTCACATAAAAATCATATATTTTTGTATCATGCAACATTTGTTGTGTGGACTAGTTATTTCATGATAAAATAACCATAATACGTATACAAAAAGGTGATAATAGTTTATTTGTAACAATATGTTAAATTGTTAGATAACATTTTTATAAACTAGACTTATTTTATTTTCGCATAAAGGATAATATATTTGTATAAACAAAGTATATAGGCACATGTATTCACCCCCTCCCTCGGAAATAATTAAAATATTAAAAAGGACCATAAGCACTCACCCTTGAAGCGTGAGTTCCACTTGTTCGAATTCAGTTTCTTTGGAGAAACTTGTCGTGTGAAACCACAATTCCACAATTCTTGAACTTTAAGATACTTTCGGGACGATTTTGTAACGAATTTATACGATAGGGGTTGTTTTGTAACTTCACTAACATATAGGGTTTTTTTTGGTAATTTAATTTAATGTAGGATTGTTTTTGAAAAAATAAATAAAGTGAGGGGCTGAAATAGTTTAAATGGAATTTAAGTTTGGGAGTTGGATTGATTTTGTTAAGATTCTCCATGGGAGGGGCTGTTTTTGAATAAATAGAGTCAAGGTTTTGGGGTTGGGACTTATTTCTAAAATAAATGTTGCACTAGGGGGGTTATTTTGTCAAGTTATCGAAGTCGAAAGGGAATTAGGGCTTTTTGTGTCCGTTTCTTGTTTTGATCGGGTAAGGGAAACAGAACGACGAAAGCAGACGAACGATGGGAGGGAAAAGAGGCACGAGGCAGCGAATGGTGGTGACGATTGATTCATCGTGAGGAGGTGGGGAAACCCCAATCTCCAGCGACTCCCTTACGACGTCCTTTCCGTCGTCGGTAGCAAGGAGGTTCGATGGCGAAAACAACAAGATCAAAGGGGAAGCAGGAGGAAACGGAGGCGGCATAAGAGAGTGCGAAGGGTCGCATTCGGTCGATCGATTCGCGAAGAGATCGTCTGCGGGGTCGGTGAGGCCGAAGCAACGAAGGTGTGAAGAAGCAGCGAAGTTTCGCTCATTCCCATTCGGCTGTGAGGTGCGAAGGAGGAAAGGGAACTGATGGTTGACTGATTCGAAGGAAGAGGAGGGCGTCGGTCTCCGGCGATTGCAAGCCTCCTGTTCTTCTTCTTCTTCTTCTTCTTCTTTTTTTTTTTGTTTGTTTGCTTTTTGTTTTGGACAGAAATCAACAGAAGGAAGTGGTAGTTGGTTTTAATGTTTGATAGGGAAAATGAAGAAGAAATTAATGTTTTTTTTTTTTTTTTTTTTTTTTTTTTTTTTTTTTTTTTTTAATTTGGCATCCAATCCAAAGGATGATGATACAGGCAGAATAATCGATCAAGGGTGTGTTTGGGTTTGTTTCATTTGACAGGGAAGTGAAGGAGCAGAACAAAAGGGAAGCTGATGATCTTCCGGTTTGTTGGAAAATACAAGCACAAGGGGTTTCACTGGCAGCTTGAATCAAGGAAGAGTTCATAACAAGTTTTCTATTGTGTGTGGTTTTGTATAAGTTAAAGTTGATAGAAAAATTATAACTTATTGTTGTATGTAATTCATTTGACTGTATATTTTTCTCTCATCCATATTGTATGTACTTTAAATGAGATTTAGAAGCAACAATAGAAATGAATTTGTTTTGATTTTTGGGAGACTTTTGGTGGCAAATTTGAAGTACTTGTGATCTTGGAAGACTTTTGTTTAACTTGTATAAATTATTTTGGTTAAACTTGTAGAGTTCATTTTAGCCAAGTATACAATTCTTGAATGGTACTAGTTATACACATATGTATGGGTATTTTGATAATAAGATGCATATCATACATGTGTTTGTGTATGTATTAATTTAATTATTTATGTATTTGTTTGGTTTGGATATAGAAGCAATGTAATACCCCAATTATATGTGTATTTTGGTGTGTATTGAGTTATTGTACTAGTTATATACACTAGTATATTTGGGTATTATATATATATATATATATATATATATATATATATATATATATATATATATATATATATATATATATATATATATATATAGAGGTTCAAATGTTTTCACTATCTATTGTATATATGTATGATTGATTCTGGACCAATCATTTTAGTTATTTTAAGAAAGTAATTAATTCATATTAAATGCTGAAGATGTAATTAATATCCATTATATTTTCAACACGTAACATGCATTAATTACTTTCTTAAAATAACTAAAATGATTGGTCCATAATCAATCATACATGCACACAATAGATAGTGAAAACAAAATAACCTAATCCGGTAGGTAGGTAGGTTCAAATGTTTTTCACATCTATTGTGTGGTAGAATGCACCAATAGAAATTTAGTATTAATTATATTTATATTAAATGCTATTCATACTTATAACGCATTTTTATGGAAACAAATTAAATTCGTCATTAATGCCAACAATAATATTTTTTCAGAATAAATTCATATATAGAAGAATGAAAGTGTAATCCAGCAGAATGAGAGTGTATTTTAGTAGAATACACTCTCGTTCTTTATATTTCATGCAACTTTATTTTATTTTAAGTGAGTGAGCCCTGAAACAAAATATTAACTCATATATAAAAACCTAGATGTGAATTTATTCTGAAAGAATGTTATTGCTGACATTAATGACAGATTTAATTAGTTTCCATAAAAAGAGAATTATAATTATTGATATCATTTAATATATATATATAATTATGGAAATCATTTAATATCTATAGTTATTTAATTAAATAATTATTTAATTTACTAAATTGCTATTGGTGCATTCTACCACACAATAAACGTAAAAAACAAAATAACCTAGCTCTCTCTCTCTCTCTCTCTCTCTCTCTCTCTATATATATATATATATATATATATATATATATATATATATATATATATATATATATAGGTTAATGCGACAATGCAAATAATTTGCGAAAATGCGAAAACAAGAGAAAACTATGAGATTGTGCCACCTCAACCTTATATATTGGACAATAATCCATCCAAACTTTATATATATATATATATATATATATATATATATATATATATATATATATATATATATATATATATATATATATAGGGGAAGGTTAATGCGACAATGCAAATAATTTGCGAAAATGCGAAAACAAGAGAAAACTATGAGATTGTGCCACCTCAACCTTATATATTGGACAATAATCCATCCAACTTTGAACTACATGACGATAATCGATGATACATGAGAAATTGTTTCATATTAGCAAAACATGATTTTTGACATTTTTATTATGAAAACATGAATTTAACAATAGTTAAGGACGTGAAAAAAATAGTTGTTAAAACCGTCTTTAAATCTATATTATGATAACACAATCCAATGTAAACTTATTATATTTAATTTATTGCTAATAAATTTAATTTTTATAGTACTGGTGTTTGATTTTTATAAGATAAAATATGTTTTCGCATTTTCGTAAGATATATATATATATATATATATATATATATATATATATATATATATATATATATATATATATATATATATATATATTAAAACTCATACGTAAAAAAATGTGAAATTGTTGATTTGTTAAACCTTGGTCTCTTATATTTAAAATTGACACATATATAATGTATATTTATGAAAAATTTAATCAATCACATGTAATTGATTATGACACATGTCCTATACTCGTGTGTGTGTGTGTGTGTGTGTATATATATAGTCGTTCACGAATTTATGATTGTTGAGCTATTTCCATCGTTAAAATCCATATCAGCTGGATTTGGATTTATATATTATTCCAGAATACATAACCAATAATAGAAATCATGTCGAAATAAATAGTTTTAAGGTTTCGCGATTAATAAATCTGAAAACGGTTTTAGCGTTTTTATAAATATTTTAAAAAAAATATTTTAGGTATGAAATTAAAAAATAAACTATGACCTGAGTCCATACCATTTGAGGTGTGAAAGTTCCTCAATGGATAGAAACAATTTTAAGAAAATCAATATTATACTGGTTGTTGAGCTGAAAAGAGTTTTGATGTTGCGTCTTTTGGGCTCGTTAGATTAGCCTTTTATTCTCCGGTTTGGGCCTGTCCAACCGAGAGCCTTTTATGTATTGTATATAAGTTAAATGCTTGCATGCATATTAGGTTAAGATTCAAGAGATTATCGATATAGCGATTGATCAAGAGTACAATATTTTCCAGTAATCGTTCTTGTAATCTTCCAATCCTTTACAGTTGATGTTCTTAATCGATCTCTTCTAAGGATTTTATTTAATCATTCGACACGTTTGATTCAAGCTGTTTGTTCTTATTATTGCGTTTTTACTGTTTTAAATTCATATACTTGTTCAAGATCTAATCGATCTTCTTAGATTAAAAGTTGTTTTAATCCCATCACTGGTTTTGGATTCTTAAAATAGTTGTATATTTTGCATACAAACTCCGTTTTGGGCGTTCTTTATATTTTCAAAAATAGGAAAACATGTAGTACGAGACTAGAGTTTTTGTTTTTCTCACAACGACTTAATACGAAATTTTAGTTTTTCAGATGTATTCCTAAGGTTGCAGTTTGAGCTATTTGATTTGTTTGTCAGGCTACATATTTGGAAGTAAGATACCATCAGATATCATAATAGTTGAAATGAACTCATTTATTTCACATAAGATGCACTAAAACTCATTGAGTCAAATTACCAAGAGATTCTGTGAACTTGACCGTTCACAGTCTTTGACATAAATTTCGGGATGTCACATTACCTCCCCGTTAAGGGAATTTCGTCACGAAATTATTTAGTTCTAGATATTTTGTTCTACTATTGCTTCGTACCACTGGTGGATGGAGCACCGCTGAATAGTTGTGGGTAATTTTGTTTCATCTGTTCCTCATGTTCCCAAGTAAACTTCAGCTCTCTACGAGAGTTACATCGGGCGTTTACTATAGGTATGTGGATTTGTTTGAGACTTTTGATTTCTTGATCCATGATCTCCACAGGTTCCTTCACGAAATGAGGTTTAGTGTTGACCTGGATCTCATCGAGAGGAAAGACAAGGTTCTCATTAGGGAGACACTTTTGAGATTACATACATGGAAAGTATCGTGAACCTTATTTAGTTCTTGAGGTAAATTAAGTTTGTAAGCCACCAGACCAATCGTTGCTAGAATTTCACAAGGTCAAATGTGATGGATTATGAGCAAAACATCATTCCTATGGTGTACATGCAAACCCTAATAGCTTTTGGATCTAGTTTGTCTAATGAACATGCAATTGAATATCCAAAGCTATAAACCCTAGATCTAGCATACAATTAATCATATTAACATAAGAATGCGGTTTTAGATCTTACCTTGATTGTTATGTAGCAATAACAATCTCAAATCCTCCTTGGAATGGCTTTAGAAAGCTTAGAGTCACAAGTGTCACTCCTCTAATGGCTCACAAACACCAAGAGCAAGAGGATGAAGAATGAGAAAAGAGAGGAGGCACCCAAAAACGTGTGGAAACCCTAAGGAAACTCTTGGCTACGTTTTTGGTGCCCTAGGGTTCCTTAAATAGTGAGGCTATTAGGGTTATCTAACAAGGAAACCCTAATTTGACTGTTTAGGCCCTAAGCAACCCATGGACTCCCTCCTTAGAGGCCTTGGACAATTTCTAATGGGTTTCCCAGTCCACTCCATCCTCTATGGAGTCCATTAGCTCAATATTCAAGTATCACACAATTGACAGTTCTACTCCCCTTTATTTAATTAATCTCTTTTAGCCACAAAATTAATTCTTATTAATTATTGACTAATATTAATTAAACAATACGATTTCTCCTTTAATATATTATTCTCATAATATATTAATAAATCATAATTAATCATCTCTCTCCATAATTCATCCTGTAACAGCCCGGATTCCCAGGTATTATTTATTCTTATAATTTTGGTGATTTGTGAGGAGAATCGGCGAGTTGGAGCTCAAACTCGCCGAGTATGATCGCGGCTTGGGCACGGGTTCGCGTACGGAGTCGGCGAGTCCAAAAGGTGGACTCGGCGAGTCTATGCTGTTTAATGGAACCCTAATTTCCAGGGTATGAGACCTATTTAAAGGGGCTTATGGCCGTCATTTGCGGCCACCAACCCCAGAGAGAACCCTAAAGAGTCTTTGAGCGTTTTGTGAGAGAGAAGAGGAAGATCCTTGACTATTTGTGGGTGTTTTGCATATAGAAGAGGATCAAGGCAAGAGGAGACCAAAGAAGGTGCTAATCCAGTGATTCCTGAGCTCAGAGACTTCATTTGAGGTAAGCATTCGTTCCTTTCTCAGTCCTTGGTGTAAATCTTAGAGTTAGGGATTCTTTGTGGAATGATCCATGGAGTAATTGGCCTCTTCTCGTGTTGGTGCTTTAGATCTGGACCCAAAGAGGTCCAGAGACTCTTTTCCCTCAAGCTTTATGAGTGTTAATGGAGGCCATGAGCTTAGAATAACATTCTAGAGTCCATATCATCAAATAAGGCCTTTGAACCTTTGCATGAGAACCAAGATAGCAACTTTACGTGATGTATGTGCTTGGAAGGACTGGATCTATGAGTTATTGGAATGGATCTGACCTCAGGAGCGAGTTTGAGTTTATGCATGGCATAGACTCGCTGAGTCTGAAGAACATACTCGGCGAGTAGCATGAAGATTGTCCATAACCACTCAGCGAGTGGTCTTGCCGAGTTAAGGGGTTGACTCAGTGAGTCAGGGAGAGTCAGAGAGGGTTGACGGGTGGACTGAGTCAAGCTGGAACTCATCGAGTTGTTCTTGAGACTCGGCGAGTTGAGTCGTGGTGGCCCCGCAACTCATGCTAGGTGGAACTCGTCGAGTTAGGAAAATACTCGACGTGTCGAGAGAGGATCCCAGAGAATCAGTGGATGCGTATAGACTCGCCGAGTCGGTATAGTGCACTCGCCGAGTCCGGTCAAAGTTGACCGTTGACCAGTGTTGACCTGTGTTGACTTGATAGGGTTAGTCAACCTTAGTTGTGAAGTGTTATTTAGAGATATATTGTGTTATAGGCGGACTATAGATCGGGGGATCGAGCACGAGTGATTTCAGGGATTTGCGAGTTACCGAGATACGCGAGGTGAGTCTTCTCACTATACTTTACCTTGAGTAGGTAATCAGAGTTATGTGACAGAGTATTTGTATGCTATATGTATGTTATGTGTTGTACTGCATTATTTCTATGTGATTTATGTTGTGCATGTTTATAGAGTTGGAACCGGAAGGTTCACAGAGATAGAACCAGAGGGTTCACAAAGTAGGGTCCATGGACCCACGGAGTTATAGCCTCGAGTGGCTAATATGTGTTACGTGTGGTATTTTGGGGAACTCACTAAGCTTTGTGCTTACAGTGTTTGGTGTTATTTGTTTCAGGTACTAGTGATGACCGTGGAAAGGCGCCGGCTTGATCAGTACACTCACACAGGATTTTTATGTTATGAGATCTTGGGATTGTTATATGGCACGGATTGAGTTTCAAACATTGATGTTTTTATGAATATTAAATGAATTATGTTTTTATAAAATGCGAAAAATTGTTTTGAAATTTACGGTGTTTCAAGTTGGTATCAGATCCTTGGTTTGAGGGATTCGAGTACACCTTCGGGCGTATTTGAACTCAAACTGAGGATTTGAGAAATATTTTCAAAAAGAGTAAAAGATTTTTGGAAAACGCAGAGCAGAGTTGTGTGTACGATCAGTCCGCGCCCGAACGGTGATTTCCCAAAATACCCTCATGTTATGTGATATTGATATTGATATGATGTATTCTCATGCTAGAGTAGGCTAGGTACTCCTATTAGGACTAGAGTGGCCTGATTTGTGATGCCTTAGCCTAGGGAGAGGCGAGCTGCTATGAGATGCTTGAGAATGAGTAGGTAGCAACGAGGGGCTTATGAGAGATCTGTTAGAGAGTGGATTATGCATGATAGAGTACTTGGAATTTGGGATCTGAAGAGGAGGACTTGGGGTGTATTCTGATACGGTGCGGACAGTAGTATTGGGCCCGTACTACTGGAAGCACCGGGGCGGTGTACAGCCCAAGTAAGAATCTTTGGAATGCCAAGGATCAAGGAGGAATGAGTTGTCGAGTGTGAGTATGCTCGAATGGATTCTAATTGATCGTATGTTGTATTTCAGAGGTAGATCATGGTGAGGACACGTCTTATGCCTGAGAGCAGTGGGGCCACTGATGAGGAGATCCGCCAGATCATCCATGAGGAGGTGGCTGCGGCCATCAGGGCAGAGATACCAGAGATGTTCGGGTCTATTAAGACCATGTTGATTGAGACTTTCGACGAGCGTTATGCTGCTCTTTTTGAGGCTGCTGTTGCAGCGGCCACCGCAGCTATTGCTGCCGCGAGGCCGCAGGGTGGTGATGCGTTGCTGTTCCGAGAGTTCAGCAACACAAAACCGCCAGAGTTTGATGGGAACCAGGACCCGGTGGTGGCTATGAGATGGATTTCTGACATAGAGGGGTGTTTCTTCACTTGCTCATCTCCTGAGCATTTGAGAGTATGGTTCACGCTGAACCAGCTTCGCTTGGGAGCGAAGGACTGGTGGAAGTTTGTGACGGCTCACTTTACGCCTGCTGAGCTTGCGGCAGTGACCTAGGAGAGGTTCACTGCCATGTTCCGAGATGAGTATGTTCCCTAGGTGGAGAGGGAGCGTTTGGCCCAAGAGTTTCTGACCCTCAAGCAGGGTACTGAGTCTGTTACGGTGATTACCAGGATGTTCCACGAGAGGGCGATGTTCTGCCCTGAGCACGTGTCTACTGAGCAGGCACGTATGAGCCGATATTTGAGTATCTTGAGGCGAGACATTCGGGATTTCGTGGCGAACTCCTCATACCAGACATTTTCCGAGCTTCAGGCAAATGCCCGGAAGAGGGAGATTGAGCTAGAGACTCAGGCCAGGGAGGAGGCAGAGTCTCAGGGAAGGGATCGGCGACCGACACAGTCTCAGCCGGCAGCTAAGCGGGCCAAGCCCGCTGATCCCAAATCAGGGAGCCAGAAGGGCCGCACTTGTGGGAAGTGCGGCAAGGGTCATGATTGAGTCTGTAGAGCGGGATCTTGCTACAAGTGTGGCAAGAAGGGGCAAATGGCCAAGGACTGCCCCAAGGGGTTTGCGGTGTGTTTCCACTGCAACCAGACCGGACACCGGAAGGCAGAGTGTCCGCAATTGCGAGGATCATCTCAGGGATCTGCCCCTGCCGCCATCAGAGCTACTGAGAGCCAGCCAGTAAAGGCCGAGGCGCCGAGGGCACGAGGGAGAGCCTTTTAGTTGACCGCGGAAGAGGTCCGCGCAGCGCCTGATGTTGTGGCTGGTATGTATTCTTTCGTGTATTTATTTTGATGTCGAGATATTATGCTTATATTATGTTATGCGTAGGTACTTTTCTTGTGAATTCTGTATCTGCCTTGGTGTTATTTGACTCGGGTGCGAGTCGGTCTTTTGTATCTTTGGCTTTTAGTCAACATATCAGTGTTAGTTGTGAGGCATTGAGTCGGCCTCTGAGAGTTTCCATAGCTGACGAGAGGGTGATATATGCCACGGAGGTAATCCGCGGGTGCGTATTTGAGATCTTCGGGGTCGAGTTCCCGATTGATCTGGTTCCTATCACGATGGGTGATGTCTGTGTCATTGTGGGCATGGACTGGTTGAGCAGATTCGGTGCGGTTATCGACTGCGAACGACAGATGGTGACCATACGAGACCCTAGTGGGGGAGTTCTTATGGTGTACAGCGAGGGTACCCGTTCTGGGTCAGCGTTTTGTTCGGGTGCTAGGGCGAGGCAATGTCTACAACAGGGTTGTAAGGGCTTTGTGGCATATTTGATGGATTCGAGGGTTGATTCAGAGAGACCGAGGTCAATTGAGGAGGTTACGATAGTGCGTGAGTTTCCGGATGTATTCCCAGAGGAGTTGTCGGGTGTGCCTCCTGTGAGGCAAGTGGAGTTCAGTATCGATTTGGTTCCAGGAGCCGCGCCTATCGCCAAGGTGCCTTATCGCCTTGAACCTCCAGAGATGCAAGAGTTATCCTCGCAACTTCAGGAGCTATTGGGAAAGGGGTTTATTTGGCCGAGCAGCTCGCCATGGGGAGCGCCTATCCTTTTTGTCAAGAAGAAGGATGGTTCACACCGGATGTGCATTGATTACCGGGAGTTGAACAAGCTGACAGTCAAGAACCGTTACCCGTTGCCAAGGATCGATGATTTGTTCGATCAGTTACAGGGAGCA
Organism: Lactuca serriola; assembly: GCF_051521515.1. Lineage (NCBI taxonomy): Eukaryota > Viridiplantae > Streptophyta > Magnoliopsida > Asterales > Asteraceae > Lactuca > Lactuca serriola. The sequence goes on along the minus strand of NC_136416.1, from coordinate 185,546,440 downwards.
TCTTGGTTCTCCAAGATTGATTTGAGGTCTGGATATCATCAGGTGAGGGTTCGAGATGAGGACGTCCAGAAGACAGCATTCAGGACGCGTTATGGGCATTATGAGTTTGTGGTGATGCCTTTCGGGCTCACCAATGCCCCCACAGTGTTCATGGATCTCATGAACCGAGTGTGCAGGCCAATGTTAGATCGGTCAGTGATTGTATTCATCGACGATATTTTGGTATATTCGAGATCTAGAGAGCAGCATGAGGAGCATTTGAGGGAGATTCTCGGAGTTTTGAGATCGGAGAGGCTTTATGCCAAATTCTCCAAGTGTGATTTCTGGTTGCGGGAGGTCCAATTCCTAGGACATCTCGTTAACCAGAAAGGGATATTGGTCGACCCGGCCAAAGTCGAGGCAGTGATGAGGTAGGAAGTGCCGAGGTCGCCTTCCGAGATCAGGAGTTTCTTAGGGTTGGCGGGTTATTATCGGAGATTTATCAGGGACTTCTCCAAGATCGCGGTGCCACTTACCAGGTTGACCCGGAAGGGTATCGCTTTTTCATGGGGCCCCGAGCAGCATGCCTCCTTTGAGACGCTTCGCCAAAGGTTATGCGAAGCCCCGGTGTTAGCCCTCCCGGAAGGGATGGAGGACTTTGTGGTATACTGTGATGCATCGATTTTGGGGTTGGGGGTGGTGCTGATGCAGAGAGGGCATGTGATAGCATATGCATTGAGGCAGCTGAAGCCTCATGAGACGAGATATCCTACCCATGATCTAGAGTTGGGGGCAGTGGTGTTCGCCCTCAAGATTTGGCGTCACTACCTGTATGGGGTTCGGTGTACGATATACACGGACCATAAGAGTTTGAAGTATTTGAGGGATCAGCCCAACCTAAATATGCGACAGAGAAGGTGGTTGGATGTGGTCAAGGATTATGATTGTGAGATCCTGTACCACCCAGGCAAGGCTAATGTTGTAGCCGATGCACTGAGCCGCAGGGCGGAGAGCACCCCGCTGCGGGATGTATGTTTGAGATTGACCGTGATAGCTCCAGTGTTGGATGCCATTCGTGGGGCATAGGCCGAGGCTGTGCAACCTGAGATGCAGAAGAAAGAGCGAGTTGTTGGATTGATTTCAGAGTTCGTTACCGATGGTCGGGGGCTTATGACATTCCAGGGGCGTATCCGGGTGCCGTTTGTGGGAGGAACGCGTACCATTTTGATGGAAGAGGCTCATCGGTCGAAATTTTCGATCCATCCTGGGGCCACTAAGATGTATTTGGACCCGAGGAAAGAGTATTGGTGGCCTTGTATGAAGAGGAATGTTGCGTGGTTTGTTGAGAGGTGCTTGACCTGCCGTAGGGTTAAGGCCGAGCACCAGAGACCGCATGGTAAGTTGCAGCCGTTGGAGGTTCCCGAATGGAAGTGGGAACAAATCACCATGGATTTTATCACCAAATTGCCAAGGACTGCCAGGGGAGTTGATGCAATTTGGGTGATTGTGGACAGGTTGATGAAGAGTGCTCACTTTCCTTCTATCAGCGAGAGTTCTTCCGCAGAGAAGTTAGCAGAGATGTATGTGAGGGAAGTGGTATCTCGACATGGGGTGCCGATCTCGATTGTCTCAGACCGGGATGTACGTTTCACTTCCAGATTCTGGAAGAAGTTTCATGAGGAGTTGGGTACTAGGTTGCATTTTAGTACCGCATATCACCCCCAGACGGACGGGCAGAGTGAGCGGACGATTCAGATGCTCGAGGACATGCTCCGGGCATGTGTGTTGGATTTCGGGGGAAGTTGGGATACGTACTTGCCCTTGGCAGAGTTTTCCTACAACAACAGCCATCATTCGAGCATTGGTATGCCGCCCTTTGAGCTGTTGTATGGGAGGAGGTGTCGGACCCCCATTTGTTGGGGAGAGGTTGGACAGCGTGTGATGAGCAGTACAGAGATCGTGCTTCAGATGACAGAGCAGATCCAACAAGTCAGACAGAGGTTGTTGACCACTCAGAGTCGTCAGAAGAGTTATGCAGACAGACGCCGGTCCGAGCTTGAGTTTCAGGTCGGCGACCTTGTACTCCTGAAGGTCTCTCCTTGGAAAGGAGTGATTCGATTCAGGAAGAGGGGCAAGTTGGGGTACCGATATATTGGTCCATTCCGAGTGATCGCGAGGGTAGGCAGGGTAGCCTATCGTTTGGAATTGCCAGCAGAGTTGGGGCAGATTCACGACACTTTCCACGTGTCGCAATTGCGGAAATGCATAGCCGATGAGTCGGCAGTAGTTCCATTAGAGGACATTCAGGTGGATGCAAGCCTGAATTATGCTGAGAGACCAATGGCAATCAGAGATCGGAAAATCAAGGTTATGAGGAACAAGGAGGTACCCTTGGTTTTGGTTCATTGGCAGCATCGGAAGGGGTCCGAGATGACTTGGGAGCCGGAGCGTGAGATGCGTGAGCAGCATCCAAAGTTATTTGCAGAGCGAGACTTCGAGGGCGAAGTCTAGTTCTAGTGGGGGAGAATTGTAACAGCCCGGATTCCCAGGTATTATTTATTCTTATAATTTTGGTGATTTGTGAGGAGACTCGGCGAGTTGGAGCTCAAACTCGCCGAGTATGATCGCGGCTTGGGCACGGGTTCTTGTCCGGACTCGGCGAGTCCATGCTGTTTAATGAAACCCTAATTTCCAGGGTATGAGACCTATTTAAAGGGGCTTATGGCCGTCATTTGCGGCCACCAACCCCAGAGAGAACCCTAAAGAGTCTTTGAGCATTTTGTGAGAGAGAAGAGGAAGATCCTTGACTATTTGTGGGTGTTTTGCATATAGAAGAGGATCAAGGCAAGAGGAGACCAAAGAAGGTGCTAATCCAGTGATTCCTGAGCTCAGAGACTTCATTTGAGGTAACCATTCGTTCCTTTCTCAGTCCTTGGTGTAAATCTTAGAGTTAGGGTTTCTTTGTGGAATGATCCATGGAGTAATTGGCCTCTTCTCGTGTTGGTGCATTAGATCTGGACCCAAAGAGGTCCAGAGACTCTTTTCCCTCAAGCTTTATGAGTGTTAATGGAGGCCATGAGCTTAGAATAGCATTCTAGAGACCATATCATCAAATAAGGCCTTTGAACCTTTGCATGAGCACCAAGATAGCAACTTTACGTGATGTATGTGCTTGGAAGGACTGGATCTATGAGTTATTGGAACGGATCTGACCTCAGGAGCGAGTTTGAGTTTATGCATGGCATAGACTCGCCGAGTCTGAAGAACAGACTCGGCGCGTAGCATGAAGATTGTCCATAACCACTCAACGAGTGGTCTTGCCGAGTTAAGGGGTTGACTCAGTGAGTCAGGGAGAGTCAGAGAGGGTTGACGGGCGGACTGAGTCAAGCTGGAACTCGCCGAGTTGTTCTTGAGACTCGGCGAGTTGAGTCGTGGTGGCCTCGCAACTCATGCTAGGTGGAACTCGTCGAGTTAGGAAAATACTCGACGTGTCGAGAGAGGATCCCAGAGAATCAGTGGATGCGTATAGACTCGCCGAGTCGGTATAGTGCACTCGCCGAGTCCGGTCAAAGTTGACCGTTGACCAGTGTTGACCTGTGTTGACTTGATAGGGTTAGTCAACCTTAGTTGTGAAGTGTTATTTAGAGATATATTGTGTTATAGGCGGACTATAGATCGGGGGCTCGAGCACGAGTGATTTCAGGGATTTGCGAGTTACCGAGATACGCGAGGTGAGTCTTCTCACTATACTTTACCTTGAGTTGGTAATCAGAGTTATGTGACAAAGTATTTGTATGCTATATGTATGTTATGTGTTGTACTGCATTATTTCTATGTGATTTATGCTGTGCATGTTTATAGAGTTGGAACCGGAAGGTTCACAGAGATAGAACCAGAGGGTTCACAGAGTAGGGTCCACGGAACCATAGAGTTATAGCCTCGAGTGGCTAATATGTGTTACGTGTGGTATTTTGGGGAACTCAATAAGCTTTGTGTTTACAGCGTTTGGTTTAATTTGTTTCAGGTACTAGTGATGACTGTGGAAAGGTGCCGGCTTGATCAGTACACACACGGGATTTTTATGTTATGAGATCTTGGGATTGTTATATGGCATGGATTGAGTTTCAAACATTGATGTTTTTATGAATATTAAATGAATTATGTTTTTATAAAATGCGAAAAATTGTTTTGAAATTTACGGTGTTTCACATCCTATCAAGTTGGTTTGGTGAAGACAACCCAAAAGGACCATGCACCATCGGGTCAAGTACATACCAAAATAGTTCTGGACTTAGACACTAATCCAACAGTCTCCCACTTGGATAACTCTAATAACTATTATGCATATGACTTCAGATCCTGATCTACAATCGTAGCTTTCAAAAGCCGCTGTCAACTCTGATCTTATCAGATATGCGTCCTTTAGATAAGGGATCATATATTCCTCCATTCTAGATATCGTATAGACTGAGACGTGGATTTAAATCATTCTCTCTGTCTATGTGTTGTTTCCCGATTTCCGATTTATGACGACTGTCAACAGACTACAATTGAACACATCAATTAGTCCCGTCTTGGCCAAGCGCTTAGGTACCATCACTAAATAATCGAAGGGCCCACATATATCGCTTTCATTCCACTTTGGATAAAAGGAACGGGTAAAATTTGATTCAATGCTTGCTTGCACTCACTCAACGAATCACACACAACAATATGTTTTATGACACTAAGTTACTGGTGCGTTTACATTTTATCAATGTGTAACCGACTCGCAAGATATAACTCACACATCTCGGTTTCAAGAATATAATATATTATCGTCTCACCAATCACTCGTGATAAAATCCATGAAGTGATCCAAGTGATCGTGGGTTTAATTCAATGCTCAAATCATATTCATAAGCGCTCATGAACGTTGCAGCAAACGTTTGCTTATGTCTAATACACTTTAGACAATCCACACACTAATTCACGATAGTCTTCATTCATACCTACTTCCAACATATGAACGATTGTGGTCCGTTCGAATAATTTGATTGTTATGAACCAATTTAATTATTCAGGAAGTCAAAACATGCAAAGTGAAACACAAGAATAATACTAATCCCATATGGCCCCAAACTCTGGGTAAAAATAAAACATTTTATTTAATCACCATATTGATTACTCATTATTTGTTGTTTCGGCTAATAAACTTCTTACTTGAATTATTACTACACTTGTCCCATGCTCTCAGCTTGCACACAATGTTTACCTACGGTCCTTACTTTGTGAAATAGATCAAATTAACACATTTCCAATCATACTCATTTCACAACTCCCAATCCTTATCATAAGTATAAGAATATCAAATTCTTGTTACTTATGCTAGATGCTAGCATTTTATGCAATGATTCTTTCGTAAAGTCATAGCTCAAAATCATCAACACTTGGCCAATCTCTATCAGAAACAATTCTATAGATATGATGTCTCTCACTCAAATTACATTCCTTTGAACATCCTTCTTGCATAAAAGTTTCTAATCTAGACATAGATTCTCAATATCCAACTCCCAATATGGAAACATTTCCATATTTGCCATATGACAACTTATTCTTAATAGAATCTTATCTATTCATAATAATGTCGATATGGTCCATCCAATACCATACTTTCAACTACTCACAAGGGACCAATACTTAGCGAGCTTTGGATCGTCCTTTGATAGTTGTTTGATTATTTTAGTCAAAACCGATTCTAGTCCTTTTTCCTTATAAATGCACTAGACATTTGGAAAATTTTAGAATGGTCAAATATAATAGCACTGGCCATCAATCCTATACCCGAAGCGTATGGGACACGATGCATAATGTCTTACATAAAGATATGATACTTTATCAATCTTCTGCCATAATATTTTATGTGTCTCGTTCTTACAATTCGAACTATGAAGAGGGATACCGTAATCATAATCAAAATTTAAGAACACACTATGTATCCTTTGACTAAATTTATTAAAATTTCTCAATCTAAGCTTTAGATTTTGAAACGAAGTACAATATTCTCTCCCTTAATTATAGCAAAACAACTTTTCAATCCTTATGGCTTTGCAAAGTATAACTCTTGTTTTCTATAATTAATATTGCTAACATGCAATACTTGCCATACAAGCACAACATTTATGCTCCCACTATCATGATGATTATTATCATATAAGCATAACACTTATGCTCCCACTAGCTTTGACATGTTTTAGAAAACAACTGAACTTCTAGAAAACAATACTTATTGAATTTCTTAAGTTCATATTTCTAATACCTAATGCTTTGATAATCCTTTATCCAAGCTTCTTAAACTTATACATCTTTGCCTTAGATAGCTCATATGTGTGTCTAAACAATTCAGACTAATTGCCAAATCTCACAATTCGAATTATGGAAAGGGATACCGTTACCATAATCAAATTCGAGAATACAATTTTCACAATCACTATCTTCTTAAAATCTCTCTTAGTGAAAGCATTTCCTCACAATCATTTTCATGAAGGAGGGAATCTTGTGACACTTAGATTTTAATGGTGTATGTGTTCCTATCCATGCGAATTTGTCAAAACCAAAGTTTGCGACAAATCCAAACTCATATGGACTGAACTTTCTCAATCTTGATTTCTTGGCTTATGGTAACACGAGTGCCCACCATGTCTTCCAAGTAGTTAAGCAACTCACCCTTTCCTATCAATGTACTTTTCATTGATCAAGATGCTTGCCTTTTATGCGTTCAAATGAGAACTCATAGAACTCACATGCATAATTAACTCAATTGGAATGGCACAGAAACAAAATAATGTCAACACGATAGGTTGTAAACCTCAAGTCGTGTGCTAGTGATGATAGATAAGGTTTATTCTTGATTAGTTCTTGAAACTTTTCAAGACCATTAAGACTCCCACTGACTCCTTGACATATAAGATTCTTTTGTCAATAAACATTTCTCGACAAACAAATATTCAAGAGTTAGTGTAGCTTTTATCAAGACAAAAGACTTCACAAAATTGGTCCTAATTGGTCTTTGTATTATCCAAGACATCGCAACTTTCCAATTTCAAATGTGCAAGAATAAGAAAACCTTTTTTCAAATTCCACATTTGATGAATGTTATAAACCTTCTTAAGACTTGTCACTCAATTCACAATCTTAACTCTAAGACTTGATATTGAAACGAAGTATGATTGACTTCTTGATTTAACCATTTCTTCAATTCTTGATTCCTCTTCTCAGACATACAATTGCACTAAGACTCACTTAGAGGATCAATTGAGATATGGTTCTTAATCATTAAGACCTATCATAAAACATAATAAAAGGTACTCTCCCTTCTTCTTAGAATAGAGAAACTTTTATCTTTCTGCCTACTTGATTCTTCTTATTCGTTCTGCTATTGATTTAAACTCTTTCAATCAACTCGGAATTATACTTAATCTTATAAGTATAATCATATTTACTAAACCTTAGTAAATCATGACGAATATCTTTGTTACTCTTGTGGTGGACTTGATCAACACACAACCTTGTGTACTCGATCTCCTAGTCCTTCACTTGACACTTTGTTAACGAATTAGTCTAATTTTCAAATATGAAATTTCTCATTCATCATGCAACCAAGTTGTATGATTCCAAGTTTCTGTCCAATTGAAACTTGGCGATGAGAAACTTTCCCTATTTGGTAAATTCTTGACCTTTCCACAAATAACATAATTAAGAATCAAATCCATTATTGCTAATAATAGAAACTTACAAACATCAATTTTTCATACACGCCATTGAAAGGATAAATAAATAATATAAAATCAAAATTTATTTTATTGTGGAAAAAATTTGTCCTTACAATGCAATTCAACTGAAAAACTATGTTGTTACATATTCCTAAGAAATCTATTCTAACTCCAAGTAGTAGCTCAAGAATCTAATCTTCAAGCAATGCGATCAAAATCCATTTCTTCACGATTAGATTCAGCTCACTTCTTCCCTTAAGCTTCCTTTCTTTTCTTTGATCCTACAAAACATTAAAATGTAATCTTATCACATCATGTATTAAGAATCTAGAATAGGAACTTAAAAGAGTTAGTTAATGGATTTTACCTAAAGTAGAGCCATACGTTTTGACTCTCCCATCTCTTAGATCTCTTAGGTAAATAGGGCAGCTTCGTCTCCAATGCCCCTTCTCTTGGCAATAGAAGCAAATGGACTTTTTTGGAATGGCACAAGGAACTATCTCAGAATTTACCTTTTCTGGATCTCCAATGTCACCATTTTCAATGTCCATTGAAGTTTGGGAGTTTGATTCACCAGACAAATTTGCTCGACCATCTCGCCAATGATTCAACAGTTATAAGCAAATAGGTCAAATCAATGAAGGTCACGTCATGATCTATCATATAGTACTCTCTAACGAACTCACTATATGATTCAGGAAGCGACTGAAGAACCCAGTCAATAGCCAACTTACCTGAAATCTCGACACCCAACATCCTTAACCTATCAATGTGTGACTTCATCTCTAAGACGTATACACACATGTTTCCCATGTTTACTTGCCAAAAGGGCTTGAGTGAGCTTGAACTTTTCAAGCCTTCGAACTTGTGGGTTAGGGAGAATAATTGGAGGAGGTGGAGGTAGTGAATCATGATCTCTTGTTCTTCGATCGAATCGTGGATCATCATCTTCATTTGGAAAGCTTGTTCCATGGGATTTGGGAAGACCATAGTTGTCATACTTTGACATCTACAAAATGGGAGAAAATTCAAGTTACGTTGATTAGAATCCTCGACGTGACACTGAAATGAAACATCGAGGCTAGGATCCAACACAATACTCTACAACCTAGAAGAGGGATGCCGTAATCCAGTTGCAGAATATTTGAAGGTAGGTAAATGACGATTTACCAATTTCCACCATGAAAAACGAAAAAGAAATTTAAGTTTTAAATCTATTGAAAAATTCCTAGATCCTTTGAGATTCATTGAACTTTTCAATGACATGTTTAAATCTCGATATGCCCCTCGATTTGTGACTGGGATGCCGAGGATCACAAAACAGGGTGTGAATAACCATGCAAACTTACATGGTGCCCCCAAATGTTACAGTCACCTATTCGATGTGCCAGTTAACCACACATGCTCCGCCAAACTATGACAAACAATGAGTCACCCTTTGCTACCTTTGCTTAGAACCATTTAGTGTGCCAGTTAACCACACATGCTCCACTAACGTCTTCGCAAGGGCACACAGTGTAATTTCATGGAATTGCATCAATTCACTTTTGCCTAAAGTAACTAAGATTGGGAATTTTGTAAAAGCATTTAGTTACTTTTATACTTCATTATACTTATAATGGAAGGTTTCTGTCCTATCCTACTCGTTCGGCTAACGACCCTCCACTAGTCAAGAATGCGGTGGGTAAGAGTGGATACCCATTCAATCGCCATTTTATAGGCAATTTCCTTAAACACCCCTTATAGACCAGCTTCGTGAATGAAGCCTACTAACGGTAAGACTGACTGTTTACTCATACATATATAATACTAGACTTTTAATGTTATATATATATATATATATATATATATATATATATATATATATATATATAGCATAGGGTGTATTTTATACTTTTAAAATACTAGGCGGTCTAATTTAATAAATTATACTTTTAATTTAATTAAATGTAAACCAAAGCTTTATGGGTTTATTAAATCTCCTTTAATTATACACTTTAATTAATTAATAAAACCATAAGGGTGTAATTTGAACTTTTCAAAACAATACTAGGGTTTCAGAATTTAACATTTCTAAATTAAACTTTTAATCAACTTTTAAATTCCAAAACTTAAGGGCAATTTTTGAAACATTTCAAAACATTAGGGTTTAACTTATTTAAATTTCAAAACCAAAACTTTTAAGTTCAAATTTAAACTATAAAACCTAAAGGGATTAATTTGAAACTTTTCCAAACTTTGTCAAGAATCTTCTAGATCACAAAATTCAAATAAGGCAATTAATAATTAATTGGTGGTTATCTAATTTGACCTAGTCCAAATTCTTGCAAGATAGTTCACCAAATAATTCAAATAATTAAATCTAATCATATAAGGAAATAATTATTTAACTAATATGAAGTTTTCTTTAATTTTGGCAAAGATAATCACCCAATATCATAAAAATCTGATTTATATCAATAAAAAACGTTTTGGTAACTATCCCACAGCCAAAGAAGCACAAAATCCTGATTTTCCCTCTTTCTGACCAGCTGAATCGTCGAGTCAGGCATGGACTCGGCGAGTTCACCATGAACTCGGCGAGCTCAGCCCCCAGAAACCCTAAATTTCGATCTTTAAGCAAGGAAAATTCACAATAGCATCAAATACATCAAACAAACAATCATGGCTCTGATAGCACTAATGGGTTATGAGCAAAACATCATTCCTATGGTGTATAAGCAAGGAAAATTCACAATAGCATCAAATACATCAATCAAACAGCCATGGCTCTGATACCACTAATGAGTTATGAGCAAAACATCATTCCTATGGTGTACATGCAAACCCTAATAGCTTTTGGATCTAGTTTGTCTAATGAACATGCAATTGAATATCAAAGCTATAAACCGTAGATCTAGCATATAATTAATCATATTAACATAAGAATGGGGTTTTAGATCTTACCTTGATTGTTATGTAGCAATAACAATCTCAAATCCTCCTTGGAATGGCTTTAGAAAGCTTAGAGTCACAAGTGTCACTCCTCTAATGGCTCACAAACACCAAGAGCAAGAGGATGAAGAATGAGAAAAGAGAGGAGGCACCCAAAAACGTGTGGAACCCTAAGGAAACTCTTGGCCACGTTTTTGGTGCCCTAGGGGTCCTTAAATAGTGAGGCTATTAGGGTTATCTAATAAGGAAACCCTAATTTGACTGCTTAGGCCCTAAGCAACCCATTGACTCCCTCCTTAGAGGCCTTGGACGATTTCTAATGGGTTTCCCCATAGAATTCGTCCAGTCCATCCTCTATGGAGTCCATTAGCTCAATATTCAACTATCACTCAATTGACAGTGCTAGTCCCCTTTATTTAATTAATCTCTTTTAGCCACAAAATTAATTCTTATTAATTATTGACTAATATTAATTAAACAATATGATTTCTCTTTTAATGTATTATTCTCATAATATATTAATAAATCATAATTAATCATCTCTCTTCATAATTCATCCTATCAAGTTTCTTTGGTGAAGGCAACCCAAAAGGACCATGCACCATCGGGTCAAGTACATACCAAAACAGTTATGGACTTAGAAACTAATCCAACAAGATGTAATGGGGTTTGGTTTACCTTGTTTTCCAAATCTGATGACACCTTTTCATACTGCGACCTTTTTTAGGACATGGTCTCCTGCTTTGAATTCTAATGGTTTACATTTTGTGTCAGCGTAGCTTTTGTAACGACTACGTGTGGCCTTTAATCGTTCCTTTATTTGAATGATCTTCTCTATTGCTTCATGAATTATCTCAGGACCAGTGAATAGAGTATCCCCATCATGCTTTTTAGCTTGTTGAGTATCCTATTCATTACTGAAGTTTATCACACAAGCACGGAGCATATCTTCCAATGTTTGTATTATTCTTTCACTATGTCTATATGTTTGAGGATGGTATGTTGTACTCATAATGAGTTTGGTTCCTAGGAGCCTTTACAATGATTGCCCAAAATCTGGAAATGAATCTGTTATCGTGGTCCGAGATAATAGATATTGGCACATCGTACAGTCTAACTATTTCCTTGAGATAGACCCTGGTGAGTTTCTCCATCTTGTCAATTTCTTTGATGGCTAAGAAGTGGACGGACTTGGTCAAACAGTCAACCACTAGCCATATGGTGTCAAAACCGCTTGATGTCTTTGGCATCTTTGTTATGAAGTCCATGGTTATCTGTTCCCACTTCCACTCTGGGATTGAAGGTTGTTGTAGCAGACCAGCCGACTTTTGGTACTATGCCTCGACTTTGGAGCAAGTCAAGCATTTACTAACATGGATGTTAATCTCTGCCTTCATGTTGGGCCACCAATAAAGTTTCTTGAGATTGAGATACCTCTTATTTGAGTCGGGATGTATCAAATATCTTGACTTAGGTGCTTTATTGAAGACTAGACTCCTGACTTCACCAAACATTGGGGTCCAAATTCGGTTATAGAAATATCGCATTTCGTCTTCCTTGAGGTTGAATTGTTTGTCCATACCTCATAGGTTTTCTTCTATGATATTCTCAGGTTTGAGTGTTTCTAGCCAATCATCACGAATTTGAATGGTTAGGTTCAAGTGGATAGTTAGGATTAAAGCCTTTACACGAAGAGGCTTTGCTCGCTCTTTCCTGCTTAAAGCATATGCCACAACATTTTCTTTTCTAGGATGATAACGAATTTCACATTCGTAATCATTTAGCAATTTGACCCATCTTCGTTGTATCATGTTGAGATCCTTCTAGTCGAAGATGTGTTAGAAGATTTTGTGGTCGGTGAACACGACACACTTCGTTCCGTAGAGGTAGTGTCTTCAAATCTTTAAGGCCAACACTACAACTCCCAACTCTAAATCATGGGTAGTGTAGTTGGTCTTGTTTGGCTTGAGTTGTATGGATGCATATGTAATGAATTTATTCCTTTACATTAGTACACATCCCAATCCTTGGCGTGAGGCGTCGCAAAATACTACAAAGTCTTATGTTCCTTCTGTGAGAGACAAAATTGGTGCTCTACACAACACCTATTTCAATTTCTGGAAGGTAGACTCTTGTTTGTCTCCCCAATCAAACTTTTTGTCCTTCTTGGTTACAACAATGAGAGGCTTGGCTATCTTGTAGAAGTTATTGATGAATCTCCGTTAATACTCTGCAAGCCCTAGGAATTGGCATACTTCGGTCGGCGTCGTTGGTCACTCTGAATGGCATAACTAGAAACTTGTAGTGACCGTGCCTAGTCTTGAATGTCATCTTTGGAATGCCTGCTTCTTTCACTCTGAGTTGACGGTAGTCGGATCTTAGATCTATCTTTGAGTAGTAACGAGATCCTTGTAGCTGGTCGAACAGGTCATCGATTCTCGGGAGCGGATATCGGTTTTTGATGGCGAGTTTGGTCAACTGTCGATAGTCGATGCATATCCTGAACAATCCATCCTTCTTATTGACAAACAATACTAGAGCTCCTTATGGAGAGAAGCTTGGCTGGATAAAGCCTTTGTCAAGAAGTTCTTGAAGTTGACAGGCAATTAGTAAGTATTTCTAAAGTACTTTCTAACTGGCTGTTTGCTACTTCTACCGTGAAAGCTTCATTAAGTTTACATGATTTATGGTTAATCATGCTTCTAAATTTATGAGAAATAAAGCTTTTATCGACACTAGAATCAAATGGTACCGATTCATAAATATCGTTGATAGGAAATGTACTAGCAACCACAGTTGGTTCCTGGAGAGCATCTCCATCACCTATCATGAATGCTCTTCCATGTTTGTTTGTTTGTTTGTTTTTTTTTATTATTATTATTTTTTTTGCAGAATCCTTCTTGAAATGACATGGTTGATTGCATTCGAAGCAACTTTGGCTTCCTCCTACAACAGTGGTTGAGGTTGTGTTATTTGAGGTCTTTCTGCAAAACTTAGAAGTGTGACCTCTCAAGTCACAGATGTTGTAGACCATAGAATTTCCGACATGGTGAAAATTACACTTGGTACAGTAGGGGTAAATTCTTATAGTAGGGATTTGATTGAGTGGGAGTGTTTGTGATTGCGGTGTACACAACTACAGGTTCCGGACTGCATTTGTGATGCTTGAAGTTCTCCTTTGAATTTCCATGGAACTTCCTTTTTGTAATCCCAACCTGGTTCTTCTCAGTTTGTGAGGTTATGGTACCCTGACAGATACACTGCTCAGTCAATTAATTGGCCAACTACTTTGGCACTACCAAAGATAATGGGTCTGGATGTAGTAACCATACCTTAAACTTGTGACGCTAATCCCCAGATGTACCTTTCAGTCTATTTGTATTCCGGGTTCACCATTCATGGGCAAAGGTTTGCGAGGTCGTTAAATTGGGAGGTGTAAGCAGTTGTCCCAATCCTTTCGTGGTAAGGTTCCAAATTATAGAGAGTGAATGATTCTAGAAATCTTGCAGATTTCCAAATTTTAGAGAGAGAATTGAAATTCTACCGATTCGAATGATAGAGAGAGAAGTTTGGAGACTACTGAATGATTGATTGGGAACTTTGGGTTTCTCTACTACGACGGTAGCAGAGCTATTCGTTCTTTTTTCTTTTTTGGGTTTAAGTGAACTAGGAAAATCTGAACGTTATCCCGTGTTCTTAATTATTTAAAATGTATATGTTGTTCTGGAGTTGGTATAAGGTTTCTAAGGTACCAGGTTTCTGCAGCAAATCTTGAGAACATCCTTCAATCTCTAAAACTTTCAACCATTGTAGTCTGTCAAACTCCTTGCTTAAGGTCGGTTGTGCACCGACCCGACCATAAATAACATATGCATACGTTCCAGATTTATTTATGGTATGGATTATGTATGGTACTAACTTCAGTTGAGGCATATGACGTAAATGTTTGAGTTGGTAGTTTTTGTTGGAGGTGTGTTAGAGTTTTATTAAGTGTTCTCATTGCGGTCATATGATATATAACTCTTATATTATTGTTGGTGGGGTTTGCAGTATTATTATATTTTGTTTTATACTCCAAGACTACCAAGTATAGACGAGGGCCAAACAGGAAACACCTGATGGCAGAACCATTTTAGCAATTAATCCGTTTTGAAATCCAACAACCCTATGTAACCAAGAAGTAGTGTAAATAATAATAATAATAATAATAATAATAATAATAATAATAATAATAATAATAATAATAATAATAATAATAATACTTTTATTAGAAGCTAGTTGCTATAGTTGTATTCGTCTTTCGAGGAGACGAGTTCTCTATAGCCAATTTAGCTTTGATACAAATATGTCACACCCCCTACCGAGGCGGTGGAACACATCGGGTTGTGCGACTAAGTTCATGGATCACAGGTAAACTGAATATATAGCACAAGTACAATAATAAGCAATATAGAATTTGTGTTCCATCTTGATATTTGAATACAAGGTTTTTACAAATAATAATAATAAATGAATTTGCTTAACAGATAGGCATATAATACAACAACAAGTAAACTAGGCCACATGTAATCCAATCCATCTTGAATGTATGTTTAGTAATTTCCTAAGAATACATGTAATTTTAAGGTTCAACACAAGGTTGGTGAGAGTTACAGGTTTTCTGCTAACAGTAATACTTTTAATAAGTCTAGTATTTACTTTGTATGTATAACAATAGTTAAAACAATGTTTTCAATGAGTCTTTAAAAGCCAAAGTGTATTTTTTATAAGTAAATACATACTTAAAACTATGTTTGTAACGAATCTTTGAAAGCCAAAATATATCTTTTGTATAAGTAAATTGTAACACCTTGTTCCAAATCATTTCCTAATTCTAGACCGTGACCCAAATATCAGTTATCATAAGGCTTAGGGCCTTTAGGAAAGAGAGATTTAGACCCTTTTGGTTGTCGGTAATATAAGTTAGTTGATCTGAGAGTCCAGTTTGTGATTTGGAGCCCAAAGGTATATCAGTAAAGTGTCAGTTCGGGCTTTTTATGAATTTTTGATTTTAGTTCAGGAAGTTTTAAGGCTAGGATGAGTTAATAGAAGTGTAGAGCTTCTTGTTACCTTTCCGTGGATATAAGGATCGTCGACATCAGACATAAAACTAAGAAGTTATGGCCTCCGGATGTTTGTGGTTTAAAAGGCTAAGCCTTGTACGCAGAGTGTACAAGGGAGTACGATGGGCGTACCAGGAAGAAGGGATCGGGGCACTTTATGGAGTATGCTAGGCATAATGGGAGTATGCGGGGCGTACTCTAGCTAGATGAAAACCATAATTTTTAGGGTTTACACCCTATTGAAGCATCATCATATAATCTCTTGGACATTTTAGAATAGCCCCTGTCTCCCATTACCGTTAAATCAAAACCTTAGAGTGATTTGGTGAGTTTTGAGCTTGAAAGAGTGTTTTTTGGTGGTTTATGAAGATGAAGAATAAGAAGAAGAGCACTTGAGGGGATATCTTGAGCTTGTAAATCCAGGATCTTCTACTCATTTGCAAGCATTTTGAGGTAAAAATCTCTCACCTTGATGGTTTTTGGTTTTAGATCTTTTTATGGTGTATTTTGTGCACTTTTGTTCACTTTTTAGTTAAAATTGAGCATTTGATCTACCCCAAAAGCTATGGATGCTAGATCTTGGCTCCATTTAGTCCCCATGTTCATAAAAATGTCAATTTTATGGAAGATATTGGTCCATGCAAGCATTAAGACCTTTATTAAGCTCTTTTTAAGTTTTTGAGTCCCTTTAAGCCATGCATTAATGTAAAGTTGCCAACTTTACATGATAAGTTCCCCTTTAGGATCAAATCTGAGAGTTTGGCTTGAGGTCTCAACTGATTAAGTGCTTATTGGAGTGAAAAGGTGGTCCAGAGATTACGTTGGGAGTATCCAGCTAGTATGTTGCACGTACTGACCAGGGATGGAGTACGCTTAACGCACGAGCTGAGTACGTCGCACATACTCAACAAATGGATGTGTGGGCTTGGTATTCTTGGTTTGGGCCATTGTTTGGGTTTTCCTAGTTTAGGCCTTGTTGGGCCATTAGACTCCTATTGCGGGCTTCTGGTTTGTTATTTTTTTTGGCTCCTTTGGATTTAGGCCCATGATGGGTTTTGGGCCCAATCTGGAAGATTGGGCCATATTGGGCTTTGGAATATCATTTAGGATTTGGGCCTTGGGAGTAGTTGAGTTGGGACTTGGCTTTGGGCCATGTGAGATAAAGGGTAGAATGGTCTTTTACCTTTGTTATGGGCTAAGTAGTTTAGACTCTTGGTTATGAGTTGGAATCCAATTAATAATTGGATGTTATTGATATTGATAGCATGCGAATTTTTCCGAACCATCATTCAGAGATTTATTCGAGTGTTTCAACAGCTAAAGGTGAGTTTACTCACTGTGTTTAGCGGGTCGAATGCACCAATGATGGCCCAAAGTTTGATATGTTTAGTATGCTAGTTGTTTGCGTGACTTTTGCATGTGGTATGTGTTTATATGTTACCGGGCAAGGCCCGATTCTGGGCGGGGCCCGATGACTATCCTGTATGCTATTATCTTTATGATTATTGCATGTGTTTGAATGATTATGTGTTTATATGTTTATATGTATACCGAGTGGGGCCCGATGCCAAGTGGGCCTGATGACTGACATATCTGTATACCGAGCGGGGCTCGATGACTGGCGGGGCCCACTATATGTTTGGTATGTATGGTATGTGGTATTTTGGGGGAACTCACTAAGCTTTGTGCTTACAGTTTTATGGTTATGTTTTCAGGTACTTCTGGTTCGAAAAGGAAGCACCCGATTTGATCGTAACACATCCACCTATGTTTCCACAATAAAAGATAATTGGTGTTTTGGTTGAATTAAAAATGAAATTTTTACCTCGTAATTTTTAGGACGTTACAAGTTGGTATCAAAGCCATGGTTTGAGGGATTCGGGCACACTCTCGGGTATGTCTGAACTCAAACTGAGGGTTTGGTAAATTTTTCATAAAATAAATTTTTTACTAAAAGATTTTCTAATAAAATAAAGGGGTGTGATGTGTGCAATTGGCCGAGCTCAAGTAAGTGATTCCTAGAATACACATACATGTTTATTATGTCATATGTTATGAGAACTGCATGCTAGATTAGGGCGGAGGATCTGCTCAGGATTCCATGCTAGGAGAGATGCCTTTATATGCCTGATTGTTCGAGCTTTTAGAATTTCATGCTAGTATTGTCTTCATAATGGGATATAATGGCTCGATTAGTTGGTACGCTGATTAGATTTTCTATTGCCCAAATGGTGTTTGCTTTGTGCTTTGTGGACTTTAGATGATGTGAGTTAGTTAATAAGTGAATATGTTTAAGTCACATGTTGCATAGGTAAAATAATCTCAGACTGACGGATTTGAACTTACTACGAAACTCTCGTTTAAGTCTAACCGTTGTAGGGATGAGTCGTTTACTCGAAGGATTATCTAAGATTTGTTACATATGATTGTATTCATGAAGTAGTTAACTGACTGTAACGTCCCAAAAATAAGACCATAAAATTTCATTTTTAATCAAATAAAAATAGTGCTCCAAACACTATCCATAAGTTTAACAAAGTAAGTGTATGAGTATTATTTCAGATCAGAGTAAATAATAAATACGGAAACATGTGGTGCGTGCCCTGCAATCATCCGGAGCTCGCTAACATAAACTGAAAACCGTAAGCACAGAGCTTAGTGAGTTCCCCTAACCTACCCTGCCATACATATCTGGGTGCCCAACCTACCCTGCCAGACATATCTGGGTGCCCGACCTACCCTCTGTCCTATTTCAACCGGTTACGTGGTCTATTTCACCCACCACCACTACCATATAGTAACAACACAAACATATTGTTAGACATATCTGGGTTTCCTACCTACCCTCCGGTCTATTTCAACCGGTTACGGGGTCTTTTTCACCTCTACCGCTACCACATAATAACATACATAAATCACATGATCATTAAGCAATACGTGAACGATGATAGTTATCACCCAGATAACCATCATACTATGCAATAAATAAAGGGTTGAACATGGTGCCTTCGACCCGTAACATTCGTGAAGGGAGACTCACCTCAAATGTTGAAGCTGACTGTAAGAAATTCCTAGCTGCCGCCCAGATGATCTCTCGAGCTATCCATACCAAAATAACACCCAATTAGCAATTGGGTTCCAAACTATAATCCATAATCCATACTTGGGGTAAAATGACCATCTTACCCTTGACCCAACATGAACCAAAACTGAGGCCCAAGCCCAAAACCAAATAGGTCCAACTACAAGATCCGTAAAGCCCATTAATGGCCCAATTTTCTAAATTGGGCCCAGACCCTCACATGGGCCTTTCCTTCAAGCCCATTAACATTTCCTAAAACAAAACACACATTCATAGCTAGCCCAAAAAAACCTCAAATAATACAAACCCAAAATCAAAATGACACCACAAGGCCCAATAAGACCCATATATCCCAATTAGGCCCAAATCCATCATGAAGCTATCCCGAGAAGGCCCAATATCCAAAAAGAACCAAAATATCCAGTGATCAACCCAAATAAACTTCTGGTCAATGGTCAAATGACCAAAAATGCTAAAAATGAAAGAAACCCACCCTGACCGAGTACACCCCGCGTACTCAGATGGTATGCCCAACATACACCCTTTGGGGCTAGTACATGCAACGTACCAGATGGGTACGCCCAGTGTACTCCCCTAAATCTCCACTCTTCTCATTAAGCACTTAATCACCTCAGCCCTTGCTCCAAACTCTCCAGTCTGATTCCTATGGGTGACTTTTCAAGTAAAGTTGGGAACTTTACTAGTATGCATGGCTTAATGGGGCTCTAGAGCTTAAAAGAGCTTAGTGGATGGTCTTAAATCATGCATGAACTCAAAAACTCCATAGATCTTGCACCTTTATGAATGTCAACCCTTAAAATGTCCAGATCTACTAGATTCAGTTCCTAAAACAACCCTAGCTCACAAAGACCAAGCAAAAGGGACTAAAATGGCCATAAACCAACCCAAGAGTAGATCTATTCAATGAGTAGCCAATATAGAAAATTTATACCTCTAAACTCTCGAAATGAAGATGCTAACACTGGATATCTAGGCTCTTCTCTAGAGGTTGAGTCTTCCGCACCTTCTTCTTCTCTTGCACAAACCACCAAGAACCTTCTTTCAAGCTTCAAGCCTCACCCAAGGCACTCTAGGGTTTTATGTATGTCAAAAGAGGTGGTGGCTGACTTAAACTGACCAAATGGGTGGTATAATGTTGTTTATATAGGGTAGGAATCCTGAAATTAGGGTTTTCCTCTGAAGGGAGTACGCCCCGCGTACCCCTTAATACGCCCGACGTACTCACAAACCACCCGTGACCATTTAACCTTCTATGCCCCGGCTTCCCAATGAGTACGCCCCGCGTACTTATGGAACCCCTAAAACCCTAAACTTAACTTGGCTCTAACTTCTTTTTCTTTGGTCTGTTTCCAACGAACCTTATATCCACACAAAGGTGGCGAGAAGCCCTAGGCTTCTAACAACACACCCAAGCCTTAGAACCTCACAAAAAACCTGAAATCCATAAGAGACCTGAAATATCAAATTACGCTTATACCCTTCACTTCCGAAGACACAATGGAACTCTTCGATCACTTAGAACATAGCACCCACACCCTAAAAGGGCCAAATTCTTCCTTTCCCAAGGCCCTAGGCCACATAACCACTGACGATTGGGCCGCAACACTGAATAAAGAAGCAAATACAAAACCAATTGTTACAACTCTCCCCCACTTAAATTACATTTCGTCCTCGAAATCGATCCTTACTAACACTCAGGCCATACTAAACAATCGAGGAACGCAACCAAAAATTCTACGTATAGAACGACCTTCCCAAGAAAACCAAAACCAAACCAAAACTCCATCCCTTAGTCACTACAGAAAACCAGTTCTACCTTTCTGAAACCTGAAATCTACCTTGGTCTAACTCCTCGAAAGACTGCACACACCGTAACAACTACATGCCAAAACCTCATCGAATACAGATGAAACATAACACTTCCAACCTGATGATCTTGATGCAACCTATGAAAACAAGCCGCTGACCATAAACAACTATTGAACACTTTCACTTGACAGAAGGCTCAGATAATCCTTCAAGTAGATGATTCATCTCTACAACGGCTAGACTCAGATGAGAGCTGCGCAACAGGTTCAAATCAATCACTCTGAGATTATTTAATCTTGCTGCGAGTGATTTAGCACTTTCGATCAACAAGCTACTCCACACACATGAACCCCATATCACTACTACTTCCCAAAGCATCACGCTGCCGCCTATCTGCTTTCCAAAAGTAACCGGGACCTCCGTGGTCCCAACTTATCTGCTAACTATCTGGATTACCAGGTTCCTACCCGATTTCTAAGCCAAAGAATACCCTCACAGTTACCCCACGTGACTTCCGAAAGGATACTTTGATCAACAATAATTACCCGAACCATCTCAACACTAAACCCGATGCTAAGCTGAACGCTATAGGACCAACTGTAGTCTTACCTAATTCCCGGTCTCCCATGACCTACCATTTTCTGAATCCAAACATGTTGTGGCCCTCCCACAACCTTGCGAACGGACTTGCCTTAACCTAAACCATCTGAAGAAATACATGAGCAAGTCACAGATTTGCCACCATCTCACCGCTGAACAAGGACCGGTGAATGCTACGGCCACCCTATAGTCTTACAACACTCCCACACTAAGTGACCACTAGTGAATGCTACGGGCCACCCCGCAGTCTTACAAC
This sequence comes from Lactuca serriola, assembly GCF_051521515.1. Taxonomy (NCBI): domain Eukaryota; kingdom Viridiplantae; phylum Streptophyta; class Magnoliopsida; order Asterales; family Asteraceae; genus Lactuca; species Lactuca serriola. Next base: position 185,524,906 of record NC_136416.1, on the reverse strand, counting down.
ACTTCCACACTGCCACAACCGCCACTTAATGTCTTATCGCTAATCTATCTATCCGAACACCATCCTGATTCAAACACACACCTAACCAAACTCCCCAAACGAACTCGGATCATGATTGGAACCCCAACCTGGGTCCTCTAAAGCTTGTTATCTGACACCAAGAAGGCGTGAACCAAATGTTGGAAAGCTTTCCGAACTCCCCACTCACACAATCCTCAATCTAGACGGCCACTTGGCTGCCTTCCTCCTTGACGGGGATGCGAAACTCATCCTAGTTTCAAACTTGCTTATGTTCCTGAATACCTGAACGATTCTCCCACACTTTGGTTCGACTAAGCTCTTACAACACACGAGAATTGAAGGATTCCCAATCCTTCTTACCCTCCAATGACCGATCTGCTGACAACTAGCGCTTACCAAGGCTAGTGCTCCATCACTAGCCAAACCCAAAAGGCCGTACAACCTCTAAAGAAAAGATGAACACTTCCTGAATCCCAACGAAATTGATAACCCCAAATACTTTAAAATGATACCACACTCACATCTTAAAGCCAAATAACAGATGCTCAGACCAAAACCTCAACTATAGACCACTTCCCTTGGCAACCCCAAAAGTAATTCCAAGCACAATTGCTAAAACCACTGAATCCTGGCGATGCTGGATAACCAACCTGCTGAACCTTGACCACAGACCTTCCACCCAATGACCCTGATCTGATCTCGACCAAAACCGAAAATAACAACTGAACACTTGGAACCCGCTATACAAGATACAACCCCCTTACTAACCCACTAACGATTCATAGCATGCAAATAGCATATAACATTTCTTGAACATATAATCCAAACATAAGTAGAGAAATAAACCAAAGATACGCTTACCCAAACTGACGCAACATTCCAAAACAACATAAACACTGATAAAAATAAAAAAGGAAGCAAAAGATGAATACCCGCAACATCGCTTGCTGAAGTCCTGACCTCCCCCGTCTAACCACTACTGGAAAACATACCTTTAATGACGTGTGAACAATGACACGCAATGATTTACGATACGCATTTTTGTGTGCCCTAAAATAATTTCAGCTTTCCTAAAATTCAAATGATAGAGGACACGCATTTATGCGTGCCCTAAAATTAACGTCAAAAAAATAAAAAAATAAAAACACAAAGGACACCTGTTATAAAAGTGTGTCGTCTAGGCCTGTCGTTTTATAATATTTTAATGAAACGCGCGTCTTCATCCATATAACATGACTGTATACCTAAGGAGGGAAATGAAATCCCAAAAATCCAAAACCCCGCTCATTCTCCTCTCCCTTGTTTCCACCAGTAGTACAGTTATGCTATTGATTTGTTTATTCGTTCACACTCTAGAAAAAGCACATTCATCACTCTCTTATCATTCTACTTTAATTTTTTTTACTCAGTTAAGGATTTAGGGTTTGTTCATGTTTGGATTTTAGTCAAACGATGTCCCTAAAGGAAAATCTAATGCGTCGGGCCGTCGACTAGTGGCGGAGACAGTCCGTCTCACCATCCCAGCTGCCAGAGCAATACCTAGACCATCGGTAGTAAGTTAGTACAAAGAAAACGATTGCACCCAGAAATACAAATCGGAAGCCCTGATCGCTGGTACTGTGACTGTTTTCAAAGATAAACTTTTGAGATGAGTGTTCGTTTCCCTTTAGTGACCCGATTTCTTAAAAACGTTAGTGGAATTGACTCTAGGGGTGGGCGTTCAGGTCATGTTGTTGCATCAACCATAACCCTAAAACACATCTATGAAATAGCAAAGGTGAAGCAAGCAGATACGTATTGTCTATACATGTACCTGGAGGCAATTTCAAAATCAATTATTGGTACGACTAAATCACAATGAACGTTTTGGAGTGATTTTGCTTGCCCATCCATCCGGAGTCTGATTTCTTCCACATCGATCCTCACACTAAATGGTTCGGTGACTACAAATCCTCTCGATTTTAGCGCCGATCGACAAGTACGACTCATCAACTGCCAATTGAAGCTACCAGTTCAACGACCCCTAATCGATAACTACATGGATAAGGTACTTGTTGGCTATTCAATTCTATTCATACTAATTTCCCGTTTCATATATGTTTTTCATTAGTTCTTTATTTGTATAATCAGCCACTTTCTCCTAAAGATGAAAAGACTGTTTCTCCAAATCCTTCTCCGGATGCAGCCCTCACAGGGTCCATGAGAAATATATCCAACTACTTATTAGGAGAGCATCATTGAAAGCCTAAATGGTGTTCTTGATACATTAAAAGAATTCCATGTAAGTTATTTTTATTTATTTTTTTTAAATCTATAGTGAGGACTCTCACTTGTGTCTTCCTGTTTTCAGGTGCCACCTATCATTAGGGTGTTTTTTTGGTAATTGGATTTGTTACACTTGATTAATGATTAAATGATGCATTAAGATTCTTCGTGCTCATGAGTTTGAGGAACATGCTGGTGGAAAAACTAGGTACCCTCATAAGCACATATATGTGGAGAAACGTAGCTGGTTCATCTGTTAATGAAGAATTCCTTCAATTTGGAAAGGCGAGACTGATGGCATTTTTGTTATTTATAGATGAAAGGCTTTTATTACTTCTTTTTGTTACATTTTCTTGTATTCTGCAGGAGGTCTTCAAGGAAACAAGGACAAGGGTAAAACAGACAACAATCATCATATGAAGCCTATGAACTTGCACCACAAGAAACAAGACCTATAGGGACGACAAATGTCGTCTCTATAGGCTAAAAACATCGTCGCTATAGGTGTCAGGGGCGACATGTCGTCCATGCAGCTTTCGTCTCCATAGCCCCGTCGCAATAGATCCTTTTAGCCGTCGCTATAAATATCATCGCAATAGGTATCCTTTAGAGACAACATGTTGTCTTGTTCTGGTTCGTCGCTATACGGTGCTGGTCTCCATAGACAAAGCTATAGAGACGACATGTCGTCTCTATAGGTGTATCTATAAAGACAACACATCGTCTCAATAGATAGAGATATAGAGTCGACACATCATACCCTTTAGTAACAACTTGTTGTTCTGGTAGATGCTCCAGTAGAGATGACATGTCGTCTCTATAGATGCACCTATAGAAACAACATGTCGTCTCTATAGGTATGCCCCTAGCTGATTTTTTTCTCTATAATTTCCCAGTATTCACATCACAAAATTGCTAAAGAAATAAATTTATAAAATAGCTGAAACGGTAAATTTAACTGCAAAACATTACGATATGATATAATCTCAAAATACTACATTATTGCAAATATATTTCATATTGAGGACATATTTAACATCCAAGGAGTTGAAAATTTCCCAAGATGCCACCTGAAAATTACATTCCAAATGTAGCTTAAAAATGACATTCCTGTTGTTTGGTACTTAACTCCTAACTCCTAAGTCCTAACCATGTGCAAGCCTCTCTGAAATCATCAAAAACATGAAGCCCTTCTGCTGCAGCCCAGACATTATGGACCTACACAAAGGGTAAAATCGTCATTAAGATATTTCTTTTTGTAATTGATTAAAAAAAATAGATGTGACAACAGGCAAAACTAAAGGCCTCTTTTCAGTCTTCTTCTTAATTAGAACTCTCTTCCATAATCACATTCTCTTTCTTCTTGTTTTTCTTGGAAGGTCTTTCCTTCAATAACTCTTCTTTTTTTTTTTCATCATTTTCCATGGAAACCATCATATTTTTTTATCAACCACACCCAAAGAACTTTCTTTCAGCATTTTGTCACTCTACAGGTACCCCATCAAACTAAAGATACAAATAAATTCATTTATGCAAGACAGGTTCATTTTCTTGTAAGCAATTTGCAATTTATATAATATTAAGAATCAACAAAATAGAACAATACTAAGACATTTGCGAAGTATATTATCTACTAAATGTTGTATGTTATTTAATTTTAACTAATATACTTTCCAAATGGTTTAGTATTTTGTTGTTTTAAACCAAAAAGTGGAAGGTATGACTCAAGAAACTAAGTCAAACTATTATTCACCAAATGACTCAAGAAAGTCAAACTGAGATGAATTTAAGTGGGACGTATAAAAAAAAGTTGGTTGCTATTACATGATCTGACCTCTAATGTTAAGAAAAATATAATCGAGGGAGAAGAGAAATTACATGTTAAGGTCATTGCTGCAAAAAGTTATGTTGTTGGTATTTGTGCTGCAAAAAAAAGTTATCTTGCATCATCTTGACATTGCAAATTTAACCAACAATCAGTAATTTAAACATATTAAAAGTCAAAACAAGAATTTAGTCAGAAAAATTTACAATATTATGTATATGAGAGAGAGAGAGAGAGAGAGAGAGAGAGAGAGAGAGAGAGAAGAGACTAAAATGATGAAAGCCATGGTTGAAAAGAATTATTGCTCATATTCCTGCAATGATGTTTTGCATAATAATTACATTTTTTTTGATATATTCATAAAATTAATGATATATTTCTAAGATTAATGATATTATGTGAGATTGGGCAATGGGCCCTCAAAGTTGTTTTGGAAAGATACCTAAAACATAACAAGTCAAAATGCAATCTTTATGTAAGGGTTAAGTGATGTAAGATTGTTGATGTTTGAAGGAACATCACAACTTATCAAATTCTTGTCTAATCATTTGTTTCATAATTCAAATACAACCAAACTTTTAGATGAAAATAAATATGAAATATTTCATTTGGTTATATAAAATGTCATAATAACTAATGATACTCACAAGACCTCAAGATTCTAAACAAGTCCTAGTGTCAATGGAATTGTGCCTGTTAACTGATTTTCTTAACATAACCTGCTTAGTTATCAATCAAAACACACTAATAAAAGTCAGTTGCTTGAACCAGTTTCTTCATATGAGTTCAATAACCTACAATCATCTATAAATCATATAGTAGATTACTATTGATGCAAGTCCATATCATTAATGCTTCCTTATATAGAAAAAATCCCTAATTATTGACCATTATAACAAATTAAATACAGTAAGAAACTCTTCCTTAATAGACAATTTTTCATAATCATAACTGTGAATATATTACTTGACTTGATGTTTATATGTTAAAGTCTATTTCAATTACTAATCAGCTTTTTTATCGCTTTCAAGAGGTCAAGAAACACAGTGAATACAGAAAGAGAATCATATCCAATTATGAGGTATGTTCTAAGTTCCTAATCCATTACAGGTTGTTATGATAGTAATTGGTGCTGCAAGCATATCTCGGTGAAAAGAAATACATATCCACAGAGAAATCAATACTCTAGACTTGAATAATGAATAACTAGAAGGAAAATCAAAAAAAAATCGTTGATGTGGTTACAAATTATCAGTATTGCATCTTCAAAACGAGAAGCTGTGAAAGAAAATCACAATTCTAGTTTCAAACACATAATTGCTAACATAAACCCCAATTCCAGTTTCAAAAAGAGAATTACTAACCTAGGTCACCGGAGTGGGGTGTGTATTCATTAGAATTCGTAACCAGAGGTGAAAATGAAGTCGGTAATTAGAATCATCGAAGTTGAAGCTAATCGTCGGTGGTCTTCGGCAGCTAGCAGCATGAGGATCCCAGAGAGATGAAGAAGATTTACGGGGATTAGGAGGTGAGGAAGTCGCAACGTGAGAATTGTCGATCGATCGAGAAAGAGTGAGACTGTTGAATAAGCGTGCGTGAATAAAATGAACGGACTTGCTCTCGTAATTCCGGGCATAGAAAGCTATGGGGACGACAAGTCGCATCTATAGTTATCCCCAATTTTATTTCCGTGGAATTATTTAAAAAAATATGTAATTTTTAATTTTTGTTATTTGTTAGAGCGATAAGTCGTCGCCACAGGTGTTTAAAGAACGCGCCAATTCCACTTCATATCCCGCTTAAGATGTTCAGATGACAAGTCGTTGTTGTAGCTTCAAAAGTCAAAAAAAATTCGTCAACTCTATGGCGACGACATGTCGTCCCTATAGGTAGCCTATAGTGACGACAAATGTCATCCCTATATATTTTGTCTCTATAGGTGCTTATTCTTGTAGTGTTGTTCCATGATTTGCCTACGATGACCATTGGTATTGTCTTGGAGTTAGTGTCTTGTTACTTTATGCTTTGGCTTTCAATATCATACTGACTCTCATATTGGCTTATCTTAATCGTAAGTGTCACTTATTCATGTTTCCATCTCTACTTGTTTTTTTTGAAGTTTGGTAACTATTTCAATTCGTATCACAGCTCTAAAAAGTGCATAGATAGTTCCACCTGATACCGGAGAAAACAATTCAACGGATTCCACAGGTTAATTACTCTTACAGTTGCATGCTTTAAAATTAAAGTATATACTTGTATACTCCCTCCCTCCAAAAAATGCAACTTTTTTTCTTTTTGGGTTGTCTTGAAATTATTTTTATAAACTATATGATGTTGCAATTTACATTATGAAGGGAGTATATGTTAAAAAAAAAAACTCCAATTTGTAATTTGCGTCTTAACTGGTCATGCATTTGGCAACCAGGCACCACCTACTGACTTTTCATAATGTCAATTACTTTTTTGACATGCCAAAGGCAATCTACTTTTCATAATGTCAATTACTTGAGTTTTTCCAAGACATGAATTTGGAAGGTGTACCAGAAACAGAAAGGAAGATGCAACTGTTGTCAGATGTAAGTAGAGTGTTTTTGCCAGGTGTATCCACCGGTTTTGCTACCAGCAAGGACATCCAATAAGGTACTCTTACCTGCTCCACTTGTTGGAAGCCTGAAATATTGATCCCATTAGTCTTACCTACGATGTATCCACTTGATCCACAGATGGCCCTTGGTAACCATAACCTCCATTGTTTGGAGCTTGTTCACCGTATCCTGGTTGTGTCGAAGGGTATTGACCATAACCGCTAGTTGGAGGAGCATAACCAGGTGCCTCCTGCTGTCCATACCCAGAAACCGGTGGTGGAGGAGGAGCATAACACCAGGGTGATTATACCCATCATTATTAACAGGAACAGGGGCAGTAGTACCATATTAAGGGTAAGGTTGTTGGGTGGGCCCAATTGACATAGGGTAAGGTTGTTGCTGCTTCTGATCAGGTGGAGGTGGTCCGTAAGGCTGACCATAGGGTCCCTGCTGCTGTGGCGGCATGTTGTAGGCAAGGGGCTTACCATAATGATCAAGTTGCTGTTGTTGCTGACCATATACTTGATTTTGAGGGTAAGTTGAAGGTGGAGGCTGGGTGGCTTGTCCTTGTCCTCCATATGAAGAATATGATTGTTGACCCACCGGCCCCTGGTTGTGATCATACCTGGGTTCATCGTAACCTTGCCCTCTATACCCCTGTGGATCAGTCTGCCCATAATCTGGTCCATGGTTGTAGTTTACTTGAGAAGGAGGAGGTGGGCCCATTCCCATTGGGTTAGGGTGAGACTGCATGGGATTGGGAGGTGGTGCACCACCGTAGTAGTCGTAACTATAACCCGTCTGTTCAGGCATCTTAGTTGGTGATGGTCTTTGGTCCCAACCATAATTGTTTTTAGGTGTCAGAGGTTGTTGTGGTGGATAATTCCCAATTAGACCCGGTTCCACGTTGACGCTGGTTGTGACCACCTGATGGTGTTGATGACCTTATTGGCTAATTTTGTACCATCAACACAAATAACCACAAGTCAGTATCATGTTTATATAATAAAAAAAATATACAAGTCAAATATAACATAGTGGAGCAGGTAAGACTACCTTATTAGATGTCCTTGCTGGTAGCAAAACCGGTGGATACATCGATCGAAGGGGAAATCAATATTTCAGGTTTCCAAAAAGAGCAATCTACTTTTTCTATTAATTTAGTTATTTTTTTCTTATTTAAATATTAGTTGAAGTGAGTTGGTAGGTCTAACCACTTATTGGCACGGTATGCAGACTCAGCATCCGATGAACTTCAGTGTGTAAGACAGGCACCTAGATTTTTGGTATGCTTATTTACTTTTTTTTTCCAAAATTTACTTTATCCAAAAATCCCCCAAAAAGTTAAAACTAAACATAATTTTTTGAGTTTTTGCAGGTTATAGAAAAGAAGTCTAAAATCACATATGATGAACTCACAACTAATAAATGTCCTGTAAGTCTCTCTTTGTCTCTCCTGTTGTTTGCGTTTTGTAATCAATCTACAGTAATAAGTTAAATGATATATATATATATATATATATATATATATATATATATATATATATATATATATATTAAGTTTTTTAGGTTCTAAGTATTCAACAAATTCACAAAATACGCACATTCTATGCAAGCGAAAATGAAGAAAGCAATAGTGTCTCCCAGAAGTAAGGATAGAACTATAATAGTTGTTTGTTTGTAGATATTTACCTGGTACTCATGGTTTTCAATTATATGTTTATAACAAACATGTTATTTCCAAGTTTAGAGTTCTAATGCATGAGGACACCGAAAGCCCTGATAGTGACTCCTATTTGTTGGATGACAATTCTAGGTACATATGTTTAATAGTAAATTGAAAATAAACATTAGTTAATATCATTTGAAAGTATATACAATATTATGTATTTAAAATAGTGAAAGGCTGATGGTGTTGAGTTAATTCTATTTGGTTGCTGCACTCCTTTGCTAGTTGAGGAAATTAGTAAGTTAATAAACGAGAAAGCTTCAACAAATATTAATTCTTGTTTTTGTTTTATATTTGGGACAATGTTATTAAGTATTATTTGATGGTTATTATTTCTCACTGTAATTGGTTATGTTTTGGGTGTTGAAAAATTCTACTAATATTGCTTTTTCTTTAGGTCCGGACATCTGCTATATAAGCATTGGGTCAGTTGGTTGGGCTTGTTACAAGAACATTGTTGAAGGAATCTTTACCAAAATTTGTTCCAACATGAAAGAAAGAATAAAATACCATCACATCAGGAAGAAACTCATACCTACCTGCTGAGTTGTGCTTCAGATTTATCTATAACAGTGGATTCCCCTTTGCCTTCTGGACAACAATAGTCCATCTCCTCCAAAACAATGAAGATCTTGTTGCCAATTTTCTTGGTCAGCCTAACGTTGACTTTCAACACTATGTTGGATATGTGACAGTAAATGAAAATAATGGAAGAGCACTGTTTTATCGGTTCTATGAAGCTTGGACTCTCCCAGATGAGAAGCCCTTGGTGATTTGGCTTAATGGAGGTAAGAAAATATCAAATTAAAGAAATAAGCTTTTAAAGGACTAATTTATTGTACAAAGAAGATATTCTTCTAATAATTTTTTTTTCATGATTTATTTTTTTAATTTGAATTTATTAGCTTGTAAACAATTAGGAAGTGTTGGTGTGAGGTCAGTCTTTATTAATATCCAATTCACCCACTTAGTTATGAACAATTATTAGTTTTTGGAGTTTGATTCTCCTACTGTACCCTTTTTTGGTGACACTACATGGCTAAATGTTACAGGTCTCGGGTGTTCTTCTTTGGGATAGAGTAACATTATGGGTACAGATGGAACAAATCTTCAATTAAATCCATTCTCATGGAATATAGGTATAATTTTAGAATAATTATCAGATTAATTGGGATGCACATTTTTGCTGATGGATTTATTTATTTATTTATTTATTTTTTGTTCCTAATAGTAAAATATTATATATTCTTTATGTAATGGGCATCGTTTTAAACTTGTTAATTTGTGGTGCAGAAGCCAATATGTTGTTCCTGGAATCGCTTGTTGGAGTTGGCTTTTCCCTGATTATAGCCAATATGTTGTTAATTATATTTTTTCTTTTACAACTAACATTCCATGTTTGATTCTTCTAATAATTATATTAGAATATTATTTTTTTGACTTTTATTTGATCAGGTCACAAGAATTATCGGAGCAGGGGTTCATTAGTCTTAAAGAATATGAAAGGCAAGATGCAACTCTATTTAGTAAGAATTTGATATTTATTATCTTTGTGAATATATTTTTAGTATGTATAGCGTTACATTGTAGAAGGTGTCCCTTAATAGAATTGTAGTATTAGGTTATATAGTTAGGGATAACCTCTTAATAACAATGTACAATTAGATCCCCTTAATATCAATGTATTACAATTTTTTGACATGATGTTATTGGATGAAATTGATTGTTTTGGTATATATTTGTTTACATATTTTTGTATTATGTGTAAATCAGTATCGTAAAGATGCGTCGTAAATGCATATCGTAAATGATTACTGAAGTTTATGACACGCAAATGCGTGTCATCTTCATTTATGACATGGGCTTCCTTGATACGCATTGTGTGTCATAAACATGTGCGTCGTAAGGTTACGACACGCAAATGCGTGTCGTCTTCCTTTATGACAGGGCCTTCCTTGATACGCATTGCGTGTCATAACTGCACATTGTAAATGCGCGTCGTAAATAGACGACACGCAAAAGCGTGTCGTCTCTCGTTATGACAGGGCCTTCCTTGAAACGCATTTCCGCGACGTCTGAGCGTTTTACGACACACATTGCGCGTCATAAAATGTTGTTTTTCTAGTAGTGAACACTGCAAAGCCCGAATCCTCTCCGTTGGGGCTCCTGTCCTAAACTCCCATCCATCGGTGATCCTTAAAGTAACCGGAGCAGGCACACTCATTGCTCCTCCCGACAGCATCGGACAATCGACCTTCTCGTGGCTCACCTGATCACAGTGGAAACATAATGGGCTTTCCCCCTGAGGACAATCCCTGCTGACATGGCCAACCTTGCCACACTTGAAGCAACCCGAACCCCTGGAACGACAAACTCCATCGTGCAGTTTCCTGCACGTGCTTTACTGGCCCTCCTGGCCTCTCAAACGTTGATCCGAAGCCTTGGGTTTCTTCCCAGGACCCTCCAATACATGCACCCGATATGATCCCCTCTTCCTGAGGTGCTCTGAATCGATCTCCTACTCTCGGGCTCTAGGAACCATATCATTCAGGGTCTCGCACACTAAAATACTCACAAACTCCCTGATATCATCCCGCAGCATATCACGATACCTGACCTTCTTCATTTCCTCCTCTGTTGCATACGGCGGTACCAGTAAAGCTCTCTCCCAGAACTTGGATGTGATCTCTGCCACAGTCCCAGTAGTCTGGCGAAGATCCAGAAACTCTCGTGCCAACTGCTGCACCTCCATCACTGACACAAACTCAGCTCGGAACTTGGTCGAGAAGCCATCCCATGATGTAGCATCGACAACATCATAACCCAACTCACTACTAATCTCTTCCCACCAATATAGTTCCCTGTCCTTCAATAGGCAGGAAGCATATCCGACCTTTGCTTCCTCTGGGTAGAAATTCCTCCGGAACAAGATAACCATATCCGCTAACCACCTCCTAAGGACAATGGGGTCCCTTTCCCCATGGAACGCAGGAGCTCCACAAGCATGGAACTCCTAGAAAGAAATAGTGCGAGCTCCAATAATATCCATAACCTCATCATGGAACGCGCCCAAGCGCTCATCCAAGATCTCCGAAATACTGCGAGAAATTGCTGATAAGATGAACTCCCGCAACTGCTTGCTAATCGGCTCAACACCTGCACCTGAGCCAGAACCTGAACTAGGACCAGAATCAGAATCAGAACCAAAACCAAAACCCCATTCATAAGAGCTCAACACCATATTGAAAACAACTTACAAAGAAAATCCGTATAAACCCAAAAATCATCATCTCCTACGCTTCCTAGATTCTTCAATGCTCTTCCTAATTCGAGTATGGATCATGTGCTTTCAGTAGTACGAGCCTAATACTACCTTCCACACATATCAATAATTTCCTCAAGAATCCGCCCAAATCCTCTAAGTCACATTCTCAACCCATGCACCAAACGCTCGTTGACCAGCACGATAAAACTCACAGAAGCAACCCTTAGGTTTTCCTAGGTTACATTCTTACCCTGCCATATGCTGCTGAAGAACTCCCCATAATGTCAGTTAGCTACCTCATGAATATAGTTAAATGCAATAAAGCTCAGATAATCCTTCGAGTAAAAGACTCATCCTTACAACGGTTAGACTCAAACGAGAGCTGTGCAATAGGGTCAAATCCATCAATCTGAGATTATTCAACCTTTACTACATGTGACTTAATGCATTTACTTAATAGCTAACTCACTTCACTTAAGAGTCCCACAAAACATAAAGCAAGCAACATTCGTGCAGTAGTGCTCCAATCCATAGAATAATCAAAGAACATTCAAACTCATATATACTACAACTCATGTTGTAAACTTCCACTCTTACTTCCGATTGCCTTATGCATGCAAATTATACACAATACAAGATCAGATAGACTGTCGAGTAAAAGACTGTACCCTAGGACCACAACCAAACAAGGAACACGAAATAAGGCCAAATCAATCATTCTAGGGCTATAAGATCCCAACTGTATACAATTTTAAAGCATACACTAATCAAGCCATTCTATACACTGATATGAAAACCATACTAGCATGCAATTTTACAAACTCATACAATCAGACATATAAAGGCATCTCTCCTATCATAAAATCCTGATCAGATCCTTGGCCCTAATCTAGCATGTAATTCTCATAATCATATCATATATCATAATAAACATGTATGGTATTTTGGGAAAACTTACTTGATTTCGGCTGATTGCATGCACCACACACTTTCTTGTCTTAGAAAACTCTACTCTTAGAAATGTATCCCTCTTTGAAAAACCTACCAAATCCTCAGTTTGAGTTTAGACACACCCGAGAGTATGTCTGAATCCCTCAAACTAAGGCTCTGATACCAACTTGTAACGTCCCAAAAATAAGACCATAAAGTTTCATTTTTAATCAAATTAAAACAGTGCTCTAAACACTATCCATACATTTTTAATCATCTGGGGCTCCCTTGTTTGAAAATCGTAGTACCTGAAACACAAACTAAAAATCGTAAGCACAAAGCTTAGTGAGTTCCCCCAACATACCACATACAACAAAAACATACGGTCATTCTTATCTGGGTGTGCGACCCACCCTACCGAGCATATCTGGGTGCTCGACCTTCCCTGCTAGGCGTAGCTGGGTGCCCGATCTACCCTACCAAGCATATATGGGTGCCCGACCTACCCTTTGGTGTATTTCAACTGGTTATGAGGTCTATTTCACCCCTACCATTACCACATAATAACAACACAAACATACTGTCAGACATATATGGGTGCCCGACCTACCCTCCAGTCTATTTCAACCGGTGACGGGGTCTATCTCAAAAGCTACCACTACCACATAATAACATACATAAATCACATGATCATCAAGAAATACGTGAACGATGATAGGAATCACACAGACAACCATCATACTATGCAATAAATAAAGGTCCAACCTTGGCGCCTTCGGCCCTTAACATTCACGAAGGGAGACTCACCTTAAAAGCTAATGCTCAATACAAGAAATTCCTAGTTGCCGCCCAGATGATCTCCCGAGTTATCTATACCAAAATAACACCCAATTAGCAATTAGGTTCCAAATTATAATCCATAATCCATACTTAGGGTAAAATGACCATCTTACCCTTGACCCAACATGAACCAAAACTGAGGCCCAAGCCCAAAACTAGAAAGGTCCGACTACAAGATCCATAAAGCCCATTAATGGCCTAATTTTCAAAATTGGGCCTAAACTCTCACATGGGACTTTCCTTGAAGCCCATTAACGTTTCCTAAACAAAAACACACATTCATAGCTAGCCCAATAAATCCTCAAACAATACAACCCCAAACTCGAAATGACACCACAAGGCTCAATAAGGCCCAAATATCCCAATTAGGCCCAAATCCATCATGAAGCTATCCCGAGAAGGCCAAATATCCAAAAGGCCCAAAATATCAAATGATCAACCTAAATCAACTTCTGGTTAATGGTCAAATGTTCAAAAAGGCCAACAATAAAAAAAACTCACCCTGACCGAGTACACCTCGTGTAAACAGCTGGTACGCCTAACGTACACCCTTTGGGGCCACCACGTGCATCGTACTAAATGGGTACACCCAACGTACTCCCTTGAATCTCCCTTCTTCTCATTAAACACTTAATCACCTCAACCCTTGCTCCAAACTCTCTAGTCTGATTCCTATGGGTGACTTTTCAAGTAAAGTTGACAACTTTACTAGTATGCATGGCTTAATGGGGTTCTAGAGCTTAAAAGAGCTTAGTGGATGGTCTTAATACATGCATGAACTCAAAAACTCCATAGAGCTTGGACCTTTATGAATGAGGTGCCCTTAAAATATCCTGATCTACTAGATTGAGTTCCTAAAACAACCGTAGCTCACAAAGACCAAGCAAAAGGGACTAAAATGGCCATAAACCAACCCAAAAGTAGATATATTCAATCAGTAGCCAAGATAGAGAATTTATACCTCTAAACTCTCAAAATGAAGATGCTAACACTAGATCTCTAGGCTCTTCTCTAGAGGTTGAGTCTTCCACCTTCTTCTTCTCTTGCACAAACCACCAAGAACCTTCTTTCAAGCTCCAAGCCTCACCCAAGGCAGTTTAGGGTTTTATGTATGTCTAAAGAGGTGGTGGTTGACTTAAAATGACCAAAGGGATGTTATAATGTTGTTTATATAGGGTAGGAATCCTAAAGTTAGGGTTTTACTCTGAAGGAAGTACGCCCCGCATACCCTTTATTACGCCTGACGTACTCACAAGACACCTACGACCATTTAACCTTCTACACCCCACGTTCCCGATGAGTATGCCCTACATACTCATGGAACGCCTAAAACCCTAAACTTAACTTGGCTCTAACTTCTTTGTCTTTAGTCCGTTTCCAATGAACCTTATATCCACGGAAAGGTGGCGAAGAGCCCTACGCTTCTAACAACACACCCAAGCCTCAGAACCTCTAGAAAAAACCCGAAGCATAAGAGACCTGAAATATCAAATTACGATTATACCCTTGACCTCCGAAGGCACAATTAAACACTTGGATCGCTTAGACCATATCACCATAACACCCAAACCCAAGAAGGGCCAAATTCTTCCTTTCCCAAGTCCCTAGGCCTCATGACCACTAAAGATTGGGCCGTAGCCCCGATTAAAGAAGTAATTCTGAAACCGAGTGTTCACTAACATTATTGGGAGTTCTACAGAAACTAATGGTAGGGTGAGGTCAGGAGCCTAGGGAAGCCTAGGAAGTACTTTTAGTGGGTTGGTTGTGTTGTGTAGCGAGTATCTGGAGTATCAGTTTGAGAAGGTGACTTAGAGGATTCGGGATGATCCTTGAGGAATATGGATAGGTGTGGAAGGTAGTATTGGTCCTGTACTACTGAAAGCACGTGATCCACACTTAAATCAAAGATAGTCACAAAGAGTCTAGGAAGCTTGTTGGACGAGGATTCATGGTTATGTTCTGATCATTTGCATGATTGTTTTTGAGAATGGTGATGAGCACTCAGGAAGGATGTTGAGGTTCTGGCTCCGGATCAGGTGCGGGTACTGAGCCGATTGATGAATGGATGTGGGAGTTTGTCTTATTGGAGACCACCCACGACATTTTGGAGTAGACTCCAGTGCTCTCTGGTACGGTCAAGGAGGGGATTATGCAGATTTTGGATGAGCGTCTGGGTGCATTTCTCACTGGGATTATGGCTATTATTGGAGGTCGCACTCTTTACTTCTGTGAGTTTCATGCTTGTGGAGCTCCCGTGCTTTAAGAAGAAGGACCTCATTGCCAGTAGGAGATGGTTAGCTAACATGGTGAACGCTTTCCGGACGAGTTTCTGCCCCCGAGGGGTCGAAGGTCAGATTTTCCTCTTGTCTTCTGAAAGACAGACCCCAAGATTGGTGGGAAGAGGTAGACTTCACTTTGGGAGGCGAATCCTTAGAGACGATGACTTGGGTTGAGTTTCTAACCCAGTTTAGGGCCGAATTTTCACCAACTATTGGGGTCAGCAGTTGGCGAAGGAGTTTCAGGACCTTCGCCAGACGACTGAGACTATGACAGAGATAACTGCCAAGTTTGGGAAAGGGTTTTATTGGTTCCGCGGTATGTAGCGGACGAGGAGATGAAGAAGGTAAGGTATCATGACATGCTAAGGGATGACATTAGGGAGTTTGTGAGTTTGTCAAGGTGTGAGACCCTGAATGATATGATTGCTAGAGGCCGGGAGTGGGAGATCGATTTGGAGCACCTCGGGAAGAGGAAGCCAGAGCAGACTCAGATCACAGTGGGCTAGTCAAAGAAGCCCAAGACTCAGGATTCACATTTAGGAGCCCATTAGGGCCGAGGCCGTTGTGCAAGTGTGGAAGGACCCATGAGAGAGGATGTCGGGAGACAGGTCGAGGATGTTTCAGTTGTGGTTAGATGGGTCATTTAAGTAGGGATTGCCTCGTGGGTCGGTTCCGATGTGTTTTCACTACAATCAGGTGGGCCACAAGAAGGCCAACTGTCCGATATTGAAGGGTGGATCAGTGAGTGCACCTCCTCATGTTACTTTGAGGATCACTAACGGTCATGAGGGTAAGGTAGGAACCAAGCATTATAGTGTCAGTCAGGGGAGGCCATGATTTCATCAGATCCTATTATGAGTATGTTATCTTTTGCTTTCTTCATGATTATTATCAATATTTATATTGACTTAGAGTCTTATTTTGGTATGGGTAAGCATTATCTTTGGTTTAGTTCTCTGTTATTGCCTGGTTTTATCATCGAGAATTGTTATATGCCATTTTTGCATGCCAAAAGGTTTTAGTGGGTGGAGTCTTGTTGAGCAGGATTCAGTTTGTTCGGTCGTTGATCTACTTCTTTGATGGCGGGGGGGGGGGGGGGGGGAGTTCAATTCAGGGGTATCTCTTGGAAGATCTATGGACGAATTAGCAGAATAGTTCATCAGCGGACTCATAGTTCATACGTGTTAGCATTGCTTAGGCAGGAACGGCAATCGTCTATGGAAGGACTGTTGGGTCCAATCACTATCGTTGCTAGGGAATGAGCGATAGCAAGAAGATAAAGGTTGAAGTCGCATGATTTTGTTTGGACATTGGAAGTGCCAGGGGAATTTCATAATCGCAAAGGTTGAAGATGGTTAGAATGCAGAGATCCTTCTGAGAATGGGAAGTTGGAGTGAAGATTCATCAGTTCCAGTCAAGGGTTATAGTCTTTGTCATCGGTATAAAGGACTTAAGGATTTGGTGTAGTATCATGGGAAGCGACTAGGGTTATCAGACTTGCTGAGATTTTGGGGAGTATCCATCTGGATTGCAAGAGTTGTGCGATCATCAAGATTTTCTAGTAATGGAATGTTGGCATTTATAAGTTGGGGTTGTCGACAGCTTGAATTGCAAGGTTGCGAGATGAATTGGAAATCCATCAAATCTTGAGGATTAGAAGGGCGCAGTCAAACCCAAGTGGGGGAAAACCTTTGGTATAAGGGATTGCACTAGAAAGGATATTTGGGTTTCGTTGCACATTTGTAGTGATACGTGGTGGGTATATGGATGAATCCAGGTTGAGGGTGGTGTTAGAGCCTCTCTACCTGTTCTTGTCTGATGAAGGATTTGGGGTTCGAAGTATGAATCGAACACCTGATTAGGGTATAGTCGGATGCGGGATCGAATCATGATAATTATGGTTGGTATAGTAGATGGACAATAAGACCATCGGTGGGGACATGGCAGCAATGGGAGTGTGGTAAGACTACAAGGTAGCCGTAGCATTCACCAGGATAATAGGCAGTTGTGGAAATGTTGTAAGTCTACAATGGGATCATAATTTTTGCTAGATTGAGGTAGACAATCGTTGGGGTGGTCGTCAGTATGAAGGAGGATCAGCGCGTGCCTATAGAAAAGTGGACAACATTATTGGTGTAACAACCATAAAAATCAAGCCAATTTAAAACTTTTTAAAAACATTTCAAAACCATTAAGGAATATATTTTTTTTTCAAAATAGTATAATATCAGAGTATCCCAGATACAAGGTCATAAACATGAGGAGCTGTACGATCACGCTTTTGCCTTCCCAAGATCATCTAAGGTACCTGAAACCGTAAGCCCAAAGCTTAGTGATTCCCCCCAAAATACCCATACACACAACTGTATACATATAATCACGAACAACATACTATGGGTCCAGTCAACCATCAAGTTGGAATACCCCAGACCCTCAACCATCTGGTTGGAATGCTAATATACTATGTGTCCAATCATCCTCGGGATGGAATACCCCAGAACCACAACCAACAGATTGGAATGCGCACATACTACGAGTCCAATCATCGTCGGGATGGAATACTCATGGCCCACAACCATCGGGTTGGAATGCCCAGGTCTATTGGCTTTCGCTTAAAGCAGATAAGTCTCAACCACAAATCAAACATGTGCACACATATAAGCTAATCACATAACAGTCTATAGACAGACAAACCGATCTAACATGTCATACCAACATATATATCCTATCTACCATGATACCGATCTAATGGATCATAAGAACATATAACATCCTATCTACCAGGATACTAATCTGACGAATCATAACAACATATAACATCCTATCTACCAGGATACTAATTTAACAGATCATAACATCATATAACGTCCTATCTACCAGGATACTGATCTAACGAATCACACAATACTCGAGCATATAACATATCAGGATAGCAATCCAAAAGGGCCGACCTTGGTGCCTTAGACCCTTGAGTATAGTGAGGAAACTCACCTCTCAACTGTAGAATTGAAGTGATGATCTCAAACTCTCATACCACGACCACAAACTCCACCATCTATATTTACCATATGACCATTTCCATAAATTTCCAATTTACTAAAATACCCCAGAAGTTAACTAGTCAACCCATGGTCAAAGTCCAAGTCAACGGTCCAAGTCAACAGTCCATGTTGACCCTGTTGGATTAGGTGTCTAAGCCCATAACTATTATTGGTATGTACTTGAACCAAGAGTAGCATGGTCCATTTGGGTTGCATATCACTAGGACAATTTGATAGGATGGACTTTTGAGAATAAGTTATTTATGATTTGTTAATATATTATAAGTTCTAATATATTACTATGAAATCATATTATTTAATTAGTATTGATCAAGAATTAATTTGGAATTAATTATGTGATCAAAAAGAGACTAATTAAAAATAAGGGGTTGATTGATAGATCATTCATTCTTATGGTGTGGGCCAACGATCCATGATTCCTTAGGTTGGGCGAAACCCATGGATTATCCATGGAGGTTTAAACCCATGAATCCTAAGGAATACGGAAGTTCATGGCTATTAATGCTTACATGGTGTAACCCTAATGTGCCACACCATATAAGAAGCCCTTAGCATCCAAAATTTACTACTGGATACACTAGTGATCATTGGAATCCATGAGCCTATTTTGGAGTGTAAGAAACTCTCTCAAAATTCATCTTTTGTTCTAGGTGTGTTGTGATTCCATTTGAGGTATTCATACTATTGGTGCTAAGTTCTTAAAGGCCAAACACAACAAGGCTTCCAACTACAACAAAAGGTATGTCGTCTAACTAGAACTTTGTAGTAAGGATACTCTATTGTATGCTAGTTAGGATTGTGTTTTGGAATTTTAAAGTTTGCATGTATATTAGAGAAAACATAGATCCAAAGCATCTAGGGTTGCATGTACACCATATGAGTGTTAGAATGCTCAAAACTCTTCAGTGGTATCAGAGCCTAGGGTTGTTTTTCTATATACTTGATGTTACATGCTTTAAAAGTCGATTTTTTGCTGTCTAGATAGTGGACTCGCCGAGTCCACTGGGCACTCGACGAGTCACCTCTCAAAACAGGCCAAATTGCTGAGTTTGTTCATACACTCGACGAGTTAGTGCTCCAGAGTGCAAGTTTTCGAGTTTTAAGGTTGTAATTGGACTAGTATCATTACCATAAATTGTTTTTCAACTTATAAACATGTTTTTGATGTGGTAATGATCATGCTTATCCAATTTAAAAGATAACTGTCAAAGTTTCATGTTTTGTATTAGTTTATATGGTTTGGCTAATTACATGAAATTTGTTTGATGTGAATTGTCTTGTTCTTATGAGTTTAATTTAGATCATAGATAAATTGATTGTTTTTGTAAGTTACAATTTTGATCTAAATGGTTTTTGATTAATTCCATAACTTGTCCTCAAGTTATGGAAAGTGAAAAGTCTTTTTTTTCAAATGCCATAATAAAATAGTTTTATGCCCTCCATAACTTGTCCTCAAGTTATGGAACTTGAAAAGTTATACATAAATATTTTTTTTATGAACTCCATAACTTGTCCTCAAGTTATAGAATGTCAAGAGTCTTTTCATAAAATCTTTATTAAACTCATAAGTTATGGATTTCAAAAGTTTTGAAAGTTACAAAACTTGCCCTCAAGTTTTGGAATTTGTAAATGTAAAAGTCTAACTTTTGAAACATTTAGTTCCAAACCCTAGAATTTTAAAAGTTTAAAATTCAACCCTTATACTATTATAATATTATAGGCTCAATATATATATATATATATATATATATATATATATATATAGATATATGTATAAGAGTAAAGTCAGTCTTACCATTAGTAGGGCTCATTCACGAAGCCGGTCTATAAGGGGGTATAAGGTTATTGCCTATAAAATGGCAGTTTAATGGGTGTCCACTCTCACCCACCGTTTCCTTGACTGGCAGAGGGTCGTTAGCCGAACGGGTAGGATGGGAGATTAATTCTCATTATAAGTATGATGATAATTATAAAGTAACTAAACTTTATTAAAAATTCCAAATCTTAGTTAGTTTAGGAAAAATGTGAATTTGGTGCTAACCCATGAAATTACAGTTTGCACCTTGTTATGTCGTTAGTAGAGCGTGTGTGGTTAATCGTCACACTAATCTGGGGCTGATAGTGCGTGGCAAAGGGTAGCTTGATGTTAATCATATATCAATAGAGTGTTTCTGGTTAACCGACACATTGATTAGGTGGTTCTAACATTAAGTGTACCAAGCTAATTTGCATGGTTGTTCAAACCTTGTTTGTGATCCTCGATATCCCAGTCACAAACTTCAAGGGCACAATCGAGATTTAAACATGCCATTGAATAGTTCAATGAATCTCAAAAGATCTAGGAATTTCAATTCACTTAAAAGCTAAAGTTTTATTTTCGTTTTTCATGGTGGAAAGTGGTAAATCGTCATTTACCTACCTTCAAATATTTTACAATCAGATTATGGAATCCCTCTTCGAATTGTAAATTATTGTGTTGGGTCCTAGCCTTAATATTTCAATTGGGTGTTATATTAAGGACTTAAATAAACTAACTTGAATTTCTCCCTTGTAGATGTCTGCCTCAGACAACTATGGTCTTCCCAAATGTTATAGAACAAGCTTTTATTCCGTGGAAGTGAAAATCATACTTCCTTCCTCCATTTGGGAATTAAGTGAGAGGAAAATCATACTTCCTTCCTTTCTCCCTTGTAGATGTCTGCCTCAGACAACTATGGTCTTCCCAAATGTCCTAGCCTTAAAAATGTTGTTTTGCTAGAATTAAGTGAGAGGAAATTATACTTCATTCAAAAATCTAAAAGCCTAGATTGAGTTTTTAATCCAATTTATTCAAATATATATGAATGTTATGTTGGAATAGTTCAACATAAGGAAATTCTATATATGGAAATGATAATTGCGCTCTCAAAATTTGATTATGATTACGACATCCCTCTTCATAATTCGAATTTTGAGAACATGGAAAATAGAAATATTATAGCAAAAGACTGATCAAGTATCATGTCTTTATGTTAGACATTATGAATGGTGTCCATACGCTTCGAGTATAGGATTGATTCCATATGCTATAATATTCTCGTGTTCTAAATTTTCCAAATGCCTAGGGCATTTAGAGGGAAAAAGGAATAGAACCGGATATGGCTAAAGTGATTAAACAACTGTTAAGGAGAATCTAAGGTTTGCCAAGGATTGGTCGCTTAAGGATAGTTGGAAGTATAGTAATGGACATACCATATTGACATTATTATGAATAGACATGAGTCTATTAATAATGAGTTGTCATATGGAAAATATGGAATGTTTTCATATTGGGTGTTGGATATTAAGAATCTATGGTGAGAAAATTTTATGCAAGAAGGATGTTTAAAGGAATGTACTTTGAATTTGAGACTTCGCTTCCATGGAATTGTCTTGTAACAATCTCCAAAGGAATACCTTGTAATATCGTTCGTCAAGTCTCCGTGACTTTGAGTACCTAGACATTATAAAAGAATCATTGCATGATAGTTTAGAATCTAACACATTCTGGCAGTGAAAAAAATTTGGAATTCTTACACTGGTGATAAAGATTTGGAATTGTGAAATGAGTTTCATTAAACATGTGTTCAATCGATCTATCTCACAAAGTAAGGACCATAGAGAAACATAGTGTGCATGCTTGGAGCATGGAATAACTATTGTTTAGACAAACATAATGTTCATGCTTGGAGAATGGCATAGCTATTGTTTTTATTCAAGTATTAAGTTGATTATTCGAAACATTATACAATGAATAATGAGCAATCAATGACTCAAAAGGTTTTGGGTCATATAGAATTAGTATTATTGTTGTGTTTCACTCTGCATGTTTTGACTTCCCGAATAACTAGGTTATTCAAACCATCCACAGTCGATTATACTTTGGAAGTAGGTATTGAGGCAAGACTGTCATGAATGGGTCTGTAGTTTGTCTAGGACAAAGTGGCTGCAGTGTTCATGAGTACTCCTGGAATAAGATTCGAGTATTGGATACAACCCACACTCATTTGAATCACTTCATGGATTTTATCACGAGTGATTGTGAGACGATAATATCTTATATTTTTGAAGCAAAGACATATAGTTGAAGTTTACAAGTCGGTTGCACATTGATGAAATGTAAACGCACCGATAACTCAGTGTTATAAAACGTATCATTGTGTGTGATTTGATGAGTAAATAGAGCAAGCATATGAATCAAAGTTTATCCATTCCTTTTACCCATGTGGATAAAAGCGATATCCGTGGGCCCGTTGATGACTTAGTGATGACACCGCTAAGTGCTAGGCCAAGCCTGGACTGATGTGATTTGTTCAATTAGTCGGTCGTCATAAATCAGAAATCGAGAAACAATAGATGGACAGAGAGAATGATTATAATCCATGTCTCAGTCCATATTATATCCAGAATGGAGGAATATATGATCCCTTATCTAATGGACACGTCATTGACTAGGTCAGAGTTTGATAGCGGCTTTTAAGACCTACAATTGCTAGTTAGGTTGGAGTCGTGCTTGCAGTAATAGTTATTAGACTTATCCAAGTGGGAAACTGTTGGATTATGTGTCTAAAACTATAACTATTATTGGTATGTATATACTTTACCCCATAGTAGCATGGTTCATTTGGGTTGCATATCACCAGGACAATTTGATAAGATGGACTTTTGAGAAGAGGTTATTTATGATTTGTTAATATATTATAAGTTCTAATATATTAATATGAAATCATATTATTTAATTAGTATTGATCAAGAATTAATTTGGAATTAATTCTGTGATCAAAAAGAGACTTATTAACTATAAAGGGTTGATTGGTAAATCATTCAATCTTATGGTGTAGGCCAATGATCCATGATTCCTTAGGTTGGGCTAAACCCATGGATGATCCATGGAGGTTTAAACCCATGGATCCTAAGGAATATGGAAGGTCATGGCTATTAATGTTTACATGGTGTAACCCTAATATGCCACGCTATATAAGAAGACCTTAGCATCTAAAATTGAGTACTAGATACACTAGTGATCATTGGAATCCATGAGCCAATTTTGGAGTGTAAGAAACTATCTCAGATGTCATCTTTTGTTCTAGGTGTGTTGTGATTCCATTTGAGGCACTCATATAATTGGTGTTGAGTTCTTAAAGGCCAAACACAACAAGGCTTCCAACTACAACAAAAGGCATGTCATCTAACTAGAAATTTGTAGTAAAGATACTCTATTGTATGCTAGTTAGGATGATGCTTTGGAATTTTAAAGGTTGCATGTATATTAGAGAAAACATAGCTCCAAATCATCTAGGGTTCCATGTACACCATAGGAGAGTTAGAATGCTCAAAACCCTTCAGACCCGACTCGTCGAGTGCAGTTCACTGACTCGTCGAGTCCTTACTGAACTCGAGAAGTCGTGAAATCTCGCGTTGACTCGTCGAGTTTCCCTGTAACTCGCCGAGTTCATGCATGTCCAAATGTTGGGAAAACCCAAGCTGGCTCGCTGAGTCCGTGCATAAATCCTTGCACGACTATCTTCATCGGACTCGCCGAGTTGGCATTGCAACTCGTCGAGTCCCTTCAGTCCTTTCTCCATCTAGATGATTTTATGCTACTACAAAGCTCCATATTGCAGATCAAGCTTCCTAAGGCATGTTTATCACGTAAAGTTGCAAACTTTACGTGCATGCAAGGTTTTAAGAGCCAAAACCAAGCTAAAGAAGAGATTCTAGGCGAGGAAAATGCACTATCATGCTAAAGGCTGAAACTTTATGATTATAAGGACCAAGATGTGCCCATATCTGAAGTTGCAACTTCAGATCTTGGTTCATCACCCAAAATGAAACACCAACATGCTAAAATGCCCCCCCCCCCCCCCCCCCAAACTCATATATAGAAAGGTCTAGCTAGAAGGAGATCAAGGTAACGACTTGATACCTTCAAATGATGCTAAAAAGGGGTAGACTTCAAATCCACACACGTTCCTTGCCTCAAACTTCTTGATCTTCAAGCTCATTGAAACCAGATCTACCTTCCAAGCTGAAAACACACGAATATGGAGAGTAAACACGAATTAGGGTTTCTAGGTTCAAGGGGGGCTGTAAGGGAGGCCAAGGGAGGATAATGACCATTTAAACAAGGTGCAATACTCTTGAAATTAGGGTTTCATCCACCAGCTCCAACTCGTCGAGTCGTGTCCTCCGACTTGTCGAATTGGCCACTTAAAACACGCGGTTGATTTTGTTCCTACTCGATGAGTCAGGGTATGCAACTCGTCTAGTAGACCCTTTAAGATGTAAATAAAGCTGTAAAAATAATACCTGAGAGTCTGGGTGTTACAGTCGGAGAGTATCTCCCTATTATGGGATGAGGACCATTGGGGTCCGAGACAAGGTTAGGCCTTAGTAGCTCTCGATTTGGGAGAGACCTGTGGGTGTGGCCCGTTTGTTGGTATAAATTGGGTGAGACCCATGGGTGCTATGGCCTGTATGGTTTTGGAAGTGCGGGTGGGACCCGGTGTCGACTGGTTGGGTCAAAGTATTGGATCATGGTTAGATTGGGATGATTGTATGGTCAATAAGTGGCATAAGAGCGATGTATAGGCTAGGTAGCCTTATCAGTTGGACTCTTAGGAACCTGGTGGTTAGACCAGGTGTGAGACTAGCAGTCTCATCAGTGGATTGGGTATTTTTATATCCCTATTTAGTGAAAGGTTGCTGTGAATCAGAAGATTTCGAGTGAAATGCAAGTGTAAATCCTTGGATCTCAGGTTATGAGTTATGTAGCGGATTGGCTTTTAGTCGAGACTCGTTTTGGGAGTCATTAGTGCATATATGTAAGATTTTTATTTCAACAAATTATGGATTAAGGAATCTTTATGCCAAGGGTAGCAGTTGGAGGATTAAGGGTCAAAAGGATGTTTTCGGTTCTAATGATAAGAAGAGTCCCTTGTGATGGTGTTTCTGAATGGTTCCACCTGTGTGAAGGTCAGGCAAGTTATGGGGCTTTGGAATTATAGCAGTAACGTTTTGGTTCAACGGTTGAAGGATCAACGATTTGTTCAACATTAGGAGGTTTTGTTCGAAGCGTTGGTTCCAGGAGGGTGGTAAGGAGTAATTTCGAGGACGAAATCTAATTTAAGTGAGGGAGAGTTGTAACACCCTGTTCTGAATCGTTTCCTAATTTGGGACCATGACCTGAAGATCGGTTATCATAAGGCTTAGGGCCTTTGGGAAAGAGAGATTTAGATCAATTTGGGTGTGGGTAATATAAGTTAGTTGATCTAAGAGTCCAATTTGTGATTTGGAGCCCAAGGGTATATCGGTAAAGTGTTAGTTCGGGCTTTTTTTTAATTTTGGATTTTAGTTCAAGAAGTTTTAAGGCTAGGATGAGTTGATAGAAGTGTAGAGCTTGTTGTTACCTTTCCGTGGATACAAGGATCGTCGGAATCGGACTTAGAATGAAGAAGTTATGGCCTCCAGAAGTTGGTGGCTTAAAAGGCTAAGCCTTGTACGCAGGACATACAAGGGACTACGTTGGGTATACTAGGAAGAAGGGATCGTGGGCACTTTATGGAATACGTTGGGCGTATTGGGAGTCCGCGGGGCGTACTCCAGCCAGATGAAAACCCTAATTTTTAGAGTTTGCACCATATTTAAGCGTCATTATATCATCTCTTGGACATTTTAGACCAGCCTTCATCTCCCATTTCCATGAGATCGAAACCCAAGAGTGATTTGGTGAGTTTTGAACTTGAAAGAGTGTTTCTTGGTGGTTTGTGAAGAATAATAAGAAGATGAGCACTTGATGGGATAGCTTGAGCTTGTAGATCCAAGATCTTCTACTCATTTATAAGCATTTTGAGGTAAAAAGCTCTCACCTTGATGGTCTTTGGGGTAAGATCTAGTTATGGTTTGTGGACTTTTGATGGCTTTTGAGTTAAAAGTGAGCTGTTGATCTACTCTAGAAGCTATGGATGCTAGATCTTGGCTCCATTTAGTCCCCATGTTCATAAAAATGTCAATTTTATGGAAGATATTAGTCCATGCAAAGACCTTTATTGAGCACTTTTTGAGTTTTTGAGTCCCTTTAAGCCATACATGAACGTAAAGTTGTCAACTTTACATGATAAGTTCCCCTTTAGGATCAGACCTGAGAATTTAGCTTGAGGTCTCAACTGATTAAATGCTTATTGGAGTGAAAAAGTGGTCTGGGGAGTACGCTAGGTGTACCCAGCTGGTACGTTGCACATATTGACCCCGAACGGAGTATGCTTAGCGTACGAGCTGAGTATGCCCCGTGTACTCAGTAGATGGTTGTTTAGCCTTGGTATTCTCGGTTTGGGCCATTCTATCGGTTTTCTTATTTTGGGCCTTGTTCGACCATTAGACTCATATTTTAGGCTTCTGGTTTGTATTTTTGGGCTCCTTTGGATTTAAGCCCATGATGGGTTTTGGGCCCAATTTGGAAGATCGATCCATATTGGGATTTGGAATATCATTTAGGATTTGGGCCTTGGGAGTAGTTGAGTTGAGCCTTGGCTTTGGGCCAAGTGAGATAACTGATATAATGGTCTTTTACCCTGGTTATGGGCTAAGTAGTTTATACTCTTGGTTATGGGTCGGAATCCAATTAATAATTGGATGTTACTGATATTGATAGCGCGAAGATTTTTCCGGACCAGCAGATTTATTCGAGTGTTTCAGCAGCTAGATGTAAGTTTTCTCACTATGTTTAGTGGGTCAAAGGAACCAATGTCAGCCCATGGTTTGATATATTTAGTATGTTAGTTGCATGCTTGACTCTTACATGTGGTATGCATTTATATGTTACCGGGCAAGGCCCGAAGCCAGGCGGGGCCCGATGACTATCCTGTATGCTATTATCTTTATGATTATTGCATGTGTTTGTATGAATATGTGTTTTATGTGGGTTTAAGAAGAAAATAGAAAAAATGATGACCATGAGAGAGAGAGATAGAGAGAGAGAGAGAGGAAAATAGAAAAAAATGATAACCATGAGAGAGAGAGAAGGGGTGGGCCCATACTTTATCTTTTATTTATTCAAATAATAAGATAATGTTAAAAAATTTAAAAAAAACAAGATAAATCAATGTTCTCAAGTTTTCTAGAGACCATACCTACAAAAAAAATATATATTACAAACCATTCATGCAAATTGAAAATATTTTGGACATCATCCACATCTTTGCAAACCTCATAGATCTTTGCAGTTTACTCAAATAAAAAAAAAACAAAAAAAACGGGTTGATGTAAGTGGAATCGGTAAATTAATGGTTTAATTTAATGTCCACTTAAAAACATGTAGAAGGTCACATGAGTAAATTTAAATGCAAAAGTAACATTTTAAACTTAACATAATTGTTTTTTAAGAAAACGAAAGTAAGCGTTTTTTATATGATCTTATTGACCTTTAAAACACATGAACTCTCTATGATTCAAAGTTCTGGAGCTTCAGGAAGCTTGGACGATAAGCAATTCAAATGAAACATCGGTCAAAAAAATCCGAGTCTGCAATTTTTCCCCTCTGAAAAGAACACGCCAACAATTTGTCTTCATAATAAACCATAAATATTGTTCCATCATTTAAACGTTCAATCAGACACACAGGTTCCCACATCAACCAATCTAAAACAGGGCTAACACCTTCCTTGATCATCACCTCTCTATGCCAAGATTCCTTGATCCCATATTCCTTCATCACCCACAGCGAGAATTGAGGCTCAAAGGTATCACTTTGACATAAACAACCTTTAAAGACTGGCAAACTCAATCTCCAAATAAAACCGCCTAGCGGCCTCCTGTAACTCTACCAGTGTATCACATCGCTGGGTGGAAACAAACTGACGGATTTCAGTCTTGAGCACGCTCTGATGACGTGTCATCTGAGCCTGCTCAGAAGCAAACTCCGGGAAAAACATTGCCCTCTAGGTAAACATGCGGGTGATCTCCGTCACTGACTCCGTACCCTGTCTCAGATCCAAGAACTCATATGACAACCGCTCGCGCTCGACCCGTGGGATATAGCAAGCGCATAACATATCTCTGAACTTCTCCGAAGTAACAGCAGCTCTCTGATCATCTGTATATGACCCCGTCATCAATCTCCACCCATCCTTTGCCCTCGACCTCAACAAGTTCAGGGCACATCTGACCTTTTGTTCAGTAGGACATGAGCACGTGAAGAAACATCCCTCCACGTCAGACAACTACATCATGGCTATGATCGGATCCTGAGTCCCATCGAAGGTCGAGGGCTTCGTGTTATCGAAGTCCTGGTACTAGAAGCCCTGACTGGCTCCTCCCCTACCGCTGTTACAGCTGTTGTAGCTGATGTGGCAGCCGTGTTAGCTAGGGCTGCATATATGTCTTAAAAATACTCCATAATGGTGGTCTTAATAGACCCAAACATCACTGAAATCTGATCCCAAACAATCTCGACCACCTCCTCGTGGATGATCTCCCTGACACGATCCTCTGTCGACACTGGCCCATCCTAGTCGATAATCTCGGGTGCTGTCGGGGCACCCTGATCACCTTGCCCTGATCCCGATCCGGATCCAGTCACAAAATGCCTCGTAACCACCATACTGTAAAATACACCAGGAAGATATCAGATAATCTACACAAATAACAGGGAACCAACTCCCAACTAAACCCTAAGGGTTGTGACTTCTTTGCTACGCATATGGGTCCTGTGCTTTCAGTAGTACGAGCCCATACTACCTTCCACACCTACCCATATTTATCTCAAGTATCACCATAATTCCCTAACAATATACATATACATGGTGGTCGCTCAATCCTCACTCCTAGAGGAAGGCTAAGTATCTCATAACTGACCTACCGGCCTTACACAACCGACCCATGAAACTTCCACCAACCCTGTAGCATTCGTGTATGCTAGCCATACATAACGTTGGACCTCATAGACATCCGAATACTCGTTCCTACTCTAAGCCCACAACCAAACAAGGAACATCAAATAAAGCTGAACCAAACATTCTCAGGCTATAAGATCTTAATTATGTACAATCGTGATGCATACACTAAGCAACTACATTAATGATGTCAATCTCATAAAGGAAAACCCTAGGCTATCAGGCATCATACAATTCGGAAATTCTATCATGCAATTCATGAAAATCCTTAGCCTAGTACTAACATGCTGTTCTAACATATCACATAATCAAATAACTGCATGGTATTTTGGGGTCTACTTACTGGCTCCGGCTGATCATACACTTTGCATCCTCCTTCAATTATTTTGAAAACCATTTAAAAATCATTTTGAAAATCTTTCCTTGATTAGAGACTGGATTCACACGAGTGTTCCTCCAATTCACTCAAACCAAGGCTCTGGTACCAACTTGTAACAACCATAAAATTCAAGCCAATTTAAAACTTTTTAAAAACATTTCAAAACCATTAAGCATTACAAAATTTGTTTTCAAAATAGTATAATATCAGAGTATCCCAGAAACAAGGTCATAAACACGAAGAGCTGTACGATCACACCTTTGCCTTCCTGCGATCATCTGATGTACCTGAAACCAGAACTGAAACTGTAAGCCCAAAGCTTAGTGAGTTCCCCCAAAATACCCACACACACAACAATATACATATAATCAGGAAGAACGTACTATGGGTCCAGTCAACCATCAGGTTGGAATACCCCAGGCCCTCAACTATCTAGTTGGAATGCCCACATACTATGGGTCCAATCCTCCTCAGGATGCAATACCTCAGGCCCACAACCAAACAGGTTGGAATGCCCACATACTACTAGTCTAGTCATCATCGGGATGGAATACTCACGACCTAAGTAAGAGAAAAAACAGAACTTTGAAAAGAAAAAAAGGGTGTGGTGCATGCGATCAGCCGAGCTCAAGTCAGTTCTCCCAAATTACCCATACAAGTTTATGATATGATATGATGAAGTAATCAACATGCTAGATTAGGGCTAAGGATCTAGGAGGATGCCTTATGTGCCTGTTATATGCGCTTATTGAGCTATATGCTAGCATTGGTTAGACAGTGCTAGGATAACCTGTTTAGGTTATGCCTGATTATGTGAGCTTATAATGCATGCTAGTACAGATTCCTATGTAGAGGATAGAACAGTGTGATTGGATTATGTTATGGTTAGATTTTCCTTTGTTTAAATGATGCTTGCTCTGTGCCTTGTGGGATTCTGAGTGATGGGAGTTAGTCATTAGATGAATACGTTAAGTCACATGTGATCAAGGTTGAATAATCTCAGAGTTCTGGATTTGACCCTACTGTGTAGCTCTCGTTTAAGTCTAACCATTGTAGGGACGAGTCCTTTGCTTGAAGGATTATCTGAGCCTCATCACATGTGGTGGTATTCATGTAATGGCTGATTGGCATTAAGAGGAAACCTTCAACAGCTGAGTACTGGTTGGGTCATAGGTTTCCCTACGGTAAGCCTAGGATGAGGTTAGTGCTGGGTGCAGTGATGGTAGTAGTACAAGGGACTTGGTAGAGTTGAGGCAATTCTTGAGGAAAGTACGGATAGATGTGGAAGGTAGTATGGGCCCATACTACTGAAAGCAGAGGATCTGTACTCGATTCAAGAGGGGACCAGACAAAACCAGGGAACTTGCAGTGCGTGTGAGGTCCCTCAGTAGTGATGTGTATTTTGATGATTGTTATGGCATGCTTTCAGTATAACGACATCGCAAGATGGACCAGTGGATGGATCAGGTGTCATAGAGGGGTCAGAATCGGGTTCACGGATCGAGCAGCTCGAGGAGCGGATGAGAGAGTTTGTATCACCTGAGATTACGTGCGGTATTCGTGACCATACTCCTGTGATCAAGGAGGGTATCCTAGAGATTTTGGATGAGAGGCTTGGAGCCTTTCGCACAGAGCTGATGGCTATGTTGGGAGCGCATACTTTGACTTTCCAGGAGTTCAGATCTTGTGGAGCTCCAGATTATCATGGGGCTAGGGACCCCATTGCTAGTGGCAGATGGTTGGCTGATGTCACCAACGCTTTTCGTTCTAGCCGGTGTCCCGAGGGGGACAAGGTTCGAATCGCCTCATGTCTTCTGAAGGACAGAGCACAGGATTGGTGGGAGGAGGTTGGTCATGCTATCGGGGATGATGCCGCGTTGGACGCGATGACATGGAGTGATTTCTCTGCCAAGTTCAAGGCCGAGTTTGCACCGATTATTGAGGTGCAACAGTTAGCCCGGGAGTTCCAGGATCTACAGTAGACGACCAAGACGGTGGCGGGGATCACCGCCAAGTTCAGGGAGAGGGCTCTTCTTGTTCCGCAGTATGTCGCGGATAAGGATATGAAGAAGGCTCGGTATCACGATATGCTGAGAGACGACATCAGAGAGTTTGTGAGTCGGTCTAGCTGCAAGACGCTGGAGGATATGGTTGCTCGGGCCAGGGAAAAGGAGATCGATCTGGAACACCTCGGGAAGAGGAAGCTGGAGGAGGTTCAGGTATCTACGGGATCGGGAAAAAGGCCCAAGACATCAGACTCTAGATCGAGAGGTCCTTAGGACCGAGGCCGCTATGGCAAGTGTGGCAGGACGCACGAGGGTGCGTGTAGGAGTGGCAGCGGTGGTGATTCTGGTTGCTTGAAGTGCGGCCGGATTGGTCATTTCAACAGAGATTGTACTGCTACCACCACCCAGGGATCAGACCTGTTATGTTTCCATTGCAGTCAGAGTGGCCAAAAGAAGGCCCAATATCCGAGTTTTCATTCAGCGGGACAGATGATGGCGGTAGTGC
This sequence comes from Lactuca serriola, assembly GCF_051521515.1. Taxonomy (NCBI): domain Eukaryota; kingdom Viridiplantae; phylum Streptophyta; class Magnoliopsida; order Asterales; family Asteraceae; genus Lactuca; species Lactuca serriola. The sequence continues at coordinate 185,492,305 of NC_136416.1, read as the reverse complement.
CTTGCTAGTTCGGGAAGGTGTCGATTGGAAATGGATCGGTTAGATCCCCAGCTGTGGTTAGTCAGGTTTTCAGCGAAGTGGCCAGGGGATGGTAGGAAAAATTGGAAATTCTTCTGAGCTGTGAGCCGTGAGGAGCTAGTCAAGTCGAAGTGGGGGAGAGCCATATGTGTGGCCAAGGATAGAAGTAAGTACAAGACTAGGGTGGTTTCCCAGTCTTGGTAAGGAAGGAAGCAACTCAAGTGGCTGTTTGGATGGAGGATCAGGTTAGTTGGGAGTTGGAGAAAACTTTCCAACCTTGAGTTTGTGTATTCATGTCCAGCGGGTGACTGGTTCGGGAAAACCAGGTTGCAGAGCCTTCGCCATGTGCGAGTTTAGGCGGGATATAAGACTGTGGGGGTAGCCGTAGCATTCCCCAGCAGCAAGTCGTGAGGAAAGTGTCGTAAGACTGCGAGTAAGTTGTAGCGTTCATTAGCAGTTTAGTTCGCAGAGTGTGGGCGGAGGCCCGTATCTCCTAGTAAACGATGGGGATCAGGAAAGCCTAAGTCGTTGAGGTTTAGTATGGAGTTGGCCTGCATAGCCCTTGTTAGGTGAGGCCACTCCAGTATGCAGTTGGGTGAGACCCGTGGGCGAGGCCCGTATGTTAGCAACAGTATAGGTGAGACCTGGGAGCAGGATTGCTTAGTAGTATGGTTTGGGTGAGACCTGTGGGCGAGGCCTGTGCGACAGTAGTTAGGCAGGTGAGACTAGAGGGGAGGACCGCTCTAGGATATAGTTGGGTGAGACCTGTGGCCGAGGCCCGTGAGATTATAGCAGCACAGGTGGGACCTGGTAGGGACCTTAGGGTCAAGATAGGGGATCGAGGATCCCAAGACTCGTAGCTCCAGAGTGGCAGGATAGATAGAGCAGTTTAGATAGCCGAAGTTTCTTCGAAAGTTGTTGGGAGCGACTAAGAGATTGTGCTAGTTGTAGTGACCGGTGAGTATCTGGTAACCCAGTTATCGGCATAATCTATAGAGGGACCAGAGGTGGTCTCGGTCCATTCGGAAGGCGAATGAGAAATGTCAAGACTTTAAGGCAGGGAAGTGACAATAAAGAAGTATGGTGCAGGATAGCTAGTTGACCGAGGAGTGCTACGCCTCTCGCAGCAGGGTTGGATAATCTCAGAGGGAAGGGTTTGACCCTGTTGCGCAGCTCTCGTTGGAGTCTAACCGTTACAAGGATGAATCTTTTACTTAAAGGATTATATAATCCATACGCTGGGTTGGGTGCTCAACGCTAAGTTATAGTAGCATGAGGTGTTCGATAGGTATTGGTGGTAGTGACCAGCACTAGGAGTGGCTGGAGTAATGGATAGCATGAAGCATATGTCTTTCACAGTGGTAGAGGAGGTGGTTCGTGGTGGAACGTTGCCGTTGGAAGGGAAGAAAACGCGCAAGGACAAAGGGGGGGGGGGGAAACCCCTAGAATTTCAGCATAAGTACTTGGGGAGTACTGGAAGGATTGTCAGTTGAGTGAGCTGTGTGCTCAGGATTGGTGGGATTGGAGTGCACTTGAAGATCGATAACTACAAGGACTAGTTTTATTCTGGGTAACCGGGCGGAAGGTCCATGAGAGTGGTCGGCCGGAGTTATAGTTATCAGGCAGGGGTGATGTGAGCGGATTGCAGGACAGTTGGCCATAGTGGACTTTGAGGACGAAGTCTAGTTTAAGTGGGGGGAGAGTTGTAACACCCAGAATCAGAAAGACCAAGAAAACACTACTAGAAAAATAGCCTTTTACGACGCGCAATGCGTGTCGTAAAACGCTCAGACGACGCGCAAATACGCGTCAAGAAAGGCGCTGTCATAATGAGAGACGACACGCTTTTGCGCGTCGTCTATAGACGACGCGCATTTACGACGCCCATTTATGACATGCAATGCATATCATTAAAAGCCCTGTCAAGAAAGGCCATGTCATAAATGAAGATGACACATATTTTTGCGTATCGTAAATTTAAATGTTTAAAAAAACATATTTATATATTTATTAATGTTTAAATTAAATTTGCATTTAATGTATCTTAATAGAAATAAAATATCATATCCAAAAAATACAATCTATTGCATAAAATGTAATGTCATAAAATTCTATTTCTTACAATATATAAATTTGCATACATCTAATGTACTATGTGTTTCATACTAACAATTGAAATGAAGAATGTAACACTTGCATTTGCAGCATTTTATATCTTCCAACTTGAGCTTTCTTTTCCTCTTCTAACTCCACAGCTATTCGCTTTCATCAACCCTGTAAACATAACAAAAAATCACTTGTCATTTTCATTCTACTTTTAAAATTAATTCTTATTAGGACATTCTACTTTTAAACAATCTAGCAAAGTTTTCAAAAAATATAATTTTTAACTTTTTATGGGAAGTACATTGCTATTTCTTGAATTTACAACACGCATTGCGCATACGCATGCATGTCCGCATAAAAGCTTTCGATACATAAGAAGAAACATTATGGTGGATAAGTAAGGAGACATCTACCAAGTTATAGCATTGGTCAACCACACAAGCAACCGAGGATAAAGTCAATGAAAGGTCAACTATCATCAGATAACCATAAAAAGTTTTCAATCCTTCCATCCCAATTCCAAATATGCTATTCCTCACCTGAAATCCCAACCATGCCCTTGACCGAAAACATAAAGAAGTCATGTTGGGGAAAATATTGAACAAATTCTGTAGGGTAAATTTGTATCTTCCAAAAGGCCCTTTAGTCATACCTAGTGAATCCTAAGTTAGAAATAGTGGAGCATCTGTTATAGTCCAGTGACATGTTTTTAGGTGGATAAGGTGGATTGTGGGTAGTTTAAGTCCTCTAACATCTATCAAGTTAAGAACTTGAAGATTAGGGAAGGACTTATTCAACTATGTTAGTTCCTTATCATCTAACCGTATGGACTCAATTGTTAAACTTGTTACCATTAACATCTGATTCTATTTTCAACAGAAAGCCATGCATTCTTCACCTCTAATTCAACAAGATTGTTACCCGAATCAACAAAAACAAACAAGAACATTAAGAGTATCCAATTAAAAATAATTTCACAGCATGCCATTGCATCAAGACTTTAATACATGCAAATGTATCATGTATTACCAAAAATGTTTATCATATATAAGCCCTATTCAAGGATAATTTCATCCTTATAAAAGATTAAACTAAATACAAATCATAAAGATTCTAAAAAACAGTTGACAACATTGGAATTGATAGCTTATTAGAAGAATATGATAGAAATGAAGAATAAGAGTTTTAAATAACGATTGTTTATGAGGTACATTGGGAATCTTTATCCTTACAGTTGATGCAAACTCAAATGCTTAGAGTAAACAAAAGAACAACAATTGACCACCGATTTTGACCATTTCTTAAAAGATTATTAAGTAGAACACTTTAAATAACATTCTTATGCATTTGTAAGTAAAACTTACTCATGATTGCTTTAGCAATTGATTTAGACATGTTATGATAGTTTTGTTTGTTTTGGAAGCAACAATTCATCGCCAAATGGGAGACTGTTATATATTGTATATCTGGTTGTAGTAAATTCTACCAGAACAGTGCATGTGCAGTTCAATCCTAGACACAAATATCCTAGTATTCATCAGATTTGATCTATCTACTGTACAAATAATCAACATGTCATTGAATTTATAATAAGGGTAAAGTCGGAAAAACTCCAACAAACTATACTTATTGTCCCAGATTTGCTTTATGTCACCTCTTACATTTATGTTGTAGCTTGGATCTGATTCCATTTTCTTGATTTCTAATAGGTACTTTCATGAATCAATATTTGCATTAAATTGGCGGAATATTAAAAATTTAAAAGGGAAAATGATTAATTAAATACCTTCATCGTCAAGTTTTAGGCTTTTTTTGACACGGTCGAAATCCACCAAGGCTTTGTTGTCGAGTGTGTTGGGATTCTAAAAAGACATGTATGAAATGACTATTTTGCCTTTTATGTTTGAAATTAAAGTCATGTTATGTTACCTGAATTGTGATGATGTCTTGTCTTGTGAAGGGTTCATCGGTTAGAAGCTTTTTCCAGTTTTTGGTTTTGAGGTTTAATTCTTTAATTGCCTATTGAGAAATATATGGAAATGGGTGTTTATAATTTATAAAGAAATATATATATATATATATATATATATATATATATATATATATATATATATATATATATTATTTAATGATTAAAATAGGAAGAAAAGAATAAACCTCGTAGGAGTAGACATTTCCGGTTGTCTTTATGGCAACAATGTGTGTGAACTCTATGAAAACCTTGTTTAATACAAGGCAATGATACTCCCTTAGAATATAGAAAAAATGGTTTTTTTTAAAGAAGATGAGGAATATCAAGAATGTTATTATAAAGAAAGAATATGTATAATGGAAGGATACCTTCCGAGTTACAAGAAATTATAAAAGATATCAAAATTTAAAAATGGCACCTGTAATTGTGCGAGCTTGGCACATGTTCTTAGAGCTGGAGAAGGTGATTCCTTAAGTGCATGTGCCAAACAACAGAGTGCACCGAACAACAAAGTGCATCAACATCATCCTTTCTTAGCTCATCGTTTTTTCAACATGCATGAAAAATGTTTTTAAAAAAATAAAAAGAGAACAGGAATTGATGTTGGGAGAATAACAAACTAACAACATACCCATCCAATACAAGCTTCAAATGATGCACAAGTGTTGAAATGTGTCCTATAACCTAATGAAAATAAATTGATGGCATTTAGTCAATAATTTATGACAAATATAATTATTACAAACCCAAAAGATAAAATCATTCATTAACCTGAACACGAGGGATTAATCTTATCAAGGTTTTTATCGAAAAACATATACCAAGCTTCAGGACGTCCTTCTCTCTTTCTTCGATGGTGGTATTTTATCGCTTATTTATCCTATTCCACTACATCTATCTCTCAACATTTTTCAGTACCTGAAAATTAACAATTTCAAATTAACAAATGTGCTATTTCAATACTACTAGATGAACGAAGAAAAACACATAAATAAAGTTGAGGTTCAATAGTAAAATCAATAGATGAGTAAAGTTTGTGACTCTTGATTCTCAATCGTGGTGGTCTGGTGCTATAATGCTATTTCAGAAAAAAGAAAACTTGCAAATTGAAAATAACAAGCACACGAATCGAGATTCAGTTGTTAGAAATCGTGAAAAGAAGGAGAAGCAAACAACAATAAGACTCACGATTCACTATCACTACTAGTATCCATGCATGATAGGATAAAAACTAGAAAGGAGGAGAAACAACTTGGACAAAATCAGAACATTGAAAATTCAGGAAAAATGGAGAAGAAATCGATTCACTTGAAATTTAAATAAGAAATAAAAGAAATCAACTAACCGATGCTTCTGGAATTGGAGAAGACGTTTGGATTTTCCATAGAAATCGAATGTTGAAGAGTTATGACGCCTTTATTGAGAATATGAAGTTGAGGGATTAATGAGAAGTCGTGTTCCTCTTATTTGCTGAATGGATGAAGAAAAAGGACCAAGGCTAGAAGCGCAACTGGACTAGGGTTTGTAAATGTGAGGAGTCGTACTAGATGGAGTAGGGTAGAGGTGAATAGGAGTTTATTTACCAATCTTATGTTGATATTATTGTGTCTAATCGTCGCCATAAGGATACGATCGAGATAGAATGGTCTTCAATTTCTGGAAGGAAGCGAGAGTGTTATAGAGAGGGGGGGATCAGACTCACGGAGATCTAAGGAGAGAGTGAGCGGTCTTCAATCCGATCGAGAGAGAATCGTCGTCATAAAGATGCGATCGAGAGAGAATGGTCTTCGATCCGTCGGGTGGATATCTAATGAGAGAGTGAGCGGGGTACTTCAATATTTTGGGGGATTTCCCCCCTTTAGCTATTAATGAAGGATCAGACTCGCGTTCTTACAACACAGAACAAAGCCAACATAAAACCATGTTTCTGGTGGTGGCGGCTGTTAGGTTCTACAGAGAGAAGGAGGGGAGAAAATCAAGGTCATCGGCAGGTGGAGAGGAAAGAATGAACGGGTATTCAAAATTTTTGGGGATTTTGTTTCCTCCGTGTTTGGTAAGTCGAAGAGGGGGGCGGGGGGTTTAATTTTTAGGATCCAATAGGCGGTGTATCATTTTCCGCCTAAAAGGCGTGTTTCATTAAAAAATTATAAAGCGACACACTTACATGACGCACATTTTATGAAAGGCACCCTTCGTATTTATTTTTTCTTCTTTTCTGAAACTAATTTTAGGGCACACATAAATACGTGTCCTCTATCCTTAAAATTTTGGAAAACTGACTTTAATTTTTAGGGCACGCACAAATGTGTGTCGTCTATCAGTGTATGTCATTGTTTGCACGTCATTAAAGGCCTGTTTTCTAGTAGTGAAAGAAAGGAAAAGTTCTAAGTCATGAGTCAACTCGTCGAGTCCATGGAGGAACTCGACGAGTCGGAGCGAGATCCGGGGCATAGAGTAAGTGACCGACTCAGAGAGTCGGCTAGTGGACTCGCCGAGTCTGGTCTCGGCGTGAAAAACCCTAATCCCGGGGGTTGTGCCCTATTTAAAGAACATTACATCCCTTCCCCAGCCTCTTTACTCCCCTTTTGAGATCCAGAAACCCTAAATCGTGAGTGATAGCCCTTGGAAGCAATTTAGAGCCTAGATAAGTATTTTGGTGGAAAAGGGCTTGAAGATCAAAATGCTTGCTGCAAAGGAGTGGTGTAGATCCGGGATCTACTTTAGTTTGAGCATATATTGGAGGTAATAAGTTGTTGCTTTTGCTTTATTGCAATTAGATCTATCTTATGTTTGAGATTTGGGGCATTTTGGGCATGATTGAGATCTATGTCGAGTTAGAGGCCTAGATCTGAGGTTGCTACCTTAGATCTAGACTTGTGATGGTCTAGAAGGTCATAAAGTTTATGTCAATATGTTGTTGCTGAAGCCCCTTTGTCTTAAACCCTAGCCCTAGAGTGTTTTGGGCCTTTAGCTCCTTGGTTTCACGTAAACTTGCAACTTTTCGTGGGGGATAGACTGTAGAAGAGTGGATCTATGGATTGGAGCCCCTGCATGGCTCGAAAAGCCACTGTATGGATTGAGATCTGAAGAGACTCGGCGAGTCACATGGGTGTACTCGGCGAGTTTTATGAACATAAGCATGGACTCGGCGAGTTGGAAGAACAACTTGGCGAGTTTGTTGAAGATTGCCTTGGACTCAACGAGTCTGTTCTTGGACTCGGCGAGTCTGGTCGCAGAACCTCAACCTTTTCTGGTTAAGACGCAGATCAATGAGTTGATAAGTGACTAAGTCTATGAGTTGACTCGGCGAGTCGAGTCAACTGGAAGGTTGACTTTGACCAGGACTTTGACTTTGACCAAAGTTGACTTAGTTTGACTTCTAGAGTTCAGTTTGGAACTAAGTGTTATATTGATAATAGTAGCTCGTGGAGCAGCGGTTCAGAGAGTTGTCGCACAACAGCCATAGGGTTATCAGCAAAGTTTAGCAGTGCAGGTGAGTTTCCCTTTGTGTGAATGGGTCTACGACCATAATCTCAGCCCATGTAGTTGTGAGTAGGAAGACCCGGGGGTTAGCCCTAGGCATAGTATGCTCGTATGACATTCAGGACTAAGATCCAATGTTAGCAGTCGGGTACCCAAGGAATGGTTTGTATGATAGTTATACTTGTTGTCTGTGTGATACATGTATGTGCCTGGTAGGGAGGTGAGTGTGGGCGAGGTCCCGTATCTCACTAATAGCAGAGTGTGGACGGTGTTCCATACCTCATTAGCAGTAGAGACGGGGCGAGGCCCAAGTAAGGAAAAGAGTGAATGTGGGCTGGGCCCGTATCTCACTATCAATAGGAGCATGGATGTGGTTCCATGATTCATCAGTAGTAGGACAGGGGCGAGGCCCAAGATAAGCGAGGCCTTAGTACAGTAATCTAGTAGAGTATGTTAGTTATGTGTTGTGATATGATTGTATGTTAGTATATGTTAGCGGGCGGGGCCCAGAGACAGGCGGGGCCTAACAAAAACTGATATGTACGTCGAGCGGGGCTCGAAGCCAGGCGAGGCCTGGGCCAGGTGGGTCCTGGTGGCGGACGGGGTCTGATAGCGGGCGAGGCCCAATGTAGCGGGCGGGAGCCCAATATGTGGTTATGTGCTCAGTGTTATGTATGGCATGTGTGGATCAGTAGATATGTATGGTATGCGGTAGGTTGGGGAACTCACTAAGCTTCGTGCTTACGATTTTCAGTTTTGGTTTCAGGTATTCAGTTTTCAGAAGAGGAGCTCGGGAGGGTTGTAGTGCACACACCATGGCAAGTTAGCGTGGGGTGTTTACTCTGATAATTAAGCAAGTGTTTTGGAAATGAAACTATGATTTGTTATATAAACCCTTTTTGTATGTTTGAATGACTTAACTCTATGAATTAGTAATGTTTTAAAAGAAATTTTTGGACTCGAAATTTGGGATGTTACAATCTAGTTATGGTGTATTTTGTGGAATTTTGGTGACTTTTGAGTTAAAAGTGAGCTGTTGAGCTACTCTAGAAGCTATGGATGCTAGATCTTGGCTTCATTTAGTCCCCATGTTCATAAAAATGTCAATTTTATGGAAGATATTGGTCCATGCAAAGACTTTATTGAGCTCTTTTTGAGTTTTTGAGTCCCTTTAAGCCATGCATGAATATAAAGTTGTCAACTTTACGTGATAAGTTCCTCTTTAGGACCAGACCTGAGAGTTTGGCTTGAGGTCTCAAACGATTAAGTGCTTATTGGAGTGAAAAAGTGGTCTGGAGAGTACGTTGGGCGTACCCAGCTGGTACGTTGCGCATACTGACCCCGTACGGAGTACGCTTAGCGTACGAGCTGAGTACGCCCCGCGTACTCAGCAAATGGATGTTTAGGCTTGGTATTCTAGGTTTGGGCCATTGTATGGGTTTTCTTATTTTGGGCCTTGTTCGGCCATTAGACTCATATTTTGGGCTTCTAGTTTGTATTTTTCGCCTCCTTTGGATTTAGGCCCATGATGGGTTTTGGGCCAAATTTGGAAGATCGAGCCATATTGGGCTTTGGAATATCATTTAGGATTTGGGCCTTGGGAGTAGTTGTGTTGAGCCTTGGCTTTTGGGCCAAGTGAGATAAATGATAGAATGGTCTTTTACCCTGGTTATGGGCTAAGTAGTTCAGAATCTTGGTTATGGGTCAGAATCCAATTAATAATTGGATGTTACTGATATTGATAGCACGGAGATTTTTCCGTACCAACAGATTTATTCGAGTGTTTCAGCAGCTAGATGTAAGTTTCCTCACTGTGTTTAGCGGGTCAAAGGAACCAATGTCGGCCCATGGTTTGATATGTTTAGTATGCTAGTTGCATGCTTGACTCTTACATGTGCTATGCGTTTAAATGTTACCGGGTAAGCCCCGAAGCCAGGCAGGGCCCGATGACTATCCTGTATGCTATTATCTTTGTGATTATTGCATGCGTTTGTATGATTATGTGTTTTATGTGGGTTTAAGAAGAAAATAGAAAAAAAATGATGACCATGAGAGAGTGAGAGAGAAGGAAATAGAAAAAAATGATGACCATGAGAGAGAGAGAGAAGGGGTGGGCCAATACTTTATCTTTTATTTATTCAAATAATAAGATAATGTTAAAAAATATAAAAAATAAATAGGATAAATCAATGTTCTCAAGTTTCCTAAAGACCATACCTAAAAAAAAAATCCAAATTACAAACCATTCATACAAATTGAAAATATTTTGGACATTATTCACCAGTTCTTTGCAAAGCGCATAGATCTTTGCAGTTTACTCAAATAAAAAAAACGGGTTGATGTAAGTGGAATATGTAAATTAAAAGAAAATACCGACAATAGTAAAAAAAAATGGGGGGTATTTTAAAAAAATAGACATAAAAATGGAGTTTTCCGGATATAGACATGCATTCCGCGGAGATAGCTCCACGGAATCTACTGTAGCTCCGTGGAATGGCAAAATCGTAAATAAATCAATGTACTAAAAAAAACACTAAAGATCCATTCTGCGGAGCTGCCTCCGAGGAATGAGCTCAGTCCGCAGAGATAGCTCCGAGGAATGGATCTTTAGTGTTTTTTTTTTTTTTTTTTTTTTTTTTTTTTTTTTTTTTTTTCATATCGATTTTTCGGGGTTTAGATTCATTCCCCCAACTCATTATTTTTAATAAAAGATTATCATACTATTATAATCTTTACTTGAAAATAGTTAGTTGGGAAATTAATATAAATCCCGAAGAATCGATGTGAAAAAAAAAAAAAAAAACTCAAGATCCATTCCGCGGAGCTATCTCTGCGGAATGCATGTCTATATCCGGAAATGTCTATTTTTGTGTCTATATTTTGAAAAACCTCTCATTTTTTGACTATTGCCGGTATTTTCCGGTAAATTAATGTTTTAATTTAATGTCCACTTAAAAACATGTAGAAGGTCACATGAGTAAATTTAAATGCAATAGTAACATTTTAAACTTAAAATAATTGTTTTTTAACAAAACGATAGTGGGCGTTTTTGATATGATCTTATTGACCTTTAAAACACATAAACTCTCTCTGATTCAAAGTTCCGTAGCTTCAGGAAGCTTGGACGATAAGCAATTCCAGTGAAACATCGGTCAAAAAAATCCGAGTCTGCAATTGTTCCCCTCTTAAAAGAACACGCCAACAATTTGTCTTCATAATAAACCATCAAAATTGTTCCATCTTTTAAACCTTCAGTCAGATACACAGGCTCCCACATCACCCAATCCAGATCAGGGCTGATACTTTCCTTGATAATCACCTCTCTATGCCAAGATTCCTTGATCCCATATTCCCTCATCATCCACAGCCTGAATTGAGACTCAAAGGTATCACTTTGACATAAACAACCTTTAAAGACTGGCAAACTTTGGAAATGGTGACTACACAAGTGTTTTGGAAAAAGGGTGAAAGATTAAGGTCAAGTCTCATGACAGGGTCTTGTTGTAAATGTTGGCGATTGAGTTTGTCTTTGATCTTCACCCACTTCAAAATGCCAGGTTTATGGTAATTGCCATTCGTTTATTTTTCTGAATTATGATGAATCATGAAGCCTGCAGAGGATCTCGTTAGGTGAAGATTGGCAAATTAAGTAAGAGTCAGAAACGAGATGAAGCCACTTCTTGCATACACACTTGCATGGATGATTGTCTTCACAGGAAATCTTGAGAGAATGTCGAACATGACAGGTACTGGTAAGTCTTCCATTGATATGACCTATTAACAAACCCTAATTAAAATTCCCAGTTAGCAAATTTAAGAACAAATTACTAATAACAAAAATATGGCCATAATCCCGACAAAAAAAATTGTTGCATAACCCTTAATAATTCAAAATTAAGACAAATTACATCTAACAAAAACTTTACCAGCGGTAATTGATGATAATCTAACAAATCATAAACACTTAACAATTAACAGCTAAAATCTCAATTAACAAAAAACTTATTACTGATAAATAATCATTACCATCTAAAACGAGCATTGATTATGAATATTTTATACCTAAAGAGAGATTAGGAGGCGAGACTCAAGAATAACAGAGAAAGAGAGACCCACAGACTGATATCGAAACCGAGAGAAGGTAGGAGCAGGGCTGGGCGCAGCGTGCGGTGGTTCATAGAGTTGGAGGTTATTTTCTCCTTTCACATTTCAGGGCGGGAGAAAGAAGCACGCAGAGTGTTTTTCAGTTTTGATACAGGGGGCAGGACTCGATGGAAATACCCAACCCAATTTTTTTATTCAGGATCGAGCAACGAAGCGGGTTCTAGCAAAGGGCCGATGTGAACAAGGACTATATGTTCTCTCTCATGAATCTCAAGCACTTACAGCTGTTGCACGTTCAAGACTGAGGGCATCATTTGAACTTTGGCATTCCCGTTTGGGTCATGTCTCTTTTGATACTATTTCTCTATTAAATAAATTGGGACACTTATCGGTCACATCTTTATACCGTCACCCGTTGTATGTTCTCCTTGTCAACTTGCTAAAACACATCGCTTACCTTTTAAACTTAACGATAAACGCGCTTTACATGTGTTAGATTTAGTTCATTGTGATCTATGGGGACCCTCACCCGGGGATTCTATTGATGGTTATCGCTATTATGCTCTCTTTGTGGATGATTATTCGAGATTTATGTGGTTCTATCCTCTCAAAACCAAATCAAGTTTTCATATGGTTTTCAGGGCTTTTGTCAATTTTGTTCAAACACAATTTTCTTCAAAAATCAAGGTTTTTCAAAGTGACGGGGGCACGGAATTCATAAATCATCATGTTCGCAATTTGCTTGAAAAAAATGACACATTTCATCGCATTTCTTGTTCGTACACTCCACAACAAAACGGGAGGGTGGAACGAAAGCACCGTCACATCGTTGAAACCGGACTTGCTATGTTATTCAATGGGCACGCTCCTTCTTCTTATTGGGTTCATGCATTTCGTACTGCAGTCTACATTATTAATCGTCTCCCTACTCGGGTGTTGCAAAATAAGTCACCTTTTGAAGCATTGTTTACTCGGGCTCCATCTTATGATCATTTTCGACCGTTTAGGTGTCGAGTATATCTGTACTTATGTAACTATGCGGATCATAAATTTTCTCCGCGAAGCCTTCCTTGTATATTTCTTGGGTATTCCGTACAATATAAAGACTATCTATGTCTCAAGCCTGCTTCATCTCGTATTTATGTTACCCGACATGCCAAGTTCGATGAATTCTCATTTCCCTTTTGTGGCTCTTCCTCTCCCACTTCACTTAATGACCTTCTTTTGGTCACTTTTCACGATGATACCCTATGTTCACAACCTTCACCTCACATTACTGATCGGTTTTAGTCATAAGAACATCCTATGTGCTCATACAAACCCTAATGCTTGGATCTAGGTTTCTCTATTGTACATGCAAGTTATCAAAGACTATAAACCCTAATTCTAGCATACAAGTAATCATATTAACATAAGAATGGGTTTAAGATATTACCTTGATTGTTATGTAGCAATAACAATCACAATTCCTCCTTGTAATGACTTTAGAAAGCTTAGAGTCACAAATGTCACTCCTCTAATGGTTCACAAACACCAAGAGCAAGAGGATGAAGAGGAGAAGAGAAAGTGGCTGCCCAAAACATGTGGAAACCCTAGAAGGAAGCTTGTCCACATTTTTGGGCATAAGGGTTCCTTAAATAGTTTGGCTATTAGGGTTATCTAACAAGGAAACCCTAATTTGGATGCTTAAGCCCTAAGCGACCCATGGACTCCTTTCCTTAAAGGTCTTGGACGATTTCTAATGGGTTTCCCCATAGAATTCGTCCAACCTTATAATATAAGGCAGTCCATGGCCCAATTGCAATTATTTTATAATTACAATTCCAGTCCCTTAAGTTTAATTAATCTCTTTTAGTCACAAACTTAATTCTAATTAATTATTGACTAATATTAATTAAACAATATGATTTCTCCTTTAATATATTATTCTCATAATATATTAATAAATCATATTTAATCCTTTCTCTCCATAATTCATCCTATCAAGTTGCTTTGGTGAAGGCAACCCAAAAGGACCATGCACCATCGGGTCAAGTACATACCAAAATAGTTATGGACTTAGACACTAATCCAACAGTCTCCTACTTGGATAAGTCTAATAACTATTATACGTATGACTTCGGATCCTGATCTGCAATCGTAGCTTTCCAAAGCCGCTGTCAACTCTGATCCTATCAGATACGCGTGTCCTTTAGATATGAGATCATATATTCCTCCATTCTAGATATCGTATGAGACATGACTTCTAATCATTCTCTCTGTACTATTTCTCGAATTCCGATTTATGACGACTGACTAATTGAACAAATCAAATTAGCCCTAGCCCGGCCGAGCATTTACGTTTGTCATCACTAAATCATCGAGGGGCCCAAAGATATCGCTTTTATCCTACTTTGGATAAAAGGAACGGATAAACTTTGATTCAATGCTCGCTTGCACTCACTCACCGAATCACACACAACAATATGTTTTATGACACCAAGTTACTGGTGCGTTTACATATTATCAATGTGCAACCGATTTGCAAGATACAACTCACACATCTCGGTTTCAAGAATATAAGATGTTATCGTCTCACCAATCACTCGTGATAACAATCAATGAAGTGATCCAAGTGAGCGTGGGTTTAATCCAATGCTCAAATCATATTCATAAGCACTCATGAACGTTGCAGCAAACATTTGCTTATGTCTAATGCTCTTTAGACAATCCACACACCAATTCACGACAATCTTCATTCATACCTACTTCCAACATATGAATGATTGTGGCCCGTTCGAATAATTTGACTGTTCTAAACCAATTAAATTATTCAGGAAGTCAAAACATGCAAAGTGAAACACAAGAATAATACTAATCCTATATGGCCTCAAACCTGTGAGTATAAATAAAACACCTTTTATTTATCACCATATCGATTACTCATTATTTGTTGTTTCGGTTAATCAACTTCTTGCTTGAATTATTACACTTGTCCCATGCTCTTAGCATGCACACAATGTTTACCTATGGTTCTTACTTTGTGAAATAGATCAAATGAACACATTTCCAATCATACTCATTTCACAACTCCCAATCCTTTTCACAAGTTAAAGAATATCAAATTCTTGCCACTTATGGAATATGCCAGATTCTAACATTTTATGCAATGATCCTTTTGTAATGTCACTGCACTAAAGTCACAATGACTATTTCCAATGAAATTACAAAGTCCTCTATCGGAGATTGTCACAAGACAATTCCTTAGATATGATGTCTCTCACTCAAAGTACATTCCTTTGAACATCCTTTTGCATAAAGTTTCTAATCTAGACATAGATTTTCAATATTCAATTCCCAATATGGAAATCTTTCCATACTTACCATATGACAACTCATTCTCAATAGAATCTTATCTATTCATAATAATGTCGATATGGTCCATCCAATACTATACTTCCAACTACTCACAAGCGACCAATCCTCGGCGAACTTTGGATTGTCTTTTGATAGTTGTTTAATTATCTTAGTCAAAAACCGATTCTTGTCCTTTTTCCCTTTAAATGCGCTAGACATTTGGAAAATTTTAGAATGGTCAAATATTATAGCATTTGTAATCAATCCTATACCCAAAGCGTATGGAACACGATGCATAATGTCTAACACGGAGATTCGATACTCTATCAATCTTCTGCCATAATATTTTATGTGCTACGTTCTCAAAATTCGAACTATGAAGAGGAATGTCGTAATCATAATCGGATTTTTAAGAACGCGCTATGTTTCCTTGACTAAATTATTAATATTCCACAACCTAAGCCTTTAGATTTGAAATGAAGCATAATATTCTCTCCCTTAATTATAGTAAAACAACTTTACAACCCTTACGACTTTGCAAGGTGTAACTCTTGTTTTTCTATAATTAATATTGCTAACTTGCAACACTTGCCTTAATAATCATACAATCATAACATCTATGCTCCCACTATCATGATGATTATTATAAACATAACACATATGCTCCCACTAGCTTTGACATGTATTCAGAAACCAGCTTAACTTCCAGATAAACAATACATATTGAATTTCTTAAGTTCATGTTTCTAATACTTAATGCTTTGATAATCCTTTATCTAAGATTATACACCTTTCCCTTAGATAGCTCATATGTGTCTCTAAACAATTTAGACTAATTGCCAAATCTCACAATTCAAATTATGGAAAGGGATACCGTAACCATAATCGAATTCGAGAATACAATTTTCAGAATCACTATCCTTTTAAAATCTCTCTTAGTGAAAGCATTTCCTCACAGTCATTTTCATGAAAGAGGGAATCTTATGACATTTAGATTTTAATGGTGTATGTGTTCCTATCCATGTGAATTTGTTAAAACCAAAGTTTACGACAAATTCAAACTCATATGGACCGAACTTTCTTAATATTGATTTCTCTGCCTTATGGTAACACAGCTGCCCACCATGTCTTCCAAGTAGTTAAGCAGCTTACCTTTTCCTATCAATGTACTTTTCATTGATCAAGGTCCTTGCCTTTTATGTATTCAAATGAGAACTCACAAAACTCACATGCATAATTAACTTAATTGGAACGGCACAGAAACAAAATAATGTCAACACGATAGGTTGTAAACCTCAACTCGTGTGCTAGTGATGATCGATAAGGTCTATTTTGATTTGTTCTTGAAACCTTTCAAGACTATTAAGACTCCAACTGACTCCTTGACATATAAGATTCTCTTGTCAATAAACATTTCTCGACAAACAAATATTCAAGAGTTGGTGTAGTTTTTTTTTTATCAAAACACTTCATAAATTGGTCCTAGTTGGTCTTTGTCTTATCCAAGACATCACAACTTTCCACATTTGATGAATGTTATAAACCTTCTTAATACTTTTTCACTCAATGTCACAGTCTTAACTCTAAGACTTGTTTTGGAACGAAGTATGATTGACTTCTTGATTTAACCATTTCTTCAATTCTTGATTACTCTTCTTAGACATACAATTGCACTAAGACTCACTTAGAGGATCAATTAAGATATGGTTCTTAATCATTAAGACATATCATAAAGCATAAAAGGTACTCTCCCTTCTTCTTAGAATAGAGAAACTTTTATCTTTCTGCCTACTTGATTCTTCTTATTCGTTCTGCTATTGATCTAAACCCTTTAATCAATTCAGAATTACACTTAATCTTGTAAGTATAATCATATTTACTAAACCTTTAGTAAATCATGACGAATATCTTTATTATTCTTGTGGTGGACTTGATCAGCACACAACTTTGTGTACTCGATCTCCTAGTCCTTCACTCGACACTTTGTCAATGAATTAGTCTAATTTCCAAATGTGAAATTTCTCATTCATCGTGCAACCAAGTTGCATGATTCCAAGTTTCTGTTCAATTGAAACTTGGGCGATGAGAAACCTTCCCTATTCGGTAAATTTTCGACATTTCCACAAATAACATAATTAAGAATCAAATCCATTATTGCTAATAATAGAAACATTTTAACATCAATTTTTCATACACGCCATTGCAAAGATAAATAAATAAAATCAAATTTTATTTTATTGCGGAAAAAATTTGTCCTTACAATGCAATTCTTTGAAAAACTATGCTAATACATCTTTCTTAGCAATCTAATTCTAACTCTAAGTAGCAGCTCAAGAATCTAATCTTCAAGTAATGCGATCGAAATCCATTCCTCACGATTAGATTCTGCTCACTTCTTCCCTTAAGCTTCCTGTCTTTTCTTTGATCCTACAAAACATCAATTGTAATCTTATCACATTATGTATTAAGAATCTAGAATAGGAGCTTAAAAGAGTTAGTCAATGGATTTTACCTAAAGCAGAGCCATACGTTTTGACTCTCCCATCTCTTAGATCTCTTAGGTAAATAGGACAGCTTCGTCTCCAATGCCCCTTCTCTTGGCAATAAAAGCAAGTTGACTCTTTTGGAACAGGACATGGAACTACTTCAGACATTGCCTTTCTCTTATCATCAAAATTTTTTATCATAGCATGTCTTTCGTTGTCATTGTCTATATCCATAAAGGTCTTGAAGGCAGATTCACCAATTAACTTTGCTTTTTCTATTACGCCAAACCATTGCTGATTCAGCAGCAATAATCATATAGGTGAGATCTATAAGTGTTACATCGTGGTTCATCATATAGTACTCTCTTACGAACTCACTATATGAGTTAGGAAGTGACTGAAGAACCCAATCAACAGCCATCTCCTCACAGACAACGGATCTCAACATTCTTAACCTATCAATGTGTGACTTCATCCCTAGGACGTGTGCACACACTAACTTTCCTTCTTTATGTTTACTTGCCAAAAGGGCTTGAGTGAGCTTGAACTTTTCAAGCCTTCGAACTTGTGGGTTAGGGAGAATAATTGGAGGAGGTGGAGGAAGTGAAGCATGATCTCTTGTTCCTCGATCGAATCGTGGAATATCATCATCATGTGGAATGCTTGTTCCATGGGATTTGGGAAGACCATAGTTGTCATACTTTGACATCTACAAAACGGGAGAAAACAAATTCAAGTTAGTTGATTGATTGAGTCCTTAATAAATCACTCAAATGAGATATTAAGGCTAGGACCCAACACAATATGCTACATCCTAGAAAAGGGATGTCGTAATCTAGTTGCAGAATATTTGAAGGTAAGTGAATGACGATTCACTAATTTTCCACCATGAAAAACGAAAAAGAAATTTAAGTTTTAAATTTATGAAAACTCCTAGATCCTTTGATATTCATTGAACATTTCAATGGCATGTTTAAATCTCGATATGCCCCTCTAGTTTGTGACTGGGATGCCGAGGATCACAAAGCGGGTGTGAATAACCATGCAAACTTACATGGTGCCCTTACATGTTACAGTCACCTATTCGATGTGCCGGTAAACCACACACACTCCACCGAACTATGACAAACATTGAGTCACCCTTTGCTACCTTTGCTTAGAACCATTTAGTGTGCCGGTAAACCACACACGCTCCTCTAACGTCTTCGCAAGGGCACAAAGTGTAATTTCATGGAATTGCATCAATTCACTTTTGCCTAAGTAACTAAGATTGGGAATTTGTAAAAACATTTAGTTACTTTTGTACTTCATTATACTTATAATGGGAGGTTTCTGTCCTATCCTACCCGTTCGGCTAACGACCCTCCACTAGTCAAGAGTGTGGTGGGTAAGAGTAGATACCCATTCAATCGCCATTTTATAGGCAATTTCCTTAAACACCCCTTATAGACTAGCTTCGTGAATGAGGCCTACTAACGGTCAAACTGACTTTTACTCATACATATATATATATAATGTTAGACTTTTAATGTTATATATAGTATAGGGTGTATTTTACACTTTTTAAAATACTAGGTGGTCAAATTTAACAATTATACTTTTAATTTAATTAATTTGTAAACCAAAACTTTTATGGATTTATTAAACCTCTTTTAAGTATACACCTTAATTAATTAATAAAACCATAAGGGTGTGATTTGAACTTTACAAACAATACTAGGGTTTTAGCATTTAACATTCCTAAATTAAACTTTTTAATCAACTTTTAAATTCCAAAACTTGAGGGCAAGTTTTGAAACATTTCAAAACATTAGGGTTTAGAATTTAAATATACATCAAAATTAAACTTTTAGTCAAAATTTAAATTCCAAAACTTGAGGGCAAGTTTTGAAAACTTTTCAAAACATTAGGGTTTCAACTATTTAAATTTCAAAACAAAACTTTTTAGTTCAAATTTAAACTATAAAACCTAAAAGGGAAAATTAAAACTTTTCACAACACAAGGATCAAATAATAAATAATATAAATTAAACAATTAGTTTCATCATTATCTATATTTGACCTAATTTCAATTTCTTGCAAAATAAGTTACCCAATTAATACAAATAATCAACTTTAATCATATAAGGAAGTTATTATCTAATCAATTGGTAATTATCTTTTGTTTAATCAAAGATATACTCAAAAATATGAATAAAATCGGATTTTAATGAACTAAAACAGATAAGGCAAGTATCCATGAGTAAAACAGCAAGAAATCCCGAAATCCCCTCTTTCTGACGCTCTAACTCGCCGAGTACCCATATGGACTCGCCGAGTAGGGGCCTACTCGCCGAGTCCACAATGGGACTCGTCGAGTTCATCAGGCTCACAAAAATCGAATTTTTCAAGCATGAACAAGTTAACAAGGCATCAATACAATAGAAACCAATCAAGGCTCTGATACCACTGATGGGTTTTAGTCATAAGAACATCCTATGTGCTCATACAAACCCTAATGCTTGGATCTAGGTTTCTCTATTGTACATGCAAGTTATCCAAGACTATAAACCCTAATTCTAGCATACAAGTAATCATATTAACATAAGAATGGGTTTAAGATATTACCTTGATTGTTATGTAGCAATAACAATCACAATTCCTCCTTGTAATGACTTTAGAAAGCTTAGAGTCACAAATGTCACTCCTCTAATGGTTCACAAACACCAAGAGCAAGAGGATGAAGAGGAGAAGAGAAAGAGGCTGCCCAAAACATGTGGAAACCCTAGAAGGAAGCTTGTCCACATTTTTGGGCATAAGGGTTCCTTAAATAGTGAGGCTATTAGGGTTATCTAACAAGGAAACCCTAATTTGGATGCTTAAACCCTAAGCAACCCATGGACTCCTTTCCTTAAAGGTCTTGGATGATTTCTAATGGGTTTCCCCATAGAATTCGTCCAACCTTATAATATAAGGCAATCCATGGCCCAATTGCAATTATCTTATAATTACAATTCCAGTCCCTTAAGTTTAATTATTAATCTCTTTTAGTCACAAACTTAATTCTTATTAATTATTGACTAATATTAATTAAACAATATGATTTCTCCTTTAATATCTTATTCTCATAATATATTAATAAATCATATTTAATCCTTTCTCTCCATAATTCATCCTATCAAGTTGCTTTGGTGAAGGCAACCCAAAAGGACCATGCACCATCGGGTCAAGTACATACCAAAATAGTTATGGACTTAGACACTAATCCAACAATTACCTCTTCCCCTTCACCCACCAACTTCAATAATTGTGGCTTGTGTGATGAAAACCCACAACATGTGAGTTGTCTTGATGACTTAAACCAATCATCTTCAACCCCAACTGATCATGTTCCGTCATCTCCATTTCCTGAGGTAGCTCAAACACCTCCAAACCCCTCGACACACGCACCAGCCCCCTCGGCCCAATCACCGATTGAATCCATTCAGACCGACACCTCCACCTCACCTGCCCCTGCCTTTAGCCTACCACATACAGCCACACAACCATTTGCTCCTGTTGTTCCTCCAATTACTTCAACACATCCTATGGTTACACGGGCTAAAGTCGGGGTTTTTAAACCAAAGTATCGAGATGATCTGTCATACACTGCTCTTCATTCGACATTATTTGCTGCTAGTGATCCCACCACCTATGAGTCTGCTGTGTCAGAATCACATTGGGTAGATGCCATGAATGCTGAAATGTCTGCCCTTCATCTTAATAAAACTTAGACCTTGGTGCCTAGGCCTGATGATCGTAATGTGGTCGGTTGCAAATGGATTTTTCGAGCCAAATATCTGGTTGATGGCACGGTTGATCGCCATAAAGCGCGTCTTGTTGCCCAAGGTTATAGTCAACTACCGGGTGTTGATTATTCTCTTACCTTTATTCCGGTTGTCAAGGCATCTACAGTTCGTATTGTTTTGTCATTGGCGGTGATTAATGACTGGCCTCTTCATCAACTTGATATAAATAATGCATTCCTTCATGGTACTTTAAGTGATCTTGTTTTCATGGAGCAACCTCCGGGGTTTTCTGATCCTTACTATCCTAATCATGTGTGTCGCCTAAACAAAGCTCTCTATGGTCTAAAGCGGGCTCCTCGTGCTTGGTTTCATCGCCTTAGTACCTTTTTAACGAGACATGGTTTTGTGTGCAGTCGTGCTGACCCCTCACTCTTTGTCTTCAAAGGAGATTCATGTGTGCTTTACCTATTGGTCTATGTTGATGACCTCATTCTTACCGGTAATGATGCCACCATTCTTCGCTTTGTCATCACTCGTTTGGATAAAGAATTTGCCATTAAAGATCTTGGCCAACTAAATTATTTTTTGGGTCTCGAAGCATCGTACACATTGACTGGTATATTTCTTATTCAGTCTAAATATGCTCATGACATCCTTACACGACCTGGTCTCCTTGATGCTAAACCTGTCCCCCACTCTGCTTGCCTCCAATACACAGTTTATTTCCAGTGGTGATCCTTACTGCAATCCTTCACATTATCGATCTCTTGTTGGTGCCTTGCAATATCTTACAATCACTCGAACGGATATTTCGTATGCTGTTAACCAACTCAGTCAGTTTCTTCAAGCTCCCACTACTTCTCATTATCAGGTAGTTAAACGGTTACTTCGTTACATCAAGGGAACTATCCCCTTTGGTCTTTCTTTTTCCAAACCAAAGTGTATAACAATTGTGGGTTATTCAGATGGTGACTGGGCTAGATGTTTGAAGACCCGTCGCTCCACTTATGGCTACTCAATATTCCTGGGGGGGGGGGGGGGCAATCTTGTATCCTGGAGTGCCAAGAAACAACCAACTGTCTCTTGATCCAGTTGTGAATCTGAATATTGAGCTGTGGCAAACATTGCTGCAGAAATTATTTGGATCACTCATCTACTACGAGAGCTTCATGCTCTTCCACCCTCTAGACCAACGTTGCTATGTGATAATAAAAGTGCTCTTTTTCTGACTCAAAATCCAGTCTCTCACAAACGTGCCAAGCACATTGATCTTGAATACCACTTTATTTGTGAACTCGTATCGTCTGGGAAACTTCATACTGAGTTTGTTCCTACCAAGCTTCAAGTGGCTGGCATTTTCACCAAGAGTTTGCCGCGTCATCAATTTGAGTTCTTTCGAGAAATGTTACGTATTGGTCCGCAACCGTTTCTCTTGAAGGGGGATATTAGACAACATTAAGAATCATGTACATCTTCTATTTTGTGTGTATGTAATTGTATGTTTTCTAATTATTTGAGGATGTATCTTGTAAATTCCTTTTGTATAAATCTATTGTCTCTCCATCTTATTTGGGGTGACGAGTTATATTCTCAGGGATTAGCACTTAGCAAACTAAAACCAAGAAACCCACAAACCGAGTAAAACTGGTAAACTGAAATCAAAAAAACTGAAAACGAAACAAAACCGACGGTTAGTGTTTCAATTTTTTTAAAAACCGAAAAATCGCGTTTGGTTTCGGTTTTTACCCAGAAACCAACCCATACTTGATTGTGTTTTGGTTGTAATAAACTATTATGGGCTTTGGTTGTAACTTGTAATAGACTATTTGTTGTAAGACTCATGTTTTTTTTGAAGTATTTAACTTAAATTTGGTGTTTTTTGAAATATTTAACTTGTTGCTTCATCTGTGAAAAATGGGTTAAAACCCAAACCGACCCATACACAACCTTAGGAAATATAGTTCACTAAAAATTATACATTTTTTCATTTTATAGAACCTCATCTTAAATATGTTTTAGAAAGATGAGTCAATTCTTATCCCATCTATGAGTGAGTGGGTGTATATATGTTCATCTTTTAGTTGAGTGAGCGGATACGAATAATAGCACCCTTTATATGTGTTCATCTTTTACGTGAGTGAGTGGATATGAATAATAACACCCTTTATATGTGTTCACCTTTTATCAGGGCGGCTTTACGTATTATAAAGTTAAGTTAGGGCATAGGGCCCCATTTTGTAAAAGGCCCCACTTACCTAAATCCTTTAATATTGATTGTCGATACTTTGTTCTCCATTCATTGATATGTACGTCTCCATTCGCTCATATGCACGCCTCCATTCGCTCATATGCACCCTTGACACCGCAAATCAAATGCGACAATCACCCTTCTATGCTTCTTCCTTCCTTCTCCTTTCTTGCACTTTGAATATTGATTATCGATTATGGGCTTTTACAATCTCGATTCTTGAACACTGAAAAGGCTACCTGAACCGCTGCAATTTTTTCCTTCTCCATTTTCGGCTTATCTGATTGTTCATTGTTCAAAAATCTCTGATGATTCATTGATTCAAAGTATGTGCAATGTTTTCACTTGATTTTTTCATCATCTGATTATCTATTAGGATTAATAGCCGATTAAGATTAATTTTTTCCATTATTTGATTTTCCATTGTTTCTTGTTTATTGATTAATGCTTGATTTCTTTTTTTTTTTCTCATTGATTTTTTATTTTTGAGTTGGTGTTTCCACTCATATTTTGCATTGTTGGCGTGTTGCTTGAAGCTGAAGAATGTTGTCATTTTAATTAAAACACAGGAAGTTTGAGTTAGTGATTTTCGATTTATTTGTTCCTTTGTTAATTTAACTTGAAGCTAAAGAATGTTGGTTATTGATCGTTTTCTATATATGTGGCTTGTTCATTTGATTTCTATGTTGAGTTGTGCAAATTTTAGTTATAAATAATCATATAAGTTTGAGTTCTCCATTTAATTAAAACTCTGCAAGTATGCAAGTTTAAATAGAAAAAAAAAGCAGCCTTCACTTTTATATTTGTTTTTATTATACAATTTAAGTATAGTAGCAATCAAACTCGTTGAGCCGCCCCTGCCTTTTATATGAGTGACTGGATATGAATAATAACACGCTTTCTAGAATCTTTTACATTTTTAGGCATGTATGATAAAACTAGTTGGTAGCTGATAGCTAAAATATGTAGCCTTTTACTTTTATTTATATATTTGTGTTTGGCAATATTAGTTATTAGCTTATAAATGTGTAAAATTAGTTAAAAATTCTGAAAAACTAAAAGCTTATGCTGCCAAACAAATATATTTTTTTCTAGTTTTTTCTTAATAACTAAAAGCTTTAAAAAGTTATATGTTAAATTAAAATAAGAATAAGATTTATAAATATTTCACCGTTGGACTCCCACTTAAATTTACCATTGTCACACCAATAACAAACAGAGAGAATACTTGATTTTGGTTGGTGATGGTTGTGTATATGTATATATTTTGTGATGTATGTCACTATTTGTCTTTTATAGTGGAGAATACTTTATAGTGTCTTTTACTTGGAGAATAAGTTATGTGTTTGAACATGATTGGACTGATCGTAAAACCTCTTACAACAATGATGGTCGTATACATAAAAGCTTGGATTGTGTTTTATTATTGGTAGATGATGCGTATATAACAAATTTTTTTCATACACAACAATTTATGCATTAAAGTATTGTATTATACAACTCTATAAAACATAAATTGTTGTGTATGGACATAAAATTGTTGTGTACGAATCACTTCCTTTTATTATTAAATAAAGTTTATGTTAAGCTTGAGCTTGTAACAAGATAAGCTTGAACGGATCAGTTGTTTACGTCCTTATTTCAACACATAAGTCCAATGGTTTAGGACAGCATATTAATTTCACTACTTGAGCATCTTAACCCTAATGATGCTTAAGTTTGGACCCTAATGGTTAGGCCAAAGAACCCCAAGAGATTAGCCATAATTTCAAATTTTATAATTTTAAATGATTTGAAAGTCAAGTCCATTTGAAGTTGTATTGCTTTCTCTTGCATTTCTCATGAACATGTCTTTGAAGTTTGAACATGTTGATAAGTTACTAACTTAGTATACACCATATTAGGTTTTAAATACTAAAAGTATTTGAGAACTTCCCAACAATGCCTGATGATTAAGAATTTGATATGAAGGTAATGCTAATGGTGGGTTCATTTTAAAAAATGCATGATTTATAGTTTTAAGTAACACTATATGTACTAATATGACATGCTTTTGTGTAATGTATAATTTGTCAAACAATAAGGCTTGAGGGACTCGACTCGCCAATCAAGTCGCTAAGATATCAAACACCACCCCTTAAGATTCAATAAGGGAGGTGCTAAGAATGGGTTGCCAAGCACGTAGCAAGAGGAGAGAGAAAATGTATTGGTGGATTCTAATTTGTTCATAGCTATTGTTTTCTTTTTCTCTTTTTTACCTTCAAAATAAACTCTATTAATTTAACACACCACCACTCCCTATGGTGTGCTAAGAGTGCTACCACTCCCTTCGGCCTAAGTGAAACCAGCAATGAAATAGATCACTTTTAGAAACCATAATAAATCTCAAATTGAAATGTAAAAGGGCAATAGTAACATGTTGGACATCAAAAGACTATGCTTACACAAACCTGACAATGGATGTTGGTTATAGAACTATTTTTGACATTTAAAACACATGAACTCTCTCGTTTTTGAAGATGTGTAGTCTATGAAAGCTAGGACGATAAGGCAATCTGTTGAAGTAGCCACCAAATACTTCCCTATATACAACTGTTTTCCTCCGTGGACAATAAACAATTAGATTACTTTCATTATTTTCCATCAAAAAAGTTCCAACATATCAAAATCAGGTTTGATAATATATTTGATCACCAACTCTTTATGCCAAGAATTCTTGATCCCATATTCCTTCATCAGCCAAACCGTCATGTTAGAATCATAGGTATCACATCGACATAAACACCCCTTTAGGACTCCCAAAGTTCCTCTGAAACTTTCTTTTATAGCTTCATAGGGAGGTGAAGGAAAGAGCTCAAATGTTTCTTTGTCAAAATCAAAAGAACAAATTTTTTCAGGGAAATCGTTGCCAACAATGGTCCAATGAGCATGCCCATTCAAATATGGCCCATAGGGTGTATTTGAGACTCTTGGAAAATGGGTGCAAGATTAAGATCAAGACTCATGACAGGGTCATGGTGTAAACGATGGTGATCGAGTTCGTCTTCAACCTCCACCCACTTCAAAATGCCTGTTTCAAAGCCACCTGTCATTTCTTCTTTAGAATTACGATAAATCATGAAGCCTGTAGGTGATCTCGAGGGCTGAAGATGAGCAAAGTAAGTGTCCAAAACTATATTCAGCCATTTCTTGCATACACACTTGCAGTGGATGATTGTCTTCACAGGAAGCCTTGAGAGGATATTGATGGTTGATGGCTGTTTAGTAAATTATGGGTTTAATTTGAAAGGATTTTTGAAGACAGGGGCTGCTTGGTAATTCTTTGGCTACCCTTGAAAACTATATTTGAAAACAATTTTGAAAATTACTTTGAAATTTTTTACAGATCTTTAGTTTAAGTCTAGATTCACACGAATGATCATCCAATTCTCTCAAACCATGACTCTAATACCAACTTGTAACATCCCAAAAATAACAATAAATTTTTTCATTTTTAATTAAAGTAAAATCATTGTTTCCAACCAAAACTCAAGTCATAAGAAACCAATGTCAAGTACAAATATTCCAAAAACAATGTATCATAATATCTCCAAAACATGTCACCGAAGGATGTGTACGATCACGCCTTTGCATTGCCCCGATCATCTAAAGTATTTAAAACATAAAACTTAAACTGTAAGCCGAAGCTTAGTGAGTTCCCCATAATACCAACACAAAAATATATAACATCATGCATGCTGGGTCCACAACCATCAGACTGGATTACCCTTAATCCCACAACATGAGTCTGACTTGCCTTCCTGGCCCACAACTCATGTCTGGATTGCTCCCGAGCCCACATCGTAAGCCTAGCTTGCCTTTCTGGCCCACAACTTATGTCTGGCTTGCTCCCGGGTTTGTTGGCTTCTACACAGAGCAATGTTACCTTAACCGAACCGCACTATGTCGACATATGCAACAGATAAATATATAACCAAAAAATAGATAACCATACAGATCTAACATGTCACTATAGTATAGCAACATCCTAAATTAGGATACATAATCTACTGGGCCGACATTGGTGCCTTCGACCCCCAAGTACGGTGAGGGAACTCACCTCACTATCCAAAGAGATATCAGAAAAGAATGATGTTCCAAGTGTCAACTCTACAAGTCACCTATACAACAAACAGTGACCTAAACTCAAACTACATCTCAAATTATCCAAAATAACCCTAAGTCCAAATTGGTCAAAATTATGGTCAAAGGAAAAACTCAAAAGGTCAACGGATTCAACTTAGACTGAGTACGCTCAGCGTACTCAACCACTACGCCCAACATAGTGCACTCTTAGCCATATTACGGGCTCTTGACCAGATACGTGCAATGTACCATCAGGTACGCTCAACGTAATCGGCTGACACCCTTTTTCTCTATTAATAGTTTAATACACCATGTCCAAAACTCAGATCTAATTCCAATTAACATTCTAAGTCATAAAGTTTCTAACTTTATGACTTTCCAAGGCTAGAAAGGGTCCAACAACTAAACCCTAACTTAATACACAAACCAAAACCGCATATCTCATGCATGAAAAAAGGAAAGGGACTAAGATCACATTTTTATGGTTCCTAATAGCTCCTTAATGGATAAAGTTTCCAACTTTATCCATTAGGATGGTCCAAATAACCAATCTCTAGTCTTTAAGTCTTAAAGCGATCAAAAATGCATCTTTCTCAACGTAATCCATTAAGTCCAAGTCTCCAACCTTCAGATCTGAATCAATATGATGTTTAGATTGATAAAGTTTCCAACTTTATCCATAACAAGGTCACAAACTTTCAAGGTCTAAACTTTATGCACTAAAGTGACCAAAAAGTGACAAATATGAAAATTAACAAGATCTATGAAACTAATGAGTAAGCTTGAAGCTTTTTACTCACAAAGGACCAAAAATGATGTAATCTTGTTGGATCTATGCTTGAATCCTTCTTCCATACACTTTGTCACCACCTTGTTCTTTAAGATTTCACCTTCTAATGGAGAAATAAGCTCATAAATGATGCCAATGATCAAAATAAGTGAGAGGAGGATTGGGTTTGGAGTTAGAGGCCTAAGAGGGTGAAGGCTCATGCTAGGAAGGACCCTCAAGGTGTAAGAGACCTTAAATAGGGCTCAAAACTATGAAGTTGGACTTTTAACATTGCGGCGGTACGCCCAATGTACCAAAAGTTACGCCCATCGTAACGCCCTAAAAATGCATATCTTCAGCCTAGTACGCCCAACGTACTACCTAGTGTATGCCCAGCCTACTACCAGACTTCCTTTTCCAGCTTAACTTCAAACATCCATAACTTTTTCATTTCAACTCCATTTTCAGCGCTCTTTATATGCACGGAAAGGTATTGAAGAGCCCCGTAATCCTATTTAATTACTTTTGACTCAAAACATACCAAAATAAAACTATTAATTCATGAAAGAAGTCAAAAACATCGTTTTTCTCATTTTACCGTGACTCGAAAACACAAACTAAGATCTTGGATCACATAACCAATAGTAATACTATCCACATCCAATGGGGTCTAAACCTTATTCCTTGAAGCCTAAGGCCTTCACTTGATCCATTTACTGTCCAAAATCCTAAAATAAGAACTTCTCAAAACAGGATGTTACAAAAGGTCTAGAAAAATTATTACTTTATAGACATGCATACTCCATGCATGTCCTTTATCCATTCTAGGCCAAAGGTGAAGAGATGACACCAAAACTCACAAGCATGGATCCAAAACTAAACCAACTTCCGGATCTCAACGTTATAATATACAAGGGACCCTTAGAATCCATAAAGTTGCTAACTTTATGGATCCTTTCCAATCAAGCTTGCTCAAACATGAAGAAAATGGGACAAAAGCTAGATCTAGCAACATAGAAGCATAAAGGTTGAATCTTGGACGCTTACAAAGGTCTAGAATGAGCATAAAATGATGGTGATGAGGTTCCTTGCTAGATCCACAACTAGAACACCTTCTTCTGATTCTCTGTCTCCTTCTTTAAGCTCCTAAATGTACTATTAGGCTAAGAACCACCAAAAGAGATTAGGGTTAGGGTTTTTCTGAGGTTTAAGTGGGATGGAGGCTGATAATAAACCCTACATTCAAGATAATGGGGCTTAAATACGAGGGAAACCCTAAAATATCATGGGCTTGGGCGGCAGCCTTCCTCTCGTCGTGACCACCTATGGGTCACGTCGTAAGTACAGACCCGAATACATGTTTCTTACTTGCTTTTCACGTCGTGACCACCCTATGGTCACATCGTGACACCTGTTTTTTTTCCCAAAAATCATACTTTTGACTCCTTAAAGCCCTAAACTGAACCATTGTGGAATACGAATGTCACATCTGATGGGATGTAGTCTGAATAACCGGCAAATTGACGACTGGAGGTAGGCATCGGGCCTGATGGTTGCATTGGAGGTGGTCCATTGGAGCCCATTGTGTCATTGGTTCAAAAACTGTACTTGTTTCGTAAGTATGATTAGCCTAGTGATTTGTAAATTGGTTTGATCCATGAGAAGGGTATGGTGAGGGCGACAGATTTCATGATTGTGAGTTGTTCCAACTTTGTTGATCTCATTGATTTCCTTGGTTCCATTTTTGGTGGCCATGACCTCCACGTCCCTTGAAACTTCTGTCATGTCCGCAAAGAATTGAACATCGATCGCGACTGCCTGCACTCTACCCGAATAGTTGTTATAGGTGGGAGTTTGACCATGTTAACCAACGGCAACGTTTGGTGATGATCAATCGACTGAAGTAGGAGCAACAAGAACAGTGTGAGTTTGATTTTGTATAGTGGTTTTTCTGTGTTGTTCCAGCTGTCACATGCTTAGTGGTTTTTCTGTGTTGTTCCAACTGTCACATGCTACGAGCCATCTGCCATGATGGAGAGCTTTGATTGATATATGCCCCGATGATATCAAATTCTAGTGGTAGTCTACGAACCATCTGTAAGATGAGTCTTGCTTCAGCGACAGGGTTATCAACATCTTCTAGTAGGTTTGCTAAATCTTTCAATTTCCGACAATAGGCTTCCATTGGCGAAAATGCAACCAGATTGAGATTGGAAAATTCTTGTTCGAGGGCTGCTACACTAGAGCCTTTGTTATTAATAAATTTTTCTTTGAGTTTGTTCCGTGCATCTATAGTAGTGGTATCACTTTCTAGAATTCGAACCATTAGTTCATCGGATAGAGTGTTGTATACCCATTGCAAAACAAGTGCATCAATCTCCAATCTCCACACACTGAAGATAAGTAGGACCGGTTTTCTTCATAGTTGGAGTGTCATCAGTATGATCGAGCACCTTGTAGGCTTTGGCATGAACACAAAACAATTTTGTCCACGAGGAGTATATAACGTTGGTGCCATCTAGGGTTCGTATCTTAGTTTGAATGTTTGTTACAATGTACGCTGGATGTAGAGTTGTGACCTTCACTTCGCTTGAACCAACATCATCTTTGCCCATGATGGCGACCTCTTGAAGGAGAAAGAAAGGGAGAAGATCGAAGGCATATGAAGATGCTTAGATAAAGTTGTAGCTATGGATTGAAGGGTAGCTGTCTGTTCCAGGGTTGTGGCTGTGATACCATAATAGCGATTACAGAATCATGAATTGCTTTCTATTGATAAACAATGCCCTATATAATGTATATATGGGATAAATGCAAACGGACACACCCATATAATCAGGAGATATAATATGAAATAATACAATAAAATACATCTTCCAAATATATATTATCCTAATATATGATCGGCTAATACAAAATGTACCTCAAAATGTTATATTTTATTTAATACATCTGTTCCATTTATGCTAACAAATACTAAAGTACTCCTATATTGAACAAAATAAAAACCGAAAATATTGACTAAGAAGTAACCTCAAATATTTTGAAGTGTTTCCAGAATATGTTGCAACCCGTGGACTACATTTTTGATATTCATCCGTTGTGGTGGGGAATCCGCGGAGCATGATACTCCAATCTTGATAATTGAAGCCACACAATGTTCTATATTATTTGCATTTTCTAACTTACCTTGCTTAGAAATAGCATCCTCTTGAAGAAAAGGTAGAATGTCATCATCAATAATATTGGTTATAGAGTCTGGCAAGGTTGTGTAAGCAAACTTATGAAGGTTAAGATCTTCGCGAAAGATGTTGTCTGTTGGCATTTTTCCTGTCATCACCTCCAATACTAGTATCCCAAAACTGTAGACATCACCACTAGTTGCCATCTCACTCCCGAGACCATACTCTGCAAATTATAAGCATTTACTTTAGAGAAAGGTAATACAAGAGATAAATAGGAGCATCTCAGGATAGATGAATCTTACCCGGAGGTGCATAACCGATTGTTCCCCGAATCACAGTTGTGTTGTTTTCGTTTGCATGTGTTCCAAGAAATCGAGTTAAACCAAAATCTCCAACATGAGCCACCATATCATCATCGAGTAGAATGTTGCTAGGCTTCAAGTCACAATGAACAATGGTTGATATGCAGTGATTGTGAAGATAGTCGAGTGCAAATGCAACATCAAGGAGAATATTTATTCTTTGAAGAAGGGTGAGTCTAGATTTACTTGCGGGTGAATGCAACCAATCATGTAAACTTCCATTGGGCATGAACTCGTATACCAAAGCTTTGAAGTCAT
Source organism: Lactuca serriola (assembly GCF_051521515.1). Taxonomy (NCBI): domain Eukaryota; kingdom Viridiplantae; phylum Streptophyta; class Magnoliopsida; order Asterales; family Asteraceae; genus Lactuca; species Lactuca serriola. The sequence continues at coordinate 185,460,086 of NC_136416.1, read as the reverse complement.
TGCCTTGAAAGTCAACACTTGAACATGAAGTCATTATCTTCAATAAATTCCGGTGTCGAATACTCTGCCATGCTTCACACTCTGTTATAAAGCTTTTGTGTGCACCTCGGTTTTGAAGATGCATGACTTTGACTGCAACATATCCATCATCATGTTTAAGGATTCCTTTATAAACAGAACTGAACCCACCCTTGCCAATCAAATTTTCTTCGGAGAAGCCATTGGTAGCCTTGAAAAGTTGAGTATACGATATTTTCATGAATTGTTCATCCGTTGATGATTGATAAGGTTGGCCTTTCCTTTTCATACACCAAACATAGACAAAGCATAACACTGTGAAAACTATGAATGCAATCAAAATGACTATAGCAAACAGTGGAAATCTTTTTTTAGCTTTGCGTGTCTCCTTGCATTTAAGTAACCCAAGTTCAACCAAGCCACCACAAAGCCTACTATTCCCCAAAACAGAAAATGCACTTGCATTGGCAAACACTCCTGTCATCGGTACTTCACCCTCAAAATCATTGAAGGATAGGTTTACGTATTCTAATAAGATCAACCGTTGTAAGAATTGTGGAATTTGGCCTGATAAATTATTATGAGAGAGATCGAGTTTCGAAACTCCTCTCATGGAACTTAACGATGGTGGTACCATGCCATTAAATAAGTTACCTTTAAGTGATAAGAATGAAAGGCTAATACAACCACCAAGGCTACTAGGAATGCTACCTGATAGGTTATTGTTGGATAAATCCAAAGAAGTCAGCATCTTGAGGTCACCAACCTCTATTGGAATCGACCCAAATAGGTTGTTTTTAGAAAGATCTAATGCTATGGTTAGAGATAAAAGTTGAAGAAGTTGTTTTGGTATTTGGCTGCTGAGTTTATTGTCATCAAGCTTCAACTCTAATAGATTATGACAATTTCCCAAGCTTGATGGAATATGCCCATCCAATCTATTGGAATGTAACCAAAGTTTAGTCAACAATGATAAGTTCCCAATGGCATCTGGAATCGGCCCTGAAAATTGGTTCCTATCTAGATAAGCAATTTGTAGGTTTTTAAGCTTAGAAATGGTATAAGGGATTTTTCCTGTGAACTGGTTATTAGACAAAACTAAAACTTCTAAGCCCACTAGATTACCTATACTTGAAGGGAGGTTTCCATATAAATTATTTCGTAGTATAACAAGAAGACGAAGTTGATCAGAAAGATTACCAATTGATGCGGGTAACAATCCCTGAAACTTGCAATTCCGAAGATCTAATCTCTCTAATCTACTGCAGTTTTTCATAGTATCAATAAACTTCATATCATCAGCTTCTCCGAATCCATAAACATTATCACCCAAGGTTATTGACTGGATATCATTTAGTTTTGAAAAGTCGATTCTCAGCTTCCCACTAAAATTATTGTTGTTCACCTCAAGAAGTCCTAACTTCGAGCAATTAGATATCGAGGGTGGAAGAGATCCGGTTAGTTGGTTATTCCTTAATTGAAGATACTCAAGATGAGGGAGCATTTCACATAAGGTTGAGGGAAGACTACCAACAAGCTGATTTTCAGCCAAGGAAAAAGTTATTAGGAGTGAGAGGTTATAAATGGAATGAGGGATAGTTCCATTTAAGTTGGTATAACCCAAACTAAACTCCGTTAAGTTTTTCCAATTGCCGAAGGTGTCTGGAATGCTCCCACCCAACGGGTTGTAGAATGCATTGAACACTTTCATTGACGTTAAATTCCCCAAGAAAGCTGGGATTCCACCTGTTAAGTTATTATACTGAAGTAAAATGAAAGTAAGTTTCGAGAGGAAACCAATCTCTTTGGGTATGCTTCCAAGTAGATTGTTTTCATAAAGTCCAATTATTTCAATGTTAGAACAACCAGACAAGTTGGTTGGAATGACTCCGTTGAATTTGTTAGAGCCAAGTTGGAGGTAACGTAACCTGGATAGACGACCAAGTTCATGAGGGAGGGTTCCATGAAAGCTGTTGTTCCAGAGAAATAACCCACGAAGAAAACTGAGGTTCCCTACATAAGGAGATATCGAGCCTTGTAGGCCTTGTGAAAACATGTTTAGAGCAATCACTCTTCTGTGTCGCTTCCCACATATAACACCACTCCAATCACAGAAATGAAAGGAAGCGTTCCAAGAGCTTAGAGATTCGGATGGATCCAGAGTGATCATCGACTTCAACTGCAGTAACGCCCAATAATCAGTCTCGTTTCCGCCATTAGAAGAAGAAATGGTGGTGGTAAGCAGAAACATTACAAGACTAGAAAAGAAGAACTCAATACGAAAGTTCATTTTTGGAACTAAATATAGGAGTAGGGTTAATTGCATGCTGGCTTTTAGATTTATACCCAGTTTTTGAATGTGAATGTACGTGACATCCACTGATAGACAAATTCCTTATCACCTTGACCAAGTCAAATTTAGGATTTAAATAGTCAAATTAATTACCTATAGGATATTGCAACTAAATTGATACTCATTTTATATTTACTCTTTAGTTGTTTCAATAATATTATTTATATATGTTAAATGGTATTAACGTAATAGTGAAATTAATGACAACTTCATGACCCTACGCATATCAACATAACCACTGCCTGTCCGCATTTAATTCCATTATGCAGAATTATATATGGTGACGAGACGTCCAACGAGTTCATGCAAATCAAGTAACCACACAAATTCAACAGACACATGCATAAGTTGTGATGAAAATGATTTATGTAGGGCACATAACTTAATTTCAATAGGTGGAGGATAATTGATCAATTCTATAAAATTTGATTTGGCTTTATAATTTTATACATAGCGTATATATCCTTCTAATCTGAAATGATCGACTAACTTGCTCTCATGATATCTTTTTTATACTTCTTTCTATTTAATTTAAAGTTCTATTGAGTAAAAAGTAAGAGGACTCACCTCACCTCGACCCACATCGCTCTCCCTTTCATAATTTCTTAGTGAGAGACCAGATGCGAGCCTACGTATATCTCAAGGGTGTCCATGGACACCCCTAAGTTTGGGGTTTCTTTTGTAGATTATATGATAAATTTTCGATAGACATCCTTTGGAAAGACAAATTGGACACCTATAGCAACATAAACATAACATAATATAACAAAGTGATTTTAATTTTTAAAACTTGTCAAAGATAAGATCAAATCCAACCTAATTTTAATCTTTAAACTTGTAAAATGTAGTGCAACTGTATTAGGAGGTTAGGCGATGGTTACCAAAACAAAATCTTTTCTTTAAATATCCTTTGAAAAGATAAATCTTCTCAAACTTGTAAAATATAAGGTAAAAAAGACTACGATGGGAAAAAAGTAAGAAAATGGTGGAAACGCAAAACCCTTAAAAAATAAAAAATCATCGGGCTGTTGTCGTCTTGAAATTTTTTCTGCCACCACCAACTCTTTTGATGCTTCCAACATGGTCACGGTTCTACCCATCTCCATCTTCAAATATTATGGGATCTTGGTTCTTCCCAACATGGTCAGATCCCCGCTAGCGGCCCATCTTCGCCATCTACCGTCTCTTTCCGTCGACCGTCGACCGGCCGGTACCTTCTCCATTACACTCGTCTTCGTTATTTTGAGGCTTCTCTCTTTCTCTCTATTTAATATTTAGTCTATTGCATTGTGTGCTGAACCACCTATAATCTTGTTACCATTAAATACAAGTCAAAGTCTATATACTTTACTAGCATTACTGTTGTTCAAGTCAAAGCCTATAAACTTTACTAGAATCACTTTTGTTTAAGAGGAACGTTACTTGGTTAATGGTATATGGTATTATCTCCCAATATATATATATATATATATATATATATATATATATATATATATATATATATATATATATATATATATATATATATATATATATATATATCCTCATTCTTTTAGTTTTCATTTTCTTTCTAAATATTTTGATTTACTTAAATTATAGATTTATAATTATATTTATAACTACAGTTAATGAATCCCAAATAATGTTAATTAAATATGGTGTTGCTTGTTTATAAATTTGGTAATATTATATATTATTGATTAATGATTTTGAGTTTGTGACGATTACAGTATATTTTAGGTATAATATTAAAGTTCTTTTAGAAATGAAACAAGTTATTTTTCTCATGAGAATAGAAAACCAAATTGAAATAATGAACAATAAACTCCTTCTTAGAAGTATGAACTAAGTTACAGTTAATTTTTTATTAATTAGATTTTATAATTGAAAAACCGACCCGATAACAAATGTTTTTGATCAAATTTTTTTTTTCACCTCATTCAATTTGGACACACGTGAGTTTAAATCTTGCATTCGCCACTGTGAGAGACAATCAATGACCTCGTAACCCTGCAATATAAAATCATAGGGATTTGTTGAGAGTGGATGCCACAAGAGGATGCATAGGTTTAAACCGACGTCTAAGGAGGAGATTTGTGTTTTGTTGTTGTGCATCATTCAGAAGAAAAAAAAACCACCATAATCTTGCACATCATTATATACTTATAAAGCTAGCATTTTTTCTTAAATCTCATGCATTTGAAACTCCCATTCATTTTTCCTTTAACCACATTCATTTGAAACTCCCATGACTTTTCAATTTCTTTCTAATAATGATTATAAGTTGGTTAATAAGCTTAAATAAATATGAAACCTAAAATGTAATCATATATAAACTAAATTTCAATATTAAAAGAATATATATTTTCTTCTACTTATAAAGTTATGTTTTTAACATTTAATATATTATACTTAATTAATTAGGTTTAATATGTTGTTGTATGTAAACCATTATCATTTTAAAGCTACAATTTTTGAACAATTTGTGTAAAACACTTAAATTGTTATTTTAAATATAACCTTACAAGATCAACTTAAATATAAATTTTAGTTAAACTTAAGTAACCTAAAGAATATTTTGTAAATAGTTAAAAATGATAAATTGTAGTATCTTTCTAATAATGATTATAAGTTGGTTAATAAGGTTAAATAAGTATCAAACCTAAAATGTAATCATAAATAAACTAAATTTCAATATTAAAATAATATTTTTACTTCTACTTAGAAAGTTTTGTCTTTAACTTTTAACATATTATACTTAATTTATTAGATTTAATATGTTGTTGTATGTAAACCATTCTCAATTTAAAGCTACAACTTTTAAACAATTTGGACAAAATACTTAAATGGTTAATTTAAATATAACATTACAAAGTCAACTTCAATATAAGTTTCAGTTCTACTTAAAACTCAAAGTAAATATTTTGTGAATAGTTAAAAATGAAAAATTATAGTGCTAAATACAAAAACTAAATTGTAGTATCAATTTAACTAAAATATTTCCTAAAGATATTCGTATAATCGTTAAAAGTTTTCAAATAAGTAGTTTAAAATAACTTACAATAACAATAGTTAAAAATAACATTATATAAATGATTATATTGTTACCTTTAAAATAAAATAAAAATTGTTTGATGTTTTAAATAATTACAATGATAGAAATTAAAACGTTAAGCAAATAAATTCAAAAAAAAAATAATTTACAATAACAAAAACTATAAATAACATTAAACCATATATTATATTTAATTTTATTCATGAATAACCCACGGGTAGAGGCCATTCCAAAGATTGAGATTATGCAGTTTTAATAGATGTATATATTATCATATAATTCAAATTAATCAATATATTATATCAACTTAGTATACGAATTATTATATAAAATTTAATAACCACATTATTGTTATATTTAAAAAACATATATTGGTAAATATTTCAGCTATATAGATGCTTCTGCGCAACGCGCGGACATTCGCCTAGTATTAGAAAACAGTCCGTCATCATCTCCTATGTTTAGCTGTTTTTTTTTTTTTTGGAAAACTGAAGTTCAAATGGTTGTGGAGACTTGATTTGGATTTTTTTAAGTTCGGCAACTTCAAAATCAAACCTAAATCGAAACAAACCCAGATCAACCTACAACCACGACACGTTGATATGTCGTGACTATCGCGACAAGATGTTGTGGTTATAGCTTGACCTATGATGAGGACATGTTGTGGCTATAGGTCAACCTACAACGGCAACATGTCGCTATAGGGCGACCTACAATCAGTGCTGGGGATGAGACTGTGCAACCTATGCACATGAACAGGGCCTTCATCTTTTAGGGGCCCATTTTTTATTAATAATATACTATATCAGTTTTGGCCCAAAGTAAAGTCAACGTAAAATAGACAAATAGTCCACTAATGGGTCACGTAAGGCAGAAGGCGGCATGAGGAGCAATGTGATAAAACCAATTCGGCAATTCGTAAATCGTTATTCACTAATTCTCCTTCTGTATTCTTGCTCTAAGCCTCTATTCCTCTAAACGACACAACAGGTCAGCAACAACAGCAACATCAAAGGAGATCGACAAGACAACTCAGCCTTAGCGAGACAGGCAAACAATAGCGACATCAACATTCAAGGGTAGCAGTCGGTTTTAATCTGTATTCTGTAATCACTAATTGTCAAATCAGGTTGACAATCACTCAACCAGGTAAACGATTATATCAAATTTAATTTTACATTTATCAATGAGATAATTAGACAGTTATCATTATCAATTACATTATATTGACAAATTTAGTTTTTATCAGTTTTAATGTTTTATCGATTATCATTATCAGTTTTCCTTGAAATCTTAATTCTTGATTCTTGAATACTTGAAATCTTAAATATTGAAATCTTGAATGTTGAATCATGAATGAATGTTGTCATTGTTGGAATCCTAAATTAACTCAAAAACTAAAAATTAGAATGTTCTTCCCAAAATACCATTGGGTCATATTATTGATTCAATCATTCACTGATTCTTGAATACTTGAAATCTTAAATGTTGAATCATGAATGAATGTTGTCATGTTGAATCATTATTCATTTACCGGGTAGTCGGTTAGCGTTGCCATATGTAACTACTCATTAAAATACTATGATTTTGCTATGTTTATTACTAGAAAGTTTATCGTCGTTTTAAAAAATATCAATTTATGTAATTTAATTCGTTACATATTAATGCTTAAGGGCTTTTTTTCCACCTCGTCCCGGGTATTTGAATCCTCAGGACCGGGCCCTGCCTACAATCATGCCATGTTGGTAACCAAAGGTAAACCTATAGCAACGACATTTCATTGCTATAGGTCAAACAATGGTGACGGCTATACATAATTTATTAGTTTTTTTTTTAATTTCTTAAAAGTATATAGCGACTAACTATCATGATGATATGTCATAACTAAGCCCTATGGCCTAACTATTAGAATGAAGGACTTCGACAAACACAGTTATCTGGACGATTAAAGAAGCGAAAGATTGAAACAAGAACACAAGGATTAAAATGGTTCACTTCAAGCTACGTCTACTGTAGAACTAGAAATAAATTTTATTGATAATCTTCAAAAATACGAAAATACATTAATGTTACAATAAATGACATTATTTATAGAGAATCTTTGACCTACAATTCTTCTTAGACTGAGCCCATGGACCCATGACAACACCGACATAAGTTGGCCCATGAACATACAAACTTGTTTTCCAAGAAACTGAATGAACAAATTTTTCACTTCTCCACTGCTAGCAACTTCTTGTATTGTCAGCTTTACAGCCTATATCCTCAAGATTCTGTTGACCGAGACCTTTGATGCTAATAGAAGTTTGTAATGCTTATAGAAGCCTCTAATGTTAATAATGGAAGTCTATAATGCTTACAAAAGCCTCTAATGCATTTATATTAGATCAATATCCACATCTCAACATGCCATGAACAACAAAATAACTAGAACTCTCATGACTTCCTAGTATAATCAAATTACAAGAATTAATGTTACATACCTTCGATTTGTTGTAGTAAACAAATCACTTTAAACGCCTTATAGAAAACCTTGGAAAACAATCACTGAAAATCTTGTGCCTAGCTCACACCTAAAACACTAGAGACCCTAGAATGAAGAGGAGAGGGAAAAGAGACTAAGAATTTTCATTTATATGCTTCTTAAGAGGAGAGTTTTTGAAAATTCTAGCCCAAGGGGTCTTGATATAGTTGGTGGATATCCCTAAGAAACCCTAGATAATGATAACCCATAAATAGGTAATTATCTAGTTTCCTAATTATTCATTTGGAGCATTCTAGATTACCATAATAGGGTATCTGTCACACCCCCAAACCGGAACGGCGGAAACGTTCCGGGGCGGATGACTTCATGTGGTAGCGTAACAAATGAATACATAGTAAAGAAAGCAATACAACCATCATATATATAATTGAAAGTTTACATTGTTAAAAGGTACATGTTCAAAACCAATTACAATATGATGCCAAAATATGTATTTAAACTGGCGCCGCAGCGTCCCTTCTTCAAAAGCTGTTTGTTACCTGTAATTACTGAATCCCTGGGACATACAAGTAGTTTTGAAAGAGTAGATCAACATTTAAGCTGGTGAGTTTCATAAGTATTAAATGACAACGTTTGTATGAAATGAAATGTTTTGTTTTTGTTTGTTTGTTCCTAGAAAATCCCATATTTTCTACTAGCATAAATGTAGCCTTCTATCAAGACCAATGTTTGTTTCTAGAAAATGTATGTACGTATAAAATTTCCAATACGTCTGAAAAACCCCGTAAATCAATGTATTTTTAATACCCCATGTGAGTTTTTATAACCATGCTATTGACTAGGAATGCCTATACGCAACGTTCTTCAGGCGTTGGAATGTTCTGACGTTTGTCACCCCAAATAGTGTATTGTAGCTAACAGTCAGGGCGTGGGGTTGTCAAGCCCGTATAGATCTATACACAAACACCATGCTCCCCCTCCAAGGGATTCTGGTATATAATACAGGACATGAAATGTGTACTCGAACGTACGTGAAGTTAATGTCTCAAAAAACTTAGTATAAAAACAGATTTACGTGTAAAAATGTTCATTTGTTTTTGTATGTGAAAGTGACTTCTTGAAAATAGTGTTTCTAGTATGTAAAAGTTAGTAATGTTCTCGTAAAACTATACTTATTATAGTTTCCTTTAAGTGTGTCTCGTTTGTATAGTAATCCCTAGTAAAATGCTCACTTGTTATGAAAAGTATAATTTTTATAGTGTCTAAAATGGACACATATACATACAGTATAAGCAGAGTGTTTGATTTATACATATATAACAACATTTTTCATTTTAAAAGATATGATGTTATCGTGATATATTTTGCATATGAAAGTTTCCCTATAATAGTTATAAATCACATATGATTCCGTTGATAAAAAGTGTATAATGAAACTTTATATAACACACGATAATAATCGTGTGTTTTACTTGTATTTCTCCCCTTAAAATCATATAAAAGCATTTATAAAATATTTAAAAGTGTGGATTATAAGGGTATGAACTCACTTGGAAGATCGAAAAAGGCGAGATGAAAACCGAGCAGAATTTCGACTCGAGAAAGCGGATTTTCTCGGGATTCTCGGGAATCTCGGGAGCACAAACGACCTTCGGGACTTGAGCAAGGAAACCGGGGCTTCGGGTTAGCACGGGCACAGAAAATGAGGCAAGAACGCAAGAAAGTTGAGAGAAATTGAGCCCTTTCTTCGGAACCCTCGCATCCCTCTTATAGGGGGTGGGAACCCCCTCGGTACGCTGGGCGTACGCGTGCGTCATGCGTGACCGCCTCCTCGACTGCCTCGGAGCTTCAGATAGGACGGGTATAGCCTTGCATAGGGGCGACGTGGACGATCCGAGGCCTAGTCCTCGAGTACGCTGGGCGTAACTCGGCTCGACCTGGTGACTCCTCCTTTGGATAATACCAAGGTTAAATAATAAAATTTATATTTTAATTATTTATTAAACTTCAAAAATTCATATCTTCTTCATACGAACTCCGTTTTCGACGTTCTTTATATTCACGCGTAGGTGAGACTATGCTCTACAACTTTCGTTTAGATTCCGTCGGCAAATTTTGAAATTATTTTTATTCTTTATTTTTAAAAGGTCGCGGTAAGAAAATTTCGTTAGAAATTCATAACTTCATCATCTGACGTCTGTTTTTGCCAAACTTTTTACCGTTGCAAAACCATTGCCGAGACCTTCAATTCTCATTTGGGTCATTCCGGCCAAAATTCGCTCGATCTCCGTTTCGAGTTTTTAGCTGTCTGTCGCTAAGCCGAACTTGGAAAAATCATAACTTCTTTATACGAAGTCAGATTTGGGCGATCTTTTTACGTACGATCACGGTTTAATGTCATCTAACATAGTAGGTAATTAATTTGAGATTTTTGGACATTTTATTTTCGAAGTTTATTTCCTTGTATCAAAAGTGGTTACAATACTTGACTTTTTAGGTCATTACATAGAGTTGAAATATCGGGTTGTCACAGTATCAAAACCATCTAAGCATGGAGGTTTCTAGAATCTCTCTCTTGCTCAATTACAAAGCAACCCGTGTACAATTAATTAATTCCAGTTAAACCCAAATTAATTCTAATCAATTATAAATTAATTCTAATTGATTTCAAACCAATTGTTTAACTATTGATATCGTGTTAATTTATTAATAATAAATTAATATATCAATTATCTATTTCCAATTAATATATTAATCACATAATATATTAACAAATTATTTATCTTTTTTTCTCCTAATATCATTTCTAGTTGTTTCTGATTATCAGGGTAACCTAAAAGGACTTTGCTAATTATTCAAGATTGTACTAATTTAGTTATTGGCTTAGACACCTAATCCAACAGTCTCCCACTTGGATAAGTCTAAAACTAAATTGCAAGTACAACTTCTAAATCAAACAACAAAGGGTGCTTTCTAAAGCAACTGTCGAACTCTGATCCGATTAGATATTTGTCCTTAGATAAGTGATCAAATATTCCCTTGTTCTACAACATATCACATGGACACGAGATATGGATTGAAATCAATCTCATTGTCCAAAATTTTGTTTTTCGATTTCCATATTTATGACGACTGTATTTAGACTACTAATTGAACACATCAATTTAGTCTGGGTTTGGCTAAGCACTTCAGATGTCAACAACAAATCATCGAGCGGCCCAAAGATATCATTTTTCCTGTTAGGGCAAAAGGACCAAATAAATTTTGACTTATATGCTTGTATCCTTTACTTATCAAATCATGAATGACATTATGTCTTATAACATCACGTTACTAATAAGTTTACATAACACCAATGCACAATTGAATTGTAAATTACAACTCATATATCTTCATTTCAAGAATATAAGATATTATCATCTTATAATTACTCGTGATAAAATCCATGAAGTAATTCTATGAGTGTGGGTTTGTCTAATAGCTAAAATCTCCATTTTCTAAGTACTCATGAATATTTTAGCAACCATTGCAATGTCTAATCTCCATATGCAATCTACAATTAAATTCATTATTGTCTTAATTCACTACTTACTTCCAAAAGTATGAGCGATTGGGGAATTTCGAATAATCAAATCATTCAGGAATTAAAACATGCAAAGTGAAACACAATAATAAACTAATCAACTATGGTCTCGAATGTTTCAAGTAATCAACTAACCACTTGAATTAAATAACATCAGTTATGCCTTATTATGGACATGCATACTATGCCTCTCTATGGTCCTTCCTTTGTGAACAGATCAACTGGGCACGATTCTAATGATGCTCATTTCACAATTTCAAATTCTTGTCACTATCTAAAATGTATTGGAATTCCAACTTTAGATGCATTGACCTTCTATGATTTCAAGGCTTCTAAGTCATAGAGACTAAGACAACGATATTATAGAATTTTCCATTGGAACTTTGTTACTAGAAATAATTTCATGGAAATAAAGTTTCAAATTCAAGGTACACTCTTTGAACACCTCTCTTGCATTAAAGTTTCCAACTCACATGTAGATTAAGAATCAACTCACACTATGGAAACATTTCCATATTCCCACACGACCATCAATTTTGACCAAGAATCATCTCACAAACAAAACCATACTTCTAAATATCCATAAGAAACCAATCTTCATTAAACCTTAGAATGTTCTTGACGGTTGTTTAACAACTTTAGTTACACAAAATTCTAGTCATTTTTCTGTTCTATATCCAAAGCATATGGGACTCGATTCATTATGTCTCACATACGGATTTCATATTTGTTTAAACTCTTGCTATAATACTCCCATATATCGAATATCCTATGTTGAACCATTTCAACAAAATATTCATATATGTCTCTGACTATGTTCTATTAAACTATGAAATCTAAACCTTTAGATTTGAAACAAAGTATGAGTGCCCTCTCCCTTAACTCTATCATAACGAAACAATTCCCAAACATTGCAGTTTGAAAATTAATAGTTTTGTTCCCTACGAACAGCATTGTCAATCATACAATACTAGTATAACAATTATGCTCCCACTAGCTTTGATAAGTATCGAAAACTCAAATGTACTTCTAGAAATGAATAATCTTCACTTTCTTACTGAAGTATAGATTTTTGTTATGCGGTGCTTCGATAAGTCTCCAAATAGACTTCTAAAGCTTATACACCTTCATTGGATAGATTATGTGTGTGTTTAAACCCTTTCAAAACTTATAGATAGATGTCTTGAAAGTTCAAACAATCCCTTTCCGTTCCTTACAATTTGAAATATGAAGAGGGATGTCATAGACATATTGTAAATTTGAGAATGAAATTAACACATACATCATCCATATTGATCTTTAGCAGATCTTATAATCTATCAACAAAAGTATTTCCTGATAATCATTCTCATGAATTAGAGTGAAACCTTTCCCATCCATTTGAATCTATAATTTGCAACCTATAATCATAAGATAAGGTTTAGGACCAAACCAAATTCAAATTTAGCCTTCATTTATGGACTGAACTTTGTAATCCTAAATTTATTGCCCTCTGGTAGCACAAGGGCCTACCAGTGCTTCCATGTTGTTAGCAGCTCACCTATATTGATTAATGTACTTTCACTGACCAACACACTATGCTTTTGTAGTTAAATGAAAAACATAGAACTCTTAAGCATTGCCAACTCAACTTGAAGTGACAATAGGTTATCAACCTAATGTCGCGTGCTAGTGATAACTAAAAGGTTTATTGTCGGTTGAATCTTGAAACTCTTAAGATCAATACGACTCCAATTGACTTCTTGACATATGAGTTTTCTCTCAAGGGACATTCCTTCACGAGCGAAAACAAATATTCAAAAGTTTGTGTGGACTCTCGAAAAGAAAACATATCATAGAATAGGTCTCAGTTTATCTTTTGTTTCTCGATTAACGAAAAACATCGCAACTCCAATTCTATATGTGCTAGAGTAAGAAAACATTTTACACCACATATTTCAAGGTGTTATCAACCTTCTTAGTTTGAAAGGAGTTTCAAGATACGATTTGTAGTAACTAGAGTATGACTCTAAAACTTGATTGGAACAAAGTATGACTCATCTATGATTGACCCATTTCCAACATGTTCGATTAATCTTCTTAGTCATATAATTGCACTAAGATGTTCTTCGAGGATTAATTGCGATATAAAATCAAAATCACCAAGAAGATCATAAAATGTGATACTAAAGTACTCTCCTTTCCTTTTAGATTGGAGAAATTTTTATCTTTCTGCCTAGTAGATTCTTCTCATTTGTTCTGCTAATCTTTGAACCTTTCGAAAGTATCAGAATTATGCTTAATCTCGTAAACACAATCATATTTACCGATACATCAGTAAATCATGACATATAGAATTATCTTCCTTTGTGGTGGACGTAAATAGTCCATATTAACATGTACTAGATCCATCAATCATTCACTTTTCTCACATAAACATGTGATCAATGAATTAGTTATAATTTTCCAATAAACGAGATTCTCATACACTATACAATATAAGTTGTACAACACCAAGTATCTATCTAGTTGGTGATGAGATTTCTTTTAACTTGGTCAATTACAACAATACCACAAGCGATATCATAAGAATCAATTCCACAATTAATATTGCTAATATTAGTAATGTAACCAACCCTTTCATAAATTTCATTGCAAGGAAATATATATAAGGCAACCATATAAACCAAAATACCACTTTATTGAAAATAAACAAAAAGTTGGAACTCATCCTTACAATGCATAAAATTCAAACTATGTTTCTAGACATCTCCGAAGAGTAATAGCAATCTATTAAGTTATCTCAACTCCTTAGTAGTAGCTTCAAAATCCGATCATTGAACCATGTAACCAAAGTCCATTTCTCTTGATCAGTTTTAGCTTACCTTGTTCAAGCTTCCTTCCTTCTTATAACTCCTTTAATACCATCAAAATGTGATTATCACATCATGTATTAAGAGTATATGAATAGGAACCTATAAAACAATGGAGTCAGCTAATGGATGTACTTGAAGTAGAGTCACACGACTTGGCTTTACTATCTCTAAGATCTTTTAGGTATTTTAGGCAGCTTTCTTTTCCAATGTCCCATCATTTGGTAGTAGAAACAATTGGACTCTTTGAGGTCAACACATGGAACAATCCCAGAACTAACCTTTCTCTTTACCATACGATTAAACAGTTTGATTTTGGAAGACCCCTTTCCATTGGGAAGATAAATATTTTCTAGATTACCATTGTTAATGTCCTTGGAAACCGTGGAATTAGACCCTATAAGAATCTCTGCTTTAGTTATGTTAAGTATTTCCACTTCATCAACAATCAACATTTGGGTCAGATCAATTAGGGTCACATCGACACTACTAGAAAACAACCCTTTAATGACGCGCAAACAATGACACGCGGTGATTTACGATACGCAAAAGCGTGTGCCCTAAAAATAATGTTATCTCTTCTAAAATTTGAAGGATAGTGGATACGCTTTTATACGTGCCCTAAAATTAATGTCGAACAAAAAAAAAACACGGAGGGCACTTATTTAAAAATGGGTGTCGTCTGGAAATGTCGCTTTATATTTTTTAAATGAAAAGCGCGTTCTCTTCCTTTGCAGCGGGGGAAACGAAAATCCCAAAAGTTTGAAAGGCCGCCATTGTTACCCTCTGCCTTATTTCCATCGTTCTTCTCTCTCTCTCTCTCTCTCTCTCTATCTCTATCTCTCTCACTCTAATACCCAAAAAAAACCCTAATAACATCACCAATCCTCTTTTTTCCCACAACAAAATCGCAATATGATCCCATCTTTTGAACAGATCAAACCCACAAGGGTTCTCGACGGAAGAGATACAGCTTCATACGAGCCCTAATTTCTCATATGAATTCGTTAACTTCTTCAAATGGTTCTCAGACTTTTTTTCTCTCTCTACATTTTCTTCTCCTTCATTTCTCGATCCCCGGAAGGTTAGGAGAACGCTGCGTCTACAATCGGATTGCTAGGTCGTAATCCTGAGAGCGTTGAACGCCGGTGTATGCTCGGTGTTTGTTAAAATTCTGAAAGAAGGTCCCATGAAAGAGCAAGAAGTTGTCGCCTGGGCTGTATCGTTCGATTAACACAATTCATCAAACCCTAGAATCGTAAAGGAAACCAAGCCCCCATAGCTTTCTTCACACTTCACCTCCTCAAAGATCTATCGGTAATAAATCAAATTATTCTTTGCTTTATACTATTTGTATGCGACCTTCTAATCTTTTTGATCCAAGTTCTATTTAGGCTCCATATGGAGGAAGTATCTTCGTATGCGACATTCTAATCTCTTTCATCTTTTTTTACATCTCAACGTGTTTCTCGGAAGCATCATTACTGGAACCGCGCTTCAGCAACTAAAAGAGTTCTTGGATCAGTCGCCATCCTGGAGAAGACAGAGGAAACCATGGATCCTGGTTCATTGCTTTGGCCTGTAACCAAGCCTCGATTATAGTTGTACTTCTTGCTTGGACTCGTGTACTCAACCATCACCCTTATTCTCCTTCCATTTATCATCGTCTTCTTTGAGTTTGCTTATATGTTTATTCATCATCAGGTAACTCGATTTTGCTTATATCTAAAACAGAATATAAAGTTTGAATTTGTGAGTAATATCTGAATTGTGGAATTTTCGTTCTGTGGTGTTAGATTATCAAAGTGTAGCACGAGAAATATGAGAGTGCAGCATCGTTTTGGACAGATGTTTGTAGGCTTATTATTATTGGTTTTGATGCAGCTGTTTCTTTATCACCTAGCAGATTACGTTTGTCGTGTAATGCGGATTTCTCCATTCAGATACTATTGTGATATGATATTTGAATTCATGAAAAATGGTTACTATGTTGTTAATTTTATAATAGGAATCATCTTTAGTCAAAGATTGGAAACCTTTCATTTTATTTTTAAAAAAAGAATCTTATTTTTATATTATCTGCAGAGCAATCTTACGATAGCATTCCAAATTTTAGCGTAGCAGATGCCCTTCGACTCACTGGTATAGGAAGAAACGAATTCATTGATATCATGAACAAATGTAGATCAAAGGTATAAACTTGATTCAATGTATTGTTGCTTGTTGGTGAAATTACATTAATACCCTTTTGCAGTTAAATTAAATTATCTTATCTTTATTTTTAGCTTATATATTTAAACAAATATGTCTTTTAGGAAGACCAACATTCAACTAGCTCACACGCAAACAAGATGGTTAAGTCACTCAAATTTATGGCTGCTCATGTTGATCATTAATTTACTCTCACATTTCTGTTATTATTTTATCAATCTCACCTTGTATTTATTTATACTTATAATTTGGTTGATTTCATGGATTTGTAGTTGCAAATTTACAAAGGAAGAGAACCCGTTCTTGTCTTTGCAATCTTTCAGAGCTTTCTTGTTTTTAAGGTATGCTTCAACTCAGATGCTATTATAAAAATTAAAAAACATACATTAGAGATTAAATCTTTGTTGATCATTTGCATTTATTTATGGAATTCTTAGGGGGTTTAAGTGATGGATACAAGAATTATATCTTAGAGAAGGAACTTCCGGATGAAACTCATAAAGAAGATGGGGTTGCACTATTTAGAGTTCAAGGGTATGGACCCGAAAACATGCAAGCAATCCAAGTTGAACCTGTAAGTCCTTTGCTTCTTTGATTTTTGTGTTTACTTTATAAGATTTTGTTAGTTATTCATTGTTTAATTTACTTTCTAATTGGCTTGGGTAGCGTCATCATTGAACTCCTCCTATTGTTACACACTACACAGTGGTTCTTCTCTCTTCAAATGGATTGGAAATCATACAACTCCTGAGCTCCAGGAACTTGTTGAGAGGCAACTGGTTGTTATTAAGGTTTGAAAACCTCTTGATTTTTTTGTTCTCTCTGCAGTAAAAATAAGTTTTAATGGTTTTTACAATGTATTAAACTGTTCATGTTTTCTTACTATGATTTACTTTTATGCGTAATACTCGCAGCCAAATATGCAATCCAAATTACAAAAGGAGGGTCCAGAGTCCAATGGAACGATTATTTGTGGGTCAACCATTTTTAATCTGGAATTTGGATGCACATCAATCATGTGGGTCGGGTATTCTAGCTTATGGATGGCTTGCTGATCTAATACGAAGAGATCTGTTTTTGGGATGGTACTGATGAAGCTCGACCTCTATCAGGTTTGTTGATCAACATATAAATTAAAAACAAATTAAAATTTAAATATGATTTTTAATCACAATTCAATTCATAGGAATCTGGCAGACACTTGGAGACTCTTGTACGCGTTGTGCGTTATCTTTTGCATTAGTCTTATAATGGTTTGTGTTTCTATTCATATTAACTGACTATATTACCCTTGTGGTAGTTAGCTTTTGTATCATTAATGAACTAAACTTTGTTCTCTGTAATGTGCAGACAAGGCAACCTGCTCTTTTTTCTGCAACTCAAACAAAGAAGGTAAAACCTTTTTCATATAAAAGTTTGTGTTTCTTTTCATATTCACTGACTATATTACCCTTTAGTCTTATAATAGTTTGTGTTTCTATTAATAATAATTGTTGAATTTTTTGATTTATTAGGTGTCTTGATTGAAATGCAGGGGTAGTGGGTGTTGGTATTCAACATTAAGACTCTTGTAGAGTACAAACAGTCAACAACATAATTGAATAAGACAAAAAAAAAGGAATGGAGGTTCTTCAGTACCCCCTCCCCCTATCGGTTTGTTTTTGATGAGATTGGATTTGGGTATTGTTGTGCAGCACGCTCTAGAAAACAGAGGAATGGGCAGCTTGGGTATAGAACACATAGTGGTTATAAAGACATAATAAAAACATGACTTCCTATGTTGATATAATAAAATATATGATTTGCATTTTGGATTGCATCGAGATTGTTGGCACATATTATCTTTCGTGTCAATTGTTTGTGGTTTAAAGTTGATGACCTTATTGATTAAAAAATTTAAGGTTGCTGAATTCATAAAAAAGAATTAGGATCTTAAAACTTGATCACTAATTTTGTGTTTTGGCCTCAATTAAATGTCATGTACAATGTATATGTCCTTTCTTATAGTTTTATTTAGGATCTCTTAAGTTGGACCAAATATGATGATTAAAATGGAATTGTTGGATGAAGAATGAAAAACTAAAAAAATACATGACTTAATTTATCCATAGACATCTTTAGACCTCCGTTTGCAATTAATCGGTCTGCTTTTCATGGTCTCATCGTTCTCTCGATCGAAACCCTAAATTTCGAACCAGTTGCAGCAGAATTTATGGGAGATGAACAGAAGCAGATATATCATGAAAAACAGAAGTTACAATTTTGCCTCTTACACTCTCTCAACAATCTCTTCCAGGTTTTTTCTTCTCGTCTGATTTCCGTTCAAATTCCGTAGAATTGATAAATTTTGTGTGGTTGATATTTCGTCAATTGGGCAAACTTTTGATATGCTTACAGAAAAGTAGAATCAAATCAGGTCATAGTGTTTGGAATAATGAGTTTTTGAAAATTTAGTTGATTTTACTGATTAATTACCCCATACGTTCCATAACCAGGCATCGATTTCTCCTAATTTTATGATTTCAAATGTATCATGAGTTTTGATCAATTACAGTGTTTCGTTCTGTACTTGGTTCCATCTCTTAGGATTCTGGGCAAATTGTTTAACAAGTTCTTCCTTTTTGATGCGATTCAGGAGAAGGATGCGTTTACAAGAAAAGATTTGGATGATATAGCTGAACAGCTTGTTAAAGAAGATCCATATGAAGGAAACCGGATGCCTTTTTCAGTTATCTTCAAGCCTCATCATAATTCACTAACAGGTAATTATGACATAAATGTGTTAATTACTGCAGTTGAAAGATAAGGGAAGAGAGTTGTTTGGCATGATAGGCGTAATAGAGCTTCTTCCATTAACCTTGATGAACCTGAAGGTAAATTAATGGGGATTGTGCTAAATGTTCCTATAAGAAAGTATGGTGGTCTTTAGAGAAGTAGACATTAGGTTTCTTTGAGAAGGATTAATGGGATTTGGTATAACTTAGATAGTGACTTTACATCTCCTTGTTCATTTGGAAGTACTAAAGACGAATAAGAAAATAAAACTTTTCTAACCTGAACCCATGAGTAACTTGAGGGCTGAAATTAAAGGTGTGTTTTTCCCTTTTGGCTACATTAACAAGATGACGTTAATGTTGCATAAAAACAGGCTTTCAAATGAATACAAAGTTTTTCCCTTTTGGCTACATTAACAAGATGCATCTCTAGTTTTTTTGTCTTTTGTTGATTAAAGGTGTGTTTGTTATTGTTTGACCCAGATTGAAGCAGAGTTCTTCATAGAGTATGGAGAGGCAAGTAGGTACCAAGTTCAAGAAGTTATTGGGAAAGGAAGTTATGGTGTTGTGGGGTCCGCTGTTGATACTCACACAGGAGAAAAGGTTGCAATCAAGAAATATTCATGCAGGTTGGTTCTTTTTATCTTAACAAGATATATGTTCTTGTGGTATTGTGACTGATACCTACAAATACTTGTATGAATGTGCAAATATATGTATCAGATACGTATACTTTTGTGTTTGATTGTTTGTCATGTGTGCAGCAAATGTGTTTCAATGAGATTTAAAACCCAAAAACATTCTTGCTAATTCTGACTGTAAACTGAAGATCTATGATTTAGAACCCTAAAATAGTCACAAATAAGAAGATTACAGATTTTTTTCCTGGTTTCACTCCCAATGTGAAAACAGGTTGCACTACTGGGGCACAAGTGGTGAATCCCATGGTGTTCAATAAAAGGAACCAACACCCTTCCGTGTAGTATGCTCTTTTATTCCTATAGACTGTTATTTATCAACAAAAAAAATCTTTTTGACTTTTTTTTATAACAAAAATGTTTTTCTTTCACATTAATAATGTCATAGATTTAGGTAAATGATGCAATCTTAGAATAGTAACTTCATTGTATTCTATTAGGATGCATTTAAAGATCTGAGAAGGGATTGCTTCCACAGTATGGCTGAGAAACCTCAGTTTACTCTCTTATATTTCAGGTTCTAATTTCTATATTCTTCAGTAATTTTCCTTTTATACCCCTGGCTGAGATAAAGGGACTAATTCCAGAGGTTTTATTGAGCAGCTTTCGGAGTTGTAACATTAGCAACTGTGATTATGTGCTTGCTATGGCTAGGGATAGTTGATGGAATTGAATATCAACCAAGTGGAAATGCATTAGAAGTTAGAAATTTACCTATAGTTGTTGGACTAATTGGTTTTTTCTATGGATTCTATTTTTTGTATGACATTAAATTTATGCAATGGATTCTATTTTTTGTATGACATTAAATTTATGCAATGGATTCTATTTTTTGTATATAATATTTTATTTTCTATTATGAAACATTAAATACAAATTTAATTTGAAAATAAGTAAATCTATAAATAATATTTTTTTTAAACATTTAAAATTATGATACGTAAAAAAGTGTGTCATCTTCATTTATGACATGGCCTTTCTTGACAGGTGCTTTCTTGATACGCATTGCGTGTCATTAACACGCGTGTCGTAACGTAACGACACGCGAATGCATGTCGTCTTCCTTTATGATAGGGCCTTCCTTGATACGCATTGCGTGTCGTAAACGTGCGTCATAATTGCACGTCGTAAATGAGCGTCGTAAATGCGCGTCGTCTATAGACGACGCGCAAAAGCATGTCGTCTCTCTTTATGACATGGCCTTCCTTTATGCGCATTTGCGCGTCGTCTGAGCCTTTTACGACGCGCAATGAGCGTCGTAAAAGGCTGTTTTTCTAGTAGTGCGAGATTCCTCATATGAAAGTTTTCAATAAACTAACCATATGACTTAGGAAGAAAGAGAAGAATCAAGTCAATGTCTTGCTCCCTTGGTAAAATGACACCCAATCTATCCAAATTGTCAGTGTATGATTTCTTTTCAGAACATGCGTACACACCAAGTTTCCATCTTGATGTTTACATGCCGATAGAGATTGAGTCGTCTCGATTTTTCAACTTGATGAAAACGTGATGTTGGGAGATTCATAGGAGGAGGAGACTTGAAGAGAGATGATGTCTAGTTCCATCATTTACTAAGGAAGGGAAAAACAATTTCACCTTGACTTGAAATTGGAAGAACTATGGAAGATTGAGGAAAACTATTTACATAAGAATAAGGAAGACCATTTCTATCTTCATAAGATATTTTAAAATAGAAGAAAAAGAAGAATTCAAGTTAGTTGATTTTTAATCCTTAATTATTAACCCATAAACTTAAATTAAGGCTAGGATCCACATTTTTATTCGAACTTTGAAGAGGTACGTCGTAATCAAATTCGAATCTATTTTAGGTAGGTAAGGCTTTTATCCATTCCAATATTATGAAACTCCTAGATGTTTTGAGATTCATTGAATCTTATCAATGACATGTTTAATCTTGAATTATGCTCTCACTTTTGTGATTGGGATGCCGAGGATCACAAATGAGATTTGAATAACCATGCAAACCCACTTGACAACCTCGACGTCATTTATCATCTCACATTGATGTGTCGGTTAACCACAAACACTCCATCAACAATGATAATTTTCAAGATTCCCATCATATCTCTTTATAGTCCCTATTAGTTTGTCGGTTAACCACACACGCTCCACTAACGACATATAAAGCACGAAGTGCTTTTTCATGGATTAGCATACTTTTCACATTTTTCCTAAAGTAACTATGAGTGGGATTTTAAAAAGGTTTAGTTAGTTTATATCATATACTTATTAATGAGATTATGTCCTATCAAATCTGTTCGGCTAATGACCCTCCACCATACAAGAGAGCAGTGGGTGAGAGTGGACACCTAATGGCGGTTATTTTAAAGGTCGTTGTAACGCTTGTTTCAAGTATCATTTATTTCTTAAGTTTTTAAGGTTTTAGACTGGAACTTGATGAGTTGGGGAGCTCCAACTTGTCGTGTAAGGATCATAATGGACGCAGGATTAAGGTTCTACTCGACGAGTTGGAAGGCCTCAACTCGACCAGTAGACGCTGGAAAGGAAAACCCTAATTTTCAGGGCTTGTGCCCTATTTAAAGGCCTTAAGCCTCATTAGTAGCCTCCCCTATCGCCCCCATCATCCAAAGAAACCCTAGTTCACCCACTTCCTCTTATTGTATGTGTGTGTGAGCTTTGAGAGTGACTTTTGGTGCTCTTTTGGAAAGGAACTAGAATCTTGAAGAGGTTAGATTGAGTAGAAGGCAGTAGATTTGGGATTTCCTCTAGTGTTGCAGCTACATTGAGGTATAAAGTCGAAACCTTGTCCTTTTATTGCTTAGATCTTCTTCTATGGAATTTTATGGCCATTATTAGCCTAGTTTGGGACTATTCTTGGATTTGAGCATGATATGAAGATTTTACTTCAGATCTGGATATCTCATGGCCTTTGTGGACTTAAAGTTGCCAACTTTATCAAGTCTTGGCCCTACTTCATGATCTAAGACCCTTGATAAGCTTGTTTAAGTGTTTTTAGCCCTTTGATGACTTGCATGGATGTAAAGTTAGCAACTTTACATGGTATCTCAACCCTAGGGGACTCGATCTGTAGTTTGGGGTTTTAGATTCGACTAAAAAGGGCTGAATATGTTAAGACTGGGAAAACTCGATGTGTTGCCCTGGAAACTCGATGAGTTGGAATGGGTTTCCCCGCCTTCTGGATACTGAGTGAACATGACAAGTTGGCTAGGGTTTTTACCGATTTTCTAAACACTGAAGGAACTTGATGAGTTGCAAGATGCACTCGACGAGTTGGGGTCAACATGGACTGTTGACCTTGACTTTGACCATGGTTGACTAAGTTTGACTTTAAGGGTATTTTGGTATTTCTGTATTTTGACAAATAAGTCACTTGGAGATTGTAGGCTATTGAATTAGAGTTGTGGATTGGGATTGATCTTATCAGTTCAACATTTCTTGAGAGGTAGGTCTCCTCACCATACCAATGGGTCGAAGGCACCAAGGATGTCCCATTATATGATATGTGAATTATTAGTTGATTATGTGATATGTCGGTATGACAATTGTATGGAAGACCCCAGGGGTTCTCATGGCAGTAGATTAATACCATGAGGGGGTTCCCATGGCATTTGGTATAAGTCCTTGGAGGGTTTCCAAGGCATCCTAGTATATTTGCATGTTTATCCCGTATGATATTTCTTTGGTTAGTGAAGACCAAGTGGGGATTACCATGGCAGGTAGTCAAGACCACGTGGGGGTTCTAGTTGCAGTTATTAAATACCATGTGGGGGTTCCCATGGTAGTTAGTGAAGACCATGTCGGGGTTTCCATGACAGGTAGTTAAGATCACATAGGGGTTCCAGTGGCACTCAGTATAAGACCTTGGAGGGTTTCCATGGCATCCTTATATGTTTGTATGCATGGATTATGTGGTATGTGTAGCTTATATAGCTAATATGGATTATGTGATTACGTGGATTGTGTGGGTATGCTCTGGGAAACCATTAAGCATTAGCTTACAGTTTATTGGTTGTTTCAGGTACTTCAGAGCCTAAGGGCAAGGGTTCGGCTTGATGGCACGACATGCACTCTCCAACGATTTTATTTTGGGACACTCTGATATTATGTTTGAAACTGTGGATTTTGAAAACAATTTTATTTGGTATTTTATGTTCATTATAAACGATTTTGTTAATTAAAAATGAAAATTTATTTTGGAAAATTTGGGTTGTTACAAGTTGGTATCACAACCCTTGGTTTGAGGGATTCGGGCACACTCTTGGGTGTGTCAGGACTCAAAATAAGGAAATGGTAAAATTGTTTTGAAAAATCAAAGTTAAAACTTCTTAAACTGAAAAAGGGAGAGTACAATGCACGTAATCGGCTGAGCTCAAGTAAGTGGTTCCCTAATATGTTAGCCATGCTATACTGATATTTGGAATATGATAGTCGAGTGGATTTTGCTATGTGTATGCTTTAAAAATTGTATATGGTTAGGATCTTATAGCCTTAGAATGATTAATTTGGCCTTATTTCATGTTCCTTGTCCGGTTGTGGTCCTAGGGTAGATTCTATTATTCTAAAGTATATATGATCATGTTCTGTGTATAATTTACATGCATAAGGAAACAGGTTATGATTGATCTGCTGGTTTGATATGGATGGAGCAAATCATAGGATAGCCTAGGAATTGAGTTATGTGGTAGCCTATCATAGGATATTTTTTGTTCTGGGATGAATTCGAGTTATCAGGTAGAACCTTGGGGAAGGTAGAGGTAGGTGTAGAAGGTAGTGTCGGTCTAGTACTACTGAAAGCATAGGACCTGTACCCAAACTGATGTTAGATCTGGAAGCTCTAAGGAGAACCGGTGTGGAAGGATCGCCTTTTGAATATATTGATCATTTTGTCTTATGGTATTTTAGATCAAAATGGTGGTGACACGGCATGGAGTAGGGGGATCAGGATCCGGATCTGGGTCGGGCGACGGTACCGAGCACAATTGATGAGAGGCTATGCGAGCTTATTGCAGTCGAGGTTTACGAGGGGCATCCTTGACGCTACCCTAGTGATTTTTGGGACATTCAAGGAAGGGATGACAGAGATCATGGAGGCGTAGCTCAGGTCTTTTCTAGCTGAGATTGTTGCATGGCAGGTCGGGGGCCGAACTCCTTCGTTTAGGGAGTTCAAGGTGTGCGGAGTGCCTGAGTTCTTCAGGGTCAGGGAACCTATAGTTAGTCGACGTTGGGTGGCAGACATGGAGAATTCCCAATGCATGAGCTTTTGACCTAAGGCGGAAAAGGTGGGGTTTGCCTCGTATATGTTGAGGGACAGAGCTAGGGATTGGTGGGAGGAGGTGACTAGCTAGGTGGGAGCAGCCAGTGTGGCTGAGATGACATGGGCAGAGTTTGTCAGACGCTTTGATCTGGAGTTTGTACCATCTATTGAGGTGAAACGGTTAGTGAGGGAGTTTCAGGAGCTCCAGCGGACCATCGAGACTGTGGGAGAGATCACCGCCAAGTTTCAGGAACGAGCACTGTAGATCCTGCAGTATACTGTAGATGAGGATATGAGGAGGACCAGGTATCATTCCAAGTTAAGGGATGATATTTGTTAGTTTGTGAGCTTTACACAGTGCAAGACCCTGAATGAGATGGTGGAGAAAGCACGAGAGCAGGAGATGGAGTTGGAGCTTCGCACTAAGCGTAAGCTAGTGCAGGTTTAGACAGTTGTGGGTCAGGCTAAAAATCCTAAGACCTCAGATTCTTCTAGTAGGGGATAGCAGGGTCGTCACCGGTGTCCCAAATATGGGAGATCATACGGTGGTGTTTACCGGGGTACGAGTCTGATGTGTTATACATATGGTCAGCCAGGCCACGTGAGCAGGGATTACCCCAAGAAGGTCTTCATTTGTTTCCACTGCAACCAGACTGGCCATAAAAAGGCCAATTTTCCGAGGTTACATGGAGGAGGAGGATCAATGGCGGCGCCTACGCCCGCCGCAATGAGGATCATTGATCGCCACCTTGCCAAGGTGGATGCTCCTGTGTTGATGAGTTGCGCATTTCAGTTGACTACCGAGGAGGCTCGAGCAGCGCCAAAGATCATGACTAGTACGTAATTTACTTTATGCTCAATATTGATTTGGTATGCTTATGTATATATGTGCTCTTATATAGGGACCTTTATAGTGAATGGTATGTCGGCCCATGTTCATTTCGATTCGGGAGCAACCTGATCGTTCGTATCTATTGCGCTTAGCAAGAAGTTCTGGGATGCTCCGGGAACTTTGGATTCCTTGCTTGAGGTTGATATTGCAAATGACCGCACTGTGAGTGTCAAAAGGGTATATCAGGACTATGTCCTGAATGTGAGTGGGGAGAGGTTCCATGTCGATCTGATTCCGATTCCATTGCAATGATTGAAGGTGATCATTGGGATGGACTGGTTGGGGGCCAACAGGGCTATGATAGATCGTGAGTGCTAGCTGGTGAGAGTTCGAACCCCAAGTGGGGAGAACTAGTTATTCGGAGAGAGAGGGCCTCGCAGGGGCCAACCCTCTGTTCAGCTGCGAGGGCTAGGAGACTTCTCCATCAGGGTTGTTCGGGATTCTTGGCGTATATCTCGGATACAAGGGTTGAGACTACGACAGATTTCGGTAGTGTACCGCTTGTACAGGATTTTTGGGATGTCTTTCCCATGGATTTGCCCTGGGTGCCTCCGGAGAGGCAAGTAGAGTTTCACATTGATTTGGTGTCGGGTTCCGCTCCGATAGCTAAGTCACCGTACCGGCTAGCTCCGCCCAAGATGCAGGAGCTGTCTACGCAGCTTCAGGAGCTGCTAGACCGAGGGTTTATTCATCCGAGCAATTCCCCATGGGGAGCACCAATCCTGTTCGTGAAGAAGAAGGACGGGTCACACAGGATGTGTATCGATTATAGGGAGCTAAACAAGCTAACGGTGAAAAACCGTTATTCGCTCCCGAAGATCGATGATTTGTTCGATCAGCTTCAGGGTGCATCTTGGTTCTCCAAGATTGATCTTCGGTCGGGGTACCATCAGATAA
Source organism: Lactuca serriola (assembly GCF_051521515.1). Lineage (NCBI taxonomy): Eukaryota > Viridiplantae > Streptophyta > Magnoliopsida > Asterales > Asteraceae > Lactuca > Lactuca serriola. The sequence goes on along the minus strand of NC_136416.1, from coordinate 185,433,011 downwards.
GGATTAGAGATGAGTATATACCAATGACAACTTTTAGAACTCGGTACAGTCGCTACGAGTTTGTGGTGATGCCATCTGGGCTCACCAATGCCCCAGCAACAATCATAGATCTCATGAACAGGGCATGTAGGCCGATGTTGGATAGGTCTATGATCGTTTTTATTGATGATATCTTGGTGTATTCAAAGACCAAGGAGTAGCATGAGCAGCATCTGAGGGAGGTATTAGAGACACTGGGGACAGAAAGGCTTTATGCCAAGTTCCCAAAGTGTGATTTCTGGTTACGAGAGGTGCAGTTTTTGGGGAACATCATCAACTAAGAGGGTATTTCGGTTGATCCAGCCATCGTTGAGGCAGTGATGCGGTGGGAAGTACTGAAGAATGCTTTTGAGATCCATCGCTTCTTGGGTCTAGCAGGGTATTATTGGAGATTCATCCAGGATTTCTCCAAGATCGTCGTACCATTGACCCGTTTGACCAAGAAGAATGTGACTTTTTGGTGGGGCCCAAACCAGCGGTTGCTTTCATGACCATGAGATAGAGGTTATGTGAGGCCCCGATTTTGGTACTACCCGAGGGGTTGGACGATTTGGTAGTGTATTGTGATGCATCAATCTCAACGTTAGGGGCGGTTTTCATGCAGAGGGGGCATGTGATTGCGTACGCCTTGAGGCAGTTGAAGCCTCATGAGGCGAATTACCCCACTCACGACCTGGAATTAGGGGTAGTGGTGCTTGCCTTCAAAATCTAAAGGCATTACTTGTACGACCAAATATGAACACTCAAGGCTCTCCCCAAGGTTCAAGGCTCTCCCCAAGCTCACACACTCAACAATGAAAGATAAGGCTCAATTTTAGGGTTTCTGGGTAGAGGAAGCTGGTATGGAGGTCAGCCAAAGAACTTAAGATCTTTAAATAGGGTGCAACACCCTAAAAATTAGGGTTTCTCAATCAACATCTAACTCGTCGAGTTCCCTTCATCAACTCGCCGAGTTGGTTCATAAAAACGCGTGACCCAAAAGTCTCCAACACGTCGAGTTTCCCACCATCAACTCGACGTGTTAGTTCTTAGGAAAGGGGATTTATTTCCACAATCAATCTCCTAGATTCCAAGTGTTACAAATATCATTCATAAAGCTGTATGCACATTCGGTATCCATTACTCATTTCATAGTTTCACATTGTAATGCCTATTAGTGCTTGTGGTTTTTGATACACATACATACATTCATACCTATAGACACATATACACATACATACATATAGACACATACACGCATACATGATTATCCAAACTTTCACCAACTTATAACTATTAATATCGTTCATAAAGTTGTGTACACCTTCGGGATCTATTACTCATTTCATAGTTTAACATTGTAATGCATATGTATGTATGTATGTATGTATGTATGTATGTATGTATGTATATATGTATGTATGTATGTATGCACGTATGTATGGATGGATGGATGTATGTGTATATATGTATGTGTGTGAAAATGTATATGTATGTGTATGTGTCTGTTTGTATTTAAATGTCTATGTATATCTATATGTTTATGTGTATGTGTATATGTATGTATTTTTGTATCTGTATCTACATGTATTTAAAAGAAACAAAATAGTTTGTTAGTGAAAATGTAACCATTACAATGTTAAACAATGAGCGAGTAATGGATCCCGAAGGTGCACACAACTTTATGAATGATACTAATAACTATAAGTTGGTGAAAATATAGATAATCATGTATAACAGAGGTGAGAAAAAAAGCAAAGTGGAAAAAACGACGTTTGGTGCCCAAAAAAACGAAAATAAGAAAATTACGTAGCTAATCCGTAGTTACTTACCTACAAATAATAATAATAATAATAATAATAATAATAATAATAATAATAATAATAATAATAATAATAATAATAATCGAAAAAATAAAGTGTATAAAAGTAATAGGAGACTAATTGAGTAAGGATGTGGCATACCCAACTGGATGGTAAATATGGTGGTTGATTACGTGCAAGATCTGAGTTTGATTCCTACCCCAGACCCATTTTTCTTTATTTTATGAAAACAAGATAAAACTAATTGGAGACCAATCGTTTAAGGATGTGGCATACCCGACTTTTTGGTAAGATTAAGGGTTATATCTGTGTGAAACGCAAGTTCGAATCCTGCTACAACCATTTTTTTGGTCATATCTGCTCTCTTTTGTGGCCGAACGACTCTTCCCCTCGCAAATGAAAACTTTGAACTCCCCAAAATTAGGTTTCCCTCTATCTAATTTTCACTTTCCCCCTTCTATTCCATAGTATCTCACCCACCCCCACCTTTATGCCCGCTGCTTCGATCATCCCTTCTTCATTTTCTAGTCGATGAAAATCTCGCCGCCGGAGGTTATTCTCGTCGTCGTTGCTGACAATGGTATAGGTAGAGGTTGCCCCTCTTAGCTCCAGTTACCCCCATTGTCTATGCCCTAAAATCGGGAATACTTCCTCCCTTCACTCATTTCGATCATTGTCTCTCTCAATGGCTGATTCGCTTGACGACCTTCACCACTGCTCTCCTCCCTTCACGACCTTTAGCGTCGGCCGCCTCAGCAATCACCATCTTCTTTGTCAGCGTTGGTAAGGGCTCGTCTCTGAGACCTAATCGGGTAGTTCACCAGGATAGTGCCCCCTTTCAACCTTCTCTATGTTGATCCACAGTTTTTTGCTTGCTGATTACCATAACGACGACCGGCTACTGTTGGACTCCACAACGCCACCATCTTCATTATCGGTGTTGCTTCGATTCTCATTCTGTTGTGAAAATGGTGATGCAAAAAACACCTTCAAATACTTATGCTATTGAAATTTCAATTCTAGGACAAGGACCATTGAGCAAGTGAGGTAATTTCAAATTGATTATATAGTTTTTTTTGGTGGTATTTGTTGGATAAGGTGTCTAAATCCATAACTATTTCTGGTATGTACTTGACCCGACCCGGCATGGTTTATTTGGGTTGCATGGCACCATGCAATTGGATAAACAAAAACGAAAGAAATAACATTGATGGTTTATTAATATATTATAAGTTCTAATATATTAATAATATTATTTAATTAGTTTGATCAAGAATTAATTTAGAATTATTAAGTGATCAAAAGATAACTAATTAAATATATGGGTATATTATGTAAATCTTCTATATCTTATATAGTGGGCTAAGAAGCTCTATGGATTATCAAGTTGGGTTCCACCCATAGGATGCTCCATGGAGTTAAACCATGGATCATGAAATGAAGAGTCATGTTACATTAGGGTTTACCTAATGCAACACACTATATAAACAAAGGTGTTCTCCCTAAAATCGGCTACACTAAGAAACAAGAGGGATAGAGCCGATTTTGCAAGTGTAAGATTCTCTCAAAGTTTACTTCTTTGTATTTGGTGTTGTGTGAAGCATTTGAGGCATCACACTTGAGGTGCTAGGCTCACAAGGTTTCAAGGATCATAATCAACAACAAGGTATGTTATTCTATCTTTCATTCAAGATAACAATGTTCCCCATGTATGCTAGATAGGAATATAACCTTGGAATTCAACTTTGCATGATAATTAGACAAACATAGATCCAAGGTTATTAGGGCTGCATGTACACTTCGAAAGTGTTAGAATGCTCAAAACCCATCAGTGGTATCACATCCTAGGCTTGTTCGTTGATTTTTGTGCAAACTGCTTGAAAAAAATCGATTTTTTGTCTTCTACTCGTATGAACTCGCCGATTCCAGGGGGGGCTCAACCAGTCCATGAACAAATGCAAGCTACTCATCGAGTCTGTTCTTGCACTCGACGAGTAGAGGCTGCAGTTTTCAGAATTTCGACATTTGTTGCTGGAAATGGACTGGAAACATTACGCTAAACTGTTTTGGTGTTTTAAAACTTGTTTTAGATGGTGTAATGTTTATGCTAATCCATTTACAATGACAATTACCAAAATTACAAGTTTTAAGTGTAATTTTTTGATTCGTGAAAGTGTTCATATTCATGTTCTTGAACTTATGAAGATTAGATGATCATAGGAATTGTTTGTAACCTTCATGGTAGTTTAATTCATGATCATAATGTGTTTTAATAGAGTCCATAACTTGTCCTCAAGTTATGGAAAACCAAAAGTCTCACTTTTATTAAAGCCATTAACAGAACACAAGAGTTATAAAAAATGAAGTGTCTGTATTTTTATTACTCAATTAATTCATAAGTTATAAGAAATGAAAAGTTTTGGAAGTTTAAAAAATTTGCCCTCAAGTTTTCGAACAAGTAAAGTCTTGACTAAAACTTTAGTTCCAACCCTTAGATTTTTAAAAGTTAAAAATCAACCCTTATACTTTATAATATAATAAGTTAATAATATATATATATATATATATATATATATATATATATATATATATATGTATAAGATCAAGTCGTCTTACCGCTAGCACGCCTCATTCACAAACCGGTCTATAAGGGGGGTATAAGGTTGTTGCCTATAAAATGTCAACTTAATGGGTGTCCACTCTCACCCACCGCTTCCTTGATCGGTGGAGGGTCGTTAGCCGAACGGGTAGGACAAGGACTTATAAATTCCCATTAAAAGTATGATGAATATTATAAGTAACTAAATGTTTTTTATTAAATTCCCAATCTTAGTTACTTTAGAAAAAATGTGAATAAGGTGCTAATCCATGAAATTACACTTTACACTTTGTTTAAGTCATTAGTGGAGCGTGTGTGGTTAACCGGCACACTAACTTGGACTTAACAAGGTAGGTAAAGGGTGACTTAAGGTTTATCATAGTATCGGTGGAGCGTGTGTGGTTTACCGACACATATATTGAGTGATAAACTTTAAGGGTACCAAGTGATTTGCATGGTTACTTCACACCTCGTTTTGTGATCCTCGGTATCTCAGTCACAAAACTTGGAGGGCACACTCGAGATTGAAACATGCCTTTGAAAAGTTCATTGAATCTCAAAAGAATCTAGGAATTTCTAAGAACCAATTAAAAACCTAATATTTATATTTCGTTTTTTCATGGTGGAAATTGGTGAATCGTCATTCACCTACCTTTCAAATATGTAATAGCTTGGATTACGGAATACCTCTTCTAAGTTATAATATATTGTGATTGGATCTTAGCCTTAATATTACATTTGGGTGTTTTATTAAGGACTCTCTTAATATCTAAACTAATCTTGTTCTCTTCTTTCAGATGTCTTCAAACAATGCTGCTTCTGGCTCTAATCCTAATGGCTCCTTTACCCTTATGAACTTGTGTGGGAAAGTCACCTTTGATGGATCCAACATCAACGAATGGGTCAGAAACATCAGGATGATTACCCGCTACGAGGACAAAGAATATGTCCTCGACAAGGAGCTTAAGGAGACTGATGAGACCACTGCAACTCTCCAGGAGATCGCTGACTTCTGGGCACATGAAAGGGATGCTACCAAAGTGGCATGCATCATGTTAGCCAGCATGACAACAGAACTCCAAAAGTCCTATGAGGACTTCTACCCTTTTGAAATGCACCAAGATCTGATGGAAAGATACCATCAAAGTGCACGACAAGAGAGGTATGAAATCATCTTCTCCATGATAACAACCATGATGAAGGAATGAGAGTCCGTCAAGAGCCACATGCAAAAAATGCAAAGGTGTGTGGATCTTTTGTTGAAGCTTAATGTGAACTTCCCTGAGTAGCTTGCAATAGATATCATTTTGCACGCCTTACAATCGTGTTATGATCAATTCTACATGACATATCACATGAATAAGGAAGAGGTCACACTCAGAAAACTTTAGGGACTTCTCAAGACCGTGGAAACATGTCTTAAAGGAAAGTCGGTTGTTAACACTCCTACTCCAAACTCCGCCCCTGTCTTGGCAATCGGGAAAGGTAGAAGGAAGAAGAGAAAGAGCTCTTCGAAGGGTACCAAGGCTAGGAACCTTGATGGCTCTTCTTCAAGTGGAACCAAGAAAGGTTTCGTCACTCCTTCTTCTGACCCAAAAGAGGCTGAATGCTTCTATTGTCATGAAAAGTCACATTGGAAGTGGAACTGCCCAAAGTGCAAGCAAGATGTGAAGGATAGGAAAGTTAAACCCAACCATGCAGGTATTTACACTATCTTATCTAATAACTCGCCCCATTCTAACTCTTGGGTCCTTGATATTGGTTGTGGTATTCATATATGTTCTGATTTGCAGGGACTAAGAAGAAGTGAGAATGTGGAGCATGGAAGAATAAACTTAATCATGGGAAATAGGAAAGTTTTACCTGTCACCATGATTGGAGTTTATACTTTATCGCTAAGTAATGGGTTTAGTTTAGATTTGAATAAATGTTGTTATTCGCCAGAAATGGCAAGAAATATTATTTCCTTTCATGCATTGTATAAATAAGGTTTCATCTTTTCATTTGATAATGAAGTTGGTTCGATTAATGCTTTCTTTAATAATGTTCTTTATTTTCAAGAATTACCTTGTGATAGTGTGTATGAAACTGTATCTTTGGTTGATAACTTAGGAAATAATGTATTGTGTATTGATTCTGTTAATGATAATAACTTGGATAAAGCATCATTATGGCATTGTCGTCTTGAACATATAAGCAAGAAACGCATAGGCCAACTCCAGAAGGATGGAGTCTTGGAGTCATTTGACGTAAAGTCAGATGATAGTTGTGAATCATGCTTACTTGGAAAAATGACAAAGTCACCCTTCACAGGTTCTTGTGAAAGGGGTGAAGGTTTGTTGGATCTTGTACACATGGATGTGTGTGGACCCTTCAAACATGACACAAGGGATGCTAATCGTTATTATTTGACTTTTACTGATGATTACAGTAGATATGGATATGTCTACTTAATCAAGCATAAGTCAGAGACTTTTGAAAGGTTTAAAGAATTTAAACAGGAACTCGAGAATCAATTAGGCAGGAACATTAAGATGCTTTGATCCGATCGAGGTGGTGAGTATCTTAGTTCAGAGTTCCTCGACTATCTTAGGGAATGTGGGATTGTCTCACAATTGACACCTCCCAGGACACCACATTTGAATGGTGTAGCTGAGAGGCATAATCGAACCTTATTGGATATGGTTCGTTCCATGATGAGTCGAGCTTCGCTGCCAATCTCATTTTTAGGGGGTATGCCTTAGAGACTGCCGCTCATATCCTTAATCTGGCCCCTACAAAGAAAGTTGACAAAACTCCTCATGAGATGTGGACTGGTAAAGCACCCAAACCAGTCCATATCAAGATTTGGGGTTGAGAGGCTTTCATGAGACGCGAGACTCATGATAAGCTCGAACCTCGAAGTGAGAGGTGTATTTTCATCGGCTACCCATAACAATCCTTTGGTTACCTCTTCTACAGACCTAGTGAAAATGAGGTCTTTGTAGCTAGGAGGGCTGTATTTCGAAAGAGAGAGTTTATAAGCCAAGGAAACAGTGGGAGGCAAGTTGACCTTGAAGAAATTCAAGAGTCAAGTGGTGAAGGAACTTCGAACCCTAGCACTCAACTTGAGGAGGAAACTACTGTTGAGCCAATTGACAAGTCTGTACCTCAGAGGCATTCCACAAGGGTTAGGAATGCACCTGAGCATTACTATGGATTCCATATTACTACGGAAGGTGATACACTTATCAGTGATGGGACACTGATAGGTCTGGATGAGCCTAACAGTTACGCGGAAGCCATGGCAGGCCCTGAGTCAGCCAAATGGAAAGAGGTAATGGACAACGAGATACAGTCCACGTATGACAATCAAGTTTGGAACTTGGCTGACAATGTACCAGGTCGTAAGACAGTTGGGTGTAAGTGGATCTTCAAGAAGAAGACCGACATGGATGGTAATGTACACACTTATAAGGCACGACTGGTTGCAAAGGGTTTCTCACAAACTCCAGGAGTTGATTATGATGAGACCTTTTCTCCGGTGGCCAAGATTAAGTCTATTAGGGTTCTGTTAGCCATAGTTGCATTTCATGACTATGAAATTTGGCAAATGGATGTCAAAACCGCTTTCCTTAATAGAAAGTTGGCTGAGGATGTTTACATGAGTCACCCAGAGGGTTTTGTCAACATAGATTACCCTAATAGAGTGTGTAAGCTTGAGAAATTCATTTATGGATTAAAGCAATCACCTCGTAGAGGGAATCTTTGCTTTGATGAGAACGTCAAAGAATTTGGCTTTTCTAGGAGTGAAGATGAATCTTGTATATATGTCAAGGCTAGTGGGAGTATAATTAGCTTTTTGGTATTGTATGTGGATGACATACTACTCATAGGAAATGACATCCCAACTCTACAGGAAGTTAAGTCCTGGCTTGGGAAGTGTTTCTCTATGAAGGACCTAGGAGAAGCTGACTATATTCTAGGGATAAGGATCTTGAGAGACCGGAGTAAAAGACTAATTGGACTTAGTCAGACTACCTACTTGGATAAGGTGCAGAAGAGATTCATCGTGCAGGACTCCAAGAAAGGAGAGTTACCAATCCAGAGTAACGCCAGATTAAGTAAGACACAAAGTCCGAGTACTGAGGCTGAGATAGCAGAAATGAGTCGAATACCTTATGCTTCGGCTGTAGGATCGATCATGTATGCTATGATGTGTACTCGACTTGATGTAGCCTTTTCGTTGAGCATGGTTAACAGGTATCAGGGGAACCCTGGCAAGGCACACTGGACTGCGGTAAAGAATATCCTCAAGTACCTACGGAGGACTAAGGACTGGGTCCTTACCCTCGGTGGGAGTGATGACTTGAGAGTTGTAGGGTATAGTGATGCTAGCTTTCAGACTGATAAGGATAATTTCCGCTCTTAGTCAGGCTGGGTCTTTACCTTAAACGAAGGAGCAATTTCTTGGAAGAGTTCCAAGCAAGAGACAATGGCTGATTCAACTTGTGAATCAGAGTATATAGCAGCGAGCGAGGTAGCAAATGAGAGACGATATGGCTGAAGAACTTCATTGGAGACCTTGGAGTTGTACCAGCTATTAAGGAGGCAATGGAAATTTTCTGTGATAGTGAAAGTGCAGTTGCCTTAGCCAAGGAACCAAAGGATCATGGGAGATCCAGACACATCTACAAAAAATGCCATTTCATTAGACATCGAATAGAAGAAGGACTCCTCATGTAAAAGAGGGTATCATCGGATGAGAATCCAGCAGATCCACTCACAAAGGGACTGACTCGGGTTAAGCATCTCCAGCATGCTCGGAGCATAGGGCTGAAGGATGTTATTAGTTTTAGTAGTTAGATAATTTTCGAAATTTGTAAAGTGTAATTGACATTAGATGATAAATAAAAGGTGTTTTATTTATGAGTAAAGTGTTGCGATCTCTTGTCGATCTTTTACTATATTTCTTTTGCATGTTTTAACTTCCAGAATAATTATGTTTGGTATATCATATTATTCGAACCTTCATAGTCGGTCATATGTCGGAAGTAGGTATGAATCAAGACTGTCATGACTAGTTGCAGAGGTCTAAGTTGTTGGACACGGCTACAACACTCATAGAGCTGGTGATGGAATAGGTAGAGGCTACCCCTCTTAACTCCGGTTACCCCCATTGTCTATGCCATAAAATCGGGAATACCTCCTCCATTCACTCATTCGATCGTTGTCTCTCTCAATGGGTGATTTGCTTGACGACCTTCACCGCCGCTCTCCTCCTTTCACGACCTTTAGCGTCGGCCGCCTCAGCAATCACCATCTTCTTTGTTGGTGTTGGTAAGGCCTCGTCTTTGAGACCTAATCGGGTAGTTCACCACGATAGTGCCCCCTTTCAACCTTCTCTATGTCGATCCACGATTTTTTGCTTGCTGATTACCATAACGATGACCGGATACCGTTGGACTCCACAACACCACCATCTTCATTATCGGTGTTGCGTCGATTCCCATTTTGTTGTCAAAATGGTGATGTAAAAAACACCTTCAAATACTTCTGCTATTGAACTTTCGATTCTAGGACGAGGACCATTGAGAAAGTGAGGTAATTTCAGATTGATTATATAGTTTTTTTAGTGGTATTTGTTGGATAAGATATCTAAGTCCATAACTATTTCTAGTATGTACTAGACCCGACCTGGCATGGTCCATTTGGGTTGCATGGCACCATGCAATTGGATAAACTAAAATGAAAGAAATAACACTTATGGTTTATTAATATATTATAAGTTCTAATATATTAATAATATTATTTAATTAGTTTGATCAACAATTAATTTAGAATTAATTAAGTGATCAAAAGATAACTAATTAAATATATGGGTATATTATGTAAATCTTCTATATCTCATATAGTGGGCTAGGAGGCTCCATGGATTATCAAGTTGGGTTCCACCCATAGGATACCCCACGGAGTTAACCCATGGATCATGAAATCAAGAGTCATGTTACATTAGGGTTTACCTAATGCAACACACTATATAAACAAAGGTGTTCTCCCCAAAATCGGCTACACTAAGAAACAAGAGGGCTAGAGCCGATTTTGCAAGTGTAAGATTCTCTCAAAGTTTACTTCTTTGCATTTGGTGTTGTGTGAAGCATTTGAGGCATCACACTTGGGGTGCTAGGCTCATAAGGTTTCAAGGATCGTAATCAACAACAAGGTATGTTATTCTATCTTTCATTCAAGATAAAAATGGTTCCCATGTATGCTAGATAGGAATATAACCTTGGAATTCAACTTTTCATGATAATTAGACACACATAGATCAATGGTTATTACGGTTGCATGTACACTTAGGAAGTGTTAGAATGCTCAAAACCCATCAGTGGTATCAGAGCCTAGGCTTGTTTGTTGATTTTTGTGCAAACTGCGTGAAAAAAATCGATTTTTTGTCTTCTGCTCGTATGAACTCACCGAGTCCATGGGGGGACTCGACGAGTCTATGAACAAATGCAAGCTACTCGTCGAGTTTGTTCTTTCACTCGACGAATAGAGGCTGCAGTTTTCAGAATTTCTACATTTGTTGCTGAAAATGGACTGGAAACATTACCCTAAACTGTTTTGGTGTTTTAAAACTTGTTTTAGATGGTGTAATGTTTATGCTAATCCATTTACAATGGCAATTATCAAAATTACAAGTTTTAAGTGTAATTTTTTGATTTTTGAAAGTGTTCATATTCATATTCTTGAACTTATGAAGATTAGATGATCATGGGAATTGTTTGTAACCTTGATGGTAGTTTAATTCATGATCATAATGTGTTTTAATAGAGTCCATAACTTGTCCTCAAGTTATGAAAAACCAAAAGTTTCACTTTTATTAAAGCCATTAAAAGAACACAAAAGTTATAAAAAATGAAGTGTATTCATTTTTATTACTCAATTAATTCATAAGTTATAAGAAATAAAAAGTTTTGGAAGTTTACAAAACTTGCCCTCAAGTTTTGGAACAAGTAAAGTCTTGATTAAAATTGTAGTTCCAACCCTTAGATTTTTAAAAGTTAAAAATCAACCCTTATACTTTATAATATTATAAGCTAATAATATATATATATATATATATATATATATATATATATATATATATATATATATGTATGTATAAGATCAAGTCATCTTACCGCTAGTACGCCTCATTCACGAAGTCGGTCTATAAGGTGGGTATAAGGTTGTTGCCTATAAAACAACAATTTAATGGGTGTCCACTCTCACCCACCGCTTCCTTGATCGGTGGAGGGTCGTTAGCCGAACGGGTAGGACAAAGAATTATAAATTCTCATTAAAAGTATGATGAATATTATAAAGTAACTAAATGTTTTTTTATTAAATTCTCAATCTTAGTTACTTTAGGAAAAATATGAATTAGGTGCTAATCCATGAAATAACACTTTATACTTTGTTTAAGTCGTTAGTGGAGCGTGTGTGGTTAACCGGCACACTAACTTGGACTTAACAAGGTAGGTAAAGGGTGACTTAAGGTTTATCATAGTATCAGTGGAGCGTGTGTGGTTTACCGACACATCGATTTAGTGATAAACTTTAAGGGTACAAAGTGATTTGCATGGTTACTTTACACCTCGTTTTGTGATCCTCGGTATCCCAGTCACAAAACTTGGAGGGCACACTCGAGATTGAAACATGCCTTTGAAAAGTTCATTGAATCTCAAAAGAATCTAGGAATTTGTAAGAACCAATTAAAAAACTAATATTTATATTTCGTTTTTTCATGGTGGAAATTGGTGAATCGTCATTCACCTACCTTTCAAATATGTTATAGCTTGGATTACGACATACATCTTCTAAGTTATAATATATTATGATTGGATCCTAGCCTTAATATTACATTTGAGCGTTTTATTAAGGACTCTCTTAAAATCTAAACGAATCTTGGTCTCTTCTTTCAGATGTCTTCAAACAATGTTGCTTCTGGCTCTAATACTAATGGCTCCTTTACCCTTATGAATTTGTGTCGGAAAGTCACCTTTGATGGATCCAACTTCAACGAATGGGTCAGAAACATCAGGATAATTACCCGCTACGAGGACAAAGAATATATCCTCAACAAGGAGCTTAAGGAGATTGATGAGACCACTGCAACTCCCCAGGAGATCGCTGACTTATGGGCACATGAAAGGGATGCTACCAAAGTGGCATGCATCATGTTGGACATCATGACAACAGAACTCCAAAAGTCCTATGAGGACTTCTACCCTTTTGAAATGCACCAAGATCTGATGGAAAGATACCATTAAAGTGCACGACAAGAGAGGTATGAAATCATCTGCTCCATGATAACAACCATGATGAAGGACGGAGAGTCCTTCACGAGCCACATGCAAAAAATGTAAAGGTGTGTGGATTGTTTGTTGAAGCTTAATGTGAACTTTCCTGAGTAGCTTGCAATAGATATCATTTTGCACTCCTTACAATCGTGCTATGATCAATTCTACATTACATATCACATGAATAAGGAAGAGGTCACACTCAGCAAACTTCAGGGACTTCTCAAGACCGTGGAAACAGGTCTTAAAGGAAAGTCAGTTGTTAACACTCCTACTCCAAACTCCACCCCTGTCTTGGCAATTGGGAAAGGTAGCAGGAAGAAGAGAAAGAGCTCTTCGAAGGGTACCTAGGCTAGGAACCTTGATGGCTCTTCTTCAAGTGGAACCAAGAAAGGTTTCGTCACTCCTTCTTCTGACCCAAAAGAGGCTGAATGCTTCTATTGTCATGAAAAGTCACATTGGAAGCGGAACTGCCCAAAGTGCAAGCAAGATGTGAAGGATAGGAAAGTTAAACCCAACCATGCAGGTATTTACACTATCTTATCTAATAACTCACCCCATTCTAACTATTGGGTCCTTGATATCGGTTGTGGTATTCATATATGTTCTGATTTGTAGGGACTAAGAAGAAGTGAGAATGTGGAGCATGGAAGAATAAACTTAATCATGGGGAATAGGAAAGCTTTACCTGTCACCAAGATTGGAGTTTATACTTTATCGCTAAGTAGTGGGTTTAGTTTAGATTTGAATAAATGTTGTTATTCGCCAGAAATGGCAAGAAATATTATTTCCTTTCGTGCATTGTATAAACAAGGTTTCACCTTTTCATTTGATAATGAAGTTGGTTCGATTAATTCTTTCTTTAATAATGTTCTTTATTTTCAAGCATTACCTTGTGATAGTGTGTATGAAATTGTATCTGTGGTTGATAACTTAGGAAATAATGTATTGTGTATTGATTTTGTTAATGATAATAACTTGGATAAAGCATCATTATGGCATTGTCCTCTTGGACATATAAGCAAGAAACGCATAGGCCAACTCCAGAAGGATGGAGTCTTGGAGTCATTTGACGTAAAGTCAGATGATAGTTGCGAATCATGCTTACTTGGAAAAATGACAAAGTCACCCTTCACAGGTTCTTGTGAAAGGGGTGAAGGTTTGTTGGATCTTGTACACACGGATGTGTGTGGACCCTTTAAACATGACACAAGGGATGCTAATCGTTATTATTTGAATTTTACTGATGATTACAGTAGATATGGATATGTCTACTTAATCAAGCATAAGTCAGAGACTTTCGAAAGGTTTAAAGAATTTAAACAGGAACTCGAGAATCAATTAGGCAGGAACATTAAGATGCTTTGATCCGATCGAGGTGGTGAGTATCTTAGTTCAGAGTTCCTCGACTATCTTAAGGAATGTGGGATTGTCTCACAATTGACACATCCCAGGACACCGCAGTTGAATGGTGTAGCTGAGAGGCATAATCGAACCTTGTTGGATATGGTTCGTTCCATGATAAGTCGAGCTTCGCTGCCAATCTCATTTTGGGGGTATTCCTTAGAGACTGCCGCCCATATCCTTAATCTGGCCCCTACAAAGAAAGTTGTCAAAACTCCTCATGAGATGTAGACTGGTAAAGCACCCAAACTAGACCATATCAAGATTTGGGGTTGAGAGGTTTTCGTGAGATGCGAGACTCATGATAAGCTCGAACCTCGAAGTGAGAGGTGTATTTTCATCGGCTACCCATAACAATCCTTTGGTTACCTCTTCTACAGACCTAGTGAAAATGCGGTCTTTGTAGCTAGGAGGGCTGTATTTCGAAAGAGAGAGTTTATAAGCCAAGGAAACAGTGGGAGGCAAGTTGACCTTGAAGAAATTCAAGAGTCAAGTGGTGAAGGAACTTCGAACCCTAGCACTCAACTTGAGGAGGAAACTCATGTTGAGCCAATCAACAAGTATGTACCTCTGAGGCGTTCCACAAGGGTTAGGAATGCACCTGAGCATTACTATGGATTCCATATTACTACGGAAGGTGATACACTTATCAGTGATGGGACACTGATAGGTCTGGATGAGCCTAATAGTTACGCAGAAGCCATGGCAGGCCCTGACTCAGCCAAGTGGAAAGAGGCAATGGACAACGAGATACAGTCCAGGTATGACAATCAAGTTTGGAAATTGGCTGACAATGTACCAGGTCGTAGGATAGTTGGGTGTAAGTGGATCTTCAAGAAGAAGACCGAAATGGATGGTAATGTACACACTTATAAGGCACGACTGGTTGCAAAGGGTTTCTCACAAACTCCGGGAGTTGATTATGATGAGACCTTTTCTCCGGTGGCCAAGATTAAGTCTATTAGGGTTCTGTTAGCCATAGCTGCATTTCATGACTATGAAATTTGGCAAATGGATGTCAAAACCGCTTTCCTTAATAGAAAGTTGGCTGAGGATGTTTACATGAGTCAACCAGAGGGTTTTGTCATTACAGAGTACCCTAATAGAGTGTGTAAGCTTGAGAAATCCATTTATGGATTAAAGCAATCACCTCGCAGAGGGAATCTTTGCTTTGATGAGAAAGTCAAAGAATTTGGCTTTTCTAGGAGTGAAGATGAATCTTGTGTATATGTCAAGGCTAGTGGGAGTATAGTTAGGTTTTTGGTATTGTATGTGGATGACATACTACTCATAGGAAATGACATCCCAACTCTACAGGAAGTTAAGTCCTGGCTTGGGAAGTGTTTCTCTATGAAGAACCTAAGAGAAGATGCCTATATTCTAGGGATAAGGATCTTGAGAGACCGGAGTAAAAGACTAATTGGACTTAGTCAGAGTACCTACTTGGATAAGGTGCTGAAGAGATTCATCATGCAGGACTCCAAGAAAGGAGAGTTACCAATCCAGAGTAACGCCAGATTAAGTAAGATACAAAGCCCGAGTACTGAGGCTGAGATAGCAGAAATGAGTCGAATACCTTATGCTTCGGCTGTAGGATCGATCATGTATGATATAACGTGTACTCGATCTGATGTAGCCTTTACTTTGAGCATGGTTAGCAGGTATCAGGGGAACCCTGGCAAGGCACACTGGACTGCGGTAAAGAATATCCTCAAGTACCTACGGAGGACTAAGGACTGGGTCCTTACCCTCGGTGGGAGTGATGACTTGAGAGTTGTAGGGTATAGTGATGCTAGCTTTCAGACTGATAAGGATAATTTCCGCTCTTAGTCAGGCTGGGTCTTTACCTTAAACGAAGGAGCAATTTCTTGGAAGAGTTCCAAGCAAGAGACAATGGCTGATTCAACTTGTGAATCAGAGTATATAGCAGCGAGCGAGGTAGCAAATGAGAGACGATATGGCTGAAGAACTTCATTGGAGACCTTGGAGTTGTACCAGCTATTAAGGAGGCAATGGAAATTTTCTGTGATAGTGAAAGTGCAGTTGCCTTAGCCAAGGAACCAAAGGATCATGGGAGATCCAGACACACCTACAAAAATACCACTTCATTAAACATCGAATAGAAGAAGGACTCCTTGTGGAAAAGAGGGTATCATCAGATGAAAATACAGCAGATCCTCTCACGAAGGGACTGACTCGGGTTAAGCATCTCCAGCATGCTCATAGCATATGGCTGAAGGATGATATTAGTTTTAGTAGTTATATAATTTTCGAAATTTGTAAAGTGTAATTGACATTAGATGATAAATAAAAGGTGTTTTATTTATGAGTAAAGTGTTGCGATCTCTTGTCGATCTTTTACTATATTTCTTTTGCATGTTTTAACTTCCAGAATAATTATGTTTGGTATATCATATTATTCGAACCTCTATAGTCGGTCATATGTCGGAAGTAGGTATGAATCAAGACTGTCATGACTGGTTGCAGAGGTCTAAGTTCTTGTACACGGCTACAACACTCATAGTACTCATAAGTTCTGAGGATTGGACTCAACCCATGCTCACTGGAATCACTTCATGGAATTTATCTCGAGTGATCGTTAGATGATAATATCATATAAGTCTTCAAACCTAGAGATATGATTTGTGTCTATGAGTTGGTTATGCATTGATTGTACGAAAACACATTGGTAACTTGATGTTATAAAACGTGCTCTTGTGTATGATTCAACAAGTAGTAGAGCAAACATTTGAGTCGAAGTTTATCTTCTCCTTCTTGGATTAGAAGCTGATATATGGGCCCCTCAATGATTTTGTTTTGACCTATGTACTGGGCCCGATCAGAACTAAGTTGATGTGTTCAATTAAGTTCATCGTCAAACAAATCAGAATCCGGGAAACAAACTGCTGGACAATAAGTAAGACATTGTTCCATGCATTTTTCCGACTGATATCTAGAACAGAGGATTATATGATCACTTATCTTAAATGGCATATCATCATCTTCTCAGTTCCGAGAGACCTTGAAAGAGCTACGATTGCCGATCAGTTCCTGAAGTATTGCAGTTATAGTTATTAGACTTATCCAAGTGGGAGACTGTTGATAAGGTGTCTAAGTCCATAACTATTTCTGGTATGTACTTGACCCGACCCGGCATGGTCCATTTGGGTTGCATGGCACCATGCAATTGGATAAACTAAAATGAGAGAACTAACACTTATGGTTTATTAATATATTATAAGTTCTAATATATTAATAATATTATTTAATTAGTTTGATCAAGAATTAATTTAGAATTAATTAAGTGATCAAAAGATAACTAATTAAATATATGGGTAGATTATGTAAATCTTCCATATCTTATATAGTGGGCTAAGAGGCTCCATGGATTATCAAGTTGGGTTCCACCGATAGGATGCTCCATGGAGTTAACCCATGGATCATGAAATGAAGACTCAAGTTACATTAGGGTTTACCTAATGCAACACACTATATAAACAAAGGTGTTCTCCCCAAAATCGGCTACACTAAGAAACTAAAGGGCTAGAGCCGATTTTGCAATTGTAAGATTCTCTCAAAGTTTACTTCTTTGCATTTGGTGTTGTGTGAAGAATTTGAGGCATCACACTTGGGGTGCTAGGCTCACAAGGTTTCAAGGATCATAATCAACAACAAGGTATGTTATTCTATCTTTCATTCAATATAAAAATGTTCCCCATGTATGCTAGATAGGAATATAACCTTGGAATTCAACTTTGCATGATAATTAGACAAACATAGATCCAAGGTTATTAGGGTTGCATGTACACTTAGAAAGTGTTAGAATGCTCAAAACCCATTAGGATTGAGTCTCAATCATTATGTAATTAGTTTCCAATATGTGTAATATGTGATTTATCTGATTTTGGTATGTATTGATTTTTGATTTGGGTTTGGCCATCTGTGGTGTGAATAAGGTCCTTTGCAGTTAAGCATAAGGAAACATGGAAGGAGTTTATTTGTTACAATGATACCATAGGTTTGTTTGCCTCTCGTTTTCTTTTAATATTTGGCGTTTTGTTTTTTTGACTTGTGCTTTGTGTTATGTTGTAGGAAGATGCAAAGACTTGCTAGAAATGCTACAAACAATACACAATTTAAGGTGTGTATTTTTTTAGTGCCTGAAATGCAATTCATTTTGTGATAGTGATGAATTATTTATATCTATTTTGATTTGGGCTTTTATAATTTTAGATTTGGTTTTGTTTGGTTAATTTTACAAGTACATTGCTATATAAGATAAAAGTATAGTCTGAGGTAACATGCAATTCAAAAAATGATTTGGCTTATTTGTATGAATTGAATTGGTTGCAATATATATATATATATATATATATATATATATATATATATATATATATATATATATACTTCTATTAACTATTATTTTTATTTGTCAAGTAAAAATGATATGAAAATGATACATGTTAATTGTTTGGATAAAAAGTAATTGAAAGGCTTGGTTGTAAGCATTATATTTTATTTGTCTAAATACTTCTATTAACTATTATTTTTATTTGTCTAGTTATATAATATATTTACTTTTTTGCATCTAAATATGTTATGTTTATTTTAAAGGCGGTGGTTATAAGCATTAACCTTTTGTAGACAATATTTGACAAGTGAATATGAGGTTGGATTCAAGGCTGTTAAACTAGAAAACATGGGTGAGTAATAGTAGAATTATCAATTATGTATTTTATGTTACTTATATAATAAATTTGAACAACTTATAAATCTTTTGTATTACTAGACAATGTTCATTAGTAATATGTATTTGTATTTGATACTTTTTTAGGTTTATTAGTTATATTATAATGTTATTTGTTTTGTAGTTGAATTTCAATATTATTATAAGTTTAATGTAATGGGTTTTTCAATATTTTGGATAGAATAAACTGTAATTTTTTATAATTTTTTACTGTTTTTTTAAATAAAAAGTAATTAACTGCGGATTACCTACAGAAAATCCGTAGCTATTTACTTCCGTAGCTATTCCGTAGGAAAAAGTCAATTTTAGTCAAACATGACTCCCGTCGGTAATCCGTAGCTATTTATTTTCGTAGCTATTTTGTAGCGATTCCATAGCTAATCCGTAGGTATAATTTAGCCACGTGCCTTTATGCTACATACTTATTTTCATATCAATTTCGTAGGTATCCGCTTATAGCTACGAAATAGTTACGGATTGTGTTGTAGCTATTGCACCTAGTGTACGTGACAGAGAGAAAGAAAGTTAACAACCAGAAATTCGGGTTGTCCTAATTACGATATGGGCCTATTGTTGATATTGGATTATTATTAACTACGGATATTAACTGTTATTTTTGTGTAATTTAGACCCTCGTAATGGCTTATGAAGTGTAGGATACATTGTCAAAAGATTTACGTACATGTTTGATATTTTCTTCGCAACTGTATCTCTTCACCTAAAACAAATCCTGAAAAAATAAACGAAAGCAGAAATCAGAAGGCAAATTTGTAAGGTAATTGAAAAAAGAGTAAATTACATGAATGGTCCCTATGGTTTTGGGTAATTTGCGCGCTTGGTCCCTAACTTATTTTTTTAACTCGGAAAGTCCCTACTGTTTGTTTTTGTTACGCGCTTGGTCCCTACTGTTTGTTTTTGTTACACACTTGGTCATTGTCTTACCTAAATAGACTATTATTTAAATAGGAAAAAATGGTGGGGTATGTAAGGTAATGTGAGAGGATGGGGTTGGGGGTGTGGTTATTTAAATAAATTAAAAAAATTGAGGGCACAATAGTCTTTTTAGGTAAGACAGGGACCAAGCGCGTAACAGAAATAAACAATAGGGACCTTTCGAGTTAAAAAAATAAGTTAGGGACCAAACGTGCAAATTACCCTAAACCATAGGGACCATTCGTGTAATTTACTCTTGAAAAAAATTTTCATTTCTATAAATTTTGTCTATTAGGCATTTCTTTCTGCATTAAGTCATAAAGAAACAACCATGATAACATATATAGATAAATGATGTTTGAAAAATATTTAAGAAAAACACTTCAATTCAAACTTAAAGAAACGAGGGAAAAGTTTGTAGACTTAATGGGGAATGTTTATTTTCCTGACTTTCTATATTAAGTCGAATAGAAACAAACACCTACATATTACTTACGACATTGACCATATCAATATCCAATATTAAAACACAAAAACATTAAAATTACCTTTCTTGATCCAGAAATTTCATATTTTAGGCCCACATGTGTCTGTCACTGCTTGTAAAAATAAAAAAGTTCTTTATTTCCGATTCAAGCTTGATTCAAAGATTAAGTGAGGATGTAAACTAGTGGTGCTGCTCTTTAGCTACTCGCTTAGCTTGTAAAAAGCTCGAGCTTAATCTATAGCCAACTTGACTAATGGCACCGACAATGCGACAACAGAATGAACACATTGATAATGTGATATTCAAACTAAACAATATTAGACATCGAGGGGATTATGGTTCAAATACTTACCGAAAATCAAACAACATCATCATTATCTTACATACTTATAAAACTTGCATTTTCCCTTGACTGTCATGTATTTGAAACCCCCCACAATAATTTGCTAAAACCTCATGTATTTGAAACCCCCAAACCTTTTCACCTTCTTAATAATTAATCACACATAATCAATGGTAATTCATATGAGATAATAATTTGCTAAAACCTCATGCATTTTTATGATATTAGAACATGTTTGAGTTTTTGGGTTTTAGACTTTAGTAAATGGGTAATCCGTTTGATACGTTGGATTTGAAGCAATCTTATTCGAATTACACAAAACAAGAGATAAATTAATAATATATGCTCATGCATGTTTTGTACAAGCCCCAATCAAAATACAATATATCATGATCATACAATTATGTGTCTTTTATTCCATTTTTGGCGTTATAACAAAAGTTTGTTTACGTGGCGAAGAAAGAAAACTTGAACATGAATATTTAGGTTGGGTGTTTATATAAGATTTGTTTTAAATATATAATATAGATATAAATACACAAATATGTGTCAAATACAGCCCATCACAAATTTAGTGTTTTAAACTACAATATAACTCAAAGTGGTTTTCCAAATATAATGTTTATACTATAATATAATATATTAGAAGAATACCATATAGTAGACGAATCCCACATGTTGTGCAGAAATTTAGTTGCATAGATAATATATTATAATTATATTTCATTTAAAATATGTTAGGGTCATTTGGTTATTACATTGTTGTATTAGGCACTATAGTCTCATATATTTTGAATGACTCTTACAAAAATGATGTCTGTAATTTGAATATAACGTAATATCTTATGATATTTATTGAATGATATTATCTTCCATTGAGCACTTTTTAATTGGAATCAACTTTATTATAGTTAAAAATTTTGGCTCCGTTTTTTCTTTTCATTAGTTCTAGAATATGATTTTTTATATTAACTTAAAATATGTCACTATCTTAAAATAGATTGAGAATGAGATATTTATATTTACTTAAAATACGGCACCATTTTCTATTCAATAGTAAAACTAACAAAAGTCGTTAAATATGTATTTTTATGAGATTCAATATAAATAGACGACCACAAATGAGAATCCATATCTAATCAGTCATCAACTAATTACATTAGATACTAATGTGTACATAAAAATTACATTTAAAATTTTAAACTAATAGTAAAAAAATTTCATTATTTATTATGATAAAAAATCTGCAAATCAAAAAATATACATGCTATTTAATCGCATACAAGTTTTATGTATGGCTTATTCACAATACATTAAACCATATATAACCATATTAAACTACATAATTATCCCATTGTGCAACGCGCGTGTATTCGTCTAGTATACTTATAAAGGAAACATTTTTCCTTTCACAACATTTATTTGAAACTCTCATTCATTTTTCCTTTCACCACATTCATTTGAAACTCCCATGACTTTTCAATTTCTTTTTAATAATGATTATAAGTTGGTTAATAAGATTAAATAAATATAAAACCTAAAGTGTAATCATATATAAACTAAATTTCAATATTAAAAGAATATTTTTTCTACTTATAAAGTTATATTTTTTAACTTTTAACATATTAGACTTAATTTATTAGGTCTAATATGTTATTTTATGTAAACCATTATCATTTTAAAGCTACAACTTTTGAACAATTTGTATAAAATTGTTAGTTTAAATATAACCTTACAGAATCAACTTAAATATAAATTTTAGTTCAACTTAAACAACCTAAAGAATATTTTGTAAATAGGTAAAATTGATAAATTATAGTGTCTTTCTAATAATAATTGTAAGTTAGTTAATAAGGTTAAATAAGTAGCAAACCTAAAGTGTAATCATAAATAAACTAAATTTCAATATTTAAATTATATATGTACTTCTACTTATAAAGTTATGTCTTTAACTTTTAACATATTATACTTGATTTATTAGATTTAATATGTTGTTGTATGTAAACCATTATGAGTTTAAAGCAACAACTTTTGAACAGTTTGAACAAACACTTAAATTGTTAATTTAAATATAACATTATAGTGTCAACATAAATATAAATTTTAGTTTCATTAAAAAACCCAAAGAATATTTTGTGAATAGTTAAAAGTGATAAATTGTAGTTCTAAATGCAAAACTAAATTGTAATCTTAATTTAACTAAAATGTTTCCTAAGGATATTTTTATAATTGTTAAAAGTTTTAAAATAGGCAGCTTAAAATAACTTATAATAACAATAGTTAAAAATAACTCTATATAAATGATTATATTGTTACCTTTATAACGTTAAGAAAATAAATTAAATTTTTTTTATTAACAATAACAACAACTATAAATAACACTAAACCATATATTATATTTAATTTTATTCATGAATAACTCGCGGGTAGAAGTCATTCAAACGATTGAGATTATGCAGTTATAGTACATGTAAATATTATCATATAATATAAAATAATCAATATATTATATCATTTTAGTATAAGAATTATTATATCAAATTTAACAAAAATCTCATTGTTATATTTAAAAAAAAACATATGTTTGTAAAGATTTTAACTATATAGATACCACATTCATTTGAAACTCCCATGACTTTTCAATTTCTTTCTAATAATAATTATAAGTTGGTTAATAAGGTTAAATAAATATCAAGCCTAAAGTTAAATCATATATAAACTAAATTTCAATATTAAAATAATATCTTTACTTCTACTTATAAAGTTATGTTTTTAAACATTTAACATATTATACTTAATTTATTAGTTTCAATATATTGTTGGATGTAAACCATTATCATTTTAAAGATACAGTTTTGGAACAATTTGTATAAAATATTTAAATTATTAATTTGAATATAACATTAGAGTGTCAACTTAAATATAAATTTTAGTTTAACTTAAATAACCCAAAAAATATTTTGTAAATAGTTAAAAGTAATGATTATAAGTTTGTTAATAAGGTTAAATAAATATCAAACCTAAAGTGTAATCATAAATAAACTAAAATTCAATATTAAAATAATATATTTACTTATACTTATAAAGTTATGTCTTTAACTTTTGACATATTATACTTAATTTATTAGATTTAATATGTAGTTGTATGTAAACCATTATGAGTTTAAAGCTACAACATTTCAATAGTTTGGACAAAATACTTAAATTGTTAATTCAAATATAACATTATAGTGTTAACTTAAATATAAATTTCAGTTCCACTTAAAAAACCCAAAGAATATTTGTGAATAGTTAAAAGTGATAAATTGTAGTGCTAAATGCAAAAACTAAATTCTAATCTCAATTTAAGTAAAATATTTCCTAAAGATATTTTTATAATAGTTAAAAGTTTTAAAATAAGTAGCTTAAAATAACTTACAATAATAATATTTAAAAAGAACTCTATATAAGTGATTATATTTTTACATTTAAAATCAAAAAAACAATGTTTGATGTTTTAAATAATCATAATGATAGAAATTAAAATGTTAAACAAATAAATTTAAAAAAAGTAATTAATAAGAACAACAACTATAAATGACATTAAACCATATATTATATTTAATTTTATTCATAAGTAACCCCCGTTGGTAGAGACCATTTAAATTATTAAGATTATACAATTTTAATAGATATATACATTATCATATAATTCATTATAATCAATTTAATAGATATATACATTATCATATAATTCATTATAATCATTATATTATATCAACTTAGTATACGAATTATTATATCAAATTTAACAACAACATTATTGTTATATTTAAAAAACATATATTTGTAAAGATTTCAACTATACAAGTGTTTTTGCACAACGCGCGGGCATTCACCTAGTTTCATTCATAAATCTATGATACGTGACTAAACTAATTTAACCAAATATTTAACAGTTCCTATTTGTCATCTAAGACTGTGTTTGGTGCGCCACATCTAGCTGAAAAACTAGCTTATTTTCCGAGTTTTTTTAAGTTGTCATATTTAGCAAGCCAAAAAGTAGTTTATAAGCTAGTTTTTTAAAAAGCTACTTAGACTAGGTTTTTAGGATCTTTTCGAAAAATTTTCATATATACCCCTTAATTAATTATAAAAACACATTTTTTTAAAGTCTGTTTATGTCATTTCATATTTTTCAGCCGACTTTTCATCTAGTTTTATCAAATGTTATTTTTTACCAGCTAGTTTTTTATTTAACAACTAGTTTTTCAGCTAATACGCAAAACATAGCTTAAATAAAATACATTCTTCCCAAGCTTCTCTAATCTCTGTTATAAAACACAAAAATACACCATAAAAATATGTAAATCACCATGAATAATCCATAACCAGTATCAAGCCTAAACCACTATTTAGATTTTAGGGCGGATTTAAATAGCGGAAGGAGACCTGGCCCACCTGGCAAGGGGCCCAACTATGGAATCTTTGATCATTCCCCGAATTGCCAATTATAACACTCGAATCTCTTTCTCACAGAAAATAAAACCCATCTCAACCCTGAAGTGTGATTGTGTGATTCAAAGAAAAAACCTTGTGAGCCACCGTAACTGCCGCCGCTGGGAAGTGCTGCTGCTCTCGGAGTCTCGCCGACTTGGTTTTAGAGACTTGATCTCTCTTTCTCAATGCTCTCGATCTCTCTTTAGGTAAAAATCTCTTCATAATCAATGCTCCTTTTAGTTGATTGTTATTATTTACTATTAGTAAAATATTTGTTAGGTGCCTGTTAATCTTCTCGATCCATCCATGGAAGACTTACCTGTACCAATCATGGTTGATATTCTCTCAAGACTTCCCGTCAAGACATTCATCCGTTGCAAGTGTGTATGCAAAGAGTGGCTGGATCTCATTTCCGACTCTTACTTTGCCAATCGTCACATCTCAAGATCATCTGAAATCCTCATGATTCATCATAAATCAAATTATGAAGATAAGCGCGCAGCAGGCATTTTGAAATGGGTGGAGGTGGAAGATGGAGAAGTGTAGCTCCTGTATCATACTCTCTTATCCACAAAACCTATTGGCCATTTTTAAATGGTCATGCTCATTGGACTGTTGCTGACCATGATTCCCCTGAAAGGATTTGTGCTTTTGATTTTCACAAGGAGACATTTGAGTTGTTCCCATCTCCTCCTCCTGAAAGTGAGGAAAATTTTCTTAGTTTGGGAGTCATAAATGGTTGTTTATGTCAATCTGATACTGACCACGAGTATACATTCACAGTTTGGGTGATGAAGGAATATGGGATCAAGAATTCTTGGCATATAGAGTTGGTGATCCAGCAAAGTATCAGCTATGATCTTGATTTGCCGTTTTTGGAACCTTTGTATATAATTAAGGGTTTAAAAGATGGAACTATTTTGATGGCATCTTATAGAGACGCACTATTTGTTTACTGTCCTCGGAGGAATGTAATTGTAGACCCGGAAACATTCGGTTCGGTTGCTACTTCATAGGATTTGCTTATCGTCCTAGCTTTCATAGGCTCCGAAACTTTGAAAACGAGCGAGTTCATGTGTTTTAAAGGTCAAGAGTAGTTCTAGACCGAATATGCATCGCTTTTTTTTTCTTTTTTTTTTTTGTGGTCCTTTTGAGTCCAACATGTTAATTAACTATTGTCGTTTACCTTTCATTTAGGGTTTTCTTATGTGTTTGCAAATGCTAGCTTCTGGTGGGTTATGGCATTTGTTTGCAAATGCTAATTTTTTACAAGTGTTAAACTCATCCTACTATATATACTCTTGTACAGTATAATTTTTCTTTTAATAAAATTCAGACCTTATAAGAATAATGTTTTAATTAGTGTCGTTTTCTGGAATGCCTTCTAGACTTCTGATGCATCAGTAGTGGACTCAAGTCTCCTGGTAAAGATTTAAAGGGTTCCTGCAATTAAGTTTATAACAAAATCTAGGTATCATAAAATAAATATCTAGTAACACCAATGTAAAGATTAAAAAAAAAAAAAAAAAAAAAAAAAAAAAAAAAAAAAAAAAAAAACTTCATTACACTAAAAATAGAAAGTTTTAAGGATTTTGACGGAATTGACATTCCAATGAACAAATTTTCAATTTCAATTCTATAGGAATGTACCAAACCATACTCGCCTTAATAACCTAATTTGGTCAAGGTTATTACAACTTAGTATCTTCTTGTAGTAACTACTTTGACCCAAATTTCAAATAATAAAAATATGTTCTTTAGTCCTTAAGGCGTGTTTGGTTTGTTTATTAATAAACAAACCAAACACGCCTTAAGGACTAAAGAACACATTTTTATTATTTGAAATTTGGGTCAAAGTAGTTACCTTTTTCAGAAACTCATAGCTTCAACTTGTATAGTTATATAGATAAAGTTAATAGATTTCACCAATTTATGTTAGTTCTCTCTCACGTAACACCTTTAACTTAAGAAGGAGAGGAATTGTTAAAAAAAAAAAAAGTATACCAAAGAATATCCAAGATTCAAAAAAAGTAATACAACTTACCATGAGAATATTCTGCATCTAAGATTACATCAAGTGCATAATCAAAATAAGGAACTTGACACCTTAACCCAGAGGTTGAAATCATCTTGAATGAACTCATCAACAACTTCACAGAAAAATTCATTTCTTCGCAAATTTCAAAACCATGAAATCCAAGATGTATCATCTTCATCAACCACTAACATTAAATTCCTGGCTGTCTGTTTGAGATTCATCGACAATTAAAACGAAAAATAAATGTTATTATGCAAGAGTTAAGACCTCAATTTTAGGTTGTAGCATAATGTTCATCCATCTTGTAACACATTCAAACATGTCATTAAATGGTTAATTCATCGGTCCAAACTAGACCTCAATTTTTTTCCATTAAGGTTCACCAATTTTGCAAGGCTATAATTGTTAAGCAAGGTAAAGATCGCATACCAACATGTTGAAAGACCTATATAAGTATACATTAAATTCAAAATTGTAAATTTCTACCAAGTAGTTTGCTTTTAAGGAAAACAACTCCAGGTTCAACTAATTCAAATGGAACTGTTATGAGTGCATACAAATTTCATCCCAATTTAATTGAAATTTTGAAAACGCTTATTTGATTTTTGTATGAAGGTGAAGATGTTATAAAAACACCTTGAATACAAAGACTCTCAGAACCCATAATCAAATTCTTGATTGAATTATCGAAATCAGTCATAAATTTAAAAAAATTACCTGATCCAAATATACAAATTAACCATCAATGTCAGTAAAGAACAATGAGAAAACGGTGGGAATAGATTTCTTGAAAAATTCCATTGGACAGAAAGAAGTGGAACAAGATAGAAACACATAGGAATTGAGCCCAAGATAAACCAGCCAGCTAAACTCAAACAAGCCAACTAAAAGAAAAATTGTTTGGCTTGGCTCAAAACTTGCTACTGTTTGTAAGTGTAACATCCCAATTTTCAAGGCCAGAAATTTCATTTTTGATATAACGTTTCATAAAAACAATCGATAGAAAAACATCATCGTGTTGTTTCATTACATAAAATCCATAGACCCCAGGTCTCAACCATGTCATAAAAAAGAATAATGCTGATAATAATAATCATAATAATAATAATAATAATAATAATAATAATAATAATAATAATATCAAAGTACAATCCCAAGAATCTCATAATGCGGAAATCTGGTGTGTGTGTGTGTGTGTGATGCGTTGCTACTGTGCCAGCTCTTTCCCCTTCGCTGAAGAGGTACCCGAAACAAAACTGAAAATCATAAGCACAAAACTTAGTGAGTTTCCCCATCATACCACATACCAAATAATGCCTATTCCTAGTATCTTTCAACCGGTACCTATCTAGCATAACTGGGAGCCAGGCTCCCCTTCGGCATCTTTCAACCGATAACTGGGAGCTACCCTCCCCTTCGATATCTTTCAACCGGTAACCGGGAGCTATCATTCGCTTCAGTATCTTTCAACCGGTAATTGGGGACTATTCACCCCTACTACTACTAGCATGTTTCACATAGCATCCTAGCACACAAAGATAACAGATAATGGCAAACTAGACAATTATCACAAAGACAATCATCTAACAACAACTCCTGCTAATGGGTCGACAATGTGGTCGTCGACCCACTCCTACTGGAAGATAACTCACCTCAATGTCGTGAAGTGTCTGAACTGTCCTTGATGTCGGGATCAACTCCTCTCAACTCCTACACAGAACAATCTTCCTTAATTACCATTTCACACCTTCAACCCCTTTCAAGGGACAACTCAGGTCAAAGTCAAAGTCAAGCTCAACACCTTGGTCAAAGTCAACTTTTGGTCAAGGTCAACATCTGGTTAACTCAACTCACCGAGTTGATCCACCAACTCGCTGAGTTCCATAATCCTTAAAATGCTAAAAGCTTCGACCCTACTCGCTGAGTCTTTCAAGAACTCACCGAGTTTTCCTTCGTACAAAATCGGGACGTTCTACAACTGACTCGATGAATTCATCCTTGAACTCGTCAAGTCCTTCTTCTTGTAAGTTGGTACGGTTAGTCCTGGACTCGCTGAGTTCTCCATGAACTCATCGAGTTCTTCTTCATGCAGTTGGGACTTAGTCTTGAACTCACCGAGTTCCATGATCTTCAGGTCCATAACGAACCCAACTGGCTGAGTCTTCTTCCCAACTCAACACATTGCTCGTTATTAAAAGAGGTTTGGGGGGAAACTACGACCCAACTCGCCGAGTCCCTCCATGTCCAAAACTATTCAGTCGGTTTTCGTCGGCCTTAATGCATCCAGAACATAGATCTAACCTCCTAGGGTCCATATTACACATAAAGTCACAACTTTACGTCCATGTATGGGTCTTCAAGCTCAAAAGACACAAAAATGAGGTCCACAAGGTGCATGGGACTCCCATGGCCATAAAGTTGGCACCTTTATGTCATGGGAACCCTCAATGGTTCAAGATCTGAGGTTATACCCCTTTAGAACCACAAAATCCCGAAAATGGCTCTACTAAAGCTTAGAAAAGGTAGAAACTTGCCCTAACTAGAGATCTAAGAGGTAAATGTTCAAGGTTGAAGCTTTTTACCTTAAACAAGCTGGAAATATGCCAAAACTTTTGGATCTACTTGCCTTCTCTTGATCTCCCAAGCCTCCTCTTTCCTCTCAAGCTTCTAACATACATAAAATGGCACAAAGAGCTCAAGAACACTTAAAAATCGATTAGGGTTTGGTGAGGATTGTTTGAGGGTGCTGGAGGCTGTAAAGGAAGCCAGTTAAGGTGTTTAAATAGGGTGCAAACACTTAAAATTAGGGTTTCATCCATACAGGCCTACTCGTCGAGTCGGGGCATCCGACTCAGCGAGTACGTCCTTCTACCCATGTCCAAGTTTCGCCTCGACTCGACGAGTTGGGGCCTCTAACTCCCCGAGTCCCAGAGTAGAAAGAAAAAATTCATATTTAAAATGCATACCACGAAGCGGTCGCTACAAATCTCCCCCACTTATTTTAGACTTCGTCCTCGAAGTTTGCTACTGCTTCTACAAAAAGCTCGGAGTGGTGCTCTCTCATCTCATCCTACGACTCCCAAGTCCATTTCGAGCCCTTGCGGTGCTGCCATTGCACCTTCACCAACTCGACCCTCTTCTTCCTCAGATCCTTCGACTTCCTATCAAGGATGGCTATTGGCTGCTCGATATAGTTCAGGCTATCATTCACCTGAATATCTGCTAGAGGTACCACCACTGAGTTGTCTACCAAGCACTTCCTCAGCAGGGAGACATGGAAAGTGTTGTGGATTTGGCTAAGCTCAACTGGCAGATCTGTGACAACCTGTAATTTCAATCTTGTAAAAGTCAAACTTATCCAATAAAAGTCAAACTTATGCTTTGATGTAATCTTAAGGTTATATTAATAACCTTTTCATGTTAAACACTTAGTTAAAAGGGTTGTGGAAATTTGAAAATTAAACACTCAAAATCTGAGGAGCCTCGCAGGAACCGAAAACTGCTTAGCAACCGTAAACATCTCACAACTGAGAACCTCGTTCTCGACTGTGAACTCACTTCTGACCGTAAACCTTCGGTTCACAGCCGTAAACTCCTTCGGACCGCAAACTCTACCATATATATATATATATATACATACATACATACATACATATGTTAGGTCTAAAATGTTGTAATAGTCGAAGAGTCAGTTTGGTTGTTACGAAGAATCTTGTGTCTTCGTATGTATGGATCTTCGTATATATAGTTATTTTACTAAGGGATTGTAAAGTCAAGACTTAACGTTTAGTCCTTAGTATTTTTGTTATGCTTTTGTTCTCCTATAAATAAGGGTATGTACTAGTGATCTGAGGAAAACTTTACACATAGTTTTACAGTTTAGTCATCGTATTCTGTAAACTGAAAGGCATAATATGAGCTGAACAAAGATTCTATTTACTCTCGTGTTCATTGTTTAAATACTTTACTCAATTAATACTAGAATTACATTCAAACTTGATTCCAAATCTCTTCAATTGGTATCAGAGCAGGAATCCTTTCTATGATCTGTTTTTCATACGTTCAAAAAGGTTTTTGAGTCTATTGTTTGATTCAAAAAGTTTCCGTTCTTTTTGTGTGTGGAAAATACTTCTTGATCTAGGTCTAGGATTTGATTCTGCGAAAATTTTTATGAGTCGTTTGTTTGTAGTGTGATTCTAATCTGAAATATACAATTTGATTTCAAATTCTCCAAGTTTTCATAATATTCTTGAGTTTTTGTTCCGTACAACAATGGCGTCATTCAATCTTAACTCCATGATATCATTTTCTCATTTGCTTGGATCATCCACAAAGATTCCGATGCTAATTCCAGAATATTACGATCAGTGGGCAGATCGTATGCAAGACTACTTGAACGGATTGGATGAAGAACTATGGAATTGCATTTCAGGAGAAATCAATCCACCTGCAACAGTTCAGCCAATCGGTGCATCTTCAAGCAGTTCGGAGGTTGATAATCAATCTAATCGTTTGAAACAGCTGGAGAAGAGGTGCATGAGGGAATTAAGAGGTGCTTTGCCTCCTGTTGTGTACAATTATGTCAGGACTTGCACAACAGCTAAAGAAATCAGGAACAATCTCAAAGACAAATTTCAAGGCAGTGAAAAGACGAAGATCACTTTTGTGAAACAATGTTTAGTTGAACTCAAAGATTTCAAACAGAAGGAGACTGAATCCATTAAAGTTTACTATGATCGGTTCAACGAGTTAATCTACCGTTGTAATTGTTATGGTATCACAAGGTCATCAATGGAGTTCAACTTGATATTTGTAATGGGACTTCGAAAGGAATGGAGAAGTGTAAGTATGATGGTGAAAAATCAATAGAGTTTTGACACTTCGACTTTAAATGACTTATACAGTCAATTGAAATCTCATGAAAATGAGGTTAATGAAATAGCTGAGGAAACTATGGCAAGTCTTGGTGGTCCATTGGCACTAATTTCGAAGGTTTCAGAAAAAGAAAGTGAAAAATCGAAGTCTGATGAAGAAGAAGGTTTTCTGATGAATTCTGATGATGAGGCTATTGCATTTTACTCAAACAATCGAGTAAATAAATTTTTTAAGAAACCTTTTAATACAAAGAACAAGTCATCAGATTCGAAGGGAAATTATGAGAACAAAAGTAGAATGGATGAAAAGGTGAAGGAAGAAAAGAAGAATTCAAAGAGCAAAGAGGAGAAAATGGAAAATAAATTAAAGGGTGACACTGGTATTAATTTCCACTATTGCAATGGTGCTAATCACTTGGCATTAGATTGTTTGTTAAGAAAGAAGGAAGAAAAAAAAACAAAGGTTGAAGCTTATTATACTGAGAAGTTGGAGGAAGTTAGGTCAAAAGCAAAGAATCTGTCTCTGGTGGCTCATGGAGAAAATGAATCAAATGGTACATATCAAATATGGTCTTCAGGCTCTGACGATGAAGAGATGAAGAATCCATCACATGGACCCATGTTTGCAAAGGTTGGAGAGGATTCAGATGAAGAGCAGACTTATGAAGTGCGTGGGCAGTGCTTCGTATCGAAGTCTACTGACAGGTCGCCTATGACAACGAAGGTACGTAACATTCTTGAATCTTTTAATATTCCAATTTCTGCATATAATTCTGAATTAGTATCTTTTGATGAAACGGTTACTTACTTTGATTCACTTGTCGTGTCTGCTAGCAATGAAGTGAAAAAGTTAAATGATCAATTACTAGAGACAAGAAAGAAGTTAGATTCAAAAGTCACTAGGATTGATTATCTAGAATTGCAAGTTTCAAATATTATGGCAGATAGGGAGAGTTTAGCTAAAGAGATAAATTTGTTATTAGCACAGCGTAATATTTTTTGTAATTCTGCAAAAAGACTCTATGAAAAATTAACTGAATTGAATCATTCTAGTGAGATTAGTAAGGAACAACATAGAAAGTTGCTACCATTTTTAGCTTATGACAGAGCTAAGGTAGATAGTATTTCATATGATTGTGAAAAAGAAATAGCTGATTTTAACAAAGTTCTAGATGATAGGTATAGATATGGAATTACAAAAGTCGAAGATTATCTTGATGCTGATGATTTAGTAAAAATTGTGAATGAGACCTTAACTAAATCAGAACAAATTCGAATTTCGAAAAAGACTGAGAATTCTACATCTACTTTTCAATCTAATTTTGCTGATATTGAAGATAATTCTGATAATATTAGTGAAATTAGTGATTTAGAGGATGTAGATTGTTCTCAATTGTCTGTAATAAATGTTGCAACTTCTTTTAAAAGGAAAGAAAAATGTGAAGAATTATTGGTAAAAATTGACACTGATCAACTCTTAACTTCGAAAGTTTGTGATATGGATTTTGTGGAAATACATGATAGTCAAACAGATAATAGTGATAATGAGGAAGAAAACAAAAATTCGAAGACAAATGAAAGTTTGAAAGAAGTTGAGATTCCTCGAGTGGTTGTTGATCAGGTTTATATGGATTCACAAGAGTTTGAGAAAATTCTTAGTGAAAAAGGTGCTCATTATCTTGAATCAAATACTATGGTTTATCCAATCTTCAAATGCACTGATGATATTGTGTTCCCAAACCAAGTCTTCGTAACAACAGGCAATGTTGAAAATATAAAGCCTGAATTCAAAAAGTTGGTAGAGGAGGACAATTAGAAAACTTCTGATGAAGGTTTCTTTTCAAATCAAAGCACGGTTGAAAACAATCTAACAAAGAATTCATATACATTTCAACGTCAAAAACCAAAACGAATATGGATTGAAAAGTTGAAAGTTGAAAAGAATATAGCTAACACAACTGAAAATGAGTTACCAAAGAATAAAGGTGTTAAACCAGTGATTAAAGAGGATAACAAAGCAATAAAATTGAATTCAAAGGAGCTTAAAGATCAAGTTGAAAAATTATCAAAAGAAAATAACATTTCAAAAAGACAAGCAAGAACAACAATTTTTTGGCAAACCATTGAGTCATTAAATAAGAAATCAATAAATTTTTCAAAAGAAGAAAAAGTTTTTAGAGGAAAATCAAAGAGTCAAGTTTTTGAAAAGAAAAATGCTTCGTTTTCAAATAATCAAACAAAAACAACACTTCTAAGAAAAAGTTTTCAGAAAAAGGTTGAAAAACAAATTTCAAAATCACAAATAAATACGTCTTATCATGAGTCATGTCTATCAAAACCAAAAGTGGATTATGTTCCAATTTCAGCAAATTGTTATAATCTTCCGAAGAAACAAGCTGACAAAGCCTCAAATGCGAAGGGTATAACAACTAAAAGACATATTGATCATTGGTTGGAAGGAAAAGGAAAAATATATCAATCAAGTAAGTTTTCGAAAGAACAGATACATGAGGCATACGAAAAGTATGCAAATCCTTCAATGAATGGCAGTTTATCATCCAAGGAATCAAATATTTTAGTTAAAGTTTGGAAACCGGTCACCAAAACGAAAATTGTCATATCACAAACTCAAAATGCGAAGGGTACAGTCAGTGAAAATTTGAAAACAATAAAAACTCATATATCTGACCCTTTGAATGAAGATGTTAAATTTGTTGACAGTCTCAAAACTAGAGTTTGTGATTGGGTTAATGGTTGTACTTTACAATTGAAAAAGACACCTAATATAAATGGACCCAACAAGTCTTGGGTACCTAAATTTTTTCAATAATCGCAGGTACTTTGTGGCGAGCAATATGATAACAAATGGTATATTGATAGCGGTTGCTCACGTCACATGACTGGGAAGAAGGAAAACTTGCGTGATTTTAGAAGCTTAGAGAATGGTGGAGTGGTTAAGTTTGGAAATAACCATAAATGCAAAGTCAAGGGTTATGGAAAGATAACGAATGGAAAATTCACTGTAAATCGAGTTGCATTTGTAGAAGGCTTACAACATAACTTGATAAGTGTTTCACAACTTGTTGTGGGCACTGGCAATCAAGTTATTTTTAATGAAGAAGGAAGTGTCATTTCAAATATTGAGACAAACGAAGTTTTACTCAAGTCAAAACGGAAAGGTGATATGTTTACATTGGACATCATTCCAATTGTCGGCAAACCTGATGTGTGTCTACTTTCGAAGGCTGCTGCCGATACAAGCTGGTTATGGCACAGGAGGCTATCACATCTCAATTTTCGAAACATCAACAAACTTGTCGTACAAGATATGGTAAGAGGTTTACCCATTCTTAAATATGATAATGACAGTTTGTGTGCAGCTTGCGAAGTAGGAAAACAACACAAACAAGGTCATCCAATCACAATAGATTCGAAGATTGTTGAACCCTTAGAACTTTTGCATATTGATTTATGTGGTCCTTCAACAGTTGCTACTCTTAACAAGAAAAGGTACATTCTAGTTATTATGGATGATTTTTCAAGATTTACGTGGGTTTATTTTCTCAGGTTAAAATCCGAAGTCTCACAAATAATGATTGATTTTATCAAGAAAATGGAAATTTCGTTGAAGAAACCAGTTTGAAAAATTAAAAGTGATCATGGAACTGAATTCAAAAATCGTGTTTTAGATTCATTTCTGGTGGAGAAAGGTATTTCGCATAATTTTTCATCTCCATACACACCGCAAAAAAATGGTGTAGTTGAACGAAGAAATCGATCATTATGTGAAGCTGCAAGAACAATGTTGGCATATTCGAATTTACCTCAATATCTTTGGGCTGAAGCTGTTTCAACTGCTTGCTTTACTCAAAATCGATCATTCATTCATAGACGGTTTAATGTTACTCCTTATGAAATCATCAATAATAGAAAACCTAATGTCAAATTTTTCCATGTTTTTGGGTGCAGGTGCTTCATAATGAATCTTAAGGATAATCTTTCGAAGTTTCAAACAAAAGCCGATGAAGGAATTTTCTTGGGATATTCACACAACTCTGTAGCTTATAGAGTGTTAAA
The DNA here is from genome assembly GCF_051521515.1 of Lactuca serriola. Taxonomy (NCBI): domain Eukaryota; kingdom Viridiplantae; phylum Streptophyta; class Magnoliopsida; order Asterales; family Asteraceae; genus Lactuca; species Lactuca serriola. The sequence goes on along the minus strand of NC_136416.1, from coordinate 185,396,862 downwards.
TAAGCGAACTCGCAAAGTGGAAGAAACATTCAATTTGACATTTGATGATTATTATATTAAAAAGACTGATCATCAATTTGCAAATTATCCTATTTTGCAAAACTCTTCAAATGAGAACGAACCAATAGAAATGGATGATGCTAATTATGAATCGATTTTTGGTATTTCAGATCACGTAATTGATGCAGAGAGAAATGCACCAGATAATCAACAATTGAATCAATCTCGCTTTCGAATCTAATCCCAAATGAAATATCTGATGGTCCAGTGGAGGGGGAGCAGATAATATGTCTATCAATATTGAAGTTGAGGGGGAGCCAATAATTGAAGAGGAGCCAATACACGAAGAGGAGCAAATACTCGAGGGGGAGCCAATACTTGAGAAGGATCCAATACTAGAAGGGGAGCATTTTGATGATGTTGAGGATGCATGTTCAATAAATATATCAGAAACCGATGCTATGTTCGAAGATGCACCTTTGGACTTTGATCCTGATTATCCACCATTGGATAAATGGACAAGAAACCATCCAAAAGAACAAATTCTTGGAGATCCACAAGCGGGGGTATTGACAAGGGCTCAACTTCATGCAAGAAATGAGGTACTGAATACTCACCAAGAGCTATGCATGTTTAATGTTTTTACTTCTAAAATCGAACCAAAGACTGTTAAGGTTGCAATGGAACACTCTGATTGGGTTGTTGCTATGCAAGCTGAATTGTCTGAATTCGAAAGAAACAAGGTTTGGAGATTAATTCCTAAACCTGTTGATGTTTCAATTGTTGGACTTAAATGAATTTTTAAAAACAAAACCGACAAAGATGGAAACATTATTCGAAATAAGGCCAGACTTGTTGTTAAAGGATATTCTCAACAAGAAGGAATTGATTATGAAGAAACATTTGCCCCTGTCGCAAGACTCGAGGCTGTTCGTATTTTTCTGGCTTATGCAGCTCATAAAGATTTCGATGTTTATCAAATGGATGTAAAATGTGCATTCCTAAACGGTGAACTTGAAGAAACAGTTTATGTTGAACAACCACCGGGTTTTATAAATAACGAACATCCTGATCATATTTATATTTTAGATAAAGCTGTGTATGGGTTGAAACAAGCACCAAGAGCATGGTATGCTACATTAACATCATTTTTGAAACAATCTAAATTTAAACAAGGATCAGTTGATCCCACTTTATTTCGAAAGAAAGTTGGGAGTAACCTGATGCTTGTTCAAATTTATGTTGATGATATAATTTTTGGCTCTACTGACCCTGCTTTATCTAAAGAATTCGAAGACTTGATGAAAAGAAAATTCGAAATGAGTATGATGGGCAAAATTAATAATTTTTTGGGTTTGAATATTCGTCAAAGCAAAGAAGGCATCTTCATTAATCAGGAGAAATATACGAAGAATCTGCTAGAAAAATTTGGAATGACGAATAGCACAAGGTTACGAGTACCAATGGCAACGGGCATAAAGTTAACTCCTTCGTTAGACAAATCTGCGGTTGATATCACTCTGTATAGAAGCATGATAGGGTCATTATTGTACCTAACTGCCAGTCGACCTGATATTATGTTTTCTGTTTGTAATTGTGAAAGGTATCAATCGAATCCACGTGAACCACATCTAACAGCGGTGAAGAATATTTTTCGATATTTGAAAGGCGCCACTTCGTTAGGTTTGTGGTATCCTTCGAAAACAGGGTTCTTTATACAAGCTTATTTAGATGCGGATCTGGGAGGATGCAGTCTTGATCGAAAAAGCACAACTGGTGGGTGTCAATTACTAGATGGAAAATTGGTCAGTTGGTAATCGAAGAAGCAAACATGTGTTTCGATCTCTACAGCCGAGGCTGAATATGTTGCTGCAGCTGCGTGTACATCACAAATTATTTGGATTCAAAGTCAATTACGTGATTATGCTATAAATATGAAAAAGATTCCTTTATATTGTGATTCACAAAGTGCAATAAGAATTTGTCATAATACTGTGTAGCATTCGAAGACTAAGCACATTGATCTCAGATATCATTTCATAAAAGATCATGTGGAAGAAGGAAATATTGAAGTTCATATTGTGAAAACAACGGAACAGTTGGCAGATATTTTCACAAAGGCATTGGATGAAAAATCATTTCTTCGTATTCTAGAAGGATTGGGAATGCTTAATGGAAATTCAATTTCATATGACAAAAGCGAAGAGTGATGGGTCATAATGATTTGATGAACTGAAGGAAAGTTTGCTTACAAAGTGTTCAGCATTCAGAGGATACTGTTCATGGTCAACGCTTCGAATGGTTCGCATTCGTATGTTTTGTTCCTTGTTGAAGTTTGTATTCAGACTATTGTTCAAAGTCAACTGTTCGAATGCTTCACGTTCGTTTGTTTTGTTCTTTGAAGATATTCTTATTCAGAGTTCATTGTTCTAAGTCAAATCTTCGCATGGCTTCGCATCCACATCTTTTCGCATTTGCGATCATAACAACTAAGGTTAGGTTTACGATTCATTTTGTAGTTTTAATTTTTGAAAAAACAAAAATACAAAAAGATTTTCTGTGTATTCATTTTTGTTTTTGAAAAATTAAAAATCCAAAAAGATTTTATTTGGTTATGTTTTTTAATTTTGAAAAATTCAAAAATCACAAAAATATTTTTTTCTTTGTTCTGTAAATATTGTGTGTTGAGAATTTAGTACATGGCTTAATGCGAAGAGGTCATGCTTATGTGTTTCTACGGGAAGGTATTAAATTTTTTTTTAAAACTAGTTAGGATGTCCCTAGAAGCATACTGCTGCATGTTGACTCAAGCCTCATATGACTCAATGTGTGAGAAAGGAAAGCCTTGATGAAATTATCTCATGAAAATTTCTTCCCAACAAGGCTTGTATTCGCATTAGACAATAGAGCTACCTTACTCTTCTCATATGAGTTAAGAGTTTTCTGTTTTGTCCATCATAACAGAGGTACACTTCGATTCTTAACCAATCTTTTTATACCAAACAATTCTTTCAATCCAAATTTTTGAAGAGATTTGTCCTTGAGGTCTTTGATCAAACCAATCAAAACCTAGACAAATCACAAGTCTGTGTTTATGATATAACATCATGAGTCTGTGATGGAAGTGAAACCCAAACATCATAAACTTTAAGGAATTGACGGGGAACTTTGTTCCAGAACTTACAAAACATTTTTTTCAGTACCTTTTATACTCCAAATTGTATTCATTTTTTTTAGTGGTCTTGATCAAACATTCGAAACTTACGATGTTTGTTCCCAACAAGATCCAGCATAATATTTTTTTTCATGAATATGATTTCCGTGTGAGTATATTTCGAAAATACTTGTTACGTTGAATATCATTCTAAACCAATTTGTCACTGACTACACTGGTCACAAAAATAATTTCGGTTACAATTAATCACCTTATGTTAAGGCTGATATGTAACGAAATTTTCGAAGCCACCCATTAGTCTTATAAAAGAAACCCTTCGAAACTTCTCTACAAGTTGTCGATTGTAATTCACAAGAAACCAAGCAAGCAGTTGATTATCTCTCTTGATAATTTTCGAAGAAATCTTTGCCCGGGATTTAACTGTTTTTGTGTCAAATCAAATTTTTGACATCAACATTTTCCAAAAAAAAATTTACATTTGTTTCTTATCTAAATTTTTGGAACACAGCACACACGAAATCCTTGAGGTTTGAGTATTACCAACTCAGACTGATGATTTCGAAACTCTGGCATATGACTTCGCTTTTTAACCCAAAAGTGAAAGAGCCTTACCTCTATTCCTTCCGAAGGGTTCCGACGGTTACACTTTTCTTGGGAAAAACAAAACAGTCTTGTCTTTTGGTGACGTATGGAATACGATACGAGTTTTAGGTGTGCTGACAGTTATGATTGTTACTTTTTGATGAGCGAGGTCCGTATTTCAAGGTGCCATGTCAGCAAGCATTTAATGCATCCCGCTTGAAATTCAAAATTCTAGGGTTACATATAAAAAGGGAATTCAGGGGTCCATAACACTTTATGCGATCAAATATTCTCTTACAAATTCTCTCTGAAATTCATCTTTTTCAACATTCATCTTCTTCAGAAATCATCTTCTTCACACTCAACTATGGCGACTCTCATGCAAGATTCAATTACATCATCACCAACAACTGAAGAAGTTATTTATGTTCCAATATTGAAGATACAGGGTTCAAATTATCAAGTGGAGTCTGATTTATCCAAGTATCCGGATGAACTCAAGATGTTGGTGATTGCTTTACATAATTTTGTTCTATCAAAAGCCATGTTTGATTCTTTTGCGGTTCCGATGTCCTGGTTGTCTAAGGCCGGATCAACAGCATCGTACAACAAAGAGACTGGAAGTGTGGAATTTACAATGGTGAATGAAACACGCATTCGGGTGTCCAAGAGGTTATTCTGCAAGATTTTGGGGATTCCGAACACTGGTCCGTATGTGGAAGTCACCTATCTACAAGTTGTGTTCATGTTCAATGAAATGGGTCATCAACCTCCATTGACGCGCATTAGTGATTTTAAGAAATCCGGTTTACCTAAGGTATGGAATTTCTTATTTGGTATTTTTCTTCGTTGTCTTACCGGAAGAATAGTGGGTCTCGACAAAGGGAGAATGGAAGTCTACGCAATGGTGGTTGGGCTTTATTATGATTTGCAGGTTGATTACTTTGAACAACTATGGACAGAGTTCTTGACAAGCATTTCGAAGACCAATGTCAGGCAGGGGATTTCGTGTGCCAGATATTGGAGTCTTATTCTTCAATATGTTTATATAAAGGAGAGGTTTGAAGTTCCTGAATATGAAGAAAAAGTTGTTTTTCATATGTATGGCAGTCTGAAGGAGGTTGTTGATGATCCTGTCATCTTTACATCTATTGCTCGTATTCCGGATGCGATGCTCAAAAAGGTGAATCCAACAAATAACGTGTTGGTGTCATATCTTCAATCAATTGACACAACCGTTGTTAGTGGTATTTTATACGAAGCGGAGAAAAAGAAATCAAAGAAAACGAAGAAGACAGACGTTGGGTCTTCGGAAAGAATAGTGAAGGATGAGAAGAAGAAGAAATCGCCTACGGTCAAACCAACTACAGTCGAAGAAGTTTCTCAACAGATTATTTCACCTATTTCGATGACTGTTGCTGATACACCAACTATCGAAGCGTCTCAGGAGAAAGAGACTATTCCATCTAAGACGGGGGTTTTTTGCCGACTCAAATTCAAGCGAAAATCTTCATCTCAGATTATTAAGAAAACTCAAATAACACATTAGGGTATTATGGTCCGGGAAATTCCAGCCCCTGTTTCTCCATCGTCGAAAAAGTGAAGGGCTGAGGATCTTGCAAAGTTTATTAAGAAGAATCAAAGGACTGAGGAAGAAGAGCAAGTTCCTGAAACATCTGAAGTCAAAATTCAAGAAGAAGCAATGACCAGTCCGCCTGTTACTCTTTCGAAGGCTGCTGATTCGAAAACTGTTGAACACGATCATGTTGTCTCTTTACTCTAGGTTACATCAACTACTGATTCTCCAACTTTTCAATCTATTATGGATCAACCGTTCACTACAATTTTTTCTACTGAATCTACTGATCCACCGAACCCATCTTCACCGGTTGATGAAACTATGGCTACTGATGCTGGAACTGATAATGAAGGCTTTGGAGGAACGTTCGAAGCTCTTCACTTTGATAATTCCGAAGAAGATTTTCCAGACCACATGCTGATGACGATGAAGCAATTCAAGATTCTGAATTCAAAATTAAATTAAATTCAATCTTGCAATCACAAGCAGATGTGGGTAGTGTTGGGGTTACAAGTTTGGAGGTTGATTCTTTAATGAAATTGATGGAAGGACGAGTAATTTCGAAGGTTTCTGGTTTAATTAGAGATTCAGAAAGTAGTCCTTGAAAAATTTGATCAACATGATATTTCTACTGAGAATCGAATTAATTCTTAGAGGGCTGATTTTGTACGAGAGTTGAAAGACTTGAAGATGGTTACGAAGAAGTGCCATGTTCTCTTCGTACAAGAAGTCAAAAAGGTACGGGAGGATGTTAACCTTCAAATCAGAGAACTTCGAGAAGATATGCAAAAGGAAGTTCAAATCGTACAACAGGATTATGCTTCGGCTAATCAGAAAATTGATATCATCTGTGATGCAGTCACCAGATATGTCAAACTTTACGAACAGATGAATCCAACACTGACAACTCTTTCTGCCAAAGAGGAACAAAACTTTGGAGAGTTGGTAGGCTTGTTGAAGGAATTAAAGGACTCATCTTCGAAGTCTATCTCTCCGATAATTTCACAAGAATTTATTTCTTAGAAGTTTTCTCACTTTGAAGCCATTTTACACAAGAATCTTGTTCCACTACTTCGCATTTCCAACCTTTTACCAACTGTATCAGATGCCCCACCTGCTTTCACAGGGGTGCAAGGGGGAGAAAAGATAGAACAAACAAAGGCTGGGGAACAAGTGAAAACCTGCGAAGGGATGAAGACAACCATAGAAGAAGCGAAGGTAGTTGGTAAGGTATATCCTTCGAAGGTGGTGGCAAAGGCAACTGTTGTTTCTGCTGGTCCAGTTACTTCAACTGTGATCACAACAGTTCCAATTCCAAAACCCATCTCAAAGGGAGTCGTAATTGGAAAGCAAACAGGTGTATCTTCTTCAGAAAAAGTTGATTTGTCAAATATAAAGGATAAGGGCAAAGGGATTGTTATTGAAAAGTCCAAAGAAGAAAAGAAAGCGGAGGTGGCAGCTAAAGTAAAAAGAATGAGACAGCTACAGAGCATAATGAGACAAAGGGATCTGGATGGTTCGAAAGTTGATAAGGGTGATCCGTCAAAAGTATATAATTACAAAACCATTGAATCCAGGGTGATGTTTGATCATATGTATTCGTTTGAGAAGATTCCTAAGAAAAGCTACGTGGTGACAAACACTGATTTTTGTCAACTTGATTTTCCAATCAATGAGATGATGTTTGTTATCCCACAGTTTAAAGCCGAAACAAAGTCACTGGAAACAGAAGAGGGAAAGAAGATGAAAATTCGCTTTCATGTGGTGTTGGGAAAGGCTCAGGAAGAGATTTGGTTTTTGGAGAAGATACGAAAGGTGATATCCATCAAAAGAGATGTCATTTCGAAGGGAAGTTTGAAAACATCAAATACATTGTTGCAAGAGCAAGTGGAAAAATTCAAGAATTTACGGTGGCAGATTTTCCTTTGATGAATATTATTATCTCATCAATGTCGCCTTGATGCTTAAAGACAAATCGTTTTCAATTCTTCAAGATACTGAGCCTGATGTATTTAGCCTTGGGTGCAAGCACATAAAAATATACTTGGAAAATTACTTCGAGTGCTTGGCTCAAACAGATGTGGAACTTGCTATAGTCAAATGATTCGATATAACTGCACCAATGGCAACAACAAAGAAGCAAAATGAGCTAAACAAGTATGAAGATGGTGAAATTTGCTTAAAAACATTGGGGATAGTTTTTGCTGGGAAAGATAAAGCTGGAAGAGCTAAAAGATTTTTGTTCCAAATTTGTGAAGTGGAAAGATACAGCAACTCTCAATATACGAACTTAATTGTTCGTATGAACCACTGCAAGAAAAACTCAGAAGGAGATAAGAAAGAGATAAAGAAGGTTATCTCTTGGTATATGGAGATCCGAAGAGTACTGATGTATGTCGTTCAAGCACTGACTTCTTGAAGACTTCGACCTTGATTCCAAAGGGGGAGATTGTTAGGGATAAAATGTTGTAATAGTCGAAGAGTCAGTTTGGTTGTTACGAAGAATCTTATGTCTTCGTATGTATGGATCTTTGTATATATAGTTATTTTACTAAGGGATTGTAAAGTCAAGACTTAACGTTTAGTCCTTAGTATTTTTGTTATGCTTTTGTTCTCCTATAAATAGGGGTATGTACTAGTGATCTGAGGAAAACTTTACACACAATTTTACAGTTTAGTCATTGTATTCTGTAAACTGAAAGGCATAATATGAGCTGAACAAAGATTCTATTTACTCTCGTGTTCATCGTTTAAATACTTTACTCAATTAATACTAGAATTACATTCAAACTTGATTCCAAATCTCTTCAATATATATATATATATATATATATATATATATATATGTTTGACTGAAATAATCCTCACTTCTTCCCTTCTAGCTATAAACTCAAGCTTTTTCTCTCAAGATCTTCAGCCGAAAACCCATAGTTTTCTCTCAAGTATCAACCAAGGATCATTTGATTCACCTTCGGATCTTAATAAGAACATCTACTGTTCTTCTTTTTATTGACTAATCACCCTTCATTTCTGGATTTACAGCCGTAAACCCTTGAATCTCTTTGGTTTCACTAAGAACACACACTTGAGTTACATCCGAAAACACTTGACTCTTCAAATGGTCGTGAACCGTTTATGACCATAAACACCAAAGCCCAGCCGAGAACTCAAAGCAATCACTCGATCTTGCTTCTAACACTTCTTTTATAAGTAAGTCTTACATCCTAGGTTTTTTCCTTAACACCTTTGAGGTTATATTCACTAATTTCATGACAATATATCGCGTGAATTGCTATTTAGGACTTGGTTTTGTCCCGGAAGCTAACTTGTGGAAACAATAATCCTATATCGAACTCACAAACGAATCACTCAAATTAGGTGAGTTCATACCCCTAATATTTACCTTTTTAAATGCTTTTAGGGGGGGGGGGATACAAGTAGAACATAATTTAATTATGTTAAACATTTACATGTGAAAACAAACAAAAGGATTTCTTATGCTTAAATGTTGTCAAAATCATTTAAGAAAACTCTTTTAAACTATATTTAGAATTTTGTTTATATCAAAATCATATTCATTTATATATTTATGTATAAGTATGCTTTAACAGACTTAGGACTATTGCTAATACTGTAACTCCTGGTCCTTGTTTGGTTGTGGGCTTAGGGTAGGATCACTAGTCCAACTATCGGCTAAATCATAGTTATACTTGCTAAATATATACATGAATATTAAACCCCATTTTCAAAGAACATACTTAACTCATTTGCATATGTTGAGAAATTGAGTCTTTTCTCCAAATCAGTTGCAGTTCAAACAAAAACACACTAGTAAACTATAATATGTATAGTTTAGAGGATCAACACATACTATTTTCTAGAACAGAGAAACAAACAAGAGTCAATACATACATACTATAACTATTCATTACAAAATATTCTATCCATTTACAAGAACAAAAAGGAACTTACATATTATAACAAGAACAATATAACTAAAATGTGATGATACTATTTCATGGCATAGCAATATTCTTGCTATGTCACATTTTATAACCAGAGTCTCCTAGAGGGAGAGCGTGATTTTGTGTATAGATCTATACGGGACTGACAATCCCGCACCTTGGTAGATAGCTACAGTTGGGACCGACAGGTCTACGAGTGACAAATATCATATCTTTTTCGACGCCTAAAGAACATCGTGTTTTACACTAGTCAATCAAGCATGGTTATAACCTTAATCACATTTTAACCTTAATTAACCAGTTTGGTTAAAAGGTAGTTAATGCATCAGTAGTTTATTTTACTCAATACTACTATAAATCTTCATTTTCCATTACATTCTTACAATGATTTCTCACATGAGAAATGCATACTTTTTTTCTAGTAAAGATGGTTTACAAATATGGAAAACATACATTTTATACTATTTCAAGTACAAACATACATTTTACACTATTTTCAAGAGAACGTAACATAATAACAATTTAGTCTTGAGTAGAAGACTATTTTCCATTTAAGAAGAAATATAGGATTTTTTGGGAAGTATACAAACATTTTCACTAGGCAAATACAAACATTTTCATGAAATAAATGCAAACTCTTGACACTAAAACTCTTATGAACTCACCAACTCAAATGTTTACACTCTCTTTCAAAATAACTTGTATTCTCAGGGAACCAGTAGACAGGTACACGAGTTTGGCTTCCTGATGATATCTTTGTTTTGACGAGAAAGTCAAAGAGTTTGACTTCCTGCGAAGCAAGGATAAATCATGTGTATATGTCAAAGCCAGTGGGAGTATAGTTAGCTTCCTTGTTTTGTATGTCAATGGCATACTACTCATAGGAAACGATATCCCAAACCTGCAGGAAGTCAAGTCCTGGCTTGGGAAGTGTTTCGCTATGAACGAGTGCAAGTCATAACATACATGATCGAGCCAATTGCAGAAGTGTAAGGTACTCGGATCATCTCTGCTATTTCGAATTCAGTACTCGGGCTTTGAGTTTTACTCAACTTGGCATTACTTTAGATTGGTAACTCTCCTTTCTTGGAATTCTCCATACTAAAATGTTTTAGTACCTTGTCCAAGTAAGTTTTCTGACTAAGTCCTATTAATCTTTTACTCCTGTTTCTCACTATCCTTATTCCTAAAATATAAGCAGCCTCTTCAAGGTCCTTCATAGCGAAACACTTCCCAAGCCAGGACTTGACTTCCTGTAGGGTTGGAATGTTGTTTCCTATGAGTAGTATGTCATCGACATACAAAACGAGGAAGCTAACTATACTCCCACTGGCTTTGACATATACACATGATTCATCCTCGCTTCGCAGGAAGCCAAACTCTTTGACTTTCTTGTCGAAATAAAGATTCCATCTGCAAGACGCTTGTTTCAATCCATAAATATATTTCTCAAGCTTACACACTCTATTAGGATGCATCGCATTGACAAAACCCTATGGCTGACTCATGTAAACATCCTTAGCCAACTTTCCATTAAGGAAAGTGGTTTTGACATCCATCTGCCATATTTCATATTCATGAAACGCAGCTATGGCTAGCATCACCCTAATAGATTTTATCTTCGCAACTGGTGAGAAGATCTCATCATAGTCAACTTTAGGAGTTTGATTAAAGCCCTTCGCAACCAATCGCGCCTTATAATTGTGCACCTTCCTATCCATGTCGATCTTCTTCTTGATGATCCACTTGCACCCGGCCGCCTTACGACCTGGCACATTGCCAACCAAATTCCAGACTTGGTTGTCATACAAGGATTGAATCTCGTTGTCCATAGCCTCTTTCCATTTTGCAGACTCCGGGCCTGCCATGGCTTCCTTGTAGCTATTAGGTTCATCCAAATTTATTAGTGTAGTATCACTAATAAACGTATCACCCTCACTTGTTATATGAAAACCGTATAACACAGGTTGAACACTAACTCTACTGGAATGTCTAAGAGGTAAGGAATTGTCAATTGGTTCAACATGAGTTTCCTCCTCAAGTTGAGCGCCAGTGTTAGAGGTTCCTTCATCGTTCGATTCTTGAAGCTCTTCAAGATCGATTTGCCTCCCACTGTCCCCTTGGCTTATGAGTTCTCGCTCTCATAAAACCCCTCTCCTCGCAACGAAGACAACAGTGTCACCCGGTCTATAGAAGAGATATCCAAAGGACTTCTGCGGATAGCCGATGAAAATACACCACTCACTACGAGGTTCGAGCTTGTCGTGAGTCTCTTATCTTACGAAAGCCTCGCAACCCCAAACCTTGATATGTGACAACGAGGGAGCTTTCCATAACCACATCTCGTGAGGTGTTTTGGCAACCTTCTTTGTGGGGACTAAGTTAAGGATATGGGCGGAAGTCTGTAAGGCATACCACAGAATGAGATAGGTAGCGAAGCATGACTCATCATGGAACGAACGATGTCTAGCAAGGTTTGATTACACCTCTCAGCTACACCATTCAATTGCGATGTCCTAGTTGGCATCAATTGTGATACGATTCCGCATTCCCTGAGGTAGTCGTGGAATTCAAGACTTAGGTACTCTCCTCCTTGATCGGATCGAAGCATCTTTATTTTCCTGCCCAACTGATTCTCCACTTCCTGCTTAAACTCTTTGAACTTTTCAAAGGTTTCTGATTTATGCTTGATTAAGTAGATATACCCATATCTTCTATAATCTTCGGTGAAAGTCAAATAGAAGCAGATCATATCCCTTGTGGAGGATCTAAAGGGCCCACACACATCGGTGTTTATGAGATCCAATAAATCCTCACCCCTTTCACAAGTACCAGTCAAGGGTGACTTGGTCATCTTTCCAAGCAAACAAGACTCGCATACGTCATCGTCCCTAAGGTCGATGACTCCAACACTCCATCCTTTTAGAGTTGGGCTATGCGTTTCTTGTTGACATGTCCAAGACGACAATGCCACAAGCATGATTTGTCCAAACTATTGGAAGAATCGATATGTAACACATCATTTCCTAAGTTGTCTACAACCATCATAGTTTCATATATTCCATTACAAGGCAATGCTTTAAAATAGAAAACACCATTAAGATAAGCATTAATAGAACCCTTTTCAATATCAAATGAATATCTAAATCCTTGTCTATACAAACCATGAAAAGAAATAATGTTTCTTGCTATTTCAGGTGAATAGAAACAATTATTCAAATCTAGTCCTATTCCATTACTAAGCACTAAAGAGTAAACTCCAATCTTGGTGAAAGGCGACGATCTTTTGTTCCCCATGATCAAGTTTATCTTCCCATGCTCCACATCTCTATTTCTTCTTACGCCCTGCAAATCAGAACAAATATGAAAACAACACCCTGTATCAAGAACTCAATAAATATCATGTGATGAATCATTAGATTGAATAGTATAAATACCTACGAAGGACGGCTTGATCTACCCATCCTTGATATCTTGCAGATACTTTGGGCAGTTTCATTTCCAATGCCCCTTCTCATGGCAGTAGTAGCAATCTGCATCCTTTGGGTTAGAGGTAGGTGCAGCGGGGCCAACCTTGGTTCCACTAGAAGAGATGCATCATGGGACTTTCCCTTATGGTGGCTCTTGGAAGGAGCCTTCCTCTTATTACCCTTCCCTTACCTAATAGCCAAGACGGGGGCAACTATTGCGGGAGTTAATGCAACTGATTTATCCCTGAGGTTGCTCACATCAGTCCTCAACAAGCCTTGAAGCTTGCACAATCTGACCTCCTCTTTGTTCATGTGGTAGGTCATGCAAAACTAGTTGAAGCAGGGTGGCAGCGAATAAAGAATGATATCAATTTCCAGCTTTTCATCTAAGTTAACATTTAACTTTAGAAGGTGGTCGACATACTTCTGCATCTTCTGCAGATGAGTAGTGACAGACTCTCCGTCCCTTATCTTGGTCGTGATCATCGAAGTGATGATCTCATACCTCTCCTGCCTGGCACTTTAGTGGTACTAGTCCAGCAAATCCTGGTGCATCTCATACATATAGTAGTCCTCATATGACTTCTAGAGTTCTACAGTCATTGTTGCGAGCATGATGCAATCGACTTTTGTAGCATCTCGCTTGTGGGCCTCGAAGGTAGCAATATCCTCAGGAGTAGCAGTGTTGACATTCGCCTCCTTCAGCTCTTTATCGAGGACATGCTCCTTGTCCTCATAGCAGGTAACCATTCGGATGTTGTGGATCCAATCATTAAAATTGGTCCCATCGAAGATTACCCTCCCACACAATTTCACGAGTGAGAACGAGCCATATGAGGTTGAGCCTGAAGCGTTGTTGTTGTTCGAGTTCGACATCTGAAAAGGAAAAGTGACAAAGTTGATTAGATAAGAATCCCCAATTAATTAAAAACCCAAATGAGAAATTAGGGCTAGGATCCAACAACATTATTTGCAATTTAGAAGAGGGGAGTCGTAATCTAAACAACAAATAAGTTGAATGTAAGTGAATGACGATTCACTAATTTCCACCATGAAAAACAGAAATGATTAAGTTTTAAATGTATTGAAAACTCCTAGATCTTTTGAGATTCATTAAACTTTTCAATGGCATGTTTAAATCTCGATATGCCTTTCAAGTTTGTGACTGGGATACCAAGGATCACAAACAAGGTGTGAATAACCATGTGAATGTACTTGGTGCCCTCGATGTTACAATCACGTAATCAATGTGCCGGTTAGCCATACACGCTCCATTGATCTATGACAAACAACGAGTAACCCTTTGCCACCTATGCTTAGAGCCAAATTAGTGAGCCGGTTAACCACACACACTCCACTAACGTCTTCGAAAGGGTACAAAGTGTAATTCCATGGAATTGCATCAAATTCACATTTTTTTCCTAAAGTAACTAAGATTAGGAATTTTATAAAAACATTTAGTTACCTTATTAATCAGTATACTTTTAATGAGGAATTAGTTTCCCTATCCTACCCGTTCGGCTAATAACCCTCCACCAATCAAGGAAGCGGTGGGTGAGAGTGAACAACCATTAAACGGCCATTTTATAGGCCATAACCTTATACCCCGTTAAGATCGGCTTCGTGAATGAGGCCTACTAACGGTAAGACTAGCATTTATCTTATACATATATAATAATTATTTTTATAATATTATAATAATATAGGGTGAATTTTAAACTTGTAAAATTCTAGGGTTTGGAATTTAACTATTTCAAAAATTAACTTTTAATTCAAAATTTAAATTCCAAAACTTGAGGGCAAGTTTTGAAACATATCAAAACTATCTAGATCAAAATTCAAGTAAACAATTAACAATTAATCTTGGTGATTATCTAATTTTGACCTAATCCAATTTCATGCAAGATAATTGATCAAATAATTCAAATAATCAAATTTTATTATATAAGGAAATAATTATTCAATTAATTTGAAATCACCTTTTCTTTTGGCAAGGATAATCACACAATATCAATAAAATTCATATTTTATCAATTAAAAACATTTTGGTAATTATCCCATAGCAAAATAGGCATAAAATCCCGAAATTCCCTCTGTCTGACTCCTGAACTCACCAAGCCACTGTCTTGACTCGCCGAGTTGGGCTGACTCGTCAAGTCAGGCAGGCAAAGGACCCAAAAAACGATTTTTTAAGCAAGATGAACAGACATGGCATCAAATACAATAGAAACCAATAAAGGCTCTGATACCATTGATGGGTTTTACACAAAAGAGCATTCCTATGTGCACATGCAAAAACCCTAAAGCTTGGATCTAGGTTTCTCTATTGTACATGCAATTCATCCAAGACTTTAATACCCTAACCTAGCATACTACAAAACTAGAGATCTATATAAATAACCAATTAAAATATTACCTCTTGATTGTAGTATGAAACTTGAATATTCAAAGCTTACGAGAACCAAGTAACTCAAATGCGATGCCTCTAGTGGCTTACAAACACCAAGGCAAGAGGATGATGTTTAGGAGAGAGGATGAGAGGCTAGAATTCGGCTCCAAGCTTCCAAGGGATTAGGTGGCTGATTTTTTAGCTCTAAGGGTCCTTATATACTTGTGCTATTAGGGTTTCAGTCAAAACCTTAATTGGATAGCTTAGGCCTTAAGCAGACAAAAGAACCTTCCAGAATAAGCCCCCCTTAGACGAATTCAAGATGGACTTCACCCTAAATTCGTCCATGCCTATATCTTTATGGATTCACAGCCCAAAACCAATTATCTTATAATTGCAATTCCAGTCCCCTTTAATTAATTAATCTCTTATAGTCATAATAATTAATTCTTAATTAATTATTTAACTAACATTAATTAATCAATATGATTTCTCCTTTAATATACTATTCTTATAATATATTAATAAACCATAATATCCTCTTTCTTTATAAATCATCCAATCAAGTTGCTTTGGTGAAGGCAACTCAAAAGGACCATGCTCAACCAGGTCAAGTACATACCAAATATAGTTATGGACTTAGACACTAATCCAACAAATGATACATCGGACCCCATAGAGGTAGTGTCGCCAAATCTTGAGGGCGAATACAACCGCCCCCAACTCTAGATTGTGCGTCGAGTAGTTTACGTCGTGAGGCTTCAACTGCCTCGAAGCGTAGGCAATAACAATCCCTATCTGCATTAATACCACGCCCAACCCCGAGATGGAAGCATCGTAGTATACTACAAAATCCTCCATGCCCTTTGGCAGGGCGAGGATTGGTGCCTCACATAGTCTTTGTCTCAATGTCTCGAACGTTGCCTGTTGCTTAGGCCCCCAACGAAACATCACGTCTTTCTTCGTCAACCGGGTCAAGGGTATGGCTATCTTGGAGAAATCCTAAATGAATCTCCGGTAATAACCTGCCAATCCCAGGAAACTTCGAATCTCAGATGCAGACCTCGAAACCTCCCATCTCATCATGACCTCTACTTTGGCCGGGTCGACCTGAATACTGTTCTGGTTGACAAGGTGCCCAAGAAACTACACCTCGCGCAACCAGAACTTGCACTTGGAGAACTTGGCGTAGAAGCTATCCCTCCTTAGGGTATCCAAAACCTCCCGCAAGTGCCCCGCATGCCACTCATGCGTCTTGGAATAAACCAAGATGTCATCAATGAAAACTATCATAGATCGATCCAACATCGGTCTGCAAACACAATTCATGAGGTCCATGAACACGGCAGGAGCATTGGTGAACCTAAAGGGCATCACCACGAACTCGTAGTGGCCATAGCAAGTCCAAAACGTAGTCTTCTGTACATCGTCTCTGACCCTCATCTGATGGTAGCCTGAATGTAAATCTATCTTGGAAAACCAAGACACCCCTGTAGCTGGTGGAAGAGGTCATCAATCATTGGGAGTGGGTAACGGTTCTTCACTGTTACCTTGTTCAGCTCCCGGTAATCTATACACATCCGATGCGACCCGTCCTTCTTCTTCAGAAACATGATCGGGACTCCTCAGGGTGAACTGCTCGGCCTAATGAATCCCTTGTCTAACAGATCCTGCAACTGTGTAGACAACTCCTGCATCTCAGGAGGGGCCAACCAATATGGTGCCTTGGCTACCAAAGCAACACCAGGGACTATGTCAATTCTGAACTCTACCTATCTCTTCGGGGGTATCACAAGCAGCTCCTCTGTGAATACATCCGGGTACTCTCGTACCACTATTACATCACTCACTATTGCCTTACCCGCCTCCTGGCTATCCATAATATAGGCAAGATACCATGCACAACCATGCTGAAGGTAGCGCCTACACTCACTGCTCAGCATAAATTTGGTCCATGTTGTGGCCTCTCACCCTGAATCACCAGCTTTCCCCCGCATGGAGTCCTGACCCGTACCAACTGTTGTGCGCAGTCGATTACTGCCTCATTAGGGCTCAACTAGTCCATGCCTATGATGACCTTGTTCTCACGCAACATAATGAAAAACCAAGTCTACCAGGTAGCGCTCCCTATACAGCCTTAGAACACAATCTCTAAAAACCTCTGATGCTCGTACTGATCGGTTATCGACAATATCGAACTCTAGAGGGAAATCCAACCTGCCCGAGGACTCAGGAAACATCTTGCTAAGGGCAAGAGAGGCAAATGATCGGGTAGCCCCCGAATCGAACAACACCTTAACTAGGATACCATTCACATGGAACGATCCTAAATAGCACATAAAACATACACAAATTTCAATGCTAACTTGTAACATCCCAATTTTCAAGGCCAAAATTTTCATTTTTGATATAACGTTTCATAAAACATTCTATAGAAAAACATCATCGAGTTGTTTCACTACATAAAATCCATAGACCCCGGGTCTCAACCATGTCATAAAAAATAATCATGGTGATAATAATAATAATAATAATAATAATATCATAGTACAATCCCAAGAATCTAATAATGCGGAAATCCAGCATGTGTTTGATGCGCTTCTACCGTGTCGGCTCGTTCGCCATCGCTGAAGAGGTACCTGAAACAAAACTAAAAATCGTAAGCACAAAGCTTAGTAAGTTTCCTCATCATACCACATACCTCATAATGCCTATTCCTCGGTATCTTTCAACCGGTAACTATCTGGCATAATTGGGAGCCAGCTCCCCTTTGGTATCTTTCAACCGGTAACCGGGAGCTACCATCCCCTTCGGTATCATTCGACCGGTAATCGGCAGCTAACTTCCCCCTTCGGTATCTTTCAACCGGTAACCGAGAACTATCCTCCCCTTCGGTATCTTTCAACCGGTAACTAGGGACTATTTCACCTCTACTACTACTGGCATGTTTCACATAGCATCCTAGCATACAAACATAACCGATAATGGCAAATCGGATAATTATCTCAAAGACAATCATCTAACAACAACTTCTGCTAGTGGGCGGGCATTGTGGCCTTTGACCCACTCCTACTGGAAGATAACTCACCTCAATGTTGTGAAGTGTCTGAACTGTCCTTGATGTCGGGATCAACTCCTCTTAACTCCTACACATAACAATCTTCCTTAATTACCATTTCATACTCTCAATCCCTTTCATGGGTCAACTCAGGTCAAAGCCAAAGTTAAGGTCAACACCTTGGTTAAAGTCAACTTTTGGTCAAGGTCAACATCTGGTTGACTCAACTCACCGAGTTGATCCACCAAATCGCCGAGTTCCATAAACCATGAAATGCTAAAAGCTTTGACCCTACTCGCCGAGTCTTTCAAGAACTCACTAAGTTCTCCTTCATACAAAATCGGGACCTTCTACAACTAACTCGCCAAATTCATCCTTGAACTCATCGAGTCCTTCTTCTTGTAAGTTGGTGCGGTTAGTCTTGGACTCGCCGAGTTCTCCATGAACTCGCCGAGTTCTCCATGAACTCGTCGAGTTCTTATTCATGCAGTTGGGACTTAGTCTTGAACTCACCAAGTTTGTTCTTGAACTCGCCGAGTTCCATGATCTTCAGGTCCATAACGAACCCAACTGACTGAGTCTTCTTCACAACTCAACACATTGCTCGTTATTAGAAGAGGTTTGGGGGAAACTGCGACCCGACTCTCTGAGTTGTATAAGCGACTCTCCGAGTCTGTCCATGTCCAAAACTATTCAGTCGGTTTTCGTCGGCCTTAATGCATCCATAACATAGATCTAACCTCCTAGGGTCCATATTACACGTAAAGTCACAAACTTTACATCCATGCATGGGTCTTTAAGATCTAAAGACCCAAAAATGAAGTCCACAAGGTGCCTGGGACTCCCATGGCCATAAAGTTGGCACCTTTATGCATGGGAACCCTAAATGGTTCAAGATCTGAGGTTATACCCCCCTTAGAACCACAACATCCCGAAAATGGCTCTACTAAAGCTTAGAAAAGGTAGAAACTTGCCCTAACTAGAGATCTAAGAGGTAAATGGTCAAGGTTGAAGCTTTTTACCTTAAACAAGCTGGAAATGTGCCAAAACTTTTGGATCTACTTGCCTTCTCTTGATCTCCCAAGCCTCCTCTTTTGTCTCAAGCTTCTAACACACACAAAATGTCACAAAGAGCTCAAAAACACTCAAAAATCGATTAGGGTTTCATAAGGATGGTTTGAGGGTGCTGGAGGCTGTAAAGGAAGCCAGTTAAGGTGTTTAAATAGGGTGCAAACACTTAAAATTAGGCTTTCATCCATACAGGCCTACTCGTCGAGTCGGGGCATCCGACTCGGCAAGTAAGTCCTTCCACACGCAACCAAGTTTTTCCTTGACTCGGTGAGTTGGGGCCTCTAACTCACCGAGTCCCAGAGTAAAATTTAAAAATTCATATTTAAAGTACGTACCAGGAACCGGGCCTTACAGTAAGCATACTTGGAATTTATTGTATATATAATGGATAAAAGTTTAAATAAATTCTATTTGTGCTGCCCATTGCCTAACTTAATTAAAATTAAGCCTCTTTTTGCAAGTCTTATATTATTTCTTGGTAAGAGTACAATGCTCAACTCCTAATAATGACTCTGTTTAGTCAACATTATCCTACTTCGGTGTGTATAGAGTATTTAGGTATTAATAAACCTCTATCCTTCTCTCTAATGATACTTTTATTATTATTATCATGAAATAATAACTTAACTCATATAGAACCATACTTGATTCACATATCATATATTATCAGATATGTTCTGAACAATTGTTCCAGACAATACAAAATATCTCACATATAAGATCTTTAATAGATACTTAATACTTTAATTAATACTTGTACTAAAACATGTGTCATGAAAAGAACTATGCACTCACTTGATAAAAATGGGTTACTGATGATTTCAGCATCACTTCACTTCGTAATTTAAAAACACCTAGATGCATAAAGTACTAAGCCTTAATATAGTTTTGTAATCTTGGTAAATACAATAATCATATTCTAGATTCCTTACTAATCACAATGTCTACATTAATATCTATCAAGTAAAGATCAGCTAGGCATGACAGTTAGGAGGCTGGATCATTTCGGTATAATAGCTTTTCTGAAATCCAACAACCAAGCCAACGTGACCATTCTAGACACCTCTCCTATAAGTAGATCAATCAGTATAATGATTTGAAATTACTGATAAATATTATTTATAAGTTCATAATAACGACTTATGACTATAAATATAAGTTACACTGAAAACAGAAGAGTGTAACTTAACATACAAATGTTTTAGGGAAAACTACGAAATCAAGCACACATAATCTCGACCCGAATACTCCTTCTAGTCAAGCTCCGAGAGTCCCAAGACTACTAAAATATTCTAAAAGTTAGGAAGAAAGCCGAACTCAAAAGTTGGAGAGGTTAGAGAGAGTTTGGGGTGAATTGTAAACATAAACAAGGGAAAACGAAGAATATATATTATAGCGATGTGCATGTCGCATGCCAGGTAGAGGCGCACCATGCATGTCTGGTGTGCTGGCTCCTCTATCGTCGTGTCATGTGTCACATTGTTGCTTGTCCGCATCATTGCTTCTAGAACATCACCACGTGTCGCATTTTAGTGATGCCACATGTCACAACCTTGTGGTGCCACGTCACCTTGACCCTTGGAGGAGTGGATGACCGAGTTACCACATGGCACCCTCTTATGGTTCCACGTCATCGCCGCGTGTTGTTGACTTTGCGCGTACTTTCCATATTTTCAAAATGGCTTAACTTCTTCATACAAGCTCCGTTTTTAATGTTATTTATATTCCCAAAAATCTCTCGATGAGATTTACAACTTTCCTTTAGGCCTAATAGCTAATTATCACTCTATAAAAAATTTATATTTTTATAGGCTTAGACTGTTAGAGATCGTTGGAGAAAGCATAACTCCTATATATGGACTCCATTCTCGATGTTCTTTATATCAATAAACAACTATTGATGAGGTCTTCAATTATCGTTTAGATTTTTTTGGATAACAATCAGCTTGTTAGAATTTTGATTTCCGTGCCCACACTGTTGCGTTA
Organism: Lactuca serriola; assembly: GCF_051521515.1. Taxonomy (NCBI): domain Eukaryota; kingdom Viridiplantae; phylum Streptophyta; class Magnoliopsida; order Asterales; family Asteraceae; genus Lactuca; species Lactuca serriola. The sequence goes on along the minus strand of NC_136416.1, from coordinate 185,375,587 downwards.
AAACTTCGAAAAATCATAACTTCATCTTACGAAGTTGGATTTGGACGTTATCTATATGCACACTCTCAGTTTAACGACTACTACGAATTTCACTTAGATCTCTTGGGCTAAAAGTAATTTATCAAAAATTCACTTTTTACGATACGCAGAGTCGTACTGGTTTAATCGTGAAACTTCGAAGAGTCATAACTTCTTCATATGAAGTCGGATTTCATCGTTCTTTATATGTACAAAATATTTGTCACGTATACTATAACTTTTGGTAAGATTATTTTTCATAAATAATCTCTTATCAAAAAGTCATTTTTTAACGCTTGTTATCTCTAAATTGACTAGCCTGAATCCACCGATGTTATATTAGCATCCGAACTACAAGGACTTCGAACCCCTATGTGGAGTCTAGTAAGAAAAACTTGAGAGTAAGTCTAGATCAGTAGGAGGAGTGATGCAATAACGTTTTTGACACATAGTTTAACAATTTGGTGACCTAGACTACAAAAACACATAAGAGGCCTTTTAAACCGAAACCAAAGAGTTAGTTGAATCAGAGTGACATTAACCCTTATTTTCGTTTTGTAAACTAGTAAATAATATACAATTTCCTTTATTTACGTTATTAAATGGGCTAAAACTTTATTTTGGACTAAGTCCGTTGAAAGCCCAATTTATATCTTGTAAACTAATATATATATTTTGTTTGGCACATAAATTGATTATACCTAAATATCCTTATTTTTAGGATGTTATCATATAATCGACATATTCCATATAGGATCACACACCCATGAGCATTTGGCAACAAAAAATTACAAGAAATATATATAAAACACACCCTTGTATACTGAGGATTCGGCTTCTTTTGGTGTTCTTTGAATGAACTAGAACCTAAACTAGAGATCCTTAGATGAGGTTGCTCAAAAGACAATGATTCTTGGAAGCTTTGACAACCTCATCTACTTGAGTTCAAACCTTGAACACAAATCGTAACACCTTAGGGTTTCATCCTTTATAGTGCTTTAAAACCGAGTGAGATGAGAGATGAGAAGAAAATTGAGAAGAGAAGATCAAAAAAGGAGAAGGACCGGATTTTAGTGTTGTACACGACTACGGTTTCATACCCTAACATATCTAGTCTTTATCCTTAACTAGATAAGCCTTATCCTCCTCCAGTATTCAAAAATCTGATACTTACACTTTAAACCCTTGAGATTTGCAAGTTTCTAATTAAATAATTATAAACTAATAAGTTAATACACTAGACCCTTATTATCTATTTAGGCGTTTTACGCTAAAATCATTTATTGCGTGTAACCCAAAAAGACCCGGTTATTTATAGTAATATCACCAACTTATTTTCACCATGGGAATACATCTAACACTAACATTGGCACAAAATATAACCATAATACATGAGATAAGAATGACAAATAGAGAAGTAGATTTTGAATTAATGTATCTTCAGTTGCACCATTGGCTTCCCCTATACTTAGATTCAACATTTGAATAAAAGACACCATGCTGACGTTTAGATAACAAAGAAACAAGGTTGTCATTGACGAAGATACATAACCTAAAAGTAAAGAGGCAATTGTGAGGATAACCAACACAATCAACACCATAGTTAGAACCCAAATGGTCAATGAAAGAGCGATGGAGATGAAAGCCATGTTTGAGAGCGCCATGAAGATAACAAATGATATGCTTAAGGGAAAGACAAAGAGGTTCGTATGGATCACATATATAGAGACAAATCTACTAAACCGTACATGAAATATCTTAGTTAGTGAAATTTAGGTATTACAAGGACATAACCATACTTCAATATAAGGTTGAATCAGAAAGTAGTTAATTGTGAGCATAAAGTTTAGGTTTTGTGTATGTAGGTATGATGTAAGAATTACAAAGGGGCAAGTTAGCGTGAGAAAATATTTCATTAAGAAAAAGTCGTTTGAGATAAGAAAAGCTCTTACACGACTTGTGAAGCATCAATCGCAAAAAATAAAAGATAGGACCAAAGTCAAGCATAGGGATTTTAGGAGTAATACGAGAGGTGGCTTTAGTGATTAGAGAGATTGAGGATATCATGAGAATAACATTTTTAACACAAAGCAACGGATGTGTTACAACGTCCGTAAGTTAGGCTAGACATTAAAAGAATAATAATAATAAATATTTTTTTATTGAATAATTAACATCGTTGAATAGGATAATTATTCGTTATATGTGTTACCGACTATAAAAATATCTATTTAATATATTCACGTTATGTAAACAAATATTATGGCCATCGAAAATTTTATTATAAAATTTATCATTGAAACGATAAAATAAACGTTAAAAATAAAAATAATATTTAAGATAAGTAATCTTAATGAAAGTTGTAACGAACCTAAAATCTCACTATATATGCTATAAGATGTATTTAGTATAAATACATTGAAGGGTAAACCCAATAATAAAATGTACTTTTGTGTTACTCCAGTTTGTCAACGATAATTATCACGTACATTTTACGACGTTAGTTATCGAATATTAAATCATGAAATAATATCTATTATATATCGGGTAATATTCTGTATTTCGATAATACATTAATTTGAAATTTATAAATAAGTTCACATATAATTGAAAGAAATATACTTTACATACATTTGATTATATATATATATACATATATATATATATATATATATATATATATATATATATATATATATATATATATATATATATATATGTATTATAACTTCATATATAATTGAAAAGAAAATAAATCCTCCACTGGGAGTATGAACCTTCAATTCAAACATTGAAATTCTTAGCTAGCCATAATAAATTTCGCTCGTCCTATTTCCGGATTCAAACATTGAAATTCTTGGCTAGCCGCAATATAAATGTAAGACGGCCTAATTTTGTGAGACAATGAGACGTAATCCTACCCACTCATTTTGTAGATAAAATAACATGTTTAAAATGCAAAATAATTAAAAAATTTCGAGAAAAAAAAATTTCAAATACTATTTTCGTCATTTATATTTTCCAAAAAAAATAAAAAATAATAATAATAAAATACATTTTTTATATATTCTTGTAAAATATTATAGTATTTTATATATCTGACAAATCTAGTAGAATATTCTAACATTCTAAAAATCACATTACAATATTTACAGTGTAATATTCTATTGAAATATTTACGTATTTTTCAAAAAAACGGTAATTTATTTTTATTTTTTTAGGTAATTAAAGTGACAAAAACAATAATTAAAAAAAGAATTTTAGGATTTTTCCTTTTATTTTGTCTTTCAAATTTATTTTTAGATTTGGCATCATAGTCTTACAAAATTAACATGATGTCAAATTAACTTGAATATATATATATATATATATATATATATATATATATATATATATATATATATATATATATATATATATATATATATATATATATACACACACACACGTTTAATATTAACTAGAAAGCGTCTCGTGTGTTGTGCGTATTTAGTGGTCTTATAAAAGTAGAATATGAGCATAAATAGCAATTTACTTCCTTTGGTTTGTTTAGTATAACAACATACTTCGATTTTATCTATATTCAAATTTTTTTAAAGTGACATTCTGTAATTGTGTATTTGAATAAGTAGTTGCATACATTAGCCACCAAAAATTTGAAAAATAAGAGAAAATTAAAGAAAAATCACCATCAGTAGTGAATTAGAGGCATATGCAAATTGAATCAATACCCTTCAAGTCGCATGCTCTTTTTAAACTGAGCTCAAGGACAAATGTAATATCCTTTGTTAACTATCTTCTTTCAAGTTTCTAGAAATGCCGATTCACAAATTTTTCCCATTAGAACTGTATCTTCTTTCGAGTTTCTAGAAATGCCGATTCACAAAATTTTCCCATTAGAACCGTATCTGTAAATTTGTCTTATAAAAATGAGCATGGTGCATTTTCTTTATAAGACAAACAGTGGTGATGATGTTTTGTTTATTACCTATTTTGTCATCTTCTCCAACATGGTTTTTTGTACTAACTGATTTTGGGAGATAATTATTGGACGTTTCTACCCTTGTACTTGTACTTTGTGCTTTCAACTTCTACTGCTCTTTTTGACCAAGAACTCTATATAATCCAAAATGTATTAGCTGTCTCTTTACAGTTTTCATATATATATATATATATATATATATATATATATATATATATATATATATATATATATATATATATATATATATATATATATATAACACAGTGGATTGATTTATATGACAAAAGTGATTGCAAATACACATCTAACAATTGTAAGCACAAATATAATACCTGAGCACCACTTCCATTGTCACTTATATTCTTAACGGTGAAACATATGCTCCTGTCATCATCATTTCCATCACCATCATCCGTCAAATCATCACTTCTCACTTTCATAGGTTTAGGAGCACATATGCCACTGTCACTGTAACACCCGTGCTTCTAGGTATATTGTTTATTTATGTTTTTAGAGGACTATTGACTGACTCGACGAGTTAATGCTACAACTCGTTGAGTAGGGTCGTGATGTGCCACGTGGATTAATGATCTAGTTAACGAGTCCGAGAGCCGAATTCCGAGTAGATGTTGTGAAGAAAAACCCTAAATCCCCAGGTTTGGGGCCTATTTAAGGGCACTTATAGCCTCATTTGCGGCTCATCAGCTGCTTGCCTTCATTGAGAGAAACCCTAATTTCCCTTTGAGCTAATAGAGAGAGTGTATGGGTTAATATTGAGTATTTTGGTGCATCTTTGAAAGAGAAGAGAAGGACTTCAAGCAAGGAACAAGATGAGGATGTTAGATCTGTTGTTATTAATCCAAGAGCTTTTTGTAAAAGGTATAAAGTTTGTACCTTTCTCATTAGTTTCGGTAGATCTCATATTATTGGAGTTTAGGGATTCTTTGCTATCTAATATTGGGACTTTGAGTGTTTTAAGCACATATAGAGATTTGGACATCAGATCTGGACCTTGTGAGGTTCCTAGGGTCAAAAGATCCCTGGTTTATTCAGCCATAATGGAGCCTTGAGTGAAAAACCCTTAATAGAGCATGTTTTTGGCATTTCAAGCCCTAAGTGCCATGCATGAACGTAAAGCTTGTTGCTTTACGTGATAAGCAAGCCTTGATAGCTTAGATCTAGAGTGTGAGAGGGTTTCCTGCCTTGAAATCATCTATTTAAGACAAGGGTCTGAATGGACTCGCCGAGACGATGAGCCGAATCGACGAGCCAGTTAGGGTTTTGTCCCGATGAGCTGGCCATGCTATAGCTCGACGAGTTAGGGGTTAATTCGACGAGTTGGACCTTCACGAAGACTTTTGAGGAACGAATGGGCTCGACGAGTCACATGAGTGCACTCGGCGAGTCAGGTCAAACTTGCACTGTTGACTCGAGTTTGACTTCTGTTGACTTTAGGGTTTGGTCAACATGAGTAATGGAGACCATGGAGGGGTAAAATGGTCTTTTACCCATTCCAAGAATTTGAGAGAAAGAGAGAGCAACCTTTGGTGTATTTGAGTATGAATAGAGTATTAATTAGAGATGATTATCCTATGTATTAGGCGGAGGCTAGTTCGAGATTTCTGAGTACGAGACTTTTACTTGCTAGCTTACGAGGTGAGTCTTCTCACTATACTTACCATGAGTGGTATCTTCGTGTGACTGAGATGTCTTATGTGCTTATCTGTGTATTTTAATACCCTGTATTTTTTCCTTGTGATTTATGCTTATTGTTATGAACTTATTAAGTTAGGGTCGAAGGGTCCACCCGAGTTGTGGGACCGGAGGGTCTCCACTGGAACACATTGACCAAAGGGTCGTCTTGAGTTAGCCTCGAGTGACTAATGTGATGTGTGTGATATTTTGGAGAACTCACTAAGCTTCGTGCTTACCGTGTTATGTGTTATGTGTTTCAGGTACTTCTAAGGATCACGGGAAGGCACCGGCTTGATTGTACACACACTCGCATTGGAGATTTGGTTTTAGAGGATCCTGGATTTGATATATAGGAAGTTTTTCGATATGAGATTTGATGATTTGATATTTTGACATTTTGTAATTCTATTATTGAGACAAAGGCGTTTTTAAATTGTAAAATTTTGGTTAAAAATTTACGTTGTTACATTCACTCTCACTACTACTACGTTGGTGCATATTGAACAAACTAATGTAAAAAAAAATACAAAAAATCAAATATAAGATCAAAAGAGAAGGCAAAATATGCTCACGTTTGCTTAGTAGATTCATCATTTACGAGTGCCTACAATGGTAATGGAGGTCCAGGAATTAATGCTTTGTGGCAATTGACATAACAATTATCAAACTATTAGTAACAACAAACTATTTAAACCCTCAAAAAACATATCAACAAATACTATACATTCTTTCTAAAAAAAGTTGAGTTAAACAGTTAGTCACTCAACATTTCAATTTACTTGTTATTTAAAGTGGCTATAGGAGGTAGGCGTCTGTGTTTTCAGAGTGTTACAGGGAAGCAACTAAACTCAATGTATTGGTATCCACATGCCCAACAGGAAGTTTGTTATGAATGACAACCTCAACCTGAACACTAAAACGATGAAGCCTTCTGTCATCCTCTCTAACTGCGGACCGCTTTATAAATCAGAAATGGATGACCAAGTGTTAATTAAAAATCCATTTATTGAAAACTTGTTTTTAAAATGCAACTCAATTAATAGTTCAAAAGATGTTGTACTTGCGCATGATAGATGAGGAAAATGATGTAATTTAAAATCACCGAGAGTGGGATGCTGAAATATTGTTGAAGTTGTTGCGGCCTTGAACCTGAGGCCTCTTTCCTATTCTACTTCCTCTAATAGCTCTTGACTGCACATTATTCATCAATTGGAATGATGAAATGTTCATCTTCATCTTCAAATTCTAAAAAAGAAGTTTAATTGCAACTGTTTGAGTTTACAACAAAAATGAAGTAAACGGTGTTAGAATCCTTTCAATTCAGTTAACACTTCCATATGAAATTGAATACCTAACAACAATTTTAGGTGATTGGCATTTCGGGTGTTTGCATTAACAGTATTCACGTAGAACAGCGACAAAGCCAACCTTCATCAAATAGTTATTTGCGCACCCTACGAAGGTCTAATCCTATCCTATAGTAAAATGAATAATTTTTTGAAGTGTGGGGGTTCTTATATGTTTGGCGATGCCTGTTGATTTTGTAGGAGATGTTGATAGCAGTGAAGATAGTTACAACAAGAAGAGAGAGTGGAAAGATGAAGGCGAAGATGTAGGTGTAGGGTCCTGGGGTTTGCCGCGTGTCACAATCAATGAGCCTCTATTTCTGCATCAAGTACCACCAACGCCAAATTGGTGTTGATAGATTGGAAAACGATGGAAAATTAGTAGGATAAACCAAACAAACTCAAATTTTATGATGTCGACCAAGTGTCTTGCATGAAATATCACAGGAGTGGGTGTTGTTATTCACACCCAAAACTAGGCTCAAAACCATTTCTAAACGTCAAAAACCACTTTGACTAGGCTAATAATCATCAGTACGAGCAAAACCGTTACTATAATACTATTATATTAATAAAATTTACATTTATAGTCCTTCATATTATACATTCATTTCAATTTCGACTTTTCCATTTTTAAATATAAATAATCTCCTTATTCTAATAAATGAATAATTTTATTTTCCTGTTTAGAAGTGTCACAATATTAGAAATCATCATTAATATTATATGTCACCTATTATGCCACATGTCAACCTATTAATTCTCCATTTAAAATTTAAAATTTAAAAATTTTCATTGTAATTACATTAAATTAATAATTGATTCTTCATTTTAAATTTCACACTTCAATTATATTAAATTAATAACATTAGACAAAAAAAAATTAATATACATTACAAGGTGATATAATTTCATGTATTTATCTAAATCAATGATTATAAATTTATATAACTAAAAAATATCTCTTAATTAATAATTTATTTAAAATAATTGATTAATAATTTTGAGTTTTTACTATAAAAGTTTAACTAATTTTATAACCGTAGTTGTCACATGTTATAAACTAGTTCATATATATACCAACAAATTTTGCATATATAGTCATTTACTCTACATATTAATTTATATTCTAATGCTTTATATTATTCAATAAAAATAATATTACATGTATGATTTTTATCGAAATAGGTAAATCGAACTTGTTGATCAAATATACGTTTAAATATAACATCTAGCATCATCTTATTTATATTATTTAAATGCTTTCCGATTATATTTCATGACAACATAATCGGTATAATATACATCCTTAAGAATTATTTATTATTATTGTAATTCACATCCAACCCTCTTTTTATATTAATTACAAAGTAGATCCTTAACTTTTGAATTGTATATTTCGAGATGTGCTAATATATTATTTTATAAGATTTCCATTGTTTTTTATTATTCACATCCAACTGTTTTTCTGTGCGTTAATAATTTTTAATATGTATATATTTATATTTATATATTATTATTTTTTCTAACATTTCCAGGGTGTGATATTGTGTAGTTAACATTTCCAGGGAAGCCCATAGAGATTTCGTCCAAGGCCATCTAGAAGGTATCCATGGACTGCTTGAGGCATAAGCAGTCAGATTAGGGTTTCGACCTGGAAAACCCTAGTAGCCTCAGCTATATAAGGAACCCCTTGATATACAATTTTCGGGCTATGCATTCTAAGAGAACCCTAACCAAAAATTGAAGAGCCTTCATCTTCCTTCTCCTTCATCATTTGCTAGTGGTGTTTATGACTCCAATAGAGGTGTAACGCTTGGGGCACTAACCTCTTAGAAGTCAAGATCAAGCAAGGAATACTTGCTATTACTAGATAACAAGAAAGGTATTCTTTCTAACCCTAGTTATATATAGATTTCGATTTTGTATATACTAGATCTAGGGTTATTGCTTTGGACATTTTATTTACATGTATAACTTGAGAAAAACCTAAATCCAAAGCAATTAGGGTTGCATGTACACATAGGAATGTTGTTATGCTCAAAACCCATAAATATATACTTAGCTATGATACGTTTCGGCGTACCGACTGAAATGATTCTTTGATATATATATATATATATATATATATATATATATATATATATATATATATATATATATATATATATATATATATATATATATATATATATAGAGAGAGAGAGAGAGAGAGAGAGTGAGAGAGAGAAAGAGCGAGAGAGAGAAAGGATCATTTGAGAACTTATAGTTTCCCGAAAACCTGAGAACTAAAAGTGGAGCCTTGGATAAATTATTTCGATGGCTTAGATGATCAATGGCATATTTTGTAAATATGACTATCTTTTGTGGCATATTAGGTTTCTGTAAACATAATCATAAGGGTATTATCAGTATGAAAAAAAAAATCTGGAAATTAGATCATCCCCCCAAAATCTGATCGATTCTTTTTCTCCCAAATCCATCGATTGTCTCACCCAACGACTCTCTTTCTTTCAGAGCTTCATCGGTGATTGCTTCTAGATCAGATCCTTTCTCCTTCCATATCGGTGCCCTCTGCCTTCCAGATCAACATCGGTCTCCACAATGATCACACCTCATTGATTTCCGTCTATTTCCTCCATGCTTTAACCACGAACATGGAGGCACAAACCTCCTTGGACCAACCCCTTTCAGAAAGCGAAAACAGTGAAGTTACCGATCCATACAACTAATAACATCCGTAAATCTCTTCACCTTCTTCTCTTTGATGCTAGACGTAAATCTATTCAGAGTTTTCTCAATCGATTTCCTTTCTCACATCCATCATTCTGATTCTAGATCTATCAGAGCTTGTTCACTGTGGCTGGAGTTCTAATTATGTTCATCGATGTTTTTGTGGTGATAGATGAGATCATGTTTAAATCTAATTTCTAGATATGTCCCTGGCTTTAGATTCTTTTTAGGCTCTTTGTGTTTCTAGTCGTGAATCAAATCACCATTCGCCTGCTCTGCCAAATCCTTCCACTGGTTCATCAGGTAATCACCCCTAACCACAACATTTTCATTCTCTTCCTCCCTAATCGAGTCATGAAACTATAATTGTTCTTAAAGAGGAGAAAAGGGAAGCAATCAAGAATTTGTGTGTGTGGACTGATTATCACCGGAGTCGACCTGATTTTCTCACTAAATTGCTTTCTGATCTCCTCGCTAGAAACCACATACCGGTTTAATTTGATGTTGACGTTAATTGGACCAGGTTATTCACTGAAATTTGAATCTTGTAAGAAAGCAGGATACAAGAAACCTATAACAAATTTCTCATCTGATCTCAAGATAAATCTTCGTTTTTCATTTTTGTTTTTTCATGTTTATTAACAACAGTGTGATTTGGTACATGATGTGTGTAGGATGGAGAAGCTTAGGCTTACCTGCTTAATGTTCTTGCACCAGAACATTGCAACCCAGGCACATTGGATACCAAGGATCCGGCTGCAATGGCAAATTTGGTACTCGAGCATGCAGAAAAAATGGATTGCAAAAGATACTTGGCTCCTAAAGATATCGTTGAAGGCTCTGCAAATCTAAACCTTTCATTTGTTGCACATACTGTTCAAGATTCACTTAGTAGGTAAGTTACTAAAAAATGAAAATTTAAGTATATTATAGAGTAATTTACTTTATACTGACCTTTTACATAATTAACCTGAGAAATTTCAAAACAAAACAAATGGAGTGACACCAAGAAGATGGATATATTACTGCAATCCTGCCCTTAGTAAAATCATAACCAAGTGGACTGGTGGAGAAGATTGGGTACTCAACACTGAAAAATTAGCAGAATTGTGTAAGGCAATGCCTAATAAATTTAATTTTAGGTTTCCTTTTTTCTATATATTCATCACAATTCATATCATTATAACTTTTTTATCAAGAGCTTTAAAACGAGTCCACTATTAATTATGATGTTTCAAATCTTGATTTTAGAATTAAGAAATGACTAATTACACAATGTAAATGTTATATTTTAAAATAGTAAAATAATATATATATATATATATATATATATATATATATATATATATATATATATGTTAGTTTTATTTTTTAGAATAATATGATATTTTTTGATGTGATGTTTTAACTTTTAAGTGTGGTTATGAATAAATGATGTCTGTTTGGATAAAGACAAAGTCTGTGATCCAGAACTATTGACCTTTTTTTATGCAGTTTGCAGATAATGAGGATCTACAAAGTGAGTGGAAAGCTGCAAAAAGTGTAGATGTTAGTTGTAAAAGTCGAATAGTGTGTCTTGTAATGATTCGCATTTTGTATGTTATTTTACTAAGTCAATTTTATATGCGAAGTGTAGCATGCGAAATGTCAATGAATAGACTTAGTATATTTTTTGTATGCTCCCTATAAATACGGACTTAGGCTTGAAGTAGACACATGATATCGAAACACAATATCTCTCTTCAGCTTACTTTGTAATCAGTCTTAATAAAACGAGATCTGATTAATATTTACTTCATGTGTTCATCATCTTTCATTATTCAAATCTATTGTTTCGTATCTTAATTCTCGATAACAATTCTTTTCAATTGGTATCAGAGCAGGATTCAAACTGCTTAGATCTGATTTTCATATAAGAATCATTTGCTTTTTGAGTTACAAAATTTACTCAAAATTTTCTGCGCAATTTTGGTTTTGAAAATCACTTTTGATCTTCATATTTGAATTGATTCTGTATTTGAATTGTTAAGTCGAGTAATCGATTAGTGATTTTTGATCAATTCGTTTGATCGAATTCTGAAATTCATCAAGTTCTCAAGTTTTCAGAGATTTTTTTTTCATCAATGGCGAACTTCAACATGAACACAATGACTTCTTTCTCTCATTTGCTTGGTTCTTCAACCAAAATTCCGATATTGATTCCAGAATACTATGATCAGTGGGCTGATAGAATGGAAGATTACTTAAATGGAATTGATGAAGAACTTTGGAATTGTATTGATGAAACAGTACAAGCTCCTGCTAATGTTCAACAAATTGGATCATCCACTGCATCTCCTGATGTTGAAGAACAACGAAAACGAATGAAGAATAATGAAAAGAAGTGCATGAGGGAACTAAGAGGTGCTCTACCTCCTGTGGTTTACAATTACATTTGTAGTTGTAAAACAGCAAAAGACATCTGGAATACTCTAAAAGAGAAATATCAAGGTAACAAAAAGACGAAGATCAATTCTGTGAAGCAATGTCTGGTTGAACTGAAGGAATTCAGACAAAAGGATGCAGAAACTCTTGAAAGTTACTATGATCGTCTGAATGAGCTTATGTTTCGCTGCAATAGGTATGGTATCACTATATCTATCATGGAATTCAATTTAACTTTCATTATGGGACTTCGCAAGGAATGGCGAAGTGTGAGCATGATGATTAAGAATCAACAAAGTTTTGATACAACCAAATTGAATGATCTCTACAATCAACTGAAAACACATGAATCTAAGGTCTTAGAAATGTATGAAGAATCAAAACTAGCTATTGGTGGTCCTTTGGCTCTAGTTTCAAAGGTATCATAAAATGATGAAAAAGATGGATCAGATGATGAAGGATTTTTGATGAATTCTGATGATGAAGCTGTAGCATTCTATTCAAACAACAGAGTTCAAAAGTTTTTCAAAAAGCCTTTTAATCCAAAAGGAAAGATGAATGATGCGAAGAATGTTACCACAAGGACTGGAGGGGATGAGAGAAAGAAGATGGAGAAAATTGATGAAAAACAGAAAAATGCGAATGAAGAGAAAAAGTTGAAAGGTGATTCAGGAATCTATTGTCATTATTGCAATGGTGCGAATCATTTCGCAGCTGACTGCATGTTGCGAAAGAGAGAAGAGAAGAAAGAAAAAGTCAAAGATGAAGCATACTACTCAGAGAAGATTGAAGAGTTACGAGCTAAGACCAAAGGAGTGTCATTGGTTGCGAAGGGAGAAACTACTGAAGAAGAGAGTGGAACTTATCAGATCTGGTCTTCAGGATCTGATGATGAAGAAATGAGGCATCCCACATATGGAGCAATGTTCGCAAGTTTTGAGGAATGCGAAGATAACATTTCAGGGAGATGTTTTGTGTCTAAATCCACTGACAAGTCACCCATGACAACCAAGGTACACACAATTCTTGAATCTTTTAATATTCCTTTATCTGTGGCTTATTTTGATTCTATTTTTGTGTCTGCTAGTAATGAAGCTAAGAAATTAAATGTGCAACTTAGTGAGACACGAAGAGATTTAGAAATAAAGAAGAGCAGAGTTGAAAAATTGGAATTGCAAGTCAAAAATATAGACTGTGATATGAATAATCTTACTAACGATGTTAGGTTATTACTAGCACAGAGAAACATATATTGTAATTCTGCAAAACGTTTGTATGCAAAATTAACAGCTTTACATCATTCTTCTGATATTAGCAAAGAACAACATAGGAAACTTTTACCTTTTCTTGAGTATGAACGTGAAAAAGTTGATGTTGTTTCTTATGATTGTGAAAGCACAATTGCTCAATTTGACAAAATACCTGATGATAGATATGCATATGGTATTGTCAAAATTGATGAATTTCTGAATGCTGATGAGTTGGTTAAAATTGTCAATGAAAGTTTGACAAAGAGTGAACAAGTGAAAATCATAAAGAAAACTGAAAATTCCACTCTTGCCTCACAATTGATTTATGCTGATATTGATGAAAATTCTGATAATGTGAGTGAAATCAGTGAGATAGAAGAGGAAGAAGAGTTTGATTGTTCTCAATTGTCAATCATTAATATCACATCTAAGATCAAAGGTAAAGAAATAATAGTTGATTCAATAGTAGAGGATGAAATTGATAAACCTTCAACTTCGCAACATTGTATGTTTGATAATGTGGAAGTTGAAAGCTGGAAATCTGATGACACAGATGTAAATAAAGAAGAAAAGAAATTTTCAACTGAAACACCTCAAAGGGTTGTAGTTGATCAAGTGTTTGAAAATACAAAAGAATTTGATAAAATTTTAAATGATAAAGGCGCACATTATTTGGAAACCAACACTGTGGTATATCCAAATTTTGTATGTACTAATAAAACCATTTTTCCAAATCAAGTTTTTGTCACTACTGGAAATGCTAAGAAAGTTCATCTTGATTTCAATAAAATGATTGAAAAAGATAATCAAAAGTCCACAACTGAAGGTTTTTTCGCAAATCAAAACACAGAAGAAAACAATTTAACGAAAAATACTTATGTGTTTCAAAAACAAAAATCATCACAAAAATGGGTGGTTAAAGGTGAAAAATCAAATAAAATTTTTGAAAAAGATGAAAAACCAAAGGTTGAAGTGAAACTAAACTCTCATGAATTCAAATTGATGGTTGGAAATTTTTCAACATAAAATAATGTTTCAAAAAGAAAAGCAAGAAAAGCAATATTCTGGCAAGTTGTGTCTAATGAAAAATCAAGAGATGAAAAAGAACAAATTTCAAAAACATCATCAAGTTTTCATAAACAAATAAAACCTGTTGACAAGGTTCCATATGTTCGCAAATATGACAACAATCGAAAATTTGAGAATTCGCAAAAATTTGCAAATAATCAAAAATTTCAAAATGTTGGCAAATTCACGAATACTTCATCAAGTTTGAAGAACTCAACTCAAGTCAAAATAAAATTTTCACCAAAACAACCAAATTTTCCAAATCCTTCAATATCAAAAACAAACAAAGTTTCATATACAAAAGGAAAATCTGATGTTAGAACGTTCAATCATTGGTTTGAAGGGAAAGGAAAGAAATATCAAAGTGGAAAATTTTCAGAAGAACAAATCAAAAGTGCATTTGATAAGTACACAAATAATTCTTCAATTGAGAGTGAATCATCTCATAATTCGCAAGTTCCAGTTCAAAAATGGAAACCAGTTATCAAAAATGCGAATGTTGTGAAGGATAAGATTACAATTAATGGAAATCCAAAATTATTGAATGATTATATTTCAAAATCTAGAACTGATGATGTTGATATAATTGATTCAGTTACAAACAAAGTGAAAACATGGTTCTTAAATTCCAAAAATTTGTTTCATTCTACTAATGATGGACCCAAAAAGTCTTGGGTTCCTAAATTTTTTCAATAAATGCAGGTAATATGTGACGAGCAATATGACATGAAATGGTACATTGATAGTGGTTGCTCTCGTCACATGACTGGAAGGAAAGAAAATTTGCGAGATTACAGAAGCTTGGAAAATGCTGGAGTTGTCAAATTTGGAAATAATCACAAGTGTCAAGTGAAAGGATATGGGAAAGTCACAAATGGAAATTTCACAGTAAACAGAGTGGCCTATGTTGAAGGACTTCAACATAATTTGATAAGTGTATCACAGCTTGTTGTGGGAACTGGAAATCAAGTTGTATTCAATGAAGAAGGTAGTATCATTTCAAATGTCAAGACAAATGAAATACTCCTCAAATCCAAAAGATATTGTGATATGTTTACACTGGACATCAAACCGATAGTGGGAAAACCAGCTGTGTGTTTACTATCAAAAGCATCCAATGATCTTAGTTGGCTTTGGCATAGAAGATTGCCACACTTGAACTTTCGAAATATAAATAAACTTGTAACTAAAGATTTAGTTCGAGGGTTACCAGTACTAAAATTTGACAATGATTCTTTGTGTGCAACTTGCGAACAAGGAAAACAACATCGAAAGGGTCATCCGATTGTGATAGATTCAAAAATAGTTGATCCATTGGAACTTCTTCACATTGATCTATGTGGACCATCAACTGTTGCAACAATAAACAAAAAGCGGTATATTTTAGTTGTTGTAGATGATTTCTCTAGATTTACGTGGGTGTTTTTTCTCAGGTTGAAATCTGAAGTTGCTCAGACCATGATTGATTTTATCAAAAAGATTGAAGTTAGTCTAAAGAAGAATGTGCGAAAAATTAAAAGTGATAATGGTTCTGAGTTTAAAAATCAAACTCTTGACAGTTTTCTCACAAGCAAAGGCATTTCGCATAATTTTTCATCACCATATACACCACAACAGAATGGTGTAGTTGAAAGAAGAAATCGATCTCTATGCGAAGCTGCCAGAACCATGTTGACATATGCGAATCTACCTCAATATCTTTGGGCCGAAGCTGTGTCCACAGCATGTTTTACTCAAAATCGATCATTCATTCATCGAAGATTTAATGTTACTCCATATGAAATAATCAATAATCGGAAACCTAATGTAAAATTCTTTCATGTTTTTGGTTGCAGGTGCTTTATCATGAATCTAAAAGATAATTTGTCCAAGTTTCAAGCTAAAGCTGATGAAGGCATCTTTTTAGGATATTCACAGAATTCAGTTGCATACAGAGTGCTCAACAAACGAACAAGAAAAATTGAAGAAACTTTCAATTTAACATTTGATGATTACTATCTTAAACAAATTGATAGTAAATTTGATAATAAACCAATACTTGTAGATTCAAATACTCCAATTGATAATTCTGAAATCCATGATTTTGATTATGACTTAATTTTTGGAAATCCTGACAGGGCCATTGATGCAGAAAATAATGCTCTTGA
Organism: Lactuca serriola; assembly: GCF_051521515.1. Classification (NCBI taxonomy): domain Eukaryota; kingdom Viridiplantae; phylum Streptophyta; class Magnoliopsida; order Asterales; family Asteraceae; genus Lactuca; species Lactuca serriola. The sequence continues at coordinate 185,358,921 of NC_136416.1, read as the reverse complement.
TAATCAAACATCAGAATCCTCAAAACATACTGATGAATCAACGATAACTTGTGAAAGCACATCAGATGTTCATAGGGAACAAGAACATCAAGTTGAAGGGGAGCCTTCGCAAAATCAACAAGAACATCAAGTTGAGGGGGAGCATTCGCAAAATCGACAAGAATATCAAGATACAGATCATGTTGAGGGGGAGCATGATGAAACAGAGACAATTAATCTTGATAATAATGAAGAATTTCATGAAGTTAATGATAATTTTTCTGTTGCAGGATCTGAAAATGAAGATATGTTTGAAGATGCACCATTAGAATTTGATCCAAATTTTCCACCACTCGAGAAATGGACACGAAATCATCCAAAAGAACAGGTAATTGGAAATCTACAAGAAGGTGTGTTGACTAGAGCTCAAATTCGTGCGAAAAATGAGGTACTGAATGTAAACCAAGAACTTTGTATGTTTAATGTTTTTATTTCGAAAATAGAGCCAAAAACAGTCAAGAATGCTATGGAACACTCAGATTGGGTTGTTGCTATGCAATCTGAATTGGATGAATTTGAACGAAACAAAGTTTGGAGATTAGTTTCTAAACCATCTGATGTTTCAATTGTTGGATTAAAATGGATTTTTAAAAACAAAACCGACAAAGATGGCAATATTATTCGAAATAAAGCAAGACTAGTGGTAAAAGGTTATTCGCAACAAGAAGGCATTGACTATGAAGAAACATTTGCACCTGTTGCAAGACTTGAAGCAGTTTGCATATTTTTAGCCTATGCAGCTCACAAAGACTTTGATGTTTATCAAATGGATGTTAAATGTGCATTCTTAAATGGAAAACTCGAAGAAACAGTGTATGTTGAACAATCACCAGGATTTGTAAACAGTGAGTATCCTGATCATGTGTATGTTCTTGACAAAGTTGTATATGGGTTAAAACAAGCACCAAGGGCCTGGTACGCAACACTTACAAATTTCTTGAAACAATCTAAATTTAAACAAGGATCAGTTGACCCCACATTATTTCGCAAGAAAGTTGGGTGCCATCTAATGCTTGTTCAAATTTATGTTGATGATATTATCTTTGGTTCAACTGATCCAACATTGTCAATTGAATTTGAAAATTTAATGAAAAGTCAGTTTGAAATGAGCATGATGGGAAAAATTAATAATTTTCTTGGTTTAAATATAAGACAGAACAGAGAAGGAATCTTAATCAATCAAAAAAAATATACGAAGAACTTGCTTGAAAAGTTTGGAATGCTAAATAGCACAAAGCTCAGAGTACCTATGGCAGTAGGAACAAGACTAACTCCTTCGTTAGATGCTCCTGCTGTTGATCTAACACTGTATCGTAGCATGATAGGGTCTTTATTGTACTTAACTGCAAGTAGACCTGATATTATGTTTTCGGTTTGTTGTTGTGCTAGATTTCAAGCTAATCCAAGAGAGCCTCATTTGACTGCAGTGAAAAATATTTTTCGCTATCTCAAGGGAACTGTTTCTTTAGGACTTTGGTATCCTGCGAAAACAGGATTCTTCATTCAAGCTTTTTCAGATTATGATCTAGGAGGATGTACTTTGGACAGAAAAAGTACAACTGGTGGATGTCAACTTTTGGATGGAAAGTTAGTGAGCTGGCAATCAAAGAAACAGACTTGTGTGGCTATATCAACCGCTGAGGCAGAATACATATCTGCGGCTGCTTGTACTTCACAAATTATCTGGATTCAGAGTCAACTTCATGATTATGCAATAAACATGAAAAAGATTCCTTTGTATTGTGATTCGCAAAGTGCAATTCGCATTTGTCACAATCCAGTACAACATTCAAAGACAAAACACATTGCTCTTCGATATCATTTTATTAAAGATCATGTGGAAGATGGGAATATTGAAATTCATTTTGTTAAAACAACTGAACAACTTGTTGATATTTTTACAAAACCTCTTGATGAAAAATCATTTGTTCGAATTTTAGCAGGTTTGGGGATGATTAATGCGAATTCAATTTTGTCAACACAAGAGTAAAAGTTTTGTTCAGCAGCTAAGAGTTGAAATCATTCAGAGGTTACTGTTCATTCAGAAGGCTTCGCATGGCTTCGCAACCACAGTTTTTCGCATCTGGCTCATAATCACTATGGTAAGGTTTACGCATACTGTTTTAGTTCTGAAAAATCGAAAATCCAAAAAGATTTTATTTTTTTTGTTTTTTTTGAAAAATTAAAAATCCAAAAAGATTTTATTTTTTTGTTCTTTAATTTTGAAAAATCAAAAATACAAAAAGATTTATTTGTTTTGATCTTTCATTTTGAAAAATTCAAAAATCACAAAAATATTTTTGTTTTCTTTGTTCTTTAAACTGTGTGTTGAGAATTTAATACAGGGCCACAATGCGAAGAGGTCATACATTTGAGTTTCTATGGGAAGGTATTAAATTTCTTTTCCAAAATAGTTAGGATGTCCCTAGAAGCATGCTGCTGTATGTAGACCTCAAGTCTCGAATGATTCTATGTGTGAGAAATGAAAGCCTTGATGAAATTATCTCATGAACATTTCTACCCAACAAGGCTTGTATTCGCATAAATCAACAAGAGCTACCTTACTCTTCTCAAATGAGTTAAGAGTTTTCTGTTTTGTCCAAATATAACAGAGGTACTATTCGATTCTTAAACAATCTTTTTAAACCAAACTGTTCTTACACTCCAAAATTTTTTTGAAAAGATTTGTCCTTGAGGTCTTTGATCAAACCAATCAAAACCTAGACAAATCACAACTCTGTGTTTAAGATCTAACATCATGAGTCCGTGATGAAAGTGAAACCCAAAAATCATACACCTTTAAGGAATTGACGGGGAACTTTGTTCCAGATTTTTACGAAACCTTTGTTTCAGTATCAAAAATTTCGAAACTTCAAATCATATTCAATTCACATGCGTGGTCTTGATCAAATATTTACAACCAAGAATGTTTTTTACCCAACAAGATCCAAAACAAATTTTCTTTTGAATATGATTTCAGTGTAAGTTTCATTCGCAAATTCTTGTTATGATAAATATTTCACAAACCAACTTGTCACTGACTACACTTGTCAAACAAGTAATTTCATTTACAATTTCTCACCTTATGTTAAGGCTGATATGTAATGAAATTTCAAACCAACCCAAAATGACTTTTAAAAGAAGCCCTTTGATACTTCTTTACAAGTATTCGATTGTAATTCACGGGAAACTACACAAGTTGTTGATTATCTCTCTTGATAATTAACGAAGCAACCTTTGCCTGGGGTTTTACTGCATTCATGTCAAATTAACTTTTTGACATCACCACATTCCAAAATTTCTTGATTCTTATCTTATTTCATTGGCACAATGCACACACGAAATCCTTGAGGTTCTGAGTAAAACCAACTCAGACTGATGATTTCGCAAGTCTGGCATATGACTTCGCTTTAAATCCCAAAAGTGAAAGAGCCTTGCTTCCATGCGAAGGGTTTTACCGATTCGGATTCTATAACGGATACTTGACAGGTTGTATACTCAAAATGGTTGGTATTCTATCTGGTTTTCAAGGAGATGTGACAGTTACTTTTTACTGCATAGTAATCTTTTACAGTAATGATCCGAGATTCAAGGTGCCACATCGGATAACATTAAATGCATCCCGCTTTAATTTCAAATCACTCTTGAGTAACCTATAAAAGGGGGATCAAGAACACTGTGTACGGTTACGCAAACAAGAATTCTCACAAACCTTCAAAGCATTCATCTTGATCCAAAATCCCAATTTCTTTCAAACCCTAACAATGGCAGCCACAAATTCCAACACTAATGAGGTCCTTTCTCAATCACTTATGAAGATTCAAAGCACCAATTATCAAGTTGATTCCAACGTTTCTGCGTATCCAGAAGACTTGAAGATGCTTATCGTGGTTTTGAAACGATCACCATTATCCACTGCCATGTTCCGATCATTCCCAGTTCCGATGGTATGGCTATCCCGTGCTGCTTCCACGGCTTCATACAATCACACGGCGGATGTGATTACCTTCAATCTCATTAACAACAAGAGGGTCAAACTGTCCAAGAATTTGTTCGTAGAGTTCTTGCAGATTCCAAACAACCCACCCTTTGTTAAACCTGTAAACTCCCAGATCATCCACATGTTTAATGAGATGGGACATCAACCGGAGTTGGAGAAGATTAGTGACTTCCGGAAGTCGGGATTACCATGCATCTGGAATTTTCTTTTTGGCATTTTCCTACGGTGTCTTTGTTGGATTAGTGTCTAAGTCAGTAACCATATTTGGTATATACTTGACCCGAGTGTGCATGGTCATTTTGGGTTGCCTTCACCAAAGCAACTTGACAAGGTAATTTGATAAGAGAGAGGAGATATTATGATTTATTTATATATTATAAGAATAATATATTAAAGGAGAAATCATATTTATTTAATTAGTATTAGTCATAAATTAATTAGGAATTAATTTGGTGACTAAAAGAGATTAATTAAATAAAGGGGTATAAACTGTCAAATGTGTGATAGTTGAGTTTTGGGCTAGGAAACCTAATGGACTAAGGGGGAACGAAATTATGATGAAGGATCATCATATTTTCGTCCAAAGGCCTCATTCCATAAGGCTCCTTGGGCTGCTTGGTGGCTAAGTTGTCCATTAGGATTTTGACTGAAACCCTAGCACCCTATAGTATAAATACATGCCCTATGCTTCAATTTGAGGCCACTTGATTCCAAGGAAACCCTAGGGCCGAAATTAGCATCATTCCTTCTCTCTCTTAGTTGCCTTCTTGCTTCAAGGTGTTTGTGAGCCATTAGAGGCACTACAATTGTGGTGCTTGCTTTCAAGAGTTCAAGAGAGTTCAAGAGATCAAGGAAACTAGTTGTTATTGCTATATAACAACAAAGGTATGTCTACTACACTTCTATGTAATTTTAGAAAATTATAGAAGCATGCCAGGGTTTATTTTGTGTTCATAAAGTTGTATGTCTTATAGTGAAAACATAGATCCAACTAGGGTTGCATGCACACATAGGATTGTTTGTATAAAACCTATCAGTGGTATCAGAGCCATTGGTTTTTTGTTTTCAATTGGATTTGATGCATATTATGAATTTGACAAATTAGGGTTTATGGCAAGTAAACCCTAAGGCTTGGTGATTTTCGCAAATTAGGGTTGCAAAACCCTAGTTGGCGATTTTTGATAGGGTTCTTGAACTCTTTTTGCCTAGCCTCCAAATTTCGAAATTAGGGTTAAGAAACCCTAGGGATTTCGAAATTCCCTTGCCCCCAAGATAAGATCCCAAGATTTTAGGGATTTGGATATTGCTATCTTTATGATTATCCATTTAATTGTTTAAACTAGATAATTGAAGATCTTGTATTATCCTTTCCATATATTTAAAAAATCTAGGGGATAAAAGGATTAATTAAATTAATAATTTAATTTTATGATAAACCTTAAAGATTTAATAATTCAAATTAATTGTTTTATTTTGATAATTATTAAATCAAAGTTTTTTTTTTGGTGTTTAAAATTTTAAATTAAATAGCCTTAATTTTCGAAAATTTTAAATACACATTAAGATACTAGTATTTTGAAATGCTTTAAAATACACCCTTATACAATTATGATATTATAAGATTAATAATTATATATGTATAAGAATAAGCTAGTCTTATCGCTAGTAGGACTCATTCACGAAACCAGTCTATAAGGTGGGTATAAGGTTGCTGCCTATAAAATGGCGCTTAATGGATGTACACTCACATCTACCGCTTGCTTGACTGGTGGAGGGTCGTTAGCCGAACGGATAGGATAGGGCACTTAATTCCTCATTAAAAGTATAATGGAAATATTAAAGTAACTACATTGTTTTACAAATTCCCACTCTTAGTTACTTTAGGGTAAAATGTGAAAATGATGCTAATCCATGGAATTACACTTCGTACCCTTGTCAAACGTTGATGGAGCGCGTGTGGTTAACCGGCACATCAATTTGGGGATGACATAGGTAGCGAAGGGTGACTCGATGTTTGTCATAGATCAATGGAGCGTGTGTGGTTTACCGGCACATTGATTAGGTGATAGTGACATTGAGTGCACCACGTTAATTCGCATGGTTATTCACAAATTTGTTTGCGATCCTCGGCATCCCAGTCGCAAATGTGAAATGCATATCGAGATTTAAACATGCCATTGAAAAGTTCAATGAATCTCAAAGATCTAGGAGTTTTCAATACATTTAAAACCTAAATTGCTTTTTCGTTTTTCATGGTGAGAATTAGTGAATCGTCATTCACTTACCTTCAAGTTATTTACTTTTAGAGTACGACATCCCTTTCTAAGTTGTAAATAATGTTGTTGGATCCTAGCCCTAATTTCTCATTTGGGTGTTTAATTAGGGATTCATTTCTAATCAAGCTTTGCCCCTTTCTTTTTCAGATGTTTGCTAACAACAACAACAACAACGCTTCTGGGTCATTCTCGTTGATGAACTTGTGTCAGAAAGTGACATTTGATGGTTCAAACTTCAACGAGTGGATGAGGTACATTCGCATGATCACACGCTACGAGGACAAAGAATATGTCCTCGATGAAAAGCTTGAGAAGATCATCCCAGATGTTGCTACTCCTGAGGAACTGGCCGCCTTTGAGGCCCACGAGCATGATGCCACGAAAGTTCACTGCATCATGCTGGCCACCATGAACCTCGAACTCCAAAAGTCCTATGAGGACATGTATCCATATGAAATGCATCAGGATTTGCTGGACAGGTATCACCAGAGCGCGAGGCAAGAGCGCTATGAGATCATTACTAACATGATCACCGCTAAGATGGGGAGTGGAGAATCCCTAACCTCTCATTTGCAGAAAATGCAGAGGTATGTTGATCGTCTTCTCAAACTTAATGTTAAGTTTGATGAGGATTTGGCTATTGACATAATCCTCCACTCCTTGCCCTCCTGCTACAATCAGTTTAGGATGACCTACCATATGAACAAAGAGGAGGTCTCCTTGAGCAAGCTCCAAGGACTCTTGAGGACTGCTGAGAGCAACCTCAAAGACAAATCCGTTGCACCGTCACCTGCTGTGGCCGCTCCTGTGATGGCAATAGGTCAAGGAAAGGGTAAAAAGAGGAAGGCTCCATGTAAGAGCCACCATAAGGGGAAACCCCGTGATGGTTCGTCCTCAAGTGGGACCAAAGCTGGCCCCGTTAAACCCTCTTCCGATCCTAAAGAAGCAGAGTGCTTCTATTGCCACCAAAAGGGCCACTGGAAGCGAAGCTGCCCATAATATCTGCAGGACATAAGAGATGGGAAGATCAAGCCCACATTTGCAGGTATGTATTCTATTAAATCTAATAACTCATCATTTTCTACTTCATGGGTTCTTGATACAGGATGTGGTTACCACATTTGTTCTGATTTGCAGGGCCTAAAAAGAAGTAGGGAGATGGAGCATGGGAAGATGAACCTGATTATGGGAAACAGAAGATCTTCGCCTGTGACCAAAGTCGGTGTTTATTCTTTAGTGTTGAGTAATGGGTTAGGAATAGATTTAGAGAATTGCTGTTATTCGCCAGATATGGCAAGAAACATTATTTCTTTTCACGGGTTGTTTAGACAAGGTTTCAGATATTCTTTTGATAATAGTAATGGTTCTATTAATGTTTATTTGAATGGTGTCTTTTATTTCAATGCATTACCTTGTAATGGGATTTATGAATCAGTGATGATTGTTGATAATTTTGGAAATAATGTTTTGAATATTGATTCGTCTACTAGTCTAGACAAATCATGCTTGTGGCATTGTCGTCTTGGCCATGTCAACAAGAAACGCATAGCCCAACTCCAAAAGGATGGAGTGTTGGAGTCATTCGACCTTAGGGACGATGACACGTGTGAGTCTTGTTTACTTGGGAAGATGACCAAGTCACCCTTTACTGGCACTTGTGAAAGGGGTGAGGGTTTATTGGATCTCATACACACCGATGTGTGTGGGCCCTTTAGATCCACCACAAGGGATGCTTGTCGCTTCTACGTGACTTTTACAGATGATTATAGCAGATATGGATATATCTACTTGATCAAGCAAAAGTCGGAAACCTTTGAAAAGTTCAAAGAGTTTAAGAATGAAGTGGAGAATCAGCTGGGCAGGAAAATCAAGATGCTTCGGTCAGACCGAGGAGGAGAGTACCTAAGTCTTGAGTTTCACGACTATCTAAAAGAATGTGGAATCGTTTCGCAATTGACGCCTCCGAGAACGCCACAATTGAATGGTGTGGCTGAGAGACGTAATCGGACCTTGTTAGACATGGTTCGTTCTATGATGAGTCGGACTTCGTTACCAATAGATTTCTGGGGGTATGCCTTAGAGACTGCCGCCCGTATACTTAACTTAGTTCCCACTAAGAAGGTTTCCAAGACTCCTCACGAGATGTGGACAGGGAAGGCTCCCTCGTTGGCACATATCAAGGTTTGGGGTTGCGAGGCTTTCGTAAGACGAGAGACTCACGACAAACTAGAACCTCGTAGTGAGAAGTGTTATTTCATCGGCTATCCACAGAAGTCTTTTGGCTACCTTTTCTATAGACCGAGTGACAATGTTGTCTTCGTTGCTAGAAGAGGAGTTTTCCGAGAAAAGGAATTGATAGGCCAAGAAGACAGTGGGAGGCAAATTGAACTTGAAGAAATTCAAGATCAAAGCGATGAAGGAACCTCTGACACTGGCACTCAACTTGAGGAGGAAACTCCTGTTGAACCTGTTGACGTGTCCTTACCTCTTCGACGTTCCTCTAGGGCTAGTGTTCCACCCCAGTTTTATGGTTTTCATATTACTACTGAAGGGGATACATTTATTAGTGATAGTACACTAGTAAATTTGGATGAACCTAGCAGCTATAAGGAAGCCATGGCAGGCCCAGAGTCTGCAAAATGGAAAGAGGCTGTGGACAGCGAGATTCAGTCCATGTACGACAACCAAGTTTGGAATTTGGTTGATAATGTACCGGGTCGTAAGACAGTCGAGTGCAAGTGGATCTTCAAGAAGAAGACGGACATGGATGGGAAAGTGCATACTTATAAAGCGCGATTGGTTGCGAAGGGCTTTACTCAAACTCCCGGAGTTGACTATGATGAGACCTTCTCACCAGTTGCGAAGATAAAGTCTATTAGGGTGATGCTTGCCATAGCTGTGTTTCATGATTATGAAATATGGCAGATGGACGTGAAAACCGCTTTCCTCAATGGAAAGTTGGCTGAGGATGTCTACATGAATCAGCCAGAGGGTTTTGTCGATGTGAAGCATCCAAATAGAGTATGCAAGCTTGAAAAATCTATTTATGGATTGAAACAAGCATCTCGCAGATGGAATCTTTGTTTTGATGAGAAGGTTAAAGAGTTTGGCTTTCTGCGAAGCGAAGATGAATCTTGTGTGTATGTCAAAGCCAGTGGGAGTATAGTAAGCTTCCTCGTATTGTATGTCGACGACATACTACTCATAGGAAACGATGTCCCAACCTTGCAGGAGATCAAGTCCTGGCTTGGGAAATGTTTCGCTATGAAGGACCTCGGAGAAGCCGCTTATATTCTGGGAATAAGAATAGTAAGAAACAGGGAAAAGAGACTGATAGGACTCAGTCAGGATACATACTTGGAAAAGGTGCTAAAGCGTTTTAGTATGGAAAATTCCAAGAAAGGGGAGTTGCCAATCCAAAGCAATACCAAGCTGAGTAAGACTCAGAGCCCGAGTACAGAGACAGAGATAGCTGATATGAGCCGAGTACCTTACGCTTCCGCAGTAGGCTCTATCATGTACGCTATGACTTGTACTCGCCCTGATGTGGCCTTCGCTTTAAGCATGGTCAGCAGATATCAAGGGAATCCTGGTAGGGCACATTGGATTGCGGTTAAGAATATTCTTAAGTACCTTCGGAGGACCAAGGGATGGTTTCTAGTCCTCGGTGGGAGTGATGACTTCAGGGTACGAGGGTACAGTGATGCTAGTTTTCAGACGGATCGGGATAACTTCCGATCGCAGTCGGGCTGGGTCTTTACCCTAAATGGAGGAGCAGTGACTTGGAAAAGTTCCAAGCAAGAGACCGTAGCTGATTCAACGTGCGAATCAGAGTATATTGCGGCGAGCGAAGCGTCAAAGGAGGCTATATGGTTGAAGAACTTCATTGGAGACCTTGGAGTTGTGCCATCCATAAAGGAGCCCGTGGAAATTTTCTGTGATAATGAAGGAGCGGTTGCCTTAACCAAGGAACCAAGGGATCATGGCAGATCTCGACATATCGACAGGAAATACCACTTTATTAGACATCGGGTAGAAGAGGGACTCCTCGTTGTGAAGAGGGTATCGTCAGAAGATAACCCAGCAGATCCCCTTACGAAGGGACTGAGTAGGGTCAAGCATTTGCAGCACGCTAGGAGCGTAGGGCTGAAGGACGATATTAGTTTAGATTAGATAGGTAGGAAACTTGTAATAGATAATGTCATATTCAACAGATGATGATTAAATAAAGGTGTGTTATTTATAAGAAAGTTTCTTTCTTGTGTTGATTATTTATCTATTGTATCGATTTTCCATGTTTTGACTTCCTGAATAATAAGATTATTCGAACAGTTCACAATCGCTCATATGTTGGAAGTAGATATGAAGGAAGATTGTCATAAATTTGTTTCTAGATTGTCTGAAAAGTTTTAGACATAGCAAAGGTTTGCTGCAAAGTTTATGAGTGCTTATGAAATTTGTATTGAGCATTGAAATAGACCCACACTTGCTAGTATTACTTCATGAATGTTATCACAAGTGATCGCAAGATGATAATATCATATAATCTTTAAACCTAGAGATATGGTTATTGTTTGCTAGTTGATTATACATTGATAATGCGAAAACGCATCAGTAACGTGATGTTATAAAACGTATTATTGTGTGTGGTTTAACTAGTAAATGATAAAGGCATATTAGTCGACGTTTTTCTGTTCCTTTTATTCTATGAGGATAAAAGCGATATCTTGGCCATTTGATGATTTGGTTTGACTTATGTGCCGGGCCCGGTCAGGATAAAGTTGATGTGTTCAACTGAGTTCTATGTCGAACAAATCAGAGATCAAGAAATAGAGTGCTAGACAATAAGTATTGTTAGCATGATATCTAGAACAGAGGATTATACGATCCCTTATCTAAAGGACAAATTATTGGTCAGGGTTGACAGAGGCTATTGAAAGCTACGATTGCTATCGGGTACAGAAGTCATACGTGAGATATAGTTACTAGACTTATCCAAGTGGGAGACTGTTGGATTAGTGTCTAAGTCAGTAACCATATTTGGTATATACTTGACCCGAGTGTGCATGGTCCTTTTGGGTTGCCTTCACCAAAGCAACTTGACAAGGTAATTTGATAAGAGAGAGGAGATATTATGATTTATTTATATATTATAAGAATAATATATTAAAGGAGAAATCATATTTATTTAATTAGTATTAGTCATAAATTAATTAGGAATTAATTTGGTGACTAAAAGAGATTAATTAAATAAAGGGGTATAAACTGTCAAATGTGTGATAGTTGAGTTTTGGGCTAGGAAACCTAATGGACTAAGGGGGAACGAAATTATGATGAAGGATCATCATATTTTCGTCCAAAGGCCTCATTCCATAAGGCTCCTTGGGCTGCTTGGTGGCTAAGCTGTCCATTAGGGTTTTGACTGAAACCCTAGCACCCTATAGTATAAATACATGCCCTATGCTTCAATTTGAGGCCACTTGATTCCAAGGAAACCCTAGGGCCGAAATTAGCATCATTCCTTCTCTCTCTTAGTTGCCTTCTTGCTTCAAGGTGTTTGTGAGCCATTAGAGGCACTACAATTGTGGTGCTTGCTTTCAAGAGTTCAAGAGAGTTCAAGAGATCAAGGAAACTAGTTGTTATTGCTATATAACAACAAAGGTATGTCTACTACACTTCTATGTAATTTTAGAAAATTATAGAAGCATGCCAGGGTTTATTTTGTGTTCATAAAGTTGTATGTCTTATAGTGAAAACATAGATCCAACTAGGGTTGCATGCACACATAGGATTGTTTGTATAAAACCTATCAGTGGTATCAGAGCCATTGGTTTTTTGTTTTCAATTGGATTTGATGCATATTATGAATTTGACAAATTAGGGTTTATGGCAAGTAAACCCTAAGGCTTGGTGATTTTCGCAAATTAGGGTTGCAAAACCCTAGTTGGCGATTTTTGATAGGGTTCTTGAACTCTTTTTGCCTAGCCTCCAAATTTCGAAATTAGGGTTAAGAAACCCTAGGGATTTCGAAATTCCCTTGCCCCCAAGATAAGATCCCAAGATTTTAGGGATTTGGATATTGCTATCTTTATGATTATCCATTTAATTGTTTAAACTAGATAATTGAAGATCTTGTATTATCCTTTCCATATATTTAAAAAATCTAGGGGATAAAAGGATTAATTAAATTAATAATTTAATTTTATGATAAACCTTAAAGATTTAATAATTCAAATTAATTGTTTTATTTTGATAATTATTAAATCAAAGTTTTTTTTTTTGGTGTTTAAAATTTTAAATTAAATAGCCTTAATTTTCGAAAATTTTAAATACACATTAAGATACTAGTATTTTGAAATGCTTTAAAATACACCCTTATACAATTATGATATTATAAGATTAATAATTATATATGTATAAGAATAAGCTAGTCTTATCGCTAGTAGGACTCATTCACGAAACCAGTCTATAAGGTGGGTATAAGGTTGCTGCCTATAAAATGGCGCTTAATGGATGTACACTCACATCTACCGCTTGCTTGACTGGTGGAGGGTCGTTAGCCGAACGGATAGGATAGGGCACTTAATTCCTCATTAAAAGTATAATGGAAATATTAAAGTAACTACATTGTTTTACAAATTCCCACTCTTAGTTACTTTAGGGTAAAATGTGAAAATGATGCTAATCCATGGAATTACACTTCGTACCCTTGTCAAACGTTGATGGAGCGCGTGTGGTTAACCGGCACATCAATTTGGGGATGACATAGGTAGCGAAGGGTGACTCGATGTTTGTCATAGATCAATGGAGCGTGTGTGGTTTACCGGCACATTGATTAGGTGATAGTGACATTGAGTGCACCACGTTAATTCGCATGGTTATTCACAAATTTGTTTGCGATCCTCGGCATCCCAGTCGCAAATGTGAAATGCATATCGAGATTTAAACATGCCATTGAAAAGTTCAATGAATCTCAAAGATCTAGGAGTTTTCAATACATTTAAAACCTAAATTGCTTTTTCGTTTTTCATGGTGAGAATTAGTGAATCGTCATTCACTTACCTTCAAGTTATTTACTTTTAGAGTACGACATCCCTTTCTAAGTTGTAAATAATGTTGTTGGATCCTAGCCCTAATTTCTCATTTGGGTGTTTAATTAGGGATTCATTTCTAATCAAGCTTTGCCCCTTTCTTTTTCAGATGTTTGCTAACAACAACAACAACAACGCTTCTGGGTCATTCTCGTTGATGAACTTGTGTCAGAAAGTGACATTTGATGGTTCAAACTTCAACGAGTGGATGAGGTACATTCGCATGATCACACGCTACGAGGACAAAGAATATGTCCTCGATGAAAAGCTTGAGAAGATCATCCCAGATGTTGCTACTCCTGAGGAACTGGCCGCCTTTGAGGCCCACGAGCATGATGCCACGAAAGTTCACTGCATCATGCTGGCCACCATGAACCTCGAACTCCAAAAGTCCTATGAGGACATGTATCCATATGAAATGCATCAGGATTTGCTGGACAGGTATCACCAGAGCGCGAGGCAAGAGCGCTATGAGATCATTACTAACATGATCACCGCTAAGATGGGGAGTGGAGAATCCCTAACCTCTCATTTGCAGAAAATGCAGAGGTATGTTGATCGTCTTCTCAAACTTAATGTTAAGTTTGATGAGGATTTGGCTATTGACATAATCCTCCACTCCTTGCCCTCCTGCTACAATCAGTTTAGGATGACCTACCATATGAACAAAGAGGAGGTCTCCTTGAGCAAGCTCCAAGGACTCTTGAGGACTGCTGAGAGCAACCTCAAAGACAAATCCGTTGCACCGTCACCTGCTGTGGCCGCTCCTGTGATGGCAATAGGTCAAGGAAAGGGTAAAAAGAGGAAGGCTCCATGTAAGAGCCACCATAAGGGGAAACCCCGTGATGGTTCGTCCTCAAGTGGGACCAAAGCTGGCCCCGTTAAACCCTCTTCCGATCCTAAAGAAGCAGAGTGCTTCTATTGCCACCAAAAGGGCCACTGGAAGCGAAGCTGCCCACAATATCTGCAGGACATAAGAGATGGGAAGATCAAGCCCACATTTGCAGGTATGTATTCTATTAAATCTAATAACTCATCATTTTCTACTTCATGGGTTCTTGATACAGGATGTGGTTACCACATTTGTTCTGATTTGCAGGGCCTAAAAAGAAGTAGGGAGATGGAGCATGGGAAGATGAACCTGATTATGGGAAACAGAAGATCTTCGCCTGTGACCAAAGTCGGTGTTTATTCTTTAGTGTTGAGTAATGGGTTAGGAATAGATTTAGAGAATTGCTGTTATTCGCCAGATATGGCAAGAAACATTATTTCTTTTCACGGGTTGTTTAGACAAGGTTTCAGATATTCTTTTGATAATAGTAATGGTTCTATTAATGTTTATTTGAATGGTGTCTTTTATTTCAATGCATTACCTTGTAATGGGATTTATGAATCAGTGATGATTGTTGATAATTTTGGAAATAATGTTTTGAATATTGATTCGTCTACTAGTCTAGACAAATCATGCTTGTGGCATTGTCGTCTTGGCCATGTCAACAAGAAACGCATAGCCCAACTCCAAAAGGATGGAGTGTTGGAGTCATTCGACCTTAGGGACGATGACACGTGTGAGTCTTGTTTACTTGGGAAGATGACCAAGTCACCCTTTACTGGCACTTGTGAAAGGGGTGAGGGTTTATTGGATCTCATACACACCGATGTGTGTGGGCCCTTTAGATCCACCACAAGGGATGCTTGTCGCTTCTACGTGACTTTTACAGATGATTATAGCAGATATGGATATATCTACTTGATCAAGCAAAAGTCGGAAACCTTTGAAAAGTTCAAAGAGTTTAAGAATGAAGTGGAGAATCAGCTGGGCAGGAAAATCAAGATGCTTCGGTCAGACCGAGGAGGAGAGTACCTAAGTCTTGAGTTTCACGACTATCTAAAAGAATGTGGAATCGTTTCGCAATTGACGCCTCCGAGAACGCCACAATTGAATGGTGTGGCTGAGAGACGTAATCGGACCTTGTTAGACATGGTTCGTTCTATGATGAGTCGGACTTCGTTACCAATAGATTTCTGGGGGTATGCCTTAGAGACTGCCGCCCGTATACTTAACTTAGTTCCCACTAAGAAGGTTTCCAAGACTCCTCACGAGATGTGGACAGGGAAGGCTCCCTCGTTGGCACATATCAAGGTTTGGGGTTGCGAGGCTTTCGTAAGACGAGAGACTCACGACAAACTAGAACCTCGTAGTGAGAAGTGTTATTTCATCGGCTATCCACAGAAGTCTTTTGGCTACCTTTTCTATAGACCGAGTGACAATGTTGTCTTCGTTGCTAGAAGAGGAGTTTTCCGAGAAAAGGAATTGATAGGCCAAGAAGACAGTGGGAGGCAAATTGAACTTGAAGAAATTCAAGATCAAAGCGATGAAGGAACCTCTGACACTGGCACTCAACTTGAGGAGGAAACTCCTGTTGAACCTGTTGACGTGTCCTTACCTCTTCGACGTTCCTCTAGGGCTAGTGTTCCACCCCAGTTTTATGGTTTTCATATTACTACTGAAGGGGATACATTTATTAGTGATAGTACACTAGTAAATTTGGATGAACCTAGCAGCTATAAGGAAGCCATGGCAGGCCCAGAGTCTGCAAAATGGAAAGAGGCTGTGGACAGCGAGATTCAGTCCATGTACGACAACCAAGTTTGGAATTTGGTTGATAATGTACCGGGTCGTAAGACAGTCGAGTGCAAGTGGATCTTCAAGAAGAAGACGGACATGGATGGGAAAGTGCATACTTATAAAGCGCGATTGGTTGCGAAGGGCTTTACTCAAACTCCCGGAGTTGACTATGATGAGACCTTCTCACCAGTTGCGAAGATAAAGTCTATTAGGGTGATGCTTGCCATAGCTGTGTTTCATGATTATGAAATATGGCAGATGGACGTGAAAACCGCTTTCCTCAATGGAAAGTTGGCTGAGGATGTCTACATGAATCAGCCAGAGGGTTTTGTCGATGTGAAGCATCCAAATAGAGTATGCAAGCTTGAAAAATCTATTTATGGATTGAAACAAGCATCTCGCAGATGGAATCTTTGTTTTGATGAGAAGGTTAAAGAGTTTGGCTTTCTGCGAAGCGAAGATGAATCTTGTGTGTATGTCAAAGCCAGTGGGAGTATAGTAAGCTTCCTCGTATTGTATGTCGACGACATACTACTCATAGGAAACGATGTCCCAACCTTGCAGGAGATCAAGTCCTGGCTTGGGAAATGTTTCGCTATGAAGGACCTCGGAGAAGCCGCTTATATTCTGGGAATAAGAATAGTAAGAAACAGGGAAAAGAGACTGATAGGACTCAGTCAGGATACATACTTGGAAAAGGTGCTAAAGCGTTTTAGTATGGAAAATTCCAAGAAAGGGGAGTTGCCAATCCAAAGCAATACCAAGCTGAGTAAGACTCAGAGCCCGAGTACAGAGACAGAGATAGCTGATATGAGCCGAGTACCTTACGCTTCCGCAGTAGGCTCTATCATGTACGCTATGACTTGTACTCGCCCTGATGTGGCCTTCGCTTTAAGCATGGTCAGCAGATATCAAGGGAATCCTGGTAGGGCACATTGGATTGCGGTTAAGAATATTCTTAAGTACCTTCGGAGGACCAAGGGATGGTTTCTAGTCCTCGGTGGGAGTGATGACTTCAGGGTACGAGGGTACAGTGATGCTAGTTTTCAGACGGATCGGGATAACTTCCGATCGCAGTCGGGCTGGGTCTTTACCCTAAATGGAGGAGCAGTGACTTGGAAAAGTTCCAAGCAAGAGACCGTAGCTGATTCAACGTGCGAATCAGAGTATATTGCGGCGAGCGAAGCGTCAAAGGAGGCTATATGGTTGAAGAACTTCATTGGAGACCTTGGAGTTGTGCCATCCATAAAGGAGCCCGTGGAAATTTTCTGTGATAATGAAGGAGCGGTTGCCTTAACCAAGGAACCAAGGGATCATGGCAGATCTCGACATATCGACAGGAAATACCACTTTATTAGACATCGGGTAGAAGAGGGACTCCTCGTTGTGAAGAGGGTATCGTCAGAAGATAACCCAGCAGATCCCCTTACGAAGGGACTGAGTAGGGTCAAGCATTTGCAGCACGCTAGGAGCGTAGGGCTGAAGGACGATATTAGTTTAGATTAGATAGGTAGGAAACTTGTAATAGATAATGTCATATTCAACAGATGATGATTAAATAAAGGTGTGTTATTTATAAGAAAGTTTCTTTCTTGTGTTGATTATTTATCTATTGTATCGATTTTCCATGTTTTGACTTCCTGAATAATAAGATTATTCGAACAGTTCACAATCGCTCATATGTTGGAAGTAGATATGAAGGAAGATTGTCATAAATTTGTTTCTAGATTGTCTGAAAAGTTTTAGACATAGCAAAGGTTTGCTGCAAAGTTTATGAGTGCTTATGAAATTTGTATTGAGCATTGAAATAGACCCACACTTGCTAGTATTACTTCATGAATGTTATCACAAGTGATCGCAAGATGATAATATCATATAATCTTTAAACCTAGAGATATGGTTATTGTTTGCTAGTTGATTATACATTGATAATGCGAAAACACATCAGTAACGTGATGTTATAAAACGTATTATTGTGTGTGGTTTAACTAGTAAATGATAAAGGCATATTAGTCGACGTTTTTCTGTTCCTTTTATTCTATGAGGATAAAAGCGATATCTTGGCCATTTGATGATTTGGTTTGACTTATGTGCCGGGCCCGGTCAGGATAAAGTTGATGTGTTCAACTGAGTTCTATGTCGAACAAATCAGAGATCAAGAAATAGAGTGCTAGACAATAAGTATTGTTAGCATGATATCTAGAACAGAGGATTATACGATCCCTTATCTAAAGGACAAATTATTGGTCAGGGTTGACAGAGGCTATTGAAAGCTACGATTGCTATCGGGTACAGAAGTCATACGTGAGATATAGTTACTAGACTTATCCAAGTGGGAGACTGTTGGATTAGTGTCTAAGTCAGTAACCATATTTGGTATATACTTGACCCGAGTGTGCATGGTCCTTTTGGGTTGCCTTCACCAAAGCAACTTGACAAGGTAATTTGATAAGAGAGAGGAGATATTATGATTTATTTATATATTATAAGAATAATATATTAAAGGAGAAATCATATTTATTTAATTAGTATTAGTCATAAATTAATTAGGAATTAATTTGGTGACTAAAAGAGATTAATTAAATAAAGGGGTATAAACTGTCAAATGTGTGATAGTTGAGTTTTGGGCTAGGAAACCTAATGGACTAAGGGGGAACGAAATTATGATGAAGGATCATCATATTTTCGTCCAAAGGCCTCATTCCATAAGGCTCCTTGGGCTGCTTGGTGGCTAAGCTGTCCATTAGGGTTTTAACTGAAACCCTAGCACCTCCTATAGTATAAATACATGCCCTATGCTTCAATTTGAGGCCACTTGATTCCAAGGAAACCCTAGGGCCGAAATTAGCATCATTCCTTCTCTCTCTTAGTTGCCTTCTTGCTTCAAGGTGTTTGTGAGCCATTAGAGGCACTACAATTGTGGTGCTTGCTTTCAAGAGTTCAAGAGAGTTCAAGAGATCAAGGAAACTAGTTGTTATTGCTATATAACAACAAAGGTATGTCTACTACACTTCTATGTAATTTTCGAAAATTATAGAAGCATGCCAGGGTTTATTTTGTGTTCATAAAGTTGTATGTCTTATAGTGAAAACATAGATCCAACTAGGGTTGCATGCACACATAGGATTGTTTGTATAAAACCTATCAGTCTTACCGGAAGTTCAGTCGGCTTGGATAAAGGAAGATTCGAAGTGTATGCTATGGTAATGGGTATCTACTATGACATCAATGTCGACTACGCAACACAGCTTTGGAAGGAATTTGTGAAAAGTCTGGAAAACACGAATTCGGAGAAGGGGATATCTTGTGCCAGGTACTGGAGTTTGATCCTGGAGAAAGTATACGAGAAAGAAGCAATTCCAATCGTATCAGATGTCGAAGTTGCTGAATTTTCCTTCTACCAATTTCCAAAAGTGGTTGAAGATGATGAAGCAATATTTACAAGAGTGGCTCGCATTCCGGATGCGATGCTTCGCAAAGTTTCTCCCACTCACAAAGTGTTGGTGAGATATTTGCGAAACATCGATACAGCTGATCAGACAGGTGTCTTACCCGACGTTGCTACTCCGTCGAAGAAGAAGAAGATGAGCAAGAAAAGTGAGAAGGGTTCATCTTCACCGACTGTACAAGATGAAATTGTTCCAACTGAAGAAACCTTAGAAGGAAGTTTTACCTTCCAAGTCTGGAGTTTTAAAATAGATTCGCAAAGCGGAAGTGAGTAGTAAGGGAGTTACTATTCGCAGTATTCCCGCCCCAGTATCTCCTAGAAAGAAACGCCAACGGGCAGAAGACGTTGCGAAAAACATGCAACGAACTCTAGGCAAGAAGAGGAAGATGGTGATTCGTAATGAATCATCAGATGAAGAAATTGTCCCAGAAACTCCACCTGTCACAACAATGGTAAATGTTTCTTTACCAATTTCTCAAACTTTGCAAATTTCCACTACTATTTCTCAAACCCAACCACTCGAAATAGTTCTTACCAAGTCAGTTACTGAGGAGGTACCTATTTCGGATATGGTTGTCAACGTATCTGATACGGGGGCACCTATCCCGAGTATTGCATCCACAATTCAAACATCCTTACCTATCACCACATTATCCATCACTTCATCCATATTTGATCATGCCCTTCAGAACCCATTCACCACCCTTTTTCCATCTCAATCACCTGAGAATCCTCCACCTTCGCAACAAATGTCTGATCCTGAAGTCGAAGGAGGTGCTTTTGGAGGTGTTCTCGATGACATTTCTTTTGATTCCGATGAAGAAGACATTCCTGATCATATGCTGATGACAGGAAAGCAGTTTAAGATACTGAATCAAAAATTGAAGGCTATTATCCAATCGCAAGCCGATTCTGGGAGAATGTCTTCAATCTCAGCAATGGAGGTGGATGTTATGATCCAAGGAGTTGAGAAGAGAATCATGGAGAAAGTAGATCAGTCTGACAAAAATAACGAACTCAGAGTGCAAGCACAAGGGAACAATTTTACGTCTGCACTACAAGACCTTAAAGCTGCTACAAAAGAAAGACACATTCTTTTTGTACAAGACGTTAAGAAAGTTCGTGAGGACGTCAACTTCAAAATTCAGGAATTGAAGTCTGACCTTGCGAAGGATCTTCAAGATGTGCATACGAGACAAGAAGATCTTCATAAGCAAATTGTGGAAATTTCGTCTCAACTCCACAAACTCAACAATATTCCTGTTGTTGAAGATCAGAAAGCTGCTACCATGGAGAAGTTTGATCACTTAATCAAATTGGTCACTGAGCTCAAATCAGCAGTTTCGCACTCAACATCTTCGCAAATCCTTACTCCCGAATTCTTGTCTCTAAAGATTAACACTTTAGAACAAGCTATTCAGAAAGCTCTTGCTCCGCTTTCAAACTTTACTTCTTTACTTCCGAAGGGTGCTCCACCTGTTTTCACAGGGGCGCAAGGGGGAGAGAAAAGTCGAAGCAAAGAAGGTGAAGCCAAAACAGTAGGAAAAGTCATCTCGACTCAACTGGTTGCAACTCTTCCAATTCCTACTAAACCTATTTCTTCAACAACAATAACCACAAAAACAATTTCCAAGGGAATTGTTATTGGAGGAAACGAAGGAGGTTCTAGCTCTCAACCTCAGAAAGATGTAACAGGAAAAGGAAAAGGCATCCTGTACGAAAAGTCAAAGGAGGAGATAAAAGCTGATGCTGAGGCTGAACTAGAAAGAATGAGACAAGTCCAGAGCATAATGAGACAAAGAGCAAGTGATCCTCCCTCCATGAACAAAGGTGATCCTGCGAAACTTTACTCTTACGAAACTATAGAGTCTAAAGTTGTAGGAAGGGAGATGTATGAGTTCGAGAAGAAGCCCAAAAGAAGTTACGACATTGCGAACTCAGATCACTGTCAGCTGGACTTCCCAATTAATGATATGCTATTCATCACAGCTCAATACAAGATCAGTGAGAAATTCGATAATCCGGATGATTATACTCACATGAAAATCAGATTTCATGCTGTTCTTGGGAAGAATCCTGATGAAGTTTGGTCCCTGATGAAGATCAAGAAGGTGCTTACAATAAAGAAGGATGTTCTGTTTGAAGACATGCTTCAAAATTTTCGATATTTTGTCATCAGGGCAGACAACAAACAATACGACTTCACTGTTGCTGATTTTCCTTTGATGAATTGCAACGATCTCATTCAAGTAGCTCTTATTCTGAATCACATGGAAGAAAACAAACTCAAAGGCTCAGAAACAGAAGTGTTTAAAGTCGGATTCGCACATGTATAGACCTATATCGACAACTACTTCGTTTTTCTGGCACTTACTGATGAAGAGTTAGCAAATGTGCTAGGAAGAGAAGTGAAAGTTCCGTGGGAAGATACTTTGACACAATCAGCTCTGTCGAAGTATGTTGTGGGTGAGATATGTCTTAAACCATTTGGCATGGTGTTTTCGGGAAGAGACACTAAAGGCAAACCGAAGAAGTTCTTGTTCAAAGCTTCAGAGATCGAAAGATACAATTCTTCGCAATATACGCACTTCATTGTACGTATGAATAATTGCAAGAAAAATAACGAAGGTGACAAGAAGGACTTGAAGAAGGTGATCTCCTGGTATGGAGAAGTGCGAAGAACGATTCACTCTGCAATTCAAAAGCTTTTAAGTTGAATTGTATCGACTGTTTACAAAGGGGGAGAATGTAGATGTTAGTTGTAAAAGTCGAATAGTGTGTCTTGTAATGATTCGCATTTTGTATGTTATTTTACTAAGTCAATTTTATATGCGAAGTGTAGCATGCGAAATGTCAATGAATAGACTTAGTATATTTTTTGTATGCTCCCTATAAATAGGGACTTAGGCTTGAAGTAGACACATGATATCGAAACACAATATCTCTCTTCAGCTTACTTTGTAATCAGTCTTAATAAAACGAGATCTGATTAATATTTACTTCATGTGTTCATCATCTTTCATTATTCAAATCTATTGTTTCGTATCTTAATTCTCGATAACAATTCTTTTCAAAAAGGAGCAACAAAATCAAGGTTGTGTCATTCCTTAAAGAGAAAACATGATATTTTGTTAGTCTTGATGCAATGTTTGCTAATTTCCTGTATTTCTTCTTGCATTTGCAGATTTGCTCTTGGTATTGTCCTTGATCCTCCAAAAATTAGAATTCCTATAAGATTAAATCCCTTATTAAAGTATAACAATCATTTTCGTTTGGATTTTGGTCATTTTACATTGAGGAAAGAGGTATATTTTAATTAGTCTTTAGGATATTTTCTGCTCCATCATTGATTTTAGATTCAGTGACCAGTAAACTAACCCATTAGTATAATATATAAATGAAAATATAATTTTATTGAAGTATTTTGGTTGCAAACTTTACATATGAATTACATGTGGTTCACATGTAAATCACATGTAATTTACATATGATTCACATGTAAATCACAAGTGAATCACATATGAATTAAATGTGATTCACATGTAATTCACATATGATTAATTTGTGATTCACATATAAATTACATGTGAATTACCTATGATTCACAAGTTAATCACATATGAATTATATGTGATTCACATGTAAATCACAAGTGAATCACATATCAATTACATGTGATTCACATGTAAATCACAAGTGAATTACATGTGATTCACATGTAAATCATAAGTGAATTACATATGAATTACGTCTATATGCACACATGCATTTCTTGTAAGTGTTCTTCGTTAATTATTTTTTAAAATTTTCTTGTGAATTTCACATTTAAATCTTAAAAGATACAATCACATGTGAATATCACATTATATAATCACATGTGAATCTTACATGATATATACATGTGCGTGTTCTTGCATTAATCAAAAAAAATTTATTTTCTTATAGATTTTGAAGAATTTTTGGAAAATATTGAAGAGGTGAAAAGTGATAAATTGAAGAAAAAATAAAATCTTGATATGAAGAAAATATAACACTATGAATCTTTGTAGTTTTTTTATATTTTATTTTGTATCAAATAAAATACTTGTATTATGTTTATAGATTGATTAATAAAAATTAGATTTTTTATAATTTACTTACGAATATTATAGTATAAGAAATATGAATATATGCATTTGAAAAAATATGCATATATGAACTTAAAACGTTGAGTTTTTTGTTAAAAAAATGCACTTTTGAAAAAAAAAATGCACTGTTTTATAAAAATCGTTGTTTTTATTTTATTTTATTATTATTTTTTTTTGAAAAAGTGCAGTTTTTCTAAAAAAAATGCAGTTTTTATGAAAAAAAATGCAATATTTTTGAAAAAAAATATACAGTTTTTTCTAGAAAAAATGCAGTTTTTTTTTTTGAAAAAAAAGATGCAGTTTTTAAAAAAATATTTTTTTTCATTTTTTTTGAAAAAAATTAAAAACACTCCATTTTTTAAAAAATTCGATTTTTATTTTTAAATAAATCCAAAATTTTGTGTTATTTTGTTAATTTTTAGACATTTATATTAATATATTAAATAACGCAAAAAAATTAAACATTAAATGAGATTGGTAAGATGATGATCTTGTCCTTAACGAATTACTTTTGATCCAACGCTCCACTTTTAGTTCTCGGTTTCTCGAGAAACTTTGAGCTCTCAACCGATCTGTAACATCCTAAGTTCAGGTATATCCAAGGTTGTAAAAATCGCTCGACGTTAGCTAGTCGGTGGACTGGGGTTAAGGGATTAATCGGCTAGGCGGAGATTAATCGGGGGATTAATCGGGGACCATTAATTGCTAATTTGTTAGATTTTAAAAAATTAAATAGGACTAATATCATATAAAAGTTCATAAATTCTACTAATATCATAACAAAATAGGTTAATATGATAAATACAACACTAATCATACCTCAAATAGTTTCTATTGAGATATAACTTCTTTAAAGTGTTAAAATTTAATCGGGTTCTACTGTTTCAGTTATTTTGTATGCATGGATTAATCGCTAGGCGCTCTCTAATCGGTCGAGTAGCGCCTAGGGATTAATCGGAGATTAATCGGGACCTAATCGGGATTTTTACAACATTGGGTATATCTTATAAATCAATGACCTTTTGAGTACTTGAACATTTTGGTCCTTATTAGAGAAAGTGTGATGAGCGAGTATGTAGGGCGTACTAGAGTGTACGCTCAACGTACTCGAATGCGTGCATGAGATGCGGATGCCACCTAGTACGCCGAGCGTACCAATGTGTACGTTGGGCGTACGTGGCCCATAATGAAACCCTAATTGTGAACAAGCCCCCTATTTAAACGACATGATGGCCTCATTGCTGGCCACCATTCCCAGATATAATATCCACTTAACCCTAAATCTTCGTTCTTAAAGCTGGAGAGTGCATTTGGGAGCTTGTTAGTGTGATTGTATGATCTTGAAGAAGAGAAGAAGGTTGGAGAAGAAAAGAGAGAGCTCCAGGAGTTTGGATCTGAGTTTATCTGTGAGGAAAGCTTCACAAAATGGTATAAAGCTTCAAGCATTCTCATTCTTTGATTAGATCCATTCATTTGGAGTGTTTCAGGGTTTTGGTCCCAAAAGGTGGAGACTTTATGCAATAATGAACTCCAGAGGCCTTGATCTACCCATATTCAGTGTATTCTGTGAAGTAGAGTCATAAAAATCTAGTCTTGGACGTTAAGGATGGTCCATGCATGAGCTATGAACTTCATAAGGAAAGGGGATGAGTGTTTTGAGTGTTTTTGACCTAATCAACCATGAAATGGCTTAAAGTGATCAACTTTATGGATTAAGAGACATTAGGAAGTCCGGATCTGTAATATGAGCCTGTGTCTTAACGGATTAAGACCAAAAACGTGAGAAGAGTGAAACTGGGACGTAGGCCGGGCGTAATCCCAGTACGCGCAACGTAGGGTGTGAGCATCCCTGATGTCTGCATTGTAACACCCCAAATCCAGCAGACCAAGAAAAGGAAAGGAGAACCCTAAATCAGTGAGCCAACTCGTCGAGTCCAAGGAAGAACTCGATGAGTCAAAGCAAGTTCCATGTCGCAAATTACGTGGCCGACTCGGCGAGTCGGGGAACTGACTCGGCGAGTCAGGTCTGGGTTGGGAAACCCTAATTTCGGGACTTGGTACCCTATTTAAGTATTCTATTCTCCTCTTTAGAGTCTCAGTTACAGCCTCCATAGTCCAGGACCGAAACCCTAGCCACCCAACTTCATTTCTTGAGTTTTGTGAATATTAAGGTCCATTGGAGTTCATCTTGAAGGTTTGAGAAAAAGGAGCAAGGAAAGAAGTGTAGATTCAGCCTCTACATCGGTTTGGCAGCTGGTAGAAGGCAACAAGTCTATACCTTGAGCATTCATTAGATAGATCCCCTTCTTAGCTTAGATTTTTGTCATTTGGGCCATTTCCTAGGCCAATCCGAACATTGAGGCTTTAAGGACGAAAAGGACTTCAAATCTGGGCATTTATGAGCTTTAGGAGCTCTAAGTGGGTAGCTTTACCCAAATATGGCTTCGTTCCATGATTTAGACATCCATTTCTAGCCTAGTTTGATGTTTTAGCTTCATATCTCAATGCATACACATAAAGTTGGCAACTTTACATGTTATGCAAGATCTAGAAGTCCGAATCTATGTTTTGGATGCTTTGAAATCATTTAAGATTAACTGTTTGGCGATGGCATGCAAAGGACTCGACATGTCGCTCATCGGACTCGACGAGTCGGGTCGCGAACCCAAATTTCCCCTGTTAGTAAGTTGAGAGTTGAATTGGTGAGAGGAAGGAGAAGACTCAATGAGTTAAAGAAGAATCGGACCAGGAAGCGAAAGGACTCTACGAGTCCAAAGAGGGACTCGATGAGTAGAGTCGAAATGTCCTGATGATCATTCCAGGCAGAACTCGACGATTCAGTAGGAGAACTCGACGAGTTGACTGAGAGGACCACGACTTGAGTTGACTAGGATTGACCTTGACAAGAGCGTTGACTTTGGTTAAGGGTAAAATCATTATTTTACCCTTGGAAGGAGTTTTAGATATTGACTATGTATTATTGTGTTTTGATAGCCAGAGGAACGCCGAGGCAGTTATTCCGGACTTCGTTCCGATGTAGGGGGTGAGGCCCTAGTTAGTCTGGACTTCGGCCCTATGCAGCGGGGAAGGCCCTAGTTATTCTGGACTTTGGTCTGATGCAGTGGGCGAGGCCCTAGTTATTCCGGACTTCGGTCCGATGCAGCGGGCAAGGCCCTAGTTATTCCGGACTCTGGTTCGATGCAGCGGGCAAGGCCCTAGTTATTCTGGACTCCGGTCCGATGGAGTGGGCGAGGCCCTAGTTAGTCCGGACTTCGGTCCGGTGCAGTGGGCAAGGCCTAATATTTGCTTTATATATTATTGTATGGTATGTGGTAGTTTGGGGGAGCTCACTAAGCTTCGTGCTTACGGTTTCAGTTTTAGTTTCAGGAACTTCAGCTAGTAAAGGGAAGGGCTCGAGCTGATGGCATCGCATACACCACCGTTGATCAACCTGGGAGTTTACTCTGATTTTATTACGAGACTGTTATTAGTTATCAGATATTATGAGTTTTGAGATAATTGTTTTATGGTTTTTTTTTATGGCAATGAGATTTATGTTTGATAAGTGATTTTGAAAACGAAATTTTTGGCTTGTATTTTTCGGATGTTTCAAGTTGGTATCAGATCCTTGGTTTGAGGGATTCGGCACACTATCGGGTGTCTCTAAACTCAAACTGAGAAAGTGGTATAAAGCTTTTAAAAGAAAAGAGTTTTAGAAAAAGCAAAAAGAATTTTTTTTAAAAGAAAAAAGTTTTGAAAAGAAAAAAGGGTGTAGTGCGTGCAATCAGCCAAGCTCAAGTTAGTACTCCCAAATTACCCATACAAGTTTATGCTATGTTATGATTATCAACTTTATTAGAACAACAAAAAAGATTAGGACTAAGGATCTAGGAAGGATGCCTTATGTGCCTGTTATATGTGTTTCAGCTCTATGAGAATTGCATGCTAGTACAGAATTGTCAGTATGATAGCCAGAATAGCATATGCTTGATTATGTGTACTCGATGCTCGAATGCTGCTCGCTTTGTGCTTTTAGGAGTCTTATTTATCTTTCACTAACTAGTAAATGAATATGTTACGTTACATATTGTGAGGATTAAATAATTTCAGAAGGTTAGGTCTAGATCTATTGTGCAACTCTTGTCTGAGTCCAACCGTTGTAGGGTAGGATCTCTCAATCGAAGAATTATCTAGTCTTGGTGATATATAATAGTATTCATGAACTAGTTAGGGGAGGTAGCTGGGACTTCTTGTGCAGCTAATAACGGAGAGTGGGTTGGAGGCTACCCTAGGGCAAGCCTAGGATGAGAGTTGTGCTGGGAGCAATAGTAGTAGTGAAAGAGACTTGGTGGAGTCGAAGCAATTCTCGAGGAAAGTACATATAGATGTGGAAGCTAGTATGGGCCTGTACTACTAAAAGCAGAGGATCCATACTCGATTCGAGAAGGGCTAAGATAAAACCGGGGAACTTGTGGTGAGTGTGCGATCCCTCACTAGTGATGAGTATTTTGATGATAGTTATGTTATGATGCATGCAATATGGTGACTCTACGGGGTAGGCCAGTGGGCAGTTTAGGTGCTAGTTGTGGGTCAGGCTCGGGTTCAGGAGCCGAGCAGCTCAGGGAGCAGATGAGAGAGTTAGTATCAGCAGAGATTACACGCAGTATCCTAGATCAGACTCTTGTGATCTTTGGTACGGTCAAGGAGGGTATATTGGAGATTTTAGATGAGAGGCTGGGAGCCTTTCGTGCCGAGATGGCGGCCATGTTAGGGGTTCCTCTAGGACCCAATGTTTATGGATCTTCGGGATCCCTCTGAAGGGAGGTTCCTGTTATGAGCTCTTGTCATCAGGGATCGGAGGTGGGTTACGTACCTTCTATCTAAAAGAGTTCACTTCAGGATTGGATTGCTATGGAGGTTTCGCGGCCCATACACAAGGAGTTACCCGACATTGTTGAGCGTGTTATTGGCAGGGTAACCGCTGGGTTTCAGGGGTAGATGACGACTGTTCGGGTAGTTGATGGGGTAGCCAAGACAACTCAGGAGCAAGAGTTTGGTATGGAGGTGCAGTTAGGAAAAAGGAAGCAGATGCCAACATCAGGACGATTAAAGGAAGGTGGAGGTTCTGACTCGGTTGACTTGAGTTTTGGAAGTCATGGAAATCTTGAGGTTTGTGGCAAGTGTGGGGGAACCCATGGGTTTGCTTGTCACACGTTTAGGTGTTTCAAATGTGGAGAAAGATGGCATGTACATCAGGATTGCAAGAAGGACCATATATGTTTTCATTGTCACCTGCCAGGTCATTTCAAGTCCCGTTGTCTTATTTTGGAGGTGGAGAGAGTTCAATTTCGAACGCCCATGGTTCCGCAGGAAGTAAAGATCGAGCCGCAATAGACTGCTGGTATGTAATTCAATTTAGCTTCTATTTATGATTTTATTGTTATGGTACTGCATAAATGTTAGTAAGTGTATTTCAGAATATTATGTTTCCTGCTTATGATTAAGTTATATGCCATATGCATACCTTGGATGTTAGAGTAGTAGTTCGAAGATGTTTCCCTTTTGAGCAGGTTCTCGGGATGCAGTCACTGTAGCAAGTGTGAGAATGGCTCGGGGGGTATTCTTTTAGTCTTTCAGAGTGGTTCAGCTTTGGAGCACTAGCAATAGTAAGTATTGGTTTTTAGCAAATCGACGATTAGATGGAGAAAAGGATTGAGAATCCTTTTCAATTCATAAGTTGTAAGGAGCTAGTGGAATCAAAGTGGGGGAGAACCAGCCGAGTGGTCAGAAGCAGAATTAAGTGCGAGACTGGATTGGGTTTGCATCACTGTTGACATCACTGTTGAGGAGGAAAGCAGCTCGAGTGGCTATCTGGATGGAGGAGCACGTAAGCAGGGAGTTGGGGAAAACTTCCTGAAGTTGAGTTCGCATATGCTCGATTAGCTAATGACTGGTTGGGAAACTAGGCTAGAGATTTTTCCATCAGAACGGGAGACGGTAGAGTGGTCGTCATGATCGGGGATTGGATGAGCTGGGAGTTCAGAAAATGTTCCAACAATTGGTTTATGCTTTTCCTTGGCTTTCAGAAGCCGGTTTCGGGAACCAGGATAGAGCCTAGTTAAGACTCAAGTGCAGTTGAGTATTAGGTCGAGTGTGTGTTCGACACAGTGTTAGAGTGTTGTAAGTCTGCGGGTGTAGCCGTAGCATTCACTAGCAGCTAGACAGTGTTAGAGTGTTGTAAGTCTACGGGTGTAGACGTAGCAGTCACCAAGTTTTCAGATAGCATTAGAGGGTTGTAACCTTCGATGGTTGGCATGTATTTCACTAGGTTGGCAGGTAGTGTGGGAGTGATGGCAGATCACGAGGAGAACAGTAGTACCCACCAGTTCATGTGCAACAGTAAGGGTGTGGTAAATCCATAGATTGGTTACAAATTTCTCCAAATGAATTAGACTTGTTTGAGCCAGTGATGAGACTGTGGGATCACCACTACATTTTTTAGATCAAGGAAGCAATTGGCCGTTTAAGGTCGTTTGAGATATAAGGCTACCATTGGTCGCGTAGCAGTCACTTTTAGCTTTGGAATTTGTTGATGTCAGGACTCGACGCATGGACTTGATCAGTAGATCACCGGGTCATTAGAGCCACGGTGGCAAGAGAACTTGTGGCAATTGTTGATAAAAAGGATTATGCTTGGAAGTCGTGTAGGGCGACTGTGAGATTACTCTTGACTCAACAACCGGATGGGGAGTCCGTATTCCAAATAGACTGGAACCAGGGAGGTCCCAATGGACCTTGGGGAAGCAACCACATAGCAACGTGTCGTTCAGGCAATTAGTGATTTAGATAGTTCAGTGTTTCATGCAGTTTAGTATTTCAGGCAGTTCAGTGTATATGATAGTTCAGTGTTTCAGGCAGTTCAGTGTTTCAGGAAATTCAGTGTTTCAGACAGTCAGTGTTTCAGACAGTTCAGTGTTTCAAACAGTTTAGTGTTTCAGGGATT
Organism: Lactuca serriola; assembly: GCF_051521515.1. Classification (NCBI taxonomy): domain Eukaryota; kingdom Viridiplantae; phylum Streptophyta; class Magnoliopsida; order Asterales; family Asteraceae; genus Lactuca; species Lactuca serriola. The sequence goes on along the minus strand of NC_136416.1, from coordinate 185,328,308 downwards.
TCTGTGTTTCATGCAATTCAGTGTTTCAGGCAGTCAGTGTTTTAGGCAGTTCAGTGTTTCAGGCAGTTCAGCGTTTCAGGAAATTCTGTGTTACGGGTTGTTTCAGAGTATTAGACAGTATTGGTGTCTTAGGATCTGGTGCAGGTGAAGCAACTGAATGATTTGGATGTGACTTTTCGTTTGTAGCGGGATTAAATAATCTCAGAGTTGTTGATTTGAACCTGTTGCGCAACTCTCGTATGAGTCTAACCATTGCAAGGACGAACCTTTTACTCGAAGGATTATCTGATCCACACACTAGGTTGGGTGTTCCGCGCTAAGATGTAGTAGGAAGAAGCATTCAGTGGATAGCAATGAAGTGACCAGCACTGGGAGTGGCTGGGAATGTAGACACAGCGGAAGGTATATCCTTCATAGAGGAAGAAAGGTTGTAGTTGTGTGTAGGAGGTTATATTTGGAAGGCCACTGATTGCGCAAGGTAGAAGGAGTGAAACCCCAAGGATGTCGAGCATAAGTACTCGGGGAGTATCGAAGGGATTGTCGGTTGGGTAATAGCTATATTTTAGGGTAGTTGGTGAGTAGAGTGCTCATGAGGTTCTAATTGCAAGAACTAGTTTTAGTTGAATGACCGATCGGAAGGTCAATTAAAGTGATTCTGCGAGGATCGGACCCAGTGCGAGATGGATTCACCGAACAAGGATGTGCTGAGCAGATTGCAGAACAGTTGGGAATATCGGACTTTGAGGACGAAGTCTAGTATAAGTGGGGGAGAGTTGTAACACCCTTAATCCAGCAGACCAAGAAAAGGAATGGAGAACTCGAAATCAATAAGCCAACTCGTCGAGTCCAAGGAAGAACTCGACGATTCGGAGCAAGTTTCGTGTCGCAGATTAAGTGGCCGACTCAGTGAGTCGGGGGAACTTACTCGACGAGTCAGTTCTAGGTTGGGAAACCCTAATTTCGGGACTACGTACCCTATTTAAGCATTCTATTCTCCTCTTTGGAGTCAAATTACAGCCTCCATAGTCCAGGACCGAAACCCTAGCCACCCAACTTCATTTCTTGAGTTTTGTGAATATTAAGGTCCATTGGAGTGCATCTTGAAGGTTTGAGAGAAAGGAGCAAGAAAGGAAGTGTAGATCCAACCTCTACATCGGTTTGGCAGCTTGTAGAAGGTAACAAGTCTACACCTTGAGCATTCATTAGATAGATCCCCTTCTTATCTTAGATTTTTCTCATTTGGGCCATTTCATAGGCCAATCCGAACATTGAGCCTTTGAGGATGAAAAGGACTTCAGATCTGGCCATTTATGAGCTTTAGGAGCTCTAAGTGGGTAGCTTTACCCAGCTATTCATTCCATGATTTAGACATCCATTTCTATCCTAGTTTGATGTTTTAGTTTCAGATCTCAATGCATACACGTAAAGTTGGCAAATTTACGAGTTATGCAAGCTCTAGAAGTCCAGATCTATGTTTTGGATGCTTTGAAATTGTTTAAGATCAACTGTTTGGCGATGGCATGCAAACGACTCAACGAGTCGCTCATCGGACTCGATGAGTCGGGTCGCGAACCCAAATTTCCCCTGTTAGTGAGTTGAGAGTTGAATTGGTGAGAGGAAGGAGATGAATCAATGAGTTAAACAAGAATTGGACCAGGAAGTGAAAGGACTCGACGAGTCTAAGGAGGGACTTGACAAGTAGAGTCGAAATGTCCTGGTGATCATTTCAGGCAGAACTCGACGAGTCAGTAGGAGAACTCGATGAGTTGAATAAGAGGACCATGAGTTGAGTTTACTGGGATTGACCTTGACTGGACCTTGACAAGAGCATTGACTTCGATTAAGGGTAAAATGGTCATTTTACCCTTGGAAGGAGTTTCAGATATTGACTATGTATCATCGTGTTTTGCTAGCTGGAGGAACGCCCAGGCAGTTGCCGGATCTTCCTTGTCGCGAGCTTTTACAATCAGCGTTACGAGGTGTGTTTCCTTCCAGTAGGAGCGGGTCTATGGCCACAATGTCGGCATGTTTAGATGATAGTAGTTCCGGACTTGGGTCCGATGTCGGGGTAGTCCCGAGAAGTAGTTTGTATGCTTGATGTCTTTGTGATTCATGCATGTATATGTGATTATGTTATATGTTACAGTCATGTTTATGCTATGTTCAGTTTATTCCAGACTTCGGTCCGATGCAGTGGGCATGGCCCTTGTTATTCCGGACTTCGGTACGATACAGGGGGCGAGGCCCTAGTTAGTTCGGACTTCGGTACGATGCAACGGGCAAGGCCCTAGTTAGTTCGGACTTCGGTCCGATGCAACGGGCAAGGCCCTAGTTATTCCGAACTTCGGTCCGATGTAGTGGTCAAGGCCCTAGTTAGTCCGGACTTCGATCCGATGTAGCAGGCAAGGCCTTAGTTATTCTAGACTTCGGTCCGATGCAGTGGGCGAGACCCTAGTTAGTCCGGACTTCGGTCCGATGCAGTGGGAAAGGCCCATTATTTTCTTTATATATCATTTTATGGTATGTGGTAGTTTGGGGGAGCTCACTAAGCTTCGTGCTTACAGTTTCAATTTTGGTTTCAGGTAATTCAGCTAGTAAAGGGAAGGGCCCGAGCTGATGGCATTGCATACACCACTGTTGATCAGCCTGGGAGTTTACTCTGGTTTTATTACGAGACTATTATTAGTTATCAGATATTATGAGTTTTGAGATACTTGTTTTATTGTTTTATTTTATGGCAATGAGATTTATGTTTCATAAATCAATTTGAAAATGAAATTTTTGGCTTGTATTTTTGGGATGTTTCATGCATAGCAGCCGAGTATGCCCAGCGTAGAAGGTCCTTACGTGCATCGTACTCCCTGACCATTGACTTTCGGTTGACTTTTAGGGTTTGGTCAACATTTGGTCTATTAAGCCCATGGAGGGGTAAAATGGTCTTTTACCCTTCTGTGAGTGTATGGGAGGGTTAGTCCAGCCTTGAGAATAAGAGAAAGAGAGCTATAATTAATTAAGATGATCATTGTATGTGTTATGCGGAGGGTAGACCGGTGATTTGACCGGAATGTCTTATGTGCTTACATGAGTTATGTAATATTATGATGATTCTGTTTATGTGATATGTATATGTTATACTCTGAGCTTGCAAACTAGGGACCGAAAGGTCAATATGGTTGGGACCGGAAGGTCAGTATGGTTGGGATCGGAAAGTCAACATGGTTAGGACCAGAAAGTCAACATAAATGGGGACCGGAAGGTCCATTAGCATTGTGGGACCAGATGGTTCCACTGAGACACAATGCCCGGAAGGTCTTATAGAGCTATGGCCTCAAGTGGCTTATGTGTTGTATGTGGTATTTGGGGAACTCACTAAGCATGCGTGCTTACCGTGTTATGTGTTTCTGTGTTTCAGGTACTTCCGAGGATCGCAGGAAGGCACCGACTTGATTGTACACACACAGTTGAGATGGAGCTATGTTTATGGATCCTGGATTTGATAATTAGTTTTGAAAACTATTTTGGAAAAATGTTATGACATTGACACTTATTATTTTGAGAATTTTTATATGTGATATTGGTAATTTAACTAGAAAATTTTTGTTTGAAATTTTTACGTCGTTACAAGTTGGTATCAGAGCCTTGGTTTGAAGGATTCGGATACACCTTCGGGTATGTCTGGACTCAGACTAGGGGTTTGTTATCTGTGATTTTCTTGAGTGCAGGTAGGAAGCAGGAATGAGCATGTGATAGATCTACTATGAGAGTAGTCGATGTTTAACGCGATATAGAGTGCTTGTGAGCTAGGATCCTAGAAGGAAGACTTGGGATGAACACAGATGCGGTGTGGAAGTAGCATTGGGCTCATACTACTAGAAGCACCGGATCGGTGAGCAGTCCAAGTAAGAATCCTTAGGATGCTAAGGAACAAGTGGACGGGAGTGATCGAGTGTGAGAATTCTCGATCGAGTCTCTGATTATTTTGTGTTATGTTTCAGAGACATCATGGTAAGTACGCGCCATCACCCGAAGAGCAGTGGGGCCAGAGATGTGGAGATTCGCAGGATGATTCATAAGGAGGTAGCCGTAGCGATCCGTGAGGCTATCCCGGAGATGCTTGAGTCTATTAAGACCACACTGGTTGAAGCATTTGATGAGCGATACACTGTTGTTACTCAGGCGACTGCTGTTGTAGCCACTACAGTTGTCGCTGTTGCCAGGCCAGAAGGGGTGACTCATTGTTGAACCGAGAGTTCAGCAACACGAAGCCACCAGATTTTGATGGGACTCGGGACCCTATTACAGCGATGAGATGGATCTTTGACATTGAGGGATGTTTCTACACATGTTCCTGTCCGAAACATTTGAGGGTACGGTTTGCACTGAACTAGCTTCGCCTGGGGGCGAAGGACTGGTGGAAATTTGTGACAGCTAGCTTCACTCCTAAAGAGCTCACTGCAGTGACTTGGGAGAGGTTTACTTCTATGTTTCGTGATAAGTATGTTCCTCCAGTGGATAGGGAACGGTTGGCCCAGGAGTTTTTTGTTGGATTAATGTCTAAGTCCATAACTATAATTGGTAAGACTTGACCCGACCCGGCATGGTCCATTTGGGTTGCATACCATCATGCACTTGGATAGACTATAATAAGAGAAATAAGACACTTATGGTTATTAATATATTATAAGTTCTAGTATATTAATAATAAGAATAATAAGATTATTTAATTAGTATTGATCAAGAATTAATCTAGGATTAATTAAGTGATCAAAAGAAGACTAATTAAATATATGGGTTGATTGTGTAAATCATCCATACTTGTATAGTGGGCTAATGCTCCATGGATAATCAAGTTGGGCTAAAACCCATAGGATGGTCCATGGATGCTCCATGGTGTATTTGTACCCATGGATCATGGAAATGAAAGGCCATGTCAATTAGGGTTTACATGGTGTAACCCTAACTATATAAGCATCTTATTCTTGACCAAATCGGCGAAGAGTGAGTGTAAGAAAGGGCTAGCCGATTTCATGAGTTGTAGAATTCTCTCAAGTTATTCTAAGTGTTTTGGTGATTGTGATTCCATTTGAGGCTTCCACACTATTGGGGCTAGGCACTCAAGCTTCATGAAGACTTTCTACATCAAAGAGGTATGTATTCTAGCTTGTTACACTCATTTTTTTGTATGTTAGATTAGGATTATACCTTGGATGTTCTTATTTGTATGTATAATAGAGAAAACATAGATCCAAGGTATTTAGGGTTGCATGTACACTTAGGAGTGTTAGAATGCTCAAAACCCAACATTTTTTCCCCTCAAGTAGGCAACATAGTCTGTGACAATGATTACGAGGATGTTTCATGAGAGGGCGTTATTTTGCCCTGAGCACGTGTCTTCCGAGAAGGCACGTATGAGCCGCTATTTGAGCATATTGACGAGGGATATCCATGAGTTCGTGGCGAACTCGACATACCGGACATTTTTCGAGCTCCAGGAAAATACCTGGAAGAGGGAGATTGAGCTAGAGACTAAGGCCAGGGAGGAGGCGGAGTCTCAGAGGAGGGATAGGCGGCCGATACAGTCTCAACCGACAGCCAAGCGGGCAAGGCCCGCTGATTCAAGATCTGGAGGCCAGAAGGGCCGCACTTGTGGGATGTCCGACAAGGGTCACGAGGGAGTCTGTCGAGCAGGTGCTTTCTACAAGCATAGCAAGGAGGGGGACATAGCCAAGGATTACCCCCAAGGGGTTCACAGTCTGTTTTTACTATAACCAGACCGGTCATCGGAAGGCCGAGTGCCCGCAGCTGTTGCAGGGGTCAGCACAGGGATCTGCATCTGCTGCTATTCGAGCTACTAAGAGTCGGCCAATGAAGGCTGAAGCATCGAAGGCTCATGGGAGAGCCTTTTAGTTGACAGCGGAGGAGGTCTGCGTAGCACCCGATGTAGTGGCTGGTATGTGATCTCTTACTTATGCTATCTGAGTTATTTTATGCTTATAATGTGATATGCGTAGGTACTTTTCTTGTGAATTCTGCACTTGCTTTGGTGTTATTTGACTTGGGTGCGAGTCGATCCTTCGTATCTTTAACAATTAGTTGCCACATCAGTATACAACGAGATGTGTTGGGTCGACCTCTGAGAGTCTCTATAGCCGATGAGCATGCGGTGTGTGCGACTGATGTGATCTGGGGATGTGTGCTTGAGATTTTTGGAGTTGAGTTTCCGATAGATCCAGTACCGATCGTAATGGGTGATTTCTGTGTTATTGTGGGCCTGGATTGGCTGAGTCGATTCGGAGCTATGATCAACTGCGAGCATCAGATGGTGACAATACAAGACCCCAGTGAGGGGTGCTTACTGTATATGGAGAAGGTACCAGATCTGGGTCAGCATTTTTTTCGGCTGCCAGAGCAAGACAGAGTCTTCAGCAGGGTTTCCAGGGTTTTGTAGCGTATGTGATGGTTACGCGAGTGAATGCCAAGAGATTGAGTTCGATTGCAGAGGTTCCGATAGTGAGTGAATTTCCGAATGTTTTTCCTGAGGAGTTACCGGGTGTGCCTCCTAAGAGGCAGGTGGAAATTCCTTTGTTGCCGAAATTCCTTTGAGAACCTTGTGAGCCTAGCACCCCAAATGTGATGCCTCAAATGCTTCACACAACACCAAGTACATTTGGAATAACTTAGAAAGAAATGCAGCACACTTAGAAATCGGCTATGCCCTCATGTTCTTCACTAGTGGCTGATTTTGGTAGCTAACACATCCATTTTATAGTGTGTCGCAAGTAAGATTACACCATGTAAACCCTAAATGACATGACTCTTCATTTCTTGGATCCATGGGTTCAAAACCACCATGGAGCATCTCATGGGTTTTAGCCCAACTCAATACACCATGGACTACAAGCCCACTGTTAAAGAAATGGATAATCACACAATTAGGCCATATATTTAATTAGTCTTCTTTTGATCACAAAAATAATTCTAAAATAATTCTTGTTCAATACTAATTAAATAATACTATTAATATATCATAACCTATAATATATTAATAAACCATAAGTGTCCTTTTCTCTTATTTTAGTCTACCCAAGAGCATGATGCCATGCAACCCAAATGGACCATGCCAAACTGGGTCAAGTACATACCAGAAATAGTTATGGACTTAGACACCTTATCCAATAGTCTCCCACTTGGATAAGTCTAATAACTATTACTACAAGTATGACTTTAGGAACCGACTAGCAATCGTAGCTCTTTCAAGGTCTCTCGTAACTAAGTATTTGATGTTATGCCATTTAAGATGAGTGATCATAAAATCCTTTGCTCTCATGATATCAGCCGGATAAATACATCAATTTAGTTCTGATTGGGCCCGATACATAGGTCAAAACAAAATCATCGAGGGGCCTAAATATCGCTTCTAATCGAAGAAGGAACAGATAAACTTCGACTCATATGCTTGTTCTACTACTTGTTGAATTATACACAAAGGCACGTTTTATAAAATCGAGTTACCAATGTTTTTTCGTACAATCAATGTATAACCAAATTATAGTCAACAACTCATATCTCTAGGTTTGAAGACTTATACGATATTACCATCTCACGATCACTCGAGATAAATTCCATGAAGTGATACAAGTGAGCGTGGGTTGAATCTAATACTCAGAACTTATAAGCACTCATGAGTGTCGTAGCAACTCTTGCTATGTCCAACTACTTAGACATCTAAAAAGCCAACTTCATGATAGTCTTGATTCATATCTACTTCCAACATATGACCGACAATGGATATTTTGAATAAAGTAATTATTTTGGAAGTCAAAACATGCAAAGTTGTAACTATAGTAAATAATTGACAAAGATAGCAACACCTTACTCATAAATACACAAAAACTTTTATTCATCATCAAATGTCGATTACATTTTACAAGTTTCAGAAATACCTATCTAATCTTTAAAACTAATGTCATCCTACAGCCTGATGCACCTTGCATGTTGTAAATGCTTAACCCTAGTCAGTCCCTTCGTGAGGGGATCTGCTGGGTTGTCATCCGATGATACCCTTTTCGCCACGAGGAGTCCTTCTTCTATTCGATGTCTGATAAAATGGTATTTTTTTTGTCTACGTATTTGTTGGGTTTTGAGCATTCTAACACTCCTATGGTGTACATGCAACCCTAGAAACCTTGGATCTATGTTTGACTAAGATACATGGAAAATGATTTTCCAAGGTTCATAATCCTATCTAGCATACATGAGGATCTTTTATTCTAATAGTTAGTAAGAATTACATACCTCTTTGTAGCTTGGATTCCTTTGAAACCTTTTAAGCCTAGCACCTCAAGTGTGATGCCTCAAATTCTTCACACAACACCAAGTACACTTGGAATAAACTCTTAAGAGAATAATACTTCTTAGAATTTCTGCTAGCCCTCTTTGATTCACTCTAGTGGCCGAAAATGGTGAAGAATAGCTTCTTTATATAGTATGTTACAATTAGGGTTACACCATGTAAACCCTAATTGTCATGACCTTTCATTTCCATGACCCATGGGTTATGTAACCCCCATGGAGCATCCATGGAGCATCTTATGGGTTTAACCCAACTTGATAATCCATGGAGCCTGGCCCACTATATAAGTTATGGATGATTGACACAATCAACCCATATATTTAATTAGTCTTCCTTTGATCACATAATTAATTATAAATTAATTATTGATCAATACTAACTAAATATTATTATTCTTATTATTAATATATTAGAACTTATAATATATTAATAAACCATAAATGTCTTATTTCTCTCATTTAGTCTATCTAAGTAAATGATGCCATGTAACCCAAATGGACCATGCCCGGTCGGGTCAAGTACATACCTAATATCGTTATGGACTTAGACACTATATCCAACAGTCTCCCACTTGGATAAGTCTAATAACTATAGTTGCAAGTATGATTTCAGGAACCGATCAACAATCGTAGCTCTTTCAAGGTCTATCATAACTGAGAAGATAATAGTGTGCCATTTTAGATAAGTGATCATATAATCCTCTGTTCTAGATATCAGCCGGACAAACACATGGAACAATGTCTTTCTATTGTCTAGCAGTTGTTTCCCGATTTTCGATTTGTTTGAAATAGAACTTAATTGAACACATCAATTTAGTTCTGACCGGGCCCGGTACATGGGTCAAAACAAAATCATCAAGGGGCCCAAATATCGCTTCTAATCCAAGAAGGAACAGATAAACTTCTACTAATATGTTTTCTCTATTACTTGTTGAATTACAGACAAAGGTACGTTTTATAACATCGATTTACCAATGCGTTTTCATACAATCAAAGCATAACCGACTCATAGGTAACAAATCATATGTCTAGGTTTGAAGACTTATATGATATTACCGTCTCACGATCACTCGAGATAAATTCCATGAAGTGATTGTTGGAATAGTGTCTAAGGCTGCAACTATATTAGGCAAGTATTTAACCCGATTGTGCATGGTCCTTTTGGGTTGCCTTCATCATAGCAACTTGATAAGATGATTTATTATGAGAGAATAAATATTATTAATATATTATGAGAATAATATAAGGAATAATAATATTTTTATTTGATTAATATAAGTCATAGAATTAATTAGAATTAATTTGGTGACTTAAAGAGATTAATTAAATAAGAGGGTATAAACTGTCAATTGTTTGATAGTTACACTTTAGACTGTAAATCCTTATTGGATGAACGGTGGACGGATTTTAGGGCTATGGATAGCCTCAAATCGTCCATTGCTTATCTAAGGAAAGGATTTGGATTGCTTTAAGGAAAGATTATCCAACTAGGGTTTAAGATGAAACCCTTAAGGAGTCTACAAGTATAAATAGATCCCATGGCCAAGGGAAATCGGCATCTCTTCTAAAGTAAGAAAACCCTGGCCGAATTTCTTCCCTCTCCTCTCTCTCAAATCATCCCCTTTGCTATTTGGTGTTTGTAAGCCATTAGAGGAGTGACAATTGTGACTCTAGAGCTCCAAGACAACAAGATCAAACAAGAGATTCAAAGGTAAACTTCTAGATCTGGTTTTGTATTGTTCTTATACCTAATTAGTCATTAGAAGTCTTGGATTCAAAGCATGTTTAATTAGAAAGCCTAGATCCAAGCATTAGGGTTTTGCATGCGCACATAGGAAAGTTCTTATGGCTAAAACCCATCAGTGGTATCAGAGCCTAGATTGGTTTCTATTAAATTGTTGCTTGTTTGTTTGAAACTTGTTTGCAAAATTCGAATTTTGTGTTTCTGAGTCATGAACTCGACGAGTCCAAGCGTCAGGAAAGGCCAGATTCGGGATTTTTTGATAATTATCTTATGGAAACTTACCTTAATCATATTAGATCAACCCTAATCTGCTTTTTTTGATATATATGACTATAATCTTGATCTAATTAAAGATATTTATCAACTAATAAAATATTTAATTTCCTTATATGATAATTAATTAATTATTTTGATTAATTTGGTAATTGTCTTGCAAGAAATCATTAAATAAATCAAATATGGATAATTATGGAATTTATTGTTAATTAAAATTATTTGTTATTTGATCCTCCATGTTTTAAATGTTTAAAACTTGTCCTCAAGTTTTGTGATTAAAAGTTTTAATTTAGACAATTTAAATTTCAAACCCTAGATTTTTAAAAGTTTAAAATACAACCCTATACTAATATAATATTACAAGATTAATATATATATTTATGTTTAACTAAAATGTTGGTCTTACCGTTAGTAGGCCTCATTCACGAAGCCGATCTATAAGGTGGGTATAAGGTTGCGGCCTATAAAATGGCACCCAATGGGTGTACACTCACACCCACCGCTTGCTTGATCGGTGGAGGGTCGTTAGTCGAACGGGTAGGATATGGCAACCTCATCCTCTCATTAAAAGTATAATATGAAATACAAAGTAACTACACATATTTTTTCAAATTTCCCAATCTTAGTTACTTTAGGAAAAGTGAATTGATTCAATCCCATGAAATTACACTTTGCACCCTTGCTAAGAAGTTAGTGGAGCGTGTGTGGTTTACCGGCACACTAATTGGTTCTAAGCAAAGGTGGCAAAGGGTGATTCATTGTTTATCATAGTTCGATGGAGCGTGTGTGGTTTACCGGCACATCGAATAGGTGATCGTTACAATGAAGGAACCATGTGAATTTGCATGGTAATTCACACCCGCTTTGTGATCCTCGGTATCCCAGTCACAAACAAGAGGGGCATATCGAGATTTAAACATGCCATTGAATAGTTTCAATGAATCTCATCCGAACCTAGGAATTCTTAATACATTTAGGACTTAAAGTTATGTTTTTATGGTGGAGAATTAGTGAATCGTCATTCACTTACCTTCAAATTGTTTGCATGTTAGATTACGGCATCCCTTTTCTAATATGTAGATATTGTTGTTGGATCCTAGCCCTAATTTTTCTTAATGGGTGATAATTAGGGATTCATATTCTAATCTATCTTTGTCCTTTCTATTTGTAGATGTCGAACGCAAACAACACTGCTGCTAGTTCTTTCACATTCATGAGCCTTTGTCAAAAGGTCACTTTCGATGGAACGAACTTTAGCGAATGGATAAGATACATTCGCACCATTGCTCGCTATGAGGATAAGGAGTATGTCCTCGATGAGAAGCTCAAGAAAATCAACCCTGAAATCGCTACTCCAGCTGAAATGACCGCTTTTGAAACTCATGAGCGCGATGCAACGAAGGTACATTGCATCATGATAGCCACCATGAACTCTGAATTCCAAAAGTCCTATGAGGACATGTACCCGTACGAGATGCATCAAGACTTATTGGAGAGATACCACCAAAACGCGAGACAAGAGCGTTATGAGATTTTCACTAACATGATTTCCGCTAAGATGGGTCATGGAGAGTCTCTTACCGTGCACCTGCAAAAGATGCAAAGGTATGTCGACCGTCTTCACAAGTTAAATGTTGACTTTGGGGAAGACTTGGCGATCGACATGGTGCTTCACTCTTTGCCTCCGAGCTACAATCAATTTAGGATGACCTACCACATGAACAAAGAGGAGGTCACCCTAAGCAAACTCCAAGGTCTCTTGAGGGTCGCTGAGAGCAACTTCATGGATAAGTCTGTTGCACCAACTCCCAATCCGCCCGTTGCTCCTGTCTTGGCTATTGGACAAGGAAAGGGAAAGAAGAGGAAGGCTTCATCTAAGAACTATCGTAAGGTTAAAGCCCGAGATGGTGCCTCTTCTAGTGGGACCAAAGTTGATCCTGCTAAACCCTGCCCTAACCCGAAGGAGGCAGAGTGCCACCACTGCCACAAGATAGGGCATTGGAAGAGAAGCTGCCCAGAGTACCTGCAAGCCATCAAGGAAGGAAAGATCAAGCCGTCTTTCGCAGGTATATACACAATTAAATCTAACGATTCTAATCATGCTATTTCTTGGGTTCTTGATACATGTTGTGGTTACCACATTTGCTCTAATGTGAAGGGACTAAAAAGAAGTAGGGATGTGGAGCAAGGAAGGATCAATCTAATCATGGGGAACAGAAGATCGTTGCCTGTGACCAAGATTGGAGTGTATTTTTTAGTGCTTAGGAATAGTTTATGTTTAGATTTGAACAATTGTTGCTATTCGCCAGAAATGGCTAGAAACATCATTTCATTTCATGGTTTGTTTAGACAAGGTTTTAGATTTTCTTTTAATAATGAGAATGGTTCTATTTTAGCTTATCTAAATGGTGTCTTTTATTTTGAAGCTATACCATGTAATGGAATATATGAAACTGTTATGATTGTTGATAACTTAGGAAATGATGTTTTGAACATAGATTCTTCCAATAGTATGGATAGAGCATCCTTGTGGCATTGTCGTCTTGGACATGTCAACAAGAAATGCATAGCCCAACTCCAAAAGGATGGAGTGTTGGAGTCATTCGACCTTAGGGAAGATGACACATGCGAGTCTTGTTTACTTAGAAAGATGACCAAGTCACCCTTCACAAGTACATGTGAAAGGGGTGAGGGTCTATTGGACCTAATACATACCGTTGTATGTGGACCATTTAGATCAACCACGAAGGATGGGAACCGCTTCTACGTGACTTTTACCGATGACTATAGTAGATATGGGTATATCTATTTGATCAAGCAAAAGTCAGAAACTTTTGAAAAGTTCAAAGAGTTCAAGAATGAAGTGGAGAATCAATTGGGCAGGAAAATCAAGATGCTTCGATCCGATCGAGGAGGAGAGTACCTAAGTCTTGAATTCCACGATTATCTCAAGGAGTATGGAATAGTTTCACAATTGACGCCACCTAGGACACCACAACTGAATGGTGTGGCAGAAAGGCGTAATTGAACCTTATTGGATATGGTTCGCTCTATGATGAGTCGTGCTTCACTATCGATCTCTTTTTGGGGGTATGCCTTAAAGACTTCCGCCCATATCCTTAACCGAGTCCCTACTAAGAAGGTTGCCAAAACACCTCACGAGATGTGGACAGGGAAAGCTCCCTCTTTGGCACATATCAAGGTTTGGGGTTGCGAGGATTTCGTAAGACGAGATACTCACGACAAGCTCGAACCTCGTAGTGAGCGATGTATTTTCATCGGCTACCCGCAGAAATCTTTTGGATATCTCTTCTATAGACCGAAGGACAATGTTGTGTTTTTTGCGAGGAGAGGGGTTTTCCGAGAGCGAGAACTCATAAGCCAAGGAGACAGTGGGAGGCAAATCGAGCTTGAAGAGATTCAAGAATCGATAGATGAAGGAACCTCTACCGCTGGCACTCAACCCGAGGAGGAAACTCCGGTTGAACCGATTGACGAGTCCTTACCTCTTAGACGTTCCGATAGAGTTAGAGTTCTACCCCAGTTTTATGGTCTTCATATTACTACCGAAGGGGACACGTATATTAGTGATGGTACACTAATAAATCTTGATGAACCTAATAGCTATAAGGAAGCCATGGCAGGCCCGGAGTCTGCAAAATGGAAAGAGGCAATGGATAGCGAGATCAAATCCATGTATGATAACCAAGTTTGGAATTTGGTTGATAATGTGCCCGGACGTAAGACCGTTGGGTGCAAATGGATCTTCAAGAAGAAGACCGACGTGGATGAAAATGTACACACATATAAAGCGCGATTGGTTGTGAAGGGCTTTACTCAAACTCCCGGAGTTGACTATGACGAGACCTTCTCACCAGTTGCGAAGATAAAATCTATTAGAGTGATGCTAGCGATTGCCACATTTCATGATTATGAGATTTGGCAAATGGATGTCAAGACCGCTTTCCTTAATGGTAAGTTGGCTGAGGATGTTTACATGGCTCAGCCAGAGGGGTTTGTGGATCCGAAGCATCCGAATAGTGTGGGTAAGCTTGAGAAGTCCATTTATGAACTTAAGCAAGCATCTCGCAGATGGAATCTTTGCTTCGATGAGAAAGTCAAAGAGTTTGGATTTGTACGAAGCGAAGATGAATCGTGTGTATATGTCAAAGCCAGTGGGAGTATAGTAAGCTTCCTCGTTCTATATGTCGATGACATATTACTCATAGGAAACGATATCCCGACTCTGCAGGAAGTTAAGTCCTGGCTCGGGAAGTGCTTCGCTATGAAGGACCTTGGAGAGGCTTCTTACATATTGGGAATAAGGATAGTGAGAGAAAGAAGTAAGAGACTAATAGGACTTAGTCAGAACACTTACTTAGAGAAGGTACTAAAATGTTTTAGTATGGAAAACTCGAAGAAGGGAGAATTACTGATACAAAGTAATGCCAAGTTGAGTAAGACTCAAAGTCCGAGTACCGAAGCTGAAATAGCAGAAATGAGCCGAGTACCATACGCTTCCGCAGTTGGCTCAATCATGTACGCTATGACTTGTACTCGCCCTGATGTAGCCTTTGCTTTGAGCATGGTTAGTAGATATCAAGGGAACCCTGGCAGAGCCCATTGGATTGCGGTGAAGAATATCCTTAAGTACCTTCAGAGGACGAAGGAATGGTTCTTAGTCCTCGGACGGAGTGATGACTTGAAGGTGCGAGGGTATAGTGACGCCAGCTTTCAGACCGACAAGGACAACTACCGTTCGCAGTCGGGCTGGGTCTTTACCCTGAATGGAGGAGCAGTGACTTGGAAAAGTTCCAACCAGGAAACCGTAGTTGATTCAACGTGCGAATCAAAGTACATTGCAGCGAGCGAAGCGTCAAAGGAGGCAATATGGCTGAAGAACTTCATCGGTGATCTTGGAGTTGTACCTGCCATAAAGGAGCCCATGGAGATTTTCTGTGATAATGAAGGAGCGGTTTCCTTGACCAAGGAACCGAGGGATCATGGTAGATCTAGACATATCGACAGGAAATATCACTTTATTAGACATCGTGTAGAAGAAGGACAACTCATAGTGAAGAGGATATCATCAGAAGATAACCCAGCAGATCCGCTTACGAAGGGACTGAGTAGGGTTAAGCACTTGCAGCATGCTAGGAGTATTGGGTTGAAGGATGATATTAGAATAGATTAGATAGATAGTATTAGAAACGTGTAATAGATAAATGTAATTAACATTTGATGATTAAATAAAGGAGTTTTATTTATGAGTAATGTTACTGTCTTATGTTAATTGTTTAACTATTGTTTCATTTTGCATGTTTTGACTTCCAGAATAATTGAATTTATTAACAATAATCAAATTATTCAAATTGTCCACAATCATTCATATGTTGGAAGTAGATATGAATAAAGATTGTCGTGAATTGGTGCGTAGATTGTCTAAATGGTATTAGACATAGCAAAAGATTGCTGCGACGTTCATGAGTGCTTATGAACTGGTTTTGAGCATTGGAACAAACCCGCGCTTGCTGGAATCACCTTATGGAATATGATATATAAAAGGGTGATTGCAAGACGATAATATCATATAGTCTTAAAACCTAGATATATGGTTTGTTATTTGTTAATTGATTGTACATTGAAAATGCGAAAACGCATCAGTAACTCGGTGTTATAAAACGCATTGTTGTGTATAGTTGATTAATGAATAAGTAAATGCATATAAGTCGAAGTTTATCTGTAACTTTTATCCTAAGAAGGAAAAAGCAATATCTCGGCCGCTCGATGATTTGAGTTGACTTATGTGTTGGGCCCGGTCAAAACTGAATTGATGTGTTCGATTAAGTTCTATGTCAAATAAATCAGAGATCGAGAAACCTAAATGCTAGACTAATCATTCCATAGAATTGTCAGCATGATATATAACAGAGGACTGTACGATCCCTTATCTAAAGGACAAGATTGATTAGATCAGAGTTTGACAGCGTCTTTGAGAGCTATGATTGCGAATCGGATTGTACTTGTGCATATAGTTACTAGACTTATCCAAGTGGGAGACTGTTGGAATAGTGTCTAAGGCTGCAACTATATTAGGCAAGTATTTAACCCGATTGTGCATGGTCCTTTTGGGTTGTCTTCATCATAACAACTTTATAGGATGAATTATTATGAGAGAATAAATATTATTAACATATTATGAGAATAATATAAGGAATA
The DNA here is from genome assembly GCF_051521515.1 of Lactuca serriola. Classification (NCBI taxonomy): domain Eukaryota; kingdom Viridiplantae; phylum Streptophyta; class Magnoliopsida; order Asterales; family Asteraceae; genus Lactuca; species Lactuca serriola. Next base: position 185,311,717 of record NC_136416.1, on the reverse strand, counting down.
ATAATATTGTTATTTGATTAATATAAGTCATAGAATTAATTAGAATTAATTTGGTGACTTAAAGAGATTAATTAAATAAGAGGGTATAAACTGTCAATTGTTTGATAGTTACACTTTAGACTGTAAATCCTTATTGGATGAAGGGTGGACGGATTCTAGGGCTATGGATAGCCTCAAATCGTCCAATGCTTATCTAAGGAAAGGATTTGGATTGCTTTAAGGAAAGATTATCCAACTAGGATTTAAGGTGAAACCCTTAAGGAGTCTACAAGTATAAATTGATCCCATGGCCAAGGGAAATCGGCATCTCTTCTAAAGTAAGAAAACCCTGGCCAAATTTCTTCCCTCTCCTCTCTCTAATCACCCCCTTTGCTATTTAGTGTTTGTAAGCCATTAGAGGAGTGACAATTGTGACTCTAGAGCTCCAAGACAACAAGATCAAACAAGAGATTCAAAGGTAAACTTCTAGATCTGATTTTGTATTGTTCTTATACCTAATTAGTCATTAGAAGTCTTGGATTCAAAGCATGTTTAATTAGAAAGCCTAGATCCAAGCATTAGGGTTTTGCGTGCGCACATAGGAAAGTTCTTATGGCTAAAACCCATCAGTGATACCAGTGAGCATGGGTTGAATCCAATACTCAGAACTTATGAGCACTCATGAGTGTTGTAGCCCCCTTTGTCCAACATCTTGGACCTCTACAAACCAACCCATGACAGTCTTGATTCATATGTACTTCCAAAATATGATTGACTGTGGAGAATTTGAATAATATGATATATACCATAACATAATTATTCTGGAAGTCAAAACATGCAAAAAGAAATACTAGTAAATGATTGACAAGAGATAGCAACACTTTACTCATAAATAACAACTTTTATTTATCATCAAATGTCAATTACATTTTATATATTTCAAAATTATCTAACTTCTAAAAACTAATATCATCTCTTAGCCCTATGCTCCTAGCATGCTGAAGATGCTTAACCCTACTCAGTCCCTTCGTGAGGGGATCTGCCGGATTCTGATCTGATGATACCCTCTTTACCATGAGGATTCCTTCTTCTATTCGATGTCTGATGAAATGATATTTTCTATCGATGTGCCTGGATCTCCCGTTATCCCTTGGTTCCTTTGCTAAGGCAACTGCACTTTCACTATCACAGAAAATTTCCATGGGCTCCTTAATAGCTGGTACAACTCCAAGGTCTCCGATGAAGTTCCTTAGCCATATAGCCTCCTTTGCTACTTCACTTGCTACTATATACTCTGATTCACAAGTGGAATCAACCACTGTATCTTGCTTGAAACTTTTCCAAGTAATTGCCCCTCCATTTAGGGTAAAGACCAAACCCGACTGAGAGCAAAAATTATCCTTATCAGTATGAAAGCTAGCATCACTATACCCTGCTACTTTCAATTCATCACTCCCACCAAGGGTAAGGACCCAGTCATTAGTCATTTGCAGGTACTTGAGAATATTCTTTACTGCAGTCCAGTAAGCCATGCTATGATTACTCTGATATCTGCTAACCATGCATAAAGCAAAATCAACATCAGGACGAGTACAAGTCATAGCATACATGATCGAGCCTACATCGGAAGCATATGAGACTCGACTCATCTCAGCTATCTCTTCATCTGTACTCGGGCTCTGAGTTTTACTCAGTCTGGCATTACACTGAATAGGTAAATCTCCTTTCTTGGAATTTTCCATACTAAACCTCTTCAGCACTTTGTCTAAGTAGGTACTCTGACCAAGTCCAATTAGTCTTTTATTCCTGTTTCTCAAAATCTTTATCCCGAGGATATAGGCAACTTCTCCTAGGTCTTTCATAGGAAAACACTTCCCAAGCCAAGATTTCAATTCTTGTAAGGTTGGGATGTCATTTCCTATGAGCATTATGTCATCCTCATACACTACCAAAAAGCTAACTATACTCCCACTAGCCTTGACATATATACAAGATTCATGTTCACATCTCGAAAAGCCAAACTCTTTGACTTTCTCATCGAAGCAAAGATTCCATCTACGAGGTGCTTGTTTCAATCCATATATGGATTTTTCAAGCTTACACACCATGTTAGGGTATTATGTACTTACAAAACCCTCTGGCTGAACCATGTAAACATCCTCAGCCAACTTTCCATTAAGGAAAGCGGTTCTGACATCCATTTGCTATATTTCATAGTCATGAAATGCAGCAATGGCTAACAGAACCCTAATAGACTTAATCTTCGCCACTGGTTCAAAGGTCTCATCATAATCAACTCCCGGAGTTTTTGAATAACCCTTTGCAACCAGTCGTGCCTTATAAGTGCATACATTACCATCCATGTTGGTCTTCTTCCTGAAGATCCATTTGCACCCTACTGTCTTACGACCTAGTACATTGTCAACCAAGTTCCAAACTTGATTGTCATACATGGATTGTATCTCGCTATCCATATCCTCTTTCCATTTAGAAGGCTCAGGGCCTTCCATGGCTTCCATGTAGCTGTTAGCCTCTTCCATATTTATCAATGTATTATCACTGATAAGGGTATCACCTTCTGCAGTAATATGGAAACCATTATAATGCTCAGGTCCATTCCTAACTCTGGTGGAATGCCTCATTGGTATGGACTCTTTAGTCAGCTCAACAGGAGTTTCCTCCTCAGATTGAGGGCTAGGGTTTGAGGTTCCTTCACCGCTTGACTCTTGAATTTCTTCAAGGTCAACTTGCCTCCCACTGTCTCCTTGGCTTATGATTTCTCTCTCTCGAAAGACTCCTCTTCTTTCTACAAAGACCACATTGTCACTGGGTCTGTAGAAGATATAACCAAAAGATTTATGTGGGTAGCCGATAAAAATACACATCTCACTTCGAGGTTCGAGCTTGTCGTGAGTCTCGCGTCTCACAAAAGCCTCACAACCCCAAACCTTGATGTGGTCTAGATTTGGAACTTTTCCACTCCACATCTCATGAGGTGTTTTGGCAACCTTCTTTGTAGGGACTAGGTTAAGGATATGGGCGGCAGTCTCTAAGGCATACCCCCAAAATGAGATTGGTAGCGAAACTCGACTCGTCCTGGAATGAACCATGTCCAACAAGGTTCGATTGCGCCTCTTAGCTACACCATTCAACTGTGGTGTTCTGGGAGGTGTCAATTGTGAGACTATCCCACATTCCTTAAGATAGTCAAGGAACTCGATACTAAGATACTCACCACCTCGATCGGATCGAAGCATCTTAATGTTCCTGCCCAAATGATTCTCCACTTCTTTCTTAAACTCTTTGAATTTATCAAAGGTTTCCGACTTATGTTTGATTAAGTAGACATATCCATATCTACTAAAATCATCAATAAAAGTCACATAAAAGCGATTAGCATCTCTAGTGACGTTTTTGAAGGGTCCACACACATCTGTGTGTATGAGATCCAACAAACCTTCACCCTTAGCACAAGTGCCAGTGAAAGGTGACTTTGTCATTATTCCAAGTAGACAAGATTCACAACTATCATCCGACTTTAGGTCGAATGATTCCAAGACTCCATCTTTTTGGAGTTGGCCTATGCGTTTCTTGCCTACATGTCCAAGACGACAATGACATAAAGATGCTTTATATAAGCTAGTGGAAGAATCGATACACAATACATTATTTCCTAAGTTATCTACAACATATACAGTTTCATACACACCATCACAAGGTAATGATTTAAAATAAAGAACACTATTATAGAAAGCATCAATACCACCACTTTTATTATCAAAATAAAAGGTGAACCCTTGTTTATACAATGCATGAAAGGAAATAACATTTCTTGCCATTTCTGGCGAATAACAACAGTTATTCAAGTCTAATGTAAACCCACTATCTAGTAACAAGGAATAAACTCCAATCTTGGTGACAGGTGAAACTTTCCTATTCGCCAGAATTAGGTTTATCTTTCCATGCTCCAAATCCTCACTTCTTCTTAGTCCCTGCAAATCAGAACATATGTGAATTCCATAACCTGTATCAAGGACCCAAGACTTAGAATGAGGTGAGTTATTAGACAATATAGTGTATATACATGCATGGTTGGGCTTTACTTTCCCATCCTTAAGATCTTGCTGGTATTTAGGGCAGTTTTGCTTCCAGTGCGACTTTTCATGGCAATAGAAGCATTCAGCCTCATTAGGGTTATCAGAAGGAGTGACAAAACCTTTCTTGGTTTTGCTTGAAGAGGAGCCTTCAAGGGTCTTGCCCTTGGTACCCTTAGAAGATTTCTTTCTCTTCTTACCTTTGCCATGCCCGATTGCCAAGACATTGGCCGCAGTAAGAGTAGGAGGAGTAATAACATCTGACTTACCCTTATGACTACTTTCTACATTCTTTAAGAGTCCTTGAAGTTTACTAAGTGTAACTTCTTCCTTATCATGTGGTATGTCATTCTAAATTGATCATAACATGACGGTAAGGAGTGCAAAATGATATCTATTGATAACTCCTCAGGAAAGTCAACATTCAGTTTCTTCAAGCGATCCACAAATCTTTGCATTTTATGCATGTGGGTCGTGAGGGACTCATTGTCCTTCATTTGGGTGGTTATCATGGAGGAGATTATGTCATACCTCTCTTGACGAGCACTTTAATGGTATCGCTCCATCAAGTCTATGTGCATCTCAAAAGGGTAATAGTCCTCATAGGACTTTTGGAGCTCAGCTGTCATTGTGGCAGTCATGATACATGCTACTTTGGTAGCATCCCTTTCATGTGCTTGAAATGCAACAATCTCCTCTTGGGTAGTAGTTAACTCATCAATCTCCTTCAGCTCCCTATCAAGGGCATATTCTTTTTCCTCATAACGAGTGACCATCTTGATGTTTCTGATCTAATCCATAAAATTGGATCCATCAAAGATGACTCTCCCACAAACTCTTTGACCTTTTCATCGAAACAAATATTCCAGCTGTGAGATGTTTGTTTCAATCCATAAATGGATTTCTCAAGCTTGCATACTCTATTTGGGTACTCCACACTGACAAAACCCTCCGGTTGACTCATGTAAACATCCTATTCCAGCTTTCCATTAAGGAAAGCGGCTTAGACATCCATTTGCGATATTTCATAATCATGAAATGCAGCAATGGCTAGCATGAGCCTAATAGATTTTATCTTCGCTACTGGTGAGATGGTTTCATCATAATCAATGCCTTGAGTCTGAGTAAAACCCTTCGCAACTAGTCGCACCTTATAAGTATGCACTTTTCCATCCATTTTGGTCTTCTTCTTGAAGATCCACTTGCACCCGACTCTCTTACGGCCGGGTACATTGTCAACCAAGTTCCAATCTTGATTGTCATACATGGACTGTATCTCGCTGTCCATAGCCACCTTCCATTTAGCAGACTCCGGGCCTGCCATGGCTTCCTTAAAGCTGTTAGGTTCATCTAAATTTACCAGTGTATTATCACTGATAAATGTATCACATTCCGCAGTAATATGGAAGCCATAGTAATGCTCAGCTACATTCCTAACCCTCATGGAACGCTTCAGAGGTACACACTCATCAACTAGATCAATAGGAGTTTCCTCCTCAGGTTGATTGCTAGGGTTTGAGGTTCCTTCATCACTTGACTCTTGAATTTATTCAAAGTCAATTTTCCTCCCACTGTTTCCTTGGCTTAAGAACTCTATTTCTCTCTCGAAAGACCCATCTTCTTGCCACAAAGACCACATTCTCACTGGGTTTGTAGAATAGGTAACTGAAGGATTTTTGTGGGTAGCCGATGAAAATACACTTCTCAATTTGAGGTTGGAGCTTATCTTGAGTCTTGTGTCTCACGAAAGCCTCGCAACCCCAAATCTTGATGTGGTCCAAATTGGGGACTTTCCCAGTACATATCTCATGAGGTGTTTTGGCAACCTTCTTTGTAGGTACTAGATTAAGGATATGGGTGGTAGTCTCTACGTCATACCCCCAAAAAGAGATTGGTAGCGAAGCTCGACTTATCATGGAGCGAACCATGTCCAACAAGGTCTGATTACACCTCTCAGCCACACCATTCAAATGTGGTGTCCTGGGAGGTTTCAATTGTGAGAAAATCCCACACTCCTTAAGGTAGTCGAGGAACTTTGTACTAAGATACTCACCACCTCAATCGGATCGAAGCATCTTAATGTTCCTGCCCAATTGATTTTCTACTTCCTGTTTACACTCTTTAAACTTTTCAAAAGTCTTTGACTTATGCTTGATTAAGTATACATAACCATATCTACTAAAATCATCAGTAAAAGTCACATAATAGCGATTAGCATCCCTAGTGGCGGTTTTGAAGCATCCGCATACATCAGTATGTATAAGGTCCAACAATCCCTCACCCCTTGCACAAATACCAGTGAAGGGTGATTTTGTCATATTCCCAAGCAAAAAAGATTCACAACTATCATCCGACTTTAGGTCAAATGACTCCAAGACTCCATCCTTTTGGAGTTGGCCTATGCGTTTCTTGCTTACATGACTAAGACGAAAATGCCATAACGATGCTTTATCCAAGCTAGTAGAAGAATCAATACACAACACAATATTTCCTAGGTTATCTACAACTAACACAGTTTCATACACACCATCACAAGGTAATGCTTTAAAATAAAGAACATTATTAAAGAAAGCATTAATACCACAACATTCATTATCAAAAGAAAAGGTAAACCCTTATTTGTACAAACCATCAAAAGAAATAATATTTATTGCCATTTCAGACGAGTAAACATATTTATTCAAATCTAACTTTAACCCACTACTTAGCAACAAAGTATAAACTCCAATCTTGGTAACAGGTGGAGCCTTTCTATTCCCCATGATTAGGTTTATCTTCCCGTGCTCAACATCCTCACTTCTTCTTAGGCCCTACAATCAGAACATAGGTGAATGCCACAACCTGTATCAAGGACCCAAGAGTTATAATATGGTGAGTTATTAGACAATATAGTGTTACTACCTGCATGGGATGGTTTCACTTTCCCATCCTTGACATCCTGCAAGTACTTTGGGCAATTCTGCTTCCAGTGCCCCTTATTTTGTAAATAGAAGCATTCAGCCTCTTTAGGGTTGATAGAAGGAGTGATAGAACCACTTTTGGTTCCAGATGAAGAGCCTTCAAGAGACTTTCCCTTGGTACCTTTTGAAGGGGTCTTCCTCTTCTTCCATTTGCCTTGCCCGATTGCCAAAAAAGAGGTAGTTGTAGGAGTAGGAGTAAAAGTAACAACCGACTTACCTTTAAGACCACTTTCTGCGGTCTTCAAAAGTCCCTGAAGTTTGCTGAGAGTAACTTCCTCCTATTTTATGTGGTATGTAATTTGAAATTGGTCATAACAAGAAGGTAAGGAGTGCAAAATGATGTCAATTGCCAACTCCTCATGAAAGTTAACATTCATTTTCAGCAATCGCTCCACATACGTTTGCATCTTTTGCATGTGGCCCGTGATGGGTTCACCATCCTTCATTAGGGTTATGATCATGGAGGAGATTATTTCATACCGCTCTTGATGAGCACTTTGATAGTACCTTTCCATCAAATCCTAGTGCATCTCAAAAAGGTAATAGTCCTCATAGGACTTTTGGAGCTCGATTGGCATTGTGGCCATTATGATGCATGCCACTTTAGTGGCAACTCTCTCGTGTTTCCTGAATTCAACGATCTCCTTAGGAGTAGCAGGAGACTCATCGATTTCCTTAAACTCCTTATCGACAACATATTCCTTGTCTTCGTAACGAGTGACCATCCTGATGTTACGGATCCAATCCATAAAATTTGTTCCATCGTAGATGACTCTCCCACAAAGGTTCATGAGAGAGAAGGAGTCGGTAGGGTTAGAGCCCAAATCATTGTTGTTGGAAGACATCTGAAAAGAAGAAAACAAGTTTAGATTAGATATATAGAATCCTTAATAAAACACCCTAATGTAATATTAAGGCTAGGACCCAACACAATATATTATAACTTAGAAGAGGGATGTTGTAATTTAAGCCATAACATATTTGAAGGTATGTGAATGACGATTCACCAATTTCCACCACGAAAACGAAATAAATTATTAGGTTTTAATTGGTTTTGAAATTCTTAGGTTCTTTTGAGATTCATTGAACTTTTCAATGGCATGTTTCAATATCGAATGTGCCCTTCAAGTTTTGTGAATGGGATGCTGAGGATCACAAAACAAGGTGTGAATAACCATCCAAATTCACTTGGTACCCTTAATATTATCACCTAATCAATGTGTTGGTTACCCACACGCGCTCCACCGATCTATGATAAACATTAAGTCACCCTTTGGTATCCTTACTAGTCCAAGTTAGTGTGTTGGTTACCCACACACGCTCCACCAACGACTTGGTAAGGTACAAAGTGTGAATTTCATGGGTTAGCACCATATTCACATTTTCCTAAAGTAACTAATATTGGGAATTATAAAACATTTAGTTACTTTATAATAATCATTATACTTTTAATGATAATTAAAGTCATTTTCCTACCCGTTTGGCTAACGACCCTCCACCAATCAAGGAAACAGTGGGTGAGAATGGACACCCATTAAGATGCCATTTTATAGGCAACAACCTTATACCCCCCTTATATACAGGCTTCGTGAATGAGGCCTACTAACGGTAAAACGAGTTGATCTTATACATATATATAATTATTAACCATTAATGTTATAATAGTATAGGGTTGAATTTTAACTTTTAAAACTCTAAGGGTTTTGAATTAAAGTATTCTTAAATGTGCAAGTTTACAAATTCCAAAACTTGAGGTCAAGTTTTGAAACTATTCAAAACTCTTCATTTCATAACTTATGAGTTAATAGTTCATAAAAGTGAAGACTTTTCATTTTATGTAACTTATGTGTTTAAATGGACATTAAAAGAAAGTGACTTTTGGTTATCCACAACTTGAGGACAAATTATGGATCCCACTAAACACATAATTGATCAAGAATTAATCATTAAACAATTTAGCAAGTAATTCCTATGATCTAACAATAACTCATAAGAACATGAATATGCATATTAAAACTTCAAGAATCATATGAACACATATAAACATGGAATTTTGCTATTAGCCATTGTAAATGGATTAGCATAACCATTACACCATCTAAAACAAGTTTTAAAGCACCAAAACAGTTTACGCTAATGTTTCTAGTCCATTTCCAACAGCAAAAGTTGAAAAAATGTAGTCAGAGCCTCCTACTCATCGAGTACAAGAATCTACTCGACGAGTAGGATGAATTTGGTCTTGGACTCGTCGAGTCCCCCCATGGACTCGGCGAATCCACTGTCTATACAGCAAGTTTTTCATCTTTTTCAACAAGTTTGCATCAAATATCAAGAAAACAAGCCTAGGCTCTGATACCACTAATAGGCTGACGGGTTTTGAGCATTCTAACAATCCTACGGTGTACATGCAACCCTAGAAACCTTGGATCTATGTCTAACTATGATACATGCAAATTTGATTTTCCAAGGTTCATAACCTATCTAGCATACATAGAGAACTTTTAACATAAAATCTAGTAAGAGATACATACCTTTTGTTGCTAAAATTCCTTTGAGAAACTTGTGAGCCTAGAACCCCAAATGTGATGCCTCAAATGCTTCACACAGCACCAAGTACACTGAGAATAACTTAGAGAGAAATGCAACACACTTAGAAATCCGCTATGCCCTCTTGTTCTTCACTAGTGGCCGAGTTTGGTAGCTAACACATCCATTTTATAGTATGCCATAAGTAGGGTTACACCATGTATACCCTAAATAACATGACTTTTCATTTCTTGTATCCATGGGTTCAAAACCACTATGGAGCATCTCATGGGTTTTATCCCAGCTTAATACACCATGGACTACAAGCCCACTATTAAAGAAATGGATGATTACACAATTAGCCCATATATTTAATTAGTCTTCTTTTGATCACAAAATTAATTCTAAATTAATTCTTGATCAATTCTAATTAAATAATATTATTAATATATCATAACCTATAATATATTAATAAACCATAAGTGTCCTTTTCTCTCATTTTAGTCTACCCAAGTGCATGATGCCATGCAAACTAAATGGACCATGTCAAAACTGGTCAAGTACATACCAGAAATAGTTATTGGGCTTAGACACCTTATCTAACACGTGGATCTCATGAACCGGGTGTGCAGGCATATGCTAGATCGATCGGTGATCGTGTTTATTGATGATATTTTGGTATATTTTAGATCTAGAGAGCAGCACGAGGAGCATTTGAGAGAGATTTTGGATGTATTAAGATCGAAGAGGCTTTATGCCAAGTTCTCCAAGTGTGATTTCTGGTTACGATAGGTTCAGTTCTTGGGACACCTCGTTAACCAGAATGGGTATTGGTTGACTCGGCCAAGATAGAGACAGTTACGAGATGAGAGGTACCGAGGTCCCCCACAGAGATTAGAAGTTTTCTTGGATTGGTCGGCTACTATCGGAGATTTATCAGGGATTTCTCCAAAACTGTTGTTCCTCTCACAAGGTTGACCCGGAAGGGCGTTGCTTTTACATGGGGTCTCGAGCAGCAAACCTCATTTGAGACTCTTCGCCAGAGATTGTGCAAAGCCCCGGTGTTTGACCTTCCCGAGGGAATGGAGGACTTTTTGGTTTACTATGATACATCTATATATGGGTTGGGTACGGTGCTTATGCAGAGAGGGCATGTGATATCATATGCATCGAGGCAGCTGAAGCCCCATGAGACAAGGTATCCCACCCACGATTTAGAGTTGGAGGCGGTGGTGTTTGCCCTCAAGATTTGGCACCACTACTAATATGGGGTTCGGTGTACCATATACACGGACCACAAGAGCCTGAAGTATCTTATGGTCCATCCCAACCTGAATATGCACCAGAGGAGGTGGTTGGACGTGGTGAAGGACTATGACTGTGAGATCCTATATCATCCGGGCAAGGCTAATGTGGTAGCCGACGCCCTGAGTCGTCGAGTAGAGAGTTCCTCGATTCGAGATGTGTGTATGAGGATGACAGTGATGACTCCGATTTTGGATAACAACCGAGAGGCCCAGGCGGAGGCCGAGAAGCCAGAGAACCACAAGAGGGAGTGGGTGATTGAATAGGTTTCAGAGTTTGTGATAGACAGTCGAGGGCTTATGACTTTTCGAGGACATATTTGGGTACCCTATATGGGCGGAGCTCGGGGTATACTGATGGAGGAGGTGCATAGATCGAGATTCTCGATCCACCTCGGGGCCACTAAGATGTACTTGGACCTGAAGAGGGACTATTGGTGGCCATGTATAAAGAGGGATGTTGCAAGGGTAGTCGAGAGGTGCCTGACCTCCCACCGGGTCAAGGCGGAACATCAACGACCACAAGGTCGTTTGCAGCCATTAGAGATTCTCCAGTGGAAGTGGGAACAAATTTCCATGGATTTTATCACCAAACTACCGAGGAAGACGCGTGGTGTTGACGTGACCTGTGTAATTGTAGACCGACTGACGAAAAGTGCTTACTTCTTTGCTATTAGTGAGAGCACTTCTGCAGAGAGGTTGGATGATATTTATGAAAGAGAGGTGGTAACACAACACAGAGTGCCGATCTTGATAGTGTCAGATCGAGACGTGCGATTTACTTCTATATTTTGGAAGAAATTTCATGAGGAGTTGGGCATGCGTCTACATTTCAGCACTGCGTATCACCCACCGACAGATGGGCAGAGTGAGCGGACGATACAGACATTCAAGGACTTGTTGCGTGCGTGTGTCATGGACTTTAGAGGAAGTTCGGACACCTACATACCACTGCCTGAGATTTCCTACAACAACAGCCACCATTCAAGCATTGATATGCCTCCTTATAAGCTTCTCTGCGGGAGAAGGAGTCGAACTCCCATTTGCTGGGGATAAGTGGCACAGAGAGTGATGGGTAGCACCGAAACAGTGTTGAAGACGACTGAACAGATTCAGTAGGTCAGACAAAGATTACTAATGGCACAGAGTCACCAAAAGAGTTATGCGGACATGCGACGATCTGAGATGGAGTTTCAGGTTGGAGATTTCATACTCCTAAAGGTATCCCCTTGGAAACGGGTGATCTGATTCAGGAAACGGGGCAAGCTGGGGCCCCGGTACATAGGTCCTTTTAAAGTGACACCCAGAATGGGCAAGGTGGCTTATCAGTTGGAGCTACCTACGGAGCTGAGCCAGATCCATAACACTTTCCACGTATCTCAGTTAAGGAAGTGTGTAGCCGATGAGGCGGCAGTGGTACCACTAGAGGATATTCAGGTGGATGCGAGCTTGAATTACATAGAGAGGCTGATCGCGATTGTAGATCAAAAGGTTAAGGTTCTAAGGAACAATGAAGTGCCTTTGGTTCAGGTCCAATGGCAACATCGAAGGGGGTCCGGGCTGACTTAGGAGTCGGAGTCGGAGATGCAAGAGCATCATTCCAAACTATTTGCAGAAGCGAGTACACGGGGTTTACTAGAGTGTACGCTTAGCGTACTAGAATACGTGCATGAGACGCAGATGCCACCTAGTACGTCAGGTGTACCAGTGTGTACGTTGGGCGTATGTGGCCCAAAATGAAACCCTAACTGTGAACAAGCCCCCTATTTAAAGGACATGATGGCCTCATACCTGGCCACCATTCCCAGACATAATATCCACTTAACCCTAAATTTTCGGTCTTATAGCTGGAAAGTGCATTTGGGAGCTTGTTAGTGTGATTGTGTGATCTTGAAGAAAAGAAGAAGGTTGGAGAAGAAGAAAGAGAGCTCCAGGAGTTTGGATCTGAGTTTATCTGTGAGGAAAGCTTCACAAAAAGGTATAAAGCATCAAGCATTCTCATTCTTTGATTAGATCCATTCATTTGTAGTGTTTCAGGGTTTTGGTCCCAAAAGGTGGAGACTTTATGCAATGATGAACTCCAGAGGCCTTGATTTACCCATATTCAGTGTATTCTGTGAAGTAGAGTCATAAAAATCTAGTCATGTACAATAGGGATGATCCATGATTAAGCTATGAACTTCATAAGGAAAGCGGATGAGTGTTTTGAGTGTTTTTGACCTAATTAGCCATGCAAAGGCTTAATGTGATCAACTTTATGTATTAAGAGACATTCGGAAGTCAAGATCTGTAATATGAGTCTGTGTCTTAATGGATTAAGACCAAAAATGTGAGAAGAGTGAAACTAGAACGTACGTCGGGCGTAATCCCAGTACGCGCAGCAAATGAGGCGAGCTTCCCCGATGCCTGCATAGCAGCCGAGTACGCCCAGCGTAGAAGGCCCTTACGCGCATCGCACTCCCTGACCTTTGGCTTTCGGTTGACTTTTAGGGTTTGATCAACATTTGGGCTATTAAGCCCATGGAGGGGTAAAATGGTCTTTTACCCTTCTTTGAGTGTATATGAGGATTAGTCTAGCCTTGAGAAAAAAAGAAAGAGAGTCGTAATTAATTAAGATGATCATTGTATGTGCTAGGCGAAGGCTAGACCGGTGATTTCAGTTCGAGATTTTTCCGAGTTAGTTCGAGGTGAGTCTTCTCACTAAACCTTACCAAGAGTGGTAACTATGTATAACCGGAAGGTCTTATGTGCTTATATGAGTTATGTGATATTATGATGATTTTGTTTATGTGATATGTATATGTTATACTCTGAGCTTGCAAAGTAAGGACCAGAAGGTCAATATGGTTGGGACCTGAAGGTCAGTATGGTTGGGACCGGAAGGTCAACATGGTTGGGAGCGGAAAGTCAAGATAAATGTGGACCGGAAGGTCCATTAGTGTTATGGGACCGGAAGGTACCACTAAGACACAACCAGAAGGTCTTATAGAGCTATGGCCTCAAGTGGCTTATGTGTTGTATGTGGTATTTGGGAAACTCACTAAGCATGAGTGCTTACCGTGTTATGTGTTTATGTGTTTCAACTACTTCCGAGGGTAGCAGGACACAGTTGAGATGGAGCTTTGTTTATGGATCCTGGATTTGATAATTACTTTTGAAAACTAATTTGGAAAAATGTTATGACATTCACACTTGTGATTTTAAGAAATCTTATATGTGATAGTGGAAAATTAACAGGAAAAATTTTGTTTGAAATTTTTACGTAGTTACACGATCTCAACCATATATATATATATATATATATATATATATATATATATATATATATTCTATGGTTGAATTGTAGTCTTCAAATGATGAACAATACTCCTATTTATAGAACATTAAAATGAAGACGTAAAAGAAAATAGAAACTAAAGATTAAATTGTGAACTTTTATCCTTTAGACACGTCTCTTGCCACTAATCTTTAAATTTTTTATTCAAAATATATATAGCATATAAATGCTTACTCACGATATAAATTCAACACGTATACTTTAATTTTCCATCAATCTAAAATGGTATGAATATGTTTGCTTAATCAACACGTCTCCAAATTTACATATTATGGATGTATTAATTACATATCTATACTTGATCAAACTTATCCTTTAAAATTTCTACCTCACTACACGGATATTTTTACTTATTATAATATATTTATATATTTAGTAATGCTAAAGTATAGTGACATGTATAGACATAAATTATGTTCCATTTTCTTTTTATAACTTATTCAACTGTCATATATATATATATATATATATATATATATATATATATATATATATATATATATATATTAAGAAGTTAAATGTTATGAATAGGAAAGTTAGTGGGATTTTAACATCTTAGGTCCACCTATTTGCTGTATATCGAGAATTGGTCCAATGCTTTATTGAAATTTCAATTTGGTCCTTGCTGGCCAATGGTAAATTCGACCGCTTCTTTATTGTTCTAGATTTCATCTCAGAGCGTCCTACTGTACACATGCGGGTATTTTACTGGCACCTCTATAACACTGCCTATACCACTACCACAATGTCAGTTTTTGACTTTTACGTATATTCACTTTTATTTTTTGTTATATCTTTAACTTGTCTAATTTTTTTCATATTTTTAATAGCTGCTGGCCATTTTAATTTAATTACAAAAAACATCATTTAAATTTCAAGGACATCATATATATATATATATATATATATATATATATATATATATATATATATTCTATTAACTCCTTTAATTTATATACATATTCCAAACCGTACAGTATACACATATTTTGTTCTATTAAATAGTTTTAGTTATCTAGACTTTTAATTTTTATTATATATGTATATCATTAGTTATTATATATATATATATATATATATATATATATATATATATATATATATATATATATATATATATATATATATATATATACTAACTAATGATATACATATATAAGAAAAATTAAAAGTCTAGATAATTAAAATTGTTTATATAGATCAGAATATGTGTATATTGTACGGTTTGGAACATGTATATAAATCAAAAGGTGTTAATAGAATATATATATATATATATATATATATATATATATATATATATATATATATATATAAACTATATTATAAAGCATATTGAATTTTTCTTGAAATTTTAAAAGGTACATGCATGATAATTTAATGTACAAATCTATATGCACAAACCAGCTATATTTTCATGAACAAAAACTAATTATTGTAAAAAATAATCAACGAAAATATTTAAGGAAGAAACATCAATTAAATTTTGTTTCTTATTTAATGTAGGCATGATGTTTTTTCAAAGATTATACATGGATTTTTTTTCTAGCAAATTAGCTAAGATATTATAGTCATTAAAACAGTCAAACAATATTTTCTGGAAAAAAAAAACCATACGTCGAAAAAATAATAATTGTCACGTCGCTTTGGGCGGGTGCACATTTAGTATATATATATATATATATATATATATATATATATATATATATATATATATATATATATGATGTCTTTGTAATTAAAATGGATGTTTTTGTAACTAAATTAAAATGGCCAACAACTACTAAAAATATGAAAAGATTTGTCAAGTTAAAGATATAAAAAAATAAAAATAAATATATGCAAAAGTCAAAAAGTGACATTATGGTAGTGGTATAGGTAGTATTATAGAGGTGCCAATAAAATCCCCACACTTGTACATGAGGGTTCTCTGAGATGATATCTAGAACATTAAAGAAGCCGTCGCATTGACCATTGAGCAGCAAGGACCAAATTGCAATTTCAATAAAGCACTTGGCCAATTCTGATGTATAGAAAATAGATGGACCAAAGATGTCAAAATCCCACTAACTTTCATGTTTAGAACGTTTAACTTCTTTTATATATATATATATATATATATATATATATATATATATATATATATATATATATATATGTGTGTGTGTGTGTGTGTGTGTGTGTTATTGATATTTTAGCATTAGTAAATATATAGATATATCAAAATAAGTAGAAATATTTGTGTCGTGAGGTAGAAATTTTAAATGATAAGTTTGATCAAGTATAGATGTGTAATTAATACATCCATAGTATGTAAATTTAGAGACGTGTCGATTAAGCAAACATATTCGTACCATTTTAGATTGGTGGCAAAATTACAGTATACGTGTTGATTTTATATCGTGAGTAAGCATTTATATGGTTTATATATTTTGAATAAAAAAATTTTAAGATTTGTGGCAAGAGACGTGTCTAAAGGATAAAAGCTCACATTTTAATCTTTAGTGTGTATTTTCTTTTACGTCTTCATTTTAATGTACTATAAATAGGAGTATTGTTCAACATTTCAAGATTCCAATTCAACCATAGAGTATATATATATATATATATATATATATATATATATATATATATATATATATATATATATATATATATATATATATATATCAAAGAATCATTTATGTCGGTACGCGCACGTATCATAGCTAAGTATATATTGATGGGTTTTGAGCATAACAGCATTCCTATGTGTACGTGCAGCCCTAATTGCTTTGGATCTAGGTTTTTCTCAAGTTATACATGCAAATAAAATATCAAAAGCAATAACCCTAGATCTAGTATATACAAAATCGAAATCTATATATAATTAGGGTTAGAAGAATAGCTTTCATGTGTACCATATACACGGACCACAAGAGCCTTAAATATCTTATGGACCAACCCAACCTGAATATGCGCCAATGGAGGTGGTTGGATGTGATGAAGGACTATGACTGCGAGATCCTGTATCATCCGGGCATGGCTAATGTGGTAGTCGACGCCCTGAGCCGTCGAGCAGAGATTGCCCCGACTCGAGTTGTGTATATGGGGATGACAGTGATGACCCCGATTTTGGATACCATCCGAGAGGCCCAGGCGGAGGCCTTGAAGTCGATTTGAGATATGTATGTGGAGAACCGCAAGAGGGAGCGGGTGATTGGACATGTTTCAGAGTTTGTGATGGACAGTCGAGGTCTTATGATTTTTCGAGGACGTATTTGGGTGCCCTATACGGGCGGAGCTCAGGGTATACTAATGGAGGAGGCGCACATATTGAGATTCTCGATCCACCCCAGGACCACTAAGATGTACTTGGACCTGAAGAGGGACTATTGGTGGCCCTGTATGAATAAGGATGTTGCGTGGGTAGTCGAGAGGTGCCAGACCTGCCGCTGGGTCAAGGCGGAACATCAACGACAGCATGGTCATTTGCAGCCGTTAAAGATTTCCCAGTGATAGTGGGAACATATTTCCATGGATTTTATCACCAAACTACCGTGGATGGCACATGTTATTGACATGATCTGGGTAATTGTAGACCGACTAACGAAGAGTTCTCACTTACTTGCTATTAGTTAGAGCTCTTCTGCAATGAGGTTGGCTGAGATTTATGTGAGAGAGGTGGTAGCGCGGCACGGAGTGCCGATCTCGATAGTGTCAGATCGATACGTGAGATTTACTTACAAATTTTGGAAGAAATTTCATGAGGATTTGGGCATGCGTCTAGATTTCAGTAGTGTGTATCACCCACAGAGAGATGGGTAGAGTGAACGGACAATACAGACACTTGAGGACATGTTGTGTGCGTGTGTCATGGACTTTAGAGGAAGTTGGTACACCTACATACCACTGGCTGAGTTTTCCTACAACAACAGCCACCATTCGAGCATTGGTATGCCTCCTTATGAGCTTCTCTACGGGAGAAGGTGTCGAACTCCCATTTGCTGGGGAGAAGTGGGATAGAGAGTGATGGGTGGCACTGAGATAGTGTTGAAGACGTCTAAACAGATTCACCAGGTCATATAGAGATTACTGACTACACAGATTCGCCAAAAGAGTTATGCGGATAGGCGATGATCTGAGCTAGATTTTCATGTCGGAGATTTCGTACTCCTGACGCTATCCCCTTGGAAAGGGGATATCCGATTTAGGAAATGGGGCAAGCTGGGGCCCCAGTACATAGGTCCTTTTAAAGTGACAACCAGAATGGGCAAGGTGGCTTATCAGTTGGAGCTACTTGCGGAGTTGAGCCAGATCCATAACACTTGCCACGTATCTCAGTTAAGGAAGTGTGTAGCCGATGAGGCGGCAGTGGTACCACTAGAGGATATTCAGGTGGATGCGAGCTTGGATTATATCGAGATACGGATCGCGATTGTAGATCGAAAGGTTAAGGTTCTAAGGAACAAGGAAGTGCCTTTGGTTCAGGTCCAATGGCAACATAGGAGGGGGTCTGAGCTTACTTGGGAGGCGGAGTCGGAGATGCGAGAGCAGCATCCTGAACTATTTTTGGAAGCATGACTTCGAGGACGAAGTCCAATTCTAGTGGGGGAGAATTGTAACATCCCAAGTTCAGGTATACTAGAGTATACGCTCAGCGTACTCGAATGCGTGCATGAGAAGCGGATGCCACCTCGTATGCCGGGTGTACTAGTGTGTACGATGGGCGTACGTGGCGCAGAATGAAACCCTAATTGTGAACAACCCCCTATTTAAAGGACATGATGGCCTCTTTCCTGGCCACCATTCCCAAACACAGTATCGACTTAACCCTAAATCTTCGTTCTTATAGCTGGAGAGTGCATTTGGGAGCTTGTTAGTGTGATTGTGTGATCTTGAAGAAGAGAAGAAGGTTGGAGAAGAAGAGAGAGAGTTCCAGGAGTTTGGATCTCAGTTTATCTGTGAGCAAAGCTTCACAAAAAGGCATAAATGTAACGCCCGTAGATCCGGGCTAGTCAATTTAGAGATAATAGGGTTCGTAAACGACTTTTCTACAAAAGATTATTTTGAATAAATAATCTTAACCAAGTTTTAGAATATGTTTCAAGGGTTCCATACATGTAAAGAGCGCCGAAATCCAAGTTATAACGAAGAAGTTATGACTTGTCGAAGTTTCGCGACGGAACCGGCACGGCATCAGGAAGACGTAAATAGTGAATTTATGATAGAGCGCCTTTTAGCCTTAGTGATCTAAATGAAAGTTGTAGAATATGTTAACCTGAGAGCGTCCATAAAAAGAACGCCTAAATCTGACTTCGTATGAGGAAGTTATGATTTTTCTAAGATTTGGCTTAGTAGTGCACGACCCGAAACTCGAATTTTAGGTCGAGGGATTTTTGGCTTACACGGCCTAAATGAGAGTTGAAGGTCTTATTAATAGGAACTCAAGGGTAAAAAGACAAACGAAAATGGAGTCCGTATGAAGGAGTTACGAATTTTTCGCAGTCATTTAGCAGTTTAATCTCCTCCTACTGTTAAATTTTAGATCGGTCTAGAATTAGCCGACGGAGTCAAAATGAAAGTTGTAGATCTTATTTTTACCTACGCATGGATATAAAAAACGTCAAAACGGATCTCGTATGCGAAAGTTATGAATTTTTAAAAATCGGCTGATTTCCACCCTATGTGTGATGCCACGTGTCGACATCAGGTTGTGTCTGGCTGTACCCAGCTGGCCATGACATGGGCATCATATGGCCACGACGTGGGACCCTCTTCAGCCTCCTATAAATAGAGATGCCCTTCTCCTTCATTCTTCACACCTTAACCCTTCATTCCTCTCTCTATACTCTGTCTCTAAGCCCTAACCCCCCCCCCCCCCCCCGAAAAGCCTAGGGAACCCCCCTAGCACGAGGCGGAAGCCCTAGAGTGCACGAAGGCCATGAGAAGAAGAGCCTTTCGGCTCGGGAATATTGCTCTAGCGAAGCCCGGTTTTCGAGAAAACTCGCTATAAGTTAGCTATGCCTACCCTACCTTTCGTATAGCTTATGTTTCAATATAGTAATGTTATTAGGACCTTATAATAATTATTTGGGCTATTATTATGAGTTATATAAGAGCGTTGTTTAACGCTTATATAATAGTAATAATAGCTAGACTATTAATTAGTCATGATAAATATTAGACTAAACCCTAGTGGTATTGATACTAGGTTTTGTCAAGGGAAAATTGTTTTGAGATAACAAAGTGTTGTCCGAATACCGAGTCACCACCTTACCAGGTGAGTGCATAGTTACTTTCATCTTCCACATAGATATGAAGTATTTTATATAAATTATGTGTTGTGTGTGCATATTATCTGTATACTTGCTATCTATGTTGGATGAACGAATTTATACATGTTTTGAATGATTTAAACATTATATGTATTTTATATCTACAAAATGTGTTGGGTAAAACATGGGTAGATGTAATAGTTGTTGTATGAACAAATAAAATAATGAGAGGCCTTGTTATAGATGTTATTGATGATCCAGTCATCTAGCAGAGTATAGATGACCACCACAGACTATTCTAGACAGTCCAGTGGAACGCTAGCAGGCTCGCAACCTGTAGGTGTTTATTTGAACTGTGTGCTCACCAGCGATACTTCATCCCCCACATGGTTGCCTTATTTGACATGAATTGCTGAGGAACCCCCGAAGCATGTGTTGTCATCCCGATGAAAGTCCTTAGACTAGGTCCCTTGTGTTAGATGTTTTAGGGACGTAAAGTGAGGATAACGGGAACGGGTAACCGGGTTTGTTTGGTTTGATAAAGTTAATAAACTTATTTATTGTGGGTTGAAAACCCTATGTACTCACCAGGTTTCCCAACTTGCCCCACTCAACGTATTTATATCACAAGTGTTGATATGAAGTCACATTACACTGAGAGATTAAGGAGATATAAATCACTAGTGATAATGAATGTAAGTTCTGTTTATGCTTATGTTTCTGTATTGACGATGACATCCCAAATGTTTTAAAATGAATAAAAATAATTTTCTTTGGAAATGCTTTGATAGCGTATTTATCATGTTTTACTGGGAACAAATTCCGCAACATTTTTATTAAAAGAGGTACTCTGACTTTTTTAAAGCATAAAAAAAATCGGTCTTTTCTAGCCGTGAAAATGGGGATGTCACAGTTGGTATCAGAGCATTAGTTTAAGCAAACTAGGAATTTGTAGGATATTTCTAGACTTAAACTTAGAATGCTAAGCGATGATTATGAGATGAGTGTCTGCTATAATTTAGACATGGGCACTAGTTTATTTTAGGAAAGTTGCCTAAAATGTTTTATGTGCTAAAAGATTTATGTTATAGCTATAAAGATGCCTTATATGCTGTTATTTGTTCGGATCTATGGTCTGTTGCCGACCGGATCTGGAAACCTTATGTGTTCAGGATTCTAAGCGTATGATTACGATATTAGAACTAGCATGTAACATTTCGGAGTAATAAGGAGATTTATACATCTATCGTAAATAAAATCTTTCCTATCTTAAATTCTCTTCTCGGTACACCGAACATATGCTTGGGTGTACAAAACGAGAGGAAGATGACAACCTGAGCCTAAGAATGTGATGGGTCATGCATCGGTCGTTGCGCATGCACCCGAACCTATCACAATGGCAGAAGTTCAAGAAGTGATGTGAACCATGATGGACTGAGAAAATAGAGGAAATGAGATGGATTACGATACTGAATGATACCTATCGGAAGATATCATAAGAGAGGTATCTTGCCTTTAGAATACGTCTGATAAAATAGTAGTACGTCTATAGAAGTAGGGTACATTTGAATGTACACATTTGATTGGCGGGATGATAGAACGATTGGTGTAATTCCTAAAGTTTTCCTATCATCTGGAATGTCCATGACCAACCGAGTTGAAGCAGAATTGATGATTGAAGATATGCATGGAAGAAGTCGTAGTAGAGTCTAGGGAAATTTTTATGATTATTTGGACACACTCGTATGTGTTAAATTGTTTTGTGATTTTACGACTTGGGGACTGCGAGACAATAATTGGGATGAGTATGAGTAGGTGTGAAAGGTAGTAGAGGCATATACTACCGGAAGCACAGCACTCAAGCTTGGATCAGGGAAAGTCACAAGGTTACCAAGAAGCTAGTAATTGATTCCGTTTTGTTCATTTATGTCGTTATGATTGTTTCGGTAATGACTAAGAAGATTGTTGTTATTCCGACCCTAGCGGTCATATCAAATTGAGTCTGACTAAGACGAGTATGTTAAATGGTTCAGAGAACCAAGTCTGATGTAGCATCTGACCTAAGCTAGAAGCGTGAAGGGAAAGACGATCAAAGCGATCAGTAGAGGTATCGTGATAACTACTTGTAGCTAGGAATGCTACCTTTTAAGATGTTATTATATCACATTGGAGCATGAAGGAAGGTATAGTCTTTTCTGGAATTTGACTCTAAGAGACCTAAGTCTAAGCGTGGGAACATACGATGATAAGTCATTAGAATATGACACATCGGTCCATAAAATAACTTATCTTAAGTCATTAATAAGAAGAATCAGTCTCCAGTAAGGATTGAGATTGTGACTTGAAGATCATGATTGAAAGTCTAACATGAGATAGAGAGCGGATCCAAGATCGGGCACCACCTGCAATCAGGAAGTCTTAGAGTTAGATACTCGTTCAAAGAAACATGAAAATTACGGTTATTACTTAGGATGAAGAGATAACATATGGAGTCATCATGTGAGTCCTGTTTCGTTGATGATTTCGGAACGTAATCATCCTAAGGGGGAGATAATTGTAACGCCCGTAGATCCGGGCTAGTCAATTTAGAGATAATAGGGGTCGAAAACGACTTTTTGACAAAAGATTATATAGAATAAATAATATTAACCAAGTTTTAGAATTTGTCTCAAGGGTTCCGTACATATAAAGAGCGCCGAAATCCGAGTTATAACAAAGAACTTATGACCCGTCAAAGTTTCGCGACGGAACCGGCACGACACCGGGAAGACGTAAATAGTGAATTTATGATAGAGAGAATTTTAGCCTTAACGATCTAAATGAAAGTCGTATAATATGTTAACCTGAGAGCGTCCATAAAAAGAACGCCCAAATCTGACTTCGTATGAGGAAGTTATGATTTTTCTAAGATTTGGCTTAGTAGTGCACGACCCGAAACTCGAATTTTAGTTCGAGCAGTTTTTGGCTTACGCGGCTTAAGTTAGAGTTGAAGATCTTATTAATAGGAACTCAACGGTAAAAATACAGATGAAAACGGAGTCTGTATGAAGGAGTTACGAATTTTTCACGGTCATTTAACAGTCTAATCTCCACTTGCTTTTAAATTTAAGATCGGTCGAGAATTAGCTGACGGAGTCAAAATGAAAGTTGTAGATATTATTTTTACCTATGCATGGATATAAAGAAATTTGAAATCGGAGCTCGTATACGAAAGTTATGAATTTTTGAAAATCGGATGATTTCCACCCTATGTGCGATGCCACGTGTCAGCATCAGGCTATGCCTGGCTGTACCCAGCTGGCCACGACGTGGGCGTCAAAGGGCCACGACGTGGGAGCCTCTTTAGCCTCCTATAAATAGAGATGTCCCTCTCCTTCATTCTTCACACCTTAACCCTTCATTCCTCTCTCTATACTCTCTCTCTCTCTCTCTAAGCCCTAAAACCCCCCGAAAAACCTAAGGAACCTCCTAGCATGAGGCGGAAACCCTGGAGTGCCCAAAGGCCCCGAGAAGAAGAGCCTTTTGGCTCAGGAACACTGCTCCAGCGAAGCCCAGTTTTCGAGAAAACCCGCTGTAAGTGAGCTATGTCTACCTTACCTTTAGTATAGCTTATGTTTCAATATAGTAATGTTATTAGAACCTTATAATAATTATTTAGGCTATTATTATGAGTTATATAAGAGTGTTGTTTAACGCTTATATAATAGTAATAATAGCTAGACTATTAATTAGTCACGATAAACATTAGACTAAACCCTAGTGGTATTGATACTAGGTTTTGTCAAGAGAAAATTGTTTTGGGATAACAAAGTGTTGTCCGAGTACCGAGTCACCACCATACCAGGTGAGTGCATAGTTACTTTCATCTTACACATAGATATGAAGTATTTTAAATAAATTACATGTTGTGTGTGCATATTATCTTTATACTTGCTATCTATGTTGGATGAACGATTTTATACATGTTTTAAATGATTTAAATTGTATGTGTATTTTATATCTACAAAATGTGTTGGGTAAAACATGGGCAGATGTAATAGTTGTTGTGTGACCAAATAAAGTAATGACAGGCCTTGTAATAGATGTTATTGATGATCCAGTAATCTAGCGGAGTATAGATGACGACCATGGATTATTCTAGACAGTCCAGTGGAACGCTAGCAGGCTCACAACCTGTAGGTGTTTATTTGAAGTGTGTGCCCACCAGTAGTACTCCATCCCCCACATGGTTTCCTTATTTGACATGAATTGTTGAGGAACCCCCGAAGCATGTGTTGTAACCCCGATGAAAGTCCTTAGACTAGGTCCCTTATGTTAGATGTTTTAGGGACGTAAAGTGATGATAGCGGGAACGCGTAATTGGGTTTGTTTGGTTTGATAAAGTTAATAAACTTATTTATTGTGGATTAAAAACCCTATGTACTCATTATGTTTCCCAACCTGACCCACTAAGTATATTTATATCACAGGTGTTGATATGAAGTCACATTACACTGAGAGATTAAGGAGATATAAATCACCAGTGATAATGAATGTAAGTTCTATTTATGCTTATGATTCTGTATTGACGATGACATACCAAATGTTTTAAAATAAATAAAAATACTTTTCTTTAGAAATGCTTTGATAATGTATTTATCATGTTTTACTGGGAACAAATTCCGCAACATTTTTATTAAAAGAGGTACTCTGACTTTTATAAAGCATAAACAAAATCGGTCTTTTCTGGCTGTGAAAATGGGGATGTCACAATAAAGCTTCAAGCTTTCTCATTCTTTGAATAGATCCATTCATTTGGAGTGTTTTAGGGTTTTGGTCCCAAAATATGGAGATTCAATGCAATGATGTACTCCAGAGGCCTTGATCTACCCATATTCAATGTATTCTATGAAGTAAAGTCATAAAAACTAGTATTGGACGTTAGGGATGGTCCATGCATGAGCTACGAACTTCATAAGGGAAGGGGATGAGTGTTTTGAGTGTTTTTGACCTAATCAGCCATGCAAAGGCTTAAATTAATAAACTTTATGGATTAAGAGACATTAGGAAGTCTGGATGTGTAATATAAGCCTGTGTCTTAATGGATTAAGACCAAAAACAAGAGAATAGTGAAACTGGGACGTACGGCGGGCATAATCCCAGTACATGCAGCGTAGGGGCGAGCATCCCCGATGTCTGCATAGCAGTCAAGTACGCCAGCATAGAAGGTCCTTACGCGCATCGTACTCCCTGACCGTTGACTTTCAGTTGAGTTTTAGGGTTTGGTCAACATTTTGTCTATTAAGCCCATGGAGGGGTAAAATGGTCTTTTAACATTTTGTGAGTGTATAGGAGGGTTAGTCTAGCCTTGAGAAAAAGAGAAAGAGAGTCGTAATTAATTAAGATGATAATTGTATGTGTTAGGCGGAGGCTAGACCGGTGATTTGAGTTCGAGATTATTCTGAGTTAGTTCAAGGTGGGTTTTCTCACTATACCTTACCAAGAGTGGTAACTATGTGTAACCGGAAGGTCTTATGTGCTTACATGAGTTATGTGATATTATGATGATTCTATTTATGTGATATGTATATGTTATACTCTGAGCTTGCAAAGTTGGGACCGGAAGGTCAGTATAGTTGGGACCGGAAGGTCAGTATGGTTAGGACTGGAAGGTCAACAGAAATGGGGACCGGAAGGTCCATTAGCGTTGTGGG